>NC_133502.1:84440000-85697500 GCF_049354715.1 Callithrix jacchus
GAAACCATCATTCTCAGGAAACTGACACAAGAGCAGAAAATCAAACACCGCATGTTCTCACTCATAGGTGGGTGTTGAACAATGAGAACACATGCACACAGGGAGGGGAGCATCACACACTGGGGTCTGTCGAGGGGAAATAGGGGAGGGACAGCGGGGTATGGGGAGTTGGGGAGAGAGCATGGGGAGAAATGCCAGATATAGGTGATGGGGAGGAAGGCAAATTACGCTGCCATGTGTGTACCTATGCAACAATCTCGCATGCTCTTCACATGTACCTCAAAGCCTAAAATGCAAAAAGAAAAGAAGAATGTCAAGTCCCAAACCTGACACTCCTTAAAACTGACTTTCCTAATGCATGAATTGCTAATGCAATGATAGAGTCTTACTATGGAGTCTTCCCCGGAGATCAGGAATCCATTTTCTGTTAGTTAAGCCACCAGAAGTACATTTCAATTTTACCCAATTTTTCAAGTGTGGTTAAAGACGTAAGTCCTCTCTGTCCTGCAGGTAAAAGTTAATATTTCTAGGGAGCCAAAAGGAAATTGAGTTTTCAAGCTGAATGAAGAAACTAAATAATCAGAGGTAAAAGTGGAAAACTTCTTTGTTGTAAATGTATTCAGGCCAGATTTCTGACATATATTCGTTAGCATACTTATTTAAGAACAAGAAAAGGAAGAAAGGAGAAAAGGAAGGGAAATAGGAAAGAAGGGCGGGAGGGAGGAAAGAAAAAAGGAAAGAACAAAGAATGAAAAAAAAAATAACTAGGTGATAAAGTGTCTTTGAAGCCAAAAAATGATTGAGTGAAGTGCCAAACATAAATTATGTTTAACAGGAATAGGCAGTTTCATGAAGATAGCTGGGCTGCAATAAGAACAAAATACCAATTACAACAAACTCAAACAGACCAATGCACAGGAAGGTGACAGGGTGACGTGAGTGAAAAATGTGTTGGCACAAGTGATGAACAAGGCATCAGAAAACTAGAGGAGGGGTGCTATACAGTTAAAAGAAAATCAAGTAAATGTTAAAATCATGAACAAAGAAAAATTACAGGACGATACCTAAACTGAGAGAAAGTGTACAAATGCACTCAGTAACTGAGCTGAGGGGAGTGTAAGAAAAGATCATCTAAAACAAGTGAAGTGCTGTTATTTAAATCTGCGCAGTCAAACAGCTTATATGAAAAAGACTAGATCAGATTATGCATGCAGTTATGATGTGAGAGGAAACAGCTTTCAAAATTGTTTAATGACCTCCCTATAAGAAGCTTAACAGGATTATCACACAGTTCACTGGAGGATGGACAGCAATTCTCAGCGTGTCCCTCGCTCAACATGTAATTCCAATATTCTCCTTTACAGGGAGGTGCAAAATCATTGTGCTACTCAAAAGCATTAGTTGAAAAGTCAGGATGCTTTTAATGAGAAAAGTTCAACATAATAGGAAAATAAGGAAGGGAATAAAATGGGTACTATAACCTGAGCTCTTTTAGCATGGTTCTGCCCAACTAACTATGGAGGTGTCTGGGAAGGCTGAACCCTCTAGAAATTTTAGTTTGCTCTGGTCTCCTCAGACCTGCCTGGGCTGCCTGCATCCTAGGTAACTAGTGTGACATTCTTTGCTTCTGACATGTTACTGCTCCTCTGTTCTGCTCTCCAACCATTTCTTGTTAAAGTGGTGAAATATTCTCCACCTTCTCTTCTGTTATGCAGTCTACAAGCCAGTACAGCTTTGCATTGTCAGTGTGCTTGGACACTCTAATGAGATGGATGTTTATGATAGGTTGGCCTCTGCTAGTTGTGGCATTGGTACCACTTGGGTGTGGGAGAGTGGTGATGGGAAAGGGAAGAAATCTGTCCAGAAAATACTCTGAGCAATGCTCATCAGTTGTGGAAGAACAAATCATACTTTTTCTCCTGGAACCATCTATTATTTTTGCCCTAGACTTAGATTCTCTGACTCCTGAGAAACTGTATTAATCAATGTAATTAGTGCCAAGCCCTGTAACAAAACAACCTTAAAATCTTAGTGACTTCACCCACTAAAGGTTTTTATTTTTATTTTTTATTGCATTTTAGGTTTTGGGGTACATGTGCAGAGCATGCAATACAGTTGCATAGGTACACACATGGCAGTGTGTTTTGTTTGCTTTCTCCCCTTCACCCACATTTGGCATTTCTCCACAGGCTATCCCTCCCCACCTCCCCCTCCCACTGGCCCTCCCGTTTTCCCCCCAGTAGACCCCAGTGTTTAGTACTCCCCTCTCTGTGTCCATGTGTTCTCATTTTTCATCACCTGCCTATGAGTGAGAATATGCCACTAAAGGTTTTTCTTCACCCACTAAAGGTTTTGCTTTCCATTCTATGATTCTGGAATCCCAATTCTTCCATCTTGTGGTAGAATAATTTTCTAGGGCCTCTGCAGAGTTTTCTGCTGTATCATCTGTATTTAGCTGGCTGGCTAACAAAGAGTGAGGAAAGTCACATGACACATTTTGTGACCATGACTGAATGCAGTAAACATTACTTCCATGACAGGACCCCAGTCTTAACTGCTAAGGATGCTGGGAAATGTAGTTTTCCTAAGTGCTCAGAAAGAAAAAGCATGATTGATGAATATTGAGCTAGTCTCTGCCATATACACAAAGGGGTGTTTCCGTCCCTATTGTAAATTATACCTCAGTGGATCTGTCTTCCCAGCCTTTTTTATATGTTCAGATATGTCTGAATTTATAAACATTATTTAATATGGAAACTGAGAAAGATTAAGGTGTACATAGTCAATAAGTGACAGACCTGAAATGTAATTCAGATTCGCCTGAATCTCAAGTTATGTCCTGCCTTCAAATTTTATACTTCGGGAAGTGGCATCAGGAAGAACACCAGATTGGGAGGAACTTGCCTGATTTGCACCCCTGGAGTCCTCTGAGATATCAGACCTTCAGTGGCATCAAAGGTTTGGTTCAGTAGTACTATAATTAAGGGAAGTTAAGGGTACTTCTGAGGTTACAGAGCAAACTGAAATTGATGTTGTCTTACAGTGGCAAGAAAGTGAAAATCATTGGGAAATAGTCATCACCTCCTCCTCCATGTTGGATACAGGAAGTAGGACATGTTAAATGGCCTCAGAAAATATGTACACCTCTTCTTCACCTTTCTTCAGAAGGCTGAGGGAAAAGCTAAGAGAATGCCACCAAGAAGAAAAGACAAGATCGGGCTTGGATTTTAGCATCATGCTCACACTGTAGTTTTCTTTTTTGGCAACTGTGTGGGTATGGATGGATTTTAGCATCATGCTCACACTGTAGTTTTCTTTTTTGGCAACTGTGTGGGTATGGATATATTTTTACCTCACAGAGCCTCAGTTTTCCTGACAGTAAAATGGAGATAGTAAAATGCAAATAATTAGAATTAAATAATTTATACTAATGCTATGCCTAAAAAATCAGAGGCATTGCAACTAAAGATTTATTCATTTTGTTTTTTATTAACACTTTCTGTTTCATACATGTGCCCTCAAGGGGAGTCATAATGGTGGAAAGACAATTCTCCTGGATGATAAAAAAGACCCGAGAGACAAAATGTAAATAAATAAACAAATTATTAATCAATAACTTCATTTATCCATCCACTTATTTAGTAATTCATTCATTCTTTCACATATCTACCAGTATATATACTCACTACTGAGAAAACATCACAGTGGACATTAGAGAAATCTGAAAAAGATAACATGGCCCCTGCTCTCAAGATCTGTGTTCTCTAGTGGAGGAGCAGGCATATGTACAAGACATGGTAATTACAAGGTGAGATATAATAAAGGACATGTTTAAATTAAGTACTGTGGTAGTGCAGAAGAGGGAGACTAGAGCAGGGAATCTGCAAAGTTTAAGAGAAGCAGCAGCATTTATGTTGGAACTTGAAGAGTGATAGTTATGGGATTTTCTGTTACAGGAGAAATTTCAGAGCAATAATCTAATTGGCAGGAGGCAAGAGTAAGTCTTTTGAAGCTAGGCCTGCATAGCATGAACACCAGTTTTCTTAGAGTGTTTATTACAGATCAATAAAAATGACTCAAGTTTTAAAGATGCTTTTATTCACAGTCATAAAACTATAAAAATAAAAAAATTTATAAAACATTTCTTCTTTATACATATTTACCAAAATGTTAATAAGGTATACTACTTTAGTTAGTTTGCTTGAGGGCCTGTATGCTTCGGCTGCCATAACAAAATACTGTAGGCTGGGTGGTTTAAACAATGGAAATTTATTTTCTCACAGTTGTGGAGAATAGAAGTCTGAGGTCAGGTGCCAGCCTGGTCAGGTTCTGGAGAGGGATCCGTTCCTGGCTTGCAGATGGCCACCTTCTCACTGTGTTCTCACATGGCAGACAGAAGACTCTGGTGTCTCTTTGCCTTCTCATACCTCATTCAACCTTAATCATCTCCTTAAAGGCCCTGTCTCCAAATATAGTGACACAGCAAGTTAAGCCTTGAACATATAAATGTGGGGTGAGGTGGGAACAATTCAGTCCATATCAGGGGCTGATGTAATTCACCCCTTGGTGATTTCTCTGCCTTGGAAACGTAGGTATAATCCTATTTGAGGACAGATCAGAGAGGTAATAGGAGCAGAATGATTTGCTTTACCCAGTAAGGCCTCAGAGTTGTCACAAAATTTCCAATGAACAATGTCAATATGATTCATATACCGGTAAGCCAATATCTATTTGAAATAGTAAACTAACTGACCTAGTCTTGCCTTTTAGAGAAACCTTTGAAGACTCTCATAAGAATTGATATAGATTTCAGAATTTTTATTGCTAGTTTTCTAGGAAATCCACACAAATTTTTACAGGTTAGCTAACATTTTTGCAGCTGTGTTGGATTTTATTTTTTCTTGCAGGTAATAGGCATTTTTTATTCTATACAATTTAATCATAATTAACGTCATGTTCTCCAACACAAACATATATGGCATGTAGCAATAAAAATAATCACTCTTAGTTGACTAAGGAGTGTAGGGACATTTAAAGGTTTGCAAGAAGCTGATAGTTGATTTCAAAGAGATGCCATCTTTCAAAAGTAACTACATATTTGGAAAAATGTCGCCAATAAAAAATAATAAGAGGTTCTGATTCTTTTCATGTTTAGTTCACGTATCATGACTATAATTCTGCTTCATAATTCACATTCAATTCTCACTTTACTTGTTCTGTATTTAATACATCTACCTTGTGCTATAAAAAGAGAATTTGGACAGGATATATGTTGGTGTTAAAGTGTTTGTTTTTGTGTCCCCTCAGTCAGAACCATCCTGGGGAAGTCTTGGCCCTGGGGAAATCACATGGTGTGCTCTTTTTCCCCTACTTTGGCAATTTCGTGCAACAGAAAGTACATTCAACTGAACAGCAATATTCTGGAAAGGGAAAAGAAATCACAGATGGGCCAAGTGCAGTTTAGGAGATGTGTGTGGAAGGAGGAGCAGGGCCAAAACAGCCTTTAGCCCATAAATGACTTTGTTAGAATTACAAAAAAACATAACACTTCTCCTGGGTGGACACAGCCAACCTCATGCCAGAGTATATGGTCTGGCAAACAGAGTGAAGGCTGGACTTCAGCTCCCATTTGCCCCTTCAGGTGGGCAACTGTCTGCAGTGGTTTGGGTCAGAGCCAAGTTGAAGACTAAATAAAAAGAACGGCTCTTTATGGTACCCACTGTTATATCTTGCACATAATAAGTAGCTGGAAGATGATGAGTATGAGTGAATAATTTAATTGTAATTACATTTGAACGGCACTCAATTCTTTGTAGAAGATAATATTTGAGAATGAGCTTATAAGTCTAGATTCCAAAGGTTTTCTACTAATCTGAAGAAAAGTGTTTATGAGCAGTGTGGTCAATTTGTAAATTTTTCCTCTTGAATAAGATGAAGGATAGTCTCAGAAAAAAATAAACAAGAATTTGTGTTATTTAGTCTGTTTTCTGATCTGTCAGGTAAATTTGGATATGGGATTATCTGTATTTTTGTGTAAAATAAAATGATGTTTTCCCTTTCTCAGGTCAGTTCAACACACTTTTATGTAACATCTCCTGAGAGGAGAGTGCTGTGCAAAGTCAGAGGCTGAGAAGATGAATGATGAATTCTTTCACCTTAGGGTGTTTCTTTACAACTCAGAGAGATGAAAATGTATGCTCAGGGGACAACACAATGGTACCCTCTTCAGGTTCAAGACAAGCTACATAATTTTTAGGGTTTCAGTGCAAAATGATCTGGTGGGTCCTGGCATGATACAGAAGTCAGCCTCCCCTTCCCACTGACTGCTGTCTCGATCCTTGGTGCAAAGGTAAACCCCAAGGGAATCACAAACTATGGTCTGGGCCATGCTCAGTTCCTGGATCTAGGGTAGGCAAGAAGCACTTTCCCAATCCCCAAGCAAAGCCCAGGGCTCTGTAAGCCCAAGGGAGAGACAGATATCCATCTACTCACCCTGAAATGCCGCAGGCACCAGCATCTCACTCACACACAGGTCCCA
This sequence comes from Callithrix jacchus, assembly GCF_049354715.1. Lineage (NCBI taxonomy): Eukaryota > Metazoa > Chordata > Mammalia > Primates > Cebidae > Callithrix > Callithrix jacchus. The sequence goes on from NC_133502.1 coordinate 84,446,539, forward strand.
TTCCAAGGGAATCATAACAGATACGATTTTTGATGTTGGCCTTAAAGACTCTCATTTCAACAGTCCTAGAACAAAACAAAACAAAAAAAGGCAACGTAGGCCGAGATTGATTCCTGAGGGAAAAGTATAAATGTGAAAATCCAGTCTCGTGTAAGGATTGCTGGTCAAGAAAGGACTCCACTAATTCTGGGAGAGCTGGAGATTAACTACAGGATGATATTTCTTCATTCAGTAATCATTTATTAAGTGCTGACTAGGTCTCGGGCCTTGTGCTAAGTGTTGCTGCTATAATATTAAGCAACATTAGATGTATTCTTTACCTTCATGAGACTTCTAAGCTCATGAAAAAATCAGGGTTATGTTGAGGAGGTTCTAGAATCTCCTTTACATTCAGGGTTTCTCTTTTGACCTGAGAATCCCTTATGTTGGAAACGTTTGTCTTATTTCAAATGTTGTAGAAGTTGCCAAATGTGGGCAATGTCCACCACTGCCATCCGTTAATTTAAAATATTTATTTTTCTACATTGCATTTATTACTATGTGTTCCTATCACTCTAATGCTAAAGTCTAATATATTTTTAACTTATTTTTCACTCCTTTCCACTGTTTATCGATAGTAATAGTGAAGACAGGAATACGTTACTGAGGACGACTTCACCAGAAGGTCACTTGTAGTTTGGTTACTTGGAATTCAAAGCATGTAACCCACTGCTTAACATCACTTAGCAGCCCCTAGGAACATGTTTAGTCCATATGTACCTGCAATAAGTTCTATAGAATATGACTACCACATGAGAGAAGGATTCTAAAAGGAAACCCTTAGAAGTAATTCTGAGAAAATACAATTTGTGACTTACTAGAAACAGATCTTTCCTGGTGTAACATGTAAAAATTTCTCATTGGTCATTTCCCACAACAGGCCAGGCCTGCTCTCTAAGGTGAAAAACGGAGCTCAGATTCACCCTGAGGCTTGGATGTGGAAAGAATGAAGGACAAAAGTAGAGACACATGAGGCATCAGAGTTGAGGGCAGGTCTGGTTTGGCATGGGTGAGGAAGAGGGATACAGTAATGGGTGACTACAGACAACCAGAAGACAGGGGGGTACCTGAATAATGATAGACATGAAGACCAAGAAACTGGGAAGAGAGGCAGACATCAGGAGGGAGGGGGCCAAGTTGTTACTTCCTAACTTCATAGGAATTGTGGCAGTGCCAACATTTTGCCCAGCTACTGAAAGCTATCCTGGAAACTGTCGGATAATAGGAGCAGTAAAGAACATAGGACTAGTGAGAAAAAATGAGGTTATGTTATGTGGAATATACTATAGAATGTATGCTCCACATGGGTAGAGAATATGTATTGTTTATTGCTTACTTCCCAGTACTTAACCCAGTTTCTTGCACTCTGTAGGGGGTAAATACGTGTGTGTGTGTGTGTGTGTGTGTGTGTGTGTGTGTATTATATAATTAAGAAATGAATGAGAAGAGATTTCTAAGTGGAAGTGGATTTTAAAAAGTCAAATCTGGCTGAGAGTGGTGGCTCACACCTGTAATTCCAGCACTTTGGGTGGCCGAGGCAGGCGGATCACGAGGTCAAGAGATTGAGACCATCCTGGCCAACATGGTGAAACCCCATCTCTACTAAAAATACAAAAAGTTAGCTGGGCACGGTGGTGCATGCCTGTAGTCCCAGTTACTCAGGAGGCTGAGGCAGGAGAATTGCTTTAAACCAGAAAATGCAAGCTGCAGTGAGCTGGGATTGCACCACTGCACTCCAGCCTGGATAGAGTAAGACTCTGTCTCAAAAACAAAAAAAAAGGCAAATCTACAGGCTGTTTGCAGCTGATTAAGCTACTCTGATGGTTGCAGGTGAAGATTCTAGAAGAGTGTGGTTGTCTGAATTCAGGTGCCAACTGTCACCATCGCTATAACAATGGGCAAATTTTGGTGTCAGTTTCTTCTTTCATGAAATGTGGACAATTACAGCATTTGCTTCATACGATAAATGTGAAGAGAGGATGAGATAATGCAAAGCTTTTTGTGCCTAGCACATAGTGAGTGCTGAGTACATTGTAGGTGTGATGATGAGGATGCTGACAACTTTGCTATTGAGAGTAGTTCCCAGCTCTACAGACAGGTTCCAAGTTTTTCAAAGATAAGACCACACTCTGCCCTTGCCAAATCTGAAGCAAGAAGGGAGGAGTCTCTCTGAGAATTTTCTTTAGGCATCTTGGAAGGGTATGTGTGGCCTTGAGTCTGGCAGCGACAGAGCTTAGCAGAGTTGTTCACAGCAAATCTGTGATGATGATCTTCTCATCTGTCTTCTAAGCTGTAGGTGGCTCCTTCTTTGGGAAGCAACTTATCATCAGAAGTTGGAACAAGCTATTCTCCAAACAATGCTGTCGTTGCCTTTTCTTCCATTTAATTAATTCCAGTCTAATTTTATAGAAAGTATATAAATATGATTTATGCATACTTGTACCTATATTTTTCTGTGAGGCTTGCCATGAGGTACATAGCCATGTAAATAATATCCTTCTATAAATACTTCTGGCCTGAATACTTAACGTTATTTTTTATAGCCACATTTGGGTAATTTAACAAGTAGAGGGATGGATATTGCTTAACCTAACCTTCAAGTTCTCAATGACTAGAACCAAGAGGTGAACCTCTTATTACTTTCAGGTTATATTTTGCTGGGGGATTTAGGTAGATTTCAGCTGATAGCATTCAAGACCACTTTTGCTAATACTTTCTTTCCAGTTCTTGTCAATCTAACTCAAGAAACAGACAGCTGTCTGCGGGCTGCCACTTGAAGGTTATGAGGACATGATCCATGCATCCTGTTTTTAGCTTCACTTTGAGTGAATATAAAATTAAGTCAGGCCATGGCTTAAATACCCTCAAATCCTGAGTATGTTTCCATACAACTTCTGCAACTTTCAGCAAGGATCAATTGGGTGCAGCAGAGTGACTTTGCTGAACTTCCTTTGTGCTGTATCTGTAAGCATGGGCATCAATGAGCAGATTTTATTAGAGGTCACTTTGAAGAATTGGGAGAAATGCCTTTTCTTGTTAACAAACATAATTTTTAAAAAATTACACAGAATTCAGCATTGTCAAGTCTTACAAAGTGCAATCATAAGCAGAAGGCTTGAAACCTGATTTTGCTTAAAGCCTTTATTTGATTTAGTAAAAACAACAGCAATAAGTTGTATTCAAAAGCACTTTGATTCCTTTGCAACAGTATTTTCACAAAAGCGGGGTCTACAAAACATTTCCCCTTTTTCATTTGGGTCAATTTTTCATAGGCTTCCCAAATGATGGAAGTCTGTGTTTATAATTCCTGAGACAAAGGGTTTTTGAGGCTGTAGTGCCCACACTTGAAACTTGGTATTGTTAGACAATGATTATGCACTAATTTTACATTTATTTTCTTGAAATCTTCTGTGGAAAGAACAGAATTCTGAGAGTTGAAAATGAAAATGCAAAAATATGTCATTAGAACATTTAATACAAACACTCCTATTCTATCTTCCTCCTAAAGTTTTCAGATTTATTTAATCTTTTCCCTTTATTCTTTGTTTCCCCAAAATAATATTTTAATGTTTGAAAAGCTAGTAGTCAACATCTACAATTGATACTCCATAGGGTTATAAATAGTAATAACAGGGCAGTAAGTTGAGGCATGCATCTTTGGCTAAAACTTACCGGAAGAATAATTCTTGAATGGCTGTAACTACATTTAATTTTCTTCTGATTTTACCTGTCACATAGAATTGAATACCTCTTTGATTCTTCCTCATCCTTTTGCCAAATTATTGCCCCAGAATAGATGATTTTAAATATTCTCCAAATTATTTAACAAATATATAATCATATTTGTGATCTACATGACAAAGGATGCATGCAAGTTATAAAGGTATAATTTTGCTTTTATTTTTCAACAACCCCTCAAGAAGTCAAGGCAAATTGAAGAATCTATTTTAAATGTGATGACATTGAGGTGTAGAAGCTTAAATGGCTGGCTTGCTTAGATGATTAGTCACATAGTAGCTAGAGGGAGTCAGCTAGAGATGGTTAGTCACATAGTAGCTAGAGCCTCCTGATTCCTATGTACAAGATTCTCTTTACTATGCTGCACAAAATGTTAATGGTTAGATAGGCCTCTAAGAGGTAGAGGTTTGGCCAATTCTGTGATTATACAGCTATAAAGAGCAAAGGATACGCATTCTCTGAAGTTTATTATGTCATTCCTAGGCATCTAGCTCCCTGGATACTTCCCTGAATGAGTCCTAAGGTGTGATGGCGGTTTCAGGCATACTAGAATATAGCATCGGAGACTTGGGGAGGTCCAGGTAGTGGACTGGAATGCATGAAGTTATTAAATATCTAGGTCATCCTTTATATAGGGTTGTAATGTACACTCTAGCTTCCAACTTCAGTGCAGACAGAAAGGGGGAAAAAATCCATCCTGATAAAATGTAATCAGAAAGCAGTTTGTCTTTCCAAAACATTACTAGGTATTATTACAAAATGTGAACACCTTTCACTCCCGACAATCAGGAAATGCATGCTGCACTGCCGGTATGTCAATCAGAGTGATCGCATCAATTTTATGGTTTTTAATTCATTCCCACCTCCTGCCGAGCTTTTTGCTCATCCCAAATTATGACTCTTAAAAGATATGTGACTAGGAAGAAAAAATAAATGTCTCTGCCTGTGTGAACTCCTGTGTGAAGAGCAAGGAGCCAGATGTTTAGGAGATTTGTAAAACAGGGGCTGACCACTCCGTGAATAAACAAGCAACTTACTTTTCCTTAAGCTGGCAGTGCCCCTTCATGCTTTTGCTTTGGTACTTCATTAGTAGCTCAAGCAGATCATTTTTCATAATGCATTGCCACCTTTGAATTTGTAAGAAAAGGAAAGAAAATAATGTGTTTTACATGCTATATTTGTCAGTCCATGATGCTTCAGAATTACATTTTCAATTTAAGTTTTGAGTGTCTATTTCTTTAGCAGTGAAGTTTTGTTGATTTTTGATATATTAAATAAATACAAAGCTAATCCTGAAGCCTAGCTTTGAATGAATCAAAGCAATGTCTCTCATGGCTCTTTTCTTTCCACCCCTCAATTCTTTTCTTCATCACATAATAAAAATAAGGAGCATTGTCAGTTCAGTATATAGTGAGACTATTAAAGATAAATAAATAACGTGCTCATGTGGTGTGTGCACACACACACACACAAAACCTACTTCACAACAGGGGGTTTGGGAGCCTGGGGTGTCTGAATCTGTCCTCCCATGCTCCTCTCTTGTTTCTGGTGAGCAGCCATTTTTCTTGTTTTTTTCTGTGCAGCTCCACCTGGACTCCATTTGCTGCCACAAACTCTGCAAATATCACACATCTACTTAAGATTTAGGAATGTGATCTGATAGTTACTGATTGGAAGGTGAAGCAATAACTAGCATTTGGTCAAGGTCAATTTCTTCTCCTGATTCTGACTCCTAAGAGACTATTTCATTGTTGACAATTCCCTATTTGCTGATAGCACATGATGATATATTTCATGGATCTTTAATGAGAATGCTTGCTGTGCGGTGTCCTCCATGTTTAACTTACTCTTGGTCAGGTCAGCCTTATCCTTAACATTTTTAATGCTTGAGTGCTCTGGCAAGAGTGCATAGAGCCTGCAAGTAACTCACATGGCATTTTGTTGTACAGAATTTTTTATTCTGCTTTTACCACAACTCCTTTATAATTCAGAATTAAAGTATGCTGGTTCTCTTCCATGCAAAACAAAAAATATAAAAAGTAACCAAGAACACATCTTTTTCTAATGGGGCACCAGCACAAAATATTGAGTTTTGAGAATGATAACTGGGCATGTACAGATGTGGTTAATGCAGTAAGACCTGCTGTATAGGGAGGGAATCCCTGGCAGAAAAGCCACCTTTTTTATTTGAGAACAGATAAGAGATCAAGGATCCTGTCAAAGAAGTCACCTATGAGGGCTTGGTCACACTCTTCGTATATGCAGTGTTAGCATTTCCAAAGTGAATATACACATTTTATCTTGCTTGATTTCTCAGTTAGGCATTCTGCAACTGTGTTATAGGCAAGGGAGTTGAAGCTTACAAATGTTTAACAACTTGCTTAAGTTCATGTAGATAGTAAGTGTTGCAGCTGGAGTTTGAACCCATGTTTACTGACTCCAAATTTAATACCCTTTGCTCTATCCTATAGTTGCTTACTATTAGAAACACTTATTTGGTACTTCTTCATGTTTGAATTCCAATTAAATTATTTTATTATGGATTCCTCAATAATGCTGACATGTTTTACAACAGATATTTGCACGTGGTGCACATGAAATGGGTACTTTTGATTAATAGTTTTCTTTACTCTTTCTTCATGTGGAATAGCATTCCATCATAACACAAATGTTTACAGTCACTACAAGCACCTTTTAGATTTTGAGAACATAAAGTGGTTGTTATGAACTGAAGGTTTGTGTTCCCTCAAAATTCATGTGTTGAAGGCCTAACTCCCAGTGAGGGTGTATTTAAAAATGAGAACCCTAAAAATGTAAAATAAGACTAAGTGAGGCCATAAGGGTAGATTCTAATTTGGCAGAATTAGTGTCTTTTTAAGGGGAAATATCGAAGAGTGGTATCTACTCCCCACTCCACCACACACACATAGTAAGGAAAGACATATGATGACATACAAAGACATGGAAACAAGAAGGAAGTGAATCATTTGGAACCTTGAACATGTCTGCCTAGCCTCCAGAACTGTGAGAAAGTAAATTTCTCTTGTTTAAGTCATCCAGTTGTTGTATTTTCTTATGGCTCCCTTAGCAGACTAATACAGTGAGTAAAGCCACATCTCATTCAAGCAGCTTGTTTTCCTGTGGAGGGATTGGAGAACAGTCCTGGAGATATGGGTGAGTTGAATGTATACCCATGTGCTTTGTCCCTTCAGAATTAAATATCAAGGTTATTCCACTGGGGTCAAAATACCCTCAAAGTCAAAACAGCGAAGTCAATATTGTTCAAAACACTCTATACTTTATAGAATTGCATATAGTAGTTTCTGAGTCTGCACGGTCTTAAGGTAAAAGTGAGAATGATGGCAGAAAGGGCTTCAAAGAGATAAGTCTGTCTTGAATGAATAGTAATTTTCCAGAAAAGCAGAAGAGAGAGCATGTTCCTCAGAGAGAACAATTATGTAAGAACAGCTGTGTAAGGGAACATGCTAGAATCCTAGATTCTGGAGACTTAAAGTTGGTGTGGTTAGAGCTCAGGATGTACAGAGAGGAGCTGTAGAAGATAAGGTTGAACAGATAAGAGCCAGTTTTCTAAAAATCTCTGTAAAGTTTAAAAGTCAGGCTTTGTAGCATGGTGGGGTGCTAGAGAAGGGATAGCATTAGGAGAAATACCTAAGGTAGTGATGGGTTGAGGAGTGCAGGAAACCACCATGGCACACGTATACCATGTAACAAACCTGCACGTTCTGCACATGTATTCCAGAACTTAAAGTATAATTTTATAAAAAGGAAAATAATTGTAATCTGGATAGTTATAAAATCAAGTTTGCAGTTCGGAAGATTACTCTCAATGCACTGTGGAAATTGTACAGGAACATCGTCTTGGGATGGAATTTTAGGGAATAATGCTGGATCATAAATTCTCTATGGATGGTAACAGAACCTTTGTCTTTGATATTACCTTCTTAGCTAAAATACAGTTCAAATATTCAGCCACTTCAGAAGTCAAGTGACACTTCCTTTTTTTTAGCTATAATATTTAAATAGCTCTTATTTCTTCGATAAAAGGTGACTTTTGTTTTTCTGGATGCCACACAACATGGATGATACCCATGCTCTGGATCTAGTCAAAACCTGAGTGGCCCCAAATGAGTGAGCTGGTGGCCTCGTGAGAAATCCAGCATTCTCTACTTCTTCTTAACATTCTGAAGTTTCAGTTTTATGAGGTGCCACATTTTGCTATGCTTTCAGCTGGACCTGCTTGAAATTTCTTAATCTGATATTTCAGGGAGCAGTAAAAAGAACAAGTAAACATGTTCCCGAGCAATTACCAATGAAGCCCTTAGTCCAACAGGATTCACCAAATACATAAACTTATCCTCTCCTGGTCAAGATACTTTAGATTGGAAGTAGTTGAAATATGGGAGGAAGCTCATGTTTTTGTGGTGTGAATTAGATTTTGTGTGTATCTGTGTGTCTAGTGCATTTTAAACTATTGTAAAAATCACTACTCTTAAACTCTTCTAAAAGTAACTCAGTTGTAAAAAAGGTGGGCAATTCTTTTTGTGATTCCTATGACTTCCCCCAAGTCATCTGCTCATTCTTTCTTCTTCAAAGAAATTAAAATATTCGTCCACTGGAGAGGGACTGTCCTTACTTTTGTATATCACACGGAATGCTTAAAACCGACTTTACCTGTGAGAGCCAACAGCAGTGATGATGTGGTTATCTTGACACCTGCAAATGCCGCTCTTCCTGTGTACTTATTGCTGAGCGATGGCCCGCGCAGGCCGCAGGGATGGATAAAAGCCATCAGGTCGCGGTAGTGGGCGGGAGAGAAAGAGGGTGCTCCAGCGGCCCAGGAGTACAATGGGACTGGACAAACTGGTGTGGTGGGTGCTGCCGGCGCTGCTCTGTCTGCACCACAGGCTCAGCTCACCTCCCAGCTCCGCTCTCGGTTCCACACCAGCAACTGGATCTGGCGGCGCAGCTGCCGCGCTGCCTCTGCCGCGGTCCTAGCGCTGCTTGGCTTTAAGCTCTGCAAGCCCCTGGCAATAGGCAGGAACCGCCTTCAACATCGCCACTGGCGTGGGGGGTTGTGCCTGGCCACCGCCCACCACCCGCTGCTGGCACGTGGAGGGCCGTTTCCTGAAGAAGCTTCCTGTGCACACGGGCCTGGTGATCACCGAGATGGAGCGGGAGCCCATCTACTGCGACATCGCCAGCCTCGTTGTGTGGTGTATGGCCGTGGGCCAAGATCACTTGACCTCAGGAGTTCAAAGCTAGCCTGGGAAACTTAGTGAGACCCATCTCTATTACTATACATTTTATTTTTTAAAAAGGCAAAAAATGAAAGGTGTTATTTTTTTTTCTTTTTTTTTTTTTTTAAGTTCCTAAACCATAGTAGATAGGTCACAATTACAAATTTAACTCCTTACTACACATGATGGTGACCACAGTTAGTAACATTATATACTTGAAAATTGGTGAGAGAGTAGATTTTAAGTGTTCTTACAACACACACAAAAATTAATTGCCGGGCACAGTGGCACATGCCTGTAATCCCAGCAGTTTGGGATTCCAAGGCAGATAGATCACCTGAGGTCAGGGGTTCAAGACAAGCCTGACTAACATGGTGAAACCCTTTCTCTATTAAAAATACAAAAATTAGCCAGGTGTGGTGTCACGCTTGTAATCCCAGCTACTCAGGAGGCTGAGGCAGGAGGATTGCTTGAACCTGGGAGGCAGAGGTTGCAGTGAGCCAAGATTGCATCATTGCATTGCAGCCTAGGAGAAACAGCAAGAAACTCTCGCTAAACAAAATAACAAACAAACAAACAAACAAACAAAAAACCCTATATGTATTACCTTACAAAGTCTGCATTGTACACATTCAGTTAACAAATAACAATAGCGATAGCACACCACACACCATGATGTAAACTGTATTTAGGGCCATCTAAATAGACTAGTACTTTGAGTGTAGGCAATTTCAAGGTGAGGGGGATGAACAAGATCATTTATAAACTTCAACCACAGACATTCTTAAGATTCTGTGACTTTTAACCACGAAAGCAAAACATTTGTGATATTTGCATTTGATGCAGCAGTTCTTAACTAATTCAACAAATATTTGTTGAGTACATGGAAAGTTGATTCTATCATCAGTGAAAATCAAGCCGACTCAGCCAGGTGCAGTGGCTCTGGCCTGTGATCCCAGCAGTTTGGGAAGCCAAGGCGGGTGAATCACTTGAGATCAGGGGATTGAAACCAGCCTGGTCAAGTGTGTGAAATCTTTCTCTATTAAAAATACAAAAATTAGCCAGGTGTGGGGTCACATGCTTGTAATCCCAGCTACCGGGGGGGATGAGGCAGAAGAATTGCTTGAACCTGGGAGGTGGAGTTTGCAGTGAGCCAAGATTGCGCCATTGCACTACAGCCTGGGTGATGAAGCGAGACTCTGTCTCCAAAAAAAGGCCAGTCGTGGTGGCGCACACCTGCAAACCCAACATTTTGGGAGGCTGAGGCAGGCAGATCACCTGAGGTCAGTTGTTCAAGACAAGCCCAGTCAACATGGTGAAACTCTGTCTCTACTAAAACACAAAAATTAGTCAGGTATGATGGCCGGTGCCTATAATCCCAGCTACTCAGGAGACTGAGATGGGAAAGTCACTTGAACCCAGAAGATGGTGGTTGCAGTGAGCTGAGATTACATCACTGCACTCCAGCCTAGGCATCTTAGCGAGGCTCTGTCTCAAAAAACAAAATATTGCTGGGCATGATGACTAATACCTGTAACCCCAGCACTTTAAGAGGCCAAGGTGGATGAATCTCCTGAGGTCAGAAGTTCGAGAGCAGCCTGACCAATATAGAGAAACCCCATCTCTCCTAATAGTACAAAATTAACTGGGCATGGTGGCAAATCCCAGCTACTTAGGAGACTAAGGCAGGAGAATCCCTTGAACTTGGGAGGCGAAGGTTGCGGTGAGCCATGATTAAACTATTGCACTCCAGCCTGGGCAGCAAGAATGAAACTCTCTGTCTCAAAACACAAATTAAAAAACTGGAGCCAACTCAAATACAGGTACACCCATGTTCACAGCGGCAGTGTTCATAGTAGGAAAAGGTGAAAACAACCCAAATGTCCATGGATTGATGAATGAATAAACAAGTTGTGGTCTCTCCATGCAGTGGAACATTACTCAGCTGTAACAAAAAAGAGTGCTGATGCATCATATATGCCTGGATGACCCTTGAAAACATTATTATGTATAGCGGAAAAACTCCTGACACAACAGGCCACATACTGTATGATTCTTGGCCAGGTGCGGTGGCTCATGTCTGTAATCTCAGACTTTGGGAAGCCAAGGAGGGTGAATTCTGACTTGAGGTCAGAATTTCAAGACTGGCCTGGCCAAAATGGAGAAACCCTATCTCCATTAAAAAGAAAACAAAATAGCCAGGCATGGTGGGAGGCACCTGTAATCCCACCTTCTAGGGAGGCTGTGAGACATGCTTAAACCCAGACAGCAGAGGTTGCAATGAGCTGAGGTCACACCACTGTACTACAGCCTGAACAACAGACCGAGACTGTGTATCAGAAGAAAGCATCACACAAAATGTTTTGTTGTTGTTTGAGATAGAGTCTCACTCTGTCACCCAGGCTGTAGTGCAGTCATGCGAACTCATCTCATTGCAACTTCCACCTTCCAGGTATAAGCAATTCTACTGCCTCAGCCTCCTGAATAGCTGGGACTACAGGCACATGCCACCATGCCCAGATAATTTTTGTATATTTAGTAGATATGGGGTGTCACCATGTTAGCCAGGCTGGTTTTGAACTCCTGACATCAAGTGATCTGCCTGTCTCGGCCTCCCAAAGTATTGAGATGATAGTTGTAAGCCACTGTGCCCAGCCACATATTTTATGATTCTTTACATTAAATGTCCAGAATAGATACAGTCATAGAGATGGAGGGCAGATTACTGGTTGTCAGGTACTGCAGAAGGGGAGAGTTAGGAGAAACTGCTTAACAGGCACAGGGTCGGCCGGGTGCAGTGACTCATGCCTGTAATCCCAGCACTTTGGGAGGCTGAGCCTGGTGGATCACAAAGTCAAGAGTTCGAGACCAGCCTGACCAACATGGTGAAACCCCATCTATACAAAAAATACAAAAATTAGCCGAGCATGATAATGGCTGTCTGTAATCCCAGATACTTGGGAAGCTGAGGTGGGAGAATCAGTTGAACCCTGGAGGGGGAGGTTACAGTGAGCCAAGATCATGCCATTGCACTCCAGCCTGGGCAACAGAGCAAGAATTTATCTCAAAAAAAAGAGGGCGGGTGTTTTTGTTTTGGGGGTGATGGAAATAATTTGGAAGTAGAAGAAAAGAGGTAGTCACGCAACATTGTGAATGTACTAAATGCCACTCAATTGTTCGTTTTGTTTTTATTTTTGTAGAGACAGGATCTTCTTCCATTGCTCAGGCTGATCTCAAACTTCTGAGCCCCAACAGTCCTCCTGCCTTAGCTTCCCAAAGTGCTGCGATTATAGGCATGAACTACCATGCCCAGACTGAATTGTTCCCTCCCTCCCTCCTTCTCTCTCTCTCTCTCTCTTTCCTTCCTTTCTTTCTTTCTTTCTTTCTTTCTTTCTTTCTTTCTTTCTTTCTTCTTTCTTTCTTTTTCTTTTCTTTCTTTCTTCTTCTTTGTCTCTTTGTGGCTCACACCTGTAACTTTGGGAGGCTGAGGTGAGTGGATTATCTGAGATCAGGAGTTCAAAACCAGCCTGACCAATACAGTAAAAATAGAAAAATTAGCTGGATGTGGTGGTGGGCACCTGTAATCCTAGCTACTCAGGAGGCTGAGGGAGGAGAATCACTTGAACCCAGGAGGCAGAGATTGGGTTCAGAGAATTACTTGAATCCAGTGAGCAAACCCATCATACCACTGCACTCCAGCCTGAGGGAGAGAATGAGACTCCATCTCAAAAACAAACAAACAAACAAACCACCATAAGATATCATCTTACACAGAATGGCTAGTACTACAAATACAACAAATGTTTTTGAGAATGGAGAGAAAAATGAATGCCTATACACTGGTGGTGAGAAGGTGAGGGAGCACAACTGCTATGAAAAACAATACAGAGATTTCTCAAAGCATTAAAAATAGAGCTAGTATTTGACCCAACCATAAAACTACTAGGCATCTACCTGAAAGAAAAAATAAATAATTATATAAAAAAGTCACTTTCACTCATATGTGTCTTACATTCCTACTCACAATAGTAAAGTCATGGAATTAACCTAAATGTCAATTAACAGTGAATTGGATTTTCACATGTGGTGTATGTACACCATGGAATACTATGCAGCCATAAAAAAATGAAACCATGCTCTATTCAGTAGCATGGATGGATCTGGGGGCCATTATCCTAAGTGAAATAACTCAGAAACAGAAAATCAAATACCACACATTCTCACTTACAAGCAAGAGCTAAACAATGAGTACAACAGAACATAAAGATGGGAACAATAGATAGTGGGACTCCGAAAGGAGAGATTGGGAGGAGGTTGATGGTCAAAAAATTGCCTATTGGTAGTGAGTTTTGATCATGCCACAGCACAACAGCTAGGTGACAGAGCAAGAACATGTCTCAAAAAAAAATTTGTTGAGCACAATGTTTACTGTTTCAGGGACAGGTTCACTAGAAGCCAAACCTCACCAGTATGCAATATATTTATTTAAAAAATGTGTACATACACGCTCTGAATCTAAAATAAAAAACAGAGGAAGTTTATAGTAGTAAACACATACATCTTGAAAAAAAATTCTGCCAGGTGTGATGGCTCATGCCTGTAATCCAGCACTTTGGAAAACTGAGGTGGGCAGATTGCTTGAGGTTGGGAGTTCAAGACCAGCCTGCCTGGCTAACATGGCAAAACCCCATTCCTACTAAAAATATAAAAAATTAGCCAAGTGGGATGGCACATGCTTGTAGTCCCAGCTATTCTGAACTGAGACTGAGACTGAGACAGAAGAATTGCTTCAACCCAGGAGGTCGAAGTTGCAGTGAGCCAAGATCACAACACTGCACTCCAGCCTTGTGGACAAAGGAAGATTCCACCTCAAAGAACAAACAAACAAACAAAAATATCAAATAAACAACCTAACTTTATACCTTAAAAAATGAAGGTGGGGGGGAACTAAACCAATAATTAGCATAAGGAAAGAAATAACAGAGATTAGAGAATAAATAAATGAAATACAGAATAAAAAACATTTAATTGGCTGGGCACAGTGGCTCATGCCTGCAATACGAGCACTTTGGGAATCCAAGGCAGGTGGATGTCTTGAGGTCAGGAGTTTGAGACCAGCCTGACCAACATGGTGAAACCCTGTTTCTACTAAAAATACAAAAATTAGCTGGGTGTGGTGGACAGCACCTGTAATCCCAGCTACTTGGGAGCTTGAGGCAGGAGAATTGCTTGAACCTGGAAGACAGAGGTTGCAGTGAGCCAAGATCTTTCCACTGCACTCCAGCCTGGGTGACGAAGTAAGACTGTCTCAAAACAAAACAAAATTTAATCAATGCAGCTAAGAGTTGATTTTGAAAAGAAATCAAAATCAAAGCCCTTACCTAGACTAACAACAGAAAAAGAGAATATGTTACTAATATAAGAAATGAAAGAGACAACATTACAACTGGTCTTACAGAAATAAGCAGAATTACAAGAAACTATTAAGAACAGGTATACACCAACAAATTTGACAACTTAAAAGAAATGAGAAAATTAGTAGAAACATATAACCTACCAAGATTGAATGAAGAATAAATGGAGAGCTTAAGGAGACCAATAACAAATAGAGGACCTGAAGAAGTAATTTTTCAAAACTCCAAAATACAGCCTAGGACCAGATTACTTCATAGGCAAAATTCTACCAAACATTCAAAGAAAATTTAATATAAAACATCCTCAAAATTTTTGAAAAAATTGAAAAAAGAGGTAACACTGTCAGAGTCGTTTTATGAAGCCAGCTTCCCCTTGATATCAAAGCAAGGAAATATACTTCTGAGAAGAAAATTATAGGCCAATATCCTTAAAAAACATGGTGCATAAATTTAATCTAAATAAATCTGTATACAAAGTGTCGATTCTCAGCAAAAGTTTTTTAAAATAAAAAAAAATAAAACTTCTTTCATACTGGATTCTAGTTAAAACTCATCTATACCATCTGTCAGATACTGTTACTGAAGCTTACATTAATTGGAGTTCACTTGAACAGTAGTTTGTTCATCTGTTGGGAACTGATATATCTGGATGCCATTGCTAATCAACTCACTCGTTGTCTTGCTTTTAAACATCTGGAAATCTTTTTTAGAAACTGTGTCTCCCTTGGCAATCAGTGCTATAATGTTCACCTATTAAGAAAGAAGACAAACAAAACCTCAGCACTGAGGATTCGTGATTCTTCCTATAGTTTCTATAGTAAAGCCCTCACAACCTCTGACAACAATTTATGTAACTAGATAATCACTGACTGTCATGCCTTTTTTAAAAATTATTTTCCAAAATTATCAATTTTTTTTTTTTTTTTTTTGAGACGGAGTTTCGCTCCTGTTACCCAGGCTGGAGTGAAATGGCGAGATCTCGGCTTACCTTAACCTCCACCTCCTGGGTTCAGGCAATTCTCCTGCCTCAGCCTCCTGAGTAGCTGGGATTACAGGCACGCGCCACCATGCCCAGGTAATTTTTTGTATTTTTAGTAGAGACGGGGTTTCACCATGTTGACCAGGATGGTCTTGATCTGTTGACCTCGTGATCCACCCACCTCAGGCTCCCAAAGTGCTGGGATTACAGGCGTGAGCCACTGCGCCTGGCCCCAAAATTATCAATTCTTTTGAAGATTCACCTTCTATCTGAATTCAGATTTAGGAATCTCAACCTTGTTTCTCTTTTAAAAATCCCTTACACCTCTACACATATGGAGTTAGTGTAAATAGTAGAACAATGTAAATTATCTGATTTATTTGCAGTTTTATTTCTCATTATCCTCGGTGATAAAAAAAACAAAATAAAAGATCTTTCATCAAAATTGTGGAAGGAATTTTTGTCTTTCTTCTTTTTAGATCACATTTTCCATTAATCAGTCTTCATTAATGTCCCATTTTCGCACACTCTTGCCCCACCTACACGTGTTTGCAGATAGATTTGTTTTTGTTTTCCAAAGACCACTTGGAAAGAATATAGATATTTTCAGTTACCATATTCTTGTTTTTATTTTATTTTATTTTGAGACAGAGTCTCACTCTGCTGCCCAGGCTGGCGGGCAATGGTGCAATCTAGGCTCACTGCAGTATTTGTGTATTTGAGGTTGAGTTTTTAGCCACAGAGTTTTTTTCCCAGTGCTTCCATATTATCACTCCTGTCTTTTGCATTTGCACTTATTTAAGTAAACTTTCTAGAAAATAACAATATTCAAGACTATAAAATGTCTTATTACCTTTAAAAACCTTATTAAACTATAGCTCCCCAAAAGCAGTATCTGTAATATAGTAGAAATACCTAAATGTAAATTTTAGGCAGACTGCTTTTGTTTTAGAGTGCTCAAAGCACATCATTTAAAATATCCATGTACAGGCCCGGTGTGGTGGTTCATGCCTGTAATCCTAGCACTTTGGGAGGCCAAGAATGGTGGATCACCTGAGGCCAGAAGTTCAAGACCAGCCTAGACAACATGATAAATTCCTGTCTTTACTAATAATACAGAAATATTAGCCAAGTGTCCTATTCAGGAGGCTGAGGCAGGAGAATTGCTTGAACCTGGGAGGCAGAGGTTGCAGTGAGCTGAGATTATACTATTGTACACCAGCCTCATGGACAAGAGCAAAACTCCATCTCAAAAACAAAAAAAGAAATCAATGAACAAATTTAGGGCTTTAATATTATAGCACAGATGCTCAAAATTGTGTGAACTTTAATATCTAAAAATAAAACCTTCTCCAGTAAGAATCAGACAACTACTAAGGTGGATTCAAGCTGAGATTGCACCATTGCACTAAAGCCTGGACAAGAGCAAAACTCCATCTAAAGAAAGAAAAGGAAGGAAGGAAGGAAGGAAAAGAGGGAGAGAGGGAGGGAGGGAGGGAGAGAGGAAGGGAGGAAAGAAAGAATAAGAAAGAAAGAAGGAGGAAGGGAGGGAGGGAGGGAGGGAGTGAGGGAAAGAAAGAGACAAGCAGGGCATAGTGACTCACGCCTGTAATCCCAGCACTTTGAAAGGGTGAGGACAGCGGAGCACTGGAGTCCAGAATTTCCAGATCTGCCCAGAAAATATGGCAAGACCCCCGCCTTTACAAAAACCTAAAAATTAGCCAGGTGTGTGGGCATGTGCCTGTGGTTTCAGCTACTCAAAGCCGAGGTAAGAGAATCCCTTGAGCCTGGAAGTTCAAGGCTGCCATGAGTCTTGTTCATGCCACTGCACTCCAGCCTAGCCAACAGAGTGGGACCTTGTCTCAAATAAAGATAAAAGAAAGAGAGTTTTCAGTGAGTCAAGATAGCACCACTGCATTCCAGCCTCAGCCTGTTCAACAAAAGCAACTTCTCCCACAAAAAAATTATTTTGAGAGGCACAGACAATATTCACATAACATTTAATACAGTGTATTTTTATAATTTTTCTATTTTATTATTAGTTACTATTGCTAGCTTCGGTGTGAATCTAAGAAACTAACAATAGTAACTAATAATAAAAAAGAACTGCTTCTCATTTATAAATAAAACTTTATCATAGGTGAGTATGCATAGAAAAAAATCATAGTAGGCCAGGCACAGTGGCTCATACCTGTAATCCCAGCACTTTAGGAGGCCAAGGAAGGTGGATCAGAAGGTCAGGAGATGGAGAACATCCTGGCTAACATGATGAAGGTTCATCTCTACTAACTATACAAAAACAAAATTAGCCAGGCATGGTAGCATATGCCTGTAATCCCAGCTATTCAGTAGGCTGAGGCAGGAGATTTGCTTGAACCCAAGGAGCAGAAGTTTTAGTAAGCTGAGATTGTGCCACTGCACTCAGGCCTGGGCGACAGAATGAGACTCTGTCTCATAAAAGGAAAGGAAAGAAAAAGCATAGTATATATCAGGCTCTGTATTATGCATCATTTCAGACATCCACTGTGGGTCTTGGAACTTACCCCCAAGGGGGCTGGCTATTCTATAGGCAAATCACCATGATCTGGAAGGTAAGTCAAGGTTGATATCTATCAAATGTGAATTGTCTCCCCCGCAATCAAAAAATTTTTATGTTAAAGCCCTAACACCCAGTACCTCAGAATGTGACCTTAACTGAGATAAAGCCTTCATTACTGTGATTAAAAAGTGAGACTGGGCTAGGCATGGTGCCTCACACCTGTAATCCAAGCCCTTTGGGAGGCCAAGGTGGGCAGATCACCTGAAATCAGGAGTTTGAGACCAGCCTAGCCAACATGATGAAACCCCATCTCTAGTAAAAATACAAAAATTATCCAGGCATGGTGGTGTACCCCTGTATTCCCAGCTACTCAGGAATCTGAGGCAGGAGAATCACGTGAACATGGGAGGTGGAGGTTGCAGTGAGCCAAGATCATGCCATGACATTCTAGCCTGGGCATCAATAAAAGGAGGTGAGACTTACAGTGGGGCCCAATTCAAACTGACTGGCACCCTTAAAAGAAAACAAAATGTGGACACCCAGGAGACACCGGTAGAAACACCATGTGAAATCACCGAGATAAGGAGGTCATCTGCCAGACAAGAAAAAAAAGATTTCAGAAGAAACTACATCTTCCGACACTGATCTTGGACTTGTAGTCTCCGATGCTGTGGGCAAATACATTTCCTTCGTTTAAACCACTCAGTCTGTGATATTTTGCTATGTCAGCCCCAACACACTAAAGCAAATGCCTTAAATATTAACAGAAAAAAACAATTAGGATATATACATGTATTACAAAATAACAAGGAAAGTAAGACATCGCATAATGGCATTTCAGTAATGATGGGCCACATGTATGATGGTGGTTCCTTAATATTATAATACTGTACCTTTCCTTTTTGTTGTTGTTATTTATTTATACATATATGCATGTATGTGTGTATGTATGTATGTATTTTGAGATCGAGTCTTGCTCTGTCATCCAGGCTGGAGTGCAGTAGTGTGATCTCAGCTCACGGCAACCTCTGCCTCCTGGATTCAAGTGATTCTTTTGCTTCAGCCTTCCAAGTATCTGGAATTACAGGTGTCCACTACCACCAGCTAATATTTTGTATTTTAGTAGAGATGGGGTTTCGTCATGTTGGCCATGCCGGTCTCGAACTCCTGACCTCAGTGATCTGCCTATCATCTCTGCCTCCCAGAGTGCTGGGATTACAGGCATGAACCTCTGTGCCCAGCTATTTATACATTTATATGTTTAATTTCTGAATTCAGGTGATCTATCAGCAGGCTTGTTACTTAGATATATTGCATATTAGTCAGGTTTTGGCTTCCAATGTGCCCATCACCTAAATAGTAAACATTGTACCCAATAGGTAATTGTTCAAATCTCAACCTCTTCTCATCCTTCCCCCTTATAAAGGGCCCAGTGTCTAATATTTCTGTCTAATACTGTACCTTTTTTCATGTTTAGATACACAGATATGGCCAGGCATGGTGGCCCATGCCTGTAATCCCAACGCTTTGGGAGGCCAAGGTGAGTGGATCACTTGAGGTCAGGAGTTTGAGACCAGCCCAACACGTTGAAACCGCATCTCTATTAAAAATTCAGCCATGCGTAGTGACGCAAGACTTTAGTCCCAGCTACTCAGGAAGTTGTGGTGGGAGAATCACTCGAACCTGAGAAGCAGAGATTGCAGTGAGCCAAGATCACGCCACTGCACTTCAGCCTGGGAGACAGTAAGTCTCCATCTCAAGAAAATAAAAAATAAATTTAAATAGATAAACAGATATGTACCATTGTGTTAGAATTCTACAGTATTTTGTGCAGTATCATGCTGTCTAGACTTGCAGCCCAGGAGCAACAGGCCATACAATATAAGACTATAACCTAGGTGTGTAGAAGGCTATATCACCTAGGTCTGTGTAGGTACACTCGATGATGTTAGCATAATAATGAAATCACCTAAATACATGTAACTGCACTTGCATGCAAGTGCCTTCAGGATGTGCTATTATCTCAAAATTAATATTACATTGTGAAATATTGGGATTGGGTACGAAGGCTCTTGCCTGTAATCCCAACACTCTGGGAGAGCAAGGTGAATGGATCACTTGAGCCCAAAAGTTTGAGTTCAGCCTGGGTGACATAATGCAACCCCATCTCTACAAAAGATGCAAAATCAGCAAGACTTGGTAACACGCTCCTCTATCCCAGTTAATTGGATGGCTGAGATTGGAAGCTTGCTTGAGCCCAGGAGGCTGAGGCTGCAGTGTACTATGTTTGCAACACTGTACTCCAGCCTGGGTGACAGAGCAAGACTTTGTCTCGAATACAAAAAGAAAAAAAAAAAAAGAAAGAAAAGAAAAGAATGATTGGTGGATTTACCAAACGCACCTTACTGTCAAGGTTCTTCATTGTTAAAATATTAAGAGACTTCCATGGAATGCTACACAGCCATAAAAAATGATGAGTTTGTTTCCTTTGTAGGGACTTGGATCAATCTGGAAACCATCATTCTCAGCAAACTGACACAAGAACAGAAACCAAACACCATATGTTATCACTCAGAGGACAGTGTTGAACAATGAGAACACATGGACATAGGTAGGGGAGCATCACACACTGGGGTCAGTTGAGGGGGTTGGGGAGAGACAGTTGGGGGTGGGAGGGAGGGGAAGGTGTGGAGGGATAACATGGGAGAAATTCCAGATACAGTATGTCCTTAAAGTAAAATAAATACATTTTAAAACAAGAGACTTCAGGGAATGTTCTGTAGGTGAAATGAAGTAAAGACACACCTGAACATGAGAATCATGATACTCAAACAAGGAATGTTTAATCTTCAATTATTCTTGAAAATATGCCTCAAATTGGGCATCTATGTAGTCAGCTATTGGTTGGTAGCGAAAAAATATTATACATTTAGAGTAACAGATTAATAAAATCTAAAATCTACTTTTTGATCACTTAATAAACAGTTAACATGTATGCTAAGCAGTTTGCTAACGTGATAAAGAAAATGTTCATAATATGTCCATACAAAAATATTAATTCCAAACCAATAATGAAACTCACGCTTTACTCTGTGGTTATGAAAATGTGACCATAGAGAAAAGCTGGGTGCATATGACAGGAAACTAGTATCCAGAATATACAAAGAACACAAGCTACTAAACAACCACAA
Organism: Callithrix jacchus; assembly: GCF_049354715.1. Classification (NCBI taxonomy): domain Eukaryota; kingdom Metazoa; phylum Chordata; class Mammalia; order Primates; family Cebidae; genus Callithrix; species Callithrix jacchus. The sequence goes on from NC_133502.1 coordinate 84,467,697, forward strand.
CAGAAGCAAAAATTCCGTTAAAAAGTGGGCGGGTGATGAAAAATGAGAACACATGGACACAGAAAGGGGAGTACTAAACACTGGGGTCTATTGGGGGGAAAAGGGGAGGGCCAGTGGGAGGGGGAGGTGGGGAGGGATAACCTGGGGAGAAATGCCAAATGTGGGTGAAGGGGAGAAGCAAAGCAAAGCACACTGCCATGTGCGTACCTATGCAACTGTCTTGCATGCTCTGCTCATGTACCCCAAAACCTAAAATCCAATAAAAAATTAAAAAAAAAAAAAAAATACATACTGAGGGAAAAAAAAAATGGGCAAAAAATATAAATAGGCATTTTTCAGAAGACCAAAATACAAAGTAAAACCACAATGACATATTATCTTACTCAAGTCAGAATAGCTATTGTTAAAAAGATAATAAAAATAAATAAATAAATTACAGGCAAGGTACAGTGGCTCAAGCCTGTAATTCCAGCACATTGGAAGGTCAGTGTGGGAGGATCACTTGAGGCCAGGAGTTTTACACAAGCCTGGGCAACAATGCAAGACCTTGTCTATACAAACAATTCTAAAAATTAGCCGGGCATGGTGGCATGAGCCTGTAGTTCCATGCTACTCAAGGGGCTGAAGTGGGAGGATCAGTTGAGCCTGGGAGGTTGAAGCTGAGTGAGCTGAGATTGTGACACTGCGCTCTAGCCTGGGTGATGGAGTGAAACACTCTCTCAAAAAATAATAATAACAATAAATAAATAACACAATTTGGCAAGGGTACAGAGAAATGGGAACCCTTACACACTGTCGGTGGGAATGTAAATTACTACAACCTCTACAGAAAATTTGTACAAATAAATTTAAATAAAGAAATAAGCTAAAACTAATAGAAGCTATATTTAAAATATTTTAGTATAACTGGTTAAATAAAAATCTTATAAAAAATCAATTATACAAAAAAGCATTAATTTTATAAAAAAAGAACATTACTTAGGGAAATGTTAAAATATGGAAGAAAAGGTATTACTTATATAAATTAATCTATGGCAAAAGAAGCCACATGCCCTGAAATAAGAAAATCCTTCTTAATTTAAATAAGAAACACTAACCTGGCTTCTTTGTTATTTGATCACCATATCCCACTGTTTCCACAACAGTCAATTTCAACTGAACATTGTTTTTCTGAAGTTTATATGTCTGTATTTGAAGTCCAATATTTGAGTAAAACTGTGAAGATTTGTTATCTTTCAAGTTAGAATTAAACAATGTGTCAATCAGTGTCAATTTTTCCATCCCAGTTTCTCCTGAAATAGACACAGATTAATTGTCATAGGGGCATACAATGGCTAAGAAGAAGCAATGCTTTGAATTTCTACAGTGGTTTTTAAAATCTTAGTAAGTTGAACTCATAGAAGTACAGTGTGGAATACTGGATACCAGAGGCTGGGGGAGCAGAGACAGAAGAAATGAGGAGCTGTTTGTCAAAAAGTATAGTTTTTGTTTTTTACTTTTATTTTAGGTTTGGAAGTACACACAGAGCTTTGTCACATAGGTAAACTCATGTCGTGAGGGTTTGTTGTACAGATTATTTTGTCCCTGACGTGCTAAGCATAGTACCCAAGAGTTATTTTGTCTGATTCTCTCCTTCCTCTAAACCTGCGCCCTCAAGTAGACACCAGTGTCTATTATTCCTTTTTTTGTGTCCATGTGTTCTCAACACTTAGCTCCCAGTTGTAAGAGCATGGCGTATGTTCTCAACCAAAAGAAAAGAATGAGATCATGTTCTTTGCAGGAAGACAGAGAGAGCTGGAGGCCATCATTTTTAGCAAGCCAACAGAGCTTATTGCAGCACTATTCACAATAGAAAAGACATGGAATCAACCTAAAATCTCATCAATGGTAGACTAGATAAAGTAAATGTGGTACATATACACCATGGAATACTACACAGCCATGAAAAAGAAAGTGATCATATTCTTTTCAGGAACATGGATGGAGCTACCATTCTTAGCAAACTAACAATTTCAAACAGAGAGGAGAAATCATTTTTTTGAGATCTATTGCATAGCATTGTGACTATAGTCAATGTACTGTATATTTCAAAATAATCAAGAGAGTGAATTTCAAATGTTTCATTATAAAATTGATAGGTAAGCCAGGTAATAGATAAGTTAATTTATTTGATTGAATCAGTTCACATGGTAAACATATATCAAAACATCACGTTGTATCCACACATGTATATAATTACAATCTTTCAATTAACACTAATATTAATTTTAAAAATAAATAAAGGGTCTCAAATACTTCAAAGATGGGTAGTGTTAAAAGTGTACATGCTAGCCCTGATTCTCTCAGTTACTAACATAATGGAGAAATAAAGTATACACTCAGTTGCCAGGCATCGTGGCTCACTCCTATAATTCCAGCACTTTGGGAGGCCAAGGAAGGCAGATCATGAGTTCAAGAGATCAAGACCATCTGGGGTAACATGGTGAAAACCTGTACCTACTTAAAATACAAAAACTTGCTGGGTGTGGTGGCATGCACCTGTAGTCTCAGCTACTCAGGATGCTGAGGCAGGAGAAATGCTTGAAGCCAGGAGGCAGAGGTTGTAGTGAGCCAAGATGGTGCCACAGCATTGCAGTCTGGTAACAGTGAAACTTCATAAAAAAAAAAAAAAAAAAAAAAAAAAAGGAAAAGAAAAGAAAAAAAGAATTTTAAGAGCACAGAAAGGTTTCAATTTTTAAAAATCATCATAGGTCGGGTGCAGTGGCTGATGCCTGTAATCTTAGCACTTTGGGAAGCTGAGGCAGGTTGATTGCTTGAACATAGGAAGTTGAGGCTACCATGAGTTATGATCACACCATTGCACTTCAGCCTGGGCAACAGAGTGATACCCTGTATCCAAAAAATAGTATATAATATGGCCATGATAAAAATCATTGTAAGTATAAAGATATATTTGAATTAATAGCATGAGTGTTCCACTGCTTAAGATAAGTTGAAATGAACATTGGAAAAAATGAAGAAATAGTTCAAATGAGATGTCTGACACTTACCGACATGAAGAATATTAAAGGTGAATCCCAGTTGGGTAAATCTGTCCACCAACTGATTGGATTAACATTTGAAAGCAAAATGTTCAAACGTAGTTAAACAATGAATATTATTTTCTTTTTGCTTAAATTAAAAACAGAAGTTTTTTAATAAATAAAAAATAAAGTCATTTGAGAGAAAAATTATATCAAAGAAATTGGAATTATCATTTGATTATCATAAATTTGACAAGATGCAAATATATTAAGTAAATCTGTGAAAATAGAAGTCTGTATTCAAACACATAGATTTGGCTACTGTTTTTATAAAGAAAGTGAATCTATCCCTCAGCACACTTAAAGAGGCTCTGTTTCGAAATTTAAAAGAAATCGTGGCCAGGCATAGTGGCTCACGCCTATAATCCCAGCACTTTTGGAGGCTGAGGTGAGTTGATTGCTTGGCGTCAGAAGTTTGAGATCAGCCTGTCCAGCATAGTGAAACCCTGTCTCTACAAAAAATACAAAAATTAGCCAGCTGTGGTGGTGCAACCTTGTAGTCCCAGCTACTTAGGAGGCTGAGGCACAAAAATTACCTCAACCCAGGAAGCAGGTGTTGCAAAGAGCTGAGATCTCACCACTGCACTCCAGCCTGGGCAACAGAGTGAAACTCAGTCTTAAAAATTAAAAAAATAAAAATAAATAGGGATTTAAGAATATACTACAAGAAATTCTAATGTAGTACTCTAACATATAAATTATTTCTTTCATTAGAAAAAAGAAAAAACTTTAACATCCTTTCATTCTGCTACAGCGTGTTAATATATTGAGAAAATCCCACACATGTTAATCCAGAGGCTTCTCAACTTATGATGAGGCTATGTTTCAAGAATCCCATTATAAATTAAACATATTGTAAGTCAAAAATGCATTTAGCATGCCTAACATAACTGAGCATTCTAGCTCAGCCTTGCCTGCCTTGCATGTGCTCAGAGCACTTACATTAGCCTACAGTTGGGCAAAATCAACTAAGACAAAGCTTATGGTATAATAAAGTATTGAATGCCTCATGCAATTTATTGAATAAAGTGACAAGCAGCACTATCGTAGGGTCAGAAATGGAAGTTGAATGATTGTCAGCTGGAGATTCTCTATATATGCGAGGAAACCAAAATTAATTTGAAAATTTTTTTTAATCCAATGATTTTGACTTCAAATGTGTTACATACCCTGTGAAGTCTTGTGGTATAACAAATCAATCTACTATTGATAACACCATTCTAAAAAAGTAGCAATCCATCAATATTATACACAAATTTACCTCCTGATCATTTTTTAGAGAATATTAAGCAGTCATTCAATATAACTTTCATGGTTGTAATAAAATAATAAACATTTTAAAACAGACTACAGTATCTTAATTATTTCTATCTTTAGTAATTTATAAATTCCACCCCTTTTGTGTAGGAAAAAAAGTAGAATTTCCTTTTGAAATCTCTAAATTATGTAACCATTACAACTGAGATATAGCATATTTCCACTCACCCACTCCACACATTTCTTCAAGCTTTTTTAATAGTCAGAGCCTGACTGTACCCCAGCCATGAAAATCATTGATCTCTTTTTGATTCTACAGTTTTTCTTTATCCATAATAGTATAGAAAATACAATCATAAAGTATATAAGCTTCTTTTAAAATATTAATCCTGTATTTTGAGGTAATTGTAGCCTTCCCATTCAGTTGTGATAATACAGAGGGATCCTTGGTACTCCAGTCAGTTTCATCAAGGCTAACACCTTACAGCGCCATAATAACAAATCACAGCCAGAATATTGACATTGATGCAGGAAGGAACAGAACATTTACCTCTCAAAATTTCCTCATGTTGTGCTTTTACAGAAACACTCAAGGTCTAAAACTTTCCTTAACCCCTGGCAACAAATCATTTGGTCTTCACATGTATGATTTTTGTCCTACTGATCATTTTTAAAAAGTTAAACATAATTTATTTTTTATTTCTAAGCAGTTTTATTTAAAAAATGGAAATTATACAACCTTTTCCCACCTATGATCACGTTAAATACTGCTTTGCCATGACAGCTCAGAAGACTTCAGAGTTCTTAGCACTATTCTTCGAGGAATAAAAATACCTTTTTTTTCAAATTAACACACTTAAAAATGTTTAATATATGTTAAAATAAAGGAATTATGAATCAGCAGGAAAATTGTTAATGTAGAAGCATCAACAATGAGCTCAGCAGATGTTGTCTACATTTAATTTGTACCTTTATAAAACATGAACATACTAACTAGCAAGGTACAGTGGCTCACACCCATAATCCCAGCACTCTGGGAGACAGATGGATTACTTGAGGTCAGGAGTTTGAGACCACCAACCTGACCAACTAGGTGAAAACCCATATCTACAAAGATTAGACAGGCATGGTGGCAGGTACCTCCCAGCTCCTCAGGAGTCTGAGACAGGATAATCACTTTAACCTGGGAGGCAGAGATTGCAGTAAGCTGAGATCTCAGCTTGCTACAACCTCCATCACCTGTGCAGTTCTCCAGCCCCAGTCTCCCAAGTAGCTGAGACTATAGGCATGTACCACCATGCCCGGCTACTTTTTATATTTTGGTAGAGAAGCTGTTGTGCCATGTTGACCAGGCTGGTCTTGAGGTCCTGACCACAGATGATCTGTCTGCCTCAGCCTCCCATAGTGCTGGGATTACAAATGTGATCCACCGTGCCTGGCTAATTTTTGTATTTTTGGTAGAGACAGGATCGCACCATGTTGCTCAGGCTGGTCTGGAAATACTGAGCTCAAACGATCCTCGTGTCTTAGCCTCCAAAGGGCTGAGATTACAGGTGTGAGCCACTGAGCTCAATCTACTAACAGAGATTTTAAAATAGCTATTATAAATGTGCAGAGGCATAAAAGAAAGTGTGCATATAGAATGAGTAAAAAAACAAAAATCCCAAGAGAAAAAAATACAAAATTAAGATAAAAGCAGAAAGCATGGCTGGGAAAATTGGCTCATGCCTGTAATCTCAGAACTTTGGGAAACCAAGGTGTGTGGATCACCTGAGGTCAGAAGTTTGAGACCAGCCTGACCAACATAGTGAAACCCCGTCTCTACTAAATATACAAAAATTAGCCAGGCATGCTGGTGGGCACCTGTAATTAAAGTTACTTGGGAGACAGAGCAAGAAGAATCCCTTAAACTAGGAAGGCAGAGGTTGCAGTGAGCCAAAATTATGTCACTGCAATCCAGCCTGGGTGACAGAGTAAGACTCCAACTAAAAAAAAAAAAAAAAAAAAAAAAAACAGAAAAAAAAAAAAGCAGAAAGCAAAGAAATGGGAAGTGGACAGGTCTCAGAGAAAATTAAATTAGCAAAAGTTTGCTTCTTTGAAAAGACTGATAAGATTGATAAACACCTAGCTGGATTAATGAAAACATCCAAAACAGAAATTACTCATAGCAGAAATGAGAAAATATTATTATGGAAAACACAGATATTAAAATTATAATAGAATACTACAAACACATCTATAAACACATTTTGCCAATTAATTTGAAATTACCCTTTTGGCAACAAACTCGAAAATAAATAAATTTCATTGGCAAAAAGTGAATTATATAAAAGGCAAAACGGGAAGTACAAAACCTAGTCGTATATCTACTGAAGAAATTGTAGCCAAAAACCTTTCCACAAAGAAATCTTCAGGCCCTGCTGGTTTCACTACTGAATTCTATCAACATGCAGTTAAAAAAAATTCACACAAACTCTCTACACAACAGAAGAGGAGGGAATTTTTTCCAGTGTATTTTATGAAGCCAGATATAATGTCCATATAAACACCTGATAGTCCAGATGTGGTGGCTCATGCCTGTAGACCTAGCACTTTGTGAGGTCATGGAAGGTGGATCACCTGAAGTCAGGAGTTTGAGACAGGCTTGACCAACATGGTGAAACCCTTCCTCTACTATCTACAAAAAAATTAGCTGGCACAATGGCATATGCCTGTAATCTCAGCTACTTGGGAGGCAATCCTAGTCTCTGATAAAATTGACTTTAAACCAACAAATATTAAAAAAGACAAAGAAGGGCATTACGTAATGGTAAAAGAATCAATGCATCAAGAAGAGCTAATGATCCTAAATATATATGCACTGAATACAGGAGCACCCAGTTACATAAAGCAAGTTCTTAGACAAAGACACTTATATTCCCACACAATAATAGTGGAAAAGTTTAACATTCCACTGTCAATATTAGACAGATCAATGACAGAAAATTAAAAGGACATCCAGGATATGAACTCAGATATAGACCAAGCGGACATAATAGACATCTACAGAACTCTTTACCCCAAATCTACAGATTATACATTCTCAGCACCACATTGCAGCTACTCTAAAATTAACCACACAATTGGAAGTCACTCCTCAGTAAATGTCAAAGAACGAAAATCAACAACTACCAGTCTCTCAGACCATAGTGCAATGAAGTTAGAACTCAGAAATCAGAAACTAATTCAGAACCACACAACTTCATGGAAATTGAAAAACCTGCTCCTGAATGTTGACTGGATAAATAATGAAATGAAGGCAGAAATAGAGATGTTTGAAACCAACGAGAATGAAGACACAATGTACGAGAATCTCTGGGAACATTTAAAGCAGTGTCCAGAGTGAAATTTATGGCAATAAATGCCCACCAGAGAAGTAAGGAAAGATATAAAATCAACACTCTATCATCAAAATTGAAAGAGCTAAAGGAGCAAGATAAAAAAAAAACTCAAAATGAAGCAGAAAAAAATACATAACTAAGATCAGAGCAGAACTGAAGGAGATAGAGACAAAAAAATTTTCAAAAAATTAATAAATCCAAGAGCTGTTTTTTTTGAAAGATCAACAAAATAGACCACTAGCCAGATTAATAAAAAAGAAAGAAGAAGAATCAAATAGATGCAATAAAGAATGATAAAGGGCATATCACCATCGATGCCACAAAAATACAAACTACCATCAGAGATTACTATGAACAACTCTATGCACATAAACCAGTAAACCTAGAGGAAATGGATAAATTCCTGGACACTTGCAACCTCCAAAGCCTAAACCAGGACGAAGTTGAAACCTTGCACAGACCAATAACAAGGGCTGAAGTGAGGCAGCAATTAATAGCCTACTACCCAAAAAAAGTCCATGTCCAGATGGGTTCACAGCCAAATTTCACCAGACATATAAAGAGGAGCTGGGGAAGCTCCCAGTGAAAGTGCAGAAGGTGAGTGGATGCCGCATTTTTAGACGGATCTTTATTACCCACAGACCAGGAGATTTCCAGGTGCAGGAGCCCCACGGGTCACCAGCATGGCTGTTTCGGCTGGTGCGGCTGTTTTGGCCAGCGCTGTAGCGCAGCAGCCCTCTGTACAAAATACACTGGTCTAATTGCCCTGTTAAACTGGCAATTGAAAATATGGGAAGGCAGATTAGCACATTCAGCTGATTAAACAGGACTTAAACATAAAGCCAGGCCAAAAGGTTCCAGGGCAGCAACGATGTTTCAGCCGGTGCAGTGGGTTGCCGCATGGGACATCACACAGATTTCATCACCCTTTCAGCAGGCGACTGGGACACCTGAGAGAGAGTCAACCATTCACCTTAAAAAGAAGGGGGCTCTGAGGCAGGGAGCCAGGTGATCAGGCTCAGCAGGTCCCACCCCTACAAAAACAAACAAACAAAAAAACCCTGCAATTGGAAACGCTTAGGGTTGAGAGTTTCATGGCAAGCACAGGTGAACCCAGGATGGTGTAGCTCGGTAAGGGAGGGGTGTCCACCATTACTGAGGCACTCCACCCCTACAGAGGTACTCTGCCATTGCTGACACAGCCTGCCATTGCTGAGGCAACCTGCCATTGCAGAGGAAACCCACCATAACAGAGAGAGTCCACCATTACAGAGGGGGGCCACCATCGCTACAGCAGTTCTAACCACACCCATAGAAACAGGACGGCAGGGAATTACACACGGCAGCAGGGCAGAGCCCATGGCAGCAAGGTGGACCCCAGAGCAGCTCAGTATAGCCTCTGTGGGCAGGCAGTGACTAGACTGCCTTTTTGCTGGGAAGGACCGTGCAATGGATACTCATAAATAAAGTCATAACTCCCTGGGAAAGAGCATCTGAGGAAAAAAAAGGGGTTTTAACAGTTCTGCTGCAGCAGACTTAAACGTACCTGCCTAGCAGCTCTGAATGCACAACGGAGCTCACAGCTCAGCACTTGAGCTCCTATAAAAAACAGACTGTCTCCTCAAGCAGCTCCCTGACCCTTGTATATCCAAAAGAGTCACCTCAAAAAAAACTGATCACACTGACATGTAGCGGGCATCATTCTGGGACAAAGATAGCAAAAGAAGAAACTAGTAGGAACCCTGACTGTTCTGCAGCTGCTTCAGGAGTTTCCCAGGCATGCAGGGCCTGGAGTGGCCCTCAGCAGTCCTACAGCAGAGAGGCCAGACTGTTAGAAGGAAAACTAAGAAACAGAAATACTTCATCATAAACAATCCGGACGTCCACTCAGAGACCCAATCAGAAAATTAGCAACTACTGAGACGACAAGTGGATAAATCCACAAAGATGAAAAGAAACCAGCGCAAAAAGGAGGAAAACACCCGAAACCAGAACACCTCGCCCCCTACAAGGGACCACAATGCCTCACCAGCAAGGGAACAAAGCTGGACGGAGAATGAGTGTGATGAAATGACAGAATCAGACTTCAGAAGGTGGGTAATGAGAAACTTCCATGAGCTAAAAGAACATGTTCTAAGATAATGCAAAGAAACTGAGAACCTTGACAAAAGATTTGAGGAAATGATAACAAGAATGGACGGCTTAGACAGGAATAAGAATGAATTGATGAAGCTGAAAAACACAACACAAGAACTTCCTGAAGCATGCATAAATGTCAACAGCCGAATTCACCAAGCAGAAGAAAAGATATCAGAAGTCAAAGATCAACTCAATGAAATAAAATGAGAAGGCAAGATCAGAGAAAAAAGTACAAAAAGGAATAAACAAAGTCTCCAAGAAATGTGGGACTATGTGAAGAGACCTAATCTACGTTTGATAGGTGTACCTGAATGTGATAAAGAGAATGAATCCAAGCTGGAAAATACTCTTCAGAATATTATCCGGAAAAATTTCCCCAACCTAGCAAGGCAGGCCTATATTCAAGTCCAGAAAATACAGAGAACACCACAAAGATATTCCACAAGAAGAGCAACCCCAATGAATATAATAATCAGATTCACCAGGGTTGAAATGAAGAAGAAAATACCAAGGGCAGCCAGAGAGAAAGGTTGGGTCACCCACAAAGGGAAGCCCATCAGACTCACAGCAGATCTCTTGGCATTAACTCTACAAGCCAGAAGAGAGTGGGGGCCAATATTCAACATCTTTAAAGAAAAGAACTTTCAACCCAGAATTTCATATCCAGCCAAACTAAGCTTCATAAGTGAAGGAATCATAAAATCTTTTGTGAACAAGCAAGTACTCAGAGATTTTGTCACCACCAGGCCTGCATTAAAAGAGCTCCTGAAAGAGGCACTACACATAGAAAGGAACAACCAGTACCAGCCATTCCAAAATCACACTAAATGCTAAAGAGCATCAACATAATGAAGAATCTACAACAACTAACGGGAAAAACAGCCAGCTAGCATCAAAAGCAGTATCAAATTCACGCATAACAATATTAACCCTAAATGTAAATGGACTAAATGCACCAATCAAAAGACACAGACTGGAAAATTGGATAAAAATCCAAAACCCATCGTTGTGCTGTATCCAGGAAACCCATCTCACAAGCAAGAATACACAAAGGCTCAAAATAAAGGGATGGAGGAAGATTTACCAAGCAAATGGAGAGCAAAAAATCAGGAGTTGCAATTCTCGTCTCTGATAAAATAGACTTTAAAACAACAAAGATCAAAAAAAAAAAAAAAAAACAAAGAAGGACATTACATAATGGTAAAAAGATAAATACAGCAAGAAGAGCTAACAATCCTAAATATATATGAACTCAATGCAGGAGCACCCAGATATATAAGGTAAGTTCTTAATGACTTACAAAGAGACTTAGACTCCCACACAATAATAACAGGAGACATTAACACTCCACTGTCAATATTAGATCAACAAGACAGAAAATTAACAAGGATATCCAGGGCTTGAACTCAGATGTGGAACAAGCAAACCTGATGAAAATTTACAGAACTCTCCACCCCAAATCTACGGAATATACATTTTTCTTAGCCCCACATCACACCTACTCTAAAACTGATCACATAATTGAACTTAAAGCACTCCTCAGCAAATGCAAAACAACTGAAATCATAACAAACAGTCTCTCAGACCATAGTGCAATCAAGTTAGAACTCACAATTCAGAAACTAACTCAGAACCACACAGCTTCATGGAAACTGAACAACTCGTTCTTGAATGTTGACTGGATAAAGAATGAAATGAAGGCAGAAATAAAGAAGTTCTTCGAAACCAACGAGATTGAAGACACAACATACCAGAATCTCTGGGACACATTTAAAGCAGTCTCTAGAGGAAAATATATAGCAATAAGTGCCCACATGAAAAAAGTGGAGAGATCCAAATTTGACATCCTATCATCAAAATTGGAAGAGTTAGAGCAGCAAGATCAGAAAAACTCAAAACCTAGCAGAAGACAAGAAATAACTAAGATCAGAGCACAACTAAAGGAGATAGAGACACGAAAAACCCTTCAAAAAATTAATAAATCCAAGAGCTGGTTTTTTGAAAAGATCGACAAAATGGACGGACCACAAGCCAGATTAATAAAAAAGAAAAGAGAGAATAACCAAATAGATGCAATAAAAACCGATAAAGGGGAAATCACCACAGATTCCACAGAAATTCAAACCATCATCAGAGAATATTACAAAGAACTCTATGCACATAAACTAGTAAACCTGTAAAAAATGAATAAATTCCTAGACACTTGTGTCCTCCAAAGCCTAAACCAGGAGTAAGTCAAAACTATGAATAGACCAATTACAAGGTCTGAAGTTGAGGCAGCAATTAAGAGCCTATCTTACGAAAACAGCCCAGTTCAAGATGGGTTCACACCAGAATTTACCAGACACACAAAGAGGAACTGGAACCATTCCTTCTGAAACTATTCCAAATAATCCAAAAAGAGGGAATGCTTCCCAAATCATTTTATGAAACCACCATCATGCTGATACCAAAACCCGGCAGAGACTCAACAAGAAAAGAAAACTTCAGGCCAATATTCATGATGAACATAGACGCAAATATCTTCAATAAAATGCTGGCAAGCAGATTGCAACCGCACATCAAAAAGCTTATCCACCATGATAAAGTAGGATTCATCCTGGGGATGCAAGGCTGGTTTAACATATGCAAGTCTATAAACGTAATTCACCACTTAAACAGAACCAAAAACGAAAACCACATGATTACCTCAATTGACCCAGAGAAGGCCTTTGAGAAAATTCAGCAGCCCTCTATGCTAAAAACCCTCAATAAACTCGGTATTGATGGAACGTATCTCAAAATAATAAAAGCTATTTACCAGAAACCAACAGCCAATATCATACTGAATGGGCAAAAACTGGAAGCATTCTCTGTGAAATCTGGCACTAGAGGAGGAGGCCCTCTCTCACCACTCCTATTCAGTATAGTACTGGAAGTTCTAGCCAGAGCAGTCAGGCAGAAAAAGAAATAAAGGGTATTCAAACAGAAAAGAAGGAAGCCAAATTGTCTCTATTTGCAGACGACATGATAATATATCTGGAAGACCCCATTGTCTCAGCCCCAAAATTCCTGAAACTGATAAGCAACTTCAGCAAAGTCTCAGGATATAAAATCAATGTGCAAAAATCACAAGCATTCCTATACACCAATAACAGACTTAAAGAGAGCCAAATCAAGAACGAACTGCCATTCACAATCACTACAAAGAGAATAAAATACCTAGGAATACAACTAACAAGGAACGTAAGGAACCTCATCAGGACATAGGTATAGGCAAGGACTTCATGAACAAAATACCAAAAGCATTGGCAACAAAAGCCAAAATAGATAAATGGGACATAATCAAAGTATACAGCTTCTGCACAGCAAAAGAAACAGCCACTGGAGTGAATCTGCAACCAACACAATGGGAAAAAATTTTTGCAGTTTACCCATCTGACAAAGAGCTGATATCCAGAATTTACAAAGAACTAAAACAGATTTACAGGAAAAAAACAAACAAGCCCATTCAAAAATGGGCAAAGGATATGAACAGACACTTTACAAAAGAAGGCATACATGAGGCCAACAAACATGTAAGAAAGTGCTCATCATCACTGGTCATTAGAGAAATGCAAATCAAAACTATGTTGAGATACCATCTCATGCAAGTTAGAATGACGATCATTAAAAAATCTGAAGACAACAGATGCTGGAGAGGATGTGGAGATATAGGAACACTTTTACACTGCTGGTGGGAGTGTAAATTAGTTCAACCATTGTGGAAGACTGTGTGGTGATTCCTCAAGGACCTAGAAATAGAAATTCCATTCGACCCAGCAATCCCATTTCTGGGTATATATCCAAAGGACTATAAATCGTTTTATTATAAGGACACATGCACACGAATGTTCATTGCAGCACTGTTTACAATAGCAAAGACCTGGAACCAACCCAAATGCCCATTGATGACAGACTGAACTGGGAAAATGTGGCACATATACACCATGGAATATTATGCAGCAATCAAAAACGATGGGGTCGTGTCCTTTGTAGGGACATGGATGAATCTGGAGAACATCATTCTCAGCAAACTGACACAAGAACAGAAAATGAAATACCACATGTTCTGACTCGTAGGCGGGTGATGAACAATGAGAGCACATGGACATTGGAAGGGGAGCACTACACACTGGGGTCTATGGGGAAGATAGAAGAGGGACAGTGAACGGGGAGCTAGGGAGGGATAGCATGGGGAGAAATGCCCGATGTGGGTGAAGGGGAGGAAAGCAGCAAATCACTTTGCCACGTTTTTACCCATGCAACTATCTTGCATGTTCTGCATATGTACCCCAAAACCTAAAATGCAATAACAAAAAAGTGAGGATCAGATAGATTCACAGCGCTATCCTACAAGACCTTCAAACAAAAATTTGTACCAATATTACTTAAACTATTTCAAAAGGTTTCCCCCATAGGCCAGAGTAGAGTTGAAAATATCTGTTATTACATTCTACAGAGTGTTTCTAAACTGCTGAATCCAAGCAAAAGTTAAACTCTGAAAAGGGAATGCACACATCACGAAGTAGTTTCACACATAGTTTCCCATAAGTTTGTAATGTGAGATATTTCTCCCTTCACCATAGGCTTTCATTCAGTCTGAAATATCTCCTTCTAGATTCCACATGAAGTGTGTTTTTAAACTGCTGAATCAAAACATAGGTTAACCTATCTGAGCTGAATGTACACAGAGCAAAGCAGTTTCACAGATAGCTTACTTCTAGGTTTTAAAGCCAGTTATTTCGTTTCCCCCATAGGCCAGAGTACAGTTGGATATATTCTGCTTTAACATTCTACACAAAGAGTGTTTCTAGACCACTAACTCCGAACATAAGTTAAACTCTGGAAAGTGAATGTGCACATTGCAAAGCAGTTTCACAAACAGCTTCCCATTAGTTTATATTATGAGATATTTGCCATTCACCATAGACTTCCTTTCAATCTGAAATGTCGCCTTCTAGATTCTACACCAAGTGTGTTTCTAAACTGCTGAATCAAAACATAGGTTCAATTCTTTCAGGTGAATGCACACGTAGCAAAGCAGTATCATAGACAGCTTGCTTCTGGGTTTTAAAGCCAGTTATGTGGTTTTCCCCAATAGGCCAGAGTGGCATTGAAAATATCTGTTTTTAGATTCTACACAAAGAGATTTGTTTCTAAACTGCTGAATCCAAAAAGAAGATAAATTCTGGAAGGTGAGGCACACATCTCAAAGCAGTTTCACAAATCACTTTTCATTAGTTTTTCTCATGAGATATGTTTTTACCATAGGCGTCCATTCAGTCTGAAATGTCCCTTTCTAGATTCTACACAAAGTGTGTGTCCAAACTGCTGAATGAAAATGTAAGTCCAACTCTCTGAGGTGGAAATAGCAAAGCAGTTTCACAGATAGCTTGCTTCTAAGTTTCAAAGCCAATTATTGGCTTTTCCTCCATAGGCAAGAGTGGAATTTGAAATATCTGTGTATGGATTCTAACAAAAAGTATTTCTAAACTGCTGAATTAAAGCATAAGTTAAACTCTGGAAATTGAAGGCACACATCACAAACCAGATTCACAAATAGCTTCTGATTAGTTTTTAATGTGGGATATTTGTCATTTCTAAGTAGGCTTCAATTAAGTCTGATATGTGCACTTCTAGATTCTATATGAAGTCTGTTTCTAAACTGCTGAATTAAAACATTAATTAAACTCCAGAAGGTGAATGAACACCTCACAAAGCAGTTTCACAAATAGCTTCCCATTAGTTTTTATCATGAAATATTTGCCTTTGTACCATAAGCTTCCATTCAGTCTGAAATGTTCCTTTCTAGATTCTACATGAAACCGCTGAATTAAAACATAGATTCAACTCTCTCAGGTGAACTCATGCACAGAAATGCAGTTTCACAGAGAGCTTGCTTCTATGTTTCAAAGCCAGTCATTCAGGGTTCCCTCAGAGGCCAGAGTGGCATTGGAAATGTCTGTCTTTAGATTCTAAACAAAGAGTATTGCTCAGCTGCTGAATCCAAATGTAAGTTAAACTACAGCAGCTGAATGCACACATCACAAAGCAGTTTCACAAATAGATTCCTATTAGTTTCGATCAGGAGATATTTGTCTTTTCCCCATAGGCCTCCATTGAGTCTGAAATGTCCCTTTCTAGATTTGACATGAAGTGTATTTCTAAACTGATGAATCAAAACATAGGTTCAACTCTCTGGGGTGAATGCACACACAGCCAAGTAACTTCATGGAAGGCTTGCGTCTAGTTTTTAAAGCCAGTCGCTTGAGACTACCCTGTAGGCCAGAGTAGCATTGGAAATATCTGATTTTGGATTCTACCCAAAGAGTGTTTTTCAGCTGCTGAATCTAAACATGAGGTAAACACTGGAAGCTGAATGCACACATCACAAAGCAGTTTCACAAATAGCTTCCCACTAGTTTTGATTGGGAGATATTTGTCTTTTCCCCATAGGCCTTCATTTGGTTTGAAAAGTCCCTTTCTAGATTCTACATGAAGTGTGTTTCTAAACTGCTGAAAAAAAACATAGGTTCAACCTTCTGATGTGAATGCACACACAGGCAAGAGTGGCATTAGAAATATCTGTTTTTGGATTCTACCCAAAGAGTGTTTCTCAGCTGCTAAATCTAAACATGAGGTAAACACTGACAGCTGAATGCACACATCACAAAGCAGTTTCACAAATAGATTCCCATTAGTTTTGATTACGAGATATTTGTCTTTTTACTATAGGCCTCCATTCAGTCTGAAATTTTTCTTTCTAGAATGGACAGGTAGTGTGTTTATAAACTGCTAAATCAAAACATAGGTTCAACTCTCTGAGGTGAATGCACACACAGTAAACAGTTTCACAGATAACTTGCTTCTAGGTTTTAAAGTCAGTCATTTGGGTTCTTCCCATAGGCCTGAGTGGTTTTGAAAATATTTGCTTTCAGATTTTACACCAAGAGTGTTTCTCAGCTGCTGAATTGAAACATGAGTTGCTAGGTCCAGTTATACCTCACTATCTCTCTTTTTGTCAGGGCTAAGGAAAAGGAGGAGAGTCAGAGCTAAAGAAATATCATAATGTCTCTGTGGGCAGGGCCCATGCATAAGAGTTACAACACCTAGCCATTGAACCCAGCTATATATAAAAATACACAGTATATACAGAGCTTAGTCAAAAAAGGAGAGTAATATCACCTAGGCACTGGGTCCAGAAATATCTCACAACACTCCCTGAGGGGAGAGTCTGAGCAACAGAATAACATTACCTAAGTGAAGTACAGAGGAGTTATTTCAATGCCCCTGATGGGTAGAATTTTGAAACAGAAGTAAATAACCTAGAAACTAGGCCTAGCTATGTGTCAGATTCAGCCCCAAGAAAGGGCTCAGGCATGAGAGAAAAGTCACATCATGTAGGTACAGGGCAAATTAATAGGTCACAGTCTTTACTGTGAGCAGTCTGTAGGAAGAAGTAGAGAGTCACATAGTCTAGGTGATGGGCCCAGAGGTATTTGACACTGACCCCTGTAGGTAAGGGCCAGGAAGAAGAATCACATCACCTGTGTGCTGTGCCCAGTTATAAGTCACACTTCTTTCAGTGGGCATGACTCAGGCAGGAGAGAAGAGTCACATTATCCCAGTTCTAGACCGAGAAATATGTCACCATCTCTCTTATGGGCAATATTCAGGTAGAGAAAAGAGTCACATCATCTAAGTGATGAACCCAGAGGTATATCACAATGCCTTCTGTTAACTTGATCCAGGCAGAAGATTCACATCAACTTGGTGCTGAGCCCGGTAACATGTCAAAATCCCTTCTGCGCACAGGCAGTAGGCAGGAGAAGAGAATCACATTACCTGGTGATGAGCACAAAGATATGTCATAATGCCCCTTGTAGGCAGGGCCCAGGGAGTAGAGTTACATCGCCTGGGTGTTGGATATACAAGTGTCCCATATGGGAAGTACACAAGCAGGTGAGTCACATAACCTGGGTGAGGCAAAGCTATATACAACAATGCTTTCTGAGGGCAGAGCCAAGGAAAAAAAGGAGACTCACATCACCTGGTTGCAAAGTCTAGTGATATGTAAAAATGATCACTGTGGGCAGTGCCAAGGAAGGAGAACAGAGTTACATCTTCAAGGTGCTGAATCCAGCAATTTGTTAATGTGCCATCTGTGGGCTAGGTCCATGCAAGAGCATCAAATCACTCAGGTGCTTAGCACTGGCAGATTTCACAGTCAAACCTGCAGAATGGCCCAGAAGTGAGACGAACAATCCCACAACTGAATTGTAGGTATGGCATTCAATACCTCCTGTATGTTGGGTGTAAGCCCAAGAGTAACCAGCTCAACAGCCGACTGGATTTGTGCATAACAGCATCAATTTTTGTGCAGACTGTGTCTCCTTAGGAAAGTCACAGCCTCACAGGTGTGCTGAATCTTGGTCTGAGAGTCACCAACCTACATGTATCTGTGTATGAGTCAATTTTTCCATCTTTGACTGACTATAGGTGTGAGATTGAGAACCTCAATAGTGATGTGTGTTTATGTCAAAGGATGACAATATTTACTGTTGGCTGGGTGTGCATATGAGTGTCACAATCTCACCTGTTTTGCTTGGCCTGGTTAGCACACTCTGTACACTATCCAATGCCTTATACACTATGAATGAGAGTTGCAATCAATTTTGAGACCTTACTGCTGGTATGGACCCATTCTTGCACCTGTGGCATTAAGTTTGGGTATGAGAGTCAACATCACTACAATTAACTAGGTCAAGATAGGAGAGTTCTCTCTTGCCTGTGAGCTGGGTTTAGAAATTAGTCACCCTGTCCAGGCGCTGTGGCTCACACCTGTAATACCAGCACTTTGGGAGGCCGAGGCAGGCAGATCATGAGGTCAAGAAATCGAGACCATCCTGGCCAACATGGTGAAACCCCATCTCTACTAAAAAAATACAAAAATTAGCTGGGTGTGGTGGTGCCTGCCTGTAGTCTCAGCTACTCTGGAGGCTGAGGCAGGAGAATTGCTTGAACCCAGAAGGCGGCGATTGCAGTGAACTGAGATTGTGCCACTGCACTCCAGCCTGGTGCCTGGTGACAAAGTGAGACTCTGTCTCAGAAAAAAAATAAGTCACCCTTTCAACTGTGGTTGAATGTTTCCATATGAACATGAGCCTAGCACCAAGGTGATGTGAGTCTTCGGCCTAGACACTTCAAGCAGGAGGCAGTGGAACATATCTCTGGGCCTATCTGAGCTTTTCCCATAAAACGGATGTGACATATGTCTAGACCCAGCACCTAGGTGATGTGACTCTCCTTTTTTGACTAAGCCCTGTGTATTTTGGGCATTCTAACATATCCCTGGACCTCACATCTAGAAGATAAGGAGACTCTGCATGGGCCATACCTATGAAGTTTCTTATAATATATTTCTACATTAATCACCTTGGAGAGATGACTCTCCTCTCTTACCTGGGCTTTGCCCATAAGAGAGATTGTTATGCACCTCTGCACCAAGCACCTACATGCCACGACTTTTCTTTCTTGCCTGGGTCATACCCATAGATGAAAGAATGACTTATCGCTGTGTCCAGCACACTAATTATGTAATTATTCTGCCTGATTTCTGCTCACAGGAGGCACTGTAACATATCTCTGGGCCCAGAAACTATTTAATACAACTCTCTTCTATTACCTTAACTTTGTGCATAAGATAAATTGTGACATTTCTCTGGGTCAGCACATAGGTGATGTGACTCTCCTTTTCTGCATGGGCTATGCTCACAGGAAAGAGACTGACTTGCTGTGTTGACAGCTGATGTGATACCTCGGTTCTGGTCTTCTTAGTTTAGTGCATATGTGCAGTAGCTTTATATGCTTCTTCATATGTTGTATGTCTCATTAGCATCTTAGGTCTCCACCCAGGAGTGTATGTTTGTTGTTTGTTTGAGACAAAGTCTCACCCTGTTGCCCAGGATGAAATGATCTCTACTCACTCCAACCTCCGCCGTCTGAGTTCAAGCGATTCTTGTGCCTCCTCAGTAGCTGGGTTTACAGGCATGCACCACCATACTCGGCTGGTGTTTGTGTTTTTAGTAGAGATGGGGTTTCATCATGTTGGCCAGTCTAGTCTCGAGCTTCCGGTTTCAAGCGATTCACCCTCTTCAGCCTTCCAAAGTGCTAAGAGTACAGGTCTGAACCACTGTGCCTGACTGGTGGTTGCATGTTTTGCTATTAAAATAAGCAAAAGTTAAGTTTGAGGACAGGTAAAATCAAAACGCACATGCTCTCTAGAGCAGAAAATCCTTAATGAAGATAGCTTTGCTTGAGTATGCCCTATGGGAATGCTAAGGCTTATTGTGTTGGCTGTGCAGTCACCACGGTTTCTGTATCCCAAGATCATGGCTATTTTCTTGACTATCTTTGCTGCTTCAATTTCCCCCTAAGAGATCTTAGAGCCATAATCACATTGGAGGTTGAGGGGCTAGGTCATTTTTTCTGGAGCTGTTTTATGCTGATTGGGTGTTATTTCTGCCAAGCCTGGGCCCTAAAGTTTCTTCCTGTGTGATCTAACAGGGTGTAAACCAGACCATTTATGAAACCAGTGGGTAAGATGTTGGTAGCCAAAGGTTGAAAGCCTCACAAAACTGTCACGCAACAAAAGGAACTGCTGTAAGCAAGACAGCAAGAAATCAGTTCACATTTTAAACAGAGTGGGAACAAAAGTTAAAGCCGAAAGTGTAGTAATGACTGATACTATTAAAGAGAGCAAGGCGGGTAATAGACATTACTTTCATGTTCCAATGGAAGTTCCTAGAGATTCAATTTTGGCTGTCTGTGTGATGATATGATTACTATTTTCTTGAAATAAGCCAGACAAATTGGTCTCAAAAACAGCATTCTTCTTTTAGATATAAACATGTTCCTCACAGCCTGGCTGTGTGAAGATCCCAGGCTCTGGTTTTGCAGGGCTACAGTGGCCACGGAGTGCAGATATTGTTGAAGTCTCCTGAGGCCCTCTGCTGCTTGTTGGGAAGCCATTGTGGTTTCCTGAGATCGTTTATACTAGATTTCCAAGGCTCCACCTTGTGGTGACATTTGTGCTGCAAAAGTATTTTGCATTAAAGTGGTGAAAGCAGTGAAAGTCTTAGTGTTTTCTGTTTTTTGCCAATAAGCAAAAGTTTTGTGCAGCTAAGTTGGTGGCAGTCATTGGGTCTGTTTATGGATGATAAAGCTGAATGGTAGACAAAGAAGTCTTCAGTAAACGCACTGAAGTTCTCTAAGAGCCATCAGAGTTGTTCCTTACATTGGATTAGATCATTTATTGAGAATAGAACATGCACTCTGATGGTCCTGTCTGCATTTGGGACTTTTCGTAGGAGGAGCAAATTTGCTGGCCCTGGATGGTATGAAGTACCACTGTGAGTATTGCAGCTGGGCTGGTCTCTATTGTACCTGACAAAGGCCTTCAAGAAAGAGCAGAAAAAGGAGGTGAAACAAGATTAGATTCTACAGGAGGCTCTGATAGTGTGTGGGATGGTGGGGATTCTAAAGGAGGTGTGGACTCCTGAGAGCCCCTATCTAGAGCTGGTGTTGGGCTTTGGGGTGTGGAGTCTCTTCCCCTTAATAAGAATGGGTCCTCTAATGAGTCTGAGAGGCTTTCGTTCTTACTAGGCTTAAGCCCACAGGTGCTGCATAGAGCTGGGTTTTGTTCTCAGGCCATAAACTCTTGCATATAGGATACTTCAGACCATTTTCCCTGATTTCTACAGAAAAGATCTCGCTGTAGGATGCTGTTAAATTTCACAGTCTCATTTTCCAGTCATGTTTTGTCAGCCAATCTGTACACAGGCTAAATAGTGTTACAAAACAAGATAAGCCTTTTTATTTTTTAAATTCATTTAGCCAAAAGTCATTCCAGTAACCCATTGGTGTTTCAATGACAGTAGAGGTAAAGGCTCCCCACAGTGCCGAGAGAATCCAGCAAAGACAGAATATGTACTGAAGTCCAGGGGGCCAAGGGCATCGCCATGAGCCAAGTGGGACCACCAAGGTGTCCAGAGCATTCCTTCAAAACCCACTAACTAAAGCTCTAGGAGATCATAGGCATTTGCCACACACTGTCCTACCTCTTGCCAGTGCTGGACATTTCCAGCCCTACTGAGATGACTCCCACTGCTGGCTGTGGGGCAGATGTCTGGCTGACAAGCCTTTTCTTAATTCACCGGTTTGGATTTGTGATGCTCAATTATTAATACCTGGAATGCACAGATGCAATCCCCACAACCGGGCATCTACATGACTGCACTTTTTGTTCAGCAAAGAAAGCCTGTTGAAGAACAATGTTAAGGAGCTGGAAAATGCATAAAGCCGGAAGAGACAGGGAGTTCTTATTCTGCCCCTCAAAACAAAATAAAATTTTTGTATACAGAAAACCTGATCAGAAAATAAATTACAATACCCACTAGGTGGCGATCGAGTATTGCTGAAGGAACAGCAAACGGTAAGCAGAGTCTTAAGTGTGGCCAGAAAGATGTGAAACTAAGCACCAATGTAGCCCGAATATGAAATGTTGAAAGCGACCCGTGTGATTAGTGTATTTATGGATAGTACAGAAGTAGCAGCTAGAAGGAGATCACTTATATTCTCTCTCTAAAGAATATTGGTGACTTAAAAACGTTTCCCTCGGAACTTTACTGAAACAGCACTGGAACAAGCAGTGATAGTGAACCAGGTAGTCTGGAACTGCTATAGTATTCACTGCAAGTAAAGGGAAAGTGAAATTAATGAAGCCGACAAACTTCTTACCGGGCCATGGCACCAGAAATATTGATGGCTGATGTAATACCTTGGTTCTTATCTTCTTAGTTTAAAAGAATTTAAACAAGACACACAGCAAAAGAAGTACAGCATAGAGTAATTTATTGAAGAAAAAAAAGAATATTTTGAAAATTAAATGCAGAATACATAGTACACTCTGATAAATTCCAGGGCTGCCTGCTCATAAGGGTGAGATAGCATTAATTATTGGTGGAGAAACCCTCTTTATGTTGAGTTTTACATGATTATTCATAAGAAGGTGGAAAGAAGTGTTACACTAAGCATGTTCTGCCTGGTCTTTTCTGTGCACATGTGCAGCAGCTAAACATATTTGTGCATACATTGCATGTCTCATTAGCATCTTATATCTTCCCCCCAAGAGTGTGTTTTTTATTAATAAAATGAGCAAAGCATCAGCTTGAGGACAGGTAAAATAAAAATGCACGTACTCTCTAGAAGTAAAAGTCCCTACGGAAGACAGGTTTCAAATGACCCCAACTACTCCACGTTTTAAAAGTCATTCCCACAAAGCTGGAATGCTGTCTGTTCCTGAAGGATCAGATCCCATTTGTGTCTCTACGACACTGGCAAGTCAGGCCCTACTTGAGATGGGCCGATGATTTCAATTGTAAAATGCCTAAATCGTCAGCAGCTTCAGTTGCATTTTGGAGCTTGCCCACTTTAATGGGTTAATGAAAATGGCTCACAAGACACATGCCTCGGAAATGGGATTTTCTCCTTTACTTTTAGCAGATTTTGTGCAACCCTACACTTAACCTTCCTAATGCTTCGACTTTCACATTCATGAAAAAACCGCCATTGAGAATGACATTTCCAGGAAGTCACAGTCTTGATCACTGCTCTACAGAGCTCTGAAGCTGTTCATAATCAGGCCAGGTGGAAGATTTCTCTCAAAAGCAGTCGAGCACGCGCTCTGGCCAGAAGAAAAAGAGGGTTGTGGCACAATGGAGAGTGTCTCGGATATCAGGACAGTTTCCCCAACAGTTTAGGAAAGAAGGCAGCGCCCTGAGCTGCAGAAGATGCAATGCTCTGGAAAGAACCCTGGGTGCAGGTGAAAGAGAACATTGAGCAGGACAGGACCAATTGGGTGAGGAGAACCCGCCCGATTTGGGAAAAGGTAAGGTATCTTTGTAGGGTAATGCCCTCCTCAGTGCCCAGCCCAGACCTTCCCTTAACGTCCACATCTGTACTTACCATCCTTGGCAAAGAGTCGGCATGGATTCAGAGTCCAACAGTATTTTGTACACCAAGAAGTCAACACCAGTTTGCCCCTCCCTCCAGGGCTATGTACTCCAGATCCTGGGACATGGTGGGATTATAGTTCTAAAGCCTACTGACAAACAGGCTGAGAGCAGTTAATGGACTAGAGCTCCCAGCATATGACTAGGTGGGATGCGGACCACTCTGCTCCTCTTTCCAGAGCTGCGCAAAGCCCTGGAGCCTGCTGCATGCTGGGATTGTAGTCCTGCAGCTGCTTGACCAAAGGGCTGGGAGTATTTATAAGCATACATTTCCCAGCAAGCCTAGGGAGGTGCACACAACCCCATCTCTAGCCTTGTCTCTGAGACTGGTGCATGCTAGAATTGTAGTCCTGCAGCCCTGTGACTAAAGGGCTGGGAGTGTTTATGAACATATATCTCCCAGAAAGCCTAGGAGAGCCACACACAGTCCCCCCTCTTCCTCCGGTGATGCGCACTATCACTGGCCCCTGTGTATACTGGGATTTTAGTCCTTCAGCCCTCTAACAAAAGGTCTGGGAGTCTTTATAAAACTACATCTTCCAGCAAGCAGGAGACACTCACTGCCCTGCTGCTTCTTCATGTAATGCGCACTGTTTCTGAGCCAAGTGCATGCTGGGATTGCACTCCTGCAGCCTGGTGGTAGAAAGGCTGGGAGTGTTTATGAGACTACATCTCCCAGCAAGCCAATGGAGGTGCGCACAGCTCTGCCTCTTCCTTCAGTGAAGTGCTGTCTCCCTGAGCTCGGTGCATGTTGGAATTTAGTACTGCAGTCCTGAGACCAAATGGCTGGGAGTGTTTAAGAAACTGCATCTCCCAGCAGGACCAGCTAGGTGCGCACAGCCTCGCCTCTCTTTCCAGTGACTAGAGAACTGTCCTTGAGCCCCATACATGCTGGGATTATGGTGCTGCAGCTCTACGACCAAAGGTGAAGGGAGAGGCCATGAGACTACATCTCCCAGCAAGCCCAGCAAGGCTCACAAAGCCCTGCCTTTTTTTTCCAGTGATTGGTGCACTGTTTCTGAGCGGGGTGAATGCTGGGATTGTAGTCCTGGAACACTGTGACCAAAGAGTTGGGAGTGTTAATGAGACTACATCTCCCGAAAAGCATAGTGAGAAGTGCACAGCTCTTTCTTTTCCTACAGTGTTAAAGTATTTCTTTTCCTGACCCTGTGTTAAAGTATTCCAGTCGTATGACAAAAGGGCTGGGAGTAAATACGCAGCCCCGCCTCTTCCTCCAGTGACATGGCATTGTGATAAAAGCATCGTCCATGTGCCCACTGCATGCTGGGACTATAGTCCTGCAGTGCTGTGACCGAAGGGCTAAGAGTGTTCATGAAACTACATCTCACAGAAAGCCCAGCGAGCTGCACACAGCCCTGCCTCTTTCTCCAGTGACCTACACTGTCCCTGAGCCCTGCGCACGCTGGGATTGTAGTCCTTCAGCCCTGTGACCAAAGGGCTGGGAGTGTTTATGAGAATACATCTCCCAGCAATCCCAGTAAGTCACCCGCAACCACACCTCTTCTTTCAGTGACATAACATGTCGCTGAGCCTGGTGCTGGCTGGTTTTGTAGTCCTGAAGTCCTGCAACCAAAGGACTGGGAGTGTTTATGTGACTACATCTCCCAAAAAACATAGCCAAAAGTGCACAGCCCCGCCTCTTCTTCCAGTGAGGGACACCGTTTCTAAGCCTGGTGCATCCTGGGATTGTAGTCCTTCAGCCCTGTGACCAAACGTCTGGGAGTGTTCTAGAGACTACATCTCTCAGAGCCCGGTGCACTCTGGGATTGTAGTCCTTCAGCCCTTTAACAAAAGGGCCGAGCGTGTTTAAGAATCCATCTCCCAGCAAGCCCAGCGAGTCACAAACAACCCAGCCCCTTCCTCCAGGGACGCAAAATGTCCCTGAGCCAGGTGCTGGCTGGGATTATAGTCCCACAGACCCGTGACTACATCTCCCAAAAAACATAGCGAAGAGTGCACAACCCTGCCTCTTCCTCCAGTGATGAGCACTGTCCTTGAGCCAGGTGCATGCTCGGATTATAGTCCTGCAGCCCTGTGACCAGAGCTGAGAGTGTTCATGACAATACATATCCCAGCAAGCCCAGAAAGGCAAGCACAGCCCCGCCTCTTTCTCCAGGGATACGCACTATTCTTAATCTTGGTACGTAAGGGAATTGTAGCCCTGCAGCCCTGTAATGAAAGGGCTGGGAGTTTTTATAAAACTACATCTCCTAGCAAGCTTAAGGAGGCAGGCATAGTCCTGCCTCTTCCTCCAGTCACACACACTATTCCTAAGCCGGGTACACGGTGGAATTGTAGTCCAGCAGCCCTGCGACCAAAGGGCTTTGAGTGTTTATGAGACTGCATCTCTTAGCAAGAAAAGCAAGGCATGCAGAGCCCTGTCTTTTCCTCCAGTGATGCACACCGTCCAGAAGAAGTGTTCATGAGATGACATTTTCCAGTAAGCCCAGCAATTCACTCACAGCCCTACCTCTTCCTCCACCGATGTGTACTGTTCCTGATTCCAGTCTATGCTGGGATTGTGGTGCTGCAGTTCTATGACAAAATGGCTGGGAGTGTTTATAAGACTACATCTCCCAGCAAGCCCAAAATGTACTTATAACCTCTCTCTTTTTCTTTCAGTGACGTGCGTTGTCTGTTAACCCGGTGAATGGTGGAATCATCCTGTAGCCCTGTGACGAAAGGGATGGAAGTGATTATAAGACTATATCTCCCAGCAAGCCTAATGACATCCACATAGCCTCGCCTCTTCCTCCAGTAATGCACATTGTCCTTGAGCCCGGTCCATACTGGGATCGTAGTCCTGCAGCCCTCTGACCAACTGACTGGGAGTGTATTCTTACAGATCTGTTCACTTTTCATGAGAATGTTTTTCTTTACCCCATGAACATACATACAGTAGCTTTCTTCAAGTCTGATATACTGATTACAGCATCCTGGACATGTTGAGAATAGGTTCTGTTGTCTGCTTTTCATCTTGTGAATTGATTGCATTTTCATGCTTCTTCACACAACTCATGAATTTTTAAATTGTGTAATAGGAACTACAGGGATTCTGAATTCTGTTGTATATTTTGAAAATTATTATTTTAAGAGGGAGTTAATTTGAATAGATTCAAACTTCAATTCTTACATCTGTTACAGTAACGTAGCTGAAATTCTCATTCATTTCTTCCAAACATGCATATTACACATGTATTATACATAGATGTGCATTTCTATATAGCAAAATATAATATTTTTTGTTTTATTATAGTTATCTGTGAAATAGTTATTCAACAAAGTACTTCATTATTACTGGAAGCCAGAACCTCAGTTTTGTTCACTTTTTGGATTTTATGTAAGTGAAATTATGTAATATGCACACTTTTATATCTACTTTCTTTTATGCAACATTATATTTATGCTATTGCAGATAGCTATAGTTTGTTCTTTTAAAAAATAATTTTTTATGCGGGCTCTTTCTATGAAGAAAGTCAGTGGTAGCTTAGTGGGGATAGCACTGAATCTATATATTACTTTGAGCAGTATGACCATTTTCACCATATTTATTCTTCCTATTCATGAGCATGGAATGTTTTTCCATTTGCTTGTGTCCTCTCTTATTTCCTTGAGCAGTGGTTTGTAGTTCTCCTTAAAGAGGTCCTTCATATCCCTCGTTAGTTGTATTCCTAGGTATTTTATTGCCTTCATAGCAATTGTGAATGGGAGTTCACTCATGATTTGACTCTCTGCCTGTTATTGTTGTATAGAAATGCTTGTAATTTTTGCACATCGATTTTATATCCTGAAACTTCTGAAGTTGCTCATTAGCTTAAGGAGATTTGGGGCTGAGATAATGGGGTTTTCTACATATAAAATCATGTGATCTGCAAACAGAGACAATTTGACTTTCTCTCTTTCTATTTGAATACACTTTATTTCTTTGTCTTGCCTGATTGCCTTGGCCAGAACTTCCAATACTATGTTGAATAGGAGTAGTGAGAGAGAGCATCCTTGTCTTGTGGCAATTTTCAAAAAAAATGCTTTCAGCTTTTACCCATTCACTATTGATATTGACCATTGGTTTGTCATAAATAGAGCTTATTATTTTGAGATATGTTCCATGAATATCTAGTTTTTTGAGAGTTTTTAGCATGAAGAGTTGTTGAATCTTTTTGAAGGCCTTTTCTGCATCTATTGAGATAATCCAGTGTTTTTTGTCATTGGTTCTGTTTATGTGATTGATTACATTTATTGATTTGCATATGTTGAACCAGGTGTGTATCCCAGAGATAAAGTTGACTTGATCATGATGGATAAGCTTTTTGATTTGCTGCTGGATTTGGTGTGCCAGAATTTCATTGAGGATTTTTGCATTGACATTTATCAGGGATATTGGCCTGAAATTTTTGTTGTTGTTGTTGTGTCTCTGTTATATTTTGGTATCAAGATGATGCTGGCCTCATAAAATGAGATAGAAAAAAAGTCCCTATTTTTCTATTGTTTGGAAGAGTTTCAGAAGAAATGGTACCAGCTCCTCTTAGTACCTCTGGTAGAATTCAGCTGTGAACCCATCTGGTCCCTAACTGTTTTCTGTTGCTAGGCTATTAATTTTAGAATGACTGCCTCAATTTTGTTATTGGTCTGTTCAGGGATTCAACTTCTTTTTGATTTAGACCCAAGAGGGTGTATGTGTCCAGGAATTTATCCATTTCTTCTAGATTTTCTAGTTTATTTGCATAGAGGTGTTTATAGACCAATGGAACCAAACAGAGGACTCAGAAATAACACCACACATTTACAAACATGTAATCTTTGACAAACCAGATAAAAACAAGCAATTGGGACAGGATTCCCTGTGTACAAATGGTGTTCAAAAACTAGCTAGCCATTTGCATAAAACTGAAACTGAATCCCTTCCTTACACTTTATACAAAATTTAACTCAAGATGAATTAAAGACTTAAATGTAATATCCAAATTATTAAAACCCTAGCAGGAAACCAAGGCAATACAATTA
Source organism: Callithrix jacchus (assembly GCF_049354715.1). Lineage (NCBI taxonomy): Eukaryota > Metazoa > Chordata > Mammalia > Primates > Cebidae > Callithrix > Callithrix jacchus. Next base: position 84,496,671 of record NC_133502.1, read on the forward strand.
AAGTAATGGGAGTGGGCAAATACTTTATGACTAGACACCAAAAGCGATAGCGGAGAGGGGAGAAGATGGTGCTGTAGGACCAACTCAGAATTGCAGCTCCCAGTGAAAGCGCAGATGGTGAGTGGATGCCACATTTCCAGATGGATCTTTATTGCCCACAGACCAGGAGATTCCCAGGTGTAGGAGCCCCACGAACTGCCAGTGAGGCTGTTTGGGCTGGTGCAGCTGTTTAAGCCAGGGCCGCAGCACAGCAGCACTCCATACAAAATACACTGGTTTGGATGCCCTATTAAACTGGCAACTGGAGATTTCAGAAGGCAGATTAGCACATTCATCTGATTAAATGGGATTTAAACAGTAAGCCAGGCTAGGAGATTCCTGGGCAGCAACATTGTTCCAGCCAGTGCAGTGGGTTGCTGCATGGGAAATCACACAGATCCCACCACACTTTCAGCAGGTGACTGGAACACCTGGGAGAGAGTCAACCTTTCAACTTAAAAAAATAAAAGGGCTCTGAGGCATGAAGCCAAATAATCAGGCTCAGCAGGTCCTACCCCCACAAAAACAAACAAAACAGCAATTGGAAACGCTCAAGGTTGAGAGTTTCATGGCAAGCACAGCTGAACCCAGGATGGTGCAGCTTGAAGGGGGAGGGGCATCCACCATTATTGAGGCACTTGACCCCTATGGAGGTACTCAGCCATTACTGACACAGCCTGCCATTGCCAAGGCAACCCGCCAAAACAGAGAGTCCATCAATACAGAGGCAGGCCACCATTACCATGACAGCTCTAACCACACCCATATAAACAGGACTACAGGGAATTACACAGGGCAGCAGGGTAGAGCCCCCAAAACCAGGGCAGAGCCCACGGCAGCAGGGCAGAGCTCATGGCAACAGCGCAGAGCCCACAGCAACAGGGCAGAGCCCACAGCAGCTCAGCATAGCCACTACAGGCAGGCAGTGATTAGACTGCCTCCTTGCTGGGCAGGACAGTGCAACAGATACTCATAAATAAAGCCCTAACTCCCCAGGACAGACCACCTGAGGAAAAAAGAAGCTTTATGAGTTATGCTGCAGCAGACTTAAACGTACCTGCCTAGCAGCCCTAAATGAATAACAGAGCTCAAAGCTCAGCACTTGAGCTCCTATAAAGTACACACTGTCTCCTCAAGTATAAGTACAGTCTCCTCAAGCAGCTCCCTGACCCCTAAATATCCAAAGAGTCACCTCACAAAGGACTGATTGAACTGACATTAGGCGGGCAACATTCAGGGACAAAGATAGCAGAAGAAGAAACTGGTAGCAACCCTCACGGTTCTGCAGCTGCTACAGGTGTACCCCAAAAAAGCAGGGCCTGGAGTGGACCTCAGCAGTCCTACAGCAGTGGGGCCAGATTGTTAGAAGGAAAAATAAGAAACAGAAATAATTCATCATCAACAATCTGGACATCCACTCAGAGACCCAAACAAAATATCAGTAACTACTAAAATGACAGGTGGATAAATTCACAAAGACGGGAAGAAACCAGGGCAAAAATAAGAAAAACACCCGAAACCAGAACACCTCGCCTCCCACAGGGGACCACAACTCCTCACCAGCAAGGGAACAAAGCTGGATGGAGAATGAGTGTGATGAAATGACAGAATCAGACTTCAGAAAATGGGTAATGAGAAACTTCTGTGAGCTAAAAGAACACGTTCTAACTCAATGCAAAGAAACTAAGAACCTTGAAAAAAATTTGGCAAAACAATAACAAGAATGGACAACTTAGAGAGGAATATGGGTGAATTGAAGTAGCTGAAAAACACAACAGGAGAACTTCGCGAAGCATGCACAAGTTTCAACAGCCAAAATGATCAAGCAGAAGAAAAAATGTCAGAAGCTGAAGATAAACTCAATGAAATAAAATGAGAGGCCAAAATTAGAGAAAAAAGTGCAAAAAGGAATGAACAAAGTCTCCAAGGAATGTGGGACTATGTGAAGAGACCTAATCTACATTTGATAGGTGTACCTGAATGTGACAAAGAGAATGAATCCAAGCTAAGAAATACTCTTCAGGATATTACCCAGGAAAATTTCCCCCACCTAGCAAGGCAGGTCAATATTCAAGTCCAGGAAATACAGAGAACACCACAAACATATTCCGCAAGGAGAGAAACCAAAAGGCACATAATCGTCAGATTCACCATGGTTGAAATGAAGAAGAAAATGCTAAGGGCAGCCAGAGAGAAAGGTCGGGTCACTCACAAAGGGAAGCCCATCAGACTCACAGCAGATCTCTCAGTAGAAACCCAACAAGCCAGAATAGAGTGCGGGCCAATATTCAGCATGCTTAAAGAAAAGAACTTTCAACCCTGAATTTTACATCCAGCCAAAGTGACCTTCATAAGTGAAGAAAAAATGACATCCTTTGCAAACAAGTAAGTACTCAGAGATTTTGTCACCATCAGGTCTGCTTTACAAGAGCTCCTGAAAGAGGCACTAAACATTGTAAGAAACAACCAGTACCAGATAGTCCAAAAATATACCAAATGCTAAAGAGCATCAACAAAATGAAGAATCTGCATCAACTAATGAGCAAAACAGCCAGCTAGCATCAAAATGGCAGTATCAAATTCACACATAACAATATTAACCCTAAATGTAAATGGGCTAAATGCATCAATCAGATAACAGACTGGCAAATTGGATAAAAAGACAAAACCCATCGGTGTGCTGTATCTAGGAAATTCATCTCACATGCAAGGATACAGAAAGGCTCAAAATAAAGGTATGAAGAAAGATTTACAAAAGAAATGGAAAGCAAAAGAAAGCAGGAGTTCCAATTCTCATCTCTGATAAAATAGACTAAAGCAACAAAGATTAAAAGTGACAAAGAAGGACATTCTATATGGTAAAAGGATCAATACAAGAAGAAGAGCTCACAATTCTAAATATGTATGAACCCAATACAGGAGCACCCAGATATATTAAGCAAGTTCTTTTTTTTTAATTTTTTATTTCATTTTAGGTTTTGGGGTACATGTGCAAAACATGCAAGACAGTTGAACAGGAACACACATGGCAGTGTGTTTTGCTTCCTTGCTCCCCTTCACCCAAATTTGGCATTTCTTCCCAGGCTATCCCTCACCAGCTCCCCCCCCGCTGGCCCTCTTCTTTTCCCCCCAATAAACCCCAGAGTTTAGTACTCCCCTCCCTGTGTCCATGTGTTCTCATTTTTCATCACCCGCCTTTGAGTGAGAATATGTGCTATTTCATTTTCTGTTCTTGTGTCAGTTTGCTGAGAATGATGTTCTCCAGATTCATCCATGTCCCTACAAATGACACGAACTCATCATTTCTGATTGCTGCATAATATTCCATGGTGTATATGTGCCACATTTTTCCAATCCAGTCTATCGTCAATGGGCATTTGGATTGATTCCAGGTCTTTGCTATTGTAAACAGTGCTGCAATAAACATTCGTGTGCATGTGTCCGTATAGTAGAACGATTTATAGTCCTTTGGATATATACCCAGTAATGGGATTGCTGGGTTAAATGGAATTTCTATTTCTAAGGCCTTGAGGAATCACCACACTGTCTTCCACAATGGTTGAACTAATTTACACTCCCACCAACAGTGTAAAAGTGTTCCTTTTTCTCCACATCCTCTCCAGCATCTGTTGTCTCCAGATTTTTTAATGATCGCCATTCTAACTGGCATGAGATGGTATCTCAATGTGGTTTTGATTTGCATCTCTCTAATGACCAGTGATGATGAACATTTTTTCATATGATTGTTGGCCTCATATATGTCTTCTTTTGTAAAGTGTCTGTTCATATCCTTTGCGCATTTTTGAATGGGCTTGCTTGTTTTTTCCTGTAAATCTGTTTAAGTTCTTTGTAAATTCTGGATATCAGCCCATTGTCAGATGGGTAAACTGCAAAAACGTTTTCCTATTCTGTTGGTTGCCTATTCACTCTAATGACAGATTCCTTTGCCGTGCAGAAGCTGTGGAGTTTCATTAGGTCTCATTAGCCTATTTTGGCTTTTGTTGCCAATGCTTTTGGTGTTTGGGTCATGAAGTCCTTGCCTACTCCTATGTCCTGGACAGTTTTGCCTAGATTTCCTTCTAGGGTTTTTATGGTGCCAGGTCTTATGTTTAAGTCTTTAATCCATCTGGAATTAATTTTAGTGTAAGGTGTCAGGAAGGGGTCCAGTTTCTGCTTTCTGCACATGGCTAGCCAGTTTTCCCAACACCATTTATTAAACAGGGAATCCTTTCCCCATTGCTTGTTTTTGTCAGGTTTATCAAAGATTGTATGGTTGTAGATATGTTGTGTTGCCTCTGATGCCTCTGTTCTGTTCCATTGGTCTATATCTGTGTTTTGGTACCAGTACCATGCTGTTTTGATTACTGTAGCCTTGTAGTATAGTTTGAAATCCGGTAGTGTGATGCCCCCTGCTGTGTTCTTTTGCTTAGAATTGACTTGGCTATGCAGGCTCTCTTTTGGTTCCATATGAAGTCAATGGTAGCTTGATGAAGATAGTGTTGATTCTGTAAATTACTTTGGGCAGTATAGCCATTTTCACGATATTAATTCTTCCTAAACATGAACATGGAATGTTTCTCCATCTGTTTGTGTCCTCTCTTATTTTGTTAAGCAGTGGTTTGTAGTTGTCCTTGAAGAGGTCCCTTACGTGCCTTGTGAGTTGTATTCCTAGGTATTTTATTCATTTTGTAGCAATTGTAAATGGTAGTTCATTCTTGATTTGGCTCTCTTTAAGTCTGTTATTGGTCTATAGAAATGCTTGTAATTTTTGCAAACTAATTTTATATTCTGAGACTTTGCTGAAGATGCTTATCAGTTTCAGGAGTTTCTGGGCTGAGGTGATGGGGTGTTCTAGGTATACTATTATGTCATCTGCAAATAGAGACAATTTGGCTTCCACCTTTTCTATTTGAATACCCTTTATTTCTTTTTCTTGCCTGATTGCTCTGGCTAGAACTTCCAGTACTATATTGAATAGGAGTGATGAAAGAGGGCATACTTTGCTAGTGCTGGATTTCAAAGGGAACGCTTCCAGTTTTTGCCCATTCAGTATGATATTGGCTGTTGGTTTCTCATAAACAGCTTTTATTACTTTGAGATACGTTTCGTTGATACCGAGATTATTGAGGGTTTTTAGCATAAAGGGCTGTTGAATTTTGTCAAATGCCTTCTGTGCATCAATTGAGAGGATCATGTGGTTTTTGTTTTTGGTTCTGTTTATGTGGTGAATTACGTTTATAGACTTGCATATGTTGAACCAGCCTTGCATCCCCGGGATGAATCCTACTTGATCATGATGGATAAGTTTTTTGATTTGCTGTTGCAATCGGCTTGCCAATATTTTATTGAAGATTTTTGCATCTATGTTCATTATGGATACTGGCCGGAAGTTTTCTTTTCTTGTTGGGTCTCTGCCGGGTTTTGGTATCAGGATAATATTGGTCTCATAAAATGATTTTGGAAGGATTCCCTCCTTTTGGATTATTTGGAATAGTTTCAGAAGGAATGGTACCAGCTCCTCTTTGTGTGTCTGGTAGAATTCGACTGTAAACCCATCTGGACCTGGGCTTTTTTTGTGTGGTAGGTTCTTAATTGCTGCCTCGACTTCTGACCTTGTTATTGGTCTATTCATAGTTTCGGATTCCTCCTGCTTTAGGCTTGGGAGGACACAGGAGTCCAGGAATTTATCCATTTCTTCCAGGTTTACTAGTTTATGCGCATAGAGTTGTTTGTAATATTCTCTGATGATGGTTTGAATTTCTGTGGAATCTGTGGTGATTTCCCGTTTATCATTTTTTATTGCATCTATTTGGTTGTTCTCTCTTTTCTTTTTAATCAATCTGGCTAGTGGTTTGTCTATTTTGTTGATCTTTTCAAAAAACCATCTCTTGGATTTATTGATTTTTTGAAGGGTTTTTCATGTCTCTATCTCCTTCAGTTCAGCTCTGATCTTAGTTATTTTTTGTCTTCTGCTGGGTTTTGAATTTTTTTAATCTTGCTTCTCTAACTCTTTCAATTTTGACGATAGGGTGTCAATTTTGGATCTCTCCATTCTCCTCATATGGGCACTTATTGCTATATGTTTTCCTCTAGAGACTGTTTTAAATGTGTCCCAGGGATTCTGGCATGTTGTGTTTTCATTCTCATTGGTTTTGAAGAACTTCTTTATTGCGGCCTTTATTTCAATGTTTATCCAGTCAACATTCAAGAGCCAGTTGTTCAGTTTCCATGAAGCTGTGCGGTTCTGGGTTGGTTTCTGAATTCTGAGCTCTAACTTGATTGCACTATGGTCTGAGAGACTGTTTGGTATGATTTCAGTTGTTTTGCATTTGCTGAAGAGTGCTATACTTTCAATTATGTGGTCAATTTTTGAGTAGGTGTGATGTGGTGCTGAGAAGAATGTATATTCTGTGGATTTGGGGTGGAGAGTTCTGTAAATGTCTATCAGGTTTGCTTGCTCCAGGTCTGAGTTCAAGCCCTGGATATCCTTGTTGATTTTCTGTCTGGTTGATCTATCTAATATTGAGAGTGGAATGTTAAAGTCTCCCACTATTATTGTGTGGGAGTCTAAGTCTCTTTGTAAGTCATTAAGAACTTGCCTTATGTATCTGGGTGCTCCTGCATTGGGTCCATATATCTTTAGGATCTTTAGCTCTTCTTGTTGTATCGATCCTTTTACCATTATGTAATGGCCTTCTTTGTCTCTTTTGATCTTTGTTGCTTTAAAGTCTATTTTATCAGAGATAAGAATTGCAACTGCTGCTTTTTTTTGCTCTCCATTTCCTTGGTAAATCTTCCTCCATCTATTTATTTTGAGCCTTGCTGTATCCTTGAACGTGAAATGGGTTTCCTGGATACAGCACACTGATGGGTTTTGGATTTTTATCCAATTTGCCAGTCTGTGTCTTTTGATTGGTGCATTTAGTCCATTCACATTTAGGGTTAATATTGTTATGTCTGAATTTGATACTGCCATTTTGATGTTAGCTGGCTGTTTTGCCCATTAGTTGTTGTAGATTCTTCATTATGTTGATGCTATTTAGCATTTAGTGTGATTTTGGAATATCTGGTACTGGTTGTTCCTTTCTATATGTAGTGCCTCTTTCAGGAGCTCTTGTAAAGCAGGCCTGGCAGTGACAAACTCTCTGAGTTCCTGCTTGTTCGAAAAGAATTTTTTTCTCCTTCACTTATGAATCTCAGTTTGGCTGGATATGAAATTCTTCGTTGAAAGTTTTTTTCTTTAAGGTTGTTGAATATTGGCCCCCACTCTCTTCTGGCTTGTAGTGTTTCTGCCGAGAGATCTGCTGTGAGTCTGATGGGCTTCCCTTTGTGGGTGACCCGACCTTTCTCTCTGGCTGCCCTTAGTATTTTCTTCTTTATTTCAACCTTGTTGAATCTGAAAATTATGCCTTGGGGTTGCTCTTCTTGCGGAATATCTTTTTGGTGTTCTCTGTATTTCCTGCATTTGATTGTTGGCCTGTCTTGCTAGGTGGGGGAAATTTTCCTGGATAATTTCCTGAAGAGTATTTTCCAGCTTGTATTCATTCTTTTTGTCACTTTCAGGTACACCTATCAAATGTAGGTTAGGTCTCTTCACATAGTTCCACATTTCTTGGAGACTTGGTTCATTTCTTTTTGCGCTTTTTTTTTCTGATCTTGGTTTCTCATTTTATTTCATTGAGTTGATCTTCGACTTCTGATATTCTTTCTTCTGCTTGGTCAATTTGGCTGTTGAAACTTGTGCATGCTTCACGAAGTTCTCGTATTGTGTTTTTCAGCTCCTTGAATTCATTCATATTCCTCTTTAAGTTATCCATTCTTGTTATCATTTTCTCGAATCTTTTTTCAAATCTTTTTCAAGGTTGTTAGTTTCTTTGCATTAATTTAAAACATGTTATTTTAGCTCACAAAAGTTTCTCATTATCCACCTTCTGAAGTCTAATTCCGTCATTTCATCACAGTCATTCTTTGTCCAACTTTATTCTTTTGCTGGTGAGGAGTTTTGGTCTTGTATAGGAGGCGAGGTGTTCTGGTTTCAGGTGTTTTCTTCCTTTTTGCACTGGTTTCTTCCCATCCTTGTGGATTTATCCATCTTTCGTCTGAGTAGTTGCTAACTTTTCGATTGGGTCTCTTAGTGAACACCCAGATTGTTGATGATGAAGTATTTCTGTTTCCTGGTTTTCCTTCTACCAGTCTAGCCCCTCCACTGTACAACTGCTGAGGTCCACTCCAGGCCCTGCTTGTCTGGGGTGCACCTATAGCAGCTGCAGAACAATGAGTGATGCTACCAGTTTCTTTTTTTGCTATCTTTGTCCCAGAATGATGGCTGCCAAATGTCAGTTTTTTGGATATAGAGGGGTCAGGGAGCTGCTTGAGGAAATAGTCTGTACTTTATAGGAGCTCAAGTGCTTATCTGTGAGCTCTGTTGTTCATTCAGGGCTGTTAGGCTGCTACATTTAATTTTGTTGCAGAGAACTCATTTAAAAATCCCTTTTTATCTCAGATGCTCTGTCTCTGGGTGTTGGGGCTTTCTTTGTGAGTGTCCATTCCACTGTCCTGCCCAGCTAGGAGGCAATAAAGTAGCTATTTGCCTGCCAAGGCTCTGCCCTGATGGTGTGAGGTTTGTCCTGTTACTGCAGGCTCTGCCCTGCTGCTGCAGTATCTGCCCTTGTGCCATGGGCTATGCCCTGAGGCGGGGTCTCTCTGTTTTGGTGGGTCGCCTCAGCTATGTAAGGCTTTATCAGCAATGGGCATGTACCTCAGTAGGGGAATTGCCTCGGTAATGGTGAACGCCCCTCCCCCACAGAGCTGCACCATCCTGGGTTCAGCTGTGCCTGCAGTGAAACTCTCCACCCAGAGCGTTTGGAATCACTGTTTTGTTTGTCCCACTGCGCTACCCCAAATGCCATTTTCCTGGAATCTCCTCGCCTAACTCACTGTCCAAGTCCCATTCAGTCAGATAGTTATGCCAATCAGTTCTCTCAAGTCTCAGTTTGCCGGTTCAACAGGGCACTCGGACCAGTGCACTTTGTGTGGAGTGCTGTGGAGCACTGCTGTGCTACAGCACCGGCTGCTGGCTGCACTGGCTGCCGGCCACACCAGCCAAAACCTCTGCCTGGTGTCCTGCATCTCTTTTATACCTGGGAATTCCCCCGTTTTGTGGGCAACAAAGATCCATCTGGAAATGCTGCCCTGACTCACCTTCCATGCGTTCACTGAGAGCTTCAATCCTGGGTTGTTCTCACTGTGCCATCTTGAGTCCCTCCTCATAAGGCAAGTTCTTAATTACTTAAGAAGAGACTTAGCCTCCCACACAATAATAATGGGAGACTTTAACACTCCACTGTCAATATTAGACGGATAAACCAGACAGAAAATTAACAATGATATCCAGGACTTGAACTCAGACCTGAAACAAGAAAACCTGATAGACTTTTACAGAACTCTCCACCCCATATCCGCAGAATATACATTCTTCTCAGCACCACATCACACCTACTCTATAAGTGACCACATAATTAAAAGTAAAGCACTCCTCAACAAATGCAAAACAACTGAAATTATAGCCAACAGTCTCTCAAACCATATTGCAATCAAGTTAGAACTCAGAATTCAGAAACTAACCCAGAACCCCACAGCGTCATGGAAACTGAACAACTGGCTCTTGTATGTTGACTGGATAAACAATAAAATGAAGGCAGAAATTAAGAAGTTCTTCAAAACCAACAAGAACAAAGATACAGCATACCAAAATCTCTGGGACACATTTAAAACAGTTTCTAGAGGAAAATATATAGCAATAAGTGCCCACATTAAAAGAGTGGAGACATACAAAATTTACACCCTAACGTCAAAATTGAAAGAGCTGGAGGAGCAAAATCAAAAAGACTCAAAACCTAGTGGAAGACAAGAAATAACTAAGACCAGAGCAGAACTGAAGGACGTAGAGCCACGAAAAACCCTTCAAAAAATCAATAAATCTAAGAGCTGGTTTTTTGAAAAGATCAACAAAATAGACAGACCACTAGCCAGATTGATAAAAAAGAAAAGAGAGAATAATGAAATAGATGCAATAAAAAACAATAAAGAGGAAATCACCACAGATTTTACAGAAATTTAATCCATCATCTGAGAATATTACAAAAAACTCTATGCACATAAACTAGTAAACCTTGAAGAAATGGATAAATTCCTGGACACCTGTGTCCTCCCATGCCTAAACAAGGAGGAAGTTGAAGCTACAAATAAACCAATAATGAGGTCTGAAGTTGAGGCCACAATTAAGAGCCTACCACACAGAAAAAACCCAGGTCCAGATAAGATCACAGCCAAATTCTACCAGACACACAAAGAGGAACTGTTATCATTCCTTCTGAAACCATTCCAAAATATCCAAAAAGAGGGAATTCTTCACAAATCATTTTATGAGACCAACATCACCCTTATACCAAAACCCAGAAGAGACTCAACAGGAAAAGAAAACTTCAGGCCAATAGCCATGATGAGCATAGATGCAAACATCTTCAATAAAATACTGGCAAGGCGATTTCAAATGCACATCAAAATAATGGCAAGGCAATTGCAACAGCTTACCCATCATGATCAAGTAGGATTCATCCCGGGGATGCTGATTCAACATACACAAGTCTATAAATGTAATTCACCACATAAACAGAACCAAAAACAAAAACCACATGATTATCTCAATTGACTCAGAGAAAACCTTTGACAAAATTCAACAGCCCTTTATGCTAAAAACTCTAAATAAACCCGGTATTGATGGAACCTATCTCAAAATAGTAAAAGCTATTTATGACAAATCAACAGCCAATATCATACTGAATGGGCAAAAACTGGAAGCATTCCCTTGGAAATCTTGCACTAGACAAGGATGCTTTCTCTCACCACTCCTATTCAATATTGTACTAGAAGTTGTAGCCAGAGCAATCAGCAAGAGAAAGAAATAAAGTGTATTCAAATAGGAAAGGTGGAAGCCAAATTGTTTCTATTTGCAGACGACATGGTAGTATACCTAGAAGACCCCATCGCCTCAGCCTAAAAACTCCCGAAACTGATAAGCAACTTCAGCAAAATCTCAGGATATAAAATCAATGTGCAAAAATCACAAGCATTTCTATACACCAATAACAGACTTAAAGAGAGCCAAATCAAGAATGAACTGACATTCACAATTGCTACAAAGCGAACAAAATACCTAGAAATACAACTAACAAGAAATTTAAAGGACCTCTTCAAGGACAACTACAAACCAATGCTCAATGAAGTAAGAGAGAACACAAACAGATGGAAAAACATTCCATGTTCATGGTTAGAAAGAATCAATATCGTGAAAATGGCCATACTGCCCAAAGTAATTTACAGATTCAACACTATTCCCATCAAGCTACCATTGACTTTCTTCACACAACTGGAAAAAACCACCTTGAACTTCATATGGAATGAGAAGAGAGCCCACATAGCCAAGTAAATTATAAGCAAAAAGGACACAGCGAGAAGCATCACACTACGGACTTCAAACTATACTACAAGGCTACAGTAATCAAAACAGCATGGTACTGGTACCAAAACAGAGATATAGACCAATGGAACAGAACAGAGGCATCGGAGGCAACACAACATATCTACAACCATACAATCTTTGATAAACCTGACAAAAACAAGCAATGGGGAAAGGACTCCCTGTTTAATAAATGGTGTTGGGAAAACTGGCTAGCCATGTGCAGAAAGCAGAAACTGGACCCCTTCCTAACACCTTACACTAAAATTCACTCCAGATGGATTACAGACTTAAACATAAGATCTCGCATTATAAAAACCCTAGAAGAAAATATAGGCAAAACCATTCTGGACATAGGAGTAGGCAAGGACTTCATGACCAAAACACCAAAAGCATTGGCAACAAAAGCCAAAATAGACAAATGGGACCTAATCAAACTCCACAGCTTCTACACAGCAAAAGAAACAGTCACTAGAGTGAATCGGCAACCAACAGAATGGGAAAAAATTTTTGCAGTTTACCAATCTGACAAAGGGCTGAAATCCAGAATTTACAAAGAACTCAAACAGATTTACAGAAAAAAAACCAACGAGCCCATTCAAAAACGGGCAAAGGATATGAACAGACACTTTACAAAAGAAGACATACATGAGGCCAACAAACACATGAAAAAATGCTCATCATCACTGGTCATCAGAGAAATGCAAATCAAAACTACATTGAGATACCATCTCTTGCCAGTTAGAAATTAAAAAGTCTGGAGACAATAGATGCTGGAGAGGATGTGGAGAAATAGTAATATTATGCAATATTCCTATTTCATAATAAAATGGAATATTATGCAGCAATCAAAAACGATGAGTTTCTGTCCTTTGTAGGGTCATGGATGAATCTGGAGACCATCATTCTTAGCAAACTGATAAAAGAACAGAAAATGAAATACCGCATATTCTCACTCATAGGTGGGTGTTGAACAATGAGAACACATGGACACAGGGAGAGGAGCACTATACACTGGGGTCTATTATCGGGAATAGGGGAGGGACAGCATGGAGGGCTGGGGAGTGATAGCATGGGGAGAAATGCCAGATGTGGGTTAAGGGGAGGAAGACAGCAAATCACACTGCCACGTGTGTACCTATGCAATTATCTTGCATGTTCTGCACATGTACCCCAAAATCTAACATGCAATTTAAAAAAAAGCGATGGCAACAAAAGTCAAAATTGGCAAATGGGATCTAAGAAAACTAAAGAGCTTCTGCACAGAACAAGAAAAGCTATCATCAGAGTGAGCAGGCAACCTACAGAATGGGAGAAAAATTTTATACTCCATCCAACTGACAAAGGGCTAATATCCAGAATCTACAAAGAGCTTAAATTTACAAGAAAAAAACAACCCCATCAAGAAGTGGGCCAAGGATATGAACAGATACTTTTCAAAGGAAAACATTTATGCAGCCAACAAATATATAAGAAAATAAAGATTATTATCACTGGTCATTAGAGAAATGCAAATGAAAACCACAATGAGATGCCATCTCATGCCAGTTAGAATGGTGATCATTAAAACGTCAGGAAACAACAGATGCTGAAGAGGATGTGGAGAAATAAGAATGCTTGTACTGTTGGTGGGAGTGTAAATTAGTTAAACCATTGTGGAAGACAGTGTGGCAATTTCTCAAGGATCTAGAACCAGAAATACCATTTGACCCAGCAAGTCCATTACTGGCTATATATCCAAAGAACATTAAATTTTTCTACCATAAAGACACATGCATATATATGTTTATTGCGGCACTGTTCACAATAGTAAAGACATGGAACCAACCCAAAGCCCATCAATGATAAACTGGATACAGAAAATGTGGCACATATACATCATGGAATACTATGCAGCTATAAAAAAGGATGAGTTTATGTCTTTGGCAGGGGCATGGATGAAGCAGGAGACCATCAATCTCAGCAAACTAACCCAAGAACAGAAAACCAACACTGCCTGTTCTCACTCATAAGTGGGAGTTGAACAATGAGAGCACATGGGCACACGGAGGGGAACATCACACAGTGGGGCCTGTTGGCAGGGGGGATGGGGATTAGGGGAGAGATAGTATTATGAAAAATACCTAATGTAGATGACAGGTTGATGGGTGCAGCAAACCACCATGGCATGTGTATACCTATGTAGGAAACCTGCACATTCTGCACATGTACCCCAGAACTTAAAGTATAACAAAAAAATTATTTTTCACATTATGGTAAAGTATACATAAAATTAACCATTTTAGCTCAGAAAAAATAAGTACATCCACGTTGTATTACAACTATCATTCCCATTCATAAGGACATTCTTTCAACTTGCAAGACCAAAACTCTATACCCATTAAATAAAAGCTTCCTGTTACTCCTCCTTTAAGTCATAGAAACAGCTCTTCTACTTGGGTTTCTAGAATTTAACTGTTCCAAGGGTCTCATAAGTGGAATTATACAGTATTTGTCCTTTTATGACTGGCTCATGTCACTTTGCACAATTTCCTTAAGGTTTATGCATAATATATCATGTGTTAGAATTTCCTTATTTTACTTAACTGAATAATATTCCACTGCATGTATGTCACATTTTTTCTATTTATTTGTTGATGATAATTCAAATAACATTTGGGTTGTTTCAACCTTTTGGGTGATGTGAATAATGCTGCAATAAATCTAGGTGTACGTGTATTATTTTGTCTTGGCTTTCATATCTTTTAATACATACCCAGATGTAAAATTGCTGGGTCATACGGTAATTCTTTGTGTAAACTTTTTTAGTAACTACTATGCTGTTATTTTATAGCAGATGCTGCATTTTACATTTCTGCCAACAGTGTACAAATGTTCTAATTGCTCCACATTTTCACCAACACTTGTGATTCTTTTGTTTGTTTGCTTGTTTTCCTTCGGTAGTAGCTATGCTGATGGGTATTAAGTGATATGTCATTTGGGATTACATTTGCATCTTTTCAGTGCTTATTAGCCAGTTTACATAATTTTTAGAGAAATGTCTGTTTAAGTTTTTTGCCTATATTTTAAACAAGTAGTTTGTTTCATTGTTACTGAATTGTTATTCGTATATTCTGGATAAAGTTTTATTTGTCTAGTTTTCGTTTGTTTGTTTTGCGTTTTGGGTGTCCTGCTAAAGAAATCACTGCCAAATTTAGTGTTATAACATGTTTTACCTATTTTGTATTCTAAGAAGTTTGTAGTTTTAGCTCTTATGTTTAGGTCTTTAATCCACTTAGTTAATTTTTTTCTTAGGGTTCAGCTTCATTCTTTTACATGTGGGTACCCAATTTCCTAGCACTAATTGTAAGGACAGTTCTTTTCTCATAAAAATCATTTGACCATATATATGGGTGTTCATTTTTATTTTTTAATTTTTTAAAAAACATGTTGACATATTTTATTTCTTTTTGAATATCTATTTTATTGCACTTTAGCGTGTTTTTTTTATGTTGGCTTTCCATATTACTATGTTACTCTATTTGTAGTATACTATTTTAGACTTTTATTCTAAGTTCTGAAATCAGTAAGTGTAACTTCTCTAACTCTGGTATTTTTTTTTTCAAAATTATTCTTGCAATTTAGGGCCCCTTGAAATTTTACTTAAACTTAAAAATGGATTTATTTTTAATGTCTACAGTAAGTCATTGGAACTTTACCTTTGGGTTACTTCCTAAGTACTTTCTTATTTTCATGCTATCGTAAATTAAATTATTTTTATTGTTTACTTCTCAGATTATTTATATTGCTATATAAAAATACAATTTATTTTTCTATGTCGATTTTATATGCTCTACTCTGCCGAATTTGTTAATTTTAATAGTTTTTGTGTGGAATCTTTAAAATATTCTACATATAAGGATATATATTCTGTCCATATTTTGATGCCGTTTATTTATTTCTCTTTTCTAATTTCTCTGATTGGAACTTCCAAAACTGTGTTGAATAAAAGTGGCAAGAGCAGACATTCTTGCCTTGCTTCTGAGCTTAGAGAAAAGCTTTTGGTCTTTTCCTTTGGAATACGTTGTTTGCTGTGGGTTTTAATATGTGAATTTTACAAAAATGGTTTCCTTTTATTTCTTTAAACACAATAAATTCCTAATTTGTTGGCACTTTATATATATTTATTCAGCAATTAACAATTTATTATAAAAATATTTTGAATTTCATAAACTACTTTTTCTGTATTAATGAGATTTTTTATAAAAACATTTGTTAATGTATATGCATTGATTAATTTTCATATGCTAAAATGTTTGTTAAGAAAGGCTAGCTAAGTGAAGCAGTGGGAGTGGAGAAAGAGTAAAAAAATCTTTAACTGGTTGCAATCAATTAGTTATAAATACCACTGCACAGAAACCAGTCATATGCTAAAACTTTCTTGCATTCCAGTAATAAATTCTCCTGAGTCATGGGGTTTAATCTTGCCAGTATGCTGCTGAATGTGGCTAGCTAGGATTTGGCTGAGTAGTTTTGGTAGAGTTTACAAAGAATTTTTGTTCTATAAATGCTTGATATAATTCACTAGTGAAGCCAACAAATCAAAGGGTTTTCTTCATCAAGTTTTTAATGACTGATTTCATTTCCTTAATAGTTGTAGGTATATTCAGATTTTGTATTTCTTTCTAATCAAGTCTTGTATACATAGAAATCTGCCCATTCAATCTCAATTTTCCAATTTATTGTCCTCTCATACTTCATAGTACACTTTTTAAAACATTCTAACCTTTTAGTGCTTATATTAATATCTCATATTTCTTTCTTTTTTTATTATGTAAATACTCTGATTTTTTTAGCGTAGCTGAAGATTTGCCAATTGTGAATTCTTTTTTGAAGAACTGAGAATTAGCTTTTGGTTTCTTGGTATTCTGTTGTTTGTATAATCTCTATTTCATTTATCTCTGCTAAAAGCTTTATTATTTACTTTTTTCTTTTTGATTTGAATCTAATTTGGTATTATTTTCCTGAATTGATAGGTGACAAAGTTATTATTGATTTAAGGTCTTTGTACTTTTTAAATGCTTTTTAGCTGCAGACTTTTTATCTTAGCACTGTTTTTGCTGCTTCCCATAATTTTTGATATGTTGTTTTCATTTTTCTTCCTCTGTTTTTTCCTACTTTCCTTGTGATTTCTTCTTTTACTTATTGGTTAAGAGTATGTTGTTAATTTTATACAAGTTTGCAAATTTTCTAGTTTTTTTCTGTTATTGACTTAATTTCATATCTAATATACAACCCCTCCTGAAGAATGCCACATATGCATTTGAGAAGAGTGTGTACTCTCTTGTTGGATTGAGTATCTTGCATCTATCTGTGAGATTAGTTTGGTTTGTTGTGTTAGGCTCTCTGTTTTCTAATTTATCATCTGTCTCATTATTCGATTCATTACTCTGAATGGAGTATTAACATCTTCAGCTATTATTTTAGAACTGTCTATTTGTCCCTTCAATTCTATCAACTTACCCTTTCTATATCTTAATGTTTTGTTATTAGGTGTGTAATTGTTTAAAATACTACTATCTTCTTGCCAAGTGAACATTTTATGACTATATAATGTCTTATTTTCTCTTGTAATTTTTAGTGTATTTTGACTGTTATTGATATAGTCATTCCCAGTCTCTTTTTATGCTATTTGTATTTTAAATATTTGTATAAATATATATTCTTTCTTTTTTTATAACCCTCAAGTTATGAGGACAGCTAAAAGCAGAATTAATTCATTTAAAAAGCAGAGAAAATTTAAATTAATAGCTTGAGATGTTTGTAAAAGCATTTGCATTGAAACGAACTACCCAGTCCACCAGGAACAAAGGTATCAGTTGGGCTTAAATAATCATACTGAAAAGCTCTAGGAGAAAAAGCTGCTGGGAATTAGGACTCTGGTCATAGTCATAATAATAGAAGGAAATGGGGATTCTCAGGGTCATGCTTCACAAAAGACCAGGAAACCCTAAGCTCTCACCTCTGTATTTGAAAGTCTGCACAATTACAAATTAGAGGCACAAGGGGAGTTGTAACTTCATGCTGGCTGGTAAATGCGGCTCCAACACACATACATTGATCCCAGGTGAAAAGATCAGAAATTAATTTTTTTGTGAGGGTTAAATGACTTAGAGTCTTACTTTCCAATTAAGGTTTAGTAAAAATATTTGGGGAGATTTGCATTGTGCAATTCAGCGTGAGGCCAAGCAAATCTTGATTTTGACATTTAGAGCCTTCAGTAAAGGATTAGCCTCCACATAGAACTGTTCTTTTGGCTTTCGTACTCATAGCCATCTTGACACTATTACTGGTTACACTGATTTTAAAGTCAGCTAAGAGCTTGCCACAGAAATCCTGTCAAACTAAGTTTGACCCAATCTGGAAACAATTAGGTCTTCCTCTATGAACTGGGATTTCTTCTTCAGTTTTTCTACCTTCTAGAGATAAATCTGTATTTATCAATATTTAGGTAAATCAGAAACATAAGTCAGGTAAGGAATCCTGGGCACAGACCCTAGCATAGCTGGATTCTAAACTATTTCTCATCCAACTTTATGAGATCAATAACGTTGACACAGAAAGATAACCTTAGATAGAATCTCTCAGGAGTGATTAGAAAAGTGAGAAGCTGGCAGGACAGGGCAGGAGTTCTAGTGAGAATAAAAACTTCTGTCCAAATTTTCAAGTCTAGCTGTGTGTGGCTGATGAATTCAGAAAAGATTCCAGATCCCTGTAAGTGATTCTTAATAAATGATTCATGTAGATCAGAACACTAGGGTGGGTGTCTATCCATCACATTCTGGGTCAGATTTTCAAAGTTAAAGTTTGTGGTAGGGCTGCAGAGCAATGCTTGCCTGTGAAAGCCTCTCATCAACTGCAACATATGTGACTCTGGCACATGGAGAAATCTATTTGACCAAAAATCACATGTGTGTGGGTGTGAGAGTCTGTGTCTTCCTCAGCACAGCACCACTGATGAATAATTGTTTCAGAATTATGCATAAATTGGCCTTTATTATTTTAAATTTAGTAAATGTTGAAATAGAAACAAACATTTTAATCTACTTTCAAATTGAATAAGAGCTTTGGCAACTTCCAGGAAAACATCACAGAAGGAAACTCTGGAGCCTTGTTCATCCCCAGAAACCTAGGAAACCCTGATACCACCTGTAGAATTAACCTTATCAACACTATTTTTTGCCATACATATTCATATTTATGAAAAATATAATTTCATTGGACCTTTACTTTGTTATATGCCATAAAAATTGAATCATTTTTGTGTTAAGAGCATCACATTTTTACACCTCAAGTATTAATGATGCCATTCTCCACGTTGATTCTATTGCTTACTAAATTATTACTCTGGCCTGAATGTTTAGGTCCCCTTTCAAATTCATATGTGGAGAGTATAAGGCATCTGGCCTTTGGGAGAGTGTTTAAGCCAGGAGTGCTTCATCTTCATAAATGGAATAAACGCCTTTTCAAAGGAGGTTAAAGGGGACATCTTTGCCCCTTGCACAAGAAGTTACCATCTATGGGGAACAGGGCTCTCACCAAACACCAAATTTGCTTCTGCTTTGATCTTGCACTTTCCGCCTCCAGAACTGTGAAAAATATATTTCTGTTGTTCATTCTTACTCTGTTTATAATAATTTGTTGTAGCAGCCTGGATGCACTATGACACTTTCATAGGCCCTTTGGTCTATTTCTGAATTTTTAGTTTCAATGACCTATGAGTTCATTTCATCAATCAAGATTTTTCAAAGGGCTGGACAGTCTTTTTTTTTTTTGTAGTTTTCTTGGTTATTCTTATTTGTGTTTTCATCTGTATAATATTTAATAGTAACACACCTACTTCCAATATGTAATGGTATCTGGTATCTGTATTGAAACAAAATTGAATTTATAACTTACTTTAAGGACAATTTATGTTGATAATATCGAGTTTTTCTGCCTAAGAATATGATACAAATTTTCTATTTGCTTGTGTCTTCATTCATATATTTTAAAACTTTCTAAGGTTTTTCTCATATTCTGTACACATTTTTGTAATGTTTATTCCTAGATATTTTATTTATTCTTCTAAAAAGTAATTTGAGACACAAGGAAATTATAAACTGTTTATTTGAGTAAGAGCAATTGATAAATTGTAGAACATCAACTGAAAGATAGTGTTTCATTTACAGTGTAAGAAGCAATTATTCTTTTTTTTTTAAATTTTTTATTGGATTTTAGGTTTTGGGGTACATGAGCAGAGCATGCAAGACAGTTGCGTAAGTACACACATGGCAGTGTGCTTTGCTTTTCTTCTCCCCTTCACCCACATTTGGCATTTCTCCCCAGGCTATCCCTCCCCACCTCCCCCTCCCACTGGCCCTCCCCTTTTCCCCCCAATAGACCCCAGTGTTTAGTACTCCCCTTTCTGTGTCCATGTGTTCTCATTTTTCATCACCCACCTATGAGTGAGGATATGCGGTGTTTCATTTTCTGTTCTTGTGTCAGTTTGCTGAGGATGATGTTCTCCAGATTCATCCATGTCCCTACAAACGACACAAACTCATCATTTCTGATTGCTGCATAATATTCCATGGTGTATATGTGCCACATTTTTCCAATCCAGTCTATTATCAATGGGCATTTGGGTTGATTCCAGGTCTTTGCTATTGTAAACAGTGCTGCAATGAACATTCGTGTACATGTGTCCTTATAGTAGAACGATTTATAGTCTTTTGGATATATACCCAGTAATGGGATTGCTGGGTCAAATGGAATTTCTATGTCTAAGGCCTTGAGGAATCGCCACACTGTCTTCCACAATGGTTGAATTAATTTGCACTCCCACCAACAGTGTAAAAGTGTTCCTTTTGCTCCACATCCTCTCCAGCATCTGTTGTCTCCAGATTTTTTAATGATCGCCATTCTAACTGGCGTGAGATGGTATCTCAATGTGGTTTTGATTTGCATCTCTCTGATGACCAGTGACGATGAGCATTTTTTCATATGATTGTTGGCCGCATATATGTCTTCTTTCGTAAAGTGTCTGTTCATATCCTTTGCCCACTTGTTTGTTTTTTTCCTGTAAATCTGTTTGAGTTCTTTGTAAATTCTGGATATCAGCCCTTTGTCAGATGGGTAGTCTGCGAAAATTTTTCCCATTCTGTTGGTTGCCGATCAACTCTAGTTACTGTTTCTTTTGCCGTGCAGAAGCTGTGGAGTTTCATTAGGTCCCATTTGTCTATTTTGGCTTTTGTTGCCAATGCTTTTGGTGTTTTGGTCATGAAGTCCTTGCCTACTCCTATGTCCTGGATGGTTTTGCTTAGATTTCCTTCTAGGGTTTTTATGGTGCCAGGTCTTATGTTTAAGTCTTTAATTCATCTGGAGTTAATTTTAGTGTAAGGTGTCAGGAAGGGGTCCAGTTTCTGGTTTCTGCACATGGCTAGCCAGTTTTCCCAACACCATTTGTTAAACATGGAATCCTTTCCCTATTGCTTGTTTTTGTCAGGTTTATCAAAGATTGTATGGTTGTAGATATGTTGTGTTGCCCTCCGCTGTGTTCTTTTTGCTTAGAATTGACTTGGCTATGCGGGCTCTCTTTTGGTACCATATGAAGTTCATGGTGGTTTTCTCCAGTTCTGTGAAGAAAGTCAATGGTAGCTTGATGGGGATAGCGTTGATTCTGTAAATTACTTTGGGCACTATAGCCATTTTCACGATACTAATTTTTCCTAACCATGAACGTGAAATGTTTCTCCATCTGTTTGTGTCCTCTCTGATTTCGTTGAACAGTGGTTTGTAGTTCTCCTTGAAGAGGTCTCTTACGTTTTTTGTGAGTTGTATTCCAAGGTATTTTATTCTTTTTGTAGCAATTGCGAATGGCAGTTTGCTCTTGATTTGGCTTTCTTTAAGTCTGTTATTGGTGTAGACGAATGCTTGTGATTTTTGTACATTGATTATATATCCTGAGACGTTGCTGAAGTTGCTTATCAGTTTCAGGAGTTCTTAGGCTGAGGCGATGGGGTCTTCTAGGTATACTATCATGTCATCTGCAAATAGAGACAATTTGGCTTCCACCTTTCCTATTTGAATACCCTTTATTTCTTTTTCTTGTCTGATTGCTCTGGCTAGAACTTCCAGTACTATATTGAATGGGAGTGGTGAGAGAGGGCATCCTTGTCTAGTGCCAGATTTTAAAGGGAATGCTTCCAGTTTTTGCCCATTCAGTATGATATTGGCTGTTGGTTTGTCATAAATAGCTTTTATTACTTTGAGATACGTTCCATCGATACCGAGTTTATTGAGGGTTTTTAGCATAAAGGGCTGTTGAATTTTGTCAAATGCCTTCTCTGCATCAATTGAGATAATCATGTGGTTTTTGTTTTTGGTTCTGTTTATGTGGTGAATTACGTTGATAGACTTGCGTATGTTGAACCAGCCTTGCATCCCCGGGATGAATCCTACTTGATCATGATGAATAAGTTTTTTGATTTGCTGTTGCAATTGGCTTGCCAATATTTTATTGAAGATTTTTGCATCTATGTTCATCATGGATATTGGCCTGAAGTTTTCTTTTCTCGTTGGGTCTCTGCCGGGTTTTGGTATCAAGATGATGTTGGTCTCATAAAATGATTTGGGAAGGATTCCCTCTTTTTGGATTGTTTGAAATAGTTTTAGAAGGAATGGTACCAGCTCCTCCTTGTGTGTCTGGTAGAATTCGGCTGTGAACCAGTCTGGACCTGGGCTTTTTGTGTGGTAGACACTTAATTGCTGCCTCAACTTCAGACCTTGTTATTGGTTTATTCATAGTTTCAGCTTCCTCCTGGTTTAGGCTTGGGAGGACACAGGAGTCCAGGAATTTATCCATTTCTTCCAGGTTTACTAGTTTATGCGCATAGAGTTGTTTGTAATATTCTCTGATGATGGTTTGAATTTCTGTGGAATCTGTGGTGATTTCCCCTTTATCATTTTTTATTGCATCTATTTGGTTGTTCTCTCTTTTATTTTTAATCAATCTGGCTAGTGGTCTGTCTATTTTGTTGATCTTTTAAAAAAACCAGCTCTTAAATTTATTGATTTTTTGAAGGGTTTTTCGTGTCTCAATCTCCTTCAGCTCAGCTCTGATCTTAGTTATTTCTTGTCTTCTGCTGGGTTTTGAGTTTTTTTGATCTTGCTCCTCTAGCTCTTTCAATTTTGACGATAGGGTGTCAATTTTGGATCTCTCCATTCTCCTCATATGGGCACTTATTGCTATATACTTTCCTCTAGAGACTGCTTTAAATGTGTCCCAGAGTTTCTGGCACATTGTGTCTTCGTTCTCATTGGTTTCGAAGAACTTCTTTATTTCTGCCTTCATTTCGTTGTTTACCCAGTCAACATTCAAGAGCCAGTTGTTCAGTTTCCATGAAGCTGTGCGGTTCTGGGTCGGTTTCTGAATTCTGAGTTCTAACTTGATTGCACTATAGTCTGAGAGGGTCTTTGTCATGATTTCAGTTGTTTTGCATTTGTTGAGCAGTGCTTTACTTCCAATTATGTGGTCAATATTAGAGTAGGTGTGATGTGGTGCTGAGAAGAATGTGTATTCTGTGGATTTGGGGTGGAGAGTTCTGTAAATGTCTATCAGGTTTGCTTGCTCCAGGTCTGAGTTGAAGCCCTGGATACCCTTGTTGATTTTCTGTCTGGTTGATCTGTCTAATATTGACAGTGGAGTGTGAAAGTCTCCCACTATTATTGTGTGGGAGTCTAAGTCCTTTTGTAAGTCATTAAGAACTTGCCTTATATATATGGGTGCTCCTGTGTTGGGTACATATATGTTTAGGATCGTTAGCTCTTCTTGTTCTATTGATCCTTTTACCATTATGTAATGGCCTTCTTTGTCTCTTTTGATCTTTGTTGCTTTAAAGTCTATTTTATCAGAGATGAGGATTGCAACTCCTACTTTTTTTTTGCTTTCCATTAGCTTGGTAAATCTTCCTCCATCACCTTTATTTTGGGCCTTTTTGTATCCTTGCATGTGAGATGGGTTTCCTGGATACAGCACACTGATGGGTTTTGGATTTTTATCCAATTTGCCAGTCTGTGTCTTTTGATTGGTGCATTCAGTCCATTTATATTTAGGGTTAATATTGTTATGTGTGAATTTGATACTGCCATTTTGATGCTAAGTGGCTGTTTTGCCTGTTAGTTGTTGTAGATTCTTCATTATGTTGAAGCTCTTTAGCATTCAGTGTGATTTTGGAATGGCTGGTACTGGTTGATCCTTTCTATGTGTAGTGCCTCTTTTAGGAGCTCTTGTAAAGCAGGCCTGGTGGTGACAAAATCTCTGAGTACTTGCTTGTTCGCAAGGGATTTTATTTTTCCTTCACTTCTGAAGCTCAGTTTGGCTGTATATGAAATTCTGGGATGAAAGTTCTTTTCTTTAAGAATGTTGAATATTGGCCCCCACTCTCTTCTGGTTGTAGTGTTTCTGCCGAGACATCTGCTGTGAGTCTGATGGGCTTCCCTTTGTGGGTGGCCCGACCTTTCTCTCTGGCTGCCCTTAGTATTCTCTCCTTTATTTCAACCCTGTTGAATCTGACGATTATGTGCCTTGGGGTTGCTCTTCTTGTGGAATATCTTTGTGGTGTTCTCTGTATTTCCTGCAATTGAGTGTTGACCTGTCTTGCTAGGTGGGGGAAATTTTCCTGGATGATGTCCTGAAGAGTATTTTCCAGCTTGGATTCATTCTCTTCGTCCCCTTCTAGTACACCTATCAAACGTAGGTTAGGTCTTTTCACATAGTCCCACATTTCTTGGAGACTTTGTTCATTCCTTTTTGCGCTTTTTTCTCTGATCTTGGTTTCTCGTTTTATTTCATTGAGTTGGTCTTCGACTTCATATATTCTTTCCTCTGCTTGGTCAATTCGGCTATTGAAACTTGTGTTTGCTTCACGAAGTTCTCGTATTGTGTTTTTCAGCTCCTTTAATTCATTCATATTCCTCTCTAAGTTATCCATTCTTGTTATCATTTCCTCGAATCTGTTTTCAAATCTTTTTTCAAGGTTCTTAGTTTCTTTGCATTGATTTAATACATGATCTTTTAGCTCACAAAAGTTTCTCATTATCCATCTTCTGAAGTCTAATTCCGTCATTTCGTCACAGTCATTCTCCGTCCAGCTTTGTTCCCTTGCTGGTGAGGAGTTTTGGTCCTTTCTAGGAGGCGAGGTGTTCTGGTTTCAGGTGTTTTCCTCCTTTTTTCGCTGGTTTCTTCCCATCTTTGTTGATTTTTCCGCTGGTCATCTGCGTAGTTGCTGACTTTTCGATTGGGTCTCTGAGTGGACACCCAGAATGTTGATGATGAAGTATTTCTGTTGCTTGATTTTTCTTCTACCAGTCTAGCCCCTTCGCTGTATGACTGCTGAGGTCTGCTCCAGACCCTGCTTGTCTGGGGTGCACCTCTAGCAGCTGTGGCACAGTGAGGGATGCTACCAGTTTCTTTTTCTGCTATCTTTGTCCCAGGATGATGCCTGCCTAATGTCAGTCTTTTGGATATAGAGGGGTCAGGGAGCTGCTTCAGGAGACAGTTTGTACTTTATAGGGGTTTAATTGCTGAGCTCTGTGCTCTGTTGTTCCTTCAGGGCTGTTAGGCTGCTATGTTTGATTCTGCTGCAACAGAGCTCATTAAAAAACCCTTTTTTTCCCTCAAATGCTCTGTGTTGAGGGGTTTGGGCTTTATTTTTGGATGTTCGATGAGGTGTCCTGCCCAGCTAGAAGGCAGACTAGCTACTGTTTGGCTGCCGAGGCTCCGCCCTGCTGTTGTGTGATTCGCCCTGTTCCTACAGGCTCTGCTGTGGTCTCTGCCACGCCCTGCAGCAGAGTCTCTTCGTTGTAGCGTGTTGTACACGGCAGGCTGCGTCAGCAGTGGGCGTGTATCTCTGTAGGGACGGGTTGCCTCAGCAACGGCTGGCTGCGTCAGCAGTGGGCGTGTATCTCAGTTGGGGCGGGTTGCCTCAGCAATGGCTGGCTGTGTCAGCAGTGGGCGTGTATCTCAGTTGGGGCGGGTTGCCTCGGCCACGGCTGGCTGCATCAGCAGTGGGCATGTATCTCAGTTGGGGCGGGTTGCCTCGGTAGTGGTGGACGCCCCTCCCCCACAGAGCATCTCGGGCCATCTGCTCGGGATAGTTTGAAATCGCGGTTTTTTTCGTCCCACTGGGTATCCCAAACGATCTGTGCCTACAATCCCCTGGGCTGGGCTTCTGTCCAAGTCTCATTCAGTCTCAAGTCCAGCCCTCTCAAGTCTCAGGTTGCCGGTTCAACAAGGCACCCGGACAAGCGCACCCTGTGGGGATTGCTGGGTAGGGCCGGCTGCCGCTGCCCTGGTTGCCGGCTTCGCCAGGCAGACCTTCTGCCTGACGTCCCGTGTCTTTTTTATACTTGGGAGTTTCCCCGTTCTGTGGGCAACAAAGATCAGTCTGGAAATGCAGCTCAGACTCACCGTTTGCGGATTCAATGCGAGCTCCAATCCTGGGTTGTTCTCACAGCGCCATCTTGAGTCCTCCTCAAGAAGCAATTATTCAAAGGAAAAATGTAAAAACAAATCATTTGATTAGTGGTAGTGCAACTTTTTAAAATTTTTTCTTGTTTGGTTGGTTTTTTCTTTTTTTTTTCTTATTGGACAGTTTCTATTTATATAAGGTTTCTGGCTACTCTTGATTGGTTGAGCTTCATTTCTGTTTTTTAAATAGGATACTGTGAGAAATAATTTAAGTTTTGCTTATATTTGCAAATCAAGCAAGGCTGAGATTACTTGTGAAACCTAACTGATTTTGTCTGCTCAGAAATTCTTGAGATCTGATATCCATTTTAATTTACTTTAACAAATTTTCTGTGCTCTTATTTTTCATCCAAACTGTAACTTACCCATTACTTTTGTTGTACATATGTAGGCTCATGTTGTTTATGCTTTGAAGACATGTCCTGCTTTCAAACTCATTTGTAGTGTGGCATTATTGAATTTGTCCCATTTATTGAAATGATAACCTGCTATTTCCCAACTACAAGAGCTATGAGTTCTAGGGAGATCAGAGTAAAGATGAAACAGAAGTGGAAACAACTCTCCAACCCACACATGAGTAAAAACAAGCTTCACATGGATATAATGAGTAATTATCTAAAATTTAAAATACCCTGAAAACATTAATGTTTATCTCATTACTAAGTAATATAAAAATTACAAGACAAGAAACCCAAATACTTTTATCTTCTAAATAGAAATAAAACTATTTATATAATAAAATAGTCCATAATCTAAGGTAAAATGCCAATTAAAAATATATTAATTGTAATTATATGTAAAAGGAAAATGTCTGTATTAGATTTAATATTCCACAATAAAATAAGTTGAAACCTGCAAAATGGAATAAAGTTTTAAATAAGGCAGATACTCTGAGCCTGGTGAAGAACAAATACATACGTCAATAAGCATTTATTGTGTTTTGTCTTAGATTTGATATTAAATAATAAAAAGTAAACAAACGAATAGCATGGTAATTTCACCTCGATTGCATCAAACTGAAAAGATACAAACATTTCTCCATTAGAAAGTGTATCTATGGATTGGACTCATGCTGCACTCAAGCCCTTTGGCTAGGACCCAACGCTAATTGCCAAGATGAAAATCAGCAGACTAGTTTGCTTTTAAGATGGTCCCCAGCCTGCAACCAAGACACTTTGTCCTGGCTACTTCTTCAACTCTGACATACATTGTGCTGATATAAATGTAAACCAAGCTCTATGCCTACAGAGCATTTATATAGCTAGAGCTGAGAATTGAGCATTTAGGCATCAGGCAAGAGGTCTTCCCAGGTTTCCAACCAGACTATATAGAATTTCCCAAAAATACTGACTTTGTCTTTTTCAGACCCCGTCTCCCAAAAAGAATCAGAGAGGGATTCTGGAAACCATTTGGAATCTCCAGCTTACACCCTGGTAACAGTGGACTTAATACAAAGAGGCAACCTAATGACCTCGAAGACACCAGCTCAGATACTGGGCATTGAATTCCTGATCCCCAGAAAAGACCTCATTTGAATCACATCAAAGTACACACTCTTCTTCAGAGTTCATCTTCCAGACATGTTCCAAAACAGCCTGTCAAAGCTTGTGACATGAAACAAAATGTGATGCACTTTCAGCTCAGAATGCCTGCCACATTTCTCCCTTCTGAAAAGTCTACACCTGCTGATTAGAGCTCTCAAAGCTTGGGGAGCTTAGCCTCTTAACACGCATTCCTAACAGGACCTCCTGACAAAAAACCCACACCTGTGCCTACAAGAGTCCTGGCATATGCTCTACCTCAGACACCAAATATGTAGTGGCAACCTGTTGTTTTTTTTTTTTTAATCAACTCAGGCTTCTGTGTCACTTGATTATAATCTCATTTTCCTACATGGACACAGAAATAAGTCAGAGCAAAGCCTCACCTGGGTCAGTATCTGTAGCATGAATCACTCTTTCCACAAACCCTGTACTGTCTCCCACTTGTGGGTTCTTAATGGCACTTCTTTTTCTGCCTTTTAGTTCCCCACAAACCCTTTTTTCACATGCACACCATGTGCCCAAGGCCACCCCTCAGTTGCCTGAATCCAGCACCTACTAGAATTCAGATGTCCCATTGTTCAAGACCACAAGTCTAGACCTAGATTTTGAAGAAGCAAATACAAATTACAAATGAGAGGCTCTAGTATCCCACTTGAAAATAAGAAAAGATTTTTTCTTTTCCCTTTTCTTAAACAATATAATTTAGAAAACTTTTATTATTAACTCTGTAAGATAGAGTTTCACTCTTTTGCTTAGCCTGAAGTACGATGGCATAATCATTGCTCACTGTAACCTTAAACTCTTGGGCTGAGCAGTCCTCCTGCCTCAGACTCTCAATTATCTACAACTATAGGCATTCACCACTATGCTAGCCTAACTTTATTTTTGTTTTTTGTTTTGTTTTGTTTTTTGAGACAGAGTCTTTCTCTGTACCCCAGGCTGGAGTGCAGTGGCATGATCTCGGTTCAATGCAACCTCTGCCTACCAGGTTCAAGCAATTCTTCTGCCTAGCCTCCCAAGTAGCTGAGATTACAGGCATACACCATCATGCCCAGCAAATTTGTTAGCAGTATTAGTAATAGAGACAGGGTTTCACCATGTTGACCAGGGTGGTCTTGAACTCCTGACCTTGTTATCTTAACACTTCAGTTTCCCAAAGTGCCAAGATTAAAGACATGTGCCACAGTGCCTGGCCAACTTTATTTTTAGTTTTTGCAGTGACAGGGTCTCTCCATGTCACCTGCACTGCACTCAAACATTTGACTTCAAGAGATCCTCCTGCCTTGGCCTACCCAAATGCTGGGATTACAGGTATGAGCCACAATGCATGGCCTGGAAAACTTCTATATGTACCTTTTGTCTCTGTTCTTTTAAGTATGTGTAAATCATTTTAACAGCTAAATAATGTTTTGCCATTCTTTGTGACACAGAATTGTCTTTATCTAAGACCTGGAAACTATTGGGTTTTTGGGTTTGTTTTTTGTTTTTTTAATTTGGCAAAGAGTTATTGGTTTTTTATATTCAGTCTTTCAAAGTAGGCACAGCTCACCACAGTGGCTTATGTTTTTAATTACAGTGCTTTGGGAGGCTGAGTTGAGAAAATTTCTTGGGCCCAGGAGATTGAGACAGTCTGGGCAGCATAACGAGGCTCCTTCCCTATAGAAAACTTAAAATCATTCAGCCAGGCATGGTGGCACAGGAGGCTGAGGTGGGGGGAACTATTTGAGCCCAAGAGTTTGAGGCTGCAATGAGCCATGATTACACCATGCTACCACTGTGCTTCAGGTTGGGTGACAAAGGAAGACTCTGTCTCTAATATAATCTATTTTATCTTTCATTCCCAAAACCCAATTTTTAAGTCATTTTTTAACAGTTTAGAGTCATAAATTCAGCTTCTGTCCAGTAGAATACAGAATAAAGTATCAATTATGTATTTGTTCAGAACTTCTGTACCAAGGAACCATAAACTAGGCAGCTTATAGACAACAGGACTTAATTTCTCACACTTCTAGGGGCTGGAAATTTGAGATCTGGGTGTCAGCATGGTTGAGCTCTGGTGACGACTCTCTTCTGAATTTCAGACTGCACACTTCAGGTTTTAACCCCATTTGGCAAAAGGAGGAAAAGAGACCTCTGTGGTTTGTTGTATAAAATCAGTAATCGCCATTATGAGGGCCCCACTCTCAGGACTTAATTATCTTCTACTCCCTTATACCATTTCACTGGGGGCAAAAATTGAAAGAGGATTATTGTAACTATCAAGATTTTTTTTTCTTTGAGATGGAGTTTTGCTTTTGTTGCCCAGGCTGGAGTGCAGTGGCATGATCTCGGCTCACT
Source organism: Callithrix jacchus (assembly GCF_049354715.1). NCBI lineage: Eukaryota > Metazoa > Chordata > Mammalia > Primates > Cebidae > Callithrix > Callithrix jacchus. The sequence goes on from NC_133502.1 coordinate 84,526,660, forward strand.
GCAGTCTCCACCTCCCAGGTTCAAGTAATTATCCTGCCTCAGTCTCCCTAGTAGCTGGGATTACAGGCATGTGCCACCACTCCCAGCTAATTTTGTATTTTTAGAAGAAGTAGGGTTTCATCATGTTGGCCAGGCTGGTTTTGAACCTCTGACCTCAGGTGATCCACATGTCTCAGCCTCTCAATGTGCTGGAATTACACATGTGACCCATCACACTGAGACAAGATTTGTTTTTAAGCTGTCATTTTTCTTCTACTGGGTTTTTTCTATTTTCTCCTTCAATCTCTCTCTCTCTGTCACTGTGTGAGCCTGTTTGTCTAATTCTATCTCTCTATTGTATTCCTCAAACAGAGGAAGCAAACTCCAATGCTGTGAGATGCTCTATGTACAGACCCACATAACAAAGACCAAAGGAAGTGCTCAGATCAGTAGACAGAAGAAAAGTCAGGCTCTCAGTCCACACTAAACCCTTCCAATTTTAACATAAGTGAGCTTAAAGGCTGATGCTTTTCTAGTCCAGCTTCAGTTGAGGCCACAGTCCCAATCTCATAAAAGACCTGAAGGCAGAGGTAGCCAAGTAAACTGTTTTCAAATTCTGATCCACACAAAGTGTGAGATAGTATATGTTGTTGAATGGTGCTAAGATTTAAGGCAATGTTGTCAGAAAGGAGAAAATATCTAGCTTCATCCTCCAGGCCCCAGGATTCTCCATTCATTTGCGTATCTCTTCTTCAGGCTGTCTGCAGCCTAACTAGTTTCTTTCTAACCTCTGCCAAACTCACACCTGTGAGTCTTTTTACTATGGGTGGCTTCTCTCTGACACATTCTTGTGCAGGGATGTCTCCCTGTTGTCATTCTGATCATAGATTAAAAGTCACCTGAGTGAAGGCTTTGGGTCCCCCCATGAAATAATTTTCCAGCTCTTGTTCTCAACACATTGCTTTATATTATAGCACTTGCTCTTTTCTTTCACATATACTTGCTTAGTGCTTTTTTCCAGCTGTTGTGGACTATAGTATCAACTATGCTGAAAACAAGTCAGGTCACTGATTTTTCTTTGCTTGGCTTCTAGGCACTTTTTCCAGAGTTTCATTCAGAACAATGAGGAGGTGTTTGATGGAACAAATCTTCCCTCTCTTTGGAAAAAGAGCAGGTGCACTACACCAGCAACCACAGCCACCACTGGGCTGTGGTGAGAGCAGCCACATAGGAATCTCTGCAGACAGAAACTCAAGAAGACCAGGATAGACCCAGGACCCAGACTCAAATATGGAAATTCCCTGGGCTGTGTCCTAAGGCCTTGCCATAAGTGACCCATAGTCCTGTTTCAATAGAAATCAAAACTAAAATAAAATGCCATCTTACACTAGTCAGAATGGATTTTTAATAATAGTTTAAAAAAGATAATGTATGCTGGCAAGGCCATAGACAAAAGGGCACATTTACACACTGCTGGTGGGAATGTAAATTAGTTCATTCACTGTGAAAAGCAGTTTGAAGACTTTTAAAGAACTTAAATACTAAACCCAGCAATTCTATTACTTGGTACCCACCCAAAGGAAAATTAATCATTAAAAAAACCTGCATTTACTTACATGTTTATTGTAGCATGATTCACAATAGGAATAGTGAAATGGAATGACATAGTGAATGGAATTGACATAGAATCAATCTAGGTGACCATCAGTAAATTGAATTTTTAAAATCTGGCACATATGTCCTATGAATGACTACACAAGTATAAAAACAAAATTATATTCTTTTCAGCAACATGGATGTAGCTGGAGGCCATGATCCTAAGTGAACAAACATGAAAACAGAAAACCCACCATCACATGTTTTCACTTATAAGTGGGAGATAAATATTGGAGACAGATAACATAAAAATGGTAAAATCTTTGAGTACTGGTCAGTTCTAGAGTGGGAGGCCAGGGGAGGTGCAAGGGCTGAAAAGCTACCTATTTGGCACTATGCTCACTGCCTGGGGGTAGAATCAATCATATTTCAAATATCAGCATCACACAACGCATCCATGCAACAAACCCGCATGTACTTCCTGAATCAAAAATAAAGGTTGAACTTAAAAAAAAAAGGAACAACTAGACTGAAATAAATTAATAAAGTATTTATAATTTTATTTATATAAAGTTTATAAGCAGGCAAAAAAATTATGTTAGAATGTTTGTTATTATTTTGGAAGGAAGGGCAATAATTTGAGAGGAGAATATGAGGGGGCCTCATGAGAGTTTGTAACGTTCTATTTCTTGTAAGTACTTGTTACTGGGCATGTTTCTGTAAGATAAATTATAACTATATGGAGATTAAGTATCTCTTTAAAAAATGCTTGGGACTAAAAGTGTTTTGAGTTTAAATTTTTTTGAATTTTGGAATATTTTATGTACATAATAAGTTATAAATAAGACTCAAGTCAAAATTTAAAAAATTATTTATATTTTATATACATCTTGTACACACAGACTGAAGTCAACTTTGTATATTTTAATAACTTTTTTATAAAGCAAAATTCGTGTACATAAGACCCTGGGAAAGCAAAGATATTACTATTTTAACCACCCATTTGGACAGTCTCTGTGTTTTGTTTTTTTTGTTTTTTTTTTGCATCCTCGTTATTCCTGACTCTGATTTTATATACAAGTAATAAGAAATCATTTCCTTAAACTTAATAACACATGTACAATAAACAATAAAAAGTATGACATAACACTACTACAATGAAAAACAATATGTTCTAAGCTGCACAGTAGAATTATGAGAATACCTATATTAGTTGTTAAGCAACAGCTAAATCAAAAAATACCAGAACTTCAGTCTTCATGTATAAAACTAAAATGCTCTATTTTAATTAAATGTTTACTGTGCACTGCACTTTTTAGATGAAAAAGAAACATCAGAAACAGTTAAGGGACAAAGAGATGAGTCCTTTCAAATAAGGAAGCATTCTACTTGATGATTATTTTAAATTTTTCCTTCAGAGTTATTCACCTTATTATAATGAGATTTGCCTAAAAGTTTCTCCTTGATTATGTAAACTGACATGATCATTTTTCTGTTATAAATGTAGTCACTCTAGTTCTTCAAGAAGCTAATCACACATTTGAAGCACACGTTTTCAAGAGGTCATCTATAGGCACTTTTTTTGCAGTGTTAACAACATCGTCTTCATCTTCATTATTAACCATGATCTTTATTCAGAACCATTTTGGTTTGTTTCATCATCAGCTAATGAATAAATAATTGAAGCCTTATTACCAATGTTGAAAACTGTTCAATATCCACTTTTCCTAATTTAGTAATAAATACTGAAGATATAATTTTTGCATATGTAAAATGGGTTTGTGTAAGTAGAAAAATACACTTGTCTTAAGAAAAAATTCAAATTCTAATTCCCAGATACTGGAATATATTAAAATTTATTGCAAAGAAATGGTAGATGAAATCAAGATTACTAATACACTGCTGAAAAAAATTATGTATGCCAAATATCATGAAAAAAATAATAAAAAGGAGACTCCCACCAAGATGGCCTAACAGGAAGAGCTCCAGAGCACAGCTCCAAATGAGAGAGATGCAGAAGACGAGTGATCTCTGCATTTCCAACCGAGGTACCACGTTCATTTCAATGAGACTGGTGGGACAGTGGGTGTAGCCCAGGGAGGGTGAACTGAGGCAGGGCAGAATGTTGACCAATCTGGGAAGTGCAACTGACAGGAGGATAGGGGACTTTGCCTCCCCAGCAGGCCGGTTCAGAAGTCATGTGCTTCTCCCATGCCCATTGCAACCCACAGTCTGGGAGAATGCCACCAGGCTGAGACATGCCATGAGTTCCCAGTGCAGGTCTGAGCAACATCTCTGGCCAGTGGAGTGCCATAAGTTGCAGGCACAGAACTGGGTGGAGGTTTTAGTAAGCACTGAAAGCACCTGTGGGACAGATCTACCAGACCCCAGAAAGAGGAAGAGCTGAAAGCAGGAGACAAGTGATATGGCTTGGCAGGTCCCACCCCCACAAAAAACTGCAAGCTACAGCCCTCTAGCTTGAGAGTTTCCCAGCCAGTACATCAGATTGAGCTGGACCCAGGATGATTGAGCTCAGTGGGGGGAAGGACATCTGTCATTGGGAAGGCTGGTCTAATTTCACCTGTGTAAACAAAAGTGAAAGGAAACCTACACAGCCAGCGGGCTGGGTCCAAAACAGCTCAGCAACTCCTCTGCAGGCAGACAAAACAGATTGCTTCCTCAAGCAGCAACCTGTGCCCTGTATAACAAAACAAAACATCAACAACAACAACAACAACAACAACAACAAAAACCTCATACACCAGAGGAGACAGACTGTTAGAATGAAAACCAAAAAACAGAAAGAAATAGCTTCAACATTAACAGAAAGGACGTCCACTTAGAGACCACATCCAAAATCACCAACTACAAAGATTAAAGGTAAATAAACCCATGAAGATGGGAAGAAACCAGCACAGAAAGGATGAAATTATCAAAGACCAGAACACTCCTTCTGCAACTTGTGGGGGTCTGACACATCTGCCAGGGGGCTTCCAACCAGCAGAGAGCCTCAGCTCCACTCAAATGTTCTCAACCTGGAAGAGGGAGTGCACGGAAAAAAAGACAGATAGACAGTCAGGTCTGGAGGACTGTCAGGCAATACCAGAACAGCGAGTTTATTTGTGCACACTACAGGTTATATACCTTTCAGTGCTTGAGGAGTGATGTACATTCCATTGTATCTTAGAATAAAATCAAGAACAAGAATCACAAGAAAAGGGGTACAGAAAGTATGACTCATAATCAAAGGGTGTACAGCAAAGGGACAATACAGTTTGCAAAAAGAAGGTCATAAATCTAAACATGTGTTTATCTAAAATCAGTCAAGCAAGCAAGTAAGATCGTTAACAAGGTACAGCTAGAACTTTCGAAATGTCATTCTAAATAAAGATAACCTTTTTCTATTCTTATAGGGTCACATGCAAACAATATGAGTAATTTAGCAAAAATAACCAAAGTCATAAAGTTATTGTGCAGAGTAGAAACTAGGAGGCACACATTGTCTAATAAAACCACACAATGTCTTGTTAGACTACAAGGCCTGAGCTCAGCTATCCTGCTTCAAATGTCAGAGGCAAAAATAGGTGTTTATAGAATCAGTGCAACCAGACTTCCTCTTTTCCCCTTAGCTCAACAGCCCCCAGGAAAGGAGAAACGTGTATGGGCTCTAGCTCAAAATGGGGAGGGTCCTGTCAAGGGTCCCTTGCAGGAGCGATTCCCACAGCAACTGATCACAACTCCTCAACTGCAAGGGAACAAAACAGGATGGAGAATGAGTTTGATGAAATGACAGAAGACAAGCTTCAGAAAGTGGGTAATAACAAATTTCTCTGGGCTAAAGGAACATGTTCTAACCCAATACAAAGAAACTAAAAGCCTTGAAAAAAAAGTTTAGGTGAAATGATAAGAGAATAAGCAGCTTAGAGAAGAACATAAATGACTTGATGGAGCTGAAAAATACAGCACAGAAACTTGCGAAGCATACACAAGTTTTAATAGCTGAATCGACCAAGCCGAAGAAATGATATGAGAGACTGAAGATCAACTCAATTAAATAAAATGAGAAAGAGTGAAAATAAAGGAACAAAGTCTGGAGGAAATAGGGCATTATGTTAAAAGACCTAAGATGTGCTTGATTAGTGTGCCTGAAGGTGATGGGGAGAATGAATCCAAGCTGGGAAAATACTCTTCCGGATATTATCCAGGAGAAATTTCCCAACCTAGCAAGGCAGGCCAACATTCAAATACAGGAAATACAGAGAACACCACAAAGATACTTCTCAAGAAGAGCAACCCCAAGGCACATAATCATTGGATTTATCAGGGTTGAAATGAAGAAAAAATGCTAAGGGCAGCCAGAAGGAAAAGGTCAGGTTACTCACAAAGGAAAGCCCATCAGACTCACAGCAGATTTCTTGGCAGAAACCCTACAAGCCAGAAGAGGGTCGGGACGAATATTCAACCTCCTTAAAGAAATGAACTTTCAACCCAGAATTTCATATCCAGCCAAATTAAGCTTCATAAGAGTAGGAAAAAAAAATCCTTTACAGACAAGCAATTATTGAGAGATTTCATCACCACCAGACCTGCCCTATGAGAGCTTCTGAAGGAAGCGCTAAACACGAAAAGAAACAACCAGTACCAACCATTGCAAAAATGTATCAAACGGTAAAGATCAATGATGCAGTAAAGAAATTGAATTAACTAATGGGCAGAACAAACAGCCAGTAAGAGAAATAGCAGGATCAGATTCACACATGACAATGTTAACGTTAAATGTAAACAGACTAAATGCCCCAATCAAAAGACACAAACTGGCAAATTGTATTAAAAGTCAAGACCCATAAATGTGCTGTATTCAGGATACCCATCTCACAAGAAAAGACACACAAATACTCAAAAAAATAAAAAATGGGAATGGAATAAGATTTACCAAGTAAATGGAGAGCAAAAAAGAAGCAGGGGTTGCAATCTTAGTCTGCGATAAAATGAACTTTAAACCAACAAAGATCAAAAGAGACAAAGAAGGGCATTACTTAAGGGTAAAAGGATCAATACAGCAAGAAGAGCTAACTATCCTAAATACATATTCACCCAATACAGGAGCACCCAGATACATAAATCAGGTTCTTAACAACATATAAATAGACTTACACTCCCACACAATAGTGGGAGACTTTAATACTCCACTGTCAATATTAGACAGATCAATGAGACAGAAAATCATTAAGGATATCCTGGACTTCAGTGCAGATCTGGACAAAGCAGCCCTAATAGACAACTACAGAACTCTCCACCTGAAATCCTCAGAATATACATTCTTCTCAGCACCACATCACACTTACTCTAAAATTGAGCACATAATTGAAAGTAAATCACTCCTCAGCAAACATAAAAAAACAGAAATTATAACAGTCTCACATAAGTGCAATCAAATTAGAAATCAGGATTAAGAAACTCACTCAAAACTGCACAACTTCATGGAAACTGAGCAACTGGCTTCTGAATGTCAACTGGATAAACAATGAAATGAAGGCAGAAGTAAAGATGTTCTACAAAGCCAATGAGAATGAAGACACAACATACCAGAATCTCTGGGACACATTAAAAGCAGTGTCTAAGGGAAATTTGTAGCAATAAATGCCCACATGAGAAGCCAGGAAAGATATAAAATCGACACCCTATCATCAAGATTGAAAGAGCTAGAGGAGCAAGATCAAAAATAACTCAAAAGCTAGCAGACGACAAGAAATAAGTAAGATCAGAGCAGGACTGAAGGAGACAGGGACACAAGAAACCCTTCAAATAAATTAATAAATCCAGGAGCTGGTTTTATTTAAAAGATCAACAAAATAGGTGGACCACTAGCCAGATTAATAAAAAAGAAAAGAAGAAGAATCAAATGGGTGCAATAAAAAACGAGCAAGGGGATATCACCACTGAAACCATCATTCTCAGCAAACTGACACAAGAACAGAAAATCAGACACCACATGTTCTCACTCATAGGTGGGTGATGAACAATGAGAACACAAGGACACAGGAAGGAGATCATCACACACTGGAATCTGTTGGTTGTAACCAAGGGAGGGACAGTGGGGGGTTTGGGGAGTTGGGGAGGGATAACTTGGGGAAAAATGCCAGATATAGGTGACAGGAAGGAAGGTAGCAAACCACATTGCCATGTATGTACCTATGCAACAATCTTGCATGTTTTTCACATGTACACAAAAACCTAAAATGCAATAAAAATATATATATGTATGTGTGTGTGTGTATATATATATATATATATGCATATGTATGTGTGTATATATATATATGCATATGTATATGTATAAAATAAACTTTATCAATATACTGGACCAAGCAGAAGAAAAAATTTCAGAACTCAAAATTTTGGTCTTTCAAACTAACCTAGTCAGACAAAATTAAACAAAAAAGCATTTTACAAAATGAAAAAGTCTTTGAAAAATATGAGATTATGTAAAGCAACTAAACCTATGAATTATTGGCATTCCTGGGAGAGCAGGAGAAAAAGTAAACAATGTGGAAAACACATTTAAGAAAATAATTTGAGAAATTTTTTAAAATCTTACTAGAGAGGTACTCATACAGATATAAGAAACACAGAGAATAACTGCAAGTTACTATACAAAATAAACATAATGAAGGCATAAAGTCACCAAACTGTCTAATAACAGAATTAAAAATAAAATTACAAAGGCTGCTAGAGAAGAAGGTCAGATCACAAAGAGAACCCCATTAGACTAACAGGGGACCTCTCAGCAACAACTTTATAAGCTAGAAAAGATTGGGGACCCAATTTCAGCATTCTGAAAGAAACAAATCTTTAACAGGATATGAAAAGATACCCAGTATTTGACAGAATAAGAAGTTTTAAATGTTCTAAACAAGAAGCTCTAAACATGAAAAGAAATAAACAAAAGCCTACCATAAAAAACACACTTAAGTAAAGCGTCCACACAGACTACAATAAACCCACACAACAGAAACTACAAAGCAATAAGCTGACAACCTTATGATAGGATAAAAATCCCATGTATCAATATTTACCTTGAATGTAAATCGTCTAAATAATACACTCATTAAAAAGAACACAGCTGCAAGTTGGTTAAAAAAAAATTCAAGATGCAGCTGGGCAAGGTAGCTCACACCTGCAGCATTTTGAGAGGCTGAGGCAGGTGGATCACTTGATGCCAGGAGTTCAAGAACAGCTTGCTCAACGTGGGAAAACCCTGTCACTGCTAAAAATACAAAAAAGTTAGCCATATGCTGCAGTGGCACATGCCTGTAATCCCAGCTACTTGAGAGATTGAGGCATGAGAATTGCTTGAGCCAGGGAGGGAGAGGTTGCAGCAGGCCGAGTTTACACCACTGCACTTCAGCCTGGATGACAGAAAGAGACCCTTTCTCAAAAACAAACAAACCACAAAACAAGGTGCACTTATTGCTGTCTTTAAGATACTTATCTCATGTGTAATGACATGTATTAGATCAAAGTAAAGAATTAGAGAAAGATCTGTCATGCAGATAAAGAAAAGCCAAGGTCACTTATAGCAAATAAAACAGACTTTAATATCTATAAAAACAAAGAAGGGAATGACATAATGACAAAGGATCCAACTCAATAAAAGACTAACTATTCTAAATATGCACCCAATATTGGAGCACATGTATTTTTAAAACAACGACTTTTAGACCTCTGAGAAGATTTTAAATAGCCACACAAAAATGGTAAGTAACTATAACACCCCAGTGACATTAGACAGATCATTGAAGCAGAAAACTAATTTTAAACTCTGCATTTAAATTCAGTGCTTGACCAATTGGACCTACAAAACACTTCACTCATCAATCACAAAGCATACATTGGGATATTGCAGATGAGTATACTGGCCAAAGCAATTTACAAATTCAATGCTTTTTCTATCAAACTCCTAATGTCATTTTTCACAGAATAGAAAAAAAATCTAAAATTTGGAGACATTATATCAAATGACTTCAAACTATAGTAGAAGATTGGAGTAATTCAAACAACATGGTGCTGGTAGAAAAACAAACAGACCAATGAAACAGATTAGATAGCAAGGAACTGAGGCCACATGGCTGAAACAACCTCATTGTTAGTACAGTTGACCAAGGTAAGGAATGGGGAAACGACTTTTTATTTAATAAATAATGCAGGGATAACTGGCTAGTCATATGCAAAAGAATATAACGGACTCCCCATATTTCACCACATACAAAAATTAAGATCGATTAAAGAGTTAAATGTAAAATCTCAAGCTATAAAAAACGTAGAAAATACCCTTCTTGATAATAATAATTTATGTCAAATAATTTATGTCTAAGTCCTCTAAAGCAATTGCAACTAAAACAAGATTTGACACATGGCATTTAATTAAAATTAAAAGCCTCTGCACAGTAAGACAAACTATCAAGGGAGTAAACATATAACCCACAGAATAAGAGAAAAGATTTACAAACTAGGCATCTGACATCTATTATTCAGATTCTATAAGGAACCTAAACAAATCAACAAGCAAGCAGCAAGTGACTTTATTAAAAAGTGGGTAAAGGACATGAAGAGACACTTCTCAAAAGGAGACATGGATAGAAGGACTCAAAAAAGATACGTGAAAGTGCTCATCATCATTAGTTATTAGAGAAATGCAAACCCAAACCAAAGTGAAATACCATTTCACAACAGCCAGAATGGCTTTTGTTGAAAAGTCAAAAGGAAAACACATATGGGTGAGGCTGTAGAGAAAAGAGCAAACTTACACACTTTCTGAGGGAATGTAAATTAGTTCAGTCACTGTGGAAAGCAGGCTGCGGGATTTCTTAAAGAACTGAGAGTTGAACTACCATTTAACCCAGTAATTCCATTAATGTGTATATACTCAAAAGAAAATAAATATCCGACAAAAAAAAGACAGATGTAGCTATATTTTTATCACAGCAGTATTCACAATAGCAAAGACATAGACTTAATCCAGGTGCCCATCAGTGGTGTTCTGGATAAAGACCCATGGAATACTATACAGCCATTAAAAAAACAAAACTTGGGGAGGACTCAAGATGGCGCTGTGAGAACAACCCAGGATTGGCACTCTTCTCGTTGAATCTGCAAACGAGACCCAAACGAAAAGTCAGCAACTACGCAGACGACCAGCGGACAAATCCACAAAGATGGGAAGAAACCAGCGCAAAAAGGAGAAAAACACCCGAAACCAGAACACCTCGCCTCCTAGAAAGGACCAAAACTCCTCACCAGCAAGGGAGCAAAGCTGGACGGACAATGACTGTGACGAAATGACGGAATTAGACTTCAGAAGATGGATAATAAGAAACTTTTGTGAGCTAAAAGATCATGTATTAAATCAATGCAAAGAAACTAAGAACCTTGAAAAAAGATTTGAAAAAAGATTCGAGGAAATGATAACAAGAATGGATACCTTAGAGAGGAATATGAATGAATTAAAGGAGCTGAAAAACACAATACGAGAACTTCGCGAAGCAAGCACAAGTTTCAATAGCCGAATTGACCAAGCAGAAGAAAGAATATCTGAAGTCGAAGACCAACTCAATGAAATAAAACGAGAAACCAAGATCAGAGAAAAAAGCGCAAAAAGGAATGAACAAAGTCTCCAAGAAATGTGGGACTATGTGAAAAGACCTAACCTACGTTTGATAGGTGTACCAGAAGGGGACGAAGAGAATGAATCCAAGCTGGAAAATACTCTTCAGGACATCATCCAAAAAAATTTCCCCCACCTAGCAAGACAAGCCAACACTCAATTGCAGGAAATACAGAGAACACCACAAAGATATTCCGCAAGAAGAGCAACCCCAAGGCACATAATCGTCAGATTCAACAAGGTTGAAATAAAAAAGAGAATACTAAGGGCAGCCAGAGAGAAAGGTCGGGTCACCCACAAAGGGAAGCCCATCAGACTCACAGCAGATCTCTCAGCAGAAACACTACAAGCCAGAAGAGAGTGGGGGCCAATATTCAACATTCTTAAAGAAAAGAACTTTCAACCCAGAATTTCATATCCAGCCAAACTGAGCTTCAGAAGTGAAGGAAGAATAAAATCCTTTGCGAACAAGCAAGTACTCAGAGATTTTGTCACCACCAGGCCTGCTTTACAAGAGCTCCTAAAAGAGGCACTACACATAGAAAGGATAAACCAGTACCAGCCATTCCAAAATCACACTGAATGCTAAAGAGCTTCAACATAATGAAGAATCTACAACAACTAACAGGCAAAACAGCCACTTAGCATCAAAATGGCAGTATCAAATTCACACATAACAATATTAACCCTAAATGTAAATGGACTAAATGCACCAATCAAAAGACACAGACTGGCAAATTGGATAAAAACCCAAAATCCATCAGTGTGCTGTATACAGGAAACCCATCTCACATGCAAGGATACACAAAGGCTCAAAATAAAGGGATGGAGGAAGATTTACCAAGCTAATGGAAAGCAAAAAAAAGCAGGAGTTGCAATTCTCATCTCTGATAAAATAGACTTTAAAGTAACAAAGATCAAAAGAGACAAAGAAGGCCATTACATAATGGTAAAAGGATCGATACAACAAGAAGAGCTAATGATCCTAAACATATATGGACCCAACACAGGAGCACCCAGATACATAAGGAAAGTTCTTAATGACTTACAAAAGGACTTAGACTCCCACACAATAATAGTGGGAGACTTTAACACTCCACTGTCAATACTAGACAGATCAACCAGACAGAAAATCAACAAGGATACCCAGGGCTTGAACTCAGACCTGGAGCAAGCAAACCTGGTGGACATTTACAGAACTCTCCACCCCAAATCCACAGAATACACATTCTTCTCAGCACCACATCACACCTACTCTAAAATTGACCACATAATTGGAAGTAAAGCACTGCTCAACAAATGCAAAACAACAGAAATCGTAACAAACAGCCTCTCAGACCATAGTGCAATCAAGTTAGAACTCAGAATTCAGAAACCGACCCAGAAACACACAGCTTCATGGAAACTGAACAACTGGCTCTTGAATGTTGACTGGGTAAACAACGAAATGACAGCAGAAATAAAGAAGTTCTTCGAAACCAATGAGAACGAAGACACAACGTGCCAGAACCTCTGGGACACATTTAAAGCAGTCTCTAGAGGAAAGTATATAGCAATAAGTGCCCATATGAGGAGAATGGAGAGATCCAAAATTGACACCCTATCATCAAAATTGAAAGAGCTAGAGGAGCAAGATCAAAAAAACTCAAAACCCAGCAGAAGACAAGAAATTACTAAGATCAGAGCTGAGCTGAAGAAGATTGAGACACGAAAAACCCTTCAAAAAATCAATAAATCCAAGAGCTGGTTTTTTGAAAAGATCAACAAAATAGACAGACCACTAGCCAGATTGATTAAAAATAAAAGAGAGAACAACCAAATAGATGCAATAAAAAATGATAAAGGGGAAATCACCACAGATTCCACAGAAATTCAAACCATCATCAGAGAATATTACAAACAACTCTATGCACATAAACTAGTAAACCTGGAAGAAATGGATAAATTCCTGGACTCCTGTGTCCTCCCAAGCCTAAACCAGGAGGAAGCTGAAAATATGAATAGACCAATAACAAAAGCAAAAGTTGAGGCAGCAATTAAGAGCCTACCACACAAAAAAAGCCCAGGTCCAGACTGGTTTACAGCCGAATTCTACCAGACACACAAGGAGGAGCTGGTACCATTCCTTCTAAAACTATTTCAAACAATCCAAAAAGAGGGAATCCTTCCCAAATCATTTTATGAGACCAACATCATCCTGATACCAAAACCCGGCAGAGACCCAACGAGAAAAGAAAACTTCAGGCCAATATCCATGATAAACATAGATGCAAAAATCTTCAATAAAATATTGGCAAGCCCATTGCAACAGCAAATCAAAAAACTTATTCATCATGATCAAGTAGGATTCATCCCAGGGATGCAAGGCTGGTTCAACATACGCAAGTCTATCAACGTAATTCACCACATAAACAGAACCAAAAACAAAAACCACATGATTATCTCAATTGGCGCAGAGAAGGCATTTGACAAAATTCAACAGCCCTTTATGCTAAAAACCCTCAATAAACTCGGTATCGATGGAACGTATCTCAAAGTAATAAAAGCTATTTATGACAAACCAACAGCCAATATCATACTGAATGGGCAAAAACTGGAAGCATTCCCTTTGAAATCTGGCACTAGACAAGGATGCCCTCTCTCATCACTCCTATTCAATATAGTACTGGAAGTTCTAGCCAGAGCAATCAGGCAAGAAAAAGAAATAAAGGGTATTCAAATAGGAAAGGTGGAAGCCAAATTGTCTCTATTTGCAGACGACATGATAGTATACCTAGAAGACCCCATCGCCTCAGCCCAAAAACTCCTGAAACTGATAAACAACTTCAGCAAAGTCTCAGGATATAAAATCAATGTGCAAAAATCACAAGCATTCGTCTACACCAATAACAGACTTAAAGAAAGCCAAATCAAGAGCGAACTGCCATTCGCAATTGCTACAAAAAGAATAAAATACCTTGGAATACAACTCACAAGGAACGTAAGGGACCTCTTCAAGGAAAACTACAAACCACTGCTCAATGAAATTAGAGAGGACACAAACAGATGGAGAAACATTCCATGTTCATGGTTAGGAAGAATTAATATCGTGAAAATGGCTATACTGCCCAAAGTAATTTACAGAATCAACGCTATCCCCATCAAGATACCATTGACTTTCTTCACAGAACTGGAAAAAACCACCATGAACTTCATATGGAACCAAAAGAGAGCCCGCATAGCCAAGTCAATTCTAAGCAAAAAGAACACAGCGGGGGGCATCACACTACCGGATTTCAAACTATACTACAAGGCTACAGTAATCAAAACAGCATGGTACTGGTACCAAAACAGAGATATAGACCAATGGAACAAAACAGAGGCACCGGAGGCAACACAACATACATACAACTATACAATCTTTGATAAACCTGACAAAAACAAGCAATGGGGAAAGGATTCCATGTTTAACAAATGGTGTTGGGAAAACTGGCTAGCCATGTGCAGAAAGCAGAAACTGGACCCCTTCCTGACACCTTACACTAAAATTAACTCTAGATGGATTAAAGACTTAAACATAAGACCTGGCACCATAAAAACCCTAGAAGGAAATCTAGGCAAAACTATCCAGGACATAGGAGTAGGCAAGGACTTCATGAACAAAACACCAAAAGCATTGGCAACAAAAGCCAAAATAGACAAATGGGACCTAATCAAACTTCACAGCTTCTGCACGGCAAAAGAAACAGTCACTAGAGTGGATCGGCAACCAACAGAATGGGAAAAAATTTTCGCAGTCTACCCATCTGACAAAGGGCTGATATCCAGAATTTACAAAGAACTCAAACAGATTTACAGGAAAAAAACAAACAAGCCCATTCAAAAGTGGGCAAAGGATATGAACAGATACTTTACGAAAGAAGACATATATGAGGCCAACAGTCATATGAAAAAATGCTCATCGTCACTGGTCATCAGAGAGATGCAAATCAAAACCACATTGAGATACCATCTCACGCCAGTTAGAATGGCGATCATTAAAAAATCTGGAGACAACAGATGCTGGAGAGGATGTGGAGAAAAAGGAACACTTTTACACTGTTGGTGGGAGTGTAAATTAGTTCAACCATTGTGGAAGACAGTGTGGCGATTCCTCAAGGCCTTAGAAATAGAAATTCCATTTGACCCAGCAATCCCATTACTGGGTATATATCCAAAAGACTATAAATCGTTCTACTATAAGGACACATGTACACGAATGTTCATTGCAGCACTGTTTACAATAGCAAAGACCTGGAATCAACCCAAATGCCCATTGATAATAGACTGGATTGGAAAAATGTGGCACATATACACCATGGAATATTATGCTGCAATCAGAAATGATGAGTTCGTGTCGTTTGTAGGGACATGGATGAATCTGGAGAACATCATCCTCAGCAAACTGACACAAGAACAGAAAATGAAACACCACATATTCTCACTCATAGGTGGGTGATGAAAAATGAGAACACATGGACACAGAAAGGGGAGTACTAAACACTGGGGTCTATTGGGGGGAAAGGGGCGGGCCAGTGGGAGGGGGAGGTGGGTAGGGATAGCCTGGGGAGAAATGCCAAATGTGGGTGAAGGGGAGAAGAAAAGCAAAGCACACTGCCATGTGTGTACCTACGCAACTGTCTTGCATGCTCTGCTCATGTACCCCAAAACCTATAATCCAATAAAAAATTAAAAAAAAAAACAAAAACAAAACTTATGCTATTTAAAGCAACATGAGGGCATTGTTCTCAGCAAACTAATGCAAAAACAGAAAATCAAATCCAGCATGTTCTCACCCATAAGTGGGAGCTAAATGCTGGGTACATATGGCCATAATACAAAGAGTGGGGAGGGGCCAGGCACAGTGGCTCACACCTGTAATTCCAGCACTTTAGGAGGCTGAGGCAGGTGGATCACCTGAGGTCAGGAGTTCGAGACCAATCTGACCAACATGTTAAAATACTGCCTCTACTAAAACACAAAACTTAGCTGGGCATGGCGGCTGGTGCCTCTTATCCCAGCTACTCAGGATGCTGAGTCAGGAGAATCCCTTGAACCCAGGAGGTGGAGATTGCAGTAAGCCAAAATCACACCACGACACTCCAGCCTGGGTGACAGAGCAAAACTCCATCTCAGAAACAAACAAACAAACAAAAACCAGAAAAAAAAAACCAAAGAGAGAGGAGGGAGGGAATACAGATTGATAAGAACTATCAATAGGTTAGTGTGCTCTCTTCCTTGATAATGAATTTATTTATACTCCAATTCACAGCATCATACAGATAAGTGAACATAAATAATGCTACATAAATTTATTAGAAATTTTGACTAATAACCATATAAATAAAAGCATTTTGACCAGTAAATGGAGGTCAACGAGTAATTGATTTTACAATATCAAATAAAAGTGCATTAAATGAGAAGATCTGAATGCCACTGAATTTATTCAGCAGACATCCATCAGGTTACACTTTTAAGAACTATAATGTAATAACAGCAAATATCAATTAAAGTGCAACTAGGGTTCAGAGTATTCACCATTACACAAAAATAACCTATCAGAACTAATGAACTAATGTAGTAAAGCTGCAGAATACAATATTGTTATATAAAAATCTATATAGTAAAAAATGTAACTAAAAAAACATTTTATTTACAATAGCATTAAAAAGAATCAAATAATTAGGAATAAATTGAACAAAAAAGGTGAAAACATTGTATACTAAAATGTGTAAAATGCTGATTAAAGAAATTTAAGAAGACACAAAATAAATAAATAAGAAAATAAAAATTAATTTAAAATGAGTTAGACTTAAACATAAGAATTAAAATGATGACTCTTCTAAAAGAAAACCTAGAAGAAAAACTCTTTGACTGCATTTTGGTGATGATTTTTTGAATTTGACATCAAAAGCACAGGCCAAAAAAGCAAACACAAAAACATAATGTAGTGAGAGAAAACATTCAACAAAATAAAAAGGCATATTATGGAATAAGGAAAAATATTTGTAAACCATGTATTCACTAAGGAGTTAATATTCGAAATATATTAGAAAATCATACTACTCAATCTCACCCTCTCAAAAAAAGGAAACAAAGCAAAAGCCAATTGCTAAATTGCCTTTTTTTCAAGGACATAAAAATGATAAGCAGAAATATAAAAAGATGGTCAAAATTATTACTCATCAGAAAAATGAAAATCAAGACTACAATGAGCTTTTAGAATTCAAACTTGTTAGAATACATATTACCATCCAGACATAGTGGCTCATGCCTGTAATCCCAGCACTTGGAGAAGCCAAGGTGGGTGGATCACGAGGACAGGAGTTCAAGACCAGGTGCCTCTAATCCCCGCTACTTGGGAGGCTGAAGCAGAGAATTGCTTGAACTTGACAGTTGGAGGTTGCAGTGAGCTGAGATAGAGCCACTGCACTCCAGCCTGGGTGACAGTAAGACTCTTTCTCAAAAAATACAAAAGAAAAAAATAATATATACTACTAAAGTGTCAAAAGACAAAAGTGCTAGTGAGGGTGCACAGAGAAGAGAATATTTGTACACTGTTGGTGAGCATGTAAACTGATGCAGTCCTTATGGAAAACTGTGTTTCTGAAAAAATTTAAAACTACGACTACCCTCAGTCTCGATTCTGGGTATATATTCAAATGACATAAATAGTATCTCAAAAAGTATTTATATTTATTTGATATTGAAACAACCTGTATTTATCAACAGATAAATGTATAAACTGCTATATATATAAAGTTTTTTTGCAAGATGGTAAAATAAAAATGAAGGTGTGAAAGACATTCCTACCTCAAAAATATCAAATCATGGTGGACATTGAACTGAAGAACCACATATTTTTTGGCACCAGCAAATTCAAAAACATTTTAGTGTTCTAAAAATTCAATTTCACATGCTTTATTGAGATCAGATAGCAAATTCTTGAATAATTTAATTGGTAAGAGAAAAATTAATATTTAGAAAAAATTTATTGCTGACTTGTTAAAAATGAATGACACTGCCATTCAAATTGTTTCAGAAAATTGATTTTTTTTTCTCAGGTCTGATTGGCACCAAAGGACTGGCAGTGGCATAGACATTGACCACAAACCTTTGGACAAAGAAGATGACAGGGGCAAATACCCATAACAGAACTGAGGGTGAAGGGACAATAAAGTCCAGTGAGTCCACAACCACAAAGAAACTCATGAGCAGCAGGAAGGTCTGAGTGGCCCTTTTTTTCAGGGGAAGAACTTGAGGAGAGGCTAGTACTGTGAAGGCACTGGGATTGCTTCTGACACCTAAATAAAGGAAATACCATGTATGCACCTGAGAGCAGCTTAATTACTAAAGAGAAGACATCCCTGAATAAGGACAGAGTGAGAAACAATCCCTCCATGATGGAGTTCATGGGAGACACTGCATAGTGTTTACTGACATTCAGTAGATCTGGCTGGGTTATACCGGAATAATCTATAGTGTAAATAATCATGTCACTACTGAAAGGCAAACTGAGGAACCAAAGAAAGAAAAAAGGTAAGATATTGTCATTTTTGAATTCATGTTTAAATCTCATCAACCAGACAGTGTTGGGGCTGAAGGTGATGGCCTGAATTACACTCAGGATGCAGACAGTGCAGGTGGAGAGGCCCCTTATCACCGTGCACATGTAAAACAGAGCCTGACAGATGAAGTTATTCAAAAAATTTAGTGACTCAAACATATCTGGAGACAAAAATTTGCGTCTCGCCTAACAAAAGTCCTTTTCAGTGTTCAAAATGAGTTCCATTATCATCAAATTTCAACAATGTATTTTTGCTTAATCCTATCTCATACAAATTCTCAATTATTTACCTCCTGCAAGTTTTTAAACAAAATTATACATATAATAAATACATTTACAATTATGCACTTTATTGATATTTCTGATGAATCTTAGCTTCCCCTTTTACAAATCAAAACCCTATGATTCTATGTTTGGTCACTTTATATTTATTAACCAAAACAGTGACAGGAATATTAAATAAAATCATATTTGTAAATTAAATTGACTGTATTTTATGCAAGTGGGAAAAAGTCATTAAAACAATTTTTTTTAAATATCCAGGGTAGTTTTTGTCAGAATCTGTCACTTTGATACAATTTATTCACTATATTTTTTATGATTTTTGACACTTGTATAATTTTTTTGAGTAGTGTATTAGCAATTTTGATTTCATCTACAACTGTATTTTTTCTTTGCAACACATTTTAATGTATTCCCAGTATCTGGGAATTATAATTTGAATATTTTTCTTGAGGAAAAAATATTTTTCTACTTACCCAAACCCATTTTACATGTGCAAAAATTGTACCTTCAGTATCCATCACTAAATTAGAAAAAGTGGATATTGAAGAAGTTTTCAACGTTGGTAATAAGGCTTCAGTTGTTCATTCATTAAGTGATGGTGAATAAAACAAAATGATCCTGAATGAATATCGTAGTTAATAGTGAAGATGAAGACGGTGTTATTAACACTGCAGAAAAAGTGCCTATAGATAACCTGATGAAACTGTGTGATTGACCTTTTAAAAAACTAGAGTGACTACGTTCATAACAGAAAAGAAATCATGTCAGTTTACAAAATCTGGGAAAAACTTTCAGGCAAATCTCATAAGGCAAATAACTCTGGGAGAAAGGTTGAAAATAGCCACCAAGTAGAATGCTGCTTCATTTTTAGAGGCCTCACCTCTGGGTCCCTTAACTTCTTTTGATATTTCTTTTTACCTAAGAAAAATGCAGTGTATAGTAAACATTTAATAACAATACAGTATTTTAGTATTATATATGAGGCTGAAATCCTGCCATTGTATGTGGCTGCTGTTGTTTAACAACTGATTCAGGGGATTCTGGTAATTCTACTGCACTGCTTAGTTACCATGAACACATTACCTTCTCACTGTATTAATGCTATGTCATACCTTTTATTGTTAATTACATATGTGTAAATAAGTGTGAAAAATGACTGCTTATTACTGGCCTGTAAATTCAGAGTCAGGGATGATGATGTAAAGAAAAAATAAGAGAGATGGTCTAAATGGGCCGTTAAGATAGGAATATCTTCGCTTTCCCAGGGTTTTATGCACACAAATTTTGCTTCATGAGAAAGTTATTAAAATGTTGTACAAAGTTGCCTTCAGGCTATGTGTACAAGGTGTATATAAAACATAAATATATTTTGTATTTAGATTTGACTCTTATTCATAACATCTTTTATTGTGTATATAAAAATATTCAAAAATTCAAAATAAAAATCTGAAACTCAAAACACTTTTAGTTCCAAGCATTTCAGGAAGAAATACTCAACCTATATATAGTAATAAATTATCTTACAGAAAAACACCCAGTAACAAGTGCTCACAAGAAATAATGTTACAAATCCTCATGAGGCCCCCTATATTTTCCTCTCAAATTATTGCCCTCTATTCCCCTATGGTAACAAATATTCTAACTTATAAATTAGTTTTGCATGTTTTAAAATCTTATTTAAATAGAATTACAAATAATGGAGTCTTCTGTTTCAGTCTAATTTTTTTCTCTTTTTTCTTATAAGTTCAACTTTTATTCTTAATTCAGGAAGTACACATGCAGGTTTGTTTCATGGATGTGTTCTGTGATGCTGAGGTTTGAAATATGATTGATAAAGAAAATGTGGCACATATACACCGTGGAATACTATGCAGCCACAAAAAAAGATGAGTTTGTGCCCTTCATAGGGACTTGGATGAATCTGGAAACCATCATTCTCAGCAAAATGACACAAGAACAGAAAACCAAACACCGCATGTTCTCACTCATAGGTGGGTGACGAACAATGAGAACATGTGGACTCAGGGAGAGGAGCATCACACACTGGGGCAGTGGGGTGGGGTGGTATGGGAGGGACAGTGGGGGTTGGGAAGGTTGGGAAGGGAAAACATGGGGAGAAATGCCGGATATAGTATGCACCTATGCAACGACCCTGCATGACATGCACATGTGCCCCAAAATTTAAAGTAAAATAGATAATAATAATAATTATACACCACAGCCAAGTAGAATTTTTTACAAATGCAATGGCTTAATATCTAAAAACCAATAGTTTAATACACAATATTAATAAACAGAAGACCACAAAATGATCCTTTTAACAGACATAGGAAAAACTTGTGGTACACACAACACTGATTCATTATAAAACCCTTAACATGATAGGAATAAGAAACTTACTAGAACTGCAGAAAAGGATTTATAAAAATCTCCCACTAATATTACACTTGATGATTAAAGACTGGGCTCTTTTCCTCAAAGTCTGAGAACTAGATAAACATGTCTACTTTTGCTACTCTGCTAAATTTGAACTAAAGGTGTTAGAGAAATTATATAATAAAAACAAAACAACTCAAAATTTATAAAAGAAATTTTTTATTGTAAATGACATCAACTTATATGTAAGAATTTCTAAAGAATTTTTTAAAATCAATTGAAACATATAAATGAGTTCAGCAAATCACAAGATACAAAATAAATGCCAATATTAAATTTTACTTTTATACACTAGCTATATGCAATCTTTAAATAAAATTAGAGAAAATAATTCTACTCATTAGCTCAATGTGTAGTGGCTTAAAATTTCAAACATGTATTGTTATGTCATATTTTCTGTAGGCCACAAATTCTGACACAGATTAGTTGAACGAGTCTACCACAAGGTCCTCATGAGACTGAGGCTGTGTCTTAACATACGTTTGACTAGGGAAGAATGAACTTCTGAGCTCATTCTGGTTAGCTGTGGCATTATTGTTTGGATTGAGGCCCGGGTTTCTTTTTGTCTGTTGGTCAGGGCACTCCCTCCATTCTTTGCTGCACAAGCCTGTAAATAGGAAAGCCCAAAACACTGAGGCTTGCTTCTCCAGAGCAAAGTATACCACAAAAGAGAGAGAGGAATGAAATAAGAAAATAAGAACACAAGACAGATAAAATAAGAGCCAAGTGACAGTCTTTTTATAACTAAATATTGGAAGTGATATTCCCTATTTTCAAGTGTATTCTACTGATAAGCAGTGAGTCACTAATCACTTACTTTTTTCACATGGTATGTATACTGGAAATAGAAATTATTATGAGTCATCATGAAGGCTGCTCACTACATGTGCCAAGGTGAGACAAGTGTAAAAATATCTAAATTTTGTTTTTCAATTTCAACGACTTCATGATGGATTTTGAAACTGATATCAAGAGGGGAAATGACTTTCTCAAGATCGAAGTGATAAAACTCAGACATGTTTGAGAGGTGTTCATGTTATGTCCCATTCCTGTAGTTTCTTTCTCTAACTTTAGCATTAGCTATGTTTAATATCAACTCCCAAGAATCATTAATATTGTTTTGTACATGTCTCATGAGATCCCTTGGAGCTAGATGATAGCATAATTCCCATTGTACAGATTTTGAGACTATGGAGCCTCTGAGAGGCACAATGACATATCTGGGATTACATAATTAATATATTAAAAATAAAGACTTTATCAAACTTGTGACTCTGGCTGCATTCAGTTTTTTCAAGAACTGGTACAGGGGTGCTGTGTTTGCATAAGTGTGCAAAACTACTAATATAACCTGGGAGAGAAAGTTAAGCAACCAGCAGTGCAGAAAAGGCTTTGCATAGGTCCTATTGAAGGAAGGTAGGTCTTATTGAAAGAAGAATAAAACCTTCAAGAAGTGACCTCATTTCTTTGGTGAAAGACCCTAACAGAACTAAGGACTCTAGTAACCAAAAACTCAAGTTCTAAAGACAGTCCCCTATTGCCATCAGTTGGCCAGAATATCACAAGATAGAAAGATGTTCTACTGTATACTAACTATTCTAAAGATGCAGAAGTTGTTTCAGTTTCTAAATATCTTTTAAAGATGCAGAAATTGTCTCTGTTCTCAATTTCCCCCACAATGTTTTAAGCTACTGGGCAAGAGGCAACCAGAAGTAAAACAGGAGAGCCCAGAGCTGGACCATCTAAGTAAGTCTTCATCTGTAAATCCACCAGGACAGCCTCATACCCCCTCATCATTACAAATGTGTGTGTATGTGTTAGGCAGGAAATGAGGGCCCTCATTGGGAAACAGGAAGGAACACATTGTTAAGAGTTGCAACTCTGGTGAATCTTTTATTCTCATATCCCAGGTCGTGGCTGGTGAGATATAAAGGTAAGTGTTAGGATCCAAGTTTGTCTGCTCAGATGTTAATCCCAAGAGTCTATGCTGTCATCTAGATTCCTCCGTGGCTCAAAGTCTATGCCTACCCTGGGAAGCAAGTTTCCTAATATGTATGTTGTTCTCTGTGTAAAATATGCAAAGGGAAAAAAAAGACACATGCACAATATGCTTAAGGGAAAAATGCCTATATCCCAAGTCTATGGCAATACAGACATAATAAGCAAGTTATATAATAAGCAAATATTATAATGAGGAAATTGCATTGGGAAGGGGAGAAAGGGAAAAAGAAATATATATATATATGTATACACATACATATATATAAGTATATATATATATTTTTTTTCACTTACCAGACTATGGAGGATTCATCATCAGACTGAGAAGCAGCAGCGTAGGATCCAGAGTTAGCCACCTGTTCGTGCAAAGATAAGGAGAGGTCTCATGAAGCTTTGGTGCAGTCTGGGACCCTAGCTCTTTCTGTAATTAGTTATTTGGCATAAGTCCCAGTCACAAGGGCCTCAAGGGACTTGACTGGGCTCAATAAACACAATAAGTCAACTTGTGTTTGTGATTGTAATAGATTGAAATAGAGGTTTCTCCCAAACTGCACTGGATGAATGCCTCAAGGGGCTCACACAACCTGTACCAGGACTTGGTGACTATTGTTTGTGTTCATGTTTAACTGAGTTTAAATATAATATTTAACTTTTCCTCCACATTCAGCCTCAATTTGATATTCAATTGTATAAATATACACTTACAGGTACACAAGGAAGGCACAGTTGATATAGATGACAAATACAGGGTTAGCACAGGAGAATTAAAATCACAATTAATAAAAATCACACCTGCTGTGGCTACCATAATTAAGAGCTCTTTATACATGTAAACTTAATATTTTAAATTGTTGCTGAAGCAGAATTGTACTGGTGGCAGGGAAAATATTGTGATAGGGTACAACCACCAGGGAGTTTAGTATAGTTGTATCCAGCGATGTTTGTAAGCATCTAGATTACTGTGGAGAGGCATATTATCCCAGTTGGCAAATAGAATTAATAGCCACACCCAAGTGCATCTTCTCACCCAATATGGGGACAGGTATCACAACCTGTAGAATGCACGTACCCCAGAGCCACCAACCCCAGGTGACAGCAATGGTTTTACTGTAACTATAGTGTATTGAGGGGTTATTAAAGTAGGAAACAGATTGTGTTTTATTGAGGGCAATGTTGCTAATTTAAAGTATGTATTGACAATTTTCTTGCAGGAGAAACCCCAGAGTAACATTAGAGGAGCCATTTAAGGCCTCCAGACAAAAAGGGGACTATGGATTGTTATGTAGGTATACACATGCCATGGTGGTTTGCTACCTCAACCCCCCCACCACCTACATTAGGCATTTCTAATAATGTTATCCCTATCCAATCTCCCTTACACTGCTATCCCTCCCACAGACCTCCACCCCCCAATAGACCCCAGTGTGGGATGTTCCCCTCCCTGTGTCCATGTATTCTCATTCTTCAACACCCATTTATGAATGAGAACATGTGGTCTTTGGTTTTCTGTTCTTGTGTCAATTTGCTGAGAATGATGGTTTCCAGATTCATTCATGTTTCTGCAAAGGACATAAACTCATTCTTATTTATGGCTGCATAGTATTCCATGGTGCATATGCACCATATTTTCTTTATCCAGTCTATTTTTGATGGGCTTTGGGTTGGGTCCAAGTCTTTGCTATTGAAAACAGTCCCACAATGAACATACATGTACATGTGTCTTTATAATAAATCAATTTATAATCCTTTGGGTACCAGTAATGGGATTGCTGGTTCAAATGGTATTTATATTTCTAGATCCTTAAGGAATCACCACACTGTCTTCCACAATGGTTGAACTGATTTACACTCTCAACATTGTAAAAGTGTTTCTATTTCTCCACATCCTCTCCAGCATCTGTTGTCTCCAAATTTTTTAATAATCACCATTCCAACTGGCAAGAGATGGTATCTCAGTGTGGTTTTCATTTGCATTTCTCACCTTGGAAGTAATGCCACACATCGATACCCATCTGATCTTTGACAAACTTGACAAAAACATGCAATATGGAAAGAATTCCTTGTTTAATAAATGGTGTTGGGAAAACAGGTTAGCCATGTGCAGAGAGCTGAAACTGGACCCCTTCCTTACACCTATACAAAAATTTAACCCCAGATAGATTAAAGATTTAAACATAAGCCCTAACACCATATAAACACTAAAAGAAAACCTAGGCAATACCATTTAGGACATAGGCATAGTCAAGGACCTCATGACTAAAACACCAAAAGCAATGATAACAAAACCCAAAATAGACAAATGAGGTATAATTAAACTTAAAAGCTTCTGCACAGCAAAATAAACAATCATTAGGGTGAACTAACAACCAAAAGAATGGGAAAAAAATTTTGCAAGCTACCCATCTGACAAAGGGCTAATATCCAGAATCTACAAAGAACTAAAACAAATATACAAGAAAGAAACAACCCAATAAAAAAGTGGGTAAAAGATATGAACAGACACTTTTCAAAGAAGACATGAATGTGGCCAAGAAACATGTGAAACAATGCTAATCATCACTGGCACTATTTTTCTACCTTGTTTCTGCCTAAGACTCCAGTTAGCATGTTGATCAAGGATAGTTTCTTGCAGTTCTGCTGTCCCATCTTGGATGGGCCATAGATCTGGGGCCAGTTATAATGCTTGTTTACGTTGTTCAAAAGTATTTTAAGGTGGCTACCTGCAGAGGTTGTAAAAAGTTATCCAAATGAGGAATATGATGTCTCCAGAATCCAAATGAGACAATGAATTTCTTGACCTCCTTTTAGTGGTGAGGGTTGAATATTCTAGTGTTTTAGCCTTAGTCTTTGGTTAAATGGAATATTTCCCTGCATTCCATAAAAAGCCAAGGAATTTCATGGTTTGCGCAGCTCCTTGAATTTTATTAGGGTTAGTTTCCCATCCTTGAGATAAAAGCTAAGTTTTTACATGCTCCAAGCCCTGGCTGACTAGTTCTTCAGTTTTACCTGAACAGGGCCCCTTGGACAGTTGCTTTTTTCAGCAATAAGCTGATAGCTTTGAGCCTGATCAGTCAAGACATAGGGCTGGCACTGGGCCAAAGCCAGCATAGAAGTTAAGGCAGCAAGGATTCCACCAAGATGAATGAATAGGAACAGCTCCAGAGTGCAGTTCCCATTGAGAGAAAAGCAAAAGGTGAGCGATTTCTGCATTTCCAACCAAGGTACCAGGTTTACCACAATGTGACTAGTTAAACAGTGAATTTAGCCCAAGGAGAGCAAACCAAGGCAGGACAGGGTGCTTCCTGACCCAGGAAGAGCAACTGACTTGAGGATCTAGGACTTTCCCCTCCAGCACCCTGGTTCAGATACCATGCTTCTCCAATGGCCTCTGTAACCCACAGAAGAGGAGATCCCAACTGGGCTGAGAAGCATGTGAGTTAATAGCACATATCTGAGTGGCAGCTCCGGCCAGAACTGCAGATTGTCAGCACAAATCTGGCGGATGTTTCGATTAGCACTGAGAGTGCCTGTAGGACAGATCTACCTTCTTCCCAGAAAGAGAGGCAATTGAAAGCAGGGAGACAGGTGATATGGCTAGCAGGGTCCCAACCCACAAAGGCCAGCATACTTAAGCCCTCTCATTTGAGAGTTCTCCAGCAAGCACATCAGTTTAAGCTCAACCCAGGACAATCAAGATCAATGAGAGGAAGGGCATCCACCATTGCTGAGGTGGATCCAAATGACCTGTGTAAACAAAAGCCAGAGGAAGCTTACACAGCAGCTGGACTGAGTCTGACAGCCCAGCAGTGCCTCTGCAGGCAGGCAAGAGACAGACTGCCTCCTCAAGCTTCTCCCTGAACTCTGTATAACAAAAAAAAATGCCTCATAGAGGAGAGCTCTGGCTGACACCTAGTGGGTACCCTTCTGGGACAAAGCTATCAGAGGAAAGATTAGGCAGCAATCTTTGCTTTTCTGCAAACCCCACAGGTGATTCCCAGGCAACAGGGTCTGGAGTGGATCTCCAGCAATCCTACAGCAAAGGGACCTGACTGTTAGAAGGAAAACTAAAAAAACAAAATGAAAGAGTTTCAATATCAACAGAAAAGGTGTTAGCTCAGAGAAACCACCCAAAATTACCAACTTCAAAGACCAAAGGTAGATAAATCCATAGAGTTGGGAAGAAACAAGTGCAAAAGGATGAAACCATCAAAGACTAGATGCCTCTCCTCCTACAAGGGGTCACAACTTCTCACCAGCAAGAGAACAAAACAGGATAGATAATGAGTTTGATGAGTTTACAGAAACAGGCTTCAGAAGGTGGGTAATAACAAACTTCTCTGAGCTAAAGGAACATGTTCTAACCCAATGTAAATAAACTAAAAACCTTGAAAACAGGAAGACAAAATGCTAACTGGAATAAGCAGATGAGAGAAGAACATAAATGACTTGATGGAGCTGAAAAACACAGCATGAGAACTTCAGGAAGTATGTACAAGTTTCAATAGCTGAATCAATCAAGAAGAAGAAAGGATATCAGAGATTAAAGATAAACTTAATAAAATAAAACAAGAAGGCAAGATTAAAGAAAAGAGAGTGAAAAAAAATGAACAAAGCCTCCAAGAAATATGGAATTACATGAAAAGACCTAATCTATGTTTGATTGGTTTACCTGAATATGACAAAGAGAATGAATCCAAGCTGGAAAATACTCTTCAGAATATTATCCAGGAGAACTACCCCAATCCAAGAAGTCAGGCCAACATTCAAATACAGAAAATATAGAGAACACCACAAATGTATTTCTCAAGAAGAGCAACCCCAAGGCACATAATCGTCATATTCACCAGGGTTGAAATGGAGGAAAAAATGCTAAGAGCAGCCAGAGAGAAAGGTCAGGTCACCCACAAAGCGAGGCCCATCAGACTCACAGTGGATCTTTTGGCAGAAATCCTACAAGCCAGAAGAGAGTGGGGGCCAATATTCAACATCCTTAAAGAGAAGAACTTTCAATGTAGATTTCATATCCAGCCACTCTAAGCTTCATAAGCAAAGGAGAAATAAAATTATTTACAAACAAGCAATTTCTGAGAGATAGTGTCACCACCAGGCCTGCCTTACAACAGCTTTTGAAGAAAATACTAAAAATAGAAAGGAATAACTAGTACAAGCCACTACAAAAACATACTAAATGGTAGAGACCAAAGACATAATGAAGAAATTGGGTCAACTAATGAATAATAAAATTGATCAGTAACAAAATAGAAGAATCAAACTCACATATAACAATAATAATCTTAACTTTAAACAGCCTAAATGCCCCAATCAAAAGGCACAGACTGGCAAACTAAATAAAAAGTCAAGATCCATGGGTGTGCTGTATTCAGGAAACCCATCTCACATAAAAACACACACATAGACTCAAAATAAGGGGATAGAAAACGATTTACCAAGCAAATTGAGACAAAAAAAAGCAGGGATTGCAATCCTAGTTTTTGATAAAATAAACTTTAAGCCAAAAAATAGCAAAAGAGACAAAGAAGGACATTACATAATGGTAAAAGGATCAATGCAACAAGAAGAGCTAACTATTCTAAATATATATGCACCCAATACAGGAGCACCCAGATACATAAAGCAACTTCTTAACAACATACAAAGAGACTTGAACTCCCACACAATAATAGTGGGAGACTTTAACACTGCACTGTCAATATTAGACAGATCAACAAGACAGAAAATCTACAAGAACACCCAGGACTTGAATGCATATCTGGACCAAATGGATCTCATAGACATCTATAGAAATCTCCAACCAAATCCACAGAATATACAATTTTCTCAGCACCACATCGCACTTACTCTAAAACTGACAACATAATTGGAAGTAAATTACTCCTCAGCAAAAGTAAAAGAACAGAAATCAGAGCAAACAGTCTCAGGGGCCACAGTGAAATCAAATGACAACTGAGGATTAAGAAACTCACTCAAAACCACATTAACACATGAAAACTGAACAACTGACCCTTGAAAGATGACTGGATAAACAAGGAAATTAAGACAGCAATAAAGATGTTCTTCAAAGTCAATGAGAATGAAGACAAAACATACCAGAATCTCTGGGACACATTTAAAGAGTGTCTAGAGGGAAATTTATAGTAATAAATGTCCACATGAGAAGTGAAAAAAAATCCAAAATTGATACCCTATAGTTAAAATTGAAAGAGCTAGAGAAATAAGATCAAGAAAAATCAAAAGCTAACAGAAGACAAGAAATAACTAAGACCAGAGCAGAACTGAAAGAGATAGAGACACCAAAAAAACCTTCAAAAATCAGTAAATCCAGGAGCTGGTATTTTGAAAATATCAATGAAGTAGACAGACCACTAACCAGACTAATAAAAAGAAAAGAGATGGGGAGGACTCAAGATGGTGCTGTGAGAACAACCCAGAATTGGAGCTCTCATTGAATCCGCGGAGAGGTGAGTCGGAGCTGCATTTCCAGACTGATCTTTGTTGCCCACAGAACGGGAAAATTCCCAAGTATAAAGGAGACGCGGGACGTCAGGCAGTACTTCTGCCTGGCAAAGCCGGCAGCAGAAGTGGTGGTGGCTGGCCCTACCCAGCACTCTCCACAGGGCATGCATGTCCAGGTGCCCTGTTGAACCAGCAACCTGAGACTTGAGAGGGCTGGACTTGAGACTGAACGAGACTTGGACAGTGGGTCAGCCCAGGAGATTGCAGGGCCAGAGCGTTTGGGATAGCCCAGTGGGACGAACAAAACCACGATTTCAAACAATCCCAAGCAGACGGTCCGAGACGCTCTGTGGGGGAGGGGCATCCACCATTACCGAGGCAACCCGCCCCAACTGAGATACACGCCCACTGCTGATGCCACCAGCCGTTGCCGAGGCAACCTGTCCCTACTGAGATACACGCCCACTGCTGACGCAGCCTGCTGTTGTGGAGGCAACCCGCTACAACAGAGAGACTCCGCCGCAGGGCATGGCGGAGACCACAGCAGAACAGCAGAGCCTGCAGCAATAGGGCAAACCTCACAACAGCAGGGCAGAGCCTCAGCAGGCAAACAGTGGCTAGTCTGCCTCCTAGCTGGGCAGGACAGCTCAACGGACATCCAAATATAAAGCCCGAACCCCCGAACACAGAGCATTTGAGAAAAAAAGGGTTTTATTAATGAGCTCTGTTGCAGCAGAATCAAACATAGCAGCCTAACAGCCCTGAATGAACAACAGAGCTCACAGCTCAGCAATTGAGCTCCTATAAACTACAGACTGTCTCCTAAGGCAGCTCCCTGACCCCTCTATATCCAAAAGACCGACATTTGGCAGGCATCATCCTGGGACAAAGATAGCAGAAAAAGAAACCGGTAGCATCCCTTGCTGTGCCACAGCTGCTACAAGTGCACCCCAGAAAAGCAGGGCCTGGAGTGGACCTCAGCAGCCGTACAGCGAAGGAGCTAGACTGGTAGAAGGAAAACCAAGGAACAGAAATACTTCATCATCAACAATCTGAGTGACCACTCAGAGACCCAATCAAAAAGTCAGAAACTACGCAGACGACAAGTGGATAAATCCACAAAGATGGAAAGAAACCAGCAAAAAAAAGGAGGAAAACACCTGAAACAAGAACACCTCGCCTCCTAGAAAGGACCAAAACTCCTCACCAGCAAGGGAAAAAGTTGGACGGAGAATGATTGTGACGAAATGAAGAAATTAGACTTCAGAAGGTTGATAATGAGAAGCTTTTGTGAGCTAAAAGAACATGTATTAAATCAATGCAAAGAAATTAAGGAACTTGAAAAAAGATATGAGGAAATGATAACAAGAATGGATAACTTAGAGAAGAATATGAATGAATTAAAGGAGCTGAAAAACACAATACGAGAACTTCGCAAAGCATGCACAAGTTTCAACAGCCAAATTGACCAAGCAGAAGAAAGAATATCTGAAGTCGAAGACCAACTCAATGAAATAAAATGAGAAACCAAGATCAGAGAAAAAAGAACAAAAAGAAATGAACAAAGTCTCCAAGATATGTGGGACTATGTGAAAAGACCTAACCTACGTTTGATAGGTGTACCAGAAGGGGATGAAGAGAATGAATCCAAGCTGGAAAATACTCTTCAGGACATCATCCAGGAAAATTTCCCCCACCTAGCATGACAGGCCAACACTCAAATGCAGAAAATACAGAGAACACCACAAAGATATTCTGCAGGAAGAGCAACCCCAAGGCACATAATCATCAGATTCAACAAGGTTGAAATAAAGGAGAGAATACTAAGGGAAGCCAGAGAGTAAGGTCAGGTCACCCACAAAGGGAAGCCCATCAGACTCACAGCAGATCTCTCGTCAGAAACACTACAAGCCAGAAGAGAGTGGGGGCCAATATTCAACATTCTTAAAGAAAAGAAAAGAACTTTCAACCCAGAATTTCATATCCAGCTAAACTGAGCTTCAGAAATGAAGGAAAAATAAAATTCTTTGTGAACAAGCAAGTACTCAAAGATTTTGTCACCACCAGGTCTGCTTTACAAGCGCTCATAAAAGAGGCACTACACATAGAAAGGAACAACCAGTACCAGCCATTCCAAAATCACACTAAATGCTAAAGAACATCAACATAATGAAGAATCTACAACAACTAACAGGCAAAACAGCCACTTAGCATTAAAATGGCAGTATCAAATTCACACATAACAATATCAACCCTAAATGTAAATGGACTAAATGCACCAATCAAAAGACACAGACTGGCAAATTGGATAAAAATCCAAAACCCATCAGTGTGCTGTATCCAGGAAACACATCTCACATGCAAGGATACACAAAGGCTCAAAATAAAGGGATGGAGGAAGATTTACCAAGGAAATGGAGAGCAAAAAAAAGCAGGAGTTGCAATTCTCATCTCTGATAAAATAGACTTTAAAGCAACAAAGATCAAAAGAGACAAAGAAGGCCATTACATAATGGTAAAAGGATCGATAAAACAAGAAGAGCTAACAATCCTGAACATATATGGACCCAATGCAGGAGCACCCAGATGCATAAGGCAAGTTCTTAATGACTTACAAAGAGACTTACACTCCCACACAATAATAGTGGGAGACTTTAACACTCCACTGTCAATATTAGACACATCAACCAGACAGAAAATCAACAAGGATATCCAGGGCTTGAACTCAGACCTGGAGCAAGAAAACCTGATAGACATTTACAGAACTCTCCACACCAAATACACAGAATACACATTCTTCTCAGCACCACATCACACCTACTCTAAAATTGACCACATAATTGGAAGTAAAGCACTGGTCAACAAATGCAAAACAACTGAAATCATGACAAAGAGCCTCTCAGACCATAGTGCAATCAAGTTAGAACTCAGAATACAGAAACCAACCCAGAACCGCACAACTGCAGGGAAACTGAACAACTGGCTCTTGAATGTTGACTGGGTAAACAATGAAATGAAGACAGAAATAAAGAAGTTCTTCGAAACCAATAAGAACAAAGACACAACATGCCAGAATCTCTGGGACACATTTAAAGCAGTCTCTAGAGGAAAGTATACAGCAATAAGTGCCCATATGAGGAGAATGGAGAGATCCAAAATTAACACCCTATCGTCAAAATTGAAAGAGCTAGAGGAGCAAGATCAAAAAAACTCAAAACCCAGCAGAAGACAGGAAATAACTAAGATCAGAGCTGAACTGAAGGAGATTGAGGCACATAAAAACCCTTCAAAAAATCAATAAATCCAAGAGCTGGTTTTTTGAAAAGATCAACAAAATAGACAGACCACTAGCCAGATTGATTAAAGATAAAAGAGAGAACAACCAAATAGATGCAATAAAAAATGATAAAGGGGAAATCACCACAGATTCCACAGAAATTCAAACCATCATCAGAGAATATTACAAACAACTCTATGCACATAAACTAGTAAACCTGGAAGAAATGGATAAATTCCTGGACTCCTGTGTCCTCCCAAGCCTAAACCAGGAGGAAGCTGAAACTATGAATAGACCAATAACAAGGTCAGAAGCCGAGGCAGCAATTAAGAGCCTACCATTCAAAAAAAGCCCAGGTCCAGATGGGTTTACACCGCATACTACCAGACACAGAAAGAGGAGCTGGTACCATTCCTTCTAAAACTATTTCAAACAATCCAAAAAGAGGGTACCCTTCCCAAATCATTTTATGAGACCAACATCATTCTGATACCAAAACCCGGCAGAGACTCAACGAGAAAAGAAAACTTCAGGCCAATATCCATGATGAACATAGATGCAAAAATCTTCAATAGAATATTGGCAAGCCGATTGCAACAGCACATCAAAAAACTTATTCATCAGGATCAAGTAGAATTCATCCCAGGGATGCAAGGCTGGTTCAACATACGCAAGTCTGTAAAAGTAATTCACCACATAAATAGAACAAAAAACAAAAACCACATGATTTTCTCAATTGACGCAGAGAAGGCATTTGACAAAATTCAACAGCCCTTTATGCTAAAAACCCTCAATAAACTCGATATCAATGGAACGTATCTCAAAGTAATAAAAGCTATTTATGACAAACCAACAGCCAATATCATACTGAATGGGCAAAAACTGGAAGCATTCCCTTTGAAATCTGGCACTAGACAAGGATGCCCTCTTTCGCCACTCGTATTCAATATATTACTGGCAGTTCTAGCCAGAGCAATCAGGCAAGAAAAAGAAATAAGGGGTATTCAAATTGGAAAGGTGGAAGCCAAACTGTCTTTATTTGCAGACGACATGATAGTATACCTAGAGGACCCCATCGCCTCAGCCCAAAAACTCCTGGAACTGATAAGCAACTTCAGCAAAGTCTCAGAATATATAATCAATGTGCAAAAATCACAAGCATTCGTCTACACCAATAACAGACTTAAAAAAAAACAAATCAAGAACGAACTGCCATTCACAATTGCTACAAACAAAATAAAATACCTTGGAATACAACTCACAAGGAACGTAAGGGACCTCTTCAAGGAGAACTACAAACCACTGCTCAACGAAATCAGAGAGGACACAAACAGATGGAGAAACATTCCATGTTCATGGTTAGGAAGAATTAATATCGTGAAAATGGCTATACAGCCCAAAGTAATTTACAGAATCAACACTATCCCCATCAAGCTACCATTGACTTTCTTCACAGAACTGGAAAAAACCACCATGAACTTCATATGGAACCAAAAGAGAGCCCGCATAGCCAAGTCAATTCTAAGCAAAAAGAACACAGCGGGCAGCATTACACTACCAGATTTCAAACTATACTACAAGGCTACAGTAATCAAAACAGCATGGTACTGGTACCAAAACAGAGATATAGACCAATGGAACAAAACAGAGGAACCAGAGGCAACACAACATATCTACAACCATACAATCTTTGATAAACCTGACAAAAACAAGCAATGGGGAAAGGATTCCCTGTTTAACAAATGATGTTGGGAAATCTGGGTAGCCATGTGCAGAAAGCAGAAATTGAACCCCTTCCTGACACCTTACACCAAAATTAACTCCAGATGATTAAAGACTTAAACATAAGACCTGGCACCATAAAAACCCTAGAAGGAAATCTAGGCAAAACTACCCAGGACATAGGAGTAGGCAAGGACTTCATGAACAAAACACCAAAAGCATTGGCAACAAAAGCCAAAATAGACAAATAGGACCTAATGAAACTCCACAGCTTCTGCACGGGAAAAGAAACTGTCACTAGAGTGAATCGGCAGCCAACAGAATGGAAAAAAATTTTTGCAGTTTACCCATCTGACAAAGGGCTGATATCCAGAATTTACAAAGAACTCCAACAGATTTACAGGAAAAAAACAAACAAGTCCATTCAAAAGTGGGCAAAGGACATGAACAGACACTTTACGAAAGAAGACATATATGAGGCCAACAATCATATGAAAAAATGCTCATCATCACTGGTCATCAGGAGACGCAAATCAAAACCACATTGAGATACCATCTCACGCCAGTTAGAATGGCGATCATTAAAAAATCTGGAGACAACAGATGCTGGGGAGGATGTGGAGAAAAAGGAACACTTTTACACTGTTGGTGGGAGTGTAAATTAGTCCAACCATTGTGGAAGACGGTGTGGCGATTCCTCAAGGCCTTAGAAATAGAAATCCCATTTGACCCAGCAATCCCATTACTGGGTATATATCCAAAAGACTATAAATCGTTCTACTATAAGGACACATGTACACGAATGTTCATTGCAGCACTGTTTACAATAGCAAAGACCTGGAATCAACCCAAATGCCCATTGATAATAGACTGGATTGGAAAAATGTGGCACATATACACCATGGAATATTACGCAGCAATCAGAAATGATGAGTTTGTGTCGTTTGTAGGGACATGGATGAATCTGGAGAACATCATCCTCAGCAAATTGACACAAGAACAGAAAATGAAACACTGCATATTCTCACTCATAGGCGGGTGAAGAAAAATGAGAACACATGGACACAGAAAGGGGAATACTAAACACTGGGGTCTATTGGGGGGAAAAGCGGAGGGCCAGTGGGAGGGGGAGGTGGGGAGGGATAGCCTGGGGAGAAATGCCAAACGTGGGTGAAGGGGAAAAAGAAAGCAAAGCACACTGCCATGTGTGTACCTTTGCAACTGTCTTGCATGCTCTGCTCATGTACCCAAAACCTAAAATCCAATAAAAAATTAAAAAAAAAAGAAATGAGACAAGAATCAAATATACAATAAAAAATGATAAGGGGATATCACCATGAATTTCATAGAAATAAAAACTACCATCAGAGATTACTAGAAACAACTCTATGCACATAAACCAGTAAATCTGGAAGGAGTGGATAAATTCCTGGACACTTACACCCTCCCAAGGCTAAACCAGGAAGAAGTTGAAACCCTAAATAGTCCAATAACAAGGGCTGAAAATGAGGCAGCAATTAGCCTACCAGCCAGAAAAGTCCAGGTCCATATGGGTTCACAGCCAAATTCTACCAGACGTACAAAGAGGAGCTGGTACCTCTCCTTCTGAAACTGTTCCAAACAATACAAAAAGTGGGAATCCTTTCTAATTCATTTTAGGAGACTTTCGTCTTGATACTAAAACTTGGCAGAGACAGAACTAAAAAAGAAAACTTCAGGCCAATTTCCATGATGAACATCAATGCTAAAATCTTCAATAAAATACTGGCAAGCTGAATGCAACAGCACATCAGAAAGCCTATCCATCAAAATCACTTAGGCTTTTTCATGGGGATGCAATCCTGGTTCAAAATACACAAATCTATAAATGTAATCCACCATATGAATAGAACCAAAGAAAAAAACCACATGATTATCTCAATAGATGAAGAGATGGCCTTCAACAAAATTCAACAGCCCTTTATGCTAAAAACTCTCAATAAACTCGGTATCAATGAAAAATATCTCAAAATAATAAAAGCTATTTATGACAAACCCTCAGCCAATATCATACTGAACAGTCAAAAACTGGAAGCATTCACTTTGAAAACTGGCACTAGATAGGGATGCCCTCTCTCACCACTCTTATTCAATAGAGTATTGTAAGTTCTGGCCAGAGCAATCAGGAAAGAAAAAGAAATAAAGGGTATTCAATTATGAAAAGTGGAAGTCAAGCTGTCTGTCTTTACAGATGACTTAATTGTCTATTGAGAAGACCCCATCAACTCAGCCTACAATCTCCTTAAGCTGATAAGAAACTTGAGCTAAGTCTCAGGATACAAAACCAATGTGGAGAAATCACAAGCATTTCTATACACCAATAACAGACAAACAGAGAGCCAAATCATGAGCAAACTCCCATTAACAATAGCTACAAATAGAATAAAATACCTAGGATTAAAACTAACAAAGGATATCAAGGACCTCTTCAAGGAGAACTAAAAGCCCCTAATCAAGGAAATAAGAGAGGATACAAACAGATGGGAAAAAATTTTATGCTCATGGTCAGGAAAAATCAATATTGTGAAAATGGCCATACTGCTCAAAGTAATTTATAGATTCAGTGCTATCTCCATCAAGATACCATTGACCTTCTTCAGAGAAATGGGGAAAAAAAACCACTTTAAACTTCATATAGAACCAAAAGAGAGCCTGAATAGACAAGACAATCCTAAGCAAAAAGAACAAAGCTGGAGGCATCAAGCTACTCGATTTTAAACTATGCTACAAGGC
Organism: Callithrix jacchus; assembly: GCF_049354715.1. NCBI lineage: Eukaryota > Metazoa > Chordata > Mammalia > Primates > Cebidae > Callithrix > Callithrix jacchus. The sequence continues at coordinate 84,564,451 of NC_133502.1, forward strand.
TACAGTAATCAAAACAGCATGGTACTGGTACCAAAACAGACATATAGACCAATGAAACAGAACAGAGCCCTCAGAAGTAATGCCATACATCTACAACCATCTGATCATTGACAAATCTGACAAAAATAAGCAATGGGGAAAGGATGCCCTGTTTTATAAATGGTGTTGGGAAAACTGGCTAGCCATGTGAAGAAAGCTGAAATTGGACCCATTCCTGACAGCTTACACTAAAATTAACTTTGGATGGATTAAAGATTTAAATGTAAGACCTAACACATAAAATACCTAGAAATAAACCTAGGCAAAACCATTCATGACATAGACATAGGCAAGGATTTCATGACTAAAATATCAAAAGCATTGGCAACAAAATAGACAAATGAGATCTAATTAAATTTAAGAACTTCTGTACAGCAAAAGAAATCATCATCAGGGTGAACCAGCAAACAAGAGAACGCGGAACAATGTTTGCAATCTACCGATCTGACAAAGGGCTAATATCCAGAATCTACAAAGAACTAAAGCAGATCTACAAGAAAAAAAGAAACAATCCCATTCAAAAGTGAGTGAAAGATATGAACAGACACTTTTCAAAAAAAGACATTTATAAGGCCAACAAACACATGAAAAAATGCTCATCATCACTGATTATTAGAGAAATACAAATCAAAACCACATTAAGATACTATCTCATGCCAGTTAGAATGACAATTATTAAAAAATCTGGAGACAACAGAGGCTGGAGAGGATGTGGAGAAGTAGGAGTACTTTTACACTGTTGGTGGGAGTGTAAATTAGTTCAACCATTGTGAAAGACAGTGTGGCAATTCCTCAAGGATCTAGAAATAGAAATTCCATTTCACCCAGCAATCCCTTTACTGAGTTTATACCCAAAGGATTATAAATCATTCTATTATCAAGAAACATGCAAAGGTATGTTCATTGTGTCACTGTTTACAATGGGTCTTCCAGCAAAGTCCTGAAACCAACTCAAATGCCCATCAATTATACACTGGACAAAAAATATATGGCACATATACACCGAGGAATACTATGCCGCCATAAGAAATGATGAATTCATGTCCTTTGTAGGTACATGGATGAATCTGGAAACTATTATTCTCAGAAAACTGATACAAGAACAGAAAAGCAAACACCACATGTTATCACTCATAGACGGATGTTGAATAATGAGAACACATGGGCACAGGGAAGGGAACATCACACACTGGGGTCTTGGGGGTTGGGGAGCTAGGGGAGGGACAGTGGTGAAGGGGAAGATGGGGAGGGATAACATTAGAAGAAATGCCTGAGGTAGATGATGGGGAGATGGAGATAGCAAATCACCATGGCAAGTGTGTACATATGCAACAATGCTCAAGATCTGCACATATACCCGGAACTTAAAATACAATTGTAAAAAAAGGAATTCATCTTTTCCCTTTTCTAGCTTACTTTTTTTCTGGAGCAACTGATCCCTATCTTAACACATTAACTTATAATAAATAAGCATCTCCTTTGCTGACTCAAATCCCCTGCAGCCCTTCACAGATGACCAAAAGTTCAAATTGGATTAGATTCCCAATTCTCACAAAGGCCAGTTCCCCAGGATTACCCAATCACCAAGGAGAACTGGGGAAGTTTCCATCCTAAAATGTGGGAAGTCTCTGAGCCTCTCCTTCTGTTCTTGCAGACAAAAATTGGCATACTTTCATTTTTGAATCCTATTTGTGTACCAAAAATGTTCTGTGTGGGAAATGCACTAGGGAAGAAGAAAAGACACACACACACACACACACACAATACTATTAAAGGTGAACAGTTTTTATCCTAAGTATATGGCAATACAGATATAATAAGCAAATCATGATATGCAAATAATATAATAAGCAAATTGCAATGGGAAGGGGAGAAGGTAAAATATATATGTATATATATTTACACTCAGTAGACTTGGGAGGATTTGTCACCAGACCAGGAAGCAACAGCCTGGACTCTAGAGTTAGCCACTCAACAGTGTACACATGAGGAGAGGTCTCATGAAACTTAAGCTCAGTCTGGGACCTTAGCTCTTTTTGTAACGAGTTGTTTGGCTAGAGGTCAAGTTATGGGAACCCTTCAATACTGGTCTCAAGGAACAAAGAGGTGTCAATTTGCTTTTGTAATTGTAATAGATTGAAATAGAGATTATTCTGAAATGGTGCTGGATGAATGCCTCTAGAAGTTCACAAAACCTATTCCAGAACTCAGTGATCATTATTTGTGTCCACGTTCAAATGAGATCAAATTTATTTATTATTTTTTCTTTTTTCTTTTTTTTACCATTTTCTTTCTTTTAATTTTTAAATTAAAAAAAAATTTATTTGAAGATCTTGGATACAAAGTTTTGTTACATAGGTATACTTGTGCCATGGTTGTTTGCTGCACCTATCAACCTGTCATCTAGGTTTTAAGCCCCTCATGCATTAGGTATTTGTCCTAATACTCTCCCTCCCCTTGTCTTCCACCCTCTGACAGGCCTGAGTGTGTGATGTTCCCCTCCCTGTGTCCATGCATTCTCATTGTTCAACTCCCACTTAAGACTGAGAACATGCGGAGTTTCGTTTTCTGTTCCTGTGTTAGTTTGCTAAGGATAATGGCTTCCAGCTTCATTCATGTCCCTGCAAAGGACATGATCTCATCTTTTTTATGGCCACATAGTATTCCATGGTATATATGCACCACATTTTCTTTTTAATTTTTTTTAATTTTTTAATTTTTTTTTATTGCATTTTAGGTTTGGGGGTACATGTGCAGAACATGCAAGATAGTTGCATAGGTACACACATGGCAGTGTGTTCTGCTGCCTTCCTCCCCTTCACCCACTCTTGGCATTTCTCCCCAGGCTATCCCTCCCCAGCTCCACCCCCGCCGCTGTCCCTCCCGTATTTCCCCCAATAGACCCCAGTGTGTAGTACTCCCTTCCCTCTGTCCATGTGTTCTCATTTTTCCTCACCCGCCTATGAATAAGAATATGCGATGTTTCATTTTGTGTTCTTCTGTCAGTTTGCTGAGAATGATGTTCTCCAGATTCATCCATGTCCCTACAAAGGACATGAACTCATCATTTTTGATTGCTGCATAATATTCCATGTTGTATATGTGCCACATTTTCCCAGTCCAGTCTATCATCAATGGGCATTTGGGTTGGTTCCAGGTCTTTGATATTGTAAACAGTGCTGCAATGAACATTCGTGTGCATGTATCCTTATAGTAGAACGATTTATAGTCCTTTGGATATATACCCAGTAACGGGATTGCTGGGTCAAATGGAATTTCTATTTCTAAGGCCTTGAGGAATTGCCACACTGTCTTTCACAATGGTTGAACTAATTTACACTCCCACCAACAGTGTAAAAGTGTTTCTGTGTCTCCACATCCTCTCCAGCATCTGTTGTCTCCAGATTTTTTAATGATCATTATTCTAACTGGCATGAGATGGTATCTCAATGTAGTTTTGATTTACATTTCTCTAATGACCAGTGATAATAATCATTTTTTCATGTTTGTTGGCCTCATTATGTCTTCTTTTGTAAAGTGCCTGTTCATATTTTTCACCCACTTCTGAATGGGCGTTTCTGAAAATGTTATTTTCTTGTAATCTGTTTTAGTTCTTTGTAGATTCTGGATATTAGCTCTTTGTCAGATGAATAGATTGCAAAAATTTTTTCCCATTCTGTTGGTTGCCGATTCAGTCTAATGACTGCTTCTTTTGCTGTACAGAAGCTCTGGAGTTTGATTAGGTCCCATTTGTCTATTTTGGCTTTTGTTGCCAATGCTTTCGGTGTTTTGGTCATGAAGTCCTTACCTGCTCCTACGTCCTAAATGGTTTTGCCTAGATTTTCTTCTGGGGTTTTTATGGTGCTGGGTCTTATGTTTAAGTCTTTAATCCATCTGGAATTAATTTTAGTGTAAGGTGTCAGAAAGGGGTCCAGTTTCTGCTTTCTGCACATGACTAGCCAGTTTTCCCAACACCATTTTTTAAACAGGGAATCTTTCCCCATTGCTTGTTTTTGTCAGGTTTATCAAAGATTGTATGGTTGTAGATATGTTGTGTTGCCTCCAATGCCTCTGTTCTGTTCCATTGGACTATATATCTCTTTTGGTACAAGTACCATGCTATTTTGATTACTGTAGCCTTGTAGTATAGTTTGAATTCTGGTAGTGTGATTCCTCTCGCTGTGTGCTTTTTGCTTAGAATTGACTTGGCTATGCGGGCTCTCTTTTGGTTCCATATGAAGTTCATGGTGGTTTTTTCCAGTTCTGTGAAGAAAGTCAATGGTAGCTTGATGGGGATAGCATTGATTCTGTAAATTACTTTGGGCGGTATACTCATTTTCACGATATTGATTTTTTCTAACCATGAACATGGAATGTTTCTCCATCTGTTTGTGTCCTCTCTGATTTCGTTGAGCAGTGGTTTGTAGTTCTCCTTGAAGAGGTCCCTTACGTTCCTTGTAAGTTGTATTCCTAGGTATTTTATTCTTTTTGTAGCAATTGTGAATGGCAGTTTGTCCTTTATTGGCTCTCTTTAAGTCTGTTATTGGTGTAGAGAAATGCTTGTGATTTTTGCACATTGATTTTATATCCTGAGACTTTGCTTTGCTCAAGTGGCTTATCAGTTCCAGGAGTTTTTGGGCTGAGATGATGGGGTCTTCTAGGTATACTATCATGTCGTCTGCAAATAGAGACAATTTGGCTTCCTCCTTTTCTATTTGAATACACTTTATTTCTTGTTCTTGCCTGATTGCTCTGGCTAGAACTTCCAGTACTATATTGAATAGGAGTGGTGAAAGAGGACATCCTTGTCTAGTGCCAGATTTCAAAGGGAATTCTTCCAGTTTTTGCCTATTCAGTATGATATTGGCTGTTGGTTTGTCATAAATAGCTTTTATTACTTTGAGATACGTTCCATCAATACTGAGTTTATTGAGGGTTTTTAGCATAAAGCACTGTTGAATTTTGTCAAATGTTTTCTCTGCATCAATTGAGATAATCATGTGGTTTTTGTTTTTGGTTCTGTTTATGTGGTAAATTACATTTATAGACTTGTGTATTTTGAACCAGCCTTGCATCCCTGGGATGAATCCTACTTGATCATGATGGATAAAGTTTTTTGATGTGCTTTGCAATCGGCTTGCCAATATTTTATTGTGGATTTTTGCATCTATGTTCATCATGGATATTGGCCTGAAGTTTTTTTTCTTGTTGAGTCTCTGTTGGGTTTTGGTATCAGGATGATGTTGGTCTCGTAAAATGATATGGGTAGGATTCCGTCTTTTTGGATTATTTGGAATAGTTTCAGAAGGAATGGTACCAGCTCCTCTTTGTGTGACTGGTAGAATTTGGCTGTGAACCCATCTGGACATGGGCTTTTTTTGTGTGGTAGGCTCTTAATTGTTGCCTTGACTTCTGACCTTGTTATTGGTCTATTCATAGTTTCAGCTTCCTCCTGGTTTAGGCTTGGGTGGACACAGGAGTCCAGGAATTTATCCATTTCTTCCAGGTTTACTAGTTTATGTGCATAGAGTTATTTGTAATATTCTCTGATAATGGTTTGAATTTCTGTGGAATCTGTGGTGATTTCCCATTTATTGTATTTTATTGCATCTATTTGGTTATTCTCTCTTTTTTTTTCTTTTTTTTTGTGGTTGCTTAGGGCTATGTTGAAAGGGCTAATGGACAGGATTTCTTTTTGAGATTTTGAATATGTTCTAAAATTGGTTATGGTGATGGCTACTCCTATCTTTGAATCAAAAATCATTGAATTGTACAATTTTTTTTTAATGGATTGGAGGTTTCAGTGGGAGGGGAGAATCACAAGAATTCAGGTGTTTAGAGGAATGTATTGAGAAGAGGTGAGGAACCAGGATGTTGAAAAGTAAAAAAAGGAGAGAAGGGGATGAAGAAAAAGGAAGAAAAAGAGAAAGAGAGAACAGGATAATTGCTTCATTCTAAAAATGGGTATTAATAATGGCCGAACGATATTTTGTGTATTTAAAATGGAGAACTCTATAAATATTTATTGAGTTTACTTGTTCTGGATCTGAGTTGAAGCCTTGATATCCTTACTAATTTTCTATAGCCAATATCAAAGTTGACATCTAATTATAAGAATTCTATAACTTGCACATGCCTTTGGATTTTTAAACAATAGTTTGAAAAATTACAGTCATACTTTTTATTTCTTTTTTTTATTTGCGTTTTAGGTTTTGGGGTACATATGCAGAACATGCAAGACACTAGCATAGGTACACACATGGCAGTGTGTTTTGCTTGCTTTCTCCACTTCACCCACATTTGGGATTTCTTCCCAGGCTATCCCTCCCCATTTCCCCCTTCCACTGGCCCTCCCCTTTTCCCCCAATAGACCCCAGTGTTTAGTAGTCCCCTCCCTGTGTCCATGTGTTCTCATTTTTCATCACCCACCTATGAGTGAGAATATGCGGTGTTTCATTTTCTGTTCTTGTGTCAGTTTGCTGATAATGATGTTCTCCAGATTCATCCATGTCCCTACAAACGACACAAACTCATCATTTCTGATTGCTTCATAATATTCCATGGTGTATATGTGCCACATTTTTCCAATCCAGTCTATTATCAATGGGCATTTGTGTTGATTCCAGGTCTTTGCTATTGTAAACAGTGCTGCAACGAACATTCGTGTACATGTGTCCTTATAGTAGAACGATTTATAGTCTTCTGGACATATACCCAGTAATGGGATTGCTGGGTCAAATGGAATTTCTATTTCTAAGGCCTTGAGGAATTGCCACATTGTCTTCCACAATGGTTGAACTAATTTACCCTCCCACCAACAGTGTAAAATTGTTCCTATTTCTCCACATCCTCTCCAGCATCTCTTGTCTCCAGATTTTTTAATGATTGCCATTCCAACTGGCGTGAGATGGTATCTTGTGTGGTTTTGATTTGCATCTCTCTGATGACCAGTGACGATGAGCATTTTTTCATATGATTGTTGGCCTCATATCTGTCTTCTTTCGTGAAGTGTCTGTGCATATCCTTTGCCCAATTTTGAATGGGCTTGTTTGTTTTTTTCTGTAAATCTTTTTGAGTTCTCTGTAAATTCTGGATATCAGCCCTTTGTCAGATGGGTAAACTGCGAAAATTTTTTTCCATTCTGTTGGTTGCCGATTCACTCTAGTGACTGTTTCTATTGCCGTGCAGAAGCTGTGGAGTTTCATTAGGTCCCTTTTGTATATTTTTGCTTTTGTTGCCAATGCTTTTGGTGTTTTGGTCATGAAGTCCTTGCCTACTCCTATGTCCTGGATGGATTTGCATAGATTTTCTTCTAGAATTTTTATGGTGCCAGGTCTTATGTTTAAGTCTTTAATCCATCTGGAGTTAATTTTAGTGTAAGGTGTCAGGAAGGGGTCTAGTTTCTGCTTTCTGCACATGGCTAGCCAGTTTTCCCAACACCATTTGTTAAACAGGGAATCCATTTCGCATTGCTTTTTTGTCACGTTTATCAAAGATTGTATAGTTGTAGATATGTTGTGTGTCTCCGATGCCTCTGTTCTCTTCCATTGGTCTATATCTCTGTTTTGGTACCAGTACCATGCTGTATTGATTACTGTAGCCTTGTAGTATAGTTTGAAATCCGGTAGTGTGATGCCGCCCGCTGTGTTCTTTTTGCTTAGAATTGACTTGGCTATGCGAGCTCTCTTTTGTTTCATATGAAGTTCGTAGTGGTTTTTTCCAGTTCTGTGAAGAAAGTCAATGGTAGCTTGATGGGGATAGCGTTGATTCTGTAAATTACTTTGGGCAGTATAGCCATTTTCACGATATTGATTCTTCCTAACCATGAACATGGAATATTTCTCCATCTGTTTGTGTCCTCTCTAATTTCATTGAGCAGTGGTTTGTAGTTTTCCTTGAAGAGGTCCCTTACGTTCCTTGTGAGTTGTATTCCAAGGTATTTTATTCCTTTCATACTATTGTGAATGGCAGTTCGTTCTTGATTTGGCTTTCTTTAAGTCTGTTATTGGTGTAGATGAATGCTTGTGATTTTTGCACATTGATTTTATATCCTGAGACTATGCTGAAGTTGCTTATCAGTTTCAGGAGTTTTTGGGCTGAGGAGATGGGGTCTTCTAGGTATACTATCATGTCGTCTGCAAATAGAGACAATTTGGCTTCCACCTTTCCTATTTGAATATCTTTTATTTCTTTGTCTTGCCTTATTGCTATGGCTAGAACTTCCAGTACTATATTGAATAGGACTGGTGAAAGAGGGCAACCTTGTCTAGTGCCAGATTTCAAAAAAAATGCTTCCAATTTTTGCCCATTCAGTATGATATTGGCTGTTGGTTTGTCATAAATAACTTTTATTACTTTGAGATATGTTTTATCGATACCGAGATTATTGAGGGTTTTTAGCATAAAGTGCTGTTGAACTTTGTCAAATGCCTTCTCTGTGTCAATTGAGATAATCATGTGGTTTTTGTTTTTGGTTCTGTTTTTGTGGTGAATTACGTTTATAGACTTGCGTACGTTGAACCAGACTTGCATCCTCGGGACGAATCCTACTTTATCTTGATGGATAAGTTTTTTGATTTGCTGTTGCATTCGGCTTGCCAATATTTTATTGAAGATTTTTGCATCTATGTTCATCATGGATATTGGCCTGAAGTTTTCTTTTCTTGTTGGGTCTCTGCCGGGTTTTGGTATCAGGATGATATTGGTCTCATAAAATGATTTGGGATGGATCCCCTCTTTTTGGATTATTTGGAATAGTTTCAGAAGGAATGGTACCAGCTCCTCCTTGTGTGTCTGGTAGAATTCGGCTGTGAACCCGTCTGGGCCTGGGCTTTTTTATGTGGTAGGCTCTTAATTGCTGCCTCGACTTCTGACCTTTATTGGTCTATTCATTGTTTCAGCTTCCTCCTGGTTTAGGCTTGGGAGGACACAGGAGTCCAGAAATTTATCCATTTCTTCCAGGTTTACTAGTTTATGTGCATAGAGTAGTCTGTAATATTTTCTGATGATGGTTTGAATTTCTGTGGGATCTGTGGTGATTCCCCCTTTATCATTTTTTATTGCATGTATTTGGTTGTTCGCTCTTTTCTTTTTAATCAACCTGGCTAGTGGTCTGTCTATTTTGTTGATCTTTTCAAAAAACCAGCTCTTGGATTTATTGATTATTTGAAGGATTTTTTGTGTCTCAATCTCCTTCAGTTCAGCTCTGATCTTAGTTATTTCTTGTCTTTTGCTGGGATTTGAGCTTTTTTGATCTTGCTCCTCTAGCCCTTTCAATTTTGACAATAGGGTGTCAATTTTGGATCTCTCCATTCTCCTCATATGGGCACTTATTGCTATATACTTTCCTCTAGAGACTGCTTTAAATGTGTCCCAGAAATTCTGGCATGTTGTGTCTTTGTTCTCATTGGTTTCGAGGAACTTCTTTATTTATGCCTTCATTTCATTGTTTATCCAGTCAACATTCAAGAGCCAGTTGTTCAGTTTTCATGAAGCTGTGCGGTTCTGGGTTGGTTTCTGAATTCTGAGTTCTAAGTTGATTGCACTATGGTCTGAGAAGCGGGTTTTTATGCTTTCAGTTGTTTTGCATTTCCTGAGCAGTGCTTTACTTCCAACTATGTGGTCAATTTTAGAGTAGGTATGATGTGGTACTGAGAAGAATGTATATTCTTTCAATTTGGGGTGGAGAGTTTTGTAAATTTCTATCAGGTTTGCTTGTTCCAGGTCTGAGTTCAAGCCCTGAATATCCTTGTTGATTTTCTGTCTGGTTGATGTGTCTAATATTGACAGTGGAGTGTTAAAGTCTCCCACTATCATTGTGTGGGAGTCTAAGTCTCTTTGTAAGTCATTAAGAACTTGCCTTATGTATCTGGGTGCTTCTGTATTGGGTCCACATATGTTTAGGATAGTTAGCTCCTCTTGTTTTATCGATCCTCTTACCATTATGTAATGGCCTTCTTTGTCTCTTTTGATCTTTGTTGCTTTAAAGTCTATTTTATCAGAGATGAGAATTGCAACTCCTGCTTTTTTTTGCTCTCCATTTCCTTGGTAAATCTTCCTCCATCCCTTTATTTTGAGCCTTTGTGTATCCTTGCATGTGAGATGGGTTTCCTGGATACAGCACACTGATGGGTTTTGGATTTTTATCCAATTTGCCAGTCTGTGTCTTTTGATTGGTGCATTTAGTCCATTTACATTTAGGGTTAATATTGTTATGTGTGAATTTGATACTGCCAGTTTGATGCTAGCTGGCTGTTTTGCCTGTTAGTTGTTGTAGATTCTTCATTATGTTGATGCTCTTTAGCATTTAGTGTGATTTTGGAATGGCTGGTACTGGTTGTTCCTTTCTATGTGTAGTGCCTCTTTCAGGTGCTCTTGTAAAACAGGCCTGGTGGTGACAAAATCTCTGAGTACTTCCTTGTTCGCAAAGAATTTTATTTTTCCTTCACTTCTGAAGCTCAGTTTGGCTGGATATGCAATTCTTGGTTGAAAGTTATTTTCTTTAAGAATGTGGAATATCGGCCCCCACTCTCTTCTGGCTTGTAGAGTTTCTTTCGAGAGATCTGCTGTGAGTCTGATGTGCTTCCCTTTGTGGGTGACCCGACCTTTCTCCCTGGCTGCCCTTATTATTTTCTCCTTTATTTCAACCTTGTTGAATCTGACGATTATGTGCCTTGGGGTTGCTCTTCTTGCGGAATATCTTTGTGGTGTTCTCTGTATTTCCTGCAATTGAGTGTTGGCCTGTCTTGCTAAGTGGGGGAAATTTTTTTGGATAATGTCCTGAAGAATATTTTCCAGCTTGGATTCATTCTCTTTGTCACATTCTGGTACACCTATCAAACGTAAGTTAGGTCTCTTCACATAGTCCTACATTTCTTGGAGACTTTGTTCATTCCTTTTTTCGCTTTTTTTTCTGATTTTTGCTTCTCGTTTGATTTCATTGAGTTGATCTTCGACTTCTGATATTCTTTCTTCTGCTTGGTCAATTCAGCTATTGAAAGTTGTGCATGCTTGGCGAAGGTCTCATATTGTGTTTTTCAGCTCCTTGTATTCATTCATATTCCTCTAAGTTATCCATTCTTGTTATCATTTCCTCAAATCTTTTTTTATATCTTTTTTCAAGGTTCTTAGTTTTTTTGCATTGATTTAAAACATGTTCTTTTAGCTCACAAAAGCTTCTCATTATCCACCTTCTGAAGTCTAATTTCGTCATTTCATCACAGTCATTCTCTGTCCAGCTTTATTCCCTTGCTGGTGAGGAGTCTTGGTTCTTTCTAAGAGGCGAGGTGTTCTGGTTTCAGGTGTTTTCCTCCTTTTTGCACTGGTTTCTTTCCATCTTTGTGGATTTATCCACCTATTGTCTGAGTAGTTGCTGACTTTTTTATTGGGTCTCTGAATGGACACCCAGATTGTTGATGATGAAGTATTTCTGTTACTTGGTTTTTCTTCTACCAGTCTAGCCCCTTCACTGTATGACTGCTGAGGTCTGCTTCAGGCCCTGCTTGTCTGGGATGCACCTATAGCAGCTGCGGAACAGCAAGAGATGCTACCGGTTTCTTTTTCTGCTCTCTTTGTCCCAGACTGATGCCTGCCAAATGTCAGTCTTTTGGATATAGAGGGGCCAGGGACCTGCTTGAGGAGACAGTCTGTTCTTTATAGGAGCTCAATTGCTGAGCTGTGAGCTTTGTTGTTCATTCAGGGCTGTTAGGCTGCTATGTTTAATTCTACTGCAACAAAACTCATAAAAAACCCTTTTTTTCTCAGATGCTCTGTCTGGGGGGGGTGGGGCTTAATTTTTGAGTGTCCGTTGTGCTGTCCTGCCCAGCTAGGAGGCAGTCTAGTCACTATTTGCCTGCCGAGGCTACACCCTGCTGGTGTGAGGTTCGCCCTCTTGCTGCAGGCTCAGCTCTTCTGCTGCGGTCTCCGCCCTGCTGCCACAGGCTATACCCTGCAGCAGAGTCTCTGTTGTAGTGGGTTGCCTTGGCAATGGCAGGCTGCATCAGCAATGGACGTGTACCTCAGTAGGGGCTGATTGCCTTGGTAATAGTGGACGCTCCTCCCCCACAGAGCTGCGCTTTCAGGGAACCTCCCCTTTGGGAGCATTTGGAATCGCCATTTTGTTTGTCACACTGTGCTACCCCAAACGCTGTGTCCCTAAAATCTCCTGGGCTGGCTCACTGTCCAAGTCCCATTCAGTCTTAAGTTCAGCCCTTTCAAGTCTCAGGTTGTCGGTTCAACAGGGCACCTGGACCAGTGCACTTTGTGCAGAGTGCTGTGGAGCGCCACTGCTCTACAGCGCTGGCCGCCGCCGCACCGGCTGCTGGCTACACCAGCCAAAACCTCTGCCTGGCGTCCTGCATCTCTTTTATACTTGGGAATTTCCCCATTCTGTGGGCAACAAAGATCCATCTGGAAATGCGTCCCTGACTCACCCTCTGCAAGCATCCACTGAGAGCTTCAATCCTGGGTTGTTCTCACAGTGCCATCTTGAGTCCTCTCTCCATTTTATTTCACTTCTTATGAAATTTATTTTCTCTTCCTGTTTTCTTTCTCTGCTTAAGACTCTTAGCTTGGGGCAAGATGGCTGACAAGATACGGCCAGGTGGAAATGCTGCTCGCAAGGGACTGAAGTTACTGGCACACTCCTTACACATTTTCAGGCGGAAGGCATCAGGAGTGGTTGAGAAAAGGCACAAATAAACTAGGCTGAAATGGAAGGAACCTTGCACAGGGCTACCATACACTGGGACTGGGACTTGTTCCTGGCCTTCAGTGACTCTCAGGGAATGAGTGAGTTGAACTTGCAAAGAGCAACATGCTCTAACCATGGCCCTTTGGAATCCCAGCTGCAGGAGGCCCCTCAACAGTTGTGAACACTCGGGTTGGCAGGGAGGTCTGTTTGGAGAAGTGGTAGGGGCAGCAAGCCAGCTGATGCAGAACCCAGAAAGTTTGGTGCAAGAACAATTGTAGTGAAGCATGGTCAGGGACCATCATCCCCCTAAGCTTGATGTGCTCCCACATAGAAGACTTTAATTCTATGGAAACATTTGGACCTGAACTCTGAAGGGTGGTCTTGCCCATCAGATAAGGTTGGCCCAACATGCGCACCCCTTGGTTTGCTGTCCTCTCCCAGGGCGAGAGCTTGGCAGTGCCTGCTTGCAGGGAAGCCTCAGATATCCAGGGGCCTGCATCAGAGCTTCTGTGCTGGCAGACTTTGCATGATAGTGGGGAACAGCTCCAGAAGCACAGCTGCTATGGCCACACACCAGCCTGCCCACTCCCTCCCCACACAATGGCTTCACGTGAGTCCACAGCAAATACCCACATCACTTTGCTGGCATGCGTGTGCACAAATGAGTTTTGCTTTCCTTACCTTCCTTTGGGTACATAGTGACCAGGGAGGCTCAAGCACCATAAGAATCAGGGTGAAGGCCACTATACGAGATAAGCAAAGTTTCACCAATTTTTTAATTCTAAGTGTCTCTCAGGAAAAGTGGTCAATCATTTTCGCAGTAGACTCACCTGTTGAATGTCCATGTGGCATTAGAGATTATCTGTCTATGGGTTATGCTGTGGTAGACATGGTGGTCGGGTGCTTTTTCTCTTGCAAGGGAAAATGTGGGGAGTTGACCTGGTCATCAGATACTTCGGGATCTTCTAGAGTTGCAGACAGCTCGCTTGTTCAAGCTCTCAACCTTCTCAGGGGATGATCTAGGTGGAGAAGAAAAAGTCCAGCCAGTTTGGCCTTATGAAGGACAGTTCTCAAGCCATGCTCTTTGCTAAATTGTCTGCACATCTGTCATAGCTTACATTCTCCCTTTTCCTATTCTGTTTCTTCCCATTCTTTTCCCAGGTGTGGATCCTATTAAATACTTTAGGACCCACATTCTGTATTATTTTCTGTTTCCAGAGTACCTATCATAAAGCATCCACCATAAAGAACAAAAAGTAATTCGATTTTCAATAAGCAACTTGTTGCAACAAGGCAGTATTCTTCACTCCTGTTCTAGAGTTCTCATACCAAGATGATTCCAAGCAAGTACTAGATATTTTTTTTTGTTTTGTTATTTAATTTTAATTTTATTTTGTTTATTTTCTTTCAACTTTCTTCTTAGGTTTAGAGTGTACATGCTCTTGTTCAACACATGGGCAAATTTTGTGTTGCTCAGGTTTGGCATATGAATGATTTCATTACTCAGGTAGCATTAAGCCTTAGCTATTTTGAGTTTCTAAAGATAAGCCAAGAACACATTCTAGAAATAAATAAGCTACAAATGCAAATTTCCTTATTTAACAAAACACAACATTCACTTCTAACACAGCTCACAAAAATATATTGCTTGAGAAGGAAATATTAACATGCTTGCTACATTCATCACTGTGAATCTGTATGTGATGTGTTTAGCACCAAAAAGCAGCATTGACACTTACCTGGCACAGTGTAAATACATTAGTTATTGAAAATGCTCCCCCTCCAGTATTACTTATTCACATACAATATAAAATTGCTGGGTTATAGAAATACAATTTAAATGTTAGGTTTAACCAATTTGATATCTTAGGTGATTTCAGTATAATTTGTCATATTTTTCAGTAGGTACATAGGAAAAAATGTTACTGCAATAAAGTGGCTTTAAATAGTCTTAAAGTGATAATCCCCCCCTTTTTTTGCTGTGTTTTTTAATTTTCTTTGTTTGTTTGTTTTTGTTTAATTTTCTTGCCAATATTATTGTGAAACAAAAGTTTGGTCTTTGACTATGTATGTTATACCTATTTTTAAATATTTATGTTCCCAAGTGTGTTTATTCTTCCCTAACTGGGAAAGAAGTAAAAATGGCACTAGACCATCATCCTATTATATACCAGTTAATGCAGAATATGTGTAAAATTGACCTTAACATTCTTTATTATTACCTTTTCTTTTTTATATATAGTTAGTTATACATTTGTTATTGTTTCTTTTCATGTTTTCCTAATGCATTTCATCAATGTGAGAGTAGCAGGAGGCAGCCAATTGCCTAGGCAGATAGAGGAGGTTCTCTGCTGAAACCCCACCTCTAAGCCAAAGACAATTTAAGGCCTGAAAGCCAAGCTACAAGTTAAATACTCAGACTTGCTTGAGAACTTGTCTTCCTGTTTGGCGTGCTTTCCCCTGATTCATCCCCAACCTTCACTTGCTTTACATATACCTGCCCTTCCCTAACTGATTTTCTACACTGTTGTTCTCATCTTTGAATGATGTCTTCATTTTAACCTTTTACCATTATTTAAAAATTACTTTTAAAAGTATCTGTAAATATTTGGGAGAAATGTCTTAGGCAATCACTTAATTTGATCATGATGTTTGCCCTTCTGCATGAAAATACATTGAGTATCCAATGTGAGACACAGAAAGGGTTGTGGATCCATGTTTTTCATTTCTTCCAGCAATAAATTTTTACTTTGCTTGGGAAAAGTAAACACTAAGTTGACAATGACTCAATCTGTACACTACATGAAAAGATCTACCATTTTCAGATGTATGTGTTATTCAATGTTTTCAGTAAATACTTTTGTATTGGTAGAACATACTGTAATCTAGGACATAGTAAACCAAATTGTTCTTACAATTTAGAATTTAATTTTTCAGAAATTCCATAAATTAAATTACCATTACTTTTTAAAACTTTATTATACTTTAAGTTCTGGGATACATGTGCAGAATGTGCAAGTTTGTTACATAGGTATACCCATGCCTAGGTGGTTTGCTGCACCCTCAAACACCAACTACATTAAGTATTTCTCCTAATGCTATCCCTTCCCTTTCTCCCCAACCCCCAACAGAGCCTGGTGTATGATATTCGCCTCCCTGTGCCCATATGTTCTCATTGTTCACCTCCCACTTATGAGTGAGAACCTGCAGTGTTTGGTTTTCTGTTCTTGTGTTGGTTTGCTGAGAATAATGGCTTCCAGCTTCATCGATGTTCCTGCAAAGGACAATAACTCATTCATTTTTATGGCTGCATAGTATTCCATGGTGTGTATGTGCTGCATTTTCTTTATCCAATCTATCATTGATGGGCATTTTTGTTGGTTCCAAGTCTTTGCTATTGTAAATAGTGCTGCAGTAAACATATGTGTTCATGCATCTATGTAGTAGAATGATTTATTATCCTTTGGGTGTATAGCCAGTAATGGGATTGCTGGGTCACAGTAATGGTATTCCTGGTTCTATATCCTTCAGGAATCTCCACACTGTCTTCCACAGTTTGGGCTAAATTTTGTACAATTTACACTCCCACAACAGTGTAAAAGTATTTATGTTTCTCCATATCCTCTCCAGCATCTGTTGTTTCCTGATTTTTTTTTTTTTTTTTGAGATGGAGTTTCACTCTTGTTACCCAGGCTGGAGTGCAATGGCCCGATCTTGGCTTACTGCAACCTCCACCTCCTGAGTTCAGGCAATTCTCCTGCCTCAGCCTCCTGAGTAGCTGGGATTACAGGCATGCACCACCATGCCCAGCTAATTTTTTGTATTTTTAGTAGAGACGGGGTTTCACCATGTTGACCAGGATGGTCTCGATCTCTTGACCTCGTGATCCACCTGCCTCGGCCTCCAAAAGTGCTGGGATTACAGGCTTGAGCCACCACACCTGGACCTCTTTCCTGATTTTTTAATGATCACAATTCTAACTGGCATGAGATGATATCTCATTGTGCTTTCAATTTGCATTTCTGTAATGACCAGTGATGATGACCTTTTTTACATGTTTCTTGGTCACATAAATGTCTTCTTTTGAGAAGTGTCTGTTTATATCCTTTGCTCATTTTTTGATGATGTTGCTTTTATCTTGTAAATTTGTTTAAGTCCTTGTAGATTCTGGACATTAGCCCATTGTGAGATGGATAGATTACACAAATTTTCTCCCATTCTGTAGGTTGCCTGTTCATTCTTATGATAGTTATTTTGTGGTACAGAAGCGCTTTAGTTTAGTCAGATCTCAGTTGTCAATTTTGGCTTTTGTTGCAATTGCTTTTGATGTTTTAGTCATGAAGTCTTTGCCTATGCCTACGTGGAAGTGAACAGAGGCCTCAGAAATAACATCACACATCTATAACCATTTGATCTTGGATAAACATGACAAAAACAAGCAATAGGAAAAGGAGTCCATATACAATAAATGATTTTGGGGAAAAAAGCCTAGCCATATGCAGAAAACTGAAACTGGATCCCTTCTTTACCTTATGTATAAGGTAATTTCTTGCCTTATACAAAAATTAACTCAAGGTGGATTAGAGATTTAAACGTAAGACCTAAAACCATAAAAACCATAGAAGACATGTCTTAAGTAAATTTTTGGTAACTAAAATGTTTATTCTATTATTTTATGATGATGAACTTTGGCTTATTTGAAACCTCTGTAACAGTTGGATTTTTATTTTGTTTTACTAGTCTTCATAATAAAGGAATAAACGAAATCATGAAAAATATCCTGCTGCATTTAAATGAGAGTGCAGTGAACCATTTAACATTATTCATGTTATATTATGAACATTTGAATTTCTTGGCAATAGTAGACTCATCCAGAAAGTTGAGACAATTAAAATGGAGAAATAGTGTTGTACAAAACATGTTTAGTTTTTTAGATTGCTTTCAACTAGGATTTGTCAAACTTACTCATTTCAACATTTCTGATGTTCAGTATTGACCAATGATATTTCTTAATGTCTGAAACTATTAGCCATAAATAAGGAAAATAAATAAAACTAGCTTGAATTTGTTTTAAATTTTATATAAAGATGAAAGGCTATACATTGTTCATATAACATGTGAATAGAATAACAGATTGTCCATCCAGTCTAATGCAAAGTTAGGCAAATAATTGTCTTAAATATTTGAGAAAAGTATTTAAAATAATGCACACGAGGTATGTGAAAATGCTATAATAATAAAAATATACTATAGGCTGGGTGGCTTATCAACAATAAAAACTTATTTCTTGCAGTCTTAGAGGTTGGAGATGAGTACCATCCTAAACAGATTCTGTGAGGAGCTTTTTCAAGTTTGCAGACTACTATTTTTTCTTTTCTTATTTTTTGAGACAGAGTCTCACTCTGTCGCCCAGGCTGGAGTGCAGCGGTGTAATCTCCGTTCACTGCAACCTCTGCCTCCAAGGTTCAAGTGAGTCTCCTACCTTAGCCTCCAGTACAGTAGCTGGGATTACAGGCACCCACCACTACACCTGACCAATTTTTTAATATTTTTAGTAGAGATGGGCATTTCTCCATATTGGCCAGGCTGGTCTCAATCTCCTGATCTCATATGATTCGCCTGCCTTGGCATCCCAAAGTGCTGGGATTACACATGTTAGCCACCATGCTCTGCTGACTATTAGTTTGTATTGCATTTTCACTCAGCAGAAAGAGCTAGAGATAGCTCTATGGTTTCTTATTAAGGCACTAATCCCATTCATAAGGGCTTCACCCTTGTGGCCTAACTACCCCTCAAAGGACTCACCTTGAAACACTGTTATTCAGGGGCTTCAATTTCAACATATGAACTTTGTAAGGGAATGTTTGTGGAGGTGGGTTACAAACATTCAGTTCATAACAAGTAACCAGGTTCTTTCTCTAAAACTTGAGATTTGGCAATCAAAGCCTATATCAAAGTCACTTTCGTTTGTCTATTTTGTGTCCTATGAAGACATAGACTGGTACTTAACGCCCTAAACATGTCTATGGAGGCTAGTTTTAATTGGCTTCTTTAATTGTTACCTCTGAAGTTTCAGTGATTCTCGGTATTTGAGAATCTTACCTGAAATATTTAGACAAATGTCAAGAAAAAGGAGTCTTAAAAAACTTATTATCCACTCCTGAAAAAGAATAATTTCATTAGATGTTTTGAAACAATGTACTCAAATATGTCAGTCAAGTTGAGGAGCTATGAGCTCAACTTTATATATCAATTATTGAAAAGCTATTCAAATAATACAAAAGCTTTAGATTGTCTTAGCAGCAAATTATCTAAATATGTAAAACGCTTCAGTTTTAAATTTATTCTTCTTCTTTTTTTTCCATCTCTCTCTTCTTCTGTTCCCCACCTCCACAATTTGGAAATAGCAAAGTGTCCTGCTTATGAATGCCAAGACTATAATATTAAAGGAGACTGCAAAAAAAAAAAAGTTACTTTCAAGTACACAACCTGAAATGTGTTATCATCTTAGAAGAACTGTGTTGAGATACCAAAACTCTAATGCAATGTGTAGGCCAGATTTATTCTCTTCCAATGTAGAGATGAGACATTGATCAACACCTGCAGAGAGGTCTGTCCTGCAGACCCAGACTCAGTGATGGATGAATGAATGCACTCTCACACCTGGTTCAGTGATTCAAGTGGGCTAGGGATGGTCATTGGCTGCTTTCCGAGGAAAACTGCTGCCAATGTACCAAGAACCCCTGTCCAATCCTCACATTTACTCAGTAAAGATTTCATAACAGAGGTTCTAAGTCAGCATGCTTGTGGAAAATTAACATGGTTAAAAGAGTGGTTTTACGAATGATAAAAGAGTGGTTTTTATGAATGATAAAAGCTTTAGATTCCGGGGCCCAGAGTAAACACTACTCATGGGTAATTCCCCTTTGATTTCCCCATGAGAGGAACATCCAGCAAAAAGTTTACATGAGTAAACAGAATAGAGATAAAGGGATGTGGGGTAAACAGACCTAACTGGGAAAGTCTCTTATCATCTCTATCTCTTTCCTATGCTAATGTAATCAAACCCACTGCTTTTAGCCTGTCCCAATAAAACCTTTCAGCTTTCCAAAAGGTTTGAGACTAATCTATAACTTTCCCTGATGTTTCCCTAATATTTTGCCAGCCACCCCATGTGAATTCCAACATTGAGATCTTAGAGTTTCTTTCTTAATTTACTAGAAATTATGTTGTAGGTCTTTTGTAGAAAACCTGATGTCTTGCTGAGCCACATATTATTAGACTATTTTTGATAGAAAGGATAACACAGTTTTCAGTTCAGCATAGGAATAAAGGGCATACATAGGACATTTATTAGTTTCCCACCCCCTGATCCTGTCTGCCCTAAGATTATTTTTCTCTTTACCCCTCCTCAGGTTTCTGGAAAAAAAAAAAAAAAAAAAAACAAAATCGTAAAAGCCAAAAGAGTTTGTTATATTAGTTAGGAAACTATCATAGAATATTACTTCTTTGATTCAAAGGAATATTTCTTCTTTGATTTAAAGTACAAATTGTTCCTGCTTTCCAGTTCTTTGGAATCCCAAGTGTGACTTTGAGTCTAAATTATTGGGATAATCATCTCAATTCCTCATTTCCCTCGGTTATGGAAATTTACCCTGGGTGTTTTATGTGAATGATAATATGTAACTGAGCTGTTAAATGAATATAAGCTTAGGACATTTAAAAATTTTAATATAATTTTTTGGTGTGTGCACTGAATACCACCAGACCCTTCCAACCATTTATATAAATGTAACTACTAATCACTTATATTAGAATGAACTGATATGTCAATAGCACCATCTTTAAACTCTTGAGGATTTCATCTTCTATATGAGGTATTTAATTTCATGCTCTAATAAAACTGCTGATTTATATTCTCTACTAACTAATCCTCTGACTGTTCAATAATAATTAAATTGTATGGTGTTTTCCAAAAAGATGACTTTAAGTTGTTACTAGAAAGAGAAAAGAGCTGCTTGCATAAATGTCAACTGGTTTTGTTGTTTGTTAATATGGCTAAAATTCCTTACTAACTAGAAATATATCAACGTTAGTTTGTTAAAGTTAAGAAACTTTTCAGTTAGTTTATGCTATCTACTTTCATTATATTTGAGTGCAAAATTTAAATAAACAACTCAGAATTCCCATTATTTTCTTTAGCAAAATAAATCACACTATTTGTACTTTTTTAATGTAATTTTTTATAACTCCAACCAAATAAAACTACTTAAATATCTAATTCATTTGCTTAGTTTGATCTTTTGTAAATTTTTAAATCCCATAGTATTATTGTGATTGTTATTTAATTTGATGTTTTCCATTTTTGAGTTCATGGCATTTTAGCTTATTCTTAATAAAACCAAAACTAATGGTTCCAAAATTAAATTTTGGAAAACTACATATTATGCTAAAAATTTTCAGAAACAAATTTCTAAAGTATACATATTATACTAAAATTTAGACCTATTCTAAAATATAATTACTATTCTGAGTTTAGACTATCTGCTTTAGAATTATGTGATTAAATATAGTACTATTAACATATTCTTATATATTTTTTCAGATTATAAACCTAAAGTATTGTAAAATTTTAAGCACTTAAATATTTTAAAAGGAAATTAATATTTCTTCTTTTGATTTAGGTTCTACTGACTTTGAGTATTTGAATTTTTTATTGGAATTATACACCTAAGCAAGCATGTTATGCTATTTCTTAAAGAAATCAGTCCAAAGCAAACTAAACATCTGATATGTGCTAGATAATTTAAAAGAGAACAGTGGGTGAATTTCTTTCCTAGAATGTATTAAGCCTTTGGTATGTTCTGCTACTTCTACACATAACTGTTAGATTGTATTGAGTTATGGAGGAAGGCAGTAATGTCTATTTTAGGAAGAAAAAAATACCATTCCAGATATCTACTTTTGAAATACTACATATATCATATTTACCTTTTCACCTAAATCAACTATTTTGTTTTGTTTTTATTTGTTTGTTTGTTTTTAATGGCATACTATTTTAGATATATAGGTGTTTTATCTTCTTTTATCCCTATGTAAATATTGAGTTTTAAAAAATATTTCCTGCTTCTTGTTTGGACTACCTACTGCAATTCATTTTTTATTTAGTTTGATTTTTTTATATTTTGTAATATATAATTTTCTCTAATTTTTAGCTATCTTAACTGGTATGTCATGTTGATGAGTAAGACAGGGAAAGAGATTACTATGCCTTTGTATAGGAAGGCTAATCAAAGGGTCTTTAATTTAGGGTGTAGCATTATTGAGTTTTCCCTTGAAGACAATCAAATGCCATTAACGAGATGCCTTTCTTTGGTCTTATTATTTTCTTCATTTAAACAACTGTCATTCATCTTACTAGAGGCCAAGAGTTTGAATGTTTGCTTGCTGGATTTAAAGTAGGAGAATAGGGCTGGAACAATGGCTGCATCATTTAAGTAACACATTCTCTTTTAATCTTTCAATTTTCCATTTGGTAGTCCCACCTCAGCTGTGCCCAGTTTCCTTAAGTACATATTACCTATGGTGGGTAATTGTCTAGAAGCCTATTTGTGTCTTTCAAACCATTCTCCTTTATCAAACCTTGCAGCATCTTTGAGGGCAGTTGGTGTCGTAAGAACCTGAGCTTATCCTAGATTTTGCAAAGCCCAGAGATGACATCTGAGCTTCCTGTTTGTATTTATCTCTGCTTTCTCAGTTATCACTAATGTATTTGCTTTTCAACTTTCAAGAAAAAAAAAATCTGTCATTTTTCTATTGTTCCCCTCGTTCTTGTAAATGGTATGCGTTCCTCCTTTTTAGATCTTTTTAATGTCTTTTTTGTTGTTGGAAATTCAGAAAGTATTAAGGAGAACATATGTTAAATTTACCATCTTTAAGTGAAAGACCTTATTTTAAACTACATAAAGAAAATAAGAGAAATTCACTATTTTTATTTTTTTTAGCTGTTTTATTTTTGAACTTTTAGGTTCAGAGGTACAAGTGCAGGTTTGTTACATAGGTAAACTTGTGTCATGGGAATTTGTTGTACAGATTATTTCATCACCCAGGTATAAAGTCTAGTACCCATTAGTTATTTTTAAAAGGCCTCAATGTCATTTCCTTCTATGTGTCCATGTATAAAAGACAGAAATACAACTTGACCCAGCAATCCCATTATTGGGTACATACCTGGAGGAATATAAATTATTCTATTACAAAGACACATGCAAATAAATGTTCACTGCACCACTGTTCACAATAGTAAAGATATGGAATCAACCTACATGCCCATCAATGATAAACTGGATAAAGAAAATGCAGTAGATATACATTACAGAATATTATGCAGCCATAAAAAAAGAGTGAGCTAATGTTCTTTGCAGGGACGTGTATGGAACTAGAGGTCATTATAGTTAGCAAACTAACATGGGAACAGAAAACTGAATACCACGTGTTCTCATTTATAGGTAGGAACTTAATAATAAGAGAAGATTATTTTTAGAAAGGAAAATGTAATAAATATATTTTCTCAGTTAGAAGGCTTCAATACATATTTTTCAAGAAATAAAACAAAAAGTTATATATCCCAATTTGACCAAGGGTGCTCCATTTTTGGGAAAGAGGTTAATATTATTTTTATTGTACTTCACAAGAAAGTGTCATCATTAGTTAATAATTATGTTCTTTAAAGTTCTAGTTTCTAAGAATGGAAAAAAAAGTTGTAAGCCAAAATTATTTCCCTTACAAGATACATAATATGAAATAAAACTGTCTCTGGAAGTTTCTTTTGATCTTAATTTTTGGTGATTCTTAAAACTCAAAATGGCATTTTTTTCTTTAATTGTCTTGTTAGTATTGCTATGTGATTGCAAATTCACTTACTTTTCAAAGTCTTAAGTAAAATTTTCAACATTGATTTTCTTGTAAAACTTTTTCATTCAAAAACTGCAGTTTTGATGGACAGTTTTCTTGTATTTAAAATTTCTTAAGCTCTTTGATTCAAAGTAGGGGAGTAGATTTTAGGCATTCAAGTCTATTAGAGGAAGTGAAGCTGAATAAAATTGCAGATACTGAATCTTTCAGTAATAACATCCAATTCTCCCTTATCTTAGTTTCTTCAGCAATAGCTTTGGAATTGTGTATATTAGCTGAATATTTGATAAATCTCTTAAATCTAAGGAAAATACTACTTGATATTAGGGGGTCATTTATTAACATCCCTTATGTCTTAAAACTGTCTTATTGCCATTATTAGTTAAAATGTCTCTTTTGTTTGTTTGTATCACATTGTTCATAAATAGCATTGCCTCAAATTTGCATTATGTAGTATTATATCTTCAAATGTATATTTGGTTGAAGTTTTTCTTTTTTTTAATTTGGCAAGGACTTCACATCTTGCAGAGATAGCTTTAGATTTCCCAATCTTGAGTATCTTTTAGATACCTCAGAAAGTATCTACAAAATGTAAAATGTGACTAAAAACAGATGAAGAAAAAAATGAAATAAAGTAGATCTGAAAACAAAATTGTTTAAGTTCCCAGGAAACCCAGAATAAGTATATATTTAGCTATTTTAGTTTATCTCTTTTCTGTGGTTCCATGGTTAATTCATCTTTGTAAATCATCCAGTTCTCTGTCATTTCTTTGCTTATATTTTTCTTTTAAAAAATTATCAAAATGAACTGTTGACTATAACCCTAACATGTTCAGATGTTTTTCATGTAAAACATAGCAACCCTGTCTGCTTTGTTTTATTGGTTAAATTTGACTCATCCATTCAATCAAGAGTTAGGAATGGGAGACTTTCTCTTGATGTTGCAGAAGTGAACACTCCACATGAAGACAGGATTAAAATGGATTGTTAAGCAAGGTTTGCTTTAGAGAGCAGGATTCTGTTATTAACATAGAATTTAGAAACCCAAATATAACATAGGCATCATGTTCACCAATACACTCACTATAAAGGTGTAAAAAGAAAACAAGGAACAATCTTGCCCAGGATCATAGAGCTTGTCATTAACATGATCAAGTTATGAGTACAGAAATTGTGATTTACCAGTATATTCTCCCATGGTTTTTAGTAGTTTACGATAATATTTATCTTAAACAAACAAAGTGCCATTCAGAAGCATTGGAATGTAGCCATTATACCCATGACTACTCCCTATAATTTGTATTAAAATGTTTTTCCAGCAAGCATGTTACTGAATCTTTTACATGAATGAAAGAAATAGTAAAATACTTAAAGGTGATTCAGATCTTTATTATATAATTAGACTTAAAATGTATTTATATCCTTAAATGATTTAAATATGTGAAATGTAGGAATGTGCCAGACATTGTATCAAAAGAGAACTAAAATATTTATATTATTACTAACATGGTTCTGATTTACTGATTATCTCAAAATAATTACTAAATATTTTAAATTACAGAGAGCGAAATAATGTGTTTATTTCTTTTCTTTCTTATTTTTCTCTTCATATATATAATTATTTCCTTATAATGCAGCTACCCAGTTCAGAAACCACGATTTCTCTTCATAAGATTTGCTTATAAATACAAATTATTTATTTGTATTTTATGTATAAACACATGATTTATTTGTATATAAACACAAATATACATGTATTTGTGTTTATGTATTATACCACTTTGATTAAAAATCTGCTTTGTCACATTGTGTCATACTGTTTCAATAAAGATTTTCAAGCTTACATTTGATTTGACTTATTAAGTTCCATTTATATTTTACTTACATATGTTTAAGGCTTTTTTCTCTTTTAAATATTCTTTATACATGTCTACGCCCTCATGCCAGTTACTGTAATTGCTCAGGAAGTTCTTCTTCTTTGCAATTTAGTCAATTTTGACCTGTTCTCTCTATGTTTGAAATACCCAGGCTAATGTACAAACCCCTCCATTTTGTTTTAAATTTATTTAACCTACCAGTACAGGTAAATAATTTTAGAAAACTAAGCAGTCGCTTGAATCTTGGGTTTATAAACTAGCAACATATATTTCTTTTCCTGTAACTGAAGGCCTATGACATTAATTTATATATGAAATTATTTGTGCTGCATAACCTTAACATAATTATATCTATAGATGTATTTGTCATTCCTTGAAATGAAACAAATAAATACAAAATGTGTGATATCTAGCTTTGGCAAATAATTATTGAAGTTATATGGAAAAATAATTTCCTGTTACCTAGGAATCTAATTCCACCCTAAGACAGTACAATCATTTTAATTAAAAATATTAATTTATTCCATGGAGCAGAATGTAAGTTTTTCAGAATATTATTTAATACAAGCCACTGAAAGCAAGATTAGTTGATCTTCTTAGCATTAGAAATAAAAGCCACTTGGAGAATAGAATAAAGCAGACTATGAAAGAAAAAGAAAGGAATAAGGAACAGAAAGCATGAACCCCAGACCATTTTATAAAACTAACATTAAATGAGACAATCAGGAAACTATTGTTCATAGTTCTCTCTCATTTCTTTTTTTTTTTTTTTTTTTTTTTTTTTTGAGTAGACTCATTGACAGCTTTTGTTCTGGACTATCTCTTTGAGATCACTTGTGTAACAAAATGCCTTGGAAAACAGAGGTACTGTCTGATTCCAGAGCAAAGGATTGATCTGACTCTTGTCTAGGTTAAGAAAGATAAAGTTCTCATCTGTTGCAAAGGTTGAGCTGATTTCCTAGCAGTTGGTCTTTCTTAAGCTTGGACTTTCTCAACTTGGACTTAAAGCCACTACGTGTACCATCCAGCTGGAATACCCTGCTCCTCCACATCACCCAGAGAGACATCACCCAAAGGAGCAAGTAGAATCTAAACAAACATGAATACAGAAACATGTGTTCTGTGCCATGAGTAATAAATTTTGTTTCACTGAACCAAAAAAAAAGTTGTCTTCTACCAGCATGGAATTGACAGTGTGGCAAGCTAAATTGCTTGCAAGTAAGTTAACATCACAGATATTTCACATTTCTTGAAATTTTGTTCTCTTTGAAGATCTTTTCATTTCTATTATGAAGTATAAAATCCCACATTTCTCATAGAATTTATTTGGCCTCTTTCTTTGGTTTATTTCTCATCCTTTATCTTGTTCTTTCTTCTTTCTTTCCCCTTTCTTGATTATTGTGTTCTTGTTTTCAGGGGAAATCAGAGAAATGATCTCAGCTACACTTCTGTATTTAAAAAACCCAAGAAGTACAATGTCTGAGTCATAGCCATATGATAATATCAATAACTATCTTGGATTTTGGAAAGTAAAATATTGAAGTCTAAAGTGTGCATGAAAACATAAACCTCATGGAATTCGTAGAAATAATGAGAATGATGTAGTGTTTTCTCATAAGCAAAGAAAAGTCCAAATCTATCTGGTGTTGATGATAAAGGATAAATTAAAACAGCTGCCATCTGTGTTTCACTATTTAAGCACAATGAAGCAATGTATGCATTCAAAAGACACACGTGTTCTTAATTTACAACAGAGATTTAGAGCATGGCTATATATACGTGCACACACACACACGCATATAAAATGTATATGATTCACGGTTGAGTTTTACTCACATTTTCTGGGACTTTTATATTTTCATCCACAAAATTATTTAACACTACAGATTTTGCCTGTTTTCCTTTTAATAAGCTTTTACCCAGAAACTGCCCCCTCCAATGTAACAACTTGCAAAGAAGCTATATCTCTAAGTTTAATCAGATCAAATACTTTCTAGATTAATTGTTGAAATTCTTGACATTTCAACCAACCAATATTTATTGTCAGAAAAAAATACACATGCAGTTAGATTCAGAATTATCAAAATACATATTATAGAACTGCCCAATTTATTGACTTTTTTGTTACTTTTTTATAATACTAGGGAAATTAAAACAATGAAGCAAACAAACATTTATAATGACCTGTATAAAATCAGATCAAATGGGAAATAGGAATGAACGATTTTTAGTAATAAATGAGAAAGAAAAAATGTTCTACTCTCTTACAATGGTGTTTTCCTCAACCTTTTTTTGTTATTAAAGTCTTCTGGGATCCTTCCGATGCAGTATTGTTCATTTAAACTATTCAATGAAACTTGAAATAACATTCATTAGAAACAAACTTTGATTTATTTTAAAATTGTTTTTTATTAAAATTACAAAAGTATGTGATTAGAATGGACCCTAGAGAAGATCTTGTTCAAATCTTTTATTGTAAAGATAATGAGATTAAAAAAATTGTAAGATGAACAAAATATTCCCTAATCCCTTTTCCTACCACGGAGAATACTAAACGTTATCATCTGCATTCAGCCCACTGCTCTTTCTATCATATCATCCTACATTAGAGACATCATTTTATTTTTAATTCAGGGAAACAATACTTCTTATGTTCCCTAAAGTAGTGCCTGCTCTCATGAATTTTCATGTACTTTTGTTTCTAATTTTTCTCTGACATTTTATCATTTAGTGAGATATATATTATAAAAACTTATTCTGAAAAATCCAAAGTTATACTTACCACAATGAGAAAAGATTGTAATGATTATTTGTTAGGCAGTTAATTTATACAATGACATAACAGACTTCTAAAGTTACACACACACACAGGCCAAATCATGAAACAATTGACTAAGCTATAAATATGAAAATACAAATAAAAACAAAAAAAGAGCTTCATAGGATAGATACGAAGTAGGCATAAAGTCTTAATAAAAACTGAGCCTATCACAAAATAAATTAATTCTGTGCTTAATATCTGTCTACTTTGTATTTATTCCAGAGTATCTTAATGTATTATAGTTTTTGTGTTATCCTTATTGTTGTTAATGTTATTTTATTTAAAAAAATAGAAATTTAAATAAAAGAAAGTGATATCTTTGGGAAAATTATCTTCCAAAATATATATGTAACGTGGTTAATACTGAGTGTCAACTTAACTGGATTGAAGGATAGAAAGCTTTAATTCTGGATGTGTCTGTGAGGATATTGCCAAAAGAAATTAACATTTGGGTAGGTGTGGGGAGGGCAAAGCCACCCTACATCTGGTTGGCACAACCTAATCAGCTGCCAGTGAATATAAAGCAGGCAGAAAAATGTGAGAAGGAATGATTGGCATAGCCTCCTAACCTACATTTTTCTCCTGTGCTGGATACTTCCTTCTCTCAAACACTGGACTCCAAATTCTTCCGTTTTGGGACTCAGTCTAACTCCACATACTCCTCAGCTGACAGACTCAGTTTAACTCTGCATACTCCTCAGCTTACAGACAGTCTATTGTGGGACCTTGTGACTGTGCAAGTTAGTATTTAATAAACATATATATATATATATATATATATATATATATATATATATATATACAGTATTAGTATATGTACAGTTTTATATATATATAAATTAGTATTTATATTATATTTATTAGTATTTAATAAACATATATATACAGTATTAGTATATGTACAGTTTTATATATATAGACACACACACACAAGTATTAGTTCTATCTCTCTAGAGAACCTTGATTAATACAGATTTGGGTACCAGGAGTGGTTCTAGAGGAACAGAATATTAAGATATTAAGGGTGGTGTTCTTTCATTGGTTTTGGGGTTTCTGGAGTTGGCTGATTAATATGATTAGACCCAAAAATGCTAAGAACTCTACTTCTAATAGTTTAGACAACACTGATAGTCCTTGGTATGAACTGTTTAGAGAGTTGTGCAAAATAAATTTGATACTCCCAATTCACCATTGGTAAGAGGCAAGAAAGTTAGTGACTCTATACATCATACCTTTGACCATATGTAGAGAACCAAGGAGCATAATGAAGCTGGTTGGTCCTAAGTTTAGTGGACAAAGTGATGAAAGAAAATGATCAATTATCTTATAAGTGCAATAAATATTACCTTTTGGCATCAATTCTTTGAATAGTTTACCAAACCAATACTTAAAATATATTATGCTTTCACATAGATAATTTAAGTAAATTAATGTTTCACTTCATAGTTCCAAAGTAAGTTCAGCATTGACCTGGATTATAAGAAAGAGTTCCAATTTTCTTTATAAATGTTATATTCAAGTAAAAAATAGATTTTTTTATGAAATAATTTTGATCTACTTTATAGTAGCTGTGTTTTATGAACCCTATAGACATTATTCTAAAATATAGTGAATATATTGCAAGAATGTATACCTACATATTCAATGTACTAATGTAAGATTCTGCAAAAACCTCCATTTTTAAAATAAATAAGTGACAAAGACCTTTTCCTTTTCCCTGAACAAAAAATAATAATATTTAATATCAAAATGCATATAAATATAATTATTTGTTCATAACTGCACACACAAATATTTCCTTACTAAAGTCAATGTTTCCAAAGATAAGATATCTTAGTAACTGATGCTAGCTGATATAAATACATATATGGATATTGTATCTAATATTTTTATGTTGTAATTACAACTTTCATATTAGTCATGAGTTAGTCATTTACAAAATTAATAATATGTTAGGTACCAGGTAAGTTTCAGACCTATATCTACCTGAGTTTTCAGTTGCATTCATAAACAGAAATGCATTTCCCTTGATAATTTCACACTTGCACTCTTGAGAAATCTTATGTAATCCAGAAAGATCTTAAAACTTTTGTTTCAATGAGAAACTCAGGGGTCAGACATGCACTAGAAAATTGTATTAAATAACTTCAGTAATTACCATTTCATTATTATAAGAAAATCCAAATTACCAAGGTCAAAACGGAAAAAATAAAAACATCACAAAAAAAAAAATAAAAATAAAAAAAAAATAAATAAAAACATCACTTTCTTTATTTCTCTTCAATGTGCAAACCAACCTCTATCACCTCTAGCCCTAACCTTACTTTATTTTTGCTGCAGGTCAACTTACAATGGCCAAAGGAATAAAGAAGAATGACAGGGTTAATGATGGAGATTTGAATTATTTTGATTTTTCTGATGTGCATGGTGTAGTTTCCTTTTGTTAGCCACTCAAACCAAAAGCAGCTTAAAGTATGTAATTTGTGATATCTAATTAATCAGTCGTTCATATCCAAGGCTATTAAAAACTCATACTGTACAATAGAGATTTGTATCATGCATAAAAGAAGAATGTAATGTTTCTTTTAGCACCACCCAGTTGGTGAGTTTGGAAATGACGACTTCTCTGAAGAGTCCAAATTAAACTGGAACAAAGGCAAAAGTTCTCCTCAGGAGGCCAGACAATAAAGAAAAAGCAGTTCTTACACACCTCTACTTTAATTATAGCAAATGGCCCATCGGCTTCAAAACCAAAAGTAGCCAATGACTTGTCACTTCTGTGCTTGCATTTCTCACCCTCCACCTATCTTTGTGATACTATAACACTGTCTAGATATTATTGCATTTATAATGATGTAGTATAATTTATTTGATTATTCATTTATTATCTCAGTTTGATGAATTATTTAAGGGAATAAAATACACTTTACACTTGTTTAGTCACAATATCTTGCATCTGGGCCATTCCTGTAAGAATAAAATGCCCTGGGAAAACTCAGCTTGGAACTGCCCAAGATAATAATATTTGCAGAAAAACAGGTACTGTTGGCATCTTCAATGGTACCCTTAGATATCATAAATTAAAAAAAAATAGAAATTAGAAACAAAGCCATATCCCACCCTTCCAGCTTTGAGCCCACAATAGCCATTCCAATTTTAGTCTTTTTTTTATAGGTCACCCAATCTAGGGTGTTTGTTATACTCACACAAATGTACTAAGATATAAATTGGAACCAGATGTGGGATGTTGACATTATGAATATGAAAGCAATTTTGGAACTGGTTAATAGGTAGAGGTTTAAAGAATTTGAAGGTGAGTGATAGAAAAAGCCTATATTGCCATAAATGAAGTGCTAAGTGTTGTTTTATTGTGTGCTCAGAAGGATAGAATTCTAGACAGAGTCTCAATCATCCTCAAGATTACCTAAGTGGTTGTGATCAGAATATTGGTAGAAATGTGAATGGCAAAGAAAATGCTGATGAAGTCTTAGAAATAAATGAGAAACAAGGTATTAGAAATTGAATAAAGGCTATTCTTTACTATAAAGTGGCAAATAACTTGACTGAATTGTATCCACACCCTAAAACTTTGTGGAAGGCAGAACTTGCAAGCAATTAATTAGGATAGTTGGTAGAAGAAATATCTGAACACAGTGATCAGGGTCTCTTTATTGCTTATAGTAAAATACTAAAAGAGAGAAACAAATTAAAGATGAAATGTATAATCTAAAGGGAGGTATACTGTAAAGAGTTAGAAAATTCTCAGCCTGACCAGTTTGTAAAAAGAAAAAGGGCATGTTCATAAGAGAATACCAACAGTATGGCCAAATTAGTCTTGATAATAAGATTAGTATGGATAGAAGGAAGCCAGGTTATGTTTATCAAGACAGTGAAAGAATAACACAAAGGCATTTTAGATGTCATAATTCCTCCACTTCCATCATAGGACAAGAGTGGCAGGGCCTTGAGGGCAGAACCGTTTCAAGACAGAGCCCTAGGGAGCTTATGGTACCTCAGAGCTCATTACATAGGGCCATGTCTTGTATTCGCTTCATGCCTTCCTGTGCAATGTTCTTTGGCCACCCCCAGAATAGTGTAAGCAGGCCAAAATGCAGCTCAGTCTATTACTGTGAAAAGGAAAAGTGGTAAACGTTGGCAGCTCCCAAGTGGTGCTACCTTTGTAGCCATACAGAGTACACAAACTATGCAGATATGGCTATCTCCATCTAGACTTCAAAGAGTGCCTTAAAGAGTCTCTGGACCCAGGTGGAGAACTGCCACAGGGTAGGGCTGTCACAAAAGCCTCCTCTAATGTGATACCCATTGGAGCCTTGGGTTCATGGCCACTGTAGAGTCCCTGCAAGGACAATGCCCAGCAGAGCCGTCAAGTCAGAGACACTGCAGAGAAGCCCCACAAGAGCTATGTGTAATGGAGCTCCAGGAGCAGTGCCATCCCCAAGACCCCAGAACTTTGGGGTCACCAACATGCACTTCTAGCCCAAGAGAGTTACATGTACTGAACACCAGCCCATGAAAGATGCATCATGTGTGCCACCAGGTAAAGCCATAGGGTGGGGTCGTCTGGAACCTTGTGGACCCAACCCCACCCCAGTGTGTCTGGAAGGTGGGACCTGGAGTCAAAGAAAATCATTCTCAAGCATCAAATTTTAATACTGTTTACCTTGTTGTTGCCTACTTAATTCTGACCAATTACCTCTCCGTCTTTCCTTTTTTCCCTTTAAAATGGAGCTATCTGTCTTGTGCCTGTTTCACTTTGCTTCAGAATGATTTTTTTTTTTGAGATGGAGTCTAACTCTGTATCCCAGGCTGGAGTGCAGTGGCCTGATCTTAGCTCACTACAACCTCTGCCTCCCAGGTTCAAGCAATTCTCCTGCCTCAGTATCTTGAGTAGCTGGGATTAAAGGCACTCACCACTATGCCCAGCTCATTTTTTGTGTGTTTTTAGTAGAGACGGGGTTTCACCATGTTAGCCAGGATGGTCTTGAACTCCTGACCCTCCAGACCTCAGGTAATTTGCCCACCTTGGCCTCACAAAATGCTGGGATTGCAGGTGTGAGAATGATTTTTTACCTTGTGTCTCATCTATATCTGATTTACAGATGCTGGATGTAAGACTTTTGAGTTGATGCTATAACAAGTTAAGATTTTGTGGGCTACTGGGATAAAATACGTGTTTTTTGCATGTGAGTAGGACATGAATTTGAGGGTCTAGAAGTGAAATTCTGTAATCTGGATGTTTCCCCCAACATTTATATGTTGAAATTTCAGAAGTGGGGCATTTAGGTGATTAAGCCATGAGAGCAGAGCCCTAATGGGTAGGAGTAATGCCCTTACAAAAGGGCTTGAGAAAGTAGATTCACCACTTTTGTTCCTTCTGCCATATGAGGACACAGCATTTCTCTCCTCCAAGGGATGCAATAGGAAGGTGCCATCTTGGAGCAAAGATCAGGCCCTCACCAGGCACTGACACTGCCAATTCCATGATCTTACAGTCTCAGCCTCCACAGCTGTGATAAATGAGTTTATGCTGTTTATAAATTACCCAGTCTCAGATATTTTCTGATAGGAGCACATATGGAATGACACACCAAGGTATTTTCAGGGTTGGTTCCTTCTGAGAACCATGAGGAAAAGTTTTGTCCAACCTCACCTCATTCCTTGGCTTATAGGTAGCTTGCTTTTTTCTGTGTCTTCATGCTGTCTTCCCTCTATACATCTGTCCAAATTTCCTCTTTTTACAAGAACATCAGTGATATTGGATTAGGGCCCACTATAAAGGCCTTATTTTAACTTTATTACCTGTGTACACACCCTGATTCAAAACATGGTCATGTTCTGAAGGTGTTAGAACTTCAACATATACATTTTTCAGCTCATATCAATGGTTAATCATTTCTATAAATGCCTCATATCATAAATAGATTTTACTGAAAGTATCTAAAAATTTGCAGTAGATTCTCTCTGTTCTAATAATAGAATCTCAGGTTTACAGGTTGATTGCTAAAGAAAATTATGAATTCCATTCCCCATGGAGCACATCTACCCAATATATTTTAAAATGCTTACTTTGGGCAGGAATGCAAAGCTGCTACCATCTTATAACATCACATTTTCTCCTACTTATATGTAAAGTCATATGTAAGATTTTAGAAATATACTCGCTTTGAGTTGTAAAACTTATAGTAAACCTGCCAGTTCTGTTGCCTGTGGAGAATGTCTATGCCATCTCCTCTTCTTTCTTCTGGATACCTTACTTTGCACAATGACAATTGATAAATTGAAAACTACTGATGACTGCTCTTTTTAGAGTCACCTATACCAAGTAATATATATGCTTTTAAAATCTCACATCAATATCTGGTTAGAAAAACATGTTATAAATATCTAGACAAAGCATTTACAAAATTTAGACTTGCCTTCCACCTTAATTTGATGATGGCATTAAAAGAAATAATTGTATCGATTTGCATCTCTCTGATGACCAGTGACGATGAGCATTTCTTCATATGATTGTTGGCCTCATATATGTCTTCTTTCGTAAAGTATTTGTTCATATCCTTTGCCCACTTTTGAATGGGCTTGTTTGTTTTTTTCCTGTAAATCTGCTTGAGTTGTTTGTAAATTCTGGATATCAGCCCTTTGTCAGATGGGTAGACTGCGAAAATTTTTTCCCATTCTGTTGGTTGCCGATCCACTCTAGTGACTGTTTCTTTTGCCGTGCAGAAGCTGTGGAGTTTCATTAGGTCCCATTTGTCTATTTTGGCTTTTGTTGCCAATGCTCTTGGTGTTTTGTTCATGAAGTCCTTGCCTACTCCTATGTCCTGGATAGTTTTGCCTAGATTTCCTTCTAGGGTTTTTATGGTGCCAGGTCTTATGTTTAAGTCTTTAATCCATCTGGAGTTAATTTTAGTGTAAGGTGTCAGGAAGGGGTCCAGTTTCTGCTTTCTGCACATGCAAATCAAAACCACATTGAGATACCATCTCACGCCAGTTAGAATGGCGATCATTAAAAAATCTGGAGACAACAGATGCTGGAGAGGATGTGGAGAAAAAGGAACACTTTTACACTGTTGGTGGGAGTGTAAATTAGTTCAACCATTGTGGAAGACAGTGTGGCGATTCCTCAAGGCCTTAGAAATAGAAATTCCATTTGACCCAGCAATCCCATTACTGGGTATATATCCAAAAGACTATAAATCGTTCTACTATAAGGACACATGTACACGAATGTTCATTGCAGCACTGTTTACAATAGCAAAGACCTGGAATCAACCCAAATGCCCATTGATAATAGACTGGATTGGAAAAATGTGGCACATATACACCATGGAATATTATGCAGCAATCAGAAATGATGAGTTCGTGTCGTTTGTAGGGACATGGATGAATCTGGAAAACATCATCCTCAGCAAACTGACACAAGAACAGAAAATGAAACACCGCATATTCTCACTCATAGGTGGGTGATGAAAAATGAGAACACATGGACACAGGGAGGGGAGTACTAAACACTGGGGTCTATTGGGGGGAAAAGGGGAGGGCCAGTGGGAGGGGGAGGTGGGGAGGGATAGCCTGGGGAGAAATGCCAAATGTGGGTGAAGGGGAGAAGAAAAGCAAAGCACACTGCCATGTGTGTACCTACGCAACTGTCTTGCATGCTCTGCTCATGTACCCCAAAACCTATAATCCAATAAAAAATTTAAAAAAAATAAATAAATATAAAAAATAAAAAAAAAAAAAAAGAAATAATTGTATAATTATTATTTCTGCCAGGATAAAGTGAAAATATAATGTCTTATAATATTAGTTAGCTATGTTTAAATAATTATAATTATGTAACTCATAAAGCTAACTGCTTTAAAAAGTGTCAAAGAATCATATAAACTATAAAGCTGTCAACCTTCCCCATAGGGAATTTGGCCTTAAGAAATGATAGCAAACACTCAATGCTTACTACGTGCAAGGCACTCTTTGAAACCTTGCAAATATATAGTATCTATAAATACATGTCATCTTTACACCTATCTTAGTAAGGAGTTCCTATTATTCTCTCTAATTTGCATATGGGAAAACAAAGGTGTAGATCAGGTAAGTAAAGTATCCAACATCAGCCTAGTGAATAAAAAACCGTGGTAGAAACAAAATTTAAAGCAAGAAAGTCTGACCCCAGAATTAAGAATCTTAGCTACTGCCCATACTACCATTTATTATGAAATGAATGAATAAGTGCTGAATGGTTAAGCGCATTGACCTGTGATCATGAGATCTGCATTTGAATTAGTTTTATCACTTATTATCTGCCTGATGTTTCTGTTTCTCAAAGTATTTTTGGCACTCAGCCTTAATGAAACAGTCAATATCTACTCACTGCAGAGCCTCTTCTTTTGTGTTGCCAGCTTCATTCTTGTTCATTCTAAATATATCTCATAAAATATATTATGGGTCTCACTTAAATAATAATGCCTCTCAGCTATTGTGATTGGCTAATAAGTGATTATAAATTCAAAGAGCTTAGCACGATTCTAATCAGAGTAAGCACTCAATAATCCTTGGCTATTATTACCAAAACTTCTTTATAATTAGTGCCACCATCCTATGATTACAATTGCTAATATCAGTACTGTTGATACTACCAATAAACTTAAATTATATAAGATTTAACCCTTTTCCTGTTTAGAAAAAAAATGCAGCTCATGGCCATCACTTATTTAATTTTACATAAACATGCTCTTTGAGGCTGAAGCAAATCTAACTGATTTTCTTTTTTTTTTAATTTTTTATTGGATTATAGGTTTTGGGGTACATGAGCAGAGCATGCAAGACAGTTGCGTAGGTACACACATGGCAGTGTGCTTTGCTTTTCTTCTCCCCTTCACCCACATTTGGCATTTCTTCCAGGCTATCCCTCCCCACCTCCCCCTCCCGCTGGCCCTCCCCTTTTCCCCCCAATAGACCCCAGTGTTTAGTACTCCCCTTTCTGTGTCCATGTGTTCTCATTTTTAATCACCCACCTATGAGTGAGAATATGTGGTGTTTCATTTTCTGTTCTTGTGTCAGTTTGCTGAGGATGACGTTCTCCAGATTCATCCATGTCCCTACAAATGACACAAACTCATCATTTCCGACTGCTGCATAATATTCCATGGTGTATATGTGCCACATTTCTCCAATCCAGTCTATTATCAATGGGCATTTGGGTTCATTCCAGGTCTTTGCGATTGTAAACAGTGCTGCAATGAACATTCGTGTACATGTGTCCTTATAGTAGAACGATTTATAGTCTTTTGGATATATACCCAGTAATGGGATTGCTGGGTTAAATGGAATTTCTATTTCTAAGGCCTTGAGGAATCGCCACACTGTCTTCCACAATGGTTGAACTAATTGACACTCCCACCAACAGTGTAAAAGTGTTCCTTTTCCTCCACATCCTCTCCAGCATCTGTTGTCTCCAGATTTTTTAATGATCGCCATTCTAACTGGCGTGAGATGGTATCTCAATGTGGTTTTGATTTGCATCTCTCTGATGATCAGTGACGATGAGCATTTTTTCATATGATTGTTGGCCTCATATATGTCTTCTTTCGTAAAGTATCTGTTCATATCCTTTGCCCACTTTTGAATGGGCTTGTTTGTTTTTTTCCTGTAAATCTGTTTGAGTTCTTTGTAAATTCTGGATATCAGCCCTTTGTCAGATGGGTAGACTGCGAAAATTTTTTCCCATTCTGTTGGTTGCCGATCCACTCTAGTGACTGTTTCTTTTGCCGTGCAGAAGCTGTGGAGTTTCATTAGGTCCCATTTGTCTATTATGGCTTTTGTTGCCAATGCTTTTGGTGTTTTGTTCATGAAGTCCTTGCCTACTCCTATGTCCTGGATGGTTTTGCCTAGATTTCCTTCTAGGGTTTTTATGGTGCCAGGTCTTATGTTTAAGTCTTTAATCCATCTGGAGTTAATTTTAGTGTAAGGTGTCAGGAAGGGGTCCAGTTTCTGCTTTCTGCACATGGCTAGCCAGTTTTCCCAACACCACTTGTTAAACAGGGATTCCTTTCCCCCTTGCTTGTTTTTGTCAGGTTTATCAAAGATTGTATAGTTGTATGTATGTTGTGTTGCCTCCGGTGCCTCTGTTTTGTTACATTGGTCTATATCTCTGTTTTGGTACCAGTACCATGCTGTTTTGATTACTGTAGCCTTGTAGTATAGTTTGAAATCCGGTAGTGTGATGCCCCCCGCTGTGTTCTTTTTGCTTAGAATTGACTTGGCTATGCGGGCTCTCTTTTGGTTCCATATGAAGTTCATGGTGGTTTTTTCCAGTTCTGTGAAGAAAGTCGATGGTAGCTTGATGGGGATAGCGTTGATTCTGTAAATTACTTTGGGCAGTATAGCCATTTTCACGATATTAATTCTTCCTAACCATGAACATGGAATGTTTCTCCATCTGTTTGTGTCCTCTCTGATTTCATTGAGAAGTGGTTTGTAGTTCTCCTTGAAGAGGTCTCTTATGTTCCTTGTGAGTTGTATTCCAAGGTATTTTATTCTTTTTGTAGCAATTGCGAATGGCAGTTCGCTCTTGATTTGGCTTTCTTTAAGTCTGTTATTGGTGTAGACGAATGCTTGTGATTTTTGCACATTGATTTTATATCCTGAGACTTTGCTGAAGTTGCTTATCAGTTTCAGGAGGTTTGGGGCTGAGGTGATGGGGTCTTTTAGGTATACTATCATGTCGTCTGCAAATAGAGACAATTTGGCTTCCACCTTTCCTATTTGAATACCCTTTATTTCTTTTTCTTGCCTGATTGCTTTGGCTAGAACTTCCAGTACTATATTGAATAGGAGTGGTGAGAGAGGGCATCCTTGTCTAGTGCCGGATTTTAAAGGGAATGCTTCCAGTTTTTGCCTATTCAGTATGATATTGACTGTTGGTTTGTCATAATTAGCTTTTATTACTTTGAGATACGTTCCATCGATACCAAGTTTATTGAGGGTTTTTAGCATAAAGGGCTGTTGAATTTTGTCAAATGCCTTCTCTGCGTCAATTGAGATAATCATGTGGTTTTTGTTTTTGGTTCTGTTTATGTGGTGAATTACATTGATAGACTTGTGTATGTTGAACCAGCCTTGTATCCCCGGGATGGATCCTACTTGATCATGATGAATAAGTTTTTTGATTTGCTGTTGCAATCGGCTTGCCAATATTTTATTGAAGATTTTTGCATCAATTTTCATCATGGATATCGGCCTGAAGTTTTC
This sequence comes from Callithrix jacchus, assembly GCF_049354715.1. NCBI lineage: Eukaryota > Metazoa > Chordata > Mammalia > Primates > Cebidae > Callithrix > Callithrix jacchus. The sequence goes on from NC_133502.1 coordinate 84,604,061, forward strand.
TTTTCTCGTTGGGTCTCTGCCGGGTTTTGGCATCAGGATGATGTTGGTCTCATAAAATGATTTGGGAAGGATTCCCTCTTTTTGGATTGTTTGAAATAGTTTTAGAAGGAATGGTACCAGCTCCTCCTTGTGTGTCTGGTAGAATTCGGCTGTGAACCCATCTGGACCTGGGCTTTTTTTGAGTGGTAGGCTCTTAATTGCTGCCTCAACTTCAGACCTTGTTGTTGGTCTATTCCTAGTTTCAGCTTCCTCCTGGTTTAGGCTTGGGAGGACACAGGAGTCCAGGAATTTATCCATTTCTTCCAGGTTTACTAGTTTATGCGCATATAGTTGTTTGTAATATTCTCTGATGATGGTTTGAATTTCTGTGGAATCTGTGGTGATTTCCCCTTTATCATTTTTTATTGCATCTATTTGGTTGTTCTCTCTTTTATTTTTAATCAATCTGGCTAGTGGTCTGTCTATTTTGTTGATCTTTTCAGAAAACCAGCTCTTGGATTTATTGATTTTTTGAAGGGTTTTTTGTGTCTCAATCTCCTTCAGCTCAGCTCTGATCTTAGTTATTTCTTGTCTTCTGCTGGGTTTTGGGTTTTTTTGATCTTGATCCTCTAGCTCTTTCAATTTTGACGATAGGGTGTCAATTTTGGGTCTCTCCATTCTCCTCATATGGACACTTATTTCTATACACTTTCCTCTAGAGACTGCTTTAAATGTGTCCCAGAGATTCTGGCACGTAGTGTCTTCGTTCTCTTTGGTTTCGAAGAACTTCTTTATTTCTGCCTTCATTTCGTTGTTTACCCAGTCAACATTCAAGAGCCAGTTGTTCAGTTTCCATGAAGCTGTGCGGTTCTGGGTCGGTTTCTGAATTCTGAGTTCTAACTTGATTGCACTATGGTCTGAGAGGCTGTTTGTTATGATTTCAGTTGTTTTGCATTTGTTGAGCAGTGCTTTACTTCCAATTATGTGGTCAATATTAGAGTAGGTGTGATGTGGTGCTGGGAAGAATGTATATTCTGTGGATTTGTGTTGGAGAGTTCTGTAAATGTCTATCAGGTTTGCTTGCTTCAGGTCTTAGTTCAAGCCCTGGATATCCTTGTTGATTTTCTGTCTGGTTGATCTGTCTAGTATTGACAGTGGAGTGTTAAAGTCTCCCACTATTACTGTGTGGGAGTCTAAGTCCTTTTGTAAGTCATTAAGAACTTGCCTTATGTATCTTGGTGCTTCTGCATTGGGTACATATAAGTTTAGGATCGTTAGCTCTTCTTGTTGTATCGATCCTTTTACCATTATGTAATGGCCTTCTTTGTCTCTTTTGATCTTCGTTGCTTTAAAGTCTATTTTATCAGAGATGAGAATTGCGACTCCTGCTTTTTTATGCTTTCCATTAGCTTGGGAAATCTTCCTCCATCCCTTTATTTTGAGCCTTTGTGTATTTTTGCATGTGAGATGGGTTTCCTGGATACAGCACACTGATGGGTTTTGGAATTTTATCCAATTTGCCAGTCTGTGTCTTTTGATTGGTGCATTTAGTCCATTTACATTTAGGGTTAATATTGCTATGTGTGAGTTTCATATTGCCATTTTGATGCTAAGTGGCTGTTTTGCCTGTTAGTTGTTGTAGATTCTTCATTATGTTGAAGCTCTTTAGCATTCAGTGTGATTTTGGAATGGCTGGTACTGGTTGATCCTTTCTATGTGTAGTGCCTCTTTTAGGAGCTCTTGTAAAGCAGGCCTGGTGGTGACAAAATCTCTGAGTACTTGCTTGTTCGCAAAGGATTTTATTCTTCCTTCACTTCTGAAGCTCAGTTTGGCTGGATATGAAATTCTGGGTTGAAAGTTCTTTTCTTTAAGAATGTTGAATATTGGCCCCCACTCTCTTCTGGCTTGTAGTGTTTCTGCCGAGAGATCTGCTGTGAGTCTGATGGGCTTCCCTTTGTGAGTGACCTGACCTTTCTCTCTGGCTTCCCTTAGTATTCTCTCCTTTATTTCAACCTTGTTGAATCTGACCATTATGTGCCTTGGGGTTGCTCTTCTTGCAGAATATCTTTGTGGTGTTCTCTGTATTTCCTGCAATTGAGTGTTGGCCTGTCCTGCTAGGTGGGGGAAATTTTTCTGGATGATGTCCTGAAGAGCATTTTCCAGCTTGGATTCATTCTCTTCGTCCCCTTCTGGTACACCTATCAAACGTAGGTTAGGTCTTTTCACATAGTCCCACATTTCTTGGAGACTTTGTTCATTTTTTTTTGGGCTTTTTTCTCTGATCTTGGTTTCTCATTTTATTTCATTGAGTTGGTCTTCGACTTCAGATATTCTTTCTTCTGCTTGGTCCATTCGGCTATTGAAACTTGTGTTTGCTTCACGAAGTTCTCGTATTGTGTTTTTCAGCTCCTTTAATTCATTCATATTCCTCTCTAAGTTATCCATTCTTGTTATCATTTCCTCGAATCTTTTTTCAAATCTTTTTTCAAGGTTCTTAGTTTCTTTGCATTGATTTAATACATTATCTTTTAGCTCACAAAAGTTTCACATTATCCATCTTATGAAGTCTAATTTCGTCATTTCGTCACAGTCATTCTCCGTCCAGCTTTGTTCCCTTGCTGGTGAGGCATTTTGGTCCTTTCTAGGAGGCGAGGTGTTCTGGTTTCGGGTGTTTTCCTGTTTTTTGCGCTGGTTTCTTCCCATCTTTGTGGATTTGTCCGCTGGTCGTCTGCGTAGTTGCTGACTTTTGGTTTGGGTCTCTGAGTGGACACCCAGAATGTTGATGATGAAGTATTTCTGTTGCTTGGTTTTCCTTCTATCAGTCTAGCCCCTTCACTGTATGACTGCTGAGGTCCGCTCCAGACCCTGCTTGTCTGGGGTGCACCTCTAGCAGCTGTGGCACAGCAAGGGATGCTACCAGTTTCTTTTTCTGCTCTCTTTGTCCCAGGATGATGCCTGCCTAATGTCAGTCTTTTGGATATAGAGGGGTCAGTGAGCTGCTTGAGGAGACAGTTTGTACTTTATAGGGGCTTAATTGCTTAGCTGTGCGCTCTGTTGTTCATTTAGGGCTGTTAGGCTGCTATGTTTGATTCTGCTGAAACAGAGCTCATTAAAAAACCCTTTTTTTTTTCAAATACTCTGTGTTGAGGGTTTTGGGCTTTATTTTTGGATGTTTGATGAGGTGTCCTGTCCAGCTAGAAGGCAGACTAGCCACTGTTTGGCTGCCGAGGCTCCGCCCTGCTTTTGTGTGATTTGCCCTGTTCCTGCAGGCTCTGCTGTGGTCTGCACCACGCCCTGCGGTGGAGTCTCTTCGTTGTAGCGTGTTGCCTCAGCAATGGCCGGCTGCGTCAGCAGTGGGCGTGTATCTCTGTTGGGGCGGGTTGCCTCGGCAATGGCTGGCTGCGTCAGCAGTGGGCGTGTATATCAGTTGGGGCAGTTTGCCTCAGTAGTGGTGGATGCCCCTCCCCCACAGAGTGTCTCGGACCATCTGCTCGTGATAGTTTGAAATCGCAGTTTTGTTCGTCCCACTGGGTATCCCAAACGATCTGTCCCTGCAATCCCCTGGGCTGGGCTACTGTCCAAGTCTCGTTCAGTCTCAAGTCCAGCCCTCTCAAGTCTCTGGTTGCCGGTTCAACAGGGCACCCAGACAAGCGCGCCCTTTGGGGATTGCTGGGTAGGGCCGGCCGCCGCCGCCCCAGCTGCCGGCTTCGCCAGGCAGACCTACTGCCTGGCGTCTTGTGTCTTTTTATACTTGGGAGTTTCCCCGTTCTGTGGGCAACAAAGATCAGTCTGGAAATGCAACTCTGACTCACCGTTTGCGGATTCATCGCGAGCTCCAATCCTGGGTTGTTCTCACAGCACCATCTTGAGTCCACCAATCTAACTGATTTTCAATGTGAACGTAGAACGTAGAAACTGTTCTTGTAGTTATTTATAATCAGAACTAACATCAGAATCATCTGAATCATGAGAATCATCTATTTTGGAAAAATCATATTCATCAAATGAATCTTCCACAAACATCTGTTTTAGAAAGATGTTAACAACACATGAAGGAGTCATGTTTTCTAGGATTTGACATTTTCAGCAATTGAGAATTTCTATATTTTGTAAATGGAAATACTACTACTAAGAACAGAATGCTATAAATAGAATGATGTCTTTTGTTTCCAAAGTCAATAAACTAGAGCGATTCCAAAATAATAATAAAAAAAAGCGAGATATTGTAACAAAGTTTTCTGGACCTAAATGCTGAAGCCGAAAGTGCTCCCAGCGAGTGTTCTCTGGCCAAATAAATACAGGGTTAAAAATTAGTTAGTATAAACGTTGTTTAACGCGAATTTTCTACTGTGACTTAGTTTTCTACAAAAAATATAAACTTTGTAATATAACCATGATGCTTAAAATATAGAAAAATGCATAAGTCAAAACTTCAGAGAAGTGTCACAGTTTTAGGGAGAAAAAGGGGGATTTCCTCGCGTCCCCTTTAACTTCCAACAATTCTGCCTCTACTGCTTTCCTGGAGCAGGAGGTTCTTCCTAGAATAAGAAAAATGGAAAATGTGATTTTTGGCTGGATTCCCAATACATAACATATAAAGGAATTTGTTTTACTAATTTATAATTTCCCAAAATTGTACTTTCAAAAATTTTGTCAATTTCATGGAATTCCGCAGCTACTATTATTCCTGTACTTTTAAATTATTTTTTCAATGCTACCATATAACTCAGTAAATAATGACAATATAGCAACAAATTTAGAATATTCCTTATTTTCAATTTTAAAAACATGTAAAAATTGTCTATTGATGACATAAGAAAAAACAAGGCTGTTAATTAGAAAAAAATCTCTGATTTTTAAGGATACTTACATCAAAAAAGATATAGTTAAATGTAAAAAAACATTGTTTTTCTTTTCAAGTATTGGATGTGTGATTTAAAATAAAATAGGGACAAAATAGGTACACTGTTAAAGTTGTAATCATTATTATTATTATTATTATTATTTTAATTTTGAGACAGTCTCACTCCCTCTCCGAGGCTGGCATGCAGTGGCACAATCTCAGATCACTGCAACTTCTACTTCCCAGGTTCAAGCAATCTTTATGCCTCAGCCCACCAAGTAGCTGGGACAGCAGTTGTGTGCCACCATGCCTACTTTTTCTGCTTTTTGTAGCAATGAGGTCTCACTATGTTGCCCAGGTTGCTCTTGAACTCCTGAGCTCAGGTGATCCACCAGTCTTGGTGTCTGAAAATAACATATTATTTTACTTAAGATTTGCTTTATGGGGTCAAGCATAAAAGCAACTTATATTACATAAAAGTTACATAAAAAATAAACAGTGGCCAGATGTGGTGGCTCATGCCTGTAATCCTAGCACTTTATTTATATATATATATATATATATATATATATATATATATATATATATATATATTTTAAGTGGTTGAGCATTAGAATATAATACAATACAATACTTAAATGTTAGAGTACATTTTTATTATCCACATTTTTTAAAAAAACAAGTAATTTCTGAGTTAGTATTTCACCAAGAAGATCCCAGTAATGACATGTGTTGGAAGCATTCTGTAATCCATTGATAGGTACTGAAGAAAGTTCTAATTAGTATATGAGCAAAGAAACTGCAACTAATGGTGGAATTATGATAAGAATAGGATCTATATCAGTGGTGTTAAATCTGCCATATTATAATACATAGACTATATAATGTCTCTTGTGTATCAACTATTCTCATGAAATAGGTGGAAGACAGATATGATTTGGCTGTGTTCCTACCCAAATCTCAACTTTTATTTTATCTCCCAGAATTATCAATTTGTGGGAGGGACTCAGGGAGGCACAATAGATTCATGAGGGCCAGTCTTTCCTGTGCCCCAGGATTTCTAGTGAGTTTATCAGGGGTTTCTGCTTTTGCTTCTTATTTTTCTCTTGCCACTACCATGTAAGAAGTGTCTTTCACTTCCCACCATGATTCTGAGGCCTCCCCAGCCATGTGGAAGAGTAACTTCAATTAAACCTCTTTTTCTTTGCAGTCTCAGGTTTGTCTTTGTCAGCAGCATGAAAACAGACTAATTTAATAAATTGATATCAGTAGAGTGGAGTGTTGCTGAAAAGATACCTGAAAATGTGGAAGCAACTTTGGAACTGGGTAAGAGGCAGAGATGGGAATAGTTTGAAGGGCTCAGAAGAAGACAGGAAAATGTGGGAAAGTTTGGAACCACCTAGAGACTTGTTGAACGGCTTTGCCCAAAATGCTGATAGTGATATGGACAATAAAATCTAGGTTGAGCTGGCCTCAGATGGAGACGAGGAATTTGTTGGAAACCAAAGCAAAGGTGACTCTTGTTATATTTGAGCAAAGAGGCTGGTGGCATTTTACTCCCACCTTAGACATTTGTGAAACTATGAACTTGAGATAAATGATTTAGTGTATCTGGCAGAAAAAATTTCTGAGCAGCAAAGCATTCAAGAGATTATTCGTGTGCTGTTAAAAGCGTTCAGTTTTATAAGGGAAGCAGAGCATAAAAGTTTGAAAAAATTGCAGACTTACTGTGTTATAGAAAAGAAAAATACATTTTAGGGGAAGAAAAGCTGACTGCAGACATTTGCATAAGTAACAAGGAGCCTAATGCTAATCTCCAAGACCATGGAGAAAATGTCATCAGGCCATGTCAGAGACCTTTATGGCAGCCCCTCCCATCACAAGCCCAGAGGTACCAGGAGGAAAAAGTGGTTTCATGGGCTGGACCCAGGATCCCCATGCTGTATGCAGCCTTGGGACTTTGTGCTCTGTGTCCCCACTGCTCCAGCCATAACTGAAAGGGGTCAACACAGTTTGGGTTGTGGCTTCCGAGGTGGAAACCCCAAGCCTTTGCACCTTGCACGTGGTGTTGAGCCTGCAGGTACACAAAAGTCAATACTTGAGATTTGGGAACCTCCTCTAGATTTCAGATGTATGGAAATGCCTGGATGCCCAGGCATAAGTTTGCTACAGGGGCAGAGCTCTCATGGAGAAGCTCTACTAGGGCAGTGTGGAAGCAAACTGTGTGGTCAGAGCCTCCCACACAGAGTCCTTACTGGGGTAATCCCTAGTAGAGCTATGAGAAGAGGGCCATCATCCTCCAGATCCCAGAATGGTAGATCCATCAACAGCTTGCATTGTGCACCTGGAAAACCACAGACAACACCAGCCTGTGAAAGCAACCAGGGTGGAGGCTGTACCCTGCAAAGCCCAGGGGTGGAGCTCCCCAAGATCATGGAAACCCACCTCCTGCGTCAGCATGACTTGGATGTGAGATCTGGAGTCAAAGATCATTTTGGAGCTTTAAAATTTGACTGCCCGTTGGATTTCAGACTTGCATGGGTTCTGTAACACCTTTGTTTTGGCCACCTTTCCCATTTGGAATGGCTGTATTTATTCAATATCTGTACCTCCATTGTATCTAAAAAGAAACTTGCTTTTGATTTTACTAGATCATGGGCAGAAGGGACTTGCCTTGTCTCAGATGAAATTTTGGATTTTGGACTTTTGGGTTAATGCTAAAATGAGTTAAGACTTTGGGGGACTGTTGGAAAGGTATAATTGGTTTTGAAATGTGAAGACATGAGATTTGGAGGAGCCAAGGGTGGAGTGATACAGTTTGACTGTGTCCTCACGGATATCTTAACTTGAATTGTAACTCCCAGAATTCCTACCTGTTGTGAAAGAGACCCAGGAGTAGATAATTGAATCGTGGATGCTGATATTTTCTATCCTATTTTCACAATAGTACATGTGTCTCATGGGATCTGATAGGTTTATCAGGGGTTTCCACTTCTGCTTCTCCTCATTTTCTCTTGCTGCTGCCACGTAAGAAGTGCCTTTTTACCTCCTGCCATGATTCTGAGGTCTCCCCAGCTATGTAGAATTGTAAGTTCAATTTTTCTTCCCAGTCTCAGGTATGTGTTTATCAGCAGCATTTAAATGGACTACTATAATGACCAGGAAAAAACATATTTGAAACCTACAAATATAAATTTATTTAAAGAATATCCTCATACATACTTGCCTAATAGATAGTGAGAAGATCTCATTAAAGGTGAGCCAAATACAATGCCTATCTGCAAACAATATGAAGAAACTGAAAGGATGAATCGACAAATTAAACCAGCAGTCCTGTAATGTTTTCTAGACACTTCTCCTATTTGCTGATAGGTTGGCGTCCTGTTAAGTTTGAGGCGGTGATCTAGTCTTTCAGTTAACAGTTATTGAAAACACTGACTAAACCATTGCTTTTCAAATTATCTGTAGTGGAGAGCAAATATCCTTAATTTTCAATTCCACATAGGCTATTACTTGAGTATAACTTAATAAAAAATGAGAAACAAAAAAAAAATGAAAAATCTATAAATATAAGAACCCAGACTCCAGGTTTTAAAATTATTGGATTCTATAGCCATAAAATCACTCCATTATAATAAAAAAAAACCACAATTCCAACTATGTATTAAAAATATCTGTACATATTTTGTCATGGATTGAAAGCAGACTGAGAATTGACTTAGCCCACAAATAGCATCAGGTAGATGATGAGTCAGGAATTGCACATGAAGACTAGAGAAGCTAGTTAACAGAATACTGTAATTAACAGAACAGTTTATTTTTTTTGCGTCGTTTGTTGTTTGCTTGTTGTTTTGTATTGTTTGGTGGATTTTTATTGTGTTTTATATAACCTAGCCATCTGGGAAAAGACATTTTTTAAACTGTCAAATCTTTATCTAACTTCCTTCAGAATTCCCATTTTTATAATCAACTTGATGACAAAGGGCACATTTGTGTCAAAGTTCTTCAAAGATATGACATATAGCATGTAGGCATTGCTTTCCTATGACCAATGATAGCATTCTTATACAGAATTGGAGGCACATTTTAACCTCTTTAACTCTAGAGTTTATTTAGTTTTAAATATTGGGCAAATTTCTTGAAAATTTGTATTAATATACACATTCATTGAAAAACTGCGGCAGCACTATGAAACAAGTAGTTTATATTTGGCAATTTATGTTTTCCAGAAAAATGGGAAATTCATCACTCAATTAGTTGCAATTTTTTTCTGCATTTTAACTATGGTCAAATTCAAGCTGATATTGTCCAGTTTGCTTCTCAAATTTTTGAAACAATTTGCAAAACTCTGTGCTGTGCAAATGGTTTTAATCAATTGTGGAAATGCTAGGATAAAAACTAATTTGTTTAGGTATGGTTGGCTCCCTTTTATGTACCCACCCCCTTTTTATTTACCTCATTCTTGTACCTAAGCACCATCTAAATGAGAACACAACACAACACAAAACAAAACAAAACAACACAAAACAAAAGAGATGAAGTAGAGCATCTATGGTGGCTACATCCTAATAGAATTAACCCCTATTAGTTTTTGTAAATACAATCTGAATTGGAATATATGTAGAAAGGGAAAAAGTTGAGAATTGTCAAATATTTTAAGGCACCAAGAGATATATCCAATGTAAAGGTTTTTGTTGACAAATTCTCTGCTGCTTCAACTTTGGTGTTTGTTATTTCAATAGTAATGCTTTCCTAACAAATGGGATGAGCAACAGTTTAGTAAATTACACAGATTACCATATTTCTCATTATTATTGACACCATATATTTCAAGTAATTAAAAATATTTCTCATTGCACTTGGGAAAATGTCAAGAAAAGCAAATAAACATATGTTCTTAGATAAGTATGCTGTAATAACTGATTTTTAATATTTTTGAGACAATACATGGCATGTTGCTTATCCTAGAGGTTGAGTAGTATACATTTAAATTTTGCTATGTAGTGAATTTTATATATATACATATATATAGTCATGATAATGCAAGTTAACTTTAATTAAATAAATTTACATAAATGATAACCAATACCCAGAAAACAGCTATTGATATAGAGCAAAACATAACTATTAATAAATATGAAAACATAATTTAGAGTGCAGGGAATATGATTGCCTTAGAATGATTACGAGTATATTTACCCTACCTAGAACACATCATTATTGAAAATTCACAAACAAGTACATATTATATATGTCAAACTTGGGGATGGGGTAGGAGCAGAGCAATGAAGATTTAAGTCAGTTGCATTCTTATCTCCCAAAACCAATGCAGAGATATGTGTTCATCTGAAATATTAAGAAATAGCCAAGCTTATGTAACAATCCTGAAAGTGGTTGTGGGCTGAGGGAGATGTGTTTTCTTTCTTATAATAAATACGTATATATTCTCTGATAAGATAAGTGTTACTTTTTATAATTTGTTTTGAGTAAGCTTTTACCAAATCATATCTCAAACCTTTTCTGGATTCAAGTAAACAATCGCAATCACAGGTCATGTCTTCTTGATTAAACATAAATTAAGAATGTTAATCGAGTGGAGGACTCAAGATGGTGCTCTGAGAACAACCCAGGATTGAAGCTCTTGCTGGATGTGCGGAGAGGGTGAGTTGGGGATGCATTTCCAGATGAATCTTAGTTGCCCACAGAACGGGGAAATTCCCAGGTATAAAAGAGACTTGGGACACAAGGCAGAGGTCTTGGCTGGTGTAGCCAGCAGCTGGTGTGGCTCCGGCCAATGCCGGAGCGCAGAGGCGCTCCACAGCACTCCATACAAAAGTGTGCTGTTACAGGTGCCCTGTTGAACCAGCAAACTGAGACCTGAGAGAGCTGAACTTGAGACTGAATGGGACTTGGACAGTGAGCCAGCCCAGGAAATCCCAGGGACAAAGCGTTTGGGGTAGCGCAGTGCGACAAACAAAACGGTGATTGAAAACACTCCCAGTGAGGAGGTTTTCTTAAAGCACAGCTCCGTGGGGGAGGGGCGTCCGCCATTACCGAGGCAATCAGCCCCTACTGAGGTCCATGCCCATTGCTGACACAGCCTGCCATTGCCGAGGCAACCCACTACAAGAGAGGGACTCCACCGCAGGGTGTAGCCCGTGGCAACGGGGTGAAGACCACAGCAGAAGGGCAGAGCCTGCAGCAACAGGGTGAACCTCACACCAGCAGGGTGGTGCCTCGGCAGGCAAATAGTGACTAGACTGCCTCCTAGCTGGGCAGGACAGTGAGGTGGACACTCACAAGGAAAGCCCCAACACCCCCCCAAGAGCATCTGAGAAAAAAAGGTTTTTTTTCAGCCTAGCAGCCCTGAATGAACAATAGAGCTGACAGTTCAGCACTTGAGTTCCTATAAAGTACATACTGTCTCCTCAAGCAGCTCCCTGACCACTCTATATCCAAAAGACTGACATTTGGCAGGTATCATTCTGGGACAAAGATAGCAGAAAAAGAAACTGGTAGCATCCCTCGCTGTTCCACAGCTGCTATAGGTGCACCCCAGACAAGCAGGGCCTGGAGTGGACCTCAGCAGTCATACAGGGAAGGGGCTAGAAAGGTAGAAAAAAAAAACAAGTAACAAAAATACTTCATCATCAACAATCTGGGTGTCCACTCAGAGACCCAATCGAAAAGTCGGCAACTACACAGATGACAGGTGGATAAGTCCACAAAGATGAGAAGAAACCAGAGCAAAAAAAAGAAAACACCCAAAACCAGAACACCTCACTGCCTAGAAAGGACCAAAACTCCTCACCAGCAAGGGAACAAAGCTGGATGAAGAATGACTGTGAAGAAATGACGGAATTAGACTTCAGAAGGTGGATAATGAGAAACTTTTGTGAGCTAAAAGAACATATTTTAAATCAATGCAAAGAAACTAAGAACCTTGAAAAAAGAATTGAGAAAATGATAACAAGAATGGATACCTTAGAGAGAAATAAGAATGAATTAAAGGAGCTGAAAAACACAATACGAGAACTTCACAAAGCATGCACAAGTTTCAATAGCTGAATTGACCAAGCAGAAGAAAGAATATCAGAAGTCAAACATCAACTTAATGAAATAAAATGAGAAACCAAGATAGAGAAAAAAGCGCAAAAAGGAATGAACAAAGTCTCCACGAAATGTGGGACTATGTGAAGAGACCTAACCTACGTTTGATAGGTGTACTAGAAGGGGACGAAGAGAATGAATCCAAGCTGGAAAATACTCTTCAGGACATCATCCAGGAAAATTTCCCCCACCTAGCAAGACAGGTCAACACTCAATTGCAGGAAATACAGAGAACACCACAAAGATATTCTGCAAGAAGAGCAACTCCAAGACACATACTCGTCAGATTCATCAAGGTTTAAATAAAGGAGAAAATACTAAGGGCAGCCAGGGAGAAAGGTCGGGTCACCCACAAAGGGAAGCCCATCAGACTCACAGCAGATCTCTCGAAAGAAACTCTACAAGCCAGAAGAGAGTGGGAGCCAGTATTCAACATCCTTAAAGAAAAAAACTTTCAACCCAGAATTTCATATCCAGCCAAACTGAGCTTTATAAGTGAAGGACAAATAAAATCCTTTGCGAACAAGCAAGTACTCAGAGATTTTGTCACCACTAGGCCTGCTTTACAAGAGCTCCTGAAAGAGGCACTACACATAGAAAGGAACAACCAGTACCAGCCATTCCAAAATCACACTAAATGCTAAAGAGCATCAACATAATGAAGAATCTACAACAACTAATGGGCCAAAAATCAGTTAGCATCAAAATGGCAGTATCAAATTCACACATAACAATATTAACCCTAAATGTAAATGGACTAAATGCACCAATCAAAAGACACAGACTGGCAAATTGGATAAAAATCCAAAACCCATCACTGTGCTGTATCCAGAAAACCCATCTCACATGCAAGGATAATCAAAGGCTCAAAATAAAGGGATGGAGGAAGATTTACCAAGAAAATGGAGAGCAAAAGAAAGCAGGAGGTGCAATTCTCATCTCTGATAAAATGGACTTTAAAGCAACAAAGATCAAAGAGACAAAGAAGGCCATTACATAATGCTAAATGGATCCATAAAACAAGAAGAGCTAACTATCCTAAACATATATGGACCCAATACAGGAGCACCCAGATACATAAGGCAAGCTCTGAATGACTTACAAAGAGACTTAGACTCCCACACAATAATAGCGGGAGACTTTAACACTCCACTGTCAATATTAGACACATCAACCAGACAGAAAATCAACAAGGATATCCAGGGCTTGAACTCAGACCTGGAGCAAGCAAACCTGATAGACATTTACAGAACTCTCCCCCCAAATCCACAGAATATACATTTTTCTCAGCACCACATCACACCTACTCTAAAATTGACCACATAATTGGAAGTAAAGCACTGCTCAGCAAATGCAAAACAACTGAAATCATAACAAACAGCCTCTCAGACCATAGTGCAATCAAGTTAGAACTCAGAATTCAGAAACCGACCCAGAACCGCACAGCTTCATGGAAACTGAACAACTGGCTCTTGAATGTTGACTGGATAAACAATGAAATGAAGACAGAAATAAAAAAGTTCTTTGAAACCAATGAGAACGAAGACACAACATGCCAGAATCTCTGGGACACATTTAAAGCAGTCTCTAGAGGAAAGTATATAGCAATAAGTGCCCATATGAGAAGAATGCAGAGATCCAAAATTGACACCCTATCATCACATTGAAATAGCTATAGGTGAAAGATTTAAAAAAAAACTCAAAACCCAGCAGCAGACAAGAAATTACTAAGAACAGAGCTGAACTGAAGGAGATTGAGACACGAAAAACCCTCCAAAAACTCAATAAATCCAAGAGCTGGTTTTTTGAAAAGATCAACAAAATAGACAAACCATTAGCCAGATTGATTAAAAAGAAAAGAGAGAACAACCAAATAGATGCAATAAAAAATGATAAAGGGGAAATCACCACAGATTCCAGAAAAATTCAAACCATCATCAGAGAATATTACAAACAACTCTACACACATAAACTAGTAAACCTGAAAGAAATGGATAAATTCCTGGACTCCTGTGTCCTCCCAAGCCTAAACCAGGAGGAAGCTGAAAATATGAATAGACCAATAACAAAAGCAGAAGTTGAGGCAGCAATTAAGAGCCTACCACACAAAAAAGCCCAGGTCCAGATGGGTTCACAGCCGAATTCTACCAGAGACACAAAGAGGAGCTGGTACCATTCCTTCTGAAACTATTCCAAATAATCCAAAAAGGAGAAATTCTTTTCAAATCATTCTATGAGACCAATATCATCCTGATACCAAAACCCGGCAGAGACCCAACAAGAAAAGAAAACTTCAGGCCAATATCCAGGATGAACATAGATGCAAAAATCTTCAATAAAATATTGGCAAGCCGATTGCAACAGCAAATCAAAAAACTTATTCATCATGATCAAGTAGGATTCATCCCGGGGATGCAAGGCTGGTTCAACATACGCAAGTCTATCAACGTAATTCACCACATAAACAGAACCAAAAACAAAAACCACATGATTATCTCAATTGATGCAGAGAAGGCATTTGACAAAATTAAACAGCGCTTTATGGTAAAAACCCTCAATAAACTCGGTATCTATGGAACGTATCTCAAAGTCATAAAAGCTATTTATGACAAACCAACAGCCAATATCATACTGAATGGGCAAAAACTGGAAGCATTGCCTTTGAAATCCGGCACTAGACAAGGATGCCCTCTGTCACCACTCCTATTCCATATAGTACTGGTAGTTCTAGCCAGAGCAATCAGGCAAGAAAAAGAAATAAAGGGTATTCAAATAGGAAAGGTGGAAGCCAAATTGTCTCTATTTGCAGACGACATGATAGTATACCTACAAGACCCCATCGCCTTAGCCCAAAAACTCCTGAAACTGATAAGCAACTTCAGCAAAGTTTCAGGATATAAAATCAACGTGAAAAAATCACAAGCCTTCATCTACACCAATAACAGACTTAAAGAGAGCCAAATCAAGAACGAACTGCCATTCACAATTGCTACAAAAAGAATAAAATACCTTGGAATACAACTCACAAGGAACGTCAGGGACCTCTTCAGGGAAAACTAAAAACCACTGCTCAACGAAATCAGAGAGGACACAAACAGATGGAGAAACATGGAATGTTCATGGTTAGGAAGAATTAATATTGTAAAAATGGCTATACTGCCCAAAGTAATTTACAGAATCAATGCTATACTTATCAAGCTACCTTTGACTTTCTTTACAGAACTGGAAAAAACCACCAGGAACTTCATATGGAACCAAAAGAGAGCTCGCATAGCCAAGTCAATTCTAAGCAAAAAGAACACAACAGGGGGCATCACACTACCGGATTTCAAACTATACTACAAGGCTACAGTAATTAAAACAGCATGGTACTGGTACCAAAACAGAGATATAGACCAATGGAACAGAACAGAAGCATCAGAGGCAACACAACATAGCTACAACCATACAATCTTTAATAAACCCGACAAAAACAAGCAATGGGGAAAGGATTCCCTGTTCAACAAATGGTGCTGGGAAAACTGGCTAGCCACGTGCAGAAAGCAGAAACTGGACCCCTTCCTGACACCTTACACTAAAATTAACTCCAGATGGATTAAAAACTTAAACATAAGACCTGGCACCATAAAAACCCTAGAAGGAAATCAAGGCAAAACCATCCAGGACATAGGAGTAGGCAAGGACTTCATGAACAAAACACCAAAAGCATTGGCAACAAAAGCCAAAAGACAAATGGGACCTAATGAAACTCCACAGCTTTTGCATGGCAAAAGAAACAGTCACTAGAGTCAATCTGCAACTAACAGAATGGGAAAAAATTTTTGCAGTTTACCCATCTGACAAAGGGCTGATATCCAGAATTTAAAAAGAACTCAAACAGATTTACAGGAAAAAAAAAAACAAACAAGCCCATTCAAAATTGGGCAAAGGATATGAACAGACACTTTACGAAAGAAGACATATATGAGGCCAACAATCATATGAAAAAATGCTCATCGTCACTGGTCATCAGAGAGATGCAAATCAAAACCACATTGAGATATCATCTCATGCCAGGTAGAATGGCGATCATTAAAAAATCTGGAGACAACAGATGCTGGAGAGGATGTGGAGAAAAAGTAACACTTTTACACTGTTGGTGGGAGTGTAAATTAGTCCAACCATTGTGGAAGACAGTGTGGCGATTCCTTAAGGCCTTAGAAATAGAAATTCCATTTGACCCAGCAATCCCATTACTGGGTATATATCCGAAGGACTATAAATCATTCTACTATAAGGACACATGCACACGAATGTTCATTGCAGCACTGTTTACAATAGTAAAGACCTGGAATCAACCCAAATGCCCATTGATGATAGACTGGATTGGGAAAATGTGGCACATATACACCATGGAATATTATGCAGCAATCAGAAATGATGAGTTCGTGTCATTTGTAGGGACATGGATGAATCTGTAGAACATCATTCTCAGCAAACTGACAGAAGAACAGAAAATGAAACACTGCATATTCTCACTCATAGGCGGGTGATGAAAAATGAGAACACATGGACACGGGGAGGGGAGTACTAAACACTGGGGTCTATTGGGGGGAAAAGGGGAGGGCCAGTGGGAGGGGGAGGTGGGGAGGGATAGCCTGGGGGAAATGCCAAATGTGGGTGAAGGGGAGAAAGAAAACAAAACACACTGCCATGTGTGTTCCTATGCAACTGTATTGCATGCTCTGCACATGTACCCCAAAACCTAAAATGCAATAAAAATTAAAAAAAAAGAATGTTAATTATAATAAGCTACTTGGTTTGTACTGTGAAAAACATTCAATGGTAGTGCTCACATAGCATTTTAAATTAGAGGATTTCCATTTAGAAGTGAACATTTCTTTCACAAAATGTATGCCTTTAAAAATCAGCAGTATGCAATATTCTATAATTAGAATATTACTTCTTGCAGTATTGCTTTTTGAAAATTGAGTTATGATCATATATCTTGAATTTTTCACTTATTTATAAATTATTATCTAAATAGTCCAACTATTTATTATCTCAAGATCCATCAATTAGGTGGGACAATAATGCTTTACCAACTGACTTGTACAATAAAATTGATAGTCAAATTAATCTATCATACTATGTGGAATATAGTATATTTAGTAACTGTTCTTGAGTTTTTACTCATTCACCTGAAAACATTGGGTAAATGGAAAAAAGTCCTATACAATGTTTATTACTAATGCCAGTTTAGTGAAATCAATCAAAATATTAGCATATTTATTCAGGAATGGCTAACATAGAAATAATGAAGTAATTTATGAAGTATGGATGGATAGCATTTCACTTAAAATTTAATTAAACAATATAAAACTTCATAATTGTGAAAATGTTGGAGATATAACTCAGTCTTCAATTCTGCCATATGTTTAGGAAAGAGTTTTATATATAATTCAAATTATGTAACTGAGGGAAAAAGCATATTCAAGCATTTACAAATGTAACATAGAGAAAACATAATTATACAGGGATTACATGCCAGTTATTTACACTACAGGAAGAGGTGACAGTTGTTTGTGTAGTCAAGATCCTCTCAAAGAGAGACAAAGAGCTAAGAACATATGAATTATAAGTTTCTCCTCAAGAAGTGAGAAACCAGTACATAAATTCTACATAAACCTGCCCTTAATTGGAACAGTAAAATATGGTTTAAATAACCATGCATAGTTAAAGGACAATTTTAAATTAAATAATTAGGTGTTTCACAAATACTAAGTTTCATTGTTTCTAGGACCTAGATACATGCACAATAACTTCAAGGGACTTGGAAATGAAAAAAATATTAATATAGTGTGTGTTAAGAATAGAATTAATTCTAAGTAGTTTTGTATCTAAAACTACAATTTATTGTTATAACAACATCACACAATATATTGGATTATGGTCTCAACATTATAGTTGAGAAGGTAAGGGACTACATCAAATATCACTGTAATTTGGAAAGCTGACTGCTTTCCAAAATGTGGAAGCTGAGACAATAATAAAAATAACTTGTATAGCTGAGTGTTTTACATACATTGTCACATCTTACCCTAATAAGACAATCAGTTATATTGCAGTTTGTAAGCCAATGGAAGGCTTACATCAGAGCTACATTACATAGAGGAGAAATAATGTTAAAATAAAGCCAGTTGTTACTCTAAATTCAAATAAGCCCTTTGTGAATTTCTGTGTTTTCTGGATGAGCATTGGCTTATTAATTTCCTTTAAATAATAAGGGAAAATGTTAGTTAATATTTATTTTCTATTGGAGAGGCTTGTTATGTGCTCTGATTCTTTGAAACAGAGAGAGGTTAGCTCTAGGTAATGGGCAGCTAACATAAGAATTTTGCATCTAAAAGTTACCATGTCTAGGGGAAAATAGCATTTATTTTATACAGTAAAAAAAATGAACCATTTCAAAACCAAATAGATTAGTGTTTTGTGACTTATGATATATTGGTTTCTGTTAGAACAGATTGTATCCATTTCAAGTCATTTGTTCAGCCCTGAAAATATAAGCATTTTGTGCCATTGTTTTCTAAAGGGCAGATCATGCCTTTTCTGTTTGGTATACTATTTTCAAAATGTCACAAAATGGCAAAGAGTAATGAATCCTAGAGACCAAGAGAAACACGTTTTGCATATTTAATTACAAAAGAGAGAGCAGAAAAATATTGCCAAGGCTTTTCAAGTAATTTTTAACTAAAATATGCATGAATATTTCATTTATGGATATATTGAAGAGAAAAATAATTATCTCTTGATTACCTGTGCTTAGATATTGCACTTAAGTATGTTCATGACTGAAAACATTTAGAAATGCTAATCTAAATGAAAGCGTCGTGAGAATGGGTGTTGTTTGCAATCCTTGGCTGCTCTACCCTTTTGCCCCTTGACTTACTAAGACTTACTTATCATGACCAATTTGTTTACAGTTATACTGTGATTGAATTATTTGAAAACATTTTCTAACATTCTCTCCTCTTTTTGCTGGAAAATGTGTTTTTCTATTATCTTAGTCATTATGTTTCCCAATATAGCTATTCAACTCTGCTGATTATACCTAAATTTTTAGGCCTTCTAATATTCAAGCAGGTATATTAAAACATCAGACATCATTACATTAGCATGTCACACGTAACACAAATTGAATATGGCCTGAACTAAAATCTTCATGTCTCCTGCATGGATCTTGCTCTTATCTTAAATTCAGTGACACATTTACGGTATATAGTCCATTAACCTTCCAACTGAAGGCCTTGTAGACATTATTGATTTTATTTATTTTCATTATTTCTTTGTGCAGTCTTGAATTGCTGTAGATTTTCTTCTAAATGCGCACTTTCTTCTCTAACTCTTCTGTACTAAGTGCACTTTTCACCATCCCAGATTAGAATTTTATGCAATCCTGTTAAAAATCAGTATTACATTTCATTCACCCATACTCACAGACCTTACTATCTATCACACCAGCTCCACACATCCCTACTGGAGTCATCCTATAAATAAACCCCAAATATGCCACAATAATAATTACCTATCTTCTTTAATTTACTATTGTTCTTAGATTGAATTGCAAATAACTTAGCATGGCATAAAAGCTTTATCACAATTTGATGGCAACCAAGTTCTCAGTTTTCATTTTGTGCTTTACCCAACACCTCAGCATTACCACAATATGGTCCTGGTAAACTACTCACCATCCGCTTGTTACATAATTTATTTTATTACTGTACTTTTCCACACTTGTTTACCTTTGGCTGAAGTGGCCCTTCTACATTCTTCACCCAACAAATTTCTCACGTTTTCACTTTCCTATTCTATTCAATTGTGTCTTCCTATTGCTTTTCTTAGTATTCTTTGAAACAATGAAAAATGTATAGAGACTTTGCAAGCACAACTGACCCTGGAACAATGTGGAGGTTATGGGCACTGATGCTCTGCACTATTGAAAATTCTTGTATAACTTTTGCCTCCCTAAAAACTTAACCACAAGTAGCCTACTGTTGACCAGAAGCCTTACAGATAAACAGTCAATTAACACATTTCATAAGCTCTATATATTATATACTGTAATTTTACAATACAGTAAGCCACAGAAAAGAAAATGTTATTAAGAAAATTACAAGAAATATAAAATATATAAATGGAAACAAATCATTGTAAAGGTCTTCACTTTTGTCATCTTCCTGTTAAGTAGGCTGAGAAAGAGGAAGAAAAGGAGGGGCTGGTCCTGTTGTGTCAGGGACGAAGGTGGAAGAGGTGAAGAAGGTGAAAGCAAAGGCAGAAGAAGAAGGCACACTCAGTGTAACTTTACAGAAATGCATTGTAATTTCTATCTCAGTTACTTTTCATTTCTCTAAATTTTTTTTCAATATGGCCCAAATCCTGCCATTATTTTTTATCTTTGTTAGTTTCAGCACCTGTATCATAGAATGGCCTATCAATAAAAGAAGTCAAATGAAGTCTTGCATAATTTGACTCTTTCTCTCAGGTTGTCTAAAATCAAGCTGCTTTTTGGCAATGCTTTTTCTACATGTTCTTCTTCATCTTGAGGCACTGGTTTGGAACCATTCACCTACATCAGGTTATCTTTTGTTAATTCTTCTGGGGTGGTGTTTATCAGTTCTTGAATTTCTCCAAGATCAATATTTTGAAACCCTTCACCTCATACCTTTTTTAGTATATCCACAATTTTATTATTTCCTTCATTGGCTCTCTGGACACAGTTTTCACAAGAAGGAATGTATTGTTTCTGGCTTGATGGCTTTCATAGCTTTTTCTGTGACAATGGCATTTTCAGTGAGATAATGTTTCCAGACTTTCATAATATTCTATCAGACTTCTCTTCCAAAGCATTGGCAATTCTTTCCATAGAGTACCATGTGTAATGAGCCTTAAAATTCCTTATGACCCTCTAATATAGAGGCTGAATTAGAGACAGTGTGTTGTGCACATGTAGACTATGCTAACATCTTCATTGTTGAACTTACAAAGTTCTAGGTGGCCAAGAACATTTTCAACTACCAAAAAAACTTTAAAAAGCAGTGCCTTACTGACCAGGTAGTTCCTGGCTTCAGGGACAAAGTATCTAAGGGGTCAATTCAAGTCCTTGTATAACCAAAAGACTGGCAGCTGGAATTAAATTTCATTAAATGTTTGATGATAGAAGCTT
This sequence comes from Callithrix jacchus, assembly GCF_049354715.1. NCBI lineage: Eukaryota > Metazoa > Chordata > Mammalia > Primates > Cebidae > Callithrix > Callithrix jacchus. The sequence goes on from NC_133502.1 coordinate 84,625,198, forward strand.
TATAGATAAGGGCATTCCTAATTATAAACCCAGCTGCATTTGCACAAAACAATAGAGTTAGCCTATCCCTTGCTCCTGGTGTATGCTTCTCTTTCTTGTTTGTAAATGTCCTTTGTGGCCTTTTTTCCTGAATAGGATATTTTCATCTGGATTAAAATCCTGTAGATTTTCTTGAGAATAAAATACTCACCTTTAACAAATTAATATATACTCTCAAATAACATTATACTACTTCATAAACAAGTGAGTGTACTGCTTGCTTTTCATGCTTCTATTATCATATATTCTAATTCTATATGTTATAAAGAAAATAACATATTGTTTCTATCGTTTTAAACTACAAATAATTCTTTAAATAAAATAAAGGTAGGAAGATGCATGATAAAATAAACATTTAGGTATTGTCACACTTTTATACTGTCTGGCATTCATTTTATTCTGTACCATCTGGTATAACTTTTCCTTTACCTGAATAGCTTTTCTTAGTCTGTCTTACATGGATTTGGTGGGGAAAAAATTATTGCAGCTTTACATCTAAATTTTTTAATTTAATATTTATTTTAAAAAATTCTTTAAAAAATTAGTGTTCACAACTTTTTTCTTGAGCATGCATTATTTTTGCCTTCATCCTTAATTTATTTAATATTTTTATTTATCATAAATTGATTTTGCTTATTTTTTACTATCTGTGAGTTGCTATTTTGGTCAGTTTGGAATCCACAAAGCTTTGAGGCTGTCACACTGAGAATGTGAAAATTCTAACCATTAAGGTTGTTAGATTGTAGGACATAGGATAGAACAATTGGCTACAAAATGATAAGATTGAGAGACTATGATCCCATGAGTTATCAAGACTGTGAATCTCTGATTATGCTAAACTATAAGAAAACAAGATCCCTTTCCATTTTTTATTCCTAACCTCAACCTCTAGGTACACAGAAAGTTCTCATGAAAGAGATTTACTTGTACAAGAGAAATAACTTCGTGTTTGATGTTCTTTTAGATTTAAATCTAACATGCCAACTCAGAGTTGATTTAAAAAATGGCTATTTTCCCATATGCTATTTTTTTCAACCTTAGCAATTAGTCCTAGGTATGAAAGTGTCTCCTGTCTCTTGTTCACTTATGAAGGGCTTCTCCTATAATTGCATTTCTTTGTGTCCACAGCTTCTTATAATAATTTTAAACAAAAATAATGTTTTAAAATTCTATGATTTTTTAATGTTTCTATGAATGGTTTTCTACCATCTTCTATAACCTAACCATAAATAGACATTTTAATTCCTCCTTCTAAATTTTTTTGTTGGATTTCTTGACTCTTCTATGCAAATAGGATGAATATTAGAAAAAATTGTCTAATTCCTTTGTTATGAGACCATGTTGTTAATAATCATATATTTGCATTTAGTATTAGAGATCTAACATGCATTCTCATCTATCCATCAGTTTTTAATTGTCTAGAAATCTACCTTTATATTTCTATATTAATCTCTCCTATATAAACAACCATATCCTACACACACACACACACACACACACACACACACACAATGTTTATGGACACACTAGCCTTAAAACCATAGACAATATTTTATTTTTGGTTAAAATCTAGATCCAAGAATTATTTCATATAATTCTGGAAAATCTAGCATAGAAAATAAAATATATTGTCAGAGATGAAAGTTTAACATGAATTATTGTCCTTAGATCCCATATGTTGCTTTTCAGGGTAAGTTATCTGTTACAGACTCTATTTAAACTTACTAATTTATACCGACTGATTCTGATGAGAACTCAGGAGAATGCATAGCAGCCTGTTTTGTAAGAAATTAGGTTTCACAATTTCAAGTTCCCTTTTCACTGCCATGTAACTTTTTATCTAACTCATTTATGTAATCATTGACACTCTTGCTTTACCTTTATATCTGGTATTTGTATGACCCTTGACCCTTCAATACATGAATTCAGACAGATATATGAGTAGCAGCAGATTAGTGCTACTGAGATTAGTCAGGGTAATAAGCTTGGTAAGACAAGTACCCGTGAATTCCAAGGTACCAACAAATCCTTATATATGAAGAAATAACCTTAAGGGGAAATAAAATGTCAATGAGATGGCTTTCTAATTCTGGTGAAATTGTTGTTGATAATAAAGATGGATTGCATGGCAGATCTCCTGAGCCCTGGCATTTAGTTGCCAATTTGCTTATCTTATGGCATTTCTGATTCATTTTGAACAGATTTATTTTTTACATGCAGTTATTTTGTATCTTTCCACATCTATTATTGTCTTCTGCCAGATTTTTGGTCAGTTAAGATCAAGATCTCAAGTAGCATAATAGAAGGAAAGTATCAGGTACACATTCTGAGTCTAGCTAGGGCAGAGATCAGTTCTAGCTGAGATAGCTGAGGAGTTTTGGGAAAAAGAATCAGGCAGCCACACAGCATGAGGTATGTAGGGTCAGTCACAGTGAGATATAGCAACATACTGAGCAGGCCACCCTAACCTGAGCACTGTTTTTAGGGCCAATATGGAAAAATACATTTTAAATTTAATAACAATATATTCTCAAGGCCTGAAGGAAATGTTTTCCTCTAATTAAGACCAGCAGAGGTGTTGCCAATGTCAAACCTTATTTCTAACCTTTAATTTCATTTTGGGAGATACTACAGACTTAAGGAGTGTGGTTTGTAGCTTTCATTTGCTATATTGTTTCCATTATGCTAAGGCCTGGCTTTTTTTTTTCTTTAAGTGAACTGCCAAAAAATGCATTCATATATTTCATTAATTCAATTTATCATTTCACTTAAAATGCATATCTATATATATGCATCTTTTGGCATTTGTATATAACATATATAATTAAAACAACAACAACAAAAACTTTTCAAAAAATTTCTCCAAGGTCTAGTATATTTTATTACTACAGTTTCCAAATAAGCTTTGGAACATTTTAGTGAGCAATAAAGTTTAAAAGGGTTCTACTAGGAAAAATATTAGTACTAGTTAGTATTCGAAAGAGAAAGATTTGGATATCATTATAGCTTTTTTCTCATACATATGAAATTACTGAGTGATAGCATCATCTTTCTCAGCTATTTTCTAGTTCTAATAGTGAACTGAAATGTGGAAAGTGTATTATTACAGAATAGTAGCAGAAAATTGACTGTGGAAGAAAAGTACTCTAGCAGTAAATGCCTTTAAAAACAGAATTAGCTAATACATTTTTCTGCCTTAAGAAAGAGTCTCGCATCACAGAAGAGTTATAAGGAACTTTTTCTGAGTGTTTGATATCTAGGTGATCACAGAAGATATTTTGAAGTTCTGTAAGTGCAATTGTCAGAGTTGTGAAAAGAATAACTAATGAACCAGATGCAAAGAGAAAAACACAGTTCAATGCTACTAAAAAAGGAATATTGCCAGTGCTACATACATCCTAAGGTTATTTTAGTTCCCAACTTAGTATAAGTCCAAATGATAAAAAATAATACTTTAAAAATTATATTTAGAACTTGCAAAAACATGATTCTGAGATTCTTCACTTTTCAATTTTGCCTTTACAAATAATTCTAATGTTGCACAAATTACACAGAGGAGATTAAACAAAATATTTTCACAATTGTTACATTTTATCAATCTGGACATCTGTTATTGATAATAATATAACTAATATTTGAAATATAAAATATCAACATATTTAAATTTATAGCATTAATTAGAAAACATAAAAAAATTCATATTAGTTATTTCTTTGTAAAAATATGTAATTGTTTATATAAAATTGAAATACCAACACAAATAAAAGATTTTCAAAGGAAAAGAGAATCCAAATAAAACAAAGTAAAACTTTCTATAGAAAATTAAATGTTATTTTACATTTCCCTAATAATTACTGATGTTGGGAATCATTTCATGTTTGTTGGCCATTTGTATATCTTCTTTTGAGAACTGTCTACTAATGTCCATAATCAACTTTTTTTTTTTTTTTTGAGACGGAGTTTCAGTGTTGTTACCCAGACTGGAGTGCAATGGCACGATCTCAGCTCACCGCAACTTCTGCCTCCTGGGTTCAAGCAATTCTGCCTCAGCCTCCTGAGTAGCAGGGACTACAGGCGTACACCACCATGCCCAGCTAATTTTTAGTAGAGATGGGTTTTCACCTTGTTGACCAGGTTGGTCTCGATCTCTTGACCTTGTGATCCACCTGCCTTGGCCTCCCAAAGTGCTGGGATTATAGGCGTGAGCCAGCACACCTGGCCCATAATCAACTTTTTTATGAGATTTTTTTTTTTCTTGCTAATTGGTTTGAGTTTCTTATAGATTCTGGATGTTAGTTTTGGGTCAGATGTATAGACTGTGAAGATTTTTCTCCCACTTTGTGGGTTGCCTGTTTACTCTGCTGACTGTTCCTTTTGCTTTGCAGAAGAACTTTGGTTTAAGGCCCACCAATTTATCTTTTTGTTGCATTTGCTGTTACGTTTTTGTCATGAAGTTTTTGCCTAAGCCAATGTCTTGAAGGGTTTTTCTGATGTTATCTTCTAGCATTTTTAGAGTTTCAGATCTTAGATTTAAGTCCCTCATCCATCTTCAATTGATTTTAGTGTAAGGTGATAAATGATCCAGTTTCATTCTCCTACATGTGGCTTGCCAATTATCTCAGCACCATTCATTTGAATAGGGTGTCCTTTCTCCAGACCATATGTTTTGTTTGCTTTGCCAAACATCAGTGGGCTGTAAGTACTTGGGTTCATTTCTGGGTTCTCTATGCTGTTCCATTGGTCTATGTGCCTATTTTTATACCAGTACCATGCTGTTTTGGTGACTATGGCCTTATAGTATAGTTTGAAGTCAAGTAATGTGGTACCTTGAAATTTATTCTTTTTGCTTAATCTTGCTTTGGCTCTGTGGGCTATTTTTTTTAATTCCATATGAATATTAGGATAGCAAGTTCTAGTTCTGGGAAAACGATGGTGATATTTTGATGGGAATTTCACTGAATTTGTAGATTGCTTTTCCCAGTATGGTCATTTTTACAATATCAGTTCCAACCATCAATGAGCATGGGATGTGTTTGCATTTGTCTTGGTCATCTATGATATCTTTCAGCAGTGATTTGTAAGTTTTCTTGCAGAGGTTTTTCACCTCCTTGGTAAGGAATATTTCTAAGTATAAGTTACTAGAGAATAGAAAGGTTATTAGGAGTGGGTAGAGAAGTAGAGGGAGTGGGGGGGTAGTAAATCCATTTGATCTAGGGTATAATTTAAATCCATTGTTTCTTTGTTGACTTTCTGTCTTGATTATCTGTCTAGTGCTGTCAGTGGAGTATTGAAGTTCCCGACTAATATTGTGTTGCCATTTATCTCATTTCTTTTCTTATGACTAGTAGTAATTGTTTTTTAAATTTGGCAGCTCCAGTGTTTATATAATGGTAAAAGGCCTTAACAGGAGAATATCACAATTACATATTGTGATATTCCTGTAAACAGGAAAATTGTGATATTTTCCTGTTAAGGCCTTTTACCATTATATAATTTCCATCTTTGTCTTTTTAAAGTGTCTTTCCTGAGTAACCATCATTCTGCTCTCTATCTCCATGAGTTCAACTATTTTATTTTTAGCTCTCACAACTATGTGAGAACATGCCAAGTTTGTCTTTCTGTGCCTGGCCTATTTCACTTAACATTATGTCCTACAGTTCCATCTATTTTCTTGAAAATGACAACATATCAGTCTTTGTTATTGCTGAATAGTACTCCATTGTGCATATGTACAACATTTTCTTTCTTCAATCATCTGTTGATAAATTCTTAGGTTGATTCCAAATCTTGGCTGTTGTTTTGAATAGTACTGCAATAAACATGGGAGCATAGATATCTCTTTGATAAACTGACTTCCTTTCCTTTGGGTATATACCTAGCAGTGGGACTGCTGGATCATATGGTAGTACTATTTTTAGTTTTTTGTGGAACTTTCATACTTTTCTCCATAGGGGTTATACTACTTTACACTCCCCAAGAAACGGTTCTCCTTTCAAGGAGGTTATTGTTTTTAAGTCATTCTGTGAGGCCAGCATTACACTGATGCCAAAACCAGACAAGAATAGATTCACAAAGAAAGAAAACTATAGGCAAATATCCCTCGTGAAAGTAGATTTTTAAAAATCCTTGATGAAATACAAACAAACCAAATCCAACAACAAATCAAAAAGATAATAAAAAATGATGAGGTGAGATTTATCTCAAACAGGCAAACATAGTTCAACATAGGCAAATTAATAAATGTGTTAAGTCACATAAATGTAATGAAGGACAATAACCTAATGATCTTATCAATAGATGTAGAAAAATTACTAGATAAAATTTAACACCCATTCATGATGAAAACTCTAGGTACAGAAGAAACTTACTTCAACTCAATGAAGGCCATATATGACAAACCTATTGTAAATATCATATTGAATGGGGAAAAATTGAAAGAGTTTTCTCAGAACAAGAACAAGACAAAGATGTCCACTCTCACCATTCCTGTTCAACATAGTACTGAAGGACTATGCAGAGCAATTAGACCTGAGAAAAAACTAAAAGGCTTCCAAACTGGACAAGAGGAAACAAAATTTTCCCTCTTTGCAGCTGGCATAACCTGTATATAGAAGCACTCTCAAGACTCCACTAAAAACTCTTAGTAGTGATGAACAATTTAAACAAACTTGTAGGATACCAAATCAACTTTCAAAAGTAAATAGTGTTTTTATACACCAATAATTAACTAGCTGAAAAAAAAATAAAAATTCCATTTACAAATGCTACCACCAAATAAAATAAAATATTTAGGTATAAATTTATCCAAGAAAGTGAAATATCTCCTCAATGAAAACTAAAAAACACTGATAAAAGAAATTAAAGGACACAAACAAAGGGAAGGGCATCCCATATTTATGGACGGTAAGCATTAATATTGCTAAAATGACCATACTTCCCAAACAGATCAACAAAGTCAATGTAATCTGTATCAAAATACCAATAACTTTCTTCATACAAATAGAAAAAACAATCTTAGAATTTAAAATTAAAACCAGGAAGACCTCAAAGAATCAAAGCAATATTGAGCAAAATGAACAAAGATTGAGGCATCACACAATCTAACTCCAAAGTATATTACAATGCTATAGTAGCCAAAGCAGCATGGTGTAAGCATAAAAATAGACATATATACTATTGCCACAAAATACAGACCTGAGAAATAAATCTACGTATTTACATCCAATTGATTTTTGACAAAGGCACCAAGAAAATACACCAGGGAAAGTGTACCATCTTCAATAAATGTTGCTGGGAAAACTGGATATCCATATGCAGAATAAATCTAGGACCCTATCTCCTACTACATATAAAAAATTAACTCCAAATGGATTAAAGAATTAAAAATAATATGCAAAACTATAAAGATTTGAATATAAAGGTATTCAAAGTACACATGAAGAAAATGCTTCAGGACATTGGTCTGGAGAAAGATTTTTTTCTTTTTCTTTTTTTCCTTTTTCTTTTTCTTTTTTTTTGTATTGCATTTTAGGTTTTGTGGTACATGAGCAGAGCATGCAAGACCGTTGCACAGGTACACACATGGCATTGTGTTTTGCTTCCTTTCTCCCCTTCACCCACATTTGGCATTTCTCCCCAGGCTATCCCTCCCCACCTCCCCCTCCCACTGGCCCTCCCCTTTTCCCCCCAATAGACCCCAGTGTTTAGTACTCCCCTTTCTGTGTCCATGTGTTCTCATTTTTCATCACCCGCCTATGAGTGAGAATATGCGGTGTTTCATTTTCTGTTCTTGTGTCAGTTTGCTGAGGATGATGTTCTCCAGATTCATCCATGTCCCTACAAACGACACAAACTCATCATTTCTGATTGCTGCATAATATTCCATGGTGTATATGTGCCACATTTTTCCAATCCAGTCTATTATCAATGGGCATTTGGGTTTATTCCAGGTCTTTACTATTGTAAACAGTGCTGCAATGAACATTCGTGTACATGTGTCCTTATAGTAGAAGGATTTATAGTCTTTTGGATATATACCCAGTAATGGGATTGCTGGGTCAAATGGAATTTCTATTTCTAAGGCCTTGAGGAATCGCTACACTGTCTTCCACAATGGTTGAACTAATTTACGCTCCCACCAACAGTGTAAAAGTGTTCCTTTTTCTCCACATCCTCTCCAGAATCTGTTGTCTCCAGATTTTTTAATAATCGCCATTCTAACTGGCGTGAGATGGTATCTCAATGTGGTTTTGATTTGCATCTCTCTGATGACCAGTGATGATGAGCATTTTTTCATATGATTGTTGGCCTCATATATGTCTTCTTTCATAAAGTGTCTGTTCATATCCTTTGCTCACATTTGAATGGGCTTGTTTTTTTTTTTCTTGTAAATCTGTTTGAGTTCTTTGTAAATTCTGAATATCAGCCCTTTGTCAGATGGGTAGACTGCGAAAATGTTTTCCCATTCTGTTGGTTGCCGATCCACTCTAGTGACTGTTTCTTTTGCCGTGCAGAAGCTGTGGAGTTTCATTAGGTCCCATTTGTCTATTTTGGCTTTTGTTGCCAATGCTTTTGGTGTTTTGTTCATGAAGTCCTTGCCTACTCCTATGTCCTGGATAGTTTTGCCTAGACTTCCTTCTAGGGTTTTTATGGTGCCAGGTCTTATGTTTAAGTCTTTAATCCATCTGGAGTTAATTTTAGTGTAAGGTGTCAGGAAGGGGTCCAGTTTCTGCTTTCTGCACATGGCTAGCCAGTTTTCCCAACACCATTTGTTAAACAGGGAATCCTTTCCGCATTGCTTGTTTTCGTCAGGTTTATCAAAGATTGTATAATTGTAGATATGTTGTGTTGCCTCCGGTGCCTCTGTTTTGTTCCATTGGTCTATATCTCTGTTTTGGTACCAGTACCATGCTGTTTTGATTACTGTAGCCTTGTAGTATAGTTTGAAATTCGGTAGTGTGATGCCTCCTGCTGTGTTCTTTTTGCTTAGAATTGACTTGGCTATGCTGGCTCTCTTTTGGTTACATATGAAGTTCATGGTGGTTTTTTCCAGTTCTGTGAAGAAAGTCAATAGTAGCTTGATGGGGATAGCATTGATTCTGTAAATTACTTTGGGCAGTATAGCCATTTTCACGATATTAATTCTTCCTAACCATGAACATGGAATGTTTCTCCATCTGTGTGTGTCCTCTCTGATTTCGTTGAGCAATGGTTTGTAGTTCTCCTTGAAGAGGTCCCTTTACGTTCCTTGTGAGTTGTACTCCAAGGTATTTTATTCTTTTTGTAGCAATTGTGAATGGCAGTTCGTTCTTGATTTGGCTTTCTTTAAGTCTGTTATTGGTGTAGACGAATGCTTGTGATTTTTGCACATTGATTTTATATCCTGAGACTTTGCTGAAGTTGCTTATCAGTTTCAGGAGGTTTGGGGCTGAGGTGATGGGGTCTTCTAGGTATACTATCATGTCATCTGCAAATAGAGACAATTTGGCTTCTACCTTTCCTATTTGAATACCCTTTATTTCTTTTCCTTGCCTGATTGCTCTGGCTAGAACTTCCAGTACTATATTGAATAGGAGTGGTGAAAGAGGGCATCCTTGTCTAGTGCCGGATTTCAAAGGGAATGCTTCCAGTTTTTGCCCATTCAGTATGATATTGGCTGTTGGTTTGTCATAAATAGTTTTTATTACTTTGAGATACGTTCCATCGATACCGAGTTTATTGAGGGTTTTTCGCATAAAGGGCTGTTGAATTTTGTCAAATGCCTTCTCTGCGTCAATTGAGATAATCATGTGTTTTTTGTTTTTGGTTCTGTTTATGTGGTGAATTACATTTACAGACTTGCATACGTTGAACCAGCCTTGCACCCCCGGGGTGAATCCTACTTGATCATGATGAATAAGTTTTTTGATTTGCTGTTGCAATCGGCTTGCCAATATTTTATTGAAGATTTTTGCATCTCTGTTCATCATAAATATTGGCCTGAAGTTTTCTTTTCTTGTTGGGTCTCTGCCGGGTTTTGGTATCAGGATGATGTTGGTCTCGTAAAAAGATTTGGGAAGGATTCCCTCTTTTTGAATTATTTGGAGTAGTTTTAGAAGGAATGGTACCAGCTCCTCTTTGTGTGTCTGGTAGAATTCGGCTGTGAACCCATCTGGACCTGGGCTTTTTGTGTGGTAGGCTCTTAATTGCTGCCTCGACTTCAGACCTTGTTATTGGTCTATTCATAGTTTCAGCTTCTTCCTGGTTTAGGCTTCGGAGGACACAGGAGTCCAGGAACTTATCCATTTCTTTCAGGTTTACTAGTTTATGTGCATAGAGTTGTTTTTAATATTCTCTGATGATGGGTTGAATTTCTGTGGAATCTGTGGTGATTTCCCCTTTATCATTTTTTATTGCATCTATTTGGTTGTTCTCTATTTTCTTTTTAATCAATCTGGCTAGTGGTCAGTCTATTTTGTTGATCTTTTCAAAAAACCACCTCTTGGATTTATTGATTTTTTGGAGGGTTTTTCATGTCTCAGTCTCCTTCAGTTCATCTCTGATCTTAGTAATTTCTTGTCTTCTGCTGGGTTTTGAGTTTTTTTGATCTTGCTCCTCTAGCTCTTTCAATTTTGATGATAGGGTGTCAATTTTGGATCTCTCCATTCTCCTCATATGGGCACTTATTGCTATATACTTTCCTCTAGAGACTGCTTTAAATGTGTCCCAGAGATTCTGGCATTTTGTGTCTTCGTTCTCATTGGTTTTGAAAAACTTCTTTATCTCTGTCTTCATTTCATTGTTTATCCATTCAACATTCAACAGCCAGTTGTTCAGTTTTCATAAAGCTGTGCGGTTCTGGGTTGGTTTCTGAATTCTGAGTTCTAACTTGATTGCACTGTGGTCTGAGAGGCTGTTTGTCATGATTTCAGTTGTTTTGCATTTGCTGAGCAGTGCTTTACTTCCCATTATGTGGTCAATTTTAGAGTAGGTGTGATGTGGTGCTGAGAAGAATGTATATTCTGTGAATTTGGGGTGGAGAGTTCTGTAAATGTCTATCAGGTTTGCTTGCTTCAGGTCTGAGTTCAAGCCCTGGATATCCTTGTTGATTTTCTGTCTGGTTGATGTGTCTAATATTGACACTGGAGTGTTAAAGTCTTCCACTATTATTGTGTGGGAGTGTAAGTCTCTTTGTAAGTCATTAAGCACTTGCCTTATGTATCTAGGTGCTCCTGCATTGGGCCCATATATGTTTAGGATCATTAGCTCTTCTTGTTGTATCGATTCTTTTAGCATTATGTAATGGCCTTCTTTGTCTCTTTTGATCTTTGTTGCTTTAAAGTCTATTTTATCAGAGATGAGAATTGCAAGTCCTGCTTTCTTTTGCTCTCCATTTGCTTGGTAAATCTTCCTCCATCCCTTTATTTTGAGCCTTTGTGTATCCTTGCATGAGACATGGGTTTCCTGGATACAGGACACTGATGGGTTTTGAATTTTTATCCAATTTGCCAGTCTGTGTCTTTTGATTTGTGTATTTAGTCCATTTACATTTAGGGTTAATATTGTTATGTGTGAATTTGATACTGCCATTTTGATGCTAAGTGGCTGTTTGCCCTTTAGTTGTTGTAGATTCTTCATTATGTTGATGCTCTTTAGCATTTAGTGTGATTTTGGAATGGCTGGTTGTTTCTTTCTATGTGTAGTGCCTCTTTTAGGAGCTCTTGTAAAGCAGGCCTGGTGGTGACAAAATCTCTGAGTACTTGCTTGTTCGCAAAGGATTTTATTCTTCCTTCACTTCTGAAGCTCAGTTTGGCTGGATATGAAATTCTGGGTTGAAAGTTCTTTTCTTTAAGAATGTTGAATATTGGCCCCCACTCTCTTCTGGCTTGTAGTGTTTCTGCCGAGAGATCTGCTGTGAGTCTGATGGGCTTCCCTTTGTGGGTGACCCGACCTTTCTCCCTGGCTTCCCTTAGTATTTTCTCCTTTATTTCAACCTTGTTGAATCTGACGATTATGTGCCTTGGGGTTGCTCTTCTTGCAGAATATCTTTGTGGTGTTCTCTGTATTTCCTGCATTTGAGTGTTGGCCTGTCTTGCTAGGTGGGGAAAATTTTCCTGCATGATGTCCTGAAGAGTATTTTCCAGCTTGGATTCATTCTCTTCATCCCCTTCTGGTACACCTATCAAACGTAGGTTAGGTCTTTTCACATAGTCCCACATTTCTTGGAGACTTTGTTCATTCCTTTTTGCTCTTTTTTCTCTGATCTTGGTTTCTCGTTTTATTTCATTGAGTTGGTCTTCGACTTCAGATATTCTTTCTTCTGCTTGGTCAATTCGGCTATTGAAACTTGTGAATGCTTCACGAATTTCTTGTATTGTGTTTTTCAGCTCCTTTAATTCTTTCATATTCCTCTCTAAGTTATCCATTCTTGTTATCATTTCCTCAAATCTTTTTTATAACATTTTTCAAGTTCCTTAGTTTCTTTGCATTGATTTAATACATATTCTCTTAGCTCACAAAAGTTTCTCATTATCCACCTTCTGAAGTCTATTTCGGTCATTTCCTTACAGTCATTCTCCGTCCAGCTTTGTTCCCTTGCTGGTGGGGAGTTTTGGTCCTTTCTAGGAGGTGAGGTGTTCTGATTTCAGGTGTTTTCCTCCTTTTTGCGCTGGTTTCTTCCCATCTTTGTGGATTTCTCCAGTAGTCGTCTGCGTAGTTGCTGACTTTATTGTTGGGTCTCTGAGTGGACACCCAGATTGTTGATGATGAAATATTTCTGTTACTTGGTTTTCCTTCTGCCAGTCTAGCCCCTTCACTGTATGACTGCTGAGGTCAACTCTGGGCCTTTCTTGTCTGGGGTGCACCTATAGCAGCGGCAGAACAGTGAGGGATGCTACCAGTTTCTTTTTCTGCTATTTTTGTCTCAGGATGATGCCTGCCAAATGTCAGTCTTTTGGATATAGAGGGGTGAGGGAGCTGCTTGGGGAGACAGTCTGTACTTTATATGAGCTCAATTGCTGAGCTGTGAGCTGTTGTTCATTCAGGGCTGTTAGGGTGCTATGTTTGATTCTGCTGCAACAGAGCTCATTAAAAAAAACCCTTTTTTTCTCAAATGCTTTGTCTTGGGTGTTTGGGCTTTATATTTGGATGTCCGTTGAGGGTTCCTGCCCAGCTAGGAGGCAGTGTATTCACTGTTTGCCTGTCGAGGCTCCGCCCTGCTGTTGTGTGGTTTGCCCTGTTGCTGCAGACTCTTTTCTTCTGCTGCAGTCTCCACCACAAGCTACGCCTTGTGGTGGAGTCTCTTTGTTGTAGCGGGTTGCCTCAGCAATGGCAGGCTGCATCAGCAGTGGGCATCTATCTCAGTAGGGGCGGGTTGCCTCGGCAACGGCACGCTGTGTCAGCAGTGGGCGTGTATCTCAGTAGGGGCTGGTTGCCTCGGTAATGGTGGATGCCCCTCCCCCACAGAGCGTCTCAGGGACCGTCTGCACAGGGTGCATTTGGAATCACGGTTTTGTCCGTCCCACTGGGCTACCCCAAACGCTGTGTCCCTGCAATCCCCTGGGCTGGCCCACTTTCCGAGTCCCATTCGGTCTCAAGTCCAGCCCTCTCAAGTCTCAGGTTGCCGGTTCAACAGGGCACCCAGACAAGCGCGCCCTGTGGGGAGCACTGGGTAGGGCCGGTTGCCGCCACCCCAGCTGCCAGCTTCGCCAGGCGGTATGTCTGCCTGGCATCCTGCATCTCTTTTATACTTGGGAATTTCCCCATACTGTGGGCAACAAAGATCAGTCTGGAAATGCATCCCTGACTCACCTCTCCGCGGATTCAACGAGAGCTTAAATCCTGGGTTGTTCTCACAGCGCCATCTTGAGTCCTCCCCCGGGAGAAAGATTTTATGGCTAAGACTTCAAAAACACTGTCAACCAAACCAAAATTAGACAACAGGAATTATATTATACTAAATATTGATACAACAAAGAAAACAACCTGCAGAGTAAAGGAACAAACTCAAATACAGAATGGAAGCAAATATTTGCAGAGAAATTAATATTCAAATATATAAGAAAGTCAAACAATTCTACGTCAAAAATAAATATCCCCATTAAAATGTGTGCAAAGGACTTGAACAGTCATTTCTCAAAAGAAGAAATAAAACTGGCCAAAAAGCAAGTGGAAAAAAATTAACATGACTACTTATCAGAAAAATGAAAGGAAAACCACAATAGAATTTTATCTCATTCTCGTTACAATAGCTATTATCAAAAATTAAAAAAAAATACTAGTGAGAATGTAGTTAAAAGTGAATGCTTATAAATTATTAGTGGGATTGTAACTTAGTATAGTCATCATAAAAATAGTACAGAGGTTTCTCAAAAAACTGAAAATAGAGCTATTACTATATGATTGAGCAGTCCTCTATGGAGTATTTATTCAAGAAAGGGGCATCAGGATATCAAAGAGATATCTGCACCCTCATATTCATTGCAGCACTATTCACAGCAGCAAATATATGGCATGAATCTAAGTGTTCATCAGTGGGCAAATGGGTAAAGAATATATGGTATATACACATAATGGAATACAATTTGGCCACAGGTAAAAAGAAAATCCTGTCATTTGTAGAAACATGGATAAAACTAGAGGTTACTGTTAGGTTAAGTAATCCAGAAAGACAAATATCATCTTATGTTCTCACTCATATGTGGGAGATAAAAAAGTTGATCTCATGGAGGTAGAGAGTAGAATGATAGTTACTAGAGGCTGGGAAAGTTGGTTGGCAAGGGATGAAAACAGTTTGGTTAATGGGTACTAACATATAGTTAGCTAGAGAGAATATGTTCTAGTGTTTAATAGCACAGTAGGGTGACTAGTTAACAAAAATGTATTGTGTATCTCCACATAGCTAGATTTCAAATGTTCCCAACTTAAAGAAAGTATTTTTTTGATGTGGGGGATATCCAAAATACCCTAATTTGATCATCACACATTGCATGTATTAAAACATCACATGTACCCCATGAATATGTACAATCATTATGTGTCGATAATTTTTTAGTGTGTAAAAAATGTTTTAAATAAATGAAAGTAGTCACACCTGAAATCCCATCTTTTTGGGAGGCCCAGGCAGATGGATCACAAGGTCAGGAGACTGAGATCAACCTGGCCAACATGATGAAAAACCCATCTTTCCAAAAATACAAAAAAATAGCTGGGGGTAGTGGCATGCGGCTGTAGTACCAGCAACTCGGGAGACTGAGGCAGAGGAATTGCTGGAACCTGGGAGGCAGAGGTTGCAGTGACTCGAGATTGCTCCACTGCACTCCAGTCTGGTGATGGAGCAGTTTGGTTAAGGGGTACAAACACATATTTACCTGGAAGGAATATGTTCTAGTGTTTAAGATCACATTAGTATGACTATAGTTAATGAAAATGTATTGTATATTTCAAAATAGCTAGAAGATTTCAAATGTTCCCAACATAAAAAAATTAATATTTGATGTAATGGATATCCAAAATATCCTGATTTTATTATCACACATTACATGTATTGAAACATCACATGGACCCCATGGATATGTACAATTATTATGTATTGCGAGATCTGGAAAGATGGCACTGTAGGACCAACTCAGGATTGCAGCTCCCAGTGAATCCACAGAGAGTGAGTGGATGCCACATTTCCAGATGGATCTTTATAGCCCACAGACCAGGGGATTACCAGGTGAAAGAGCCCCATGGGATGCCAGTGCAGCCGGTTGGGCCAGCGTGGCTGTTTGGGCCGGCATGGCTGTTTGGGCTGAGGCTGCAGTGCAGTGACACTCTGTACAAAATACACTGGTTTGGTTTCCCTGTTAAACCAGCAATTGGAGATTTCGGAAGGCAGATTAGCACATTCATCTGATTATATGGGACTTAAACAGAAAGCCAGGCCAGGAGATTCCTGGGAAGAAACGTGCTTCCAGCCGGCACAGTAGGTCGCTGCATGGGAAATCACACAGATTCCGGCGCCCTTGCAGCAGGTGATGGGAACACCTGGGAGAGAGTCAAACATTCAACTTTAAAAAAAAAGTGGGGGTGGGCTCTGAGTCAAAGATCCAGGTGATCAGGCTCGGCAGGTCCCACCCCCACAAAAACTAACAAAATAGCAATTGGAAATGCTCAGGGTTGGGAGTTTCACAGCAAGCACAGCTGAACCCAGGACAGTGCAGCTCGGTGGGGGAGAAGAATCTGCCACTACCAAGGCACACAACACCTACAGAGGTACTCTGCCATTACTGACACAGCCTGCCATTGCTGAGGCAACCCACCATAACAGAGAGAGCCCGCCACTACAGAGGGTGGCCACCATTGCCACTGCAGTTCTAACCACACTCATATAAACAAGACTACAGGGAATTACACAAGGCAGCAGGGCGGAGCCCACAGAAGCAGGGTGGAGCCCACAGCAGCTCATCATAGCCACTACAGGCAGGCAGTGACAAGACTGCCTCCTTGCTGGGCAGGAAAGTGCAACAGATACTCATAAATAAAGCCTTAACTCCCCAGGACAGAGCACCTGAGAAAAAAGGGGGGGCTTTATGAGTTCTGCTGCAGCAGCCTTAAACATACCTGCCTAGCAGTCCTGAATGAACAACGAAGCTCTCAGCTCAGCACTAGAGCTCCTATAAAGTACAGACTGTCTCCTCAAGCAGCTCCCTGACCACCATATATCCAAAGAGACACCTCACAAAGGACTGATTAGATTGACATTTGGCAGGCAACATTCCGGGACAAAGATAGCAGAAGAAAAATCTGGTAGCAACCCTCACAATTCCACAGCTGCTACAGGAGTTCCCCAGGCAAGCAAGGCCTGGAGTGGATCTCAGCAGTCCTACATCAGTGAGACCAGACTGTTAGAAAGAAAACTAAGAAACAGAAATACTTCATCATCAACAATATGGACATCCACTCAGAGACCCAATGAAAAAAATCAGCAACCACTCAGACAACAGGTGGATAACTCCACAAAGATGAAAAGGACACAGTGCAAAAAGGAGAAAAACACCCAAAACCAGAACACCTCGCCTTCTACAAAGGACCAAAACCCCTCACCAGCAAGGGAAAAAACTGGATGGAGCATGAGTGTGATGAAATGATGGAATCAGACTTAAGAAGGTGGGTAACAAGAAACTTCCATGAGCTAAAAGAACATGTTCTAAATCAATGCAAAAAAACTAAGAACCTTGAAAAAAGATTTGACAAAATGATAACAAGAATGAACAACTTAGAAAGGAATATCAGTGAATTGAAGGAGCTGAAAAACACAATATGAGAACTTTGCGAAGCATGCACAAGTTTGAACAGCTGAATTGACTGAGCAGAAGAAAGGATATCAGAGGTTGAAGATCAACTCAATGAGGTAAAACAAGAAGGCAAGATTAGAGAAAAAAGTGCAAAAAGAAATGAACAAAGTCTGCAAGAAATGTGAGACTTTGTGAAGAGACCTAAACTACATTTGATAGGTGTACCTGAATGGGATGAAGAGAATGAATCCAAGCTAAAAAATACTCTTCAGAATATTATTCAGATAAATTTCCCCCACCTAGCAAGGCAGGCCAATATTCAAGCCCAGAAAATACAGAGAACACCACAAACATATTACGCAAGAAGAGCAACCCCAAGGCACATAATCGTCAGATTCAACAGGGTTGAAATGAAAAAGAAAATGCTAAGGGCAGCCAAAGAGAAAGGTTGGGTCACCCACAAAGGGAAGCCCATCAGACTCACAGCAGATCTCTCGGCAGAAACCCTACAAACCAGAAGACAGTGGGTGTCAATATTCAACATCCTTAAAGAAAAGAATTTTCAACCCAGAATTTCATATCCAGCCAAACTGAGCTTCAGAAGTAAAGAAAAAATAAAATCCTTTGCGAACAAGCAAGTACTCAGAGATTTTGTCACCACCAGGCCTGCTTTACAAGAGCTCCTGAAAGAGGCACTACACATAGAAAGGAACAACCAGTACCAGCCATTCCAAAATCACACTAAATGCTAAAGAGCATCAACAAAATGAAGAATCTGCATCAACTAATAGGCAAAACAGCCAGCTAGCATCAAAATGGCAGTATCAAATTCACACATAACAATATTAACCCTAAATGTAAATGGGCTAAATGCATCAATCAAAAGACACAGACTGGCAAATTGGATAAAAATCCAAAACCCATCGGTGTCCTGTATCCAGGAAACCCATGTCGCATGCAAGGATACAGAAAGGCTCAAAATAAAGGGATGGAGGAAGATTTACCAAGCAAATGGACAGAAAAAAGCAGGAGTTGCAATTCTCATCGCTGATAAAATAGACTTTAAAGCAACAAAGATCAAAAGACACAAAGAAGGACATTACATAATGGTAAAAGGATCGATACAACAAGAAGAGCTAATGATCCTATATCTATATGGACCCAATACAGGAGCACCCAGATATATAAGGCAAGTTTTTGATAACTTACAAAGAGACTTAGACTCCCACACAATAATAGTGGGAGACTTTAACACTCCACTGTCAATATTAGACAGATCAACCAGACAGAAAATCAACAAGAATATCCAGGGCTTGAACTCAGACCTGGAACAAGCAAACCTGATAGACATTTAAAGAACTCTCCACCCCAAATCCAAGAATATACATTCTTCTCAGCACACATCACACCTACTCTAAAATTGACCACATAATTGGAATTAAAGCACTCCTCAACAAATGCAGAACAACTGAAATCATAACAAACAGTCTCTCAGACCATAGTGCAATCAAGTTAGAACTCAGAATTCAGAAACTAACTCAGAACCACACAGCTTCATGGAAAGGGAACAACTGGCCCTTCAATGTTGATTGGATAAACAATGAAATGAAGACAGAAATAAAGACGTTCTTCGAAACCAACAAGAATGAAGACACGACATACCAGAATCTCTGGGACACATTTCAAGCAGTCTTCTATAGGAAAATATATAGCAATAAGTGCCCACATGAGAGTAGTGGAAAGATCCAAAATTGACACCCTATCATCAAAATTGAAAGAGCTACAGTAGCAAGATCAAACAAACTCAAAACCTAGCAGAAGACAAGAAATAACTAAGATCAGAGCAGAACTGAAGGACATAAAGACACGAAAAACACTTCAAAAAATCAATAAATCCAAGAGCTGGTTTTTTTTAAAGATCAACAAAATAGACAGATTACTAGCCAGACTGATAAAAAAATAAAAAGAGAGAATAACCAAATGGATGCAATAAAAAATGATAAAGGGGAAATCACCACAGATTCCACAGAAATTCAAACCATCCTCAGAGAATATTACAAACAACTCTATGCACATAATCTAGTAAACCTGAAAGAAATGGATAAATTCCTGGACACTTGTGTCCTCCCAAGCCTAAACCAGGAGGAAGCCAAAATTATGAATAGACTAATAAAAAGGTCTGAAGTTGAGGCAGCAATTAAGAGCCTACCACACAAAAAAAGCCCAGGTCCAGATGGGTTCACAGCCAAATTTTACCAGACACACAAAGAGGAACTGTTACCATTCCTTCTGAAACTATTCCAAATAATCCAAAAAGAGGGAATCCTTCCCATATCATTTTATGAGACCAACATCATCCTGATACCAAAACCTGGCAGAGACTCAATAAGAAAAGAAAACTTCAGACCAATATCCATGATGAACGTAGATGCAAAAATCTTCAATGGAATACTGGAAAGCTGATCACAACAGCACATCAAAAAGCTTATCCATCATGATCAAGTAGGATTCATCCCGGGGATGCAAGGCTGGTTCAACATATACAAGTCTATAAATGTAATTCACCACATAAACAGAACCAGAAACAAAAACCACATGATTATCTCAATTGATGCAGAGAAGGAATTTGACAAAATTCAACAGGCTTTTATGCTAAAATTCCTCAATAAACTCGGTATTGATGGAACGTACCTGAAAATAATAAAAGCTATTTTTGACAAACCAACAGCCAATATCATACTGAATGGGCAAAAACTGGAAGTATTCCATTGGAAATCTGGCACTAGAAAAGGATGTCCTTTCTCATCACTCCTATTCAATATAGTACTGGAAGTTCTAGCCAGAGCAATCAGGCAAGAAAAAGAAATAAAGGGTATTTAAATAGGAAAGGAGGAAGCCAAATTGTCTCTATTTGCAGACGACATGAGAGTATATCTAGAACACCCCATAGTCTCAGCCCAAAAACTCCTGAAACTGATAAGCCACTTCAGCAAAGTCTCAGGATATAAAATCAATGTGCAAAAATCACCAGCATTCCTATACATCAATAACAGACTTAAAGAGAGCCAAATCAAGAATGAACTGCCATTCACAATTGCTACAAAGAGAATGAACTGCCATTCACAATTCCTACAAAGGAGTACCTAGGAATACAACTTACAAGGAACATAAGGGACCTCTTCAAGGAAAACTACAAACCACTGCTCAACAAAATAAAAGAGGACACAAACAGATGGAGAAACACTCTATGTTCATGGTTAGGAAGAATCAATATTGTGAAAATGGTTATACTGCCCAATGTAATTTACAGACTCAACGCTATCCCCATCAGGCTACCATTGGCTTTCTTCACAGAACTGGAAAAAACCACCTTGAACTTAATATGGAACCAAAAGAGAGTCCTCATAGCCAAGTCAATTCTAAGCAGAAGGAACACAGTGGGAGGCATCACACTACCGGACTTCAAACTATACTACAAGGCTACAGTAATCAAAAAAGCATGGTACTGGTACCAAAACACAGATATAGATCAATGGAACACAACAGTGGCATCAGAGGCAACACAACATATCTACAGCCATACAATCTTTGATAAACCTGACAAAAACAAGCAATGGGGAAAGGACTCCCTGTTTAATAAATGGTGTTGGCAAAACTGGCTAGCCATGTGCAGAAAGCAGAAACTGGACCCCTTCCTGACACCTTACATTAAAATTAACTCCAGATGGATTAAAGACTTAAACATAAGACCTGGCATTATAAAAACCCTAGAAGAAAATCTAGGCAAAACCATTCAGAACATAGGAGTAGGCAAAGACTTCATGAACAAAACACCAAAAGCATTGGCAACAAAAGCCAAAATAGACAAATGGGACCTAATGAAACTCCACAGCTTCTGAATGGCAAAAGAAACAGTCACTAGAGTGAATCAGTGACCAACAGAATGGGATAAAATTATTGCAGTTTACCCATCTGACAAAGGGCTGATATCCAGAATTTACAAAGAACTCAAACAGATTTGCAAGAAAAAAACAAACAAGCCCATTCAAAAATGGGCAAAGGATATGAACAGATACTTTACAAAAGAAGACATACATGAGACCAACAAACATATGAAAAAATGCTCATCATCACTGGTCAGTAGAGAGATGCAGATCAAAACCACATTGAGATATCATCTCACGCCAGTTAGAATGGTGATCATTAAAAAATCTGGAGACAACAGATGCTGGAGAGGATGTGGAGAAATAGGAACACTTTTACACTGCTGGTGGGAGTGTAAATTAGTTCAACCATGTGGAAGACAGTGTGGCGAGTCCTCAAGGACCTAGAAATAGATATTCCATTTGACCCAGCAATCCCATTACTGGGTATATATCGGAAGGACTATTAATTGGTCTACTATAAGGGCACATGCACACGAATGTTCCTTGCAGCACTGTTTACAATAGCAAAGACCTGGAACCAACCCAAATGCCCATCGATGATATACTGGACTGTGAAAATGTGGCACATATACACTATGGAATATTATGCAGTAATCAAAAATGATGAGTTTGTGTCCTTTGTAGGGACATGGATGAATCTGGAGAACATCATTCTCAGGAAACTGACACAAAAACAGAAAATGAAATACTGCCTATTCTCACTCATGGGCGGGTGATGAAGAATGAGAACACATGAACACAGGAAAGGGAGCACTACACACTGGGGTCTATTGGGTGGAATAGGGGAGGGACAGCGTGGGGGGAGCTGGGGTGAAATAGCATGGGGAGAAATGCCAAATGTGGCTGAAGGGGAGAAAGGTAGCAAAACACACTGCCACCTGTGTACCTATGCAACTGTCTTGCATATTCTGCACATGTACCCCAAAACCTAAAATGCAATAAAAATTATGTGTTAATAAAATAAATACATACATAAATAAAAGATACCCCATGAATAGGTACAATTATTATGTATCAATAAATAAGAAAAAATAAATAAAAATAAAAAGTAAACAAATTTGCCTAACACTATAAAAATGGCAACCAGTTTTCAGGAAATATTTCTGCCTTACCAAACACGTTTACATTCTTAATATAAATCAACTTGGCTATGATATAAACCAACTTGGCTAAAGAGTACAGAGTTAATTATTTAGTATTACTATTATTAGTTTAATAAGTAAGATGTGGAAATTGACATCAGAACTTACTTTATTACAGTTCTTGGTAGAGCAATATTTAAAAGTACTGGCTTTGAAGGCTGACTCACTGTTTGAAACTTAGATCTACCCAGCTGCGTTATCTTACAAACCTTACTTACCTTCTTTATTCCTCTTAAATGCTGTGCAATTGTGAATATTAATGAATATGCTTAAAACAAAATGTGACACATTATGAATACTATTTGCCAGTTATCCACATATAGCCAAATTTACTATTACACTCATGTATTTACATAAAATAATTTATATTATACTCCCAAACCATGTGGGGTAAGAATTAGTATAATCACCTTTGAAATTATAGTAATATATAGAAAGTGAGTCATAGAGAGTTCATGTGACTAGCTCAACTCACATTGTATGAAAGTGGCAAAGGAATTGGATTCAGAGATTGACCAATTTGCTTTTTTAAATTTATATACTTCACATACTGCCTCTTATTTTCATAATTATAAAAGCTATATAGATAAGTCTCCATGATACACAGAGAAAGACAGGGACTAAATCAGGTTGATATAACAGGGGCATTTGAAGAAAGTAGAGAATTATGATGGAATTCACATTAACCTTGAAAGTAGCTGTCTGCCTATTCTTTTCATAGACTTTTAATACCTTACATACCAAAGCATATTTTCACATTTGTAAAAATTATGAAGTAAGGTATTTTTCTCTTTGTAGCCCTAACTAATAATTTTATTGCCTTTTCTGTATAGTTCAATCATAGTGAAATTTTGTTATTGTAGTTATTTGGCCAAGAATAACTGTAAGTACACTGACATCACCATTAAATTACTTGTGACAGAGACTCTAGATTAATACAAATGTCTTTCCCCCAAGGACATGCTTCTGAAAATCCAACACTAAGAATTAAAAGCTGAGAATTCTTTATGATCTCTAGAAGAAAGTACAAAAGATAACTGCATGAACACTCTTGTTATTAAAAATGACATTAATGTTTCAATTCAGATAAGAATTTAACCCTATAAGAATTTAGAAATGATTAAGATAATCAAATATTTTGTTTCTTTGATTATATTGAAATCTACCAACAGCCATGAATAAGAATAAAAATTTTTATTTATATTTTCACATAGTTTTTCTATATTAAAAATACTGTTTTGGAATCTTCTTTTAAAGAAAAAAATTGCAAGAATGAATGACTTGAAAAACAGTCAAAGTAGGCTGGGTGCAGTGGCTTGCACCTCTAATTCCTCCACTTTGGGAGGCCAAGGCAGGTGAATCACCTGAGATCAGGAGTTTGAGATCAGCCTGGCCAACATGATGAAACACTGTCTCTACTAAAAATATAAAAATTCGCCGGGTGTGGTGGTGGGTGCCTGAAATCTCAGCTACTCTGGAGGCTGAGGCAGAATTGCTTCAACCCGGAAAGCAGAGTTTGCAGTGAGCCCAGGTCATGCCACTGCACTCCAGTCTGGATGATAATGAAAAACGCTGTCTCAAAAAAAAAAAAGTCAAACTAGTACTTAATTTCCATCAATGAATAAATGATCTGGTTGTCTTTTATATAACTTAACCTCAATTTCCTCCAATGAAATTTGAATGATCATTCTACATTTTAGAAAACATTTACATACTATGAAAGCTTATATTCAAGTATATTATCTAAATATGGTAAAGATAATTCTAAACTAACTTAGCTATAGATTCAGTTTTGTTGTGTGCTTGTTTTGTTGTGGATGGGTTTTCTGGTTGTTGTTACTTTGATTTTAAAATATTCTAGGTTTGTATTTGTTTGGCTAAAACATTTAAAAACAGAGGCTTCTCTTACAGAACTATATTAATTTAGGCAATAAATGATATGATCACTCTATTTTATCTATCTGTCAATCTCATATATCTGTCTAATCTATCTTTTTATCATGTGTCCAACCTATTTTACATATTGATTATAGAAACAAATCAGTAATAACTTATAAAATAAGAAAATCACATAAAACATGATCTAAAGAAATCTTAAATATATCTTCAAAAGAAATCAGTTCTCATTAATAAAAAACAGTTATAAAAATGCCTAAGAGAGGTGTTCAGAACTGGTGAAAAAAAAACACAGATACTCATAAGAGGACTGTAGATGTCTAAACTACAGTATGTTTAAAGTATGGCATATTCTTGCCATACTATATGTTATTTAAGATAAATTACAGCAAAATAATGTTTGCATTTTATCATAACGTGTGTATAAAATCATCTCTTGTTTAGAAAGATAAAATAGTTTAAATAAGAAAAATGTACTTAATGTTAATGCTATAAATTATATTTTCAGAAAAGCAAAGATAATTATTAATATTGTCTTGTAGATAATAGTCTTATGTGAGGAAGCAAGAAATGAAATGGATAAAATGGGAATATACATCCTCTTCACTCCATTACCAGGCCCTGATGCCTTGGCTTGTGTGTGTCTTTGTGCGTTTGTGGGTGGGAGAAAAAATAGGTTCTTTTTATGTTACTAAAATAAGAAATAAAAAGCAAATTATGCATAGACTGAGGAGAAGGTATTTTGAATCAAGAATTATGACAATTTTCTTCTATGGAGAGGGGTCCAATCCTCCCCAACATACAGACCATATGCATGCAAACACACTCAATGCTAAGTAATACTAACAACACATTCAAAACAAACATGAACCAATTGCACTAACTTGTGATTTACCACAAGAACTGTTAGTATGACCTAGCACAGAATAGTTAAATATTATATTTGACAAATGAATTATCTTTCTGAATTGTAAAATATTTCTGGGCCATGCCTTACATTGAGAGCATAAAAATAGAAATTTCTTTCAAGTTCAATTTTAGAAATAAAAAGATATGCAAAGAATTCACTTATCTATCTCCATAATGTAACTGTAACATTTCACTTTGCAACAAGCTCTATTTGTCAGACTTACAGAAATAAAATCAGTGATTTTGCCACTAACGAATTTGATTGGTCTTCTTTATATATACAATTTCCAGTCTCTAAAAAAATATGAGTCAAACTTAACAAATGCACCTTCATTTTTAAGGCATTTTGAACATATGCATTTCTCTCAAATAATTAGGATGATCTTTCTTAGACATACAGTATACAACTAGCTTCAGTAATATGTCTTGCCTTTATAGGTTAGAGCACAGTAAAGTGTAGACAAAATTTTCATATATTGTATTATGCCCTTTAATTAACATAAGACCTTACAAATTATCACACATCAGAAAGATATATAAGCAGATAACTAATTTAAATTGGTATCTGAAATTCAGACTACCTTCAATGGACTTTCACATTACTTATATTTATTCAACACTGACCCTAACTGATTTTTTTGAGATTACTCAATTACCTTATGTTTTAATTGATGAAAAATGTAAATAATCAACCTGGTTTATTTTTACATGATGGCAAAAAAAGAATGAAAAGCAGAAAATAAGAAAATGTGCGTTGTGTTTCTGTATAAATTTATTTTTACTATTTTTTTGAATTTACATAAGAACATATTGTTTTCCACTTTTCTTTAATCATGCTACTATACTCTTTCTCCAAATACTTGACACTTACTTTAAAGTCCTTACTATATAAACAACTTCTACAGACTTAGTCAATAACATTCAAACTGTATCATTTAAAAAGGCAGTCAATGCATTTTTCTTCAAAATTAATAGAAAACAGGCTAGGTATAGAGGCTCATGCTTGGAATCCCAGCACTTTGAGAGAGCAAGGCAGCCAGATTGCTTGAGTCCAGGAGTTCAAGATCAGCCTGGGCAACATGGTGAAACCTCGTCTCTACAAAAAATAGCCAAGTATGGTGGTGTGAACCTATGATCCCAGCTAGTCAGGAGGGATCATAGGTTCCCTGATGTTGACTTAGGGAACTGATGTTGACTTAGAGGTGGAGTGTCTTGATCAATGAAGTTCTGTTTTGAATAACAAAATACTTGTTTTAAAAAGAGATGATGTAGGCCATCCATGACAATATTTTAACTTCTTGCTTTACCATTATTTTCACCATATATATTCTCAAAAATCTCTGTCCTGAAATCTAATATAATAATGAACAAAATAATAATAATAATAAATGGAAAAGAAGAAAACTCAGTCTTGTGAAACTAAGTAAATTGCAACATCATTTAACCAAGATTAAATACCATCTCATAGACGTGTGGTTATTGAAAACTGTAGTATGTGATGTGTTAATACAGATCCAGAAGAAAAGGAAAAATATCCACAGATACAAATTCTTTTAAAAATCTGATTTATACTCCTTCAATTTATTGGTAATACCTATAATCAAACCTCTCTATACCCCCTACCAAAAATAAAAATTTTTTTTCTTATTTTTTTATTGTATTTTAGGTTTTGGGGTACATGTGCAGAGCATGCAATACAGTTGCATAGGTACACACATGGCAGTGTGTTCTGTTTGCTTTCACCCCTTCACCCACATTTGGCGTTTCTCCCCAGGCTATCCCTCCCCACCTCCCCCTCCCACTGGCCCTTCCCTTTTCCCCCCAATAGACCCCAGTGTTTAGTACTCCCCTCTCTGTGTCCATGTGTTCTCATTTTTCATCACCCACCTATGAGCGAGAATATGCGGTAAAAGAGAAAAAAGTATGGTTAAAATAAGCATCAAAGAAAATTATTCAACTTACCATTATTAAATACTAAGAAAAGAATATTCTGGATCCCTAACCATTTCCCAGCTCTAAAGCCACAGTGACATTTTTTGGTATTTGTTGCTTCAGCAAGCCTAGATCTGAGTACCAATTTTTGTATTAATCCACTCAGCCTGCTAAAACAAAATGCCATAAACTAGGTGGCTTATAAACAACTAAAATTTATTTTTCTCAGTTCTGGAGCCTGGAAAGTTCAAAATTATGGTGCAGGCAGATTTGGTATCTGGTGAGGCCTGTTTCCCAGTTCAAAAAGAAACCATCTTCTCATCCCGTCCTCAGAAGGTAGAAAAAACACAAGGCTCCCAAAGTAGATCCCTGGAGCCTTTTATATAAGGGCACTAATCTCATTCATGCCAGCATCGCCATCATGACTTAATCAACTCCTCATATCACCACTTCCAAATACCATCAACTTGGGGATTAGATTTCAACAGCCAGTTTTGGGAGAAGGACATAAACATTCATGCTATAGGAAGCATCAAAATATAATTTCCATAAATTATGCATTTCTTAAAATTATTAGGATGCACAAGAATATGTACAACTGAAATAACTGAAAGGAAATTTTTCAGATATGCTGGGATGTTATTGTTTTATTTACAATGTTCTTTTTATTATATGATATTTCTATTTGTTAATAAAGTACTATCTAATTTGAAAAAAGTATTCAAACATGCATGTACATTTTAGTGTTCTATATTGGTAATGTTCTCTATTATTTTTACTTACTTGTTTATTTATTGAGAAAGGGTCTCACTGTTTCACACAAGCTGGAAGTGCAGTGATGTGATGTCTGCTCACCACAACCTCTTCCTCTCAGTCTCAATTAACCCTCCCACCTTGGCCTCCTGACTAGCTAGGATCATAGGTTCACACCACCATACTTGGCTATTTTTTGTAGAGACGAGGTTTCACCATGTTGCCCAGGCTGATCTTGAACTCCTGGACTCAAGCAATCTGGCTGCCTTACCCTCTCAAAGTGCTGGGATTCCAAGCATGAGCCTCTATACCTAGCCTGTTTTCTATTAATTTTGAAGAAAAATGCATTGACTGCCTTTTTAAATGATACAGTTTGAATGTTATTGACTAAGTCTGTAGAAGTTGTTTATATAGTAAGGACTTTAAAGTAAGTGTCAAGTTATTTGGAGAAAGAGATAGAAAAGTGGTGTAGCTCTACGGATTCTATTTCTTCTATATATTCTTCTAGGCACCACTGTGCCTTATTTATTTTTAACAAGGGGCATTAAATGCCACTCAGTATCTGATATTTCCATCATAAATTATGATTGACATTTCTCTGTTTATTTTTAAGCCAGGAATAAGCTTAACTCTCAGTAAAGAGTCTCTGGAGATTATGGCTGTTTTGTAGATAAAATACTCCCCCATTTATCATTTTGGATCATTTTTGCACCAACTTTTTTAACTCAAAGCACTCTTTTTTTCCCCCTCTGTTCTTTATTGTTATTTTTCTTTTTCTTTTTTTTAAATTGTACTTTAGGTTCTGGTGTACATGTGCAGATCATGCAGGATTGTTGCATAGATACACACAAGCCATTCTTAATATTTGTTTAAATGTCCCTCTATTTATGTCATGTCTTTACTACCAGTTTGCTATAGTTAATGTAGTAACTACATATGTATTCCTTATATCTTCATTTTATGGCTTTAAAACAAATGTTACAACTTCTTAATAGGTTTTAACATATAAGCATTGCTTACTCTGTTGCCCCTTAAAGAATTGCCCTGAGAAATGTGTCTGTATCATAAATTCATGCTTCAATTAGGAGACCATCAGTCTCTTTTATATGTTTTGATGGATTTATGGCTCCCACTATGAAAGTGAACCAAACCATGCAAAACTAATCTCCCTAGTAGGAATAAGCTTACAGAACAGGACAAATGAAAGACACCTAAGTAATAGAAATTCCCTTTGTTCTTCATCAAATGTGTAGGGAAGTGTTTAATCAATGGAAATTCTCAAGTAATATTAAACATAAGCACTCTTGTATACTGATAATGCTACAAACTCCTATTTCTCATAGAGCTATGTATATGGAGTAGATAGACATTGCAATTCTATCTTGACATTTGACCTTTAGTTAATTTTCTCAGAATATGATTGGTCACCATTTATGTAACTGTAATATAACTTTTTTCTAACTTGCATTATATTGAAATAAAATGCCATAATAGCCGAGACAATTGCATGGTTTGTTAGCATTTCATATTGATAAATCATGTTAAAGCATTTATAAACATTCTCTTCTCTTTCCCCTCCTAATCCCTTTAACTACTCCATAAAAGAGCATTGACAGACATTTAAAGAGCAATGAAGTAATTATCATGTTGATATGGTTTAGCTATGTCCTCACCCAAATTTCAACTTGAATTGTTTCAGAATGCCCAGGTGTTGTAGAAGTGTCCCACGAGGAGGTAATTGAATACTGAGGGTCGGTCTTTCCCTTGCTATTCTCGTAATAGTAAGTCTCATGAGATCTGAGAGGTTTATAGTGGTTTCCACTTTTGCTTCTTCCTCATTTTTTCTTGCCACCACCATACAGGAAGTGCCTTTTGCCTCCTGCCATGATTCTGAGACCTCCCCAGCCATGTGGAACTGCAAGTCCAATTAAACCTCTTTTTCTCCCAGACTCCAGTATGTCTTCATCAACAGTGTAAAAATGAACTAAAATACCTGTGTTGAAAAACAGAGACTTCCTAGTAAACATTTAATGACATTTAAAGAGTTGAAGGCTGAGGCATATTGAAAAACAATACTGGGGACGAAGATGTGTAAGTGTAATGCAAATGTTAGTGGTGTAGCTCTATGGTTTCTATTTCTTCTATATATTCTTCTAGGCATCTGATATCATTTGACTCTGTGTCCCCATGCAAGTCTCATGTTGAGACATCATCTTCAGTGTTGGAAGAAGAGCCCATTGGGAGGTGACTGGATCATGGGGGCAGATTTTCCCCTTGGTGTCCTCATGATAGTGAGTTCTCACTAGATCTGGTTGTTTAAAAGTTTGTAGCACTTCCTGCAGTGCTCCCTCTCTCTTCTGCCACATGTGAGGGTTTGCTTGCAAATCCTTCACCTTCCATCATGATTGTAAGACTCCTGAGGCCTCCCAGCCATGCTACCTGAACAGCCTGAAGGAACAATGAGTCAACTAAACTCTTTTTCTTTATAAATTACCCAGCCTCAGTTAGTTCTTTGTAGCAGTGTGAGAATGGACTAACACAGCATTATCTCCAAATTTAAGTCCCTGCCTTTCTAAAATTCATTTGAGTATTATCTAATATTTCACTCATATGCGCAAGAATACTAAGTTCATGGTTGAAGTTTATTTTACATATTCCTTATTTTAGTCATTTCTGCAAAGTCCCTGCTGATTTTCTTAATTAAAATCCCTATTATAGGCTTTTATTCACAATATAATTAGTTTAGAGGCTAAAGTAATATTCTTCAGTTTTCATAAATAGATAAGCATTTTGTTTACTTCTATCAATCTTTATATCTTAAAGTTACTAGTACATTGACATGTCCTAACACAACAGTTGTGTATATTTTAGAGATGTATGCAATTGAAACCATATAGTGCTAAATAGTGCATAGCTTTTCTTGATCAGCTTTATTTTTTGTGAGGTTTATTTCTTTGTGTGTATGTATGTGTGTGTCTTTTTAGGCTGCAATAGGTTTCTTATACTTTTTCATGTGTGGGATTAAATGGAATGAATGTATGGCGTACATGTGTGTCTTTTTAGGCTGCAATAGGTTTCTTATACATTTTCATGTGTGGGATTAAATGGAATGAATGTATGGCATTAAACAATTTCATTTATCTTAATTAATATTTATTAATTTGTTGTTGCCAAACAAAACCTATTTTAATTTTTTCTATATTTTAAGAACTACAAATTTATAGAAAATTTGCAAGGATATTTGCATCTGTCTGCTACATATATATGTCTCTCCTTTGCATATATATACTTTATAGTATGACTTAGTATATCAGTGTAAATTGTAGACATTATTACCTTTTAAACCTAAGTACTTTATGGTGTTTCTCAAAAAAAAGAAAATAAATTCTCCTACATAACCACAACAAAATCATCACATAAAGTTAGAGCTATCTCAGAATTCTTATCTAACTTAAAGCCTGTATCCGAGGACCAACTCAAGATGGTACAGTGAGAACAACCCAGGATTGAAGCTCTTAATGAACGCACAAAGGGTGAGTCAGGGCCACATTTCCAGACGGATCTTTGTTGCCCACAGAATGGAGAAATTCCTAGGTATAAAAGAGACGTGGGACACCAGGGCAGAGGTTTTGGCTGGTGCAGCCAGTGGCCGGTGCAGCCGGCAGCCGGCACACAGTGCAGCAGTGCTCCACAGTGCTCCACACAAAGCACACTGGTCTGGGTGCCCTGTTGAACTGGCAATCTGAGACTTCAGAGGGCAGATTGGCATATCCATCTGATTGAATGGGACTTGGACAGTGAAACAGGCCAGGAGATTCCAGGGATACAGCATTTGGGCCAGCGCAGTGAGACAAACAAAACAGTGATTCCAAACGCTCCAGCTGGAGAGTTTCACTGTGGGCACAGGTGAACCCAGCTCAGTGGGGGAGGGGAGTCCACAATTACCGAGGCAATCCGCCTCTACAGAGGTACATGCCGATTGCTGACACAGCTTGCCATTGCCGAGGCAACCTGCCACAACAGAGAGACTCCGTTGCAGGGCATAGCCCATGGCATCAGGGTGGAGACCTCAGAAGCAGGGCAGAGCCTGCAGCAATAGGGCTAACCTCACAGCAGAAGGGCGGAGCCTCAGCAGGCAAATAGTGACAAGACTGCCTCCTAGCTGGGCAGGACAGTGCAATGGATGCTCATAAAGAGAGCCCCAACCCACCAAGACAGAGCATCTGAGAAAAAAAGGTTTTTTTTGTGGGTTCTACTGCAGCAGAATTAAACGTAGCAGCCTAACAGCCCTGAATGAACAACAGAGCTCACAGCTCAGCACTTGAGCTCCTATAAAGTACAGACTGTCTCCTCAAGCAGCTCCCTGACCCCTCTATATCCAGAAGACTGAAATTTGGCAGGCATCATTCTGGAAAAAAAATAGCAGAAAAATAAACAGATAGTATCCCTCACTGTTCCACAGCTGCTATAGATGTGCCCCAGACAAGCAGGGCCTGGAGTGGACCTCAGTAGTCATACAGTGGAGGGGCTAGACTGGTAGAAAAAAAAACAAGTAACAGAAATACTTCATCATCAACAATTTGGGCATCCACTCAGAGAACCAATCGAAAAGTCAGCAACTACTCATAAGACAGGTGGATAAATACACAAAGATGGGAAGAAACCAGCAAAAAAAGGAGGAAAACACCCGAAACCAGAACACCTCACCTCCTACAAAGGACCAAAACTCCTCACCAGCAAGGGAACAAAGCTGGACAGAGAATGACTGTGATGAAATGATGGAATTAGACTTCAGAAGGTGGATAATAAGAAACCTTTGTGAGCTAAAAGAACATGTTTTAAAGCAATGCAAAGCAACTAAGAACCTGAAAAAGGATTTGAAAAAAGAATCAAGAAAATGATAACAAGAACGGGTAACTTAGAGAGAAATATGAATGAACTGAAGAAGCTGAAAAACACAATATGAGAAATTCGCGAAGCATGCACAAGTTTCAACAGCCGAATTGACCAAGCAGAAGAAAGAATATCAGAAGTCAAAGATCAACTCAATGAAATAAAACGAGAAATCAAGATAAGAAAAAAAAGCACAAAAAGAAATGAACAAAGTCTCCAAGAAATGTGGAACTATGTGAAGAGACCTAACCTACGTTTGATAGGTGTACCAGAATGTGACGAAGAGAATGAATACTAGCTTGAAAATACTCTTCAGGACATTATCCAGAAAAATTTCCCCCACCTAACAAGGCAGGCCAATATTCAAGTCCAGGAAATACAAAGAACACCACAAACATATTCCACAAGAAGAGCAACCCCAAGGCACATAATCGTCAGATTCGTCACGGTTGAAATAAAGAAGAAAATACTAAGGGCAGCCAGAGAGAAAGGTCGGGTCACCCACAAAGGGAAGCCCATCAGACTCACAGCAGATCTCTCGGCAGAAACACTACAAGCCAGAAGAGAGTGAGGGCCAATATTCAACATTCTTAAAAAAAAGAACTTTCAACCCAGAATTTCATATCCAGCCAAACTGAGCTTCAGAAGTGAGGGAAAAATAAAATGCTTTGCGAACAAGCAAGTACTCAGTGATTTTGTCACTACCAGGCCTGCTTTACAAGAGCTCCTGAAAGAGGCACTACACATAGAAAAGAACAACTAGTACCAGCCATTCCAAAATCACACTACAAGCTAAAGAGCATCAACATAATGAAGAATCTACATCAACTAATGGGCAAAACAGCCAGCTAGCATCAAAATGGCAGTATCAAATTCACACATAACAATACTAACCCTAAATATAAATGGACTAAATGCACCAATCAAAAGACACAGACTGGCAAATTGGATAAAAAAAACAAAACCCATCAGTGTGCTGTATCCAGGAAACCCATCTCACATGCAAGAACACACAAAGGCTCAAAATAAAGTGATGGTGGAAGATTTACCAAGAAAAAGGAGAGCAAAAAAAAAAAGCAGGAGTTGCAATTCTCATCTCTGATAAAATAGACTTTAAAGCAACAAAGATCAAAAGAGACAAAGAAGGCCATTACATAATGGGAAAAGGATCGATACGACAAGAAGAGCTAATGGTCTTAAACATATATGGACGCAATACAGGAGCACCCAGATACATAAGGCAAGTTCTTAATGACTTACAAATAGACTTAGACTCCCACACAATAATAGTGGGAGACTTTAACACTCCACTGTCAATATTAGACAGATCAACCAGACAGAAAATCAACAAGGATATCCAGGGCTTGAACTCAGACCTGGAGCAAGCAAACCTGATAGACATTTACAGAACTCTCCACCCCAAATCCACAGAATATACATTCTTCCCAGCACCACATCACACCTACTCTAAAATTGACCACATAATTGGAAGTAAAGCACTCCTCAGCAAATGCAAAACAACTGAAATCATAACAAACAGACTCTCAGACCATAGTGCAATCAAGTTAGAACTCAGAATTCAGAAACCAACCCAGAACCGCACAGCTTCGTGGAAACTAAACAACTGGCTCTTGAATGTTGACTGGATAAACAATGAAATGAAGGCAGAAATAAAGAAGTTCTTCGAAACCAATGAGAACGAAGACACAACATGCCAGAACCTCTGGGACACATTTAAAGCAGTCTCTGGAGGAAAATATATAGCAATAAGTGCCTGTATGAGGAGAATGGAGAGATCCAAAATTGACATCCTATCATCAAAATTGAAAGAACTAGAGGAGCAAGATCAAAAAAAACTCAAAACCCAGCAGAAGACAAGAAATAACTAAGATCAGAGCTGAACTGAAGGAGATAGAGACACGAAAAACCCTTCAAAAATTAATAAATCCAAGAGGTGGTTTTTTGAAAAGATCAACAGACAAACCACGAGCCAGTTTGATAAAAAATAAAGGAGAAAACAACCAAATACATGCAATAAAAATGATAAACGGAAATCACCACAGATTCCACAGAAATTCAAACCATCCTCCGAGAATGTTAGAAACAACTCTATGCACATAAACTAGTAAACCTGAAAGAAATGGATAAATTCCTGGACTCCTGTGCCCTCCCAAGCCTAAACCAGGAGGAAGCTGAAACTATGAATAGACCAACAACAAGGTCAGATGTCGAGGCAGCAATTAAGAGCCTACCACACAAAAAAGCCCAGGTCAAGATGGGTTCACAGCCAAATTCTACCAGATCCACAAAGAGGAGCTGGTACCATTTCTTCTGAAACTATTCCAAATAATCCAAAAAAAGGAAATTCTTCCCATATCATTTTATGAGACCAACATCATCCTGATACCAAAACCCAGCAGACACTCAACAAGAAAACAAAACTTCAGAGCAATATCCATGATGAACATAAACGCAAAAATCTTCAATAAAATATGGCAAGCTGATTGCAACAGCACATCAAAAAATTATCCATCATGATCAAGTAGGATTCATTTTAGGGGTGCAAGGCTGGTTCAACATATGCAAGTCTATAAACGTAATTCACCACATAAACAGAACCAAAAACAAAAACCACGTGATTATCTCAATTGACGCAGAGAAGGCATTCTACAAAATTCAACAGCAATTTATGCTAAAGACCATCAATAAACGTGGTATCGATGGAACGTATCTCAAAGTAATAAAAGCTATTTATGACAAACCAACAGCCAATATCATACTGAATGGGCAAAAACTGGAAACATTCCCTTTGAAATCCAGCACTAGACAAGCATTCCCTCTTTCACCACTCCTATTCAATATAGTACTGAAAGTTTTAGCCAGAGCAATCAGGCAAGAAAGAGAAATAAAGGGTATTCAAATAGAAAATGTGGAAGCCAAATTGTCTCTATTTGCAGACGACATGATAATATACATAGAAGACCCCATCGCCTCAGCCCAAAAACTCCTGAAACTGATAAGCAACTTCAGCAAAGTCTCAGGATATAAAAATTAATGTGCAAAAATCACAAGCATTCCTCTACACCAATAACAGACTTTAAAAAAGCCAAATGAAGAATGAACTGCCATTCGCAATTGCTACAAAAAGAATAAAATACCTAGGAATACAACTTACAAGGAAAATAAGGGACCTCTTCAGGGAGAACTACAAACCATTGCTCAATTAAATAAGAGAGGACACAAACAGATGGAGAAACATTTCATGTTTATCATTAGGAAGAATTAATACCGTGAAAATGGCTATAGTGCCCAAAGTAATTTACAGAATCAACGCTATCCCCATCAAGCTACCATTGACTTTCTTCACAAAACTGGAAAAAAACCACCATGAACTTCATATGGAACCAAAACAGAGCTCGCATAGCCAAATCAATTCTAAGCAAAAAGAACACAGCGGGCGGCATCACACTACCGGATTTCAAACTATACTACAAGGCTACAGTAATCAAAACAGCATGGTACTGGTACCAAAACACAGATATAGACCAATGGAAAAGAACAGAGGCATCTAAGGCATCACAGCATATCTACAACCATACAATCTTTGATAAACCTGACAAAAACAAGCAATGGGGAAAGGATTCCCTGTTTAACAAATGGTGTTGGGAAAACTGGCTAGCCATGTGCAGAAAGCAGAAACTGGACCCCTTCCTGACACCTTACACTAAAATTAACTCCAGATGGATTAAAGACTTAAACATAAGACCCAGCATCATAAAAACCCTAGAAGGAAATCTAGGCAAAACTATCCAGGACATAGGAGTAGGCAAGGACTTCATGAACAAAACACCGAAAACACTAGCAACAAAAGCCAAAATAGACAAATGGAACCTAATCAAACTCCACAGCTTCTGTACGGCAAAAGAAGCAGTCACTAGAGTGAATCGGCAACCAACAGAATGGGAAAAATTTTTGCAGTTTACCCATCTGACAAAGGGCTGATATCCAGAATTTACAAAGAACTCAAACAAATTTACAGGAAAAAACAAAAAAGCCCATTCAAAAATTGACAGAGGATATGAACAGACACTTTACAAAAGAAGACATATATAAGGCCAACAATCATATGAAAAAATGCTCACCCTCACTGGTCATCAGAGAGATGCAAATCAAAACCACATTGAGATACCATCTCATGCCAGTTAGAATGGCGATCATTAAAAAATCTGGAGACAACAGATGCTGGAGAGGATGTGGAGAAATAGGAACACTTTTACACTGTTGGTGGGAGTGTAAATTAGTTCAACCATTGTGGAAGACACTGTGGCGATTCCTCAAGGCCTTAGAAATAGAAATTTTATTTGGCCCAGCAATCTTATTACTGGGTATATATCCAAAGGACTACAAATCTTTCTACTATAAGGACACATGCACACGAATGTTCCTTGCAGCACTGTTTACAATAGCAAAGACCTGGAATCAACCCAAATGCCCATTGATGATAGACTGGATTGGGAAAATGTGGCACATATACACCATGGAATATTATGCAGCATTCAGAAATGATGAGTTCGTGTCGTTTGTAGGGACATGGATGAATCTGGAGAACATCATCCTCAGCAAACTGACACAAGAACAGAAAATGAAATACCGCATATTCTCACTCATAGGCAGGTGATGAAAAAGGAGAACACATGGACACAGGGAGGGGAGTCCTAAACACTGGGGTCTATTGGGGGGAAAAGTGGAGGGCCAGTGGTGGGGGGAGGTGGGGAGGGATAGCCTGGGGAGAAATGCCAAATGTGTGTGAAGGGGAGAAAGGAAGCAAAACACACTGCCATGTGTGTACCTATGCAACTGTGTTGTATGTTCTGCACATGTACCCCAAAACCTAAAGTGCAATAAAAAATTTTAAAAAAAAGCCTGTATCCAAACGTCTTCAGTTACTCAGGATTGTCATTTTTTAGTTTTGTTGTTGTTGTTTTGTTGTTTTCTCTTTTCTCTCTAGTTTTTTTTTTTTTTTTTTTTTTTTTTGAGCAGGTAGATCCAGTTTGTGATACTTTCTGGCAATTAACTGTCAAAATTACACGTCTCTGTAATATTGAGCCTTTCTCTCATTTCTTTTATTATTAGCCTTTTGCATTTTCTGCTCCAACACATTTAATGAAAATAAAACAAGACAAAGAAAAATGAAAATTATCATGGCTTCTGAAGCTAAGTTATTTTGTTTAAGAAAGACTTGTATGAAAACCAAACAATTATTCACTCCATAGTAGAAAATATTACTATTAAAAAGTAGTCTTTAACCTCACTAAGAATAGTACATTAGGAAAACCATGAAATTTGTTTCTAATTGACTTCTTCCTCCAGTGAGAGAGCTGCTGAGTTAACACCCTGAGTGTGCTTTGCATTCCTCATGCCAGGATCCTCTGCCATGGTTCCTGTTTTTTCTGTATTTTGTGAACTCTTCAGGGTGCAGTAACTTCAGAAAAGGTTAGAAACCCCAGAAACTACAGTATAAATAGCCAGAACTGAGTAAGCAGAAATTCTATGAGGATTTTTTTCTTTAAAGACTTTAATATATTTAAAAAATAATCTAGAAATTATATATTCAACATGATCAATATTAAAACAATCAGTGTAAAATGTAATCTTATATTTATGTTTGTCTTTGTGTCATTAGTATAATATACTGTTACAGAAAGAGCTGACTGTACTACTTCACAAAAAAAATAAAATGGGGATCTTTTATTGTTTTTTGATAATCTCTGACTATTATATGAGAAAACGAGAATGTAGGGCATGCCTCAGTCACACTACCGTATCCACTATGGGCTTTGTCTTTATTATGTTTCTATTAGCATTTTCTCAAGATATTGTTTATTTTGTTTCTTCATAATTGTATATTTGCATATAAAAATTGTGTACCTACGCAACTGTCTTGCATGCTCTGCTCATGTACCCCAAAACCTATAATCCAATAAAAAATTAAAAAAAAATCTTTGTATCTTTTTAATACAGATTTCAAGCTAATGCTCCAGTAAGTAAAACAAATTTGAACCCTCTAATGAAAATTTATGTGAGTAACTTGTCATAAGTAGAGTCAACACAATGGTATTATAGTTCTCAAGGGGGGGAGAAATTCGCAATAGCTTTGACTTTTTGATAGGGTGGGTTTGAGGTTTCTACAATTACTTTATGTAAACTTGGCTGTAAACGCTATTCATTTTCCTGCCATTTGAATTACAGATTCTGTATTCAGTCAAAATAGGAGATAGTTTGCTATATAATGTTAAAATTCCTGTCTTAGTTGGATGATGCCCCAAATGTTGATATGAATTACATAGTGTGTCCTGTTGTGAGCATCAGAAGGTATGTAAAAGTTCCTTCTGATGCACAGAAGGAACTCAGCATTAAACGATAGTGACTGACTTTTATAGACAAGTTTGTCATTCAACGAGTGCATAACATGGCTATTTTATATGACATATTTGTTATTAATTTAGGAGGAGGTCTTTCTTTTGTATTTGTAGGTAACTATAATTAATTATATTATAAAATAGTAAGAACTAGAATGGTAATCTGTGGTTAAATAGCATTTGTTGTCGATATTGAAAATGTCAAATGTTTATGGAACATCTGATTTAATATCAGGAATTTCAAAATAGTACCATGGAGGAGGAGGGGATGTGGTTGAGAGGTAAAAAGATCAACCTTGTCCTGAGAATTATCAATGCTTGCCTGGTAGGTACAATGGGGTTCATGAAAATTTTTTTCTATTTTTGCATATATTTGAGATTTTCTATTTAAAAAATGTTTTAAAGATGAAACAGGAATATTCCAGAGGAGTTTGCTACCATTTGGGAGTAGCATAAAAACTTCAGATTAGAGAAGATCTTACCTCTAGTGCAGAACTGTGCAAAACTATCCTTGAATTTTTGACATTCTGAGTAAATAGATTTAATAGTAAATCCTTGAATTTTTGACCTTCTGAGTAAATAGATTTTTTTCAGCGACAGTGCACAAAATATACATGACAATTATTCTCAAATCAAGAGGATTTATTTTTTCTTTTTCCTTTTTTTTCTTTTAAATATTGCTATCCAGTGTGGTAATCTTGTTAAAATGAAGAAAAGGAATGCATGCATTACAAAGAGCCTATCCTATCCTACATGACAATAATATACCAGCTTAGACACTGAGAGATTAGGAGAGAATAAAGCAATAGCCAAAAACCCAAGCACAGAGATCAGATAAAAGGTATGCTAGGGAAATAGAGAGAAAGAAAATAACTATTCAAACAGTACAATAATAAGAAGAAAAAATTTAAGGTTGTACAAACATTAACTTGTCTGTGTTTTTGAAGTAGTGAAAACTGGCTCTGTTTTGCTTCCTTGGAAAAGATGAAAATAATTCTTGTTGAGCTACTGCCCAGAGTAGTTCTGTGGAAAGAAAAAGTCAGTAAAGAGAACTCAAATTATCTGAGTAGAATTTCGCAAAAATAAAAGTCATTCTCTTCTAAAATATAATTTGTTTCTATTTAAGGTTTAGATGAAATAAAACATCCTCTCCTTGGGGGAGACTGGTTAAAGATTTAGCCCCTAAAACTTAAAAAAGAATAGACTAAACAATAAGACTTCTATTTTTAATGGTCTTTAATTCTCACTATCCTTTCAATTTCATGTGGAGCAGAGGGAACACAGCTGCCTTATTGACCCTTGTGCTTAAACTAGTTCTTGGCATATATAAGGGGCTGATTCTAGAAGACGGTCTTGTCTATTTGAAAGCATACATGCTGTAACCATTAAACTGAAGGCTAATGTTCCAGTCTTTCCAAGACATCTGCTCACCTAAGAAATTCCTTTCTCCCTTGCCACGTTAATCGCTGTCTCACTTCTGATCAGTATACACTGCAAGTCCTGCCTACTCAATTTACCTTTAGGCATCATGACTCCCATGGTAGTGCCCTTGCTTCCTTCCCAGAATGTTTTATTGGTGACCCTGTTATTCTCTTTTTTAAACACGAAGTTAATTATAACTTGTTGGAACCTCTAATGATATCTGATGACCTTTGAGACATCTTACACTCTCTCACTATACTTTTAACAAATAGAGCAGAGTCTATGAGAGAAACTGTCCTCTACAAAATGCCAGATCAGGCAAGGACAAGCTGAATGGTCTCTTCTGATCAAGCCTGACTGCAGACATTGTATTTGTAAGGACTCAGATCCTAGGGACTGGATTGACTCTGATGTTATTCCAAGAGAATGGAACACCCATAATTTCACCTCTAATTAGTATGTGTCAAATTAAACATGATATGGAAACATAAAGCTGAGAAGAGAGGCTTCTGTAACACTGCCTAATTTCCTTTCTAAAAGATTTGATTTTCACAAACTGATGTAATAGCTCATGCTTAAGTTAGATTTATTTGTTAATTTAATTTGGTATGCATCTAGATGCATTAGTTATCATAGCAATTTTAGGAAAATCTATTAGACATTATTTTCAGTTTAGATATTTATAAAAATATATGTCAAAACATAATATATGTATTTAATTATAAAAATATGCTTTCTTATAGATTATGAATTGTAGAATACCAACATGATAGTAACCTTAATGGATTTGTATTTATGTGATATTCAAAAGCATGTGAGTGATAAATTTTGGCAAGTTATATATCATTTCATTCAATGTTTCTCATAAGCATTCATGGTGTTTGCTATTGATAATAGAAAATTTCTTGATGTGGTACACTTTTCTTGTTGTAGAGTAAAAGTGAGTTAAATATATCCTTAATTATTCAAAATATTCATAGATAATGGAATACAGCTATTTTGTATTAAAGTTATAAAAAGTAGGAAGCTAGGCCGGGGCAATGATTCACACCTGTAATCCTAGCACTTTGGGAGGCCGAGGTGGGTGGATCACTTGAGTAGTCAGCCTGGCCAGCACAGTGAAATCCCATCTCTACAAAAAATACAAACATTAACTGGGAGTGTTAGCACACACCTGTAGTCCCAGCTACCTGGGAGGCTGAGGCAGGAGAATTACTTGAACCTGGGAGGTGGAGGTTGTAGTAAGTTGAGATTATGCCATTGCACTCCATCCTGAATAACAAAATGAGACTTGGTCTTAAAACAAAAAGTAGAAAACCATTGTGGATCTTTATATTTTATTAAAAAGTAAACAGCATACAAATATTTAAAGAGAGATATACTTTCATTCATTAAAAGCTGAAATATAAGTATACAAGTATATATTATGTAAG
This sequence comes from Callithrix jacchus, assembly GCF_049354715.1. NCBI lineage: Eukaryota > Metazoa > Chordata > Mammalia > Primates > Cebidae > Callithrix > Callithrix jacchus. Next base: position 84,667,241 of record NC_133502.1, read on the forward strand.
TATTTAAGGGGAGGACTCAAGATGGCACTGTGAGAACAACCCAGGATTGAAGCTCTCGCTGGATGCGCGGAGAGGGTGAGTCGGGGATGCATTTCCATACGGATCTTAGTTGCCCACAGAACGGGGAAATTCCCAGGTATAAAAGAGACGCAGGACACCAGGCAGAGGTCTCGGCTAATGTAGCCGGCAGCCGGTGTGGCTTCAGCCCACGCCGGAGTGCAGAAGTGCTCCACGGTGCTCCATACAAAAGCGCACTGTTATGGGTGCCCTGTTAAACCGGCAAACTGAGACCTGGGAGGGCTAAACTTGAGACTGAACGGGACTTGGGCAGTGAGCCAGCCCAGGAAATCCCAGGGACAAAGCGTTTGGGCTAGCGCAGTGCGACAAACAAAACGGCGATTCCAAACTCTCCCTGTGAGGAGGTTTTCTTAAAGCGCAGCTCCGCAGGGGAGGGGCGTCCGCCATTACTGAGGCAATCAGCCCTCACTGAGGTACACGCACATTGCTGACGTAGCCTGCCATTGCTGAAGCAACCCGGTACAACAGAAAGACTCCACTACAGGGCGTAGCCCATGACAACAGGGCGGAGACCATGGCAACAGGGTGGAGACCACATCAGAAGGGCAGAGCCTGCAGCAACAGGGCGAACCTCACACCAGCAGAGTGGAGCCTCGGCAGGCAAATAGTGATTTGACTGCCTCCTAGCTGGGAAGGACAGTGAGGTGGACACTCATAAGGAAAGCCTCAAGCCCCCCCCGCCAGACAGAGCATCTGAGAGAAAAAAGTTTTTTTTCAGCCTACCAGCCCTGAATGAACAACAGAGCTCACAGCTCAGCAATTGAGCTCCTACAAAGTACAGACTGTCTCCTCAAGCAGCTCCCTGACCCATCTATATCCAAAAAGACTGACATTTGGCAGGCATCATTCTGGGACAAAGTTAGCAGAAAAAGAAACTGGTAGCATCCCTCGCTGTTCTACAGCTGCTATAGGTGCAACCCAGACAAGCAGGGCCTGGAGTGGACCTCAGCAGTCTTACAGCGAAGGGGCTAGATTGGTAGAAGAAAAACCAAGTAACAGAAATACTTCATCACCAAATATCTGGGTGTCCACTCAGAGACCCAATCGAAAAGTCAGCAACTACTCATACGACAAGTGGATAAATCCACAAAGATGGGAAGAAACCAGCGCAAAAAGGAGAAAAACATCCAAAACCAGAACACCTCGCCTCCTAGAAAGGACCAAAACTCCTCACCAGCAAGGGAACAAAGCTGGACAAATAATGACCGTGATGAAATGACGAAATTAGACTTCAGGAGGTGGATAATGAGAAACTTTTGTGAGCTAAAAGAACATACATTAAATCAATGCAAAGAAACTAAGAACCTTGAAAAAAGATATAAAAAAAGATTTCAGGAAATGATTACAAGAATGGATAACTTAGAGAGGAATATGAATGAATTAAAAGAGATGAAAAACAAAATATGAGAACTTCGCGAAGCATGCGCAAGTTTCAATAGCCGCATTGACCAAGCAGAAGAAAGAATATCTGAAGTCAAAGATCAACTCAATGAAATAAAACGAGAAACCAAGATCAGAGAAAAAAGCACAAAAAGGAATGAACAAAGTCTCCAAGAAATGTGGGACTATGTGAAAAGACCTAAACTACGTTTCATAGGTGTACCAGAAGGGGACGAAGAGAATGAATCCAAGCTGGAAAATACTCTTCAGCACATCATCCAGGAAAATTTCCCCCACCTAGCGAGACAGGCCAGCACTCAAATGCAGGAAATACAGAGAACACCACAAAGATATTCCACAAGAAGAGCAACCCCAAGGCACATAATCGTCAGATTCAACAAGGTTGAAATAAAGGAGAGAATACTAAGGGCAGCCAGAGAGAAAGGTCGGGTCACCCACAAAGGGAAGCCCATCAGACTCACAGCAGATCTCTCGGCAGAAACACTACAAGCCAGAAGAGAGTGGGGGCCAATATTCAACATTCTTAAAGAAAAGAACTTTCAACCCAGAATTTCATATCCAGCCAAACTGAGCTTCATAAGTGAAGGAAAAATAAAATCCTTTGCGAACAAGCAAGTACTCAGAGATTTTGTCACCACCAGGCCTCCTTTACAAGAGCTCCTGAAAGAGGCACTACACATAGAAAGGAACAACCAGTACCAGACATTCCAAAATCACACTAAATGCTAAAGAGCATCAACATAATGAAGAATCTACAACAACTAAAGGGCAAACAGTCACTTAGCATCAAAATGGCATTATCAAATTCACACATAACAATATTAACCCTAAATGTAAATGGACTAAATGCACAAATCAAAAGACACAGACTGGCAAATTGGATAAAAATTCAAAACCCATCAGTGTCCTTTATCCAGGAAACCCATGTCGCATGCAAGGATACACAAAGGCTCAAAAGAAAGGGTTGGAGGAAGATTTACCAAGCAAATGGAGAGCAAAAGAAAGCAGGAGTTGCAATTCTCATCTCTGATAAAATAGACTTTAAAGCAACAAAGATCAAAAGAGACAAAGAAGGCCATTACATAACGCTAAAAGAATCGATACAACAAGAAGAGCTAACGATCCTAAACATATATGGGCCCAATGCAGAAGCACCTAGATACATAAGGCAAGTGCTTAATGACTTACAAAGAGACTTACACTCCCACACAATAATAGTGGGAGACTTTAACACTCCAGTGTCAATATTAGACACATCAACCAGACAGAAAATCAACAAGGATATTCAGGGCTTGAACTCAGACCTGGAGCAAGCAAACCTGATAGACATTTACAGAACTCTCCACCCCAAATCCACAGAATATACATTCTTCTCAGCACCACATCACACCTACTCTAAGATTGACCACATAATGGGAAGTAAAGCACTACTCAGCAAATGCAAAACAACTGAAATCATGACAAACAGCCTCTCAGACCACAGTGCAATCAAGTTAGAACTCAGAATTCAGAAACCAACCCAGAACCGCACAGCTTCATGGAAACTGAACAACTGGCTGTTGAATGTTGACTGGATAAACAATGAAATGAAGACAGAGATAAAGAAGTTTTTCGAAACCAATGAGAATGAAGACACAACATGCCACAATCTCTGGGACACATTTAAAGCAGTCTCTAGAGGAAAGTATATAGCAATAAGTGCCCATATGAGGAGAATGGAGAGATCCAAAATTGACACCCTATCGTCAATATTGAAAGAGCTAGAGGAGCAAGATCAAAAAAACTCAAAACCCAGCAGAAGACAAGACATAACTAAGATCAGAGCTGAACTGAAGGAGATTGATACACAAAAAACCCTTCAAAAAATCAATAAATCCAAGAGCTGCTTTTCTGAAAAGATCAACAAAATAGACAGACCACTAGCCAGATTGATTAAAAAGAAGAGAGAACAACCAAATAGATGCAATAAAAACTGATAAAGGAGAAATGACCACAGATTCCACAGAAATTCAAACCATCATCAGAGAATATTACAAACAACTCTATGCACATAAACTAGTAAACCTTGAAGAAATGGATAAATTCCTGGACTCCTGTGTCCTCCCAAGCCTAAACCAGGAGGAAGCTGAAACTAGGAATAGACCAATAACAAGGTCAGAAGTCGAGGCAGCAATTAAGAGCCTACCACACAAAAAAAGCCCAGGTCCAGACGGGTTCACAGCCGAATTCTACCAGACACACAAAGAGGAGCTGGTACCATTCCTTCTAAAACTATTCCAAATAATCCAAAAAGAGGGAATCCTTCCCAAATCATATTATGAGACCAACATCATCGTGATACCAAAACCCGGCAGAGACCCAACAAGAAAAGAAAACTTCAGGCCAATATCCAGGATGAACATAGATGCAAAAATTTTCAATAAAATATTGGCAAGTCGATCGCAACAACAAATCAAAAAACTTATTCATCATAATCACGTAGGATTCATCCCAGTGATGCAAGGCTGGTTCAACATACGCAAGTCTATAAACGTAATTCACCACATAAACAGAACCAAAAACAAAAACCACATGATTATCTCAATTGACGCAGAGAAGGCATTTGACAAAACTCAACAGCCCTTTATGCGAAAAACCCTCAATAAACTCGGTATCGATGGAACGTATCTCAAAGTAATAAAAGCTATTTATGACAAACCAACAGCCAATATCATACTGAATGGGCAAAAACTGGAAACATTCCCTTTGAAATCTGGCACTAGACCAGGATGCCCTCTTTCACCACTCCTATTCAATATAGTACTGGAAGTTCTAGCCAGAGCAATCAGACAAGAAAAAGAAATATAGGGTATTCAAATAGAAAAGGTGGAAGTCAAATTGTCACTATTTGCAGACGACATGATAGTATACCTAGAAGACCCCATCACCTCAGCCCAAAAACTCCTGAAACTGATAAGCAACTTCAGCAAAGTCTCAGGATATAAAATCAATGTGCAAAAATCACGAGCATTCGTCTACACCAATAACAGACTTAAAGAAAGCCAAATCAAGAATGAACTGCCATTCACAATTGCTACAAAAAGAATAAAATACCCTGGAATACAACTCACAAGGAATGTAAGGGACCTCTTCAAGGAGAACTACAAACCACTGCTCAATGAAATCAGAGAGGACATAAACAGATGGAGAAACATTCCATGTTCATGGTTAGGAAGAATTAATATCGTGAAAATGGCTATACTGCCCAAAGTAATTTACAGAATCAACGCTATCCCCATCAAGCTACCATTGACTTTCTTCACAGAACTGGAAAAAAACCACCATGAACTTCATATGGAACCACAACAGAGCCCGCATAGCCAAGTCAATTCTAAGCAAAAAGAACACAGTGGGGGGCATCACACTACCGGATTTCAAACTATACTACAAGGCTACAGTAATCAAAACAGCATGATACTGGTACCGAAACAGAGATATAGACCAATGGAACAAAACAGAGGTACCGGAGGAAACACAACATATCTACAACTATACAATCTTTGATAAACCTGACAAAAACAAGCAATGGGGAAAGGATTCCCTGTTTAACAAATGGTGTTGGAAAAACTGGCTAGCCATGTGCAGAAAGCAGAAACTGGACCCCTTCCTGACACCTTACACTAAAATTAACTCCAGATGGATTAAAGACTTAAACATAAGACCTGGCACCATAAAAACCCTAGAAGGAAATCTAGGCAAAACTATCCAGGACATAGGAGTAGGCAAGGACTTCATGAACAAAACACCAAAAGCATTGGCAACAAAAGCCAAAATAGACAAATGGGACCTAATGAAACTCCACAGATTCTGCACAGCAAAAGAAACAGTCAATAGAGTGAATTGGCAACCAACAGAATGGAAAAAAATTATTGCAGTTTACCCATCTGACAAAGGGCTGAAATCCAGAATTTACAAAGAACTAAAACAGATTTACAGGAAAAAAACAAACAAGCCCATTCAAAAGTGGGCAAAGGATATGAACAGACACTTTATGAAAGAGGACATATATGAGGCCAACAATCATATGAAAAAATGCTCATCGTCACTGGTCATCAGAGAGATGCAAATCAAAACCACATTGAGATACCATCTCACGCCAGTTAGAATGGCGATCATTAAAAAATCTGGAGACAACAGATGCTGGAGAGGATGTGGAGAAAAAGGAACACTTTTACACTGTTGGTGAGAGTGTAAATTAGTCCAACCATTGGGGTAGCATTTTCTAAACGTAGTGTATATAAAAATGTTTTCTCCTATTTACAAAAGCTCAAAATTTTACAAACAGCAATGTTTAGTATTCTAATAATTTAAAGGCGCAATTTTCTTCCACTTTGTTAAAAAAAAAAGTGCCATATGCCTTTGTCATCCAAGATAGCTCAGTTTTGTTATTGTTTAGTTTTGTTGTTATATTTTAACAACCTCTTTGAGAAAGCTTAGAATATTTGACTCAGTAGTTGAAAGATTTAACATACACTGTAAAAATCAGAAATAGAGTCTTGGAAACATTATTGCTCAAGTTATAAACTTCATCTTTAATATTCATTCTCTTATTCATAAACACATCAAAACGAAAAATGAAAACAAAAAAACACAACTTAATAGGGCTGTGATGTAGAAGGTGGAGAAAAGGATATTCAACCAATTTTGGGACCTGTTATCTGTCAAAGAGTGTAAAGGTTACATTTTTAAAAACATTTTTAGAACATTTACTGTACGAATTGCTGGATGCAACTTTTTGTCACATCTCCCAAATTATAATTCAGAAAACATTAAAAATTTTTAAATATCTTCATATTTCTTCCACATTAAATGAAGGATCACTAACATGAGAAGCAGAACTATTGGTTTTGGCTATTAAGGGAAGAAATATATTTTAATCTTGTCTACTTTAATGTATACCATAACATCTACTAGGTTTTTGTTAAAACTTTTCTTCAGTAAATAGGATGTCTATTTTCTTGATTTAAAATAATTACAGAAAAATTAGAATACTGAAAAATTCATTTGGACATTTTCACCTCATCAAAATAATCTTCCTCAGAATTAGACATAACCCACCTACAGAGCATTTGAATATGGTGATATATCCAAAGTTATAAGAATATATTTTCTTCTAAATTTTTTTTCCTAGTGCCAAGATAATTCCTAGAGTATGGAGAAATTTAAGATTAAATTTAATGTCAAATATGATGGTCAACTACAATATTAAAATGAATACACTGTGGAGCATTATGTTACTACAATTTATAAGTATGATCAATTAAATGTAAAAATTAGATATTTGCATATTCATTTATTGGTATATAGAGACAATAATTTCAGAATTACTCAAAATCAGATGAAGACAGTGGACTTCTATCCTGTATTGGAGCTAATAGACCTCATTGAGCAAACACTTCAGGTCACTTCTCACATATAGGGGTAAAATCTTTGTGTGAACCATCCCAAGATCCAGAAGTTTCCCTGGTCACTTTCATTCTGGTATGTTAGGAGACCTCTGCTGTCTACCTTCCTCCAAGTTCAGGATAACTAATAAAAATTCTGTCGCTCCTATCTTTGTATTCTCTTGTGTATTCCTTTGTGGGCCTGAAAATAACCTTAGAACAAAGTGTCTATTACAGCAGGAAATAAATAAAACTTAGATTAAGGATTATGTCTCTAAGTATTTGCACATTTTAGCAAATATTGAACTTCTTTCTTTTAGAATCATGCTTGCCCATAGAGAAGGAGTGTTATGCTCTGCTATTTTGCTGTGCAGTAAGGCACTTGCTTGAGAGAAGGCAGAGGAAGCTCTTTCTTGCCCAACTTGACCTGTGACAAGATTTGTGGGTGATCAGTTTAAGTCAAGGAGATACTAGTCAGCAAATTCATTTGCCCCATATTTAAATTTGGATTAGAATTATAATCATCCCTACTTATATGCAGTTTTGCTTTCTATGGTTTAAGTTACTTGTGATCAACCATAGTCCAAAAATACACGAACACAGTATGAAAAAATATTGTGAGACCACATGCACATAACTTTTATTACAGCATATTGTTATAATTGTTACATTTTAATTATTTGTTATGTTGTTAATTCCTCATAGGTAAACATGTATAGGAGAAAGCAGTACATACAGGATTTGGTACTATCTGCAGCTTCAGAAAACCACTGGTGGTCTTGAAATGTCTTCCTACAGATATGGTGAGACTACTCTAGTAACAAAAATAAGATTTGATTTCCAACTTTCTGATTCCTGGGTCATTATCTCAGTGGATTTTTAACTTGTGAAATGAAAAAGAGAATGATTTATTATCATAGGCTTTCAATAGGAAACACATGTAGTTCATATAAATCCAGATATAATGACTTATCTAAATTCAAAATCTGAAGTTTTTCAATATTTTCATCTTCAAATTCATGAAATTCATTATTCAATTACCCATTTGATTAAACCTCCAAAATATTTTTTTCTCAATTTTGTCACATTTTCTTTATTCCCACTGCCATTATTTTGGCTTTGTTCTCATTATTCATTAGACTATTGAAACTGCATCCTTGCTAACAGTCTTGCCTTCATTCATATAGTTTACAGGCTACTTGTCAAACCCAAATGTAACTATGTCACTTTACTCCTTGAAATTCTTTATTCCCTCCTGTCCTTGGAGGATAAAGTCCAAACCTCTTTAAGTGATATTTAAGGACCGTTGTAAGGCCTTCCACACTAATTTCCCATCAATTTTTCACATCACTCTGGGAAGCCATTCTACATAGAATTCCTGAAAAGATTATTCCTGGAATCATCTTCCACTATTTGTTCACCCAATACATGCTTTTTCTTCCTTCAAAACTGAGATTAAAATATTCTCATACAGTGACACTTTCTTCAGTTTTCTTTCTAGGCAGGACTGTGCTGTCTTTTTGCTTCCATAAACATCTAAGCAGGTTTCAAGAGTAGCACTTCTGTATTCTAATGATTGATTTATGTGTCATTCTCTTGCAAGGATCTGGGAAACAGTTGAGACAGAGATGAAGGTCTTATGCCTCTATGCAAGTTCTTATTCTAGTACACAATGCATCTAATAGTAGGTTCAATGTATTACAAACAATTTATGCTTTCGGAGGCTGGGTGGGAAAATCACTTGAACTCAGGAGTTCAAGAACAGTCTGAACAATATATTGAGACCCTGCTTTGGCAAAAAAATAAAAAATAATCCAGCATTGTGGTGAGTACCTGTAGTCTAGCTACTTGGGATGCTGAGGCAGGAAGATCACTTGGGCCCAGGAGTTTGAGGCTGCAGTGAGCTTTGATCATGCCACTTTCCTCTATTCTGGGTGACAGAGTCTGACTCTGTTTCCTAAAAAAAAATTACAACTGGAAGAATAAAACCATATTTTGATTCTGAATTTGGGGTTTAATTTTAATAGGTTCATAATTTTTTAGACAATATGCATTTATTTTAAACCAGAGTTGATTGGGCTGATTATAGGTTTTTATTTAATTCTCTGACACAATGACAAAGCCAATGTCAAATACAACATTTTAGGAGGATTTCTGTACATTTGAAATGTCATGATGATGATGACAATAGTTCCTCCCCAGTACAAGTTTCCTCCAAGTCTCTATTTAGCAGTAGACATACCAGGGCTAGCTCAGGGCTTGAAAGTTTTCAAATTCAGGGCAATGTATAAATAACACAAGCTTCTGGGAAGGCAAAAAGAGCATAATATTGCCATTTAAGAGTGGTTCTAGTTCAGTTCCTGCTAAGAGTTTAACTTGGTTAATGCTTTGACTTTAGTAGGATTATTTCTTTTCTGTCTTCATAAAAATCAAATTTTTTTAATTGAAAACTTAGGGAAAATTCTCTTATTTATGTACCTTTACAGACGTGGAGGAGATAATAAAGTAAGGATTAAGTAAATACTTTATTTTACTTTAGGTACTCTACTTTAACTCTAGACTAGTGGTAATTATAGATGGCTAGGGTAAAGGAGACTTGAGCAAACATGTATCCAAAGTGGTTTCATTTTGCAGATGAAGAAAATTAAATCCAGAGAAAGCCCTTAGTGTGCCCTTTGTTATTGAGACTTTAGGAGAGGAAAATCAATATGAATCAGAAGGTTTTAATTCTGCAGAGTTCCACTGATCCTTAAAATGGGACATATCTTTTATTATGCTGATTTGGCACTGTGGTGGTATAGTGCAAGAACAAAATCCAGCTGAGGAACCTCAGTTACATATAGAGTACAGTGGTGGCAAACCCTTTGTATAATGCTGCTACACATACCTCTGAAACAACGTAACTGCTTGGTGAAGGGTAAGGAAGTTCACTCTATGTTTTAAATACATACATGTGTGCACATGCACACACACACAGATACAAGCAAATAGCTACTAAACAGGTTTAATATATCCCTTTAAATACCTTGTTAAGATACTAACAGATATAATAAATCCATTTTTACATGAATGTATTATTGAAGAATTACTCTTATAAAAATATAAACTTTACATTCCTGACATTTGCTGTCTTACTAATTTCATGACAAGGTTGCAGTAGATGTCAGTTTCCACTGTGACATGCATTTCAGTAAATAGCAAGATTTCCATTAAACTTCTCATCAACTCCCATGCACAGATCACACACACACACACACACACACACACACACATGCAATCTTAATTTCTTCTTCAAAATTCTATTCTCTCTTCAAATGGCATGAACCATTTTAACATTTCTCACAGCTCTTTCTTTTCCCCTTCTGGGTCACCAGAATTACTTAGAATCTTTTCAGAGAAAAATATCTATTTCAAAGAATTCTGTATAGCAAGCGCTAATTGGTACCTTTTTAAGAGCTACGAGCATTGCGTTCTCATCAGAAGACACTTTCAGTTTTCCCAAGAGCACAGTAATCTCAGGGAGGTCTATCACTTGTCCTCTGGCATGAAAAAAAAATTCTCTTAATGATACCAATTAAGAGGTGTGAATATCATTTCTACATCTTTGTTCTGTTTCAGGTCAGCAAGTCCAGGGCTCAAAACAAAGTCATAAGAACCTTGTTGAAGCTTGTAGACTTTTGTAGAATTACATTGCAAAGGCAGGCATTTCAAAATAACTGTAAATGTCTTATGATATTCTCAGTAAGAGATTATATTATCCTCTATTTTTATTTATGTTTATGATCTTTCTATAAAACAAAATAAGAAAAAACATAGGGAAGGTGCCTGGAATATTGTCTGACATTCTCTTGTCTAGTTAATACTGTTTGTGAATTTAACAATAAGGCATTTTTTCTTAAATCCTTTTAGACAAATAATGCAATATTTATATAACATTCCTTTGATAACTATCTTAAAGAATGACAAATCAGCCATACCTTTGTTCTTTTCTGTTGACCTCCCATCCAAAATTGTTGCTTTCTTCCTCCTTAATGTTTACATGTGCTCATGTAGCAGCAATTTGTCACCTCTGCCTGGATAAGCTTGTGTCCAAGGGACATTCAAAATTAGTTCTGCAGTAAAGATCTATGGCTTCAGGAGTGCTCTGAACCAGAGTTCTAAAGTGAAATATGGAGGAAAGAAGTTAGGGTCATTTAATGGGAGGCATGGTTCCCTTGCACATAAAGTTAATTTTGTCTATAGTTGAATGCAAATATTAATGGTGTAATTTTCACAACTAATATGATTTATTTAATTAGCATTACATAAACTAATTTTATAGCACATCCTTTGACTTCATTATAAAAATTAGTACAACTTTGCATAGAATTGAAATTGTTCAAAGGTTTTTAAAATTCTAACTACATAATAAACTTACAACAAAAATGCATGGATTTCTATATCTGTAGATAATAGTAGTATCCATATTATCACTTGTGCCAAGTGTAATAGCTCAAAAAACTATTATAAAGAGTTCCAGATATCAGCTTTACTTTCTCTGCTCAGTTGAACTATGTAGTCAGTTTTGGAAAGTGGTTTTAGAATTCAGTAGTTTATACGATAAACTTGTAACATTTTAGAGTACATTGGATTATTCTTCCTATTTTACATACAAGCAATATGAAAACCATCCAAGTAACATTATTTTCCAAGATCGCTAAGAAGTAAGTAAATAATCTTGAGGCCATATAAACTGTCAGAGACATGATTATATTCATTTTCTTATATAATGTTTGACTCAAAATATTATGAAATCCTTTGCTGAATATTAATTCCAGGGAATAGTCTGAATGTAATCAAATTCTTAAATATTCTTCTGAGAAACAACTCTAATCAGGTCAAATAAAATTTCGGATAGAAAGTCATAATTAATTTTTAACAGATCTATTCAGAAGTATACTTGCATTTCCTAATTTCTTCAGCATCTTTTTCATTGTTAAAATTATTTATCTTAAAAAGCGTAAAGCATAAACATAGTGAAAAAGTATACTTTAAACTAAAAATAAATTTTCTGTTTACCACAAAGATATCAAATTTACTCCTTGAGAAGTGGCCAGTCTTAAAACTTCCTTTTGTATTTTTATTTGATTACATATACAGAGAAATATACTCATCATGTGTGTGTATAACCACATGAAAACAAGCATATAATATATACATGTATATATATGGCATTTGTATATTTACACATGTACTTTTTTCCAGGTAAACTATGTATCTTCACAATCTTTCCACATGGTAACACACAATTTTATGTTACTTATTCTGGATGATAATATAATATTGCATCTTCAAAACATTGTATATAGTAATTATTCACCTAATTATCTCCTAGTGACTTATGTATATGTGATCCTTACATGCATATAACTCTGTATTTCTATAATATTATAAATATAATATTTCTACTGTAATAATAATATGATACTGCATAATATAGAATATTCAGTCAATCCTGAATTAACATCTAGGTGTATTTTTTGTTTTCATGGATATAATCAAGTTGTACAAGATAAGGTTTGTACTAATTTACACAATTTTCAGTACTGTGAAAAAGTTACTGTTTCACTGTATCCTTGCTAACACTTAGTATTATCAAATAGCTTACTGTTGCACTGTATCCTTGCTAACACTTAGTATTATCAAATATCCTTGCTAACACTTAGTATTATCAAAAAGTGACTGTTTCACTGTATCCTTGCTAACACTTAGTATTATAATTTGAAATTTCATATATTATAAATAAAGCTGATCCTTGAATAATGCAGAGATTAGGAGCACTGAACCCAAACCCCCACACAGTTGAAGATCCATGTGTAACTTTGATTTCTTGAAAACTTACCTACTAATAGCTCACTGCTGACTGGAAGCCTTACCAATAACATAAAGTATCAATTAAAACATGTTTTGTATGTTGTGTATATTATATACTGTGTTCTTATGATAAAGTAAGCTAAAAAGAAATTTTTATTAAGAAAATCATAAAAATAGACAATATTTTCTATTTATTAAGTGGAAGTGATTATCATAAAGGTCTTCATCCTCATCATCTTCACATTGAGTAGGCTGAGGACGGAGATAAAGAGGAGATGTTGGTCTTTGCATTATCAGGAGTGGCAGAGGTGGGAAAAAATACACATATAAGAGGATCTACGTAATTCAAACCTGTGTTGTTCAAGAGCCGACTGAAAATTCAGATTCTCGAAACTCCCAGATCAGTAGTTTGCTATTGATTTCTTCAATAACGAACAGATTTTATAATTCATGAATTCCCTGTTCATGTTTTGGCCCATATTTCTCTAATGTTTCTAATGCTTTGGAGTGATTAGATCATTGGCAACTTTAGCAATTTACTTCCTTGTCCTTAACCTGTTTGGAAATACCTGGCTGCTCCTTTGTTGCCTTAGATGCATAATCAATAATTCAATTCTTTGCATTTTTTATTCCTTCTTTTGCTTCAAAGCATTTTCACATGCAGAGACCCGGGAGAATGTCAATGCTTGGAAAAGCCTTCTTGACTGACCAGATTTCGCCTTTCAGAGCACTTTCAAGAAGCGATTTTAAGAACCTCAGACTAGTTTATCTGTCCTTACTCAATCACATCATTTACCCCGTGCTATTAATATTTTTTGCTTTACTATTACTTTTCACTACTAGACAATTACGTTTTTTTTTAAGAAAAGGAAGGAAATGCTTCTTTATCCCCAGCACATAGCACAATGCCTGGATTCAATACATAGTTATTATCTGTGCAAAATTTTAATTAAGTTAAAAACTTTCTAAAGTTTTTAAAACTATATTGAATGATTTTAAAAGAATAATAGTGTTAAAATTAAATTATATTACTTGTTCAGTTAACTATTTATGCCTGTATTTATTTTATAAATATAACTAATCACCTGTCATAAATTTGTCATTAAGAATGGAAATAAATAACATTAACTATTGAGCAAGTGCTTTTTCTGTACTAAGAACATTGCACAGACTTTGTATTAATTGTATAAAAATCTTTCAATGAGTGAAATACTTGTGATACAGATTTTACAAATAAAAGTGAAATTAAAAGAGTATGATGTCAGTACTACAAATCTCCTAGATAAAAGCATCTGGATAACAGAATTCTAGGTTTTATAAATTCTAATATATAAATATTTAAACATCTCCATAAAATGTCAATAATTCTATTTTTAATAACAATAACCAGTTGCATGTAAGGTAACTGTTAAAATAGTTCCCATTAGATCCTTTTCATCTTCAATTCTGTATGTGTCTTTGTGATGTCTTCTTTTTCTGTATTCATTGAAACAATGCTATATTTTCTTTTTCAATTCTGCTAACGTATTAAATACAGTGGTTGATTTTAGAATGCTGAAAATTGAATTCCTAAAATAAAATTTTCTTACTGAGAATTTATTAAATTTTTCATATGTTTTTCAGTTTGCTTTGCTAGTATTTTGTTGAGGATTTCTCCACTGCATTTAAAGGATATTTTAATTTTAATTTTTTATTTTATTTTATTTATTTTTTTTTATTTTTTATTGGATTTTAGGTTTTGGGGTACATGAGCAGAGCATGCAAGACAGTTGCGTAGGAACACACATGGCAGTGTGCTTTTCTTTCCTTCTCCCCTTCACCCACATTTGGCATTTCTCCCCAGGCTATCCCTCCCCACCTCCCCCTCCCACTGGCCCTCCCCTTTTCCCCCCAATAGACCCCAGTGTTTAGTACTCCCCTTTCTGTGTCCATGTGTTCTCATTTTTCATCACCCGCCTATGAGTGAGAATATGCGGTGTTTCATTTTCTGTTCTTGTGTCAGTTTGCTGAGGATGACGTTCACCAGATTCATCCATGTCCCTACAAACGACACAAACTCATCATTTCTGATTGCTGCATAATATTCCATGGTGTATATGTGCCACATTTTTCCAATCCAGTCTATTATCAATGGGCATTTGGGTTGATTCCAGGTCTTTGCTATTGTAAACAGTGCTGCAATGAACATTCGTGTACATGTGTCCTTATAGTAGAACGATTTATAGTCTTCTGGATATATACCCAGTAATGGGATTGCTGGGTCAAATGGAATTTCTATTTCTAAGGCCTTGAGGAATCACCACAGCGTCTTCCACAATGGTTGAACGAATTTACACTCCCACCAACAGTGTAAAAGTGTTCCTTTTTCTCCACATCCTCTCCAGCATCTGTTGTCTCCAGATTTTTTAATGATCGCCATTCTAACTGGCGTGAGATGGTATCTCAATGTGGTTTTGATTTGCATCTCTCTGATGACCAGTGACGATGAGCATTTTTTCATATGATTGTTGGCCTCATATATGTCTTCTTTCGTAAAGTGTCTGTTCATATCCTTTGCCCACTTTTGAATGGGCTTGTTTGTTTTTTTCCTCTAAATCCGTTTGAGTTCTTTGTAAATTCTGGATATCAGCCCATTGTCAGATGGGTAAACTGCAATAATTTTTTCCCATTCTGTTGGTTGCTGATCCACTCTAGTGACTGTTTCTTTTGCCGTGCAGAATCTGTGGAGTTTCATTAGGTCCCATTTGTCTATTTTGGCTTTTGTTGCCAATGCTTTTGGTGTTTTGGTCATGAAGTCCTTGCCTACTCCTATGTCCTGGATAGTTTTGCCTAGATTTCCTTCTAGGGTTTTTATGGTGCCAGGTCTTATGTTTAAGTCTTTAATCCATCTGGAGTTAATTTTAGTGTAAGGTGTCAGGAAGGGGTCCAGTTTCTGCTTTCTGCACATGGCTAGCCAGTTTTCCCAACACCATTTGTTGAACAGGGAATCCTTTCCCCCTTTCTTGTATTTATCAGGTTTATCAAATATTGTATAATTGTAGATATGCTGTGTTGCCTCCGGTGCCTCTGTTTTGTTCCATTGGTCTATATCTCTGTTTTGGTACCAGTACCATGCTGTTTTGATTACTGTAGCCTTGTAGTATAGTTTGAAATTCGGTAGTGTGATGCCCCCCGCTGTGTTCTTTTTGCTTAGAATTGACTTGGCAATGTGGGCTCTCTTTTGGTTCCATATGAAGTTCATGGTGGTTTTTTCCAGTTCTGTGAAGAAAGTCAATGGTAGCTTGATGGGGATAGCGTTGATTCTGTAAATTACTTTAGGCAGTATAGCCATTTTCACGATGTTAATTCTTCCTAACCATGAACATGGAATGTTTCTCCATCTGTTTGTGTCCTCTCTGATTTCGTTGAGCAGTGGTTTGTAGTTGTCCTTGAAGAGGTCCCTTACATTCCTTGTGAGTTGTATTCCAAGGTATTTTATTCTTTTTGTAGCAATTGTGAATGGCAGTTCGTTCTTGATTTGGCTTTCTTTAAGTCTGTTATTGGTGTAGACGAATGCTTGTGATTTTTGCACATTGATTTTATATCCTGAGACTTTGCTGAAGTTGCTTATCAGTTTCAGGAGTTTTTGGGCTGAGGCGATGGGGTCCTCTAGGTATACTATCATGTCGTCTGTAAATAGAGACAATTTGGCTTCCACTTTTCCTATTTGAATACCCTTTATTTCTTTTTCTTGCCTGATTGCTCTGGCTAGAACTTCCAAAACTATATTGAATAGGAGTGGTGACAGAGGGCATCCTTGTCTAGTGCCGGATTTCAAAGGGAATGCTTCCAGTTTTTGCCCATTCAGTATGATATTGGCTGTTGGTTTGTCATAAATAGCTTTTATTACTTTGAGATACGTTCCATCTCTACCGAGTTTATTGAGGGTTTTTCGCATAAAGGGCTGTTGAATTTTGTCAAATGCCTACTCTGCGTCAATTGAGATAATCATGTGTTTTTTGTTTTTGGTTCTGTTTATGTGGTGAATTACGTTTATAGACTTGCATATGTTGAACCAGCCTTGCATCCCCGGGATGAATCCTACTTGATCATGGTGAATAAGTTTTTTGATTTGCTGTTGCATTCGGCTTGCCAATATTTTATTGAAGATTTTTGCATCTATGTTCATCATGGATATTGTCCTGATGTTTTCTTTTCTTGTTGGGTCTCTGCCGGGTTTTGGTATCAGAATGATGTTGGTCTCATAAAATGATTTGGGAAGGATTCCCTCTTTATGGATTGTTTGAAATAGTTTTAGAAGGAATGGTACCAGCTCCTCTTTTTGTGTCTGGTAGAATTCGGCTGTGATCCTGTCTGGACCTGGGCTTTTTTTGTGTGGTAGGCTCTTAATTGTTGCCTCGACTTCTGACCTTGTTATTGGTCTATTCCTAGTTTCAGCTTCCTCCTGGTTTAGGCTTGGGAGGACACAGGAGTCCAGGAATTTATCCATTTCTTCCAGGTTTACTAGTGTATGTGCATAGAGTTGTTTGTAATATTCTCTGATGATGGTTTGAATTTCTGTTGACTCTGTGGTGATTTCCTTTTGTCATTTTTTATTGCATCTATTTGGTTGTTCTCTCTTTTATTTTTAATCAATCTGGCTAGTGGTCTGTCTATTTTGTTGATCTTTTCAAAAAACCACCTCTTGGATTTATTGATTTTTTGAAGGGTTTTTCGTGTCTCAATCTCCTTCAGTAAAGCTCTGATCTTAGTTATTTCTTGTCTTCTGCTGGGTTTTGAGTTTTTGTTGATCTTGCTCCTCTAGCTCTTTCAATTTTGATGATAGGGTGTCAATTTTGGATCTCTCCATTCTCCTCATATGGGCACTTATTGCTATATACTTTCCTCTAGAGACTGCTATAAATGTGTCCCAGAGGTTCTGGCATGTTGTGTCTTCGTTCTCATTGGTTTCGAAGAACTTCTTTATTTCTGCCTTCATTTCATTGTTTACCCAGTCAACATTCAAGAGCCAGTTGTTCAGTTTCCATGAGGCTGTGCGGTTCTGGGTTTGTTTCTGTATTCTGAGTTCTAACTTGATTGCACTATGGTCTGTGAGGCTGTTTGTTATGATTTCAGTTGTTTTGCATTTGTTGAGCAGTGCTTTACTTCCAATTATGTGGTCAATTTTTGAGTAGGTGTGATGTGGTGCTGAGAAGAATGTATATTCTGTGAATTTGGGGTGGAGAGTTCTGTAAATGTCTATCAGGTTTGCTTGCTCCAGGTCTGAGTTCAAGCCCTGGATATCCTTGTTGATTTTCTGTCTGGTTGATCTGTATAATATTGACAGTGGAGTGTTAAAGTCTCCCACTATTATTGTGTGGGAGTGTAAGTCTCTTTGTAAGTCATTAAGAACTTGCCTTATGTATCTGGGTGCTCCTGCATTGGGTCCATATATGTTTAGGATCGTTAGCTCTTCTTGTTGTATTGATTCTTTTACCATTATGTAATGGCCTTCTTTGTCTCTTTTGATCTTTGTTGCTTTAAAGTCTATTTTATCAGAGATGAGGATTGCAACTCCTGCTTTTTTTTCGCTCTCCATTTGCTTGGTAAATCTTCCTCCATCCCTTTATTTTGAGCCTTTGTGTATTTTTGCATGTGAGATGGGTTTCCTGGATACAGCACACTGATGGGTTTTGAATTTTTATCCAATTTGCCAGTCTGTGTCTTTTGATTGGTGCATTTAGTCCATTTACATTTAGGGTTAATATTGTTATGTGTGAATTTGATACTGCCATTTTCATGCTAAGTGGCTGTTTTGCCTGTTAGTTGTTGTAGATTCTTCATTATGTTAATGCTCTTTAGCATTTAGTGTGATTTTGGAATGGCTGATACTGGTTGTTCCTTTCTGTGTGTAGTGCCTCTTTTAGGAGCTCTTGTAAAGCAGGCCTGGTAGTGACAAAATCTCTGAGTACTTGCTTGTTCGCAAAGGATTTTATTTTTCCTTCACTTCTGAAGCTCAGTTTGGCTGGATATGAAATTCTGGGTTGAAAGTTCTTTTCTTTAATAATGTTGAATATTGGCCCCCACTCTCTTCTGGCTTGTAGTGTTTCTGCCGAGAGATCTGCTGTGAGTCTGATGGGCTTCCCTTTGTGGGTAACAACCTTTCTCTCTGGCTGCCCTTAGTATTTTCTCTTTTATTTCAACCTTGTTGAATCTGACGATTATGTGCCTTGGGATTGCTCTTCTTGCAGAATATCTTTGTGGTGTTCTCTGTATTTCCTGCATTTGAGTGTTGGCCTGTCTTGCTAGGTGGGGGAAGTTTTCCTAAATAATGTCCTGAAGAGTATTTTCCAGCTTGTATTTATTCTCTTCATCCCCTTCTGGTACACCTATCAAACGTAGGTTAGGTCTTTTCACATAGTCCCACATTTCTTGGAGACTTTGTTCATTCCTTTTTTCGCTTTTTTCTCTAATCTTGGTTTCTCATTTCATTTCATTGAGTTGGTCTTCGACTTCAGATATTCTTTCTTCTGCTTGGTCAATTCGGCTATTGAAACTTGTGCATGCTTCGCAAAGTTCTCGTATTGTGTTTTTCAGCTCCTTTAATTCATTCATATTCCTCTCTAAGTTATTCATTCTTGTTATCATTTCCTCATATCTTTTTTTAAGTTCCTTAGTTTCTTTGCATTGATTTAATACATGTTCTTTTAGCTCACAAAAGTTTCTCATTATCCACCTTCTGAAGTCTAATTCCATCATTTCGTCACAGTCATTCTCCGTCCAGCTTTGTTCCCTTGCTGGTGAGGAGTTTTGGTTCTTTCTAGGAGGCGAGGTGTTCTGGTTTCAGGTGTTTTCCTCCTTTTTGCGCTGGTTTCTTCCCATCTTTGTGGGTTTATCTGCTTGTCATCTGTGTAGTTGCTGACTTTTCAATTGGGTCTCTGAGTGGACACCCAGATTATTGATGATGAAGTATTTCTGTTACTTGGTTTTTCTTCTACCAGCCTAGCCCCTTTGCTGTACGACTGCTGAGGTCCACTCTAGGCCCTCCTTGTCTGGGGTGCACCTCTAGCAGCTGTGGCACAGCGAGGGATGCTACCCGTTTCTTTTTCTCCTATTTTTGTCCCAGGATGATGCCTGCCAAATGTCAGTCTTTTGGGTATAGAGGGGTCAGGGAGCTGCTTGAGGAGACAGTCTGTTCTTTTTAGGAGCTCAATTTCTGAGCTGTGAGCTCTGTTGTTCCTTCAGGGCTGTTAGGCTGCTATGTTTGATTCTGCTGCAACAGAGCTCATTAGAAAAACCAGTTTTTTCTCAAATTCTCTGTGTTGGGTGGTTTTGGGTTTTATTTTTCGATGTCCTTTGAGGTGTCCTGCCCAGCTAGGAGGCAGACTAGCCACTGTTTTCCTGCCGAGTCTCCGCCCTGCTGTTGTCTGATTCGCCCTGTTCCTGCAGGCTCTGCTGTGGTCTCTGCCATGACCTGTGGTGGAGTCTCTTCATTGTAGCGTGTTGCCTCGGCAACGGCAGGCTGCGTCAGCAGTGGGTGTGTATCTCAGTAGGGACGGGTTGCCTCGGGTGTGGTGGACGTTCCTCCCCCACAGCGCGTCTCGGACCATCTGCTCGGGATAGTTTGAAATCACGGTTTTGTTCGTCCCACTGGGTATCCCGAAAGCTCTGTCCCTGCAATCCCCTGGGCTGGCCTACTGTCCAAGTCTCGTTCAGTCCCAAGTCCAGCCCTCTCAAGTCTCAGGTTGCCAGTTCAACAGGGCACCCGGACAAGCGCGCCCTGTGGGGATTGCTGGGTAGGGCCGGCCGCCGCCACCCCGGCTGCCAGCTTCGCCAGGCAGACTTACTGCCTGACGTCCCGTGTCTTTTCTATACTTGAGAGTTTCCCCGTTCTGTGGGCAACAAAGATCAGTCTGGAAATGCAGCTCAGACTCACCTCTTTGCGGATTCAACGAGAGCTCCAATCCTGGGTTGTTCTCACAGCGCCATATTGAGTCCTCTCCCAATTTTTATTTTTTAGATTTCTTTGTTGTGTTTTTTATTAGGATCATGTTGCCTTTGTAAAAATAAGAAGCATTTCTTTCTCTTCTATTTTTGGGAAAAAAATTGTGAAATGTTGGTATTGTTTCCTTTTAAACTGTTGTCAAAATATTAATATAAAACTGTGGTTTAGAAAAGATGGCATAGACTCATTTCTCTCTGCTCATCCCTGCCAAGTAATAATACACCCTGGAAATAGTGCAATAGACAACAAATGGAGAACTGTGAACAGAGGTAAGTGAATGGTTAGAGACTACAGGCTAGGAGGAATAGCATGGCATTAGGATGTTTTGTGAATTCTCGGCTAACACAAAAATATGTCTCAGGCCTGATGTTTCCTTACCTCCAAGTTAGTGAGAAAATATAGTCAGATTGGCTCACCACTCACCTAGATCAAACAGGAGTCCTGCCAACATTATCAGTTGAACCTAGCAGCACTGGAAAGAGAAACTGATCAAAACCCTGCTGACAAAAATCAAATAGAAAAGTGCTACCTTTCCACACAGGACCTGAGAATCCTCTTCTCATGACAGACATACCAGGTATCTAGTGTCATTAGCAAGTGAGAGCTCACCAAATCAAGGACCAGGCAAGGGCAGAACTCTCTGTCCCCTGCAGGCAAGGGGTCCCACCAGAGGAAACTGATTATTTTTTGCCCCTATGAGCCTAAATCTTTCCTCCCTCACCTAGAGATATTGAATAGCCAGTAGGCACCCACAAAGGGAATCTGCTCATGTAAGTGGTCCTGCTTAGGAAGTGTTTTTCATTCTCCCAGGCCAGATACTCACTTTCCCACCATGGCTTAGCCTGGTAAACCCCTTCTGTTCTCTCAAGCACCACCAATAGTGACCACCAAAAATTACATGGTTATCGGAGGCATAGCTGAACAATTTAGACCAGAACCTATGTGGTAAACCTGAACAGAGTGAATACCTATTACAATAAAATACTAACCAGAACCCTGAGTTTCCTAACGTAATCAAAATGTTCAAGACGTTAAAAAAAATCACCCATCATCTCAAGAGTCATGAAAATAACAACTTGAAGGAGGAACAACATTCACATGACACCAATGTCAAAATTAATCAAGTATTAGAATGATCAGTCTAGTATTTTAAAGCAGGAGTAATTAAAAAAAAAGCTTTAACAATTAGACATTCTCTTGAAACTAATTAGAAAAAAATAGCAAAAAAGTAGACAATATGAAAAGAGCAAATGGAAGCTACAGAAATAAAAAATATATAATAATAGTAAAATAAAATTTGATGGAAGGGCTCAGAAGTACAGTGGAGATAACAGGGAATAGAATAATTGAACTAGAGAACAGATCATTAGAATTTACACAATCTGAAAAATGGAAAGGAAAAACATTGGAAGGAAAATGAAGAGCACATAAAGGACTTGGACTTGTGGGAAAATAATTTAAGATTCAATATTTCTGAACTGATGCCAGTTCAACTGGGAGAGGTAAATATAGTGTTTGGCAACGTAAGTCCCATGATTAGCCTTTTTAACAAATGGTTGTCCTTGGGTCCTGGCTCTGGAGCATGCCATCTGCAAAAGTAGGGAATTTTTCAAATCACCAAATGCTTGCTCCCTTTTGTTTAGCTGTTCCTTCTTCAACATATCTGTTTCTTCTCACACTTTACTATAAACAGCAAGGAGAAACCATGTTGAACCTTCCACACTTTGCTAGGAAATCTCACCTAAATATCTAAGATCATCACTTACAAGTTCTACTTTCTACTCAACGGTACATAATTTTGCCACATTTCCTGCCACTTTTTAGTGTAGATTCCTGCAATATCCAATAACACATTCCTCATTGTTTTCTAAGGTATCACCAGAAGCACCGTTGACATTCAAATTTCTACGAACAATCTGTTCATGACAATATATGCATTCTCTAGGGTGCAAGAACATTCTCTGCAGCCATACCTGTTTCTTTTGGAGTCTTTACTAGATCACTTTTAACATCTATATTTCTGCCAACAGTTTCTTCAAGGGAATCTAGGCTTTTTCTATCAGGCAACTCAGAACTTTTGTATCCTCTATCTATTTTTCAATTCCAAAGCCACTTCTGCATTTTTAGGTATTTCTAACAGCCGCAACATACTTATCTGTGCAAAACTTTGTATTTGTTTGCTAGGGCTGCTGTAATAAAGTACCATAGAATGGATGGCTTAAAACAACATAAACGTATTATCTCACAGAAGAAAATTAGAAGCCCTGAATTAATGTCAGCGGTACTATGTTCTCACTTATCCTTCCTTGCCTCTTCTAGTGGTTGCTGGCAAACCCTGGGATTCCTTGGCCTGCAGGTGTCACTCCAGTCTCCTCCTCTGTAGCCTCATGGCATTCTCCCTGTGTCTGTGCCTCTGTGTTTCTGCTTTCTCTTCTTTTGAAAATGATCAATTATCACATTAGAGCCCACTCTAACCCAACATGACCTAATCGTTACTTAAAATTAATTTTATCAGCAAAGACTAAATTTCCAAATATGATCACATTCTGTGGTTTTTGGTTTCTGAGAGACACTATTGAACTCAGTGTATTATTCTCCTCACGAGTTGTATAACTTATTATTAAAACCGAAAACATAACACTATGCTATACTAAAGATAATGTTATTTAAAAGTTGTAAAATACAGGAAAATAAAAAGAAGTAAGTTTTCTACACTGCACTCCAAGTGTTAAATGTTATAAAGAAGTCCTTCTTGAAACCTTCTCTGCTTGGAATATATATGTATGTATTTGAGATGGTTTTGATCATTAATTCAATATTCTTAATAGAAATATGTCAATTTAGATTCTATATTTCTTCTTTAATTAACTTTGTAGAGTTGAGTTTTTCAAGGAATATGTCCATTTCATCCAAGTAATCAGTTATTACAAAGTTTTCCTTTATCCTTTTAACATCTGAATGATCAATAGTGATATCCTTATTTTTATTTCTTATTTTGATAATTTTTTCTTTAAAGAAATTCTTTGTGAATATTGCTTTATATCATCTTTGACAGACCTACCTTACTTTGCTTTATTTTTTGTTTTTGCTATTCTTGTTTTTTATTTCATTGACTTCTGTTTTTATTTTTATCATTTTCTGCCCATTATTTTAAACTTAATTTGTTTTTCAAAAAAAATATTTATTTATTTATTTATTTATTTTATTGTACTTTAGGCTCTGGAGTACATGTGCAGATCATGCAGGATTTTTGCATAAGTACACACATGGCAATGTGGTTTGCTGCCTCCATCCCCCCTCTACATCTGAAATTTCTCCCCATGTTATCCCTCCCTGACCTCCCCATCCCCCTGCTGTTCCTCCCTTTGCTCCCCCCAAAAGACCCCAGTGTGTGATGTTCCCCTTCCTGTGTCCATGTGTTCTCATTGTTCAACACCTGCCTATGAGTGAGAACATGCAGTGTTTGATTTTCTGTTCTTACATCAGTTTGCTGAGAATGATGGTTTCCAGATTCGTCCATGTCTCTACAAAGGACACAAACTCATCATTTTTTATGGCTGCATAGTATTCCATGGTGTATACATGCCACATTTTCCTTGTCCAGTCTATCATAGATGGGCATTCGTATTGGTTCCAGGTTATTGCAGTAGAAGCTCCTCTAATTGTTTTCAAAATTTATTCTTTTTAAACTATAGGCATTTAAATCTATAATCTTGCTTCTATGAACAACTTAGTATGTTATATATTTAAATATTTTGAGTTTTTCTTATATTTTATAATATTTTAAAAATAGTTTGGGGATGTTTGCGTTGACCTATGGGTTGCTTAGAAATGTGTCATATAATTTTAAATATTTGGGAACTGTCTGTTTCTTCTTTTATTGATTTTCTATTTAATACAGTTTGAATCAGGCTAAATACAGTGTCCTTTTTTATATTTTGAAAGTATAGAACCTTCTTTTATGGACCAAAGTATGTTTAATTTTCTAGGTATATTTGTAAAGCCTGTATGGTTGTAATTATTTGACATATCTTTCTGTAAACCTTCATGAGGTCAAGTAGGTTGATAGCATTGTTACGATCTCTTATATGCATGCTATATTTTCTACATATTCTATTAATTACTGAAGGTAGAATGTTAAGTTTTCAAATTTAAGAATTTATTTCTTAAATCTGTTAGTTTTGTTTCGTGTATTTTTCAAGTTCTATGTTTACAGGTAAACATACTTAGAAAATTGTGTGTTTCTAATTGTTCCTTTATTTTTATTATGGAATAATAATAATTGTTTATTATTATTCTGATGTGTCTTTATTTCTTTACTCATTCTTTTTTGTAAGTCTATTTTGTATAATAATAAGACAGTCACTGGGCTTGTTGTGCTTATTATTAGTGTAATACATCCTTTTACTTCTAACCTAATGGTGTCTCTAATTTTAACATGTATTATTTCGGCATTGTCTGTACTCTAAACACAAAGCATTTCCATCCTCTCTTACTTAATGCCCTGAGATTAAGGGATGCTTAAAAATCTCTCTCCCTTTTACCTGAGCTAGACCTCCGATGTCCCCCTAGCACTGTTTGATTTCTCTTATTTCTATTTATTTGTTCTCAATTTGGCTGAAACGCCTTCGCTGTAAGCCTCATGCCCTTTTGCTCTGCACCTTCTTAGTCAAGCTGCTTACCACATGAAGCCCTTATAAAGATTTCTGCCTCCTCCTCACCATCTGTTTGACACTCCCTCCTTTCCGGTGTCCTGCCCTATGGATCCAAGATTGCTGGTCTGAACTCTGATTTTTACTTCTTGGGTCCAGTAGCACCACCACGTCCTGCTAAGACTGCATATTTCTCTGCCACTTTTAAGGATATTTTCACCAGACAAGGAGCCAGGGAGATTTTGAGGTTTGCCTTCCAATTTTCCCTTCCCTCAGTGATCAGTGTTCTGTTGCCTCTTTCCTTTGGATTAATAACATTAGACTCAAATGTCCTGTCTAGCTTTAAAGTTGTTTACTGTGGGATGTCAAGTTCACTGGCAGGTATTCTATCATATAATCAGAAGCCCTTAATTTTTCTTGTTGTTTCCTTTCACCTTTCCTCTTTTCAACTTTATATTGCTTGTGAGAAACTAGCTTTGACTCTGCCACTACGTAAATTCTGTGACATCCTAATATCCTGCAGGGGGAGTCAAAACATTAGTGTGTAGGTATAATGCACCTGGATGTCTGAGGTTCCACTGAGCATGAAGATATTTTAGATGAAATCTTACTTACAAGAAATGACTTGATTTTTTTTATATAGCAGCAGATACCTCTGTCTTAATTAGGACACACACTAGTTAAAGGAAAGCTCCTCACAAAGATGGTCATCAGATCAAAGTCATATCTGTGAAGATGATCTATAGCTTCAGAGGAGATTCAAGGCCTCGGGGCTTTAGAAGGAATGTTGAGTCTTTGAAGATAAATAGTGCCAAATCCATTATTTGATAAGGTCTTGCAATCAAACTGTGGCAGTGATTTTAATTGTTTCATTTGAATGTTTGCTGTAATAAAAGGATAAGAAGGTTATAAATATGGTGAGTGTGTAGTGTTTTATGTAGGGTGAGTTCTTTAGCTTCAGAGTATTTGATCATAATCTTTTTGGCTCTAATTTCTTTTCATTGACTGAATTTCCCTTTGAATTTTTAAAACTCCAAGCCACTTTGCATATTTCTTTTTAACTCTGACCTTTCCATTTATTTGTATATCTATATGTTTGCTTGTTTGTGTCGGTTTTTTATATTTCTTAATCTCGCTGCCAAACTCTGGTTCTTTAGTTTTGTTTATTACAGTGGAATTTGCCTGTAACTAGATGTAAAATTACAAACAGGTAAAAAATTGTTAATATGTGATAAAAACGGAAAGCTATTCAAAGGAAGAGCCACCTATTTGGTTTTGTAAAGTCATCTCCTTTTTGGCCTCTCAAATGCTGATTTCACTTTCCTTTAAATATCCTCCATATTTTGTCCATGTGTTATTTCTAAATACAATCTTATTTTGGTCTCTCTTTGCGTCAAATCTACCAGTGACTGACCATGACATAAAATTCAAAGATAAATATTTTAACAAGGCAGGATGGAGGCCATGCATATCCATTAAACTCATCTCTAACTCTTTCT
This sequence comes from Callithrix jacchus, assembly GCF_049354715.1. Lineage (NCBI taxonomy): Eukaryota > Metazoa > Chordata > Mammalia > Primates > Cebidae > Callithrix > Callithrix jacchus. Next base: position 84,694,131 of record NC_133502.1, read on the forward strand.
TCTCTGCACACTCTGTGCTCCAGGCAATCTATGAAGTACATTAAACTCATCAATATGTTTTCTCTTAATTCCAAGTCTTTATTCATTCTGTTCCTCAGCCTAAAATTTCACCTTCAAACACATCCATTAGTGAGGTGCTTGTTTCCTTTATTTTTTTTCTAAGGGTCACATTTTCTTTTTAAGACTTTATTGACACCTTCTCCTCCCTCAAGCAGGTCCATCCCTCTTTCTTTCATGGTTTTCAACTTCATTCTCTAGGCAGTTCTACTGTAATAAAATGTTGAAATTATTTGTCTGATTTATGTCTATTTTTCCCTACACAGTTTGTGATTCTTACCTCCTTGTGGACTGAGTCACACATTATTCTAAAATTCTCAGTGTCTACAAGTTTGTTTTATTCATATTTATCCCCAACATCAAAGTAAACTCACACATAGCAGAAGACCTTGAACTGGTAAATAAAAAGTGCATAAATAAATAAATAAATAAATAAAAGAAATATGGAAAGAGCCCTGTTTTTTACATAAACACAAAAACTGAGGTCAAGTACAGTATGAAATATCTTAACTTACTAAAATCAAAACTCAAACAACATATATCATTTTTTAAACCTTGAGCGTTTTTCCTGGACATTGTAAAAAATGTGGAAAAAATACAGTAATATACAATTGTAATAGCACTGGAACGTGATTTCCTTGCCAGCATGGAAGCTGAGCAGAAACATGGCTCCACTGGACTAACTGTTCTGCAGACAGATAACAGCTCTGACTGATCTGTGTGTTCCTGCCATGCAAAGCTGCTCTCCAAGCCCTCTGTGAATAGACATGATACTCACTATGCATATTCCTAGATATGTTCCTGAGCCTAGGAATTCCTCTATATATTTTCTGATTTCTTGGAAAAAAATAGGTGTTACCTAGGACCTCTTGGCTTATGCTATAGATAGCAACATAGAGTGGAAACAGAGCCTGCTTTCTTTATTGAGGTATTCTCACTCCTGCTGGTCCAAGCATACTCATTTCAGCTGGTGAATTAGTCCATTTCCACACTGCTATAAAGACATACCTGAGACTGAATAATTTCTAAAGAAAAGAGGTTTAATTGAGTCACAGTTCCTCACGGCTGAGGAGGACTCAGGATACTTACAATCATGGCAGAAGGGGAAGCAGGCATGTCTTACATGGCAGCAGGCAAGAGAAGGGATTGAAGGAGGAACTTCCACACACTTACAAAATCATCAAATCTCATTATAACTCACGCACTATCACGAGAACAGCATGGAGGAAACCAACCCCATGATTCAATCACCTCCATTCCTCCACACATGGGGATTACAATTAGAGACTGATTAGTCTGCAGAGAAACACAGAGCTAAACTATATCAGTTGTGATCTTAGTGAAACTACATAAAGAACAACTATGCCCAACACAAGACTGCAGAGTAATAAGAGAAAACAAATACTGTGCTACAACCCTGCTTGTAAGCTTTCCTCAGTAGATTTTTTTCTAGTACCATGAGGCACTAGTAGTGTGTTTCAGTTACTCCCTCCGAAGATACTTGAAACACAAGGTAATCTGTGTTTTACTCACCCTGGTCCCATGTTTGGGTTTTAATTTTGGTTTTTTGGAGATAATTCTACTGAGACATCTCATCACCGAGGGATAATGATGGGTGACAATCAAGCAAGGGCTCACAGGAGTTAGTCCCTGTCCTCCCACAGAAACTGGGAGAAAAAGCAAGTTATCTCCCTGAATGTTTGCGTTTCAGAGATGGCTCTGGTGTCCTTGAGGAAACAGTTTAGAGTGGTAGCTTCATGTCCATCGCAAAAGATGAAGAAATGACAAATAATTGTGAGTTGCCTACGGAGTGAATATTTGTGTACTTCTAAAATTTATTTGTTGAGACCTCATTCCCACTAAGATGGTGTTAGGAAGTGGGGCCTTCGAAGGTTATGAGGTTATGAGGGTAGAGAGTCCTCATAAATGGGATTACAACCCGCATAAAATAACCACCTGAAAACCTCCTTATTCCTTTCATCATTTGAGAATACAATGAAAAGACGGCAGCCTGCAACCTGGAAGAGGGCTATCAACAGAACATGATTATGCAGGCACTCTGATCACTGACTTCCAGCCTTCAGCATGGTGAGAAATAAATTTCTGTTGCTTAAAAGCCACACAGTGGATGGTATTTGTTATAGCAGCCTGAATGGAGCACAATCCTTTGAAGTAGCTGCTCCAAAAGGCTTTTCCACAGCCTATCTGCTTATCAGCAGGTTTTTGATGGAGCAAATAGTAAATTCATTTGGCAACATTGAGCTTTCTCAGGCAGACATCATAAGGGGTAAGAGGAGGATGTAGAGTAGGGGGAGGGCTGCGGTCATCTTAGGAACACAGCCTTATGCTGCTATTACAGAAACCATTCCAGAGTTCTGTCAACTCTTAGTGAAGAGGTTTGAACAGAATCATGGAGTCATTATGTGTCGAGAGTTCAACAGTTCACACTTAAAGCGATATAATTCCCACACTTGAACTTTTCCTCCTGACCCTCTTCTGGTGCTATTCCTGGGGAAAACAAAGAACAGGGGAAATGGTGATTTCTCCAGGTTAGCCTCTTGTTTGTATTATGGCAGTAAGTGCTGGGACGCTTGACTGTTACTCATTTTGGCTAGCTGTCTTCTTCAGCTACTCTAGCACCTGGCAGTGTGGCGTCCTTTGACTTAGCTGAGTTCCCGCCATACTCCACTCCTTTTCCAGAGTCTTTCTCTTCCTTATTTGAGAAGGGATTGCATAGTTCATTTCTTTTCAGAATAAATTAGTTCTGTTTTGTGTGTGTGTGTGTATATGTCATCTGCAGTGTCTGAAAATGGATAAAAGTTTTATCCAAGTCCTTTTGTAAGTCCTTAAGAACTTGCCTTATGTATCTGGGTGCTCCTGCATTGGGTCCATATATGTTTAGGATCGTTAGCTCTTCTTTTTGTATCGATCCTTTTACCATTATGTAATGGCCTTCTTTGTCTCTTTTGATCTTTGTTGCTTTAAAGTCTATTTTATCGGCGATGAGAATTGCAACTCCTGCTTCTTTTGCTTTCCATTTGCTTGGTAAATCTTCCTCCATCCCTTTATTTTGAGCCTTTTTGTATCCTTGACAAACCAACAGCCAATATCATACTGAATGGGCAAAAACTGGAAGCATTCCCTTTGAAATCCGGCACTAGACAAGGATGCCCTCTTTCACCACTCCTATTCAATATAGTACTGGATGTTCTAGCCAGAGCAATCAGGCAAGAAAAAGAAATAAAGGGTATTCAAATAGGAAAGGTGGAAGCCAAATTGTCTCTATTTGCAGACGACATGATAGTATACCTAGAAGACCCCATTGCCTCAGCCCAAAAACTCCTGAAACTGATAAGCAACAGGGAGGGATAGCCTGGGGAGAAATGCCAAATGTGGGTGAAGGGGAGAAGAAAAGCAAAGCACACTGCCATGTGTGTACCTACGCAACTGTCTTGCATGCTCTGCTCATGTACCCCAAAACCTAAAATCCAATAAAAAATTAAAAAAAAAAAAAAAGTTTTGTCCACTAGATGTTTTGCTCTAAGGAGATGGATAGACAGATCACATGCTCATAATAAGGGTACCTGGAGTAAACATAAACTTGAGTTTTGCTGGTTCTCAGACCACCCTCATCTGCCCCCAGAGGTCACTTAGGATGACAACCACAACACAAAAAGAAATTATTACTCCAGAAAACTGATCAATCAACTGCCTCGTTCTCAGGTGGTCACGATAGACTTAAGTTCCTGTGGGCATATACAAGTCCAACCCTGGGAAATGAAAGGGGAGTGGGTTGAGAGTAAATAATTATCTCTTTTCTCCAAATATTTTATAAAAAGCAATTTTGGTGATGAAAAATAAGGCAAATTCTTCAGAAAGTGGAATAAATCCTTTTGCATCTAATTCAGTGTTTTGGAGCTTCCTTAATGTTCAAATGGTGTTCCTGGTTATGAAGCATACAGACTACACTTAGGAAACTACACTACTCTCAAGACAGGTACTGTGGAACCCATTAAGATGTATCAGCAAACAAAACTAATTGTGAAGCTAATTTTTAATGATACCCCAAGCACCAAGGGGTGGGCTGATAAGAAACCGATCTGAGTGGCCTGGAGGTTCACTTCCTTTGCCCTTCCTATTGTCTTGCTCAAAGCTGATTCATCATGACTGATTAGTCTGCAGAGGGACAGAAAGTTATTTGATGTCAGCATTCCTGGCATGCAAGACTGTTTTCTTGATGTATTTCTTGTCCCCTACAGAAACTAACTGTTCTCATCCCTCTTAGGCTAACCTAAAGACATGGAAACCTGGTGGGGAGGCAGGGATTACATGTGGAGTAGCTTTTTCTATGCATGTCCAGGTTGTTGGCTGAGGCAAGCATCTCTGTGGTGCACACAGAACATCTATATTCAGCCTAGGCTGTAGAGCAATCAGAGTTTGGGAGACTGCGTCCATTCCACCACTACTCTTCTAGTCCATGTCCCCAGTAATCTCTGGGCTGTGTCTGTATTACTTGGACCTAGTTATCTTTATATCTGACCCACCTCAAATGCCCGCAACTAATATGCACCCAAATTTGTATAAGGTGTGGAAAACATTACTATACATTTAATATATATGAAAATGCATGGAATAAATTAGTCCGTCACCAATATTTACACAAGTTTGCAAAACTCTGGGTCAAATGAGAAACTCATACAAATTTAGAATAATATGACATGGCAGATAATTAATTTTAACATATCACCTCTCATGAAGTTAACTGACTAGAAAAGTACATGCATTTCCACATTTTAATTTGACTAATGTGAGAAAATTATACTGCAAATTGTTCAGACACATGACCTGACAGTGTGTGATTAGTTAAAAAGTGTTATTTATCAGTGATGGCATTCGAGCTTTGGAAAATGTCCAAAAATAGAGCCAGTTGTGAGTTCTGAATGATTCTGTGCAGCGTGGTGATGACAAAGTAAAATATTTAAATAATTCTATGTGTCTATTCAGTGAGAAAAATTAACCCTGACAGCAAATCTCTGTAGTATACCTGCAATTTCCATTGATAAAACACGTTGTGACCTTGACGGCCCTTTGTTATCCCAAATTTTTTGAAGCCACATATTTCAATTGCTAGAATCAATAAACTTGAACTACCTTTACCAGAAGGGGAAAATTATGTTATGCTGGAATTGAGATAGAGAGATTTCCTCAGAGGTGTCTCAGGATCAAATTGCAGTTAGAATAGTCCCTAACAGAGCATAACCATGTAATAATATTGTACATATTGGAAGGATGCCTTTTGATGAGATCCAAGAGGACTCCTGGTAAATAAACTTGGGGCAATTCCTGGTCATAGAAAATTACATAATCCAGTATCAAGTCTCATTGCTCTTATTGTATAGTTAGATTACTTTGTAACTCTCCCGACAATAAATATTTATATTTGAAATTAAATCATTCTTATCAACATTTTAATATTAGTGCACTATATTTAACACAATTTATTGCTTCAATATAACTCATTATATTAAATGCATGTTTTATGAAATTCAAAATTCTGTTTAAGAAACAAACACAATAAATGTATTTGACAGAGAAGTAGTCGTTTTGCTCTTCAGAAATAGCCTCAATCTAACTGTAAATCAAAAACATCTATGACCTCCTTTTATACATGCAGGTTGAAACAAGCAATTACATTTGTCTCTAAGCAATACTTGTCCATCAAGTCCTTGGCAGCCAAAGCCAGATCATTATCATCTCTACTGCTGCTTAAGCTCTTCCATTCTACCTTTTGAAAATAACAGTACTCATATAGTAACTCCATCTAAATCCAGACTAAGAAATTTCAGAGTATTTATAAAACATGCTATGCAACATTGTGAAAATATAAAATCATAAGGGTGAGATATGCATAAAAATAATATAGTTTTGATAAAAAGAGCTTTTATTTTTCTGTACAGTCCATTTTTTTTGTTTCTTTTATACTTTTTAAAGCTCTCATCATGCTCAAATTGAAGAAGGGCAATGATGCCAAGAAGTATAAGGTGCTCTCACAATGATTACTAGAAAGAGGCACCCACAGTGTATGAGAGTTACCACTGGATTTACTATCTGTCAGCAGATGCTCACCGAAATGAAAATGTTCCTTGAACTCATGTTGTGCCAGTCTTCTCTACTTCTTGTGCCTTTCCTCCTGGGGGAAATTACAGGGATAAGAATCTCTCCCTCTTATAACTAACATTTTAAAGCTTACAAAGGAGTGTGTCTTTTGCCCCTCTCTGGAGAGTCATCTGTCTTCTTTGAAGCACGTTTTTGTTACTTTGTTTGAAAGAGTAAGGTTTGGGTGCACAGAACCCATTCAGTTACCAGGGTCAAATGCAATTGTTTCTGGCTTCCAGGATGTATGCCCTCCCCATATGATAAGTGGTTTATAAATGCTATACTCTGTGATATCTGGCTTTTCTACCTATCCACTTAAAGAAAATTCTCTTAGTCCTTCCCATGCACACTGCATGCATTATAAAAACCCAGTGAAAATTATTTTTACTGATAATATCTTAATGAGATGAACTGGAAAAAAGTTAGTTGTTGTGAAAATGGAGTAGCACAGGAAAATGTTGTAACCTTTGCAGGCTTCTGATCCGGCATTGCATTCAGAATTTGCCTGTTCAATCTTTGATGTCTCTTTTATTTTCTTTACACTTCTCTCTCTTATCCTTTGGCCCATTTCTTTTCACTGATGTATCTGTTAAGAAGTGGATTAACTTGTTAAAAGGCTTGGAGTTATTTAAAATATATCTTGCCCCAAGTTACATTAGTGATACATCCACTACTACAACCACCACTACTAATAGCAACAACAATAATACTTTATATTTACAACAAAAATACTTGATATTTACAACAATTCCGTGTGGCAGCCAGAAAGTACAGGCATCCTTATCTCCATTTTACTGGGAGAAAACAAAGCTAAAACACTAAATGAACACCGCAGGGTTGAAAAGAAGCAGAAATCAGATTAAACATATTCCTTTTTTGTCAGGAAGATTTTAAAAGCTTTCCTCTTTGGATACGCTTATATTGACACACATTCTAGCATGGTCAGAAATGTGTCTTTTGCCTTACATACTGAAGTGTTTATTATTATTTGTTTTTTGTACTCCCAATTCTACAATTAGATCGATATTTAAAGAGAAGGATCCTATCCATGAAATTCATTAGGCATAATGTCTAGAAGAGTGCCTGATTCATGGTGCCAAATGCACACTTGTTTAGAGAGTACATCAAAGGCCAACATTGTGCCAATTTCATCTTGAAACATATTTATAGCCCACATGGTGATGCAGAGACTTTCATACAAAAGATCAGTGATTGAGACCGTTTGGCTACTTAAATATTGACAATCTCCCTAATGCATTCAGTGCTGTCTAAAATAAAAAGAAGAAAAATAAAAGAAAACTCTGGGCAGGTAAGTTCCTCCTTTCATATGTGTTATTCTCTCCATAAAATGTGTTCTAAATAGTAGTTTATTTATTAGGCTAGAAAAAATTTAACTTTAAACAAAAAACATAGAATATACTCACTACATTTCCAACTTGGGTGAGTCTAGACTAATGTATATTTATTATGAGAGTTGTGCGTGTTGAACAAAAAATTATCCAATACTATTTGTTAAAGCATGTAAGAAAGACCTTATTCAGGGCCACCGTGATAGGTATAGGTGCTGCTGCAATGGTATTTTGCTGTGAGGAGAGAGACTGGTCTCATCTTTGCGTCAGTGAGGCTTTATAGCCAAAAAATAGTGTGAAGGTGAGTGGATATGGAATTACTAAGAGAAAACATCAGAGGTAACAGGGTGCTCTGGCTAAACAGACCTATCTGGATTTTTGCCAAAGGCAGACATCATCTGGGAGTAGGAGATAAGGAACCAAATCAGATGCTGAGGGTGATCAGTTCTCAAGGTTGGGGGTTTTTGCTAAATCTACTCAGCTAGATTCTTACTAAAATTGTATTTATAGGGAACGACATAGATGGACCTGGAAGAAGGTTCAGAAGACTGTCTAAAATTTGGTCAAGCAAAGAATCTTTGTCATGTGGAGTATGTTTGTGTGTGTATGTGTGTGTGTGTTGTGTGCGTATGTGTGAGAGATATTTTACACTTCTTAAGTCTCTATTGTAAGTGAACTGTTGAAACATATTCCAGTCTTTGATCACCAGATGAATTGTACAAAAGGGAATTGAGAAGGGTCTATGGTGAATATCTGTTATTTGGATTTATGGTGAATATCTGTTAAGGTTTGAGATGTTCCAACTATACTTAATGCACAGGTTGAAGCAATAACGTTGTTTTAGTATGAGTATCACTGGGATGTCCCATTTCCTGGAGGAGGAACACTACAATGTCCTCTTTTGCTTTTCTATTCAAGCATTTGTTGTTAGGTGTTTTTTTTTTCAGGAGAAACTCCATAGTTTTTTATTCGGTAATGCTGATTTGATTACAACAAACAACCTCTTCAACCAAATATGTAACTCGGATAACAGCATTTTGATTGCCATGATTAATAGCATTTTAGCAAAGACTTCACTTAAGTTCCCGATGCAGAAAAAAAAAATAAATAGCTATACACACACTGAAGATTTATCCAGTCCTTATGCAGGTGTGGACACATGTAATATAGTTATGATTCTGAGAAAGTTTCTGTCGAATGAGGCTTTTCTCAATGACTTCTGTTATTTTGAATGTGATACTTAATTTCTCAGTATAGCCACTAATTTCTATTGATGTCATATTCACATGCCTGTGTCAAATCAGTCTTAGTGTGATTTTGTTTTAAATAGTCTTTGTTCTCAAAGCAATTTAGGTTGTCAGAGAAGCTCATAGAGCTCAGGTACAACTTGAGAAGAGCTGCAGATGAGAATATGAAGGGCCATAAATCATTTGGCTTTCAGTTGAGTAAAATATATATTGAAACAATCTGCCTTTCCTTCTTCTGTTCTGGAAACACTTCCTAGACCCAGCTCCTCCCCACCTTACTAGTCTGAGAGAAAGAATTCTTGCAATGTGATAGATAAGGATTTAAAAATTGTAAACAATTAGTTACAAATGTGAAAACAAATACTCCCATATGGCTGTTTCCTTCATCAATGAGTTTTGGCACAAAGGAGTAATAGCCACATCAGCTGTATATATTGTTTAAAAAAAATTAAAGATCACAGATTTAATCCTTCTGTTCATTTTTTTTATTATTGTAGTGTATCAGAAATCAATGCCGAAATGATAGAATTAGTGAAACATGAAGCATCTTCTAAGATTACATAATTGGTGCATGTATCTGTATGTATATCTAAATCAAGAGCAATAAACCTGTTCTTTGCAAATGTTTGTAGCTTCAAACTGTATAGTATTCTATTTGGTATTCGTATTCTAAAAATAATTTAAAGTGTATAGAATCATAGTCAATATTTTTTTCTTTTCTTTTCTTTTCTTCCATTTTTTTTTTTAAGACATGGTCTCACTCTGGAGTGCAGTGGTGCAATTGATATGAACAGGAGACAGGGAAATACTGGGTAAAAAGGGCAGTTCCCCCGCAGAAGTTCCACCTCCATCTCTAAAAAGCCATTGACCTAAATGGAAAAAGGCATTCCTGTTTTTTTGCTCAAATGTTGCCTTCTGGCCTGCCATGCCCCCTATCCTGACTGATAAAAACCCCAAATCTCCAGCTCCAGAAGGAGACAAGAGGAGACAAGCAGATGAACAGAAGAGCGGAAGGTAGGCAGAAAAGGAGGGAAGAGAGTTGGAGAATTGGCTGCTGGATGGCCAAAGTCCAGGGAAAGATTATCTTCCCATTCTGTCTCCTTCCCAGTTCCCATCCATCCCAGTGGCAGCCACCTTTGCCACTCTATAAAACCCTTTCATTTGCCATCCTTCAAGTACATGTGACCAAATTCTTCCGGAATACTGGTCAAAATCTCAGGATATAGAAAGTTGTCACACTGGCCCTTTGCCCTTGCAAAATGGCAGAGAGTCCACTGAACACTTAAGCCATCCACTGATGGAGTCCACTAAAGGAGTCACTGTAATGCTTGCCTATTTAGGCTTTAGGAGTCACAGGTTCTGTGGAGCTGGAACCCAGGAGTGTTCACTCTGTCTACTACACTTGTCCATTTATGTGCTCCCCATCCTATAAGGGATTGGAGCAGCAGCTATGACCAAAAAGACCAGTTACACTCCTATGACAAGTCTGGTGAGGGGGGGGTCAGGGAACTCTTCTGTTTCACAGTCATAGTTCGCTATAACCCCAAACTGCTGGGCTCAAAGCATCTTTCAACCCAGCTTCCTGAATAGCTGGATATACAAGCACATAGCACCATACCTGGCTAATGTCTTAATTTCTTTTTCGTGTTGGTAGATATTCATTATGTTTCCAGGGGTGGTCTTGAACTCCTGGCCTCAAGTAATCCTCCTGCCTTGGCCTCCCAATGTGCTGGGATTATTGGAGTGAGCCACTGCACTCCGCCCCATCTTATTCTTTATTCTAGCTTCATTTTCTATAATCTGCACTTTGTCCCAATCATTAATGTATTTTCTTCTAGTTAACCTACCCAAAGATTTTATACCACGTCTTCTCTAATTCTAATGTAATGTGATGGCTCCTAATAGAAAGTAAATGTGGTATTTTTTTTTTTTACTTCATGCTATTTAGATCAATAAATCTGTATATGTGTGTGGGTTTGTGTGTGTGTGCCAGAGGATAAATAACAAATTAGTCTCAAATTAAATTTTTTTTTGAACATTCTACCTAAGTCTTCAATTTTCTCAGTCTAACTAATTACTAATATGCAATGTCGGTGGAAAGTAGAAGGAACTCCTCTGACAAAGAAAGAAAAGGAAAGTGGTAAGAAAAAATATTAGCTGAATTAGCTGATACCCCTCATAAAAAGTTTATAAGACATTACTGAACTGATATATTTTTTAAATCTCCCTGTGACTTCTTTTGCTTTTTCTTTTTTATTTATTTATTTATTTTTTGAGACAGAGTTTCACTCTTGTTACCCAGGCTGGAGGGCAATGGCGCCATCTCGGCTCCCAGCAACCTCTGCGTCCCGGGTTCAAGCAATTCCGCCTCAGCCTCCCAAGTAGCTGGGACCACAGGTGCACACCAGCATGCCCAGCTAATTTTTACATTTTTAGTAGAGACAGGGTTTCACCATGTTGACCAGGATGGTCTCGATCTCTTGACCTCGTGATCCACCCACCTCGGCCTCCCAAAGTGCTGGGATTATAGGATGAGCCACTGTGCCCAGTCACTTTTTAATTTTAAAGAAGAGACAATGTCAAGGAAAAAGAATTAAGCATTGTGTAACTAAAGACAATTTTATTTGCTCTGCCTCTTTCATAAAATAAGAATTCTTAAAGACTTTCATAAATTAGTAATTATGAAATTTATTTACTTCCAAATTGCATAACTTGATGACAACTCATCTTTGAATTCCAGTCTTTTTTTCTGTAAAAACAACATAAAATTTGATTTTGACTTTCTATTATGGAAATCAGTCAGTCCCTGTTACTTTTTTAACAGCAAGGCACGTCCAGCAATGAAGCAACCAAAGTCACATGAGCTGCTAAGTTCTCACCCCAGCCAGTGTCCCAGTGGAAGCCTAATCACCCAGGGCCAAGAACAGTGGCCAACACATCTGTGCCTCAGCCCATCTCTGTCCACCTGGAGACGGGGTAAGAGGCCACCAAGATCTCAGAAAACCCTCACAGTTCAACTAGCAGCCAATGCAACCCATGAGATCAACTCAGGTGCAGGCTAGTCTGGTCAAGTAAAGCACACAACCCTCATCCAGTGAACTCAAACCCAAGTCTATGGGAATTCATCAAGCACCACATTTGGTCTTCTATAGTTATTTTCACAGTGAATTGGAAAAAAGAAAAAAAAAGAAAAAAAAACTTTCTTCTCCAATGTTATAAAGTTTCATTTTCTTTTGTGTCACTTTATTTCCTTTAATGATCTCACTTGATCTGGGTTAGATTATTGCAATATCTTTATAATGGGCTTCAATACACTTAAAACTTCATCCCCAGATTCTTCAAAATTAATTCTTTATTGGTATCCAACACTTATTACACAAAGCTTATTTATTGGCTTGAAATTATTAGACTTTAACTCTTTTAGTCTTCACAGCAAGTTTTTTTAAAACAGTAAATCTACTTTTATGTTCTTTGTATTCTACCTAGCAGAATGTAAGATAAAATTATAGTAATTTTCATCATGTAAACATGGAACCCAGTATTGATCAGTTGTCTAAAAAGGAAAAAAAAAGAAGGGCAGTAAGAAGGTAAAAAGTCATTTTGTTTGAAATGGCAGAGTGATAAATCATTGTCATAATGATTTATGCCTTTCCTGTGACATAAATCTGTTAGTATTTTTTGACAGAGTGATATGTCTTTAAAGGCATTTTCCTGACGTAATACACCTTTAAAGACATATCACACAGTCAAAAAATACTAACAGACCACAATAAAGTATCTGCTTTCAAGGAAGGAGCTCATTGTGGTCAGAAAAGCAAAGAAACAGGCAATTTCCAACAGGTAAGTGCCACAGTATAAGTTAAGCACACAATTAATTGAGAGGACATGGCAGGAACAACAAATTCAGGGGTGTGACAGATAACGAGATCTTATATAGAATCTAATATATAATGTGTAACTAAAAATTATTGATTCTAAAGTCGACAAGGAATATGATTCACAAAAGGCAGAGCCCAAAGTTAGGCAAATATATGACACAGTCAGGCAACTGACGTAGCTCAGTATGTGAGAGAATATGGCAAAACAGAAAAAAAGGGTAAAACCAGGTATGTTGCCTACGGTAGGTTTAAAAAGAGTTTATAAGTTGTTTAAGGACAAAACTAAGAGCAATGTAAAGACATTGAGGGGAATAAAGTAATCAGATCTTTATTTTAGAAAGATGGTTTTTGCTTCTATGTGGAGAACTGAATGGATAATTAGAACAGTAGTTCTCAAAGTTTAACATGCATTAGATTCACCTAGAGCAGCGGTCCCCAACCTTTTTGGCACCAAGGACCAGTTTCATGGAAGGTAACTTTTCCATCAGAAGTACAACCTAGATCCCTGGCATGCACAGTTTACACTAAGGTTTGCAAGAATCCTATGAGACTGGAATGCCACCTGTGATCTGAAAGAAGGTGGAGCTCAGGCAGTAATGCTCACTCTCAGCCCTTACCTCCTGCTCTGTGGCCCAGGAACCCTGATCAAGAGGGCTTTAAAACACAGATTGCTACATCCAAATCCTAGAGTTTCTAACTGAATAGGTCTAGGCTGGCAGACAAGTTTCCAAAGGTGATGATTAGTAACTACTGTTGTCATGGTTACCAGTGATCTTCACACTGTCAAATCCAATGGCTAATTCTCCGTTCTTATTTTTCAAATTAATAACAGTACTTGAATAACTTTTTGGAGGGCTTTTTTCTTTTTTCCTTGCAGTGAAGCCACATTTCAAAAAGAAACTGTGGAGTCTCTCTGAGTCTGCTCTGGCTTGGGAGGGTGCCCGATTAAAAAATAATAATAAAATAAAAAAGAAATCATACACAAAACCCAATAAATATAACAAATAAAACCATGTAATGAAATATACAGTGGTTAAACTGAATGAATTTTATTACATGTGGAAACACAGATAAATGTCAAAAACACCAGAAAGTACAAAAGGAGAAACTTATTAAAAAGTCATGTAAAACATGTGTAAACTTTTAAATCTTACATTTTTAATAGATATATAAAAGTTTTAAAACTTAGGTATTAATCTCTGGGGAAAGGGAGGGTAGAAGTAGAAAACAAAAGGGATTCAAACTTTATCCATAACAGCTTATTCCTATGAAAATATTTAAGACTAAGCAAATAGGCCATTTTAATAGGCTCTTAACAGCCATCCATTCCAGAGGCAACCATATGTTTCAAAATTCTCTATGTGTTCTTATAATTTTTTAATTCCTCAATTTCAAAAATTAAACAGGAAAACAGTATGCTACAATAACTGTATTGAAAGAAACTGTTGGTTTATGTTTTTCAAGACTTATGAAAGTTTCAGATATGAACATTTATTACTTTTATTTTGTACTTACTCATTACAAATTTGGAAATGAATTTTTTTAAAGTATGCAAAAGTATCCAACATCATAATTACCAATAATAACAGGACCTCATATTTCTGAATTTGATTTTCAACCACTTTTTGAAATGTGAATCTATATAACCTCTATTCCAATCCAACCAAGACCCTTTCTGCACCCATTCTACACAGACACCTATTTCTGATGCTGGAATATACAAATAGCAGTAGATTAATTAACTACATTGCACAATTAAATATGGTTAAGACTCTTTTATAAACAAAATATCTGCATGCTGAGATTTTGAAGGGAAATACCAAATGACAGCGGTTTGTCTCGATTTGTGATCTAAAGAGGAAAGAAAGTAAAATTTACTCAGGTTTTTAGTAATTGGATGAAATTCACTTTATAGAAAAAGCTGTCCAGGTGCAGTGGCTCCTGCCTGTAATCCCAGCACTTTGGAAGGCCAAGGCAGGAGGACTGCTTGAGCCCTGAAGACCAACTTGGGTAACATAGTGAGACCATGCCTCTACAAAAAAATGTAAGAAAACTAGCCAGGCCTGGTGGGGTGCACCTGTAGTCCCAGCTACTGCAAGGTGGGTGGGTGGAGGTGAGGTGGGAGGATCACTTAAGCCAGGGAAGTCAAGGTTGCAATGAGGCAGGATCATGCAACTGCACTCCAGCCTGGCAAATGAGTGAGGCAATGAGGAAGGGAAGGGGGAGGAGAAATTAGGAGGAGGAGAAAAGGGGAGGGGAGGGGAGAGGAGGAGAAAAGGAGAGGGGAGGGAGGGGAAGGGAAGGGAGGGGAGGGGAGGGGAGGGGAAGGGAGAGAAGGGAGGGGAGGGGAGGGGAGGGGAGGGGAAAAGGGGAGGAGAGGGGAGAAGGAAAGAGGAAGGAGGGAGGGAGGGAAGGAGAGAAAGAGTTAACTTTCTGGAAAGCAACTAATTTCAAATATTCAAAAAGATTTTATTACTTTCCAGAAAAACTTTTATTCCTATATTTTTCCTAAAATAAATTAGAATACTAATTATTAACGTATTCATGTTACACAGAAATTATACATGTTTTCCAGTTTACAAAACAAGTTTATTAGAAAAGACTAACAAAATAGGATTATAAAGCAAATAATTACATGGTTAAGAGAAAATAAATTACCTATTCAAGATCACGGAATTATTTAAGACTAATTCCCCTAACTCCTAGACCAGTACTCTATCCAGGAGGTAACTACATCACACTGTAAACTATTTTAAAAATACATAACTGCTAAATTCATAATTACCAAGGCATTTCCTTCATGCTCTAACATCTGAACATTTTGGGAAAGTGTAAAATCAAGCACTCAACACTAAGTACTGCAAATTACAACTATAATTATAGAAAAGAAGGATCATGTCATGTTTAGCTCTGTGTATCCTCTTGGCATTTAACAGTTTGGTCATTAAAAGTAGGTGTCAATAAACAGTAAAATAACTTACATATAAATAGAAAAACAAATATCACATATTAAAATACTTACATCATCTTCATAACAAATATGGATACTGGAAATTTTCACTTGAAGATTTCTTATGATCTGTGTAACTAATTTTTCTGCAAAAGTGTCCTGTTTTTCCAGCAGATGTTGTTCTACAATTACAAATATTTCTTTTTTTAACTTGAATGAAAAATATACTCTACAAATATCCACATATTGAAGTAACATACTTATGTTGCTTTGCCGAAATATACATATATATTTGTAAACAGAAAGACTTTCCAAGTCTTTCAAAAGCAACTAAACATTTTTCAAAAACTAGTTTATTGTTCCATGAGACCAAAGCAGACCATGTAGAATTTGCTGGCATTAAATTTTATAATTTCTGTTAAGTTATGCCTGAGTACAAAAAGATACAAAAATAAAAAGATTTTTAGGTAAGAATTATAACAGACTTAAATTACAAAATCTACTAACGGCAGCAAAGCAGAAATCTCCCTTCAAATTAGTGATACCACCATTAAGTTGTCTGTGTATAGATGTGTAAAATAGTTGAATATCCTCCTCCCGTAGTAAATACAAAATAGGAAATAATAAGATTTTCTTCCTCTCTCCTTTCGAACAAGGATGAAAGAAGTTCATCTATTTCATTTTCAGAAAACACTATTAACTATCTGAAGTTCCATTACTTTGTAGAGAAATAGAAAGATTAAAGAAATGGCTCACAACTGTAATCCCAGCACTCTGAGACGCCAAGGCGGGTGGATCATCTGAGGTCAGGAGTTCGAGACAAGCCTGGCCAATATGGTGAAACCCTGTCTCTATTAAAATATAAAAATTAGCTGGGCATGGTAGTGCACACCTGTATTCCCAGCTACTTGGAAAGCTGAGGCAGAAGAATTGTTTGAATCTGGGAGGTGGAGGTTGCATTGAGCCAAGATCACACCGCTGCAATAGAGTGAGACTTAGTCTCAAAATAATAATAATGATGATGATAATAAAGAAAGAATATAGAATTGAGGTTCCTAATTTTTCTGAAATATGCCTTTGATAACCATAGTTATCCTTTTTTCCCTTTAAAAATGCCAATGAAAGCTATATCCTTTTTTATTTCTACTTCCGTTCCTCTTTTCATATCTCTAGACCTGTAT
This sequence comes from Callithrix jacchus, assembly GCF_049354715.1. Lineage (NCBI taxonomy): Eukaryota > Metazoa > Chordata > Mammalia > Primates > Cebidae > Callithrix > Callithrix jacchus. Next base: position 84,710,949 of record NC_133502.1, read on the forward strand.
AGAAATTATATATATATATATATCTTTTCCTTCTAATTGCCTACTACTCTCTAATTCAGCTGGCCCAGGAGGCGTTAGATAAAAGAAAGTTGGAAGATATTAATCATATGTACCTCAAATATACCAGCTAAATAAATATATATACATAGAAAGAGATTATAGAATTAAGTAGACAATAGAATACAAGCTCTTAAAGACAAAGGATTATATTTTAATCTCTGAATCTCACCACTACCTAATAAAATCCTTTTCTTTTATAAATTCATTTAGTCATTAGATTAAATGTCTTTCTTTCCCTACCCACTAGCTTCCTCCTGACGTCCTTATGCAGCTCAGATTCCATGATATATTATTTTACCAACACCTTAAATTCCTTTACTCTTTTTTCTCATATTCCTCTGTCAATAAAGCACCAATCCTATAAAAACCAACTATCTATTTTTTTTACATGAAAAGCATACCAATGCCTATTCCTTGTAAGGTAACAAAATGAAACACCAGATGAGTTTAAAACTAACAACAATATTAAAAACAAACAAACAAACAAACAAAACAAGTCATAGAACCCTGGAAAGATTCAGAAACTGGAAACCCCACCAAACAAAAAATAGCAAAGAAGGAACATGGTGGAGAGAGACTAAGATCACATAAGAACTGATTTAAATCTGTATAATGAGCAATTAAGTTAGGTCCGCTCCTTCTCCCAGCCCAATATCCAAGTAACGTCCCTTTCTCACCCTACTAAGAACACAAGAGTTTATTCTAGAGAAAATGGCCCTAATAGGATCCAAATTCTGTACATGGAAGAACAGGGAGAGCCCAATACCAAATCAAGGATGTTAAGTAAAAGCCTACATAATAAACAGTCATACCCAAAGCCACTTTCACTTATTTATTTATTTTTTTTGAGACGGAGTTTCGCCCTTGTTACCCAGGCTGGAGTGCAATGGCGCGATCTCGGCTCACCCGCAACCTCCGCCTCCTGGGTTCAGGTAATTCTCCTGCCTCAGCCTCCCGAGTAGCTGGGATTACAGGCACGCACCACCATGCCTAGCTAATTTTTTGTATTTTTAGTAGAGACGGGGTTTCACCATGTTGACCAGGATGGTCTCGATCTCTTGACCTCGTGATCCACCCGCCTCGGCCTCCCAAAGTGCTGGGATTACAGGCGTGAGCCACCGCGCCCAGCCTCACTTATTTATATATAATTAAAACATTTATATATACCCATGAAACTATACACAATAAATTCTGATTTAACCAAAAATATGATATAACTGTACAGAGAGGATGAAAAAAGAGGGTCAATCTTCATAGTACATCATAAAAGGATGTGTGTCTATATGTATTAGATATACTTTATATATTATATGTCATATATATGCCATTAAAACACAAGGTAAGTTTAAAATATGTAATGTTATTAATTATGTTATAAAATATGTTATATATAACATACATGTTATGTTATATATCTGTTATATGTTGTCTATAATGTTTATATATATAATATCTAAATAAATCAAGAAACAGAGGTGTGGGCATCATATATAGCAATATGGGAGGGGGCCTGGATCAGGAACTTTTTTTAATGTGGGTCCTATAATACTGCTTAACTTTTAAAGCTATGTATATGTACTATCTTGATAAAAATAAAAATAATTTTAAAACAGAAAAAGCCTAGGAGACTTAGGAAAGAGGACTGGAGATAAGGATAAATGACTAAACATCATATAAAGTAACTGTTACAAGAAAAAAACAGAATTACAAGAGATATTGCCAAGAATTACATGTTAAATCTCTGTTAATGTTTGCCAACAAGCAAAATATTTATTAGTGAAGCTTATTTTTTATTACAAGAAAATCAAAACATTCAGAGACAGTGAAGTCAGTAAACATTTTTTTATTTTAAGACAGTTAGCTATTAAATGAATAACAGAGGAGAAGAAGATAAACAGACAACCAGGTTAGGAAGATAACTTCATGTTTCAAGATAAAGAAAAGCCTACAGTGTATTTACATGCCAAGGTGAAGGACTCACTATGTGAGAGTATAAAAAATAGCTGGCAATAAGGATCAGTGAACAGATGAAAAGGAATTAGATTTTTGCAGGACACCACTTCCAGTAACGGAAAAGGTGTTGCAGTAATGGAACATATGGTCTAAGTTGAATTGGAAAATATGTGAAGTCAGAGGGTAAATAAACAGATAGAGGCAAACAGAAATATATCAAGAAACTAAGTATCTCCAAAAGGGTGAAGAACTGATATAAGGAGAATACAAAAGCAAAGTCTAGAAAGTGAAGAAAATATACTTGATAAAATTGTTATCATTAAAAAGTGACTTTACAGAGTACACGCATATGTGTGTGTATGTATACCTACATATGAAGTAAACTAAATAATAAAAATAAGCTAGACATATTTTTGCCTTAAGATAAGGTTCCAGACAGTAAAATTTCTGTACACAAAACAAAGCACACCAATTCACATTAAAATTCCCCATGCAATGAGATTCTCTCCTATTTTTAAATAATTTCAACATTTCCAGAGAAAAATAAATATTGAATTATGATAAATATTCAGGTCTTTTCCACTTTTCTTATACCATTGTTAGTTTCTGTTTCCTTTACCTTAATCAACTACTTTTTTTTTTTTGCTTCTTCTATTCTTTTCAGTTCATGTTGCTTTGCTTTCATGATCTGTTTTTCTTCTTTTAAAGGATCATATTGTATTCCTACAGGAAGATTAAAAATAATCATAATTACCTTAAATTGAAATATAGTCATTCCAAAAGAAATCCTTAAAAATAATCTTTAACTGGCCAGGCACAGTGGTTGGCCGGGTGTGGTGGTTTACACCTGTAATCTCAGCACTTTGGGAGGGCAAGATGGGTGAATCATGAGGTCAAGAGTTCAAGACCAGCATGGCTAACATGGTGAAACCCCATCTCTACTAAAAATACAAAAAAATTAACTGGGTTTAGTGGCGGGCATCTGTAATCCCAACTACTTAGGAGGCTGAGGCAAGAGTGATCACTTGAACCCAGGAGGCAGATGTTGCAGTGAGCTGAGATCATGCCACTGCACACCAACCTGGGTGACAGTGCAAGACTCTGTCTCAAAAGTAAATAAACACACAATAATCATTAATTTAAAGTCTCCAAAAATGTAGAGTAAAAACCAATTTAATTTGAATTAACAAATATCAAATTTAAATATTAAAATCTCAAAAAATTACCCAAAAGTATTTTTTAATATAAAGATTTTTCCATCCATAAAAAAGAGTAATTTATATTATAATTTTTTAAATTTAACTTACTAGAAAAAGGCACTATGAGTAAATAAATTTCTTTCAATTCAGTTTCAACAAGTAGAGTATAAAGGTTTTTCCAAGGAATTGTAAGTTTAAGATTACCTACATTTTTTTTGAAAAAAAAAAAATGACAAAAAATATTATTCATTCAACCTACATCTATGATTAGTCTATTTTCTGTCAAGCTTTAGAAGAGATAACGAAGTGGCCTTTTTGTCCTTAAGAACTTCGTCACTTTACTGAAAGCTATTTTCAGCCAAAAACAACAAGTGTTTGTTGTAATGATTTGAAATTACTGTATTTATAACAGTATTGTTGGAAAACCTAGTAGATTATATTCTAAATATTTACAAGTTTCTATTTATAGTTCTCTGTACCATAAACAAACCAATATTCTTCTTCCTTTAACCAATAATCCTTGATCTCGTAACTTTGAATTTCCCCACTTCTGACTCTAAACCTCCATATGTATTTTTTTTAATACCTCAAGATGGTAAATTAGGCCAGTTGTGGTGGCTCGCACCAGTAATCCTAGCACTCTGGGAAGATAAGGCAGGTAGGTCACTTGAACCCAGGAGTTCAAGACCAGTATGGTCAACATGGGAAATAAAAACTACAAAAAAATTCGCCAGGCATGACGTCATGTGCCTGCAGTCCCAGCTACTTGGAAGGCTAAGGTGGGAGGATCTTGAGCCCAGGAAGTTGGGGCTACAGTAAACCATCACTATTTCACTGCACTCCAGCCTGGGTGATATAGTGAGACCTGTACCTCCCCACCAAAAAGAAGAAATTATATACTTTAAATAAGTGTGTGTTTGTATATTTTTCATTATGTGTATGTGTCTTACATACATATGTATATATGTACAGGAATTGATATACATACACGTGGTAATAATCATACCATAAACTATATATATATAAATTACACATATAGTAATAATAAAACATCGGGTAATATTTGAAAATTACACAAACTAATGAAAACACCCTCAATCAAATAGCAAAGTTTTTTTTTTTTTACACATAAGGGTTCTTGAACTACAATAACATTATGTATGAGGTTTCTTATACTACTCACTCTTGTTTTGTATATTGAGAATGTTTTAATAATAGAGAGTTTTAAAATATTTTAAAATTGTTTAAATGGTATGAGTTTCTAGATTTATAAACAGTTGTCATAATTGTATAAGGAACAAATTATTAAATACACTATGTTGCTAAAACTGGTTAGTAATTGGGAATTTTTTAAAAAATCTACTTAGATCCATCTCATATTTTACAAACTCCATGTTTAGAAAACTTCAAACTGAGAAAAAGACTTCATCACACAATATCATTTCAGAGAAAAATGAACTATCTAATTTCTCTTTTATATTTTTTGTAGAGATACAGACTCACTATGTTGCCTAGGCTGGTCTCAAACTCCTGGCCTCAAGCAATCCTCTAGCCTCTGCCTCCCAAAGTACTGGGATGACAGGTGTCAGCTACCCTTCCCAGCCTCTACACTATCTGATCTCTAAAAGGGGAATAACTTTCTAAGTTTTTAAATCAGAGAATATGGTGATTATTTTGAATTTCTGTAGAGACCAAAAATATAACCAAAATGAAATAAACAGATTAGGAAAAAACTGTTACAAATTTGACACAATTTATTTATAAATGTACCAACAGATTGCTTAAAATATATAGAGTAATACTAAAAAAAAAAAGGCAAATGAAGAGAAGGACAAAGAGCAATGACAAAACTGTATCAATAATAAACACATATTAACAGTGTGCCATTTTCACCACCAAATCTTTTTTTAAAAAAAACAAACTTGACCAGGAGCAGTGGCTCACATCTGTAACCCAGCACATTGGGAGACTGTGGTAGGAGGATCACTTGAGTCCAGGAGTTCGAGACCAGCCTGGGCAACATGGTAAAACCCTGTCTCTACAAAAAATATAAAATTTAGCCAGGCATGGTGGTGTACACCTGTAGTCCCAGTTACTTGGCAGGCTGAGGTGGGAGGATTACTTGAACCAGGAAGGCATTGGTTGTAGTGAGCCGAGATCACACCACAACACTCCAGCCTCGGCGACAGAAAGAGTGTGTCTCAGAAAATAAACAAACAAATCTTCTTTTCCTTCCCTTATAAAATGTAGACTCCTTGTAGAAAATTTGGCAAATTTCAAAAAATACACAGATGTAATTCCAAAAGCCTTCCATAAAAGACAATTTCTTTTACAATATGTACATGTGTATTTATATTTGATATGCATGTAATTCTGCATTCTAAATGAGGAAAACTTTGAAAGATCAATACACAATAATAGCAAAAAAACAATATATTAATATAAAACTGACTGTACTACTGTACCATTCATTTGGAAACGTGTACTTATTTCACACAACAATCTGTGCCTCTACTATAAATGCCAGGTAATGTGCTAAAGTGGTGAGGATACATTAAGAATTAAACCCACTTCTTCTTAAGAAACTCTATTGTCTACTAGAAGGGGGGAAAAACAGTGATTCTTTTTTAAATGACAGATGCTATGATAGAGGTATACAACACCTTAAATGATTCTCAAAATTATCTTGGGTTTAGTTCAGTGTACTTTCTACTATCTTATATTATCACTGAAAATTATCTTATCATTTTTAAATAAGATTAGGCAAGAAAAAAGAAGGCAGGCAGATTCTAAAGAAAATAGGTCTATCTACTTTCCTGATATATTTTTTGACTGTTCTTGAATTGAAGTTAAATTTACATACTGAAATACAACAATCATCACTGTAAAATTCAATGACCTTTGGTAAAAGTTTAAAAGTCACATTAAAATATGTATTGTAGGCTGGGCGCGGTGGCTCACGCCTGTAATCCCAGCACTTTGGGAGGCCGAGGCGGGTAGATCACAAGGTCAAGAGATCGAGACCATCCTGGTCAACATGGTGAAACCCCACCTCTACTAAAAATACAAAAAATTAGCTGGGCATGGTGTCACATGCCTGTAATCCCAGCTACTCAGGAGGCTGAGGCAGGAGAATTGCCTGAACCCAGGAGGCAGGAGGCAGAGGTTGCGGTGAGCTGCGATAGCGCCATTGCACTCCAGCGTGTGTAATAGGAGTGAAACTGCGTCTCAAAATATATATATATATATGTATGTATGTATTGTAATATTCTTATACCAATTGAAAAATGTAATTATTCTACAATATCCAAATATGCATTCACTGGATTATTATATGGTACAGAATAAATGAGATCAAATCAACTCAGATTATGAGAAATCCTTTATACACACTAATGAAATAAAACATAATTACAAATCTTTCAATACATATGAACTTACAAGTATTTAAAATGTACACATGTAAATAATATGAAATATGAAAAAATTAAAATGTTAGGGAAATAAAAATTATGGGTGATATTCTCCCCCTCTAACTCATGCTAAAATCCTTTATACACACTAATGAAATAAAACATAATTACAAATCTTTCAATACATATGAACATACAAGTATTTAAAATGTACACATGTAAATAATCCAAAATATGAAAAAATTATAATGTTAGGGAGGTAAAAAAATGGGTGATATTCTCCCCCTCTAACTCATACTAAAATGTCTTTAAAAGGTGGGGTTGGGGAGGCTAGAATTTTATACTCTCAGTAACATATGATAATGAAAACTTTCTATGGTATATTGTCTAACACCAACCATAACTACACACAATTATGAATTTATCATGTAATTAATGTAAGCTTTCAGAATACCTTGATCCCCAAGTGACATCAGTATAGCTTCAATAGCAATGTATAAATCCTACTACAAAAACTATATAACAAAAATATCTCAAAGTTCCAACTTAAGACACTATTATCTTGCACAATATTTAAACCAGTAAAACTCTAACACAAGAAACATGACACACAAGTTTTTATTTAACATGTTAAAACTTCAAATTCCAATCATTTTCTGCTCAACCGGTATATTTAAGATATAAACAGTAAACACTGATAAAATCATACCAAACAACAAAAAGCATAGTATTTTCTGCAAACATACAGAAACTTGCAGAGCAGAAATTAGTTTTTAAGTTGGCCCCTAGTCACAGGGCCTGGATGATCCAGAACTTATTCTTTACTCAGTGTATGCAACATTAATCAGAATATAGCAGTGGTAACTAGTCAGAAACCTAAGAAACTGAAACAGTTAAGATCCTTTGGTTCGCAATTAACTCAATTTACCACCTAATCAGATATATAATTTATTAGGTTATTAAATACTGGGCAAGGGATATATGAATCAAAAAATATTTTTAAGCTACACGATGAAGCTCTACTGAGACAAAAACACATGATCATTTTTAATTGATGCTCAGAAACATGAAAAATATCACATAATAGAAATATTAGGCAAATTATTTTGGTTGCATGTCCAAAAAGGCGGATATTCCAATAATAAATGTGGCTAACTTATATGACCAACTTTAACTTTAAACGGTACATCTAGTTGACTCTACAAAAAAAAATTTTATATATAAACAAAACATTAGTAGATACAGAGTTTAACAACACAAATGAATGCTTTTTACTTCCAAAAGTTATTTCAAGGCATTTTTTTTTAAATAAATGTATACATTTTCCTTACATCAACATTTACTTAAATGTATAAACATATAATTGCAATATTATTATCAAATCCATAAAATTCAGAGAAGCTGCTCTTTTTATAATAATTGGGGATAAAGGTCTATGGTAAAAATGACCACAAAACCTACTCATATCAAATCATTACTGATTTTATATTATTTTAAGAAAAAGAAGTGGCCATTACAATGTCAGTTTGTGCTTTCAGGGACGCTATAACTCTAGTTTGCAAAATATGCATTTTGTAAAAAAATACTTTCAAAAACATTCTCCCTAATCAAAGAACAGCCTTTTAAATAAATGGTGCTAGGGAAACTAGATATCCACTTGCAAAAACATGAAACTGAACCCTTATCATATACCATATACAAAAACTCAAATGGATCAAAGATCTAAACCTAAGAGCTAAAACTATAAAACCCTTAGAAGAAAACATAAGGGAAAATCTTCATGACATTAGATTCGGTAATGACTTCTTGGATATGACAATAAAACCACAAGCAATTAAAAAATAAATGAACTGTCTCTATCAAATTAAAAACTTTTCAGCTACTCAGGAGGCTAAAGGGGAAAAATGGCTTGAGCCTCGGAGCTGAAGACTGCAGTAAGCTATGATTACATACTGCACTCCAGCCTGGGTGACAGAGCATGAGGCTGTCTTAAAAAAAAAAAAAATCAGGAAACAAGTTAAAAAATCAAAACAAAAACATCTCTGTTTTTTCTATGTTTGGTTTTGTTTTGTTTTGAGACAGTCTCACTCTGTTGCCCAGGCTGGAGTGCAGTAGCAAGATCTCTGCTCACTACAACCTCCATCTCCCAGGTTTTCAAAATTTACATATTGCAAAAATTATTTACAGAAAATCTTCCCAAATTTAAATAATTGAAGGTGGCAAACTGAATCAGGAAGTATACATAATTAAATGCAATAACTTCACAAATTTTTCATAGTCTAAACCTACCAGGGCATTTTGTTTAATTTGAAGATTCCTGAGGGCCACGGTTCCTAAAAGAGATTTTTTAAAAATTGAAAAAATCAAATATTTTTCATTTTAAAAAGTTACTAAGTATGCTTCATTCCTGATACTCAGGGAAAAATATATAAATAATGTACATAACAGATAATATAATCTACCTAGGATCTCATTATTTCACCTTCATTCTTACACATAGTCTAAGATTGTATGCCTGACCAAATCTTAACTTATTGTAACTTTTGACCTCTGCAATTGTAGCTCAATGTTAATATGTACAAACATTTTAATCAGAATTATATAAACAATATGAATCTAACAAAGTAGCATGACACAAGGTCAATATGCAAAAAGTAAATTACATTTAAATATACTTATACTAAACCACTGGAGAAAAAATTCTTTAATGCAAAATCAGTGAGCCCCAAGATATTTAAATAAAAACTTCCCGGGGAGGGGACTCAAGATGGCGCTGTGAGAACAACCCAGGATTGGAGCCCGGGTTGAATTCGCAAACGAGACCCAAACGAAAAGTCAGCAACTACGCAGACGACCAGCGGACAAATCCACAAAGATGGGAAGAAACCAGCGCAAAAAGGAGGAAAACACCCGAAACCAGAACACCTCGCCTCCTAGAAAGGACCAAAACTCCTCACCAGCAAGGGAACAAAGCTGGACGGAGAATGACTGTGACGAAATGACGGAATTAGACTTCAGAAGATGGATAATGAGAAACTTTTGTGAGCTAAAAGATCATGTATTAAATCAATGCAAAGAAACTAAGAACCTTGAAAAAAGATTTGAAAAAAGATTCGAGGAAATGATAACAAGAATGGATACCTTAGAGAGGAATATGAATGAATTAAAGGAGCTGAAAAACACAATACGAGAACTTCGCGAAGCAAACGCAAGTTTCAATAGCCGAATTGACCAAGCAGAAGAAAGAATATCTGAAGTCGAAGACCAACTCAATGAAATAAAACAAGAAACCAAGATCAGAGAAAAAAGCGCAAAAAGGAATGAACAAAGTCTCCAAGAAATGTGGGACTATGTGAAAAGACATAACCTACGTTTGATAGGTGTACCAGAAGGGGACGAAGAGAATGAATCCCAGCTGAAAAATACTCTTCAGGATATCATCCAGGAAAATTTCCCCCACCTAGCAAGACAAGCCAACACTCAATTGCAGGAAATACAGAGAACACCACAAAGATATTCCGCAAGAAGAGCAACCCCAAGGCACATAATCGTCAGATTCAACAGGGTTGAAATAAAGGAGAGAATACTAAGGGCAGCCAGAGAGAAAGATCGGGTCACCCACAAAGGGAAGCCCATCAGACTCACAGCAGATCTCTCGGCAGAAACACTACAAGCCAGAAGAGAGTGGGGGCCAATATTCAACATTCTTAAAGAAAAGAACTTTCAACCCAGAATTTCATATCCAGCCAAACTGAGCTTCAGAAGTGAAGGAAGAATAAAATCCTTTGCGAACAAGCAAGTACTCAGAGATTTTGTCACCACCAGGCCTGCTTTACAAGAGCTCCTAAAAGAGGCACTACACATAGAAAGGATCAATCAGTACCAGCCATTCCAAAATCACACTGAATGCTACAGAGCTTCAACATAATGAAGAATCTACAACAACTAACAGGCAAAACAGCAACTTAGAATCAAAATGGCAGTATCAAATTCACACATAACAATACTAACCCTAAATGTAAATGGACTAAATGCACCAATCAAAAGACACAGACTGGCAAATTGGATAAAAATCCAAAACCCATCAGTGTGCTGTATCCAGGAAACCCATCTCACATGCAAGGATACACAAAGGCTCAAAATAAAGGGATGGAGGAAGATTTACCAAGCTAATGGAAAGCAAAAAAAAGCAGGAGTTGCAATTCTCATCTCTGATAAAATAGACTTTAAAGCAACAAAGATCAAAAGAGACAAAGAAGGCCATTACATAATGGTAAAAGGATCGATACAACAAGAAGAGCTAACGATCCTAAACATATATGGACCCAACACAGGAGCACCCAGATACATAAGGCAAGTTCTTAATGACTTACAGAAGGACTTAGACTCCCACACAATAATAGTGGGAGACTTTAACACTCCAGTGTCAATACTAGACAGATCAACCAGACAGAAAATCAACAAGGATACCCAGGGCTTGAACTCAGACCTGGAGCAAGCAAACCTGGTGGACATTTACAGAACTCTCCACCCCAAATCCACAGAATACACATTCTTCTCAGCACCACATCACACCTACTCTAAAATTGACCACATAATTGGAAGTAAAGCACTGCTCAACAAATGCAAAACAACTGAAATCATAACAAACAGCCTCTCAGACCATAGTGCAATCAAGTTAGAACTCAGAATTCAGAAACCGACCCAGAACCGCACAGCTTCATGGAAACTGAACAACTGGCTCTTGAATGTTGACTGGGTAAACAACGAAATGAAGGCAGAAATAAAGAAGTTCTTCGAAACCAATGAGAATGAAGACACAACGTGCCAGAACCTCTGGGACACATTTAAAGCAGTCTCTAGAGGAAAGTATATAGCAATAAGTGCCCATATGAGGAGATTGGAGAGATCCAAAATTGACACCCTATCGTCAAAATTGAAAGAGCTAGAGGAGCAAGATCAAAAAAACTCAAAACCCAGCAGAAGACAAGAAATTACTAAGATCAGAGCTGAGCTGAAGGAGATTGAGACACGAAAAACCCTTCAAAAAATCAATAAACCCAAGAGCTGGTTTTTTGAAAAGATCAACAAAATAGACAGACCACTAGCCAGATTGATTAAAAATAAAAAAGAGAAAAACCAAATAGATGCAATAAAAAATGATAAAGGGGAAATCACCACAGATTCCACAGAAATTCAAACCATCATCAGAGAATATTACAAACAACTCTATGCACATAAACTAGTAAACCTGGAAGAAATGGATAAATTCCTGGATTCCTGTGTCCTCCCAAGCCTAAACCAGGAGGAAGCTGAAACTATGAATAGACCAATAACAAGGTCTGAAGTGGAGGCAGCAATTAAAAGCCTACCTCACAAAAAAAGCCCAGGTCCAGATGGGTTCACAGCCGAATTCTACCAGACACACAAGGAGGAGCTGGAACCATTCCTTCTAAAACTATTTCAAACAATCCAAAAAGAGGGAATCCTTCCCAAATCATTTTATGAGACCAACATCATCCTGATACCAAAACCCGGCAGAGACCCAACGAGAAAAGAAAACTTCAGGCCAATATCCATGATGAACATAGATGCAAAAATCTTCAATAAAATATTGGCAAGCCGATTGCAACAGCAAATCAAAAAACTTATTCATCATGATCAAGTAGGATTCATCCCGGGGATGCAAGGCTGGTTCAACATACACAAGTCTATCAACGTAATTCACCACATAAACAGAACCAAAAACAAAAACCACATGATTATCTCAATTGACGCAGAGTAGGCATTTGACAAAATTCAACAGCCCTTTATGCTAAAAACCCTCAATAAACTCGGTATCGATGAAACGTATCTCAAAGTAATAAAAGCTATTTATGACAAACCAACAGCCAATATCATACTGAATGGGCAAAAACTGGAAGCATTCCCTTTGAAATCTGGTACTAGACAAGGATGCCCTCTCTCACCACTCCTATTCAATATAGTACTGGAAGTTCTAGCCAGAGCAATCAGGCAAGAAAAAGAAATAAAGGGTATTCAAATAGGAAAGGTGGAAGCCAAATTGTCTCTATTTGCAGACGACATGATAGTATACCTAGAAGACCCCATCGCCTCAGCCCAAAAACTCCTGAAACTGATAAACGACTTCAGCAAAGTCTCAGGATATAAAATCAATGTGCAAAAATCACAAGCATTCGTCTACACCAATAACAGACTTAAAGAAAGCCAAATCAAGAGCGAACTGCCATTCGCAATTGCTACAAAAAGAATAAAATACCTTGGAATACAACTCACAAGGAACGTAAGGGACCTCTTCAAGGAGAACTACAAACCACTGCTCAACGAAATCAGAGAGGACACAAACAGATGGAGAAACATTCCATGTTCATGGTTAGGAAGAATTAATATCGTGAAAATGGCTATACTGCCCAAAGTAATTTACAGAATCAACGCTATCCCCATCAAGCTACCATTGACTTTCTTCACAGAACTGGAAAAAACCACCATGAACTTCATATGCAACCAAAAGAGAGCCCGCATAGCCAAGTCAATTCTAAGCAAAAAGAACACAGCGGGGGGCATCACACTACCGGATTTCAAACTATACTACAAGGCTACAGTAATCAAAACAGCATGGTACTGGGACCAAAACAGAGATATAGACCAATGGAACAAAACAGAGGCACCGGAGGCAACACAACATACATACAACTATACAATCTTTGATAAACCTGACAAAAACAAGCAATGGGGAAAGGATTCCATGTTTAACAAATGGTGTTGGGAAAACTGGCTAGCCATGTGCAGAAAGCAGAAACTGGACCCCTTCCTGACACCTTACACTAAAATTAACTCCAGATGGATTAAAGACTTAAACATAAGACCTGGCACCATAAAAACCCTAGAAGGAAATCTAGGCAAAACTATCCAGGACATAGGAGTGGGCAAGGACTTCATGAACAAAACACCAAGAGCATTGGCAACAAAAGCCAAAATAGACAAATGGGACCTAATGAAACTCCACAGCTTCTGCACGGCAAAAGAAACAGTCACTAGAGTGGATCGGCAACCAACAGAATGGGAAAAAATTTTCTCAGTCTACCCATCTGACAAAGGGCTGATATCCAGAATTTACAAACAACTCAAGCAGATTTACAGGAAAAAAACAAACAAGCCCATTCAAAAGTGGGCAAAGGATATGAACAGATACTTTACGAAAGAAGACATATATGAGGCCAACAATCATATGAAAAAATGCTCATCGTCACTGGTCATCAGAGAGATGCAAATCAAAACCACATTGAGATACCATCTCACGCCAGTCTGTGTCTTTTGATTGGTGCATTTAGTCCATTTATATTTAGGGTTAATATTGTTATGTGTGAATTTGATACTGCCATTTTGAGGCTAGCTGGCTGTTTTGTCCATTAGTTGATGTAGATTCTTCATTATGTTGATGCTCTTTAGCATTTAGTGTGATTTTGGAATGGCTGGTACTGGTTGTTTCTTTCTATGTGTACTGCCTCTTTCAGGAGCTCTTGTAAAGCTGGCCTGGTGGTGACAAAATCTCTGAGTACTTGCATGTTCACAAAGGATTTTATTTTTCCTTCACTTATGAAGCTCAGTTTTGGTGGATATGAAATTCTGGTTTGAAAGTTCTTTTCTTTAAGGATGGTGAATATTGGCCCCCACTCTCTTCTGGCTTGTAGTGTTTCTGCCAAGAGATCTCCTGTGAGTCTGATGGACTTTTATTTGTGGGTGACCCCGACCTTTCTCTCTGGCTGCCCTTAGTATTTTCCCCTTCATTTCAACCCTGATGAATCTGACGATTATGTGCCTTGGGGTTGCTCTTCTTGCGGAATATCTTTGTGGTGTTCTCTGTATTTCCTGCATTTGAGTGTTGGCCTGTCTTGCTAGGTGGGGGAAGTTTTCCTGGATAATTTCCTGAAGAGTATTTTCCAGCTTGGATTCATTCTCTTCATCACATTCTGGTACAGCTATCAAATGTAGGTTAGGTCTCTTCACATAGTCCCACATTTCTTGGAGACTTTGTTTATTCCTTTTTGTGTTTTTTTTCTAATCTTGGTTTCTCATTTTATTTCATTGAGTTGATCTTCGACTTCTGATATTCTTTCTTCTGCTTGGTCAATTTGGCTGTTGAAACTTGTGCATGCTTCATGAAGTTCTCGTATTGTGTTTTTCAGCTCCTTCAATTCATTCATATTCCTCTCTAAGTTATCCATTCTTGTTATCATTTCCTCGAATCTTTTTTCAAGGTTCTTAGTTTCTTTGCATTGATTTAAAACATGTTCTTTTAGCTCACAAAAGTTTCTCATTATCCACCTTCTGAAGTCTAATTTTGTCATTTTGTCACAGTCATTCTCCATCCAGCTTTGTTTCCTTGCTGGTGAGGAGTTTTGGTCCTTTTTGGGAGGCGAGGTGTTCTGGTTTCGGGTGTTTTCCTCCTTTTTGCACTGGTTTCTTCCCATCTTTGTGGATTTATCCACGTGTCATCTGAGTAGTTGCTGACTTTTCGATTGGGTCTCTGAGTGAACACCCAGATTGTTGATGATGAAGTATTTCTGTTACTTGGTTTTCCTTCTACCAGTCTAGCCCCTCCACTGTATGACTGCTGAGGTCCACTCCAGGCCCTGGTAGTCTGGGGTGCACCTGTAACCGCTGCCAAACAGTGAGGGATGCTACCAGTTTCTTTTTCTGCTATCTTTGTCCCAGAATGATGCCTGCCAAATGTCAGCCTTCTGGATATAGAGGGGTCGGGGAGCTGCTTGAGGAGACAGTCTGTACTTTATAGGAGCTCAAGTGCTGAGCTGTGAGCTCTGTTGTTCATTCAGGGCTGTTAGGCTGCTACATTTAATTCTGCTGCAGCAGAACTCATTTAAAAAAAAACTTTTTTTTCAGATGCTCTGTCTCGGGGGTTCGGGGCTTACTTTATGAGTGTCCATTGCACTGTCCTGCCCAACTAGGAGGCAGTCTAGGCACTATTTGCCTGCCAAGGCTCTGCCCTGCTGGTGTAAGGTCTGCCATTTTGCTGCAGGCTCTGCCCTTCTGCTGCGGTCTCCGCACTTCTGCACAGGCTACGTCCTGCGGTGGGGTCTCTCTGTTGTAGTCGGTTGCCTCGGCAACGGCAGGCTACAACAGCAATGGGCATGGACCTCAGTAGGTGTGGATTGCCTCAGTAATCACAAATGCACCTCCCCCACCGAGCTGCACCGTTCTGGGTTCAGCTGTGCCCACAGTGAAACTCTCCACCTGGAGCATTTGAAATTACCGTTTTGTTTGTCTCACTGTACTGACCCAAACACCGTTTCCCTGGAATCTCCTGGCCTGGCTCACTGTCCAAGTCCCATTCAATCAGATGGATATGCCAATCTGCCCTCTCAAGTCTCAGATTGCCAGTTCAACAGGGCTTTCAAACTTGTGCGCTTTGTGTGGAGCACTGTGGAGCACCACTGCACTGTAGCGCCGGCTGTTAGCTGCACTGGCCACTGGCTGCACCAGCCAAAACCTCTTCCCTGGCACCCCACATCTCTTTTATACATGGGAATTTCCTTGTTCTGTGGGCAACAAAGATCCATCTGGAAATGCGGCCCTGACTCACCCTCCGCGGGTTCACCAAGAGCTTCAATTCTGGGTTGTTCTCACCGTGCCATCTTGAGTCCATCCTCACAATGAAATCTCAATTTTGCTGAAATCAAGAAATTCTTGGGGCCAGGCATGGTGGCTCCTGCATGTAATCCCAGTACTCATCCAACCCAAAGCTATTCTAGCCATGCGTAGCTGCGGCCCCTTTAAGAGGGTGTGGTTCTTCAGCCTTGAGGTGAGTGCCTGTCAGTGTGCGTGCCCCTACGGAAGCCCACCCAGCCCAGCCAGATAGAAGGCAGCAGCGACGGCGGTAGCGGCAGCCCAGGCCCGGCCACAGGTAAATCAGCGATGGTAATGGCAGCCCCAGCCGGCCAGAGAGAAATCAGCGTCGGCGATGGCCAGGCCCAGCCCGGCTGGAGGGAAGTCAGCGGTGGTGATGGCAGCCCCGGCCGGCCAGAGGGAAGTCAACGGAGGGGCTGTTGGCCCTGGACAGCCCCGGTCAGAGGGAAGTCAGTGGCAGTGGCATGGTCAGAGCGAGTTTCTTTGGAGAAGTTGTGGCGGCTTCAACGTGATGGTGGAGAATGAGACAGGTCTCTGCCGTAAGTGGCGGGGAATTGTACCCCACTGGGAATCCTCCAGACCTCCCTGCTCCTTCTCCGTGGCTCCCTGCTTTGTTTGGGATGGGTTGGTGGCACTATGAGGTGCAACACTGCCAGAGGCGAGGGATGGGTTCGGGGTGCTGTCAGGTGTTACATTGCCCCCAGTGGGGGCAGGGTGTGAGATCCAGGACATCATTGCCTGTGTCTGGAAGCAAGTTGTGGGGGCACTATCCAAGTCTACATTGCCCACATGGGGAGTGGGTTGGGAGCACTGTCCAGGGCTGCAGTGCTGGTGGTGGAGGATGGTTTAGGGGATGCTACACTGCTGGTGGTGGGGAGGGATGGTGTTAAAGGCGTCATGGGGACTGCACTGAGACAGAGGTTGGGGGGCTTGTTGGGAGAGCTACACAGGGTTGGACTGCCTGTGGAGTGGGGTAGAGGGTTGGTGGGGGCACTCTTGGGGCCTGATACACAGCCTGAGTGGTGGGGAGGTAGCGGGTGGGTCAGGTCCTCTCAGGGATCTTTGCTGCCTGGTAAAGAGCGGGTGAGTGTGCTATTCCGGGCTGCCTGGGTTGTGGGAGGGGCAGGTTGGGTGAGCTATCAGGGGCTACCCGAGCTAGCCATGGGGGTACTTCCCAAGGTTGAGAGGGAGTTTGGAGTGCTATCAGTGGCTGCACTCCCCAAGGCAGGGAGTTGGTTAGGGGCGCCATCCAGGGCTGCACTGTTTCCGACAGGGAGTGAGTTAGGGCACTCACTATTCAGGGTTGCAGCACCCGCAGTGGGAGGTGGTTTGGATGCCATATGGGGGCATCACTATCTGAGGTGGGGGTCTGCTGGGGGACACTATCTGTGGCTACATTGCCCACCCCAGGGAGCCTGTTGGGATGCTATCCCGGGCTGTGCTGCCCATGGTAAGGGAGTGGTTTGCAGGTGCCATGGAGTGCTGCAGTGTCTAAGGAAGGGGCAGGTTAGGGGCTGCCATGACGTGCTACACTGCCGGTGGTGGGGGATGGGGTGTTGGCACTATCCTGGGGCTTCCCTGCTGGTGGTGGGGGATAGGGTGTTGGTGCTATCCTGGGGCTACACTGTTAGTGGCAGCAGGTTAGGGGCTCTGTCAGAAGCTGCACTGCCGGTGGCAGGTGATGGAGGTTTCAGTGACAGCAGTGGTCTCTCAGAGAGGAGTGGTCCTTCTCTCCCTGGACTCTAAACTCTTTAAAGGGCCATCTGCTGCATGGCGGGCACACATTTCTGTAGCAGATACTATGGGGTGACAGGGCCCTGTGGGTGTAGGTCTCAGGAATGGGAACCAGCACATGGGTGGGGAAGGCTGGCTGGGGCTGAATTTCTGCTGCTCCTGCTTCCTGAGCACAGCCTGGGTGGTCCCAGTGGTTCCTATGGAGCGGGAAGCCCAGGCACCATAGTGTCTTCAGTCTCTACTACCTAGCCAGTTTGGGCCAAAAAGAGATGCTGTGGCCTTTGGAGGGTGGGTGTGAGTGCCTTCACTGAAACTGGCCCCTGCCACCCAGTGGCCAGCATGACAAGGTGGGGGTCTAATGCTACCATTCTCTTGTGTCTCATTCTAGGCTTTTCTGGCTTTGCCCACCCAGCTGCTCCATGGCACAAGAAGGAAGAGCTATCTGCTGCATGCTGGAAGCTGGAGTCTGTGGCACCACAGCTCGCCTCACTGCAGTGGGTGGCAGTGACAAAGACTGCAGAGCGCCGGAGAGGTAGGAGCATGGCTGGCTGCCACCAGGGCAGGGATGGGTGCAGAGGTGGCCAGGTGGCAGCCTCTGAGGTGGCCTTGGCCCCTGGGTCCCCCCTCCCTGCTGCTTATGGCAGGCAGAGCTGGGGTTGCTACTGCTTCTGATGCGCCATGTGCAGCTACAGTTGAGCTGTAGGGTGGCAGTGCTGGTTTCCATTCTTCTCTTCCTTTTTGTCCCTGGTCCAGGGTGCTGGTTGCAGGCGCTGGTTACCCTACAGCCACTGGGATGGGGCTGGGTGCCAGTTCCAGTCCTCCTCCTGCTGCGGGGCCTGATTTAGGCACCACAGCAGGGTCTGGCACTCAGGTCCGTGTTGCTGGAGGAAGCGGGCAGAATCAGGGTTTACCACCATGCTGCCGAATGCCATCTCTAAGTGGCAGGTGCAGCAGAATGCACAGGAGGCTTCAGGGCTGGTCTTAGACAGCCTGGGAGTCACCCAGGGCACCTCCCTCCACCCTAAGATCCGTGCTTCCTTGGCCCAAGCCCAGAGTGTGGGGTCGTGGGCTCTGGGCCCACTGCAGCACCCAGGATGAGTCTGAGCACAGTTGCACCGTGTAGCTGCACCGCCGACCACCTAAATTAGGCACCATGGTGACATCTGGCCCTGGGATTCCTGCTGCCAGTGGGGGAGGACAGGGCCAGGGGTTGCCACTGATACTGACTTGTGCCATTTCCAGGTTGCAGCTGTGGCTGAGCCCATGGCAGATTCTTGTGGGGCTGCTCCCTGAGGGTGTGGGGGTCGGGGAGTGTACCACCATCCCACCCTAGGGTCCACTTTTCCTTAGGCCTGGCCCAGAGCACAGGTTTGCAGATGCTGGGCACTGTGCAGCCACAGAGTTGTGACTGAGCACCTCCTGCCCTCCTGCACCTGCAGGCTGACTGTGGCAGTATCTGGTTCTGGGTTCCATGCTACTGGGGTCAATGTCCAGGGATGCTATGGACATTGCTGCTCCATGCCATGTGTATGTTGCTGCGGCAGCTGATCCCAGAGCAGAGGCTGTCAGAGCTTGTTCCAGATAGCCTGAAGGTCACCTGGTGCACCAGCCAAAGGGTCCATTCTTTCTTGGCCCACACCCAGAGTGATGATTGCAGGTTCTGGGCACTGCACCACTGGCATGAGGAAACAAGTGGTGGGGGGCTCCCTTACCTGCTCCACACAAAGCCCGGGTTGTCAGGAGCCAGCTCTCTCTCCAGCATGCCCCAGTTTTATCCGTGGTCAGCCCAGAGCACAGAGGCCCACTCAGTCCTGGCTCCATATCTTGTGCCAGGCAGGCAAAGAGGCACAGAGCCTCAGCAGCTTTGTCTGTGGCTGGGCTAAACTGGTGCCTGCCTCATCTTGGCCATCTGCCCAAGTGGGCACAGCCTCCAGCATTGCTTCCCAGGCAGCACATCTGTTGCCCTTGGGGCACTTACTGCTTGGCCTCCCAAAGTGCTGGGATTACAGGTGTGAGCCTCTGTGCCCAGCCTGTGGGAACTGTTTTAAATGTTGGCTGAGAAGAGGAAACATTGAAAAGTGGCAGGGAAACAGCATTTCCTGACTGCACATCCCACACCAGGCATGTATCAAAAGCTCCGCTAGGAAAACATATTCAGAGAGGTCTGGTAACTTGCCTCAGGTCACACAGCAAGTGAGAGGCAGAGTGGTAGGCAAACCCAGCCCTGCTGGGCTAGTTTCTCCCCCTGTCACGTGGCCCTGGGCCACCTCTCAGGCACAGCAGAAACTCACTCAGGAAGACAAACCTTGAGGGCTGACAAATTTGGAAAGTTGGGAAATCTCTCGTGCAAGGCTGAGACCTTTGACACCCCTGGGAAAGTGGACTAGGGGAATTGTGCCATGCATGTGAACACCAAGCTGATGACATCTATCAGCTGCCTCCTAATTAAACCCACCCCAGGGCCTTTGCCCCAGCTACCTCCTCACCACAATCACCCCAGGGCCTTTGCCCCAGCTGCCTCCTCACCACATCCACCCCAGGGCCTTTGCCCCTGCTGCTTCCTCACCACACTCACTCCAGGGCCTTTGCCTCTGCTGCCTCCTCACAACACCCACCCCAGGGCCTTTGCCCCTGCTGCCTTCTCACCACACTCACCCCAGGGCCTTTGCCCCTGCTGCCTCCTCACAACACCCACCCCAGGGCCTTTGCCCCTGCTGCCTTCTCACCACACACCCCAGGGCCTTTGCCCCTGCTGCCTTCTCACCACACACCCCAGGGCCTTTGCCCCTGCTGCCTCCTCACAACACACCCCAGGGCCTTTGCTCCTGCTGCCTCCTCACAACACACCCCAGGGCCTTTGCTCCTACTGCCTCCTCACCACACCCACCCCAGGGCCTTTGCCTCTGCTGCCTCCTCACCACACTCACCCCAGAGCTTTTGCCCCTGCTGCTTCCTCACCACACCCACCCCAGTCAAATGGTATTTCTGGTTCTAGATCCTTGATGAATTGTCACACTGTCTTCCATAATGGTTGAACTAAAGTAATATTTTTCTTAAGCTGCTTATTGGTGATATGTACTCTCAAAGCAAAAAGAACCAAGTATGTTATTTTCACAGATGTCAGACTACGCAAGTGTGTTTCCAAAATCTCTGGTTACTTGGGTTTCTAACGCTTCCCCTCAACTATGTAGGTGGTATTCTAGTGTTTCCCTGAATTTTCCAGCACAGAGGAAAACCAAGGTCTGCCTGATTTTCGTTCATTTCTAAGTACTTTTCTCAGATCCTGAAATGGTTTAAAGTTTTCCAGCATTTTAATACATATTCTGCCAGGATATGTCTATGTGAGGATTTCTTTTTATAGAACATGATTTTTTTTAAAGGTCAAGAAAAAATGCTCTCTTTGTGTGTGTGTTTTTTTTTTTTCTCATTAGTTTGTTGTTCTACTCTATTCTGAAAATGTTATTGTATTAATCTTGGAGTTTTAAAATTGGGTTTCACAGAGCTCTCATCATCATCACTTTCATTCTGTTATCATTTTCCTCTACATTCTTGGAGGACTTCTCCAATGTATTCTTAATATCACTGATTTGATTTTCTTTTCTTTGAGGTATCAGTTTTGCTGATACATATCTTTGTGTGAATATTTAAATGCTTTTTGATTCCTTGCAAATCTTTTTGTTTTTTTTTAATTGTAATTTAGGTTCTCGATTACATTTGCAGATCATGCAGGATTGTTGCATAGGTACACACGTGGGAATGTGGTTCGCTGCCTCCATCTCCCCGTCACCCACATCTGGCATTTCTTCCCATGTTATCCCTCCCCGACCTCCCCATCCTCCCTGCTGTCCCTCCCTTGGCCCCTGCAACAGACCCCAGTGTGTGATGTTCCCCTCCCTGTGTCCATGTGTTCTCATTGTTCAACACCTGCCTATGAGTGAGAACATGTGGTGTTTGATTTTCTGTTCTTATGTCAGTTTGCTGAGAATGCTGGTTTCCAGATTCATCCATGTCCCTACAAATGACATGAACTCATCATTTCTTATGGCTGCATAGTATTCCATGGTGTATATGTGCCACATTTTCCTTGTCCAGTCTATCGTCGATGGGCATTTGGTTCGGTTCCAGGTATTTGCTATTGTAAACAGCGCCCTTATGAACATGTGTGTGTATCTGTCCTTAAAATAGAATGATTTATAATCCTCTGCCTATAATATTCAGTAATGGGATTGCTGGGTAAAATGGAATTTCTATTTCCAGGTCCTTGAGGAAGTGCCACACTGTCTTCCACAATGTTTGACCTAATTTACACTCCGACCAGCAGTGTTAAAGTGTTCCTGTTTCTCCATATCCTCTCCAGCATCTCTTGTCTCCAGATTTTTTAACGATCGCCATTCAGACTGGCATGAGATGTTATCTCAATGTGGTTTTGATTTGCATTTCTCTAATAATCAGTGATGATGAGCATTTTTTCACATGTTTGTTGGCCTCATATATGCCTTCTTTTGAAAAGTGTCTGTCCATATCTTTCTCCCACTTTTGGATGGGTTTTTTGCTTTTTACTTGTATATCTATTTTAGTTCTTTGTAGATTCTGGATATTAGCCTTTTGTCAGATAGATAGATTGCAAAATTTTTCCGATTCTGTTGGTTGCTGGTTCACTCTGTTGATTGTTTCTTTTGGTACAGAAGCTCTGGAGTTTAATTAGGTTTCAGTTGTCTATTTTGGCTTTTGTTGCCAACAATTTTGGTGTTTTAGTCATGAAGTCCTTGCCTATGTTACATATATTCCTTTTCATCCTTCCATTTTTTTTTTTTTTTCCTTTTTTTCTTTTTCATGAGACAGAGCCTTGCTCTGTTGCCTAGGCTGGTGTTCAGTAGCACCATCTCAGCTCACTGCAACCTTTACCTCCTGGATTCAAGCAATTTTCTGTCTTTGCTTCCTGAGTATCTGAAGTTACAGGTGCCCACCACCGCTCCTAGCTAATTTTTTGTATTTAGGAAGTAATTGGGTCATGAGAGCATGAACCTACATCACAGGGCTGTTTCCTAAATGCCGGGGCCAGTTTAATTCTCACAAGCTCTCATTTTGCGGAGGAGGAATTCTCACCCAAAGGCCCCACCGCCAGGATGTGGAAAAGCTGAAGCCTGAGCTCAGGTCATACCAACTAAATCTAAGTTTACATCACCCCATGATGCAGCCTTCAAGCCCCTTCCCCCTGGAATGATGACATAGCAGTGGGCTTGGCCATGCGCTGCCTGACCCTGGCCGGCAGTGAACCAAGGAGACCATGCAGCTGGGACCCAGGGAGGAGGCAAAGAGGAGACCCCTCAGCAGGGTCTGTTTCTCCTGCCTGGCCTTGTCCTACACCCAGGGCCAATGTGATCCTAGGGGATATTCAGAACCCTCCCTTCCTCTTCCAGGTGTCCCCAGAGCTTCAGAAAAGTTTGTGCTTAAAGAACGATTCAATGAAATCATTTTCGAAAAAGAGGATACATACATACATGTATACATACATACAGAAGCAGGCGTATACAAGCCTAGGCAGCATAGAAAGACCCCACCTCTACCAAAAAAAAAAAAAAAAAATTAGCTAGGCATGGGGATGCATGCCTGCTGTCCCAGCTCCTCAGGAGGCTGAGTCAGGAGGATCGCTTGAGCGTAGGAGTTCAAGGCCACAGTATCTGTGATTGTGCCGTTGCACTCCAGCCTGGGAGACAGAGGAAAATTGTGCCTCTAAAAATAAAAATTTTTTCAAAGGAAGTGTGACTGTGTCTGTGTGTCAGAGCATGCAAATTCAACAGGTGTGTGTGTATGAGAGAGAAAAGACCACACACACACACACGTGATGGAAAGAATGAGGACAGTTAAAGGAAGGAGAGACACACACACCCTCAGCCAGAGTGACACTGAGAGGCCTGGCCCACTGGCGGGGGGGGGACTTAGTTGTTTCAAGTGGCTTGGGTTGAACCAAATAAACAAATGGCACAGCTCTAGAACTGGCACGCCCAGCACCCCATTGAATTTTCTTTTTTTTTTTTTTTAACAAAAACAGGGTCTCACTGTTTCCAAGGCTAGTCTCAAACTCCTGGGCTCAAGTGATCTAATCACCTTGGCCTCCCAAAATGCTGCAATTACAGGCATGAACCACCAAGTTTCACCTACTGAATTTTCAGAAAACCTCCATGAGGTCGCTCTTCTAATCCATGTTACATCTGGTGGGGCTAAGGCTCGGGAGGGGAAGCCTGCTGCTCAGGGTTACTTGTGACACTTGATGAGTTGCCTGTGAACCAATTCATTCCAAGCCCAAGCCCTTCTCCCATGCACTGGCATGTCCAGATTTCTCAGCAGCAAGGATACAACGTGGGGCCCCCTCAACTGGGGGGTCTCTTCAGGCCTCTTCAAGCCCCACAAGTGGCATGTTCATACATTGGCTCTTTCCTTTGTGTGCATTAATTCATTTGTGTGCATTCATTCATTCATTCATTCTTTGGTGTGTGTATTCATTCATTCCTTTGTGTGTGCATTCATTCACTCATTTCTTGGTTTGGGCATTCATTCACTCATTCCTTTGTATGTGCAGTCATTCATTGTTTCTGCCCTCCCACCCTCCCTCCCTCCCTCCTTCCCTCCTTCCTTCCTTCCTGCCTCCCTCCTTCCCTCCAGTGCCTCCTTTCTTCCCTCCTTCCCTCCCTTTCTTCCTCACACACTTTTGACCCCTCAGGGCTATGCTCATTCCATGTGCTTATTGTCTCCCATCTAGGTCATACTGGGTAAGAACAGAGAGGACACTTCTGCCGGGCAGTCGGCTGAGACCTAGTCCAAGGCAGTGAGCTGTAAGTGGGAAAAGACCACCATGCAAGAGCTCAGCAGGACATGGAGGCCTGACAAGGCTGGGGGATGGGAGGAACACATTCTGGGTGCCTTCCCCAGCCTCCCCTCCCCACCCCTACTCATTCACTCAACACCTATCAGGGGCTGCTCAGGGCCTGGCCCCACCTGCCCTCCTCCAGCTCACAGAGCCAGGGTGCCCAGAGAGAATTACAGGACCAGTCTGGGTGCGGTGGTTCATGCCTATAATCTCAATACCTTGGGAGAACAAGCCGGGTGAATCACTTGAGGTCAGGAGTTTGAGACCAGCCTGGCCAACATGGTAAAAACCCGTCTCTATTAAAAATACCAAAAATTAGCTTGGCCCATGTGGTGGTGCATACCTGTATCCCAGC
This sequence comes from Callithrix jacchus, assembly GCF_049354715.1. Lineage (NCBI taxonomy): Eukaryota > Metazoa > Chordata > Mammalia > Primates > Cebidae > Callithrix > Callithrix jacchus. The sequence continues at coordinate 84,736,197 of NC_133502.1, forward strand.
TACCAGGGAGGCTGAGGCAGGAAAATGACTTGAACCTGGGAGTTGGAGATTGCAGTGAGCTGAGATCATGCCACTGCATTCCAGCCCGAGTGAAAGAGCAAGACTCCAACTTAAAAGAGAGGCTGGGCGTGGTGACTCACGCCTGTAATCGCAGCACTTTGGGAGGCTGAGGCAGGCAGATCACGAGGTGAGCTGCATGAGTCTTTGCATGAGTTCCCTGTTTTATGATTCTGTGTAAAGTCTCTGAGGCCTTCATCAGGTGTGAGGCCTCTGTGTGAGAACCAAGGAAGATCTCTGAAATTTGCAGGAGGTCTCTGTGGGACTGAATGAAGTCTCTCAGTGTGGTCTCTGTGGGGTTCTCTGAAGGGGTCTGTGTGAGGACTCTGGGAATCTCAGTGCTGTGTCTCTGTGGGGCACCATGAGGTCTCTGAGAGCTCTGTGGGGTCTCTGGAGGCCGCAGTGTGTCTCTCTGTGGCAGTGAGTGGTCCCGGTGGGCTCTCTGTATGAGATGTCTCTGTGAGGTTTCTGTGGGAGGTCTTTGTGGTCTCTACTGCTAGCCTCGCTGCACCCTATGGGAGACTGAGTAGTGGAGGGGTAAGGGCTTGCTTGTGCCTTCCTCTGTTCTTGTTGGTCGGCCAGCATTTCCTGTGGTGCTTCTCTTGGCCTGAGCCGTGGGGTTTAAATGTCCAGCTCTTCCACATCCCAGAAATCTCCTGTCGGTTTCCTGAGGGAACCCAGCAGTAGCCAGGCATGGCCCATCCTCAGCAGTCAGGGTCCCAGCTTTGTGACTCTCTCTCCTGAGCTTTCCAGGGGGACCGGAGCTGATCTCTGCTCCAGGTCCCAGCCCCTCCTGCTGGTCCTGGTTCTGCTGTCACTGCTGGGTCCACCTTGGAGGCTGCCTCAGTCATCTGGGCCCCAGACAGACCTGGCCCTAGGACAGGCCACATGCTGGGGGCAGGACCATTTCCATTTTTATGTAAATCAGTGGCACTGCCTGGCACGGTCCTCTCCACCATGGAAAAGAGGCCCCCAGAACTGGGCCTCCTGTGCATCTGTATGTGCACAAGGCACAGAAACCCCCTCTAAAGACCTCACACTCCTCTCGCTGATTTCTGGGAACCTCCTGCTTTCCCATACGGATAGGGCCCAGAGAGGAGGAAGCTGTGCTGAAAGCAGAGGGAGACAGAGCAGGGATGGCTCCTGCCCTGCCCACCCTCTTCCCATTCTGGACAGGTCACTTCCAGCTGCCATGTGTGTTCAAATCCTGCCTGCCTGCCTGCCTGCCTCTTCCCCTGCTGGTCTGTGGGGCAAGAAAGGACCTCAGGAGCCAGGGGAGATTTGCTGTGTGACCCCATCTCAGCTGCTGGGGTCCTTCTATTTCACCACCTCTCCCCTGGGGGCAGTCCTGGGGCTACGTGTATGTTAAAGGTCACCAGACTCCCGAGTCATGCCTGGGGTTCTCTAGTCCTTGCTTTTTCACCTATCGTCAACACATCCTTTTAAAAATTCAATAGGTAGTCCAGGTGCAGTGGCTCATGCCTGTAATTCTTGCACTTTGGGAGGCCAAGGCTGGTAGATCACCAGAGGTCAGGAGTTTGAGACCAGCCTGGCCACTATGGCAAAACCCCATCTCTATTAAAAATGTAAAAAATCAGCCAGGTGTGGTGGTGGGTGCCCATAATCTCAGCCACTTGGAAAATTGAGGCAGGAGAATCACTTGAACCCAGGGGCTGGAGGTTGCAGTGAACCGAGATTATACCACTGTACTCCAGCCTGGGAAAAAGAGTGAAACTCTGTCTCTGACTCAAAAAAAAAAAATTCAGTAGGTTACTACATGCAAGTTTATTAAAGATGTTAAGAAATTCATCTTCCCTTATTCACTTTGCCTTCTCACTGGTCTGGCCCTCTGTGTTGGGGGCAAATGCATTTTTAGGTCTGTGGTCTGGAAGCTGGAAGAGGGACAGACCCTGGGGTGGGGCCAGGATGAGCCATAGGCCCTCTATGCCTGTGGAAGGGGTTGGAATGTCAGAAGCTCCCAGGTCATGGCACCGCTTATGGAGCCCTCACACCACTTTGCCTTTTTCTCAATTCTTTGTCTGCATCCCGCTGTAGTTCTACAGAGTCCCACCATCGGAAACCTCTGCACACACAGACATGCCCTGCCCAATTCACCCAGAACTACTTCTCTGAAGCTGAGACACACATAGGTGAGACAGATCAAGGCAAGTGACCCAGGAGCAGGGTCATTCACTCATTTTGGGCAGGGGAGCTCATGGTCCTCAGCAGCCTCCGTGAAGGCCTCCCCCCACCATCCACTTTTACATCCACAGTGCTGGAAGGTCTGTCCCCACCCCCAATTTAGAGTGCAAGAAAGGGAGAGGCAGTCAGATGGGGACTCTGTGCTTTGTATGTAGGCTGAGCTAAGAGGGCCCATCTTCATCCCTGCCTTTGTGAGGGAAAGAAGGGGCTTTCCAAGGGCAGGCAACGTGCCTGACCTACTCTCCCCCAGGATGTCCAGGGTCCAGACATCCCTGGCTTCTGAACTCAGGGCCCACACTCTTTCACTTGAGCTTCCACTATTTTGTGACACATGAAGCTACTTGACCATGGCAGTTCCTGGAGCCTGCATGGAGATATTCAGTCCTATGACATCTCTGCAAACCTTCTTCCTACAACTGCATAAAGTTTGAGGTAGAGTAAGTAGTAGAAAGATGGGTTGAACCACATCTCTGAGTGGGATCTTCATAGGTGTTCTCATCTTGTTTTTAGAATTTTTTGTTGTTTGTGTAAAGACAGTATTATGGAAACCTAAGTTTCAGTGAAGGAACTCAGGATGAAGGTGGGCTTACACCACTACTCTCAGAATCCCTCCATGTCCTGTCACTTCTAGAAAACAAGCCCACACCAAGCACGACACAAATAAAAGCCATTATTTTTTTATGGGGGGAGAAAAGGAGATATTTATTTATTTTAGAATATTAAAAGTTCTGTGTCTTTACAGAAGACTACTTGACCTTCTGTGAGACAGCCTTCTTGGGGAGCAAGAGTTGGGGCTGTCCTGGCCCCGTTGGTCATTGTGGCGCCGGACACTTTTCAAGGACTGTTGATCTCGGATATGCTTCTTTCTGTTGGGGTAACTCTGGCTCTTGAGAGTGGCTTGTTGACTGCTGGCTGCATAGCCCAGCATTCTGCTGTGTTCCGGGTGGAAGAGGTGCCTGCGGTTGCAGGGAAGCCCACAGACTGGGGCTTGGAACTCCTGTTTGTGCTGATTTATGTTAGAGGCACGATGCTCACGGCAAGGTGTCCCCAAGACCACCAACGTAGATGTCTCGTTCAACCTGAGAGAGAGAGTGCACGGAAGTGAAAGAATACAGGAAAGTGGAGTCTGGAAGGCTGAGTGAAAATTATTGTCAAAACGCAGCAAATTTATTTTTGTGGGTTACAGCTTTTATACCTCATTTCTTGTTTACATTTACTTTATCTCAGTAGAAAGAAAGGGGTAAACAGAAAGGAAATAGAAACTCCATAAAAAATAGTTATCAGGGGCTTGTGATATCCGCTCAGAAAGCAGTTTAAGGGGGCTTGTGATAGTAGTTTATATTTCAAAGATACAATGGCACCCTTAAACCTGTTTTTCATCAGGAGCTAAAACAAAGGCTTAGCTCCAGGGAAAATATGGGCAGAGGTCTCTGCTCCTCTTAGGGATCTCAATTGCAGCAAGTTTATTGCTTACACAGAGACTGATGGGGACATGGAAGCAGACACCACAATGTCCTCATTTTGCCTTGCATTCTGTTGTTGCTTCAGTGACTCAGCTCGCGGCCCTTTGTCTCACTCGACAGCCCTCGAGGTGGGGAAATGCAGCCAGGTCCAGCAGCCAAACTGAGGCGAGTCAACTAGCTCTCCTGAGCCCTTGGCACGAACACTACAGGTGAGAGCTTGCGTCTTATTCTGTAATGCAGGGCAAGCTACTCCAGAATTATTAATCTGGAATGCAAAAGCAGGAGATTGGACTGGGAAAGAGGATTGAAGACGGGCTTGAACCTCCATCTGAGCCATGTGTGAGAGCTGGAATTGGGATGTGGGTGAAATAAAGCATTGGGACTCAGGCCTCAGATGGGACAGGTGCTGGGCCTGGTAAAGCAGTGGAGACATTGCAGTCTCTGTTTGAACTGGGCAGACATTGGGAATGCCATTGAACAAGAAAGGTGGAAACTGCAAAGTATAAGATCTCTCAGACACCCAGGCACTAGCCTCCAAGGATTCGCTGTGCTGAGAGGGGGAGGCCCCAGAAAAGCTGACTATAATTCTTCTGAAAATGTTCCTTCAGGATTCCAGGATCTGAGAGCTTCTGAGGACTGGATGATTGTTTCAAGTCTTCCATGTCCCAGATGGGTTTTAGGGTTGTGGTGTCCTGCTCAGCATTCAATGATTTCACCAAATTCCCCAAAGAATTCAAGTGCTTTTCTGTGTTTGTTTGTTTTGGAAATGATCCATCTTTTTCTTTTTCCTCCGGAATGTTGATCCTGGCTCTTTCTGTGACTTGTATTCCCACAACATTCTGGCTATCAGAGCTGAGCAAAAAGGGGCTTCCAGCTTCCATCTGACTGTTGTGGGGTCTCCTGAGGACAATGTTTCTGGTGGGTGGCTGGAAAGAGGATCTTGCTGGACCGATGGGTTGGAGATGTGCCTGGTTCTGGTAGTTTCCTGACACCAGAATGCAGGCACAGAGGCATGACTGCTTGAGCCGCCAAGGCTTGAGATGGCTGGGCCAGAAGTTGCCGAATTCTCACACAGAGATGAGCTTTGATGGATGGTGCACAGTGGAAGCACCACTGAGTTACAGTGAGATGGAGTCATCAGAGTGGAGTCCCGAAGGGGAGGAGCAATGAAGCCTTTCAGAGGAGATGGAGAGCAGGCCAGAGGATCAGGGGTGTGTGGTGGGTTAGGGAAAAGTGCAAGTGGCTCGGGTGAGGGGTGTTCCAGGGGAAGGGAAGGCTCTGGTGGTTGGGAGGCACTCAGAAGGGAGACTGCAGTGGCCATTGGGCCTGGTGATGGGGTGGAGACCAGAGGCAAAGGATGCTGGGTTTGAGGATCCGGGGAAGCTAATGGGGAAAGCACGGGAGCGGCATCTTCCATCTGCTCCTGAGGGGACTGGGAGGCTCCATCAGGCGCTCTTTTGCACTCCTCACCTGGGGGATCTGGACCAGAGAGCTGACCAAAGTCACCTTTCTCAGGATGCAGCCCCAGGATGCTGCAGGAGACAGGAGGCACAAGCTGCAGCCAGGAGCAGGTAGGGCCATAGGGCAGAGTTGGTGTGTGGGCCCCAGCCCCTCCACCGCCCCACACCCAGACCCCCCATTCTCCTATGCCCCTCCACTGCCCCACACCCTGACCCCCCAATTCTATGCCCCTCCACTGCCCCACACCCAGCCCCCAATTCTCCTATGCCCCTCCACCGCCCCACATCCTGACTGCCCAATTCTCCTGTGCCCCTCCACCACCCCATACCCAGACTCCTCAATTTTCCTCCTATGCTTCTTTACTGCCCCACACCCAGACCCCCCAATTCTCCTATGCCCCTCCACCACCCCACATCCTGACTGCCCAATTCTCCTGTGCTCCTCCACTGCCCCACATCCTGACTGCCCAATTCTCCTATGCCCCTCCACTGCCCCACACCCAGACTCCTCAATTCTCCTATGCCCTTCCACCGCCCCACACCCAGACCCCCCAATTCTCTTATGCCCCTCCACCACCCCACACTCAGACTCCCCAATTCTCCTATGCCCCTTTACCACCCCACACCCAGACCCCCTAATTCTCCTATGCCCCTCCACTGCCCCACACCCAGACCCCCAATTCTCCTATGCCCCTCAACCACCCTACACCCAGACCCCCCAATTCTCCTATGCCCCTCAACCACCCTACACCCTGATCCCCCAATTCTCCCCCTGTGCCCTTCCACCGCCCCACACCCTGACTCCCCAATTCTCCCATGCCCCTCCACCACCCCACATGCTGAATGCCCAATTCTCCTCCTATGCGCCACCACCGCCCCACACCCAGACCCCCCGATTCTCCTCCTATGTGCCTCTACCGCCCCACACCCAGACTTCCCAATTCTCCTTCTATGCCCCTCCACCGCGCTGCACCCAGACTCCCCAATTCTTCTCCTACCCCTTGCTCCAAGGTTTTACTTTCATCCTCTATCCCCCTGGCCTCCCCATCCCAGGTCAGCTCCAGGCTGCCGTAAGGCCCTGGGGTCAAATCCCAGCCTGGTAAGAAGGATGTAGGGAAGGGGAAGTGCCTCACCGCTGCAGTTGTGAAAGCAAGTCCAGAATCCCCTCCAGGCCTGTCAGGAGGTCTCTGGAAGCTGGAAATCAGGAGACTGGGTTAGGGCAGTGAGGGAGGGGCCTGGGATCTCACAGGAGGCTGAGTGGATGTTTCTTGAGGGAAGACCATGGGGAGTCCGACCCTGGAAACCACATGTCTGTGTCCAAGGCCACATTGTCTGGACGGTGATAGTGAGGCACAGCAGGCAAGGCTTTGGTGTCCACAAAGGGCTTATACACACAGACCCCCCCCATCCCCATAGTTCTCACACCTGCCCTGTGGGGAGAAAGGACGGGTGGCCTCAAAGAGGAATCAGCCTTAGCAGAGTTGAACAGCTGTCCACAGCCCCCTCATCCCCCTCCTGATTCAGACAGGCATTGGTCTCCTCCCCCTACACTGTGCCCTGCTGAGGAACACCCAGTCCTTGGCCCACCATGGTTTCATGCCAGCACGGAATCTGAGAGGGACCCAGGGTTCTGATTTTCTTCCTAGGAGCCCCCACCTCAAGCTTCTTCAACTGACTTCCTCAGACAGAGTCGCTTCTCTCCAGGGACAGACAAGATCAAATGAACTCTAGTGTGCCCCAGCAGAGCCTTACCTTTCAGACTGCAGTTTTTCTTCCACCTTTGGGCCTCCCCCTCTGCTGACCTGAGAGAGAAGGTGACCCTGGGAGACAAGAAAGGGTGAGGGGCTGAGACCAGCTCTCGCTCTCCACCCCCAGTCCAGCTGCGGCGCTCATGAACCACAGAGCTCTCTCGTCTTGCTCAGGGAGCCGTGTGCTTCCTCCCACTCATGTTTAAGTGGATGATAAACTGCTTTTCTTCTTAGAAAAACATGAAGAGGGGGCCAGAAGCGGTGGCTCACGCCTGTAATTTGAGCGTTTGGGGAAGCCAAGAGGGGTGGATCACCTGAGATCAGAAGTTTGAGACCAGCCTCGCCAGCATAGTGAAACTCTGTCTCTACTAAAAATAACAGAAATTAGCCGGGCATGGTGGCTCATGCCTGTAATCCCAGCTACTCCAGAGGCTGAGGCAGGAGAACTGCTTCAACCTGGGAAGCAGAGGCTGCAGTGAGCCAAGATCACCATTGCACTCCAGCCAGGGTGACAAGAGTGCGACTCCGTCTCAAAAAACAAACAATAAAACCCACCACAAAGAGGGATTTACTATATGAGAAATAATATATATATATAATATATATTTCATATATAAACTATAATATACATAATGTATAATATATAATATAATAAAAGTAACCATAGAGGTACTCCTCTACTCGATGAACACCCAGGCTCATGCCTGCTGGCACACCTGAGCTGTCAGTTAGGATTCTGCTTCTCAGGAGATCAGAGGCGACTCCAGGCCCAGGTAGAGAGGCCCTCAAAGGCTCAGCACAGCCCCCAGATTACCCCACACAGATGAGGCTGGGCCCCCAGCCACCTGCCCCAAAAAGTGGCTTATGAGCACCCTCCCACAAAGACCTCCCCCATGTCCTGACTGGTCCTCACCACTGAGTCCGGGGGTTTGGTTTTGCCCTGATGCCTCCTGTGCTCCCCCACAGATGGACTTAGAGCTTGGGATGGAAATCCCAGTTTCTACCAACAACCCCTGGCTGCTCTGCCTCTCCTTGGAAGGACCATGTTCTGGTCTCTCCTGACACTTCCCATTGAGGAAGTCTTTCCACTGGATTTGGAAAAGCAGAGCTAATAATAGAAAGAAAGGAGAGAATTGTGCTGTGTGGGTCCGGCCTGAGGGCTCCTTACCATTCTCTTCTTCCCGGGTGATGGTGAGGGTGGATCACGATGGAAGTAAGAGAGGCAGGGGGCTAATAGGAAAGAAATATAACTCCACAACAAATACCAGGGTGAGGTATATATCCAGCACCCATGGTGTGAAGCTGGGGGTGTTTATCCACAAATCACTAAGAAATTTTAGAGGAAATGGAATATTTGCCATCTGAATAGGTATGCTGCCTTCGAGCAACTGAGCTCTTGGCATTCCCTTGCAGACTAGGGAGTGGGGCCTAGGCCTGCATCACAGAGCTGGGGCCTTCACATCACAAAGGCCCCATGATGGGGGAGGAGCAGTGAGTGGGGGAGGCTGCAGCACAACCCCTCCCCACCCCACAAGTCTGGGATCCCTTCACCCTCCCACCTTCCAGATTCCTCCTTCCCGCTAAGTTTTGTCAGTGAGAGAACTCAGCCAATTTTCGATTCTTTCTTCCTGGAACACAGATATTATTTGGTTTCTTTTATCTGTTGGAGACGGTGGTATGAGGTTATCTATTTTATAAGCCTTGAAAATCTGAAGTTGACTTTGAAACTTTGACTATGTACCAGGGATTTTTATTCTCAGAATCTCATTCGTCCTCAACTCCAGCTTTCCCACACAACGTTTTTGTCTTATATCAATCCAGGGACAAAATGTAAATTTGTTTTACTCTTATTTAGTTTTGTAAATTTTGAATAGTAAGGTTTTTTTTTAATTGTTTCCATTTGACTTTCAAAGGGACCTACCCACATACAATTAAGATAATTTTTAAAAATTTTGTTTGTGTGTTTATTTTCTTTATAGTTCTGGGGTACATGTGCAGGACAGGCAGTTTTCTTACACAGGTAAATGTGCACCATGGTAGTTTGCTGCATCTGTCATCCCATCACCTAGGTACTAAACTCAGCATGCATTAGCCATTTTTCCTGATGCTCTCCCTACCTCTGCCCTCCCCCAACAAGTGCCAGTGTGTGTTGTTCTCCCTGTCCACATGGTCTCGTTGTTCAGCTCCCACTTATAAGAACGTGTAACATTTGCTTTTGTGTCCCTATGTTAGTGTGCTGAGGATAGTGGCTTCCAGCTTCATCTACGTGTCTGAAAAAGACATAATCTGATTCATTTTCATGGCTGCATGGTGCTTCATGGTGTATATATACCCCACATTTTCTTTATTCAGTATACTATTGATGAGCATTTGGGTTGATTCCATGTCTTTGCTGTTGTGAGCAGTGCTGCAGTGAACATACACGTGCATGTATTTTTGTAATAGAATGATTTATATTCTTTTGGATATATAATAATGATATAATGCCATTATATATAATAATATATAATATATATTATAGCTGATTAATATATTCTAGCTAATGCATATATAATATATAACATAATATATTTGGTTTGGATTTGCATTTCTCTAATCAGTGATGTCGAGCTTTTTAAAACATACTTGTATATATATTTAAAACATATAACATATAATGTATATGTGTTACATACTATATATGTATACACACACTATATATACATATATATTATATGCTTTATATATATACTATATATGATACATACTATACTATATATATATATACATATGGTGTATATATATATAGGATAAATAAGAGCCCAACCTCACTCTTTGCATGTGGATATATACGTAGTATATATACATAAACTAACTCAAACTGGATCAAAGGTCTAAACATGAGACTTAAAACTATAAAGGTGTTAGAAGAAAGCATAAAGGAAAAGGTTTGTGATTTGGGTTTTGCAATGATTTCTTGGATCAAAGACACCAAAAGCACAGCTACTCAGGAGGCTGAGGCAGGAGAATTGCCTGAACCCAGGAGGCGGAGGTTGTGGTGAGCCGAGATCACGCCATTGCACTCCAGCCTGGGTAACAAGAGCAAAACTCTGTCTCAAAAAAAAAAAAAAAGAATATATTAAAAAAATGCCACGTTGATACTTACACGGCCACTTGTTTTTACTTTTGTTGCATTTGGATGATGTGTCTTTGCCCAGAGCTTTATGTTGTATCCATATCTGTTTCTATATTACATTACCTATTTGTTTACAATAGATACCTTTATTTTTTTTTTGAATCCAACTTATAGTCTCTGTTGATAGAATTTTACCTCTATTTATTGTAATAATGATTTATCTGATTGTATGCCTTCCATTTGATGTTCACTGTTTAGCTGTTTTTATTTTCTGCCTTTTCTTTATATATTTTGATTGGATGGATGAAATTTCTGCTTATTGTTTCCATTCTGCACCCCATTTTTTCTGTTTTATCCTGAGATGATTAGGAACATTTTATCATAGGATATTGTTAATTTTCTTTAGTGGCCTCTTGATCACATTGTCACATTGTCCTTTTTTGTAATTATATATATCTTGCAAGAATTATTAGTGAACAGTATTTTCCTATTGAAGATTTCTCATGAGATTCATTTTACATTTATTTGGACTACTTTCGGTATTTCTCTCAAAGATAGAGATACTCTCTGCAAGTGCTTTTATTTCTGAAAATGTCTCTCTCACCCTGACAGAAGAGTGGTCTTTTAGTTGGTATTTCTGACATCATTTCGCTTTCAGTACTGCAATGAAGAGTTTTCTTATTTCCTTCATTCTTTCTCTGAATAGTCTGGTTTTTCACACTTAGAAGTGTTTTCTATTTATAACTTTATTGTATACATTCAATAATTTCCCCAGATTTGTTCATTGATTTAGTTCCTGTTTGCATGTGTGGAGGAGTTTATGGCCTAGTTTTGTCAGCGGTGGGAGATGTGTTTGTGTGCTAAGGCCCCAGTGCAGGCACAGGTGTGCCTAGGATTGGGACTCTTAGGATGTCTGATGGAGATACAGGCATGGAGCCCAGTCATAGGGACATGGGATTGATTGGTAGGGAGTCAGGACCATTAGAGTAGTGGAATTGAAGGCTCTATGATCAGGAATTGTAGGATGAATGATTCAGGGCTCATGGGCAGCAAGGCATGGGAATCAGTGAATCTGAGATTTCAGTATTGGCTTTGGGAGTAGAATCACTGGGTAGCAATTGACACTTAGAGCAGATTAAAGAGTGAGAATGAGGAGTTAGGTACCAGGGTTGGTGATAACTTAAAGGGCCTGTGAAATCACATAGTATGATAATGTAATAGAACAGTATGTCCTTTAAATATTTTATAAAATATTTAAGCAATCCACAATTATTGGATATTTAAATGTTTCTAATTCTTTTTTTGACAACCACCCTGTTGGATAATCTAATCTTTCTTTTTTATTAACCATGTTATGGTAAAACGTTTGCACTTAAATCTTTGTACAATATGCAATGATGGGATGATATTTTAATGTTGTAGCTCTAGAAATAAATTTTTGAGTAAGGTACATGGGCAGTAACTGATGTATGTGTCCATGGGTGACACTGGCACACTTCCTTCTCCCATCTGTACCTCTGCCCATCTGTTTTCTCAGATCTCTGCCCCAAGTTCAGAGAAAATGAAGAAGAGACTGTCAACCCCAGGTCAAGTTTAGAATATATGGTCTGACACGGTTATGAACTTTGAACTGTTAAATTGTCTCTCATTTTCCTTAAAGACATAGCAATAATGGAAATTGGATACATGGCTTATATTATTAACAAGTGATTTATCATGGTTCTTGATGTTTGAGAAATTTTTTGAAAGATCTTCAGATGGATAATGACAGAACGGTCTTCAACAGTAACCCTGTTGAAAGTGCACCAACAGGCCAGACTCGGTGGCTCACACCTGTAATTTCAGCACTTTGGGAGGCCAAGGTGTGTGGATCGCCTGAGGTCGGGAGTTCAAGACCAACCTGGCCAACATGGTGAAACCCCATCTCCACTAAAAATACAAATTTAGCCAGGCATGGTGGTGAGTACCTGTAATCCCGGCTACTCAGAAGGCTGAGACAGGATAATTGCTTGAACCTGGAAGTTGGAGGTTGCAGTGAGCCGAGATTGTGCCATTGCACTCCAGCCTGGGAGACAAGAGCAAAACTCTGTCTCAAGAAAGAAAGAGAGAGAGGGAGAGAGAGAAGGGAGGGAGGGAGAGAGGGAAGAAGCACAGTTTTTCTGTTTTTGTCTTAGAGAAAAGTGCTTCTGAAACTTTACTTGCGTTGAATTCAGATTCTGATTTAGTAGATATGGGATGGAATATGAGAATTTTTATTTCTCACAAATCTCCACAGAATATCAGTGCTCCAAAGACTACTTTCTGAAACAATCTCGTTGAGGTTTCATCATGAATGGGAGTTGAATTTTGTTAAATGCTTTTTCTGTACCAACTGATGTGATTATGTTTTACTTTTTGAATCTGTTGGTTTGGTAGATTACATTGATTGATTCTTGAATATTGAACCAGCCTTGCATCTGTGGAATAAATTCCACTTGATTGTGGTATATACTTTTAAATTATTTATATGTATATATTTTAAATTTTATTTATTTTTTATTGCATTTTAGGTTATGGGGTACATGTGCAGAACATGCAAGACAGTTGCATAGGTACACACGTGGCAGTGTGTTTTTCTGCCTTCCTCCCATTCACCCACATTTGGCATTTCTCCCCAGGCTATCCCTCCCCAGCTCTCCCCCTGCTGTCTCTCCCCTATTACCCCTAATAGACCCCAGTGTTTAGTACTCCCTTTCCTGTGTTCATGTGTTCTCATTTTTCATCACCCGCCTATGAGTGAGAATATGTGGTGTTTCATTTTCTGTTCTTGCGTCAGTTTGCTGAGAATGATGTTCTCCAGATTCATCCATATTTGCTAATATTTTGTTAAGGATTTTTTTTTAATCATATTTATGAAGGGTATCTGTCTTTTTCTCTTTCTTTTCTTTCTTTCTCTTTCTTTCTTTCTTCTTTTGGTACTATTTTTGGTTTAGGTATCAGGATAACCCTGGCCTCATAAGTTGGAATGTGTTCTTTTATATTGATTATTCTGCCAGAAATTGTGAATAGTTTGTGTTCTTTTTTTTTCTATACTTTGTCCAATTTTTGTGTCAGGGAAATCATATCCTTACATAATAAACTGGGAAGTATTCCCTTTTCTTCTGTTTTCTGGGGGAAAAAATTGTATAGAATTGATGTTAATTATGTTAATTCTTTTTTTTTTTTTTTTTTTGAGATGGAGTTTCGCTCTTGTTACCCAGACTGGAGTGCAATGGTCCATTCTCGGCTCACCGCAACCTGAGGGAGGAGGTTTAACAATGCAGTGGGAACCACAATTTGTCTCCTCTGTGCCTCTCACATTTAGAACAACACAAGAGCTTGAGCAAAACCTCAGAAGTTGAAACTATGTTGCAGTTCAGCAAAGAAGAAGCTCCTGTCATGGATATTCTCATTGAGTGAGTTGTGAAGCTTGTTGACTTAATTAGAATGATCACCCAGCATGCATATTCCAATACACTTAATTGTCAACGATATGATCAGCTGCAAAGTCGAAGAACAGGAATTTAGTCGTAGTCTGTTCACTTGGTAGCACAGGCTGGTTGTGAATGCAAGAGTGTGGCCAAAGTCAACAAAAGCTTCTATGAGAATCACTCACTTATGTGGAATTTATAATAAGAAGTAGGGTATATTATTTGTAAATTGTAGGCTACACATGTATTATATCTAAAATTTACTGCAGACGTGTGTGTGTCTTCTTGGGCAGTTGGGTCAGTGTGTGTACTTGAGAATGTAAGAAAGATTTGTTTTGGACTTTGAGGTTTTTAAAATGGGGCTGCATATCAGAATCATCTACAGGATTTTTAAACAATATAGATGCCCAGGACCCATCCTAAGCAATTCTGATACCGTATGTATGTTATTCAGAATTTCTTTGGTTGGGAGTGGCAGAGAGCAATTCAAATCAGCCTCATCCAACAATTAGAAGGGAGTTGTGTATTAGTTATCTAATGCTGCATGAAAAGTTACTCAAAGCTTAGCAGCTTAAAACACAGTAACCTTTTACTGTTACTTTGGGAAGGAGTTTGGGAGTGACTTAGCTGGTGATTCTACCTCTGGATCTCTTACAAAGTTGAAATCAAGGTGTCAGCTGAGCTTCAGTCTTCTAAAGGCTTGACTGGAGTTGGAGGACCTACTTCTGAAATGGTGCCTGTCACATGACTGGCAAGATGGTGCTGGCTCAGGTGGTCCTGCTGTTTTGCCATATGGGTTTTTGGACAGAATAGCCTGGATATTCTCACAATGGGTTGGCTGATTTTTCCTAGAACAAGCAATCCAAGAGAGCAATGCAGAACAGCTTGATACAATTTTACAGGTGGATTCAGTAGTCATTGAGTAGGAGAAGGTAGGTTGGTATAAATAGGTTGGATAATTGAATGTTACAAAGGCTGAGGGCCATTCTTATATACAGTTTTAGGTACTAAGAAAAAATATACCACATGTTCCACTGTACCCATTTGTTTTTTAATAAGGTGAAAATAACAAAATAATCAAAATGAGTATCAAGAGAAACCTTGAAGAGGAAAGAATAATAATTTTTAAAACTCCAAGGCTTATGGATGACTGCCTTTAGCCATGGTGATAGGCTTAGCTCTGTCTTTTAACCTTTAACATCTTTAATATTTGCAGAGCCCTTTAGGGTTTCTCAGGTGATTTCATAACTTCTTATTTGAATTTAAGAACAAATCTTAGGTTTGTAGGATGGAATGAGGAGGGTTGGGATTGAAAGATGGAAGCTAATAATAGTGAACACCCACCAGGTGTCAGGCATTTGGTTGGATGCTTTATATTCATGAACTCTTTAAATAAAATACCATGAGGTAGAAATGAATAATTTTAATTTTGAGGGAGGCTCAGCTTCCTTAGACTTAGAGAGGTTAAATGATATGCTCATTGCCAAGCATCAGAGTTGGGCTGAGAACCCAGCTTTCCCAATCCCATGGGCTTTCAACTCAGTTGCTTCATTTTTCAGCATGACCAACCATTGCTGCCACTTCCCTCATGCTCTATCCCTATCTTTCTCTTCCTCTTCTGGCAGCAAATGACTTTCCAAAAGACAGAGGACCCTACAAATGTAGGCTCTTCCATGGTGGACAAGTCTATGCAAGTCTGCCACCAAAGTCCAAGGAAGTTGAGAGGCCAAATAGGTTGATAAAACAAGTTTTTTAGAAAAACAAAACATTTAGGCTGGGTGCAGTGGCTCACACCTGTAATTCCAATACTTAGGGAGGCTGAGGGGGTGGATTACCTGAGGTCAGGAGTTCAAGACCAGCCTGGTCAACATGGTGAAACCCCCTCTCTACTAAAAATACAGAGAAATAGCTGGACATGGTGGCAGAAGCCTGTAATCCCAGCTACTCAGGAGGCTGAGGCAGGATAATTGCTTGAACCTGGGAGGCAGAGGTTGCAGTGACCAGAGAGTGGAGGTTGCAGTGAGCTGAGATTGCACCACTGCACTCCAGCCTGGGCAACAAGAGCAAAACTCCAAGAAAGAAAGAAAGAAGCAAGCAAGCATGCATCTAATAGGGACTTGGGAACAGAAGCCATGTCTTGGACAGTGGCAAAACAAGATGGTGGATTCCTGTGCAATTACGCCCCCCCAGACCCAACGCTCATACACTGTATGGAAAGAGTGGTTTAGAAGGGATATGTAGAACAATTGATGTATGATAACATCAAGATTGTTTTGATCTAAGGGCAGGATTGATGGGAAGTAGCTGCTCTTGCTAGGGACAGTAGATAAACTGAACACCTTAGAGGCTTTCTCGGATGTGGGGTTAATCAGAAGCCGAGATGGTGGATTAGGCATTGAAGACGGAATTGCTTTTGCATCCACATGGGTCCAGGCTTGTTATGCCCTAAAAAATTGTTTCCTTTTGTTTTGGTGACTGCTTTATTGCACGTGTATTGGAAAGAAAAAAAAAGTGAAGGAAGCATATTGGATTGGAAAATGTAAGTAGTTCACAATTTATACTGAAATAAACAAGTCTGGCTCTAACACTAACTACTTGCGTGGCCTCAAATAACATCTTGGTGCCTCATTTTCCTTTGTTGTCAAGTAGAGTAACACTTCTTAGGGTTCCCCTACCTTTCATGGATGTGGTAGAATAGGTGGCATGAATGGTGAGAAGCACTTTGTGTTTCTATAGGTATTTGGGTGAAATAAATGATTTTCAGGCAGTATATATCATCTGTATTACTAATGTCTCAAGGTTTTTAGTCACTCTTTCACCTTACAAAAATGCTTAAATGTGATTTGAGTCAAAGTTCCCAACTGCAAGAAGTAAACATTACTTCTTCACATGGTTTGTGGCTTACTAAAAGCAATAATAATAATATCTGGGCATGGTGGTTCATGCCTGTAAAGCTAGCACTTTGGGAGGTCAAGGTGGGTGGATCACTTGAGGTTAGGAGTTTGACACCAGCCTGGCCAACATGGCAAAACCTCATCCCTACTAAAAATAGTAAATCATCCAGGCATGGTAGTGGGTGCCTGTAGTCTCAGCTACTCAGGAGGCTGAGGCACAACAATCTCTTGAGCCCAGGAGGTGGAGGTTGCAGTGAGCTGAGATCGTACCACTACACTCCAGCCTGGGAAACAGAGTGAGACTCCAACTCCAAAAAAAAAAAAAGTAATAATAATAATACCTGAGATTTTTAATATAGATGTCAACTTTCCCACCAAATAAATCTGTTTCTAGCAGCTGTAGCCCACTTGGACAACATGTCCTAAATCTAGGATTATCGGGGTGATCATAGAAGAGAACAAGGGACCTTCTCTTCTGAGCCTTGCTCTGCAGGACAGTAAGAACCATATAAAAACAGAGGTCTGGAGCTCTCATCTTACATGCTCCACACATCTTGGCCTCCCAAACACTCATTCAGTCATATCCTCAGTGAAGTCTGTGGATAATTAGGGAAAAGGAGTAAAGCCGGTGGGAGCAGAGGAAAGCAAAATGAAAAAGTGATAAGCTCTAAGTCTACCTTTCTTCACAGTCCAAGACAAATAGCCCTTCTGAGCAAGTAACTCTCAACCTTCCTGTGCCCAACTATTACCAGACCCTTGGCTGATAGAAAAATGCAAGTTAGCTCACTGCAGCCTAAGGCTTTATCGGTACTGCGCATAGTTCTCTCCAGCACAAGCACCATCCTATAAAATCCCTAGCAAGCCTTTTGTCTCCTTGCGGTCAGCTCCTCTCTTGATGACTTGTCCATTACTTCTTTGCAACATACTTTCTCAAATAAATCTACTTTTCTTCATCTACAACTGTCTTGGTAAATTCTTCTTACCAACCACATCACCAACCCAACATAGTTGCCTTTCACCCATGGCAAAATCTTGTTCTTCTGACCCACTCATTTTACTCCTGCTTATCTGATAGACAATCACTTCTGTTATGACAGTAGATATCAGTGGTTAAGAGCATGAACTCTGAAGTCAAATTTGAATTAGGCTCTGCCAGTACTTGCATAGCCTCGGTCAAGTTACTTAACATCGTTGTGCATCATTTCCTTTATCTGAAAAATAACAGTATCTCCTAATGGAGTTTTATGAGTACTAAATGAGATCTATGTAGGGAGCTTAGAATGGTGGCTGGTATGTGATAAGCACTCTAAAAGTTATAGTTATTTGCATTATAACTTGAGGTATAGTTATTTGAAATATAATCTGAGTTACCTCCTCAGAACTTCAAGACTCAGGTAAACGACTGTCTAAATAGAAAGTCTAATAAGCATTCACAGGCCAGGTGTGGTAGCTTACGCCTGTAATCCTAGCATGTTGGGAGGCTGAGGCGGGTAGATCACTTGAGGCCAGGAGTTCAAGACCAGCCTGGCCAACACGGAGAAGCCCCATCTCTACAAGAGTTAGCCAGGCGTGATGGCATAAGCCTGTAGTCCCAGCTACTGGGGGGCAGAGGCACAAGAATCACTTGAGTCTAGGAGGCAGAGGTTGCAGTGAGCCAAGAATGGGACACTGCACTCTAACCTGGGCGACAGAGTGAGACTGTCTCAAACAAAAAAAAAAAAAAAAGCACAGAGAAGACATGAAGATCAGCATAAACCTAAATGAAATAGCATTAAGTACCGATATCACCAGCCTTTGATGCTTTATTCTATTATATCTCCCATTTGCAAAATAGGGACAAAAAAGTGAATATCAGGAAAAGTGAGTCTTTGCAGAGTTTCTGCTGGTACTGTCTTTTGCCTGGAGAAAGCAGCAACTAATTCATGGAGATAAGTTTAAGGAGTGTCTTGAATTGAGTGGCTACATATTCCAGGTACTCCTCAATCAGCCTCCTGTGATAATACAATTAAGTGAGCACAGAAAGTTCCAAAGTTAAAGGGCTTCTCTGGCCGGGCACGGTGGCTCACGCCTGTAATCTCAGCACTTTGGGAGGCCGAGGTGGGCAGATCACAAAGTCAAGAGATCAAGACCATCCTAGCAAACATGGTGAAACCCCATCTCTACTAAAAATATAAAAAATAGGCGGGCATGGTGGCACGTGCCTGTGGTTTTAGCTACTCGGGAGGCTGAGGTGGAAGAATCGCCTGAACCGAGGAGGCGGAAGTTGCAGTGAGCCGAGATTGCACCACAGCACTCTAGCCTGGCGACAGAGCAAGACTCCGTCTCAAAAAAAGGGGGGCTTCTTTGATTGGTTCTTGGGTTCTGAACTATTCTGTTCATAGAATATAGCACGGGTAGCCAAGATAACAGAGGTGTAATTGCAAGCAAGCTATATGCATGACAGTGGCAAGCTGGGTCATAGCGTTTTGGGGCTAGCTTCATACCGTATGGTATGGTGATTAACATCTCACTATTTGGGCCATGTAAACTTGGGTTCCAAATCTGGCTCTAAAAGTTGTAACCCATGAGACTGTGGTTAGTTACTTTACCACTCAAAGCCTCATGTTTATATGCTTGTTATAATGGTTAAATAATGTATGTAAAGTATTATCAAAATACACTTTTCAAAAGTTGAAAATGTGACTCTCATACCAATAGAAAGAGACCATGACTAAAAGATTAATTCACTTAACCCGGCAAGAGGGTAAGCCTGGTTCAAAAAGAAATGGAGAAAGCAAAGTATTCCTGGTGGCTGAAAGAAGAGTGTTTGAATAAGATCGTTAATTTGATATAAAACTGGTTAATGTATAGAGCAATAAAATGGTATCTTTTGGAATCTTTTCTATTAAAAAAATTATTTGCATCTCTACTGTACAAATTTAATTTGTATCATAATCAGCAGTTCTTGGCCCAAAGTGGCTCCCGCTGGAGGTCGTGGCGCTCACGAAGGCGAGGTCATCAGTTCAAGGCTAACCTGAGCAACCTCATAAGCTCAAACTGATTGGCAAAAAAAAAAAAAAAAAAAAAAAAAATTAACAGTTCTCAAGTGGGGATGATTTTGCCTTCCAGGGGACATCTGGCAATGCTTGAAGGTATTTTTGATTGCCACAACTCTGTTGGAAAAGGGGGAGGTGGGTGCTACTAGCATCTAGTGGGTTGAGAACAAGGATGGTACTAAACATCCTTTGATGCACAGCAGAGCCTCCCACAAAAGAACTATCCAGCCCCAAGTGCCAACATTGCTGAGGTTGAGAAACCTAGGCTATCAGCTTCTATGAGTTAATATCTACCTTTATGAGATTTAAAATATGCTGATTAAAAGAAAACACCAAGTTAAAGGTACACACTCATGAAGAATTTGATAACCATTGGGCGATGCTCAGGTAACCCTGAAAGGACCTCTTTTGCTTATTTCCAAGTTTTAAAAAGGTTCCTTTTTCTTTCTTCCTCTCTTTCTCTTTTTCTTTTTCTCCTTCCTTCCTTCCCTTCTTTCTTTCCTTCTTTCTTTCTTTCCTTTTTTTTTTTCTTTTTTGAGATGGAGTCTTGCTCTGTCACCCAGGCTGAAGTACAGTGGCACCATCTCAGCTCACTGCAACTTCTACTTCCTGGGTTTGAGAGATTCTCCTGCCTCAACCTCCTGAGTAGCTGGGATTACAGGCGCTTGCCCTCACACCCAGCTAATTTAAAAAATATATATTTTTAGTAGAGATGGAGAACTACTCACCTCAAGTGATCCACCCACCTTGGCCTCCCAAAGTGCTGAAATTACAGGCATGAACCACCATGCCAGACCACAAGTTTTAGAAAATTTTCTTAACAGCACTCGACACAGTACCTAGTACATGACAGGTGCTGAGTAAATGTTAGTCGTTATTGTAAATTTACAAGCCACTAGGTAGAAGGCCAAATGTCCATTCAATAAAATAAGCACATTATTAGACTTGAGTCTGCGAAGAACACTACAGTGGCCACAGAAATTATTTTTCTGTTAGATTATTCCATCATAGTTACTTTGAGGTTTTAAGAAAGTCCTTCAGTATAACCTTCAGACTAACAGATGGTAAATCATGTCTAAAAAGCAAGCCATGTTTTAAAATTATCTTGAAATCCTGGACTCAAATAAAACCAAGCCTCTCCTTCTGCCTGAGAAACTGTACCCCCGAATTGAAGGTATCCAACGTATCCTTAGGAAACCCATTGACTGTCTGATGGGGAACCAGTATGATAAGGTAAAATTTCAGGATGGCATCTGTGGAACTTGTGATTGGCCAAACATTTTTATTCTATGGGCAAATGATATGTGCACTGAATCTGAGAAGTAAATCTTGGCAAAAGTTTTTTGTTTTTTTCTTTAAAGGAAAGGACAGCCACACAGTTGCCCAAGTCCATCTTCTATAAATCAGTTGGATAGTACCCCCAATAGTTGTATTATTCTGGGTCCAATCAGGACAGAAAAGCCACTCAATAATGTGAACAGGAGGTTTAATACAAAGAATTATATAGGCCGGGTGCAGTGGCTCACAACTATAATTTCAACACTTTGGGAAGTTGAGGTGGGTGAATCACTTGAGGTCAGGAGTTTGAGACCAGCCTGGCCAACATGGCAAAACCTCATCTCTACTCAAAATACAAAGATTAGCCGGGTGTGGTGGTGCACATCTGTAATCCCAGCTACTCAGGAAGCTGAGCCATGAGAATCACTTGAGCCTGGGAGGCAGAGGCTACAGTGAGCTGAGATTGTGCACCACACTCCAGCCTGAGTGACAACAGGGAGGCTCTGTTTCAAGAAACAAAACAACAACAACAAAAAGAATTATATAAATTCTTTATATAAAATAAATATAATTATTTTAAAAATCTGATGATTGTATTTATATAAATTTAGTAATAAGTAAGTTATATATAAAGGTGTACATATATTTTGTTTATTTAAATCTACTTAAATAGGTAAAATATAAAACATTCATGCTTTAAAAAGGTCTGTAGAAAACATAAAAATACAATATATAGATAAATTACATACAAATAATTTAACAAAGAAATATAGTTGATATTATATAAAATATAAACAAAGGATGGCTAGTAAGAAGTAAAGAGAGAACTCTAAGAAGAGATAAAAGTAACAGCTGGCTTGGTGCAGTGGCTCATGCCTGTAATCCCAGCACTTTGGGAGGTCGAGACGGGTGGATCACTTGAGGTCAGGAGTTCAAGACCAGACTGGCCAACACAGTGAAACCCCGTCTTTACTAAAAATACCAAAATTAGCTGGGTGTGGTGGTGCAGGCCTTTAATCCCAGTTACTTGGGAGGCTGAGGCAGGAGAACTACTTGAACCTGGGAGACAGATTGCAGTAAGCCAAGATTGTGCTACTGCATTCCAGCGGGGGTGACAGAGCAAGACTCTGTCTCCAACAACAACAACAAAAAGTAACAGCCACCAAAGGAAGAGCCTTGGTAGGAAGGAGGGCCAGACCTTCTTGGAGAGAGCACTAAAGAAAGTAGCTCTGGTGTCATGTTGGCAAAATTGCTGGAAATCTATTCTATGGAATTTTGGGGAAATCCACCCTCTGGGATGCCATAGAAAATCTGCTCATGGGGAGGGAGGTATTGCTCTTGAGACACTCCACTGCAGCAGCTGGCCCTGGGGTGCTGCTCTTTGCCATGCACTGCAGGAACTGAAACCTGGGGAAGTCATGCTTGCTGCAGTCACCTGGCAAGCAAGCACACAGGAACCAAAAGGCAAAAACTTTTCCTCCTGTGGTGTCTCTCCAGCACCTTCTACTGACAGTGCTAAACATTATGCCACTT
Source organism: Callithrix jacchus (assembly GCF_049354715.1). Classification (NCBI taxonomy): domain Eukaryota; kingdom Metazoa; phylum Chordata; class Mammalia; order Primates; family Cebidae; genus Callithrix; species Callithrix jacchus. The sequence continues at coordinate 84,758,431 of NC_133502.1, forward strand.
GGCAAAAGAAAAACATTTAAAGGGCCCAGATTCATTTTCACTGATGACGCAAAAAGGGAGAATTTGGAACTAAGTGTTAGTAAAATCAATAACTGGTATAGGAGTGATTCTGCAATATTTTAGGGGCTAATACTGGTACTTTCAGACTTTTAGTATCCAAATAACAATTCAGTGTGGGCCCTTTTGAGCCTGGAAGCTGCTTCTTGTCCACTATAGTGCTGGAATTCTGAAAGTGTTGTCCCTGGGTAATCAACGTCAGCATCACCTAGAAACAGGCTAGAAATGCAAATTTTGGCCCTATTCCAAATTTACTGAATCAGAACCTCTGGGGTTGGGGACTAACAATCTACATTTTAACAAATTCTCCAAGTGATTTTGACACATGCTAAGGTCTGGAAACCACTGCCATATGCAGGAAGTTCCAGGAATCTCCTTGTGCGAGCTTGAAGGGAAGAGTCAATAGGATTTGTTTGTATGAGTTTTAGTTTCTCTTTTTTTTTTTTCAGAGACAAGATCACTGTCACCCAGGCTGGAATGCAATGGCACAATCATAGCTCACTGAAGCCTCAAATTTCTGGGCTCCAGTGATCCTCCTGCCTCAGCCTCCCACATAGCTAGGACTACAGGCATGAGTCACCATGTGTGGCTAATTTTTAAATTTTTTGTAGAGATGGCCTCTCACTATATTGCCAGGCTGGTCTCAAACTCCTAGCCTCAAGTGATCATCCCACCACAGCCTCCCAAAGCCTGGAATTACAGGTATGAGCTACCACATCCAGCTTAGCCTCTCTTTTCTTTCTTTTCTTTTTTGAGACAGAATCTTCTTGTTCTGTCAGCTGGGCTGGAGTGCAGTGGCATAAGCATGGCTCACTGCAGCCTGGACCTTCTGGGCTCAGCAATCCTCTCATCTCATCTTTCTGCGTACCCAGCCTAGTCTCTATTTCTAATCTGAAGAAGACAACTTAACTTTTCTAGGATCTGGAAGTGGAATGTATTACTTTGTATTTACTTTTGCATTTCTGGACTCGTGAACATGAATGCATCAGATATGCTCACTGTGGTAAGAAGTTTTGCTTTTGGTGTTCTCTTATCTGCATGTTATGCTACTCTGATTAGGGCCCAAAAGTTATTATTGCAATTTTCATCTATTTCTGTATATGCACAGGAGAGTAATGTCTTTTTCATATCTTTTTTTTTTTTGAGACGATTCTCATTCTGTCACCTAGGCTGGAGTGCAGTGGCACAATATTGGCTCACTGCAACCTCCACCTCCCGGGTTCAAGCGATTCTCCTTTCTCAGCCTCCCAAGTAGCTGGGACTACAGATGCATGCTGCCACACCTGGTTAATTCTTGTATTTTTAGTAGAGATGGAGTTTCACCATATTGGCCAGGCTGGTTTTCACCTCCTGAACTCATGTGATCCACCCGCCTCGGCCTCCCAAAATGCTGGGATTATAGGTTTGACCCACCACACCTGGCCTGCTTTTTCTTAATTCCCCACCATTGATGGCATATTGAAAGAATAGCTAGAGCCACAAACCACAGGTCAACACAGCCAGATGATAGCATGGAGTTCCAGGACCTCACCACTGTTTCTTACACCATGGATAACCTCGTTAGCTGGCTTGCATCCTTAACTAGGCTCCAAAAGTGCAGAACAGAAAGCTTCATGATTCCCTGTCACAGTTCTTTCCTTTCTAGGCTCCTTGATTTGCTCCCTTAAAATAGGGCAGGGGAGATGATGTATTCTAGCAGCATTTTTCTGCCATTCTTTGTCTAAAATGAAAAATATGTGCATGCTTGCATAATGTCAGGATTGTGGCCTAGTCCTGTCACCAGCTATTTGCATGGTGTTGGACAGCTCTGGTTTCAGTTTCAATATTCAGATATAATGTTGGACTAATACCTCAACATTTTGTGACTGTCATATATCACAAGTATATATTTAAAAGATAAACTATTTGGCTTGAATCGCATTCTTTAGTGTAATATTCTATGTGTCTTTCAAACTTTTGAAATCAACCCCACGTTTAATTTAATACTAAACACAATGAAGCCTTCCTATAGCAAACTCTTCTTAAAAGGATTGGGGTTATTTATGCAGAGAAAGTGAAGACTTCAGCAGATTTGTTCCTTGTCAAATATATATTTTATCTTTCTAAACAGAAAACAGTACCACCATTAACTCCTCTAATAAAGAGTAACTGTAATGTGAATCATTGTACATGCAGAAATGAAGCACTGGTATTCTTATTTCAAATTTCTATTTCTCACTGATACTAGTGAGCAAAAAGATACTTATTTCTTCCCAAAATTATTGGAATGTTCCTTTTCAATGTTCTTTTGTTTTTTGCAAGATAAAGATATTTTCTCTGACCTTTGTATACTGAAATGGGGAGAAAACTGATGATTCTTACTCAGCAGTGCCATGCCTTTGCAGTGGGGAGGGGGAGAAGAGGGCATCTAAGAAATTCTTAGAAGTGAAATTTAATAATATCTATATTTTTATCCTAACAAAACAAAAAAAACCTCTCCTACTGTATTAATAACACAAATTTTAGCAACCCACGCTTCATAAAATCATGGCCAGGGAAGGTATGCAGGAAAAGGCTGTAGTAGGCATCCTCAGTGCTTTCCTATTTCTTCCCTAAAAGATCCTTGATATTGTTCAGTGGCAACATCCCAAGGCGGAGTCACAATTGGTCTGAAACTATCATGACATCTTCCCAGTCTCCCTTTCAGAGAGAAGTGACTATATGATCCAGTTCCCATATGAAATGAGGGTAGAGGGGTACACAGAATCCAGATCAGAGACAGCCCTGGAGGCCACATTAAAAATTTGAACTTTATCCTCATTCTACCCTATACCCATTCTAAATACTGTTGATATTCTCCATCTTAAAAAGAGAAAACTAAGACTTTAAATAGCTTGATTGAAGTGATGGTTACTGAGTGGATGAACTGTAATTTGTGCCTAGGTTTTGTTTTTGTATTTTTTGTAGTGTGTGGGATCCAAAAAACTGTCCAGTCATCATTGAGTGCAAGCTAGCTACAAATAAAGAAATAATGAGAGCTGACTGAATGAGTTTGTAGAGAATGATTAATACAACAATATATTTATAAAGATTGAGATGGTAGTGTGCAATCATTTTGTTTATAATAAGCAAAATATTGTTCAGTACATAATTTAAATTCCAGCATTGAAAGCAGCCCTAAGAGATCACACAATTCAGATCTTCCACCTTTGCTTTCCAAAGATAGGTCCCCTGAATTTCACATGATTGAAGTAACTGCTTATTTCTGTGATGTTAGACCACTGGTTTGACAAAAACAAAATGAACCACTATGGGAAAAGAAAAAAACAACAAAAAACCAACAAACCCTGTTCGTAACAAAGTCTCAACAATGGTATTAGGTACATGCAAAACCCAAACCAAACCAAAACAGTAACAAAAAACAACAAACAAAGAAACAAAAAAAAAAACGCATACAACAAAATACACAAATGATCTTGATCTTGCAGCAAATTGTTGATTTATTCAATGTGACTGCAGCTCTTAGTAATGCTATTATTTGCAGGTGGTGAGTGTTGGTATGGAATGGTATGGAGCAACATTTTTCAAACCTTGGTTGCAATCAATATATTTTTTAAAATTAAAGATGGAAAAATACCACAGTGCATAATATATATGGTCAATGTCTTGTGATACTTGATGTGTGTATGTATTGCACACACATATACACACAACATATATACACACACACAAATGAACTCTACATATATTGGATTGTGATGTAATCCTTATTTCTTATTCTGAGTTCCAGTTAGATAAGTTTGCCAATCACTGTTACAGAGCTAGGTTCAGAAAGTGGAGATGTTTTGACTCACTATGAGCTCTGCTATATGTATGTGCTCCCTAGAAAGGGAGCAACTTGCGAAGGTAGAGTCCTGTCCACTGGCACAGATATTTACTGTTCCATATGTTGGTAAAACCATGTGCAGTAAAATCAAACAAACAATGGCCGTCACAGTACACACTGTTAAGGTTCTTAAGTACTCCTTTGAGTTTCTCAATTCACTTCAGGAAGGATTTGCTGCATTCCATCTTTATGCTGTTAATTGCAAACCTTGGGAATCAATATGAAAAGAAATTAATGGAGAATTCCAATTCTCATTATATTAAATCTTTACATCAACAACAGTAAATCTAAGGATGCTAAAATTACAGGGATTCTGGAGCCAAAAATGCTGGTTTCCTGTAAATAACTAAATTGAGTCAGTCTCATTCTTTTAATCCCTGCATTAAATTTAAAGCATACCTTAAAATATCAGATAGATATCCAATATCACTTGCAATTGGTATAATAATCCTTGACTTCAGGATATTAAAGTTTGAAGACTATAATAAAACCACAAGGGTGGCTGGCTGCAGTATAATCCTTGTTTTGGAGTATTACCCTTGATGTGGGGAAAGTATTACCCTTGATGTGGGGAAAGTATTATTAACTTTAATCCCTTTCTTTAACAAAGGAAGCCCAGTGAAATACTTGTTTTGGCATAGAAATTCAATGAAACACCTACCACATTCTTATTACACAGCTCATGTTGGAGAACACACATTTTTTAGTGTAGTATTTCATTTTTGAAATATGGGAAGTATAAACATGATTATATCCTTTGACTACACAAGTGACACTTCTGACAATTTACTCCAGGGGTATAATTCAAAAAGAAGAAAACCAATAAAGAGTTTGTGCACATATTTTTATATAGCATGTGATTTATCCATGTGAAACACTTCTAACAGTAAATATCCATCAATTAGTAAATGGTTAAGTGATCTGATGTTAATTTGGACTACTCTACTAGATAATTATACTATAGTATAATTGTATAACAAGATAACAATTTATCTTTAAATTTAACAAGAAAAATACAAACATATGATAATTAAATTTTATTTTGCAATTTTTTATTTCTTTGATTTGGAACTAGACATGTGACCTCTTTCTTCTGTACTAAAATATCAATGTCAAGTCTTACATTTCTCTTCAGTGTACAAAACAGCCTTGATTTTTTTTTAAACTGAAAGAGATACTTAGTTTTTTTATGTAATGAACTCTATAAAGCTACATAAATATTAAATACTAATTTAAAAACAGAGATAAGCATGGCTGATTAACCACACTGTCCCTGCAGTCTTGTAAAAGAGAGATTGATGTGAACAGTAAAAAGACTGGCTGTGTACTTATTTAAATGTTAACACTGATAATTGGCAGGAACACAGGTGATTACTTCCTCCCTTTTGCTTTATACTAAACATTTTTAAAGGCAGGTACAATGGCTCATGCCTGTAATCCCAGCAATTTGTGAGGCTAAGGTGGGGGACTACCTGACGTCAGGAGTTTGAGACCAGCCTGGCTAACAAGGTGAAATCTCATCTCTACTAAAAATACAAAAATTAGTAGGGCATGGTAGCACATGCCTGTAATCCCAGCTACTCAGGAGGCTGAGGCAGGAGAATCTCTTGAACTCGGAAGGTGGAGGTTGTAGTTAGCCAATATCGAGCCACTGCACTCCAGCCTGGGTGACAGAACAAGACCCCATCTCAAAATAAATCAATACATACATATATACATAAAATAAAAACCTTTTAAAACAATATGCTTTTATAATGAGATGAAAATAAACATTTGTAAAGGGAGTGTGAACGTTCCTGGTGGCTAGAATACTTTGTTTTAGTAAGAATAAGGAAATGATTACATTTTGCCTCACACTTTGGATTTAAATAAGGATTAAATTAAATGTGTAACTCCATTCCCTTACTCTGCTGGGTTATTTATTGTTTCATTAATAATTAAATTCAGTCTTTCTTGCTGCTGCTTCATTATTACGTTATCATGTTTCCAGGTTTTGAGGTTCAGGGGAGCACTCAGCTCCCCTGAGAGGACGTTTCTCCAAGGTTCTTGGTCTTCTGCTTTCTCAAGAATGGGAGAGGGGACCGCAGCGGGTGCATTCGTGAAGTAAAATACCGGATTCCAAACAGAGTTTACAGAAAGTGATTTTATTTAGGTAGAGAAAGAGAAAAAGGAGAAGAGAGAAAACTTCCACGAAGAATGTGGAAGGGGACTCCAGAGGGGAAATCTGGCCGGGTGTGGGGACAAGGACTTTTAACCTGAAAGGAATTCCTCCCACCCACCGGCCAAGGAAAAAAGTTCCTTGAAACTTCCGCTGGAGTGAGTGAGTGACTTTTGACCCTCTCCCGCCCTTGCATCATTAAATCTCCGGATGGAGAGAGGTGGGAGTGGGGCATGGCACTGGGAAGTTCTTGCCCTAGAAACTACACCCCTTGTGGACCTGGAAAGAGAACACATGCCCTCAATCATAATTATGATTTTATGTACTTAAGACTGAAATTTAGCTAAACAGGTTTATGGGATGTGAAAGGAAAACCCTGAAGATTAGTCACTGGAAACAGTGAAAGCCCTTCCCAGCTCAGGGTTAAACCGGGCTATGCTGAGGGCACTTTCAGGACAGCTTTGCCTATGGATAGAAGAACTAGGAAAGGTGACAGGTTTCTATAAATAAAACAGTAACTTATGTAACTGAGAAAAACCAGCATAAATGTTGGAGGTAAGAAAAACTGATGTATGGCTGGGTATGGTGACTCATATCACAGCACTTTGGGAGTGTAATCACAGCACTTTGGGAGGCCGAGGCAGGTGGATCACGAGTTCAAGAGATCAAGACCACCCTGGCCACATGGTGAAACCCCATCTCTACTAAAAATACAAAAATTATCCAGGCATGTTGGTGGGTGCCTGCAGTCCCAGCTACTCAGGAAGCTGAGGCAGAATTGCTTGAAGCCAGGAGGCAGAGGCTGTAGTGAATCAAGATCACACCACTGCACTCCAGCCTGGGGAATAAGAGCAAAACTCTGTCTCAAAAAAGAAAAGAAAAGAAAAGCTGATGTACTTTTGCTTTTATGCCTCTTTTAAGTTTTGTTTTTTGTTTTTTTTAAAAATCTTTAATATCTAGAAGCCTCAAACAGCATAGCTGAATACTTTCCTGCCTGCCTATAGGATGTAGGGAAGGAAAGAGAAGAGGCATCACACAGAGAAATGCACATTCTTGTGGGCTAGCAGCACCTGTCAAAACATGCCAGCTGTTTTTGGGCCTTGGAACAGATGATGAAGGCTGAATTTGGGAGGGAACTGGTTGCAATTTACCTGAGCTACATGACCAAGGCTATTTTCATCTTTATCAGTAGGTAGATCATAAGGCCAAACTCCAGTGTATGACTTCATCAAAAAGGAAAGTTGGACCCAAACACTGGCCATTGCTGAGAAGACAGAGAGCTATAGGTGTCCAACAGCCAAAACACTACTGCAAGTGCCTCATTAGGGACAGAAAGGAGAGCCAATAAGTCTCAGAGAAGTGGCTCTGGCTTATATGCTATCATTTATAAAGGCTGAGCCCCTCCCTTCATCCCACATCCTCTATATCTACTCATGTTGCTGCTCTGAGGTTCATTATGGGAGGCTTGACTTTCATCAAAGTAAAAGATGGCAGGGGTGGGCGAGCATATCTGGCAAGGATTCTAAATTCAACATGCAAGAAGAAAATTTAAAATGGTCCTGGCTGGGTGTGGTGGCTCACACCTGTAATCTCAGCACTTCGGAAGACCGAGGCAGGTGGATCACGAGGTCAGGAGTTCCAGATGAGTTTGGCCAACATGGTAAAACCCCATTTCTACTAAAAATCCAAAAATTAGCTGGGCATGAAGGCAGGCACTTGTAATCCCAGCTACTCAGGAGGCTGAGGCAGGAGAATCGCTTGAACCAGGAAGGTGGAGGTTCCAGTGAGCCAAGACTGCACCATTGTAATCCAGCCTGGGTGACAGAGTGAGACTTCATCTCAATAAAATAAATAAAATAAAATAAAATAAAATAAAATAAAATAAAATAAAATAAAATAAAATATAATAAAATAAAATAAAATAAAAAAATAAAATAAAATAAAATAAAATAAAATAAAATAAAATAAATAAAATAAAATAAAATAAAATAAAATAAAATAAAATATAAAATAAAATATAAAATAAAATATAAAATAAAATATAAAATAAAATATAATAAAATAAAATATAATAAAATAAAATAAAAAAATAAATAAAATAAAATAAAATAATAAAATAAAATAAAATAAAATAAAATAAAATAAAATAAAATAAATAAAATAAAATAAAATAAAATAAAATATAAAATAAAATATAAAATAAAATATAAAATAAAATATAATAAAATAAAATAAAATAAAATAAAAAAATAAAATAAAATAAAATAAAATAAAATAAAATAAAATAAAAAAATAAAATAAAATAAAATAAAATAAAATAAAATAAAATAAAAAATAAAATAAAATAAAATAAAATAAAATAAAATAAAATAAAATAAAATAAAAAAAATAAAATAAAATAAAAGGTCCTGAAATTCCTTCAAATGGGTTCATGCCTATATAATGGGCTGATTCCTGAAATCAACAGTGCTTAGGATGAATGAGCTGCCTAGTTGGGCTCAGTCTCCTAGTCAAAGAGGAATTTATTGAGGACATAGGAAATCTAATTCTTATTGAGGAAGGACTACATTTGGACTAGGGCAGTTGCTTCTCACTAAAAAATATATACATATATATATATAATATTCTTCACTGCTGGAGTGAGTCATACTGTCTTCTCTGAGCTAGTTGATGATTGCATTTTGCCAGTGTTAGCCAAAGAAATCCTTTTTTTTTTTTAAATGGAGTTTCACTCTTGTTGCCCAGGCTGGAGTGCAATGGCACAATCTCGGCTCACTGCAAACTCTTATCTCCCAGGTTCAAGTGATTCTCCTGCTTTCGCCTCCCGAGTAGCTGGGATTACAGGCTTTTACCACCACACCTGGCTAACTTTGTATTGTTAGTAGAGACGGGGTTTCTCCAGGTTGGGCAGGCTGATCTCGAACTCCTGACCTCAGGTGATCTGCAAGTCTCAGCCTCCCAGAGTGTGGGATTACAGGCATGAGCCACTGCACCTGGCTGGAAATCCTTTTAATTCAAATAGTTCAAATATAACAACCGCTAGATCTACACTTTTGTCCTTCCAGCATGTTTTTTAGAACTTCTTCTAGTTTCTACCTCCTGCCCTGCTTTCTCTGTGAGAATTTTTTTTATTTTTTAACTTTTAGAGATAGGGTTGTCTGTCTCCCAAGCTGGAGTGCAATGGCACAATCATGGCTCACTGCAGCCTTGATCTTCTGGGCTCAAGCAACCTTCCCACCTCAATATCCTGAGTTGCTGAGATTATAGGTGTATGCTGACATGACCAGATAATTTTAAAAAAGTTTTTAATTTTGGTAGAAATGGAGTATCACTACATTGCTGAGGCTGGTCTCAAACTCCTGACCTCAAGTGATCCTCCTAATTTGGCCTCCCAAAGTGCTGGGATTACAAATGTGAGCCACTGCATCTGGCCAGGGAAATTTTTAAAATAAAAGAATCTTAGATGGGGTATTCAATTACAAGATGGGTTATGAGATCTAGGCACGGCCAATAAGAGTATGCCATCTCCCTGGCCATAGTGATTGGTCTTGCAAGTCATGTGGTCCAGCAGGACCAATCATCTGGGCTTTTAATCTGGGGTACAATAGAATATTGTTTTTTAAAAACCTATTTAAAGAATTTCAAACTTATACAAAAGAAATGGAAAAAATATGAACCTCCTTGTACTCAACACCTAGCTCCAACATTTATCAACTCATGGTCAAATCTTGAAAAAGGCTATCTTTTTATACTGGGACTGATGGACCTAGGAGGATGTTTTTGTCAACAGACACCATGTCAGTGGAGAGCCTGACTTCAAAATAAACCCTAAATAGAGGTAGAATAGAAGCAGGGTCCTGAAGACCCTATTTGAGTTCCTTAACCCATTTATGCTGGAGGTTGTAAATTTTTTGGTGAAAAACCAGACCTTGGTGATGACCTTAAGCAGTAAGATATAAATAACTCCCACAGGCTTAGCGTTCCAACAATGGAACACTAGGCATAAATGGGTTAATACAGCTGAGCCTGAAGCCATAATAACCCCTGTACTGTTGAAGTATCCCTGTTCCACTGAAGAACCCCTGTTCTGCTGAAGCCATATTTAAGGCAGATTTCTGTCACTTGCAAAAAGTGCTAAGCTTAAATAAACACTTCATAATACTTTAAAAAATCTTTTGTTTATTTTTGGGCATTTGGAAAGTAGAAATTTTATGGAATGTCTTTAAGGGAATAAAGGAATAGGGGAGCTCTGGACATACTAAAACAAATTCATCAGCATTTTAATTACACTCTGCCCAAAAGATACTTTCAGTCCCATTTGAGAAAGCCATCTCTAAAAATTTTAAAGAAAATCACATAAATATCATTAAGAGATGTAACAAAGGGGAAATGGTTTCACCCCTAAAAACAGAGAGATATAATAACTGAGTCTCCAACTACCCTCCCAGAATTTCTGATTCTGAATTATCCTCAAAGCAAAGAATGAATGAACATGATCACTCCTACATTAGCATTCTGGTATTCCATTCTTTCATAAGTATTGAATGATTTCCCTGGTTGTTTCTCCTCTACCATCCACTTTGTTAGCATAATACTTACACTTTTGCTTTGCTAGTTGTTGTATGAGATCTTCATATACTTGCAGAAAGAGGTCCTCTTTAGATTTTGTTCCATCTAAGTAAACTGCAAGGGGAAAAGAGAGCAGTTCAAATGCTAAAAGGCTTATTAATATATAATGTTTACTTTGGCACCTGACATCTCTTGTAAATGCCAGTAGGTTTAACCAAAGCACCCAGGACCATAACTTAAAAGGAAATTAATAGTGATTAAAGAAAGAAATAGATGCTAGCCAGGTATAATAAGTCTAAAATTTTGATTGTTACAGATAAATCCACACTGGCTTATGTGAAAATTATTTAAATAAAAGAGAAGAGAAGGAAAGAAGGGGAAGAAACAGAAGAAAGAAAGGGTATTGGGCATATGGCACTTTAGGAGCACTGAAGGTGTCACTTGAAGAGTAATTCTTCAACATACTTATTCATGAGGATCACCTGGGAAGCTTCTAAACCATGCAGTGGTCAGGGATCTGCAACACGTGTACTAACTCGGAATTCACCAGGCTCAGAAAATATGTATTTTGTGTTATGTGTGTTTGTATGTGTGTTTTCAGCTATCAGAGAAAATATGTATTTTTAATAAAACTGGCATAAGCAGCTTTGGAGAAAAAGCAGAAGTTGTCTAGGTTAAAGGAAGCAAAGGGCCTTCTGGTCAGAAAACAGCATGGGTAGGAAGAGGCAAGAGCACTGATGCACCATTTGAAATGGTAGAATATGGGGAAACTTTGGGAACAGTGTGAGATGAGATTTTAGAGCAAGACTGTACCTCAGCACCTCAGTCATTAGATGCCTTAATGTCTGGCTGTTTGGATTTTATCCAAAAAATCTGGAGATGACTGGAAGTATTCAAGCAGGGCAGGCACCTGATTAGATTTGCATTTTAGGTAAAAGGGAGAAAAGGGAAGAGGATGTTCTTGTAACCAATGGTCCAAGTTGGAGGTGGTCCAGCCAGAATCTCAGCTTCAGCCCTGGGGAATAAACTCCATGTGCATTCCACCCAGCTCTGACATAGCTACCCATCCTGGAGGCCAACAGGCTTCTCACAACATGGACAAGTCCCCTTTATTGTGAAAAGCATACATCAATTCTAACTCCTTTGCCTTATCCAACAGTCTTCTGCCATCTTCTCTGCATAGAGTTTTCTATTCCAGTGATCTGTTCTTAGCTCAGGCCCACAGATCCAGATGCTTATCTCCAAACTGCTACATATGTCTCCCAGGCACCTCAACCTCATTATATGCAAAACAGACATGCATTACTCCCTTACAGGTCTGCAATGCCTTCACTTTTTTCTAACATTCGTCAGTTGCTGAGGCTTCTGTCATCTTTCCACCCCCTCGCTATCTGTTCTATCACCCAGTTCTACCAAGTGCAGGCGTCTAATATCACACACTATAAATCTAACCTCCTCCGTCCTCCACGCAGCTAGAGGGGTCTTAACTAAAACAAGAATCTGTATCAATCACGTTCTTGTTTAAAACTTCTCTATAGAGAGTTCCCCACTTCTCTGAGGATAATGACCAAAGTCCTCACCTAGACTACCGGCCTTATAGGGTCTGGACCCTGCCTGTATCACCAGCATCAATCCTATCCCTTGGTTTTCTTTACCAGAAAGCTTTCTTAACACCAACTTTTTATCAGGGGCTTCTCATTCCTTCCTGTCCCCTGCACCTTTCCCACTTTCTGGAGTGATCTTCTATCTCCCTAACTCATCTCCTTTGTTCAGTTAAACTCACTGAAGTTTGATTAAATGTGACTTCTTGAAGGAAGCCTTCCCTGACCCCTGGGATCTGGGAAGTCCCCTAGAGCTTGGTGTCACAGAACTTACAGCAGCTGGAAAGGACAGGCTTGGTCAGCTGGTGTCTACAGCACCTGTTTCCACGACAGAATGTCACCTGCATGACAGCAGGGGCTGGGTCTGCCTTATGCCCCTCACCATCTACAGAGAAGCACTGGAAGGCATTCATTCAATACTGGTTGAATGAATAACTATCCAGAAGTTGACAAGAGCCACAGAGAGAAACAGAAACCAGGAGAACCAGCTATGAAAGAGGAGAAGCCCAGAGTGTTCTTGCTTAAGTGCTCCTTTATTCTTTTCTCTAAGTCCTTTCTTTGCTATACTTTGAGGCAAATGACAAGTAAAAGGCCTTGAATGGAGGCAGAAAAGGCACTTACCAACTTCCCAGGTGATATCCTGCATTTCTTGTCTGTGCTTTAGATACATGGGCCACACATGGCCATCAAAGTATCCTGGAGAGTCTGGAGGCTCATAGACCCTTGTACTATCAAAACACATAGGAAACTTAATGTTGACAGAAACCCACAATTGATAAAGTAAAATATTAATGGCAAGGAATATGGGCAAATCACTAACAGGTTGAATCTAAACAGGATTAGGACATGTGTTACATATCTTAACTCAATCGCAGTTAAAAAGACAGCAACATGGATTTAGTTCTCTGATCCTAAAATTAACTTTGTAATCCTCCTATCATTCTTATCTTTTTCCTTCTAGTGCTTTATAAGAGAATTAAGAGACAAATAGTGTAAATAACAATGGAGAGACCACTGTGTTGGATTAAGCTTTGAACTAACTGGTGTTCTTTGTAGCTGTAGCAGAACAGGCACACTCACACTAAAATCATAATCACCACAGGTTTGCTTTGTTTGAGAACTTAGGAGAAATGAGCCAAAGCCTTGATATAAGGCTTACTCCAAGTGGATGACCATTTATGGGAAATGGTCCTGCTCCATCTGTAAAAGAGTTAAGGCTTCTTGCCTCTGAAAAATGACCTATACACACTGCTCAATAATGTTGCTGTCCTCGTTTTTCTTCTAATATTTTTTGTTTTGAATTACAACTCACAAAGATTATTTCAAAACTTACCTCCTCCTCCTTTTACATTCTTCATATGGAACAGTCAGGAAATAGCTTCTATTCCACATAGTGTCAAGAGGCCTAGAATAACAGCATACTTAGTTCACAAAGTTTTTTTCCCCCCATTCATTCAGAGTCAATATTAGGGTGGAGATACTTACTTATAATTAAAAAGAAGAAAACCTTCGATGATCAAAATGGCAATTTCCTCAGCACTTTCCCAGTCTGTTGATACCACAGAGCATCTTGCGTTTTCCTTCCAGGAGGAAATGGCTGACATCATTTTTTCCATGTTAAGTGCTTCAAGCACTTTAAACAAACACAAAAATATGCAATCAATACGGCAAAAAAATTTTGTGATATGACTTTTTGTGATGAGTATATCCAGGATTCTGTAAATATATACACCATCATTTTGTTTTCCTTCAAAACTCCTATAACAAATATTTTAGATAACACATTTAAACTCTAATACTAATAAACCAGAGTGTCTGAAACAATTTTATTATGGAAAATTTCAAACATACAAAAAAGTAGAGAGCAAAGTACAGTGAACTCCCACATCCCTATTACCATCTCTGAAAACCAAAACCTACGGCTAACCTTGCTTTACTTATAACTTCTCTTCTCTCCTGATTACATAATAATTTAAAATTTTAGAAGATGAAATATACAGATAAGTTTGAAAGATATCTGACACATGGGGGAAAATATCTGTAATGTCTTTGGCAAAGAGTTAAGACATTTAATATATCAAAGAGCTCTTCTATATAAATAACTAAAAGACCATTTGTAAAGAACACAAATATGCCATTGTCAAACTCTAAAATGTACATACTTTTTGAGCTGTGATTTTAGAAAAGTAGCTTATGTAACGTTTACAAGTATGGTACTTAAGCCAGTAGTATTAGCATCACCTGGGAACTTGTCAGAAATGCAAATTCTCAGCTCCACTCCAGAACCACTGAATTGAGCCATGAGCACTTAAGAGTTTTTTAGTGAAAGGTTTTTCAATGATGGATTAATTTATTTAATAGACATAGAAGTATTAAGGTTTTTTCTTTGTCCTGCTGGTAGTTTTGGTAAGTGATATCTTTCTAGGAAATTGTCACCTAACTTTTCAAATTTATTTGTATAATGAGAGTGTTCATAATATCCTTTTATCTCTTTAACGTCTGTAGGATCTATAGTGATATAACCTTTTTTGCTTTTGGTGTTTGTAATCTGTTCCTCTCTGTTTTTTTAAATCAGACTTGTTTAATCTGAGGATTGCTTAGATTCTTGACATTTTATGTCTTCAAATAAGTTTGAGAAGTTTTCTTTTTAAACCATTACTTCTTTGAATACTTTAGTCCCACAGTTTCTCCTCTCAGGGACTCCAATGATAAAAATATTATATATTTCATTACTGTTCCACCTTTTTATTCATTTCTTTTCAGTCTATTTCTGTTGTTCAGATTGAGTACTTTGTATTGTTCTGTCTTTAAGTTCACTATTTTCTCTGTCATAGTTATTCTGCTACTGGGCCAATCCAGTGAGTTTTTAAATTTGAGTATTGTATTTTTTCCATTCTAAAATTTCCATCTAGTTTTTTTTTCAAATCTTCTATTTCTTTACTGAGGCATTCTAGTTTTTCACTTGTTTCAAGCCTGTGTGCAATAGTATGTTTAAAGCCTTTTCATAATGCTGCTTTAAATTCTTTGTCAGATAATTTCAACAACGGTGTCATCATGGTATTGGTGTCTGTTGATTCTTTTTTCTTATTCAGGTTGAGATTTCTTGGGTTCTTGGTATAATATGTGATTCTCAGTTGTGTCCAGGACATTTTAGATACTGTTACGAGGCTGTAGACCTCATTTAATCTTCTTTTGCGGACAGTCACCCTGTTCTCGCAGAGCTTGCAGGTTCAGGTGGGGGTGGATGCCCCGCCTCCTGTTAGGCCCTGCTGGTGCTGTGTTGTGGGAGAAGTTGGTCAGTTGTGGGAAGAGGGGGTTAAGGAGAGTGCTGGTTGAGTTTCATTGCTGCTAGCTGTGGGTAGAGAAGTTCAGCTTTCCACTGAGTTGTGCTGACAGAAGCTGATACCACCTGCGTAAGGAAGGTGAAGTGCTAACATGCTCCACTGCACACTGCCTCCTTCCACCTGCGTATTTCCAGGTAGAGATGAAAGTGTTGCTCCCCATTTGGTTCCACTAATCCAACCCCCATGGGTGACGTGGAGGGCTTAATCAGCCTGCCTTACTAATGCTGGATGGACTGTCTCTAAGTGTAGCTTGGCACCCAGCCAACACCATGAGGGGAGGATGGTTTTGTCTTTTATGTCTGGCTAGAGTAGGTGGATATTATCAAAAAAGTTTTCTATTCTGCTAGACCACCCTTTTCCTTATCCCTTGATTACAGAGAACAGGTTTCTTTTCTAGTCTGCGCCTATGGATGGATGGTTCCATGTTGTTTACTTCTCCTGTATATGTAGGAGGCAAAAAGAAAACCCCGGGATCCCACAGCCGTGTCATTTATCATGTCCTGGAATCCCTAGCCAGCATGCTTTCTTTTTTTCTTTCAGTCTTCCTTTGTCTGTTTGTTGCATTATGTCCAGGGTTTTTCCACTGTAGGAGTGAGGACCAGGGAGCAATGGGACTAATCCATCTTGGCTGGAACCAGCCATCTTACTAGTTTTGACATACATATTTTTGTTACCACTCAGTTAAAAATATTTTCTAATTTTCATTTTGATTTAGCTTTTGACCCATGGAATAGGCAAGTGTTTTGCTTCAGATAAAATGCAATGATGTTTGGAATTTGCTCCAAAACAATATAGATGAATAGAGTGGGTGAGGGTATAGATGAAATGTAATTGTCCAAAAGTTCATCATTATTGACATTGGATGTCGAACTCATGAGAGAGTTCATTATATTTTTCTGCTGATTTCTGCATGTTTAAAATTTTCCATGAGAAAAAAGTTATTGAAAATCAGAAAAAAGGGTAATGCTTACATTTTAAACACTTGATAATTGATTTTTAATTTACTTCATGGTGATTAGAGAGTATCTTTATCTTTCTTCAATTCATGAAGTGTATTAGGGCTTGCTCCATGCCCTTGCATATATATGGACTATTTGGGGTAATATATTCAATGTACTCAAGAAAAAAATATGTATTCTGCTGTTATTAGGTACATGTTCTTCTGTACATGTCAATTTTTGGTCAAGTTAGTTAACTGTATTGTTCAAATCTGTTATATCATTAGTAATTTTTGTCTCTTAGTCACATTAGTTGCTGTTATGGGTTGAATGTGTCCCCCTATGTTAAAGTCCTAATGCCCAGCTCTCCAGAATGTGACTTTATTTGGAAATATGGTCATTACAGATATAATCAGTTAAGGTGAGGTCACACTAGAGTAGGGTGGGCTCCTGATCCAATATAATTGGTTACAAAAGGAGAAAAAAGGAGAAATTCAGATACACACATGGGGAGAGCACCACGTGGAGATGAGGTCAGGGACTGAGGTGATACAGCCAAAGCCAAGGCTGCCAGAGATTTCAGCAAACAGCAGAAGTGAGGAGAAGGGCCCCGAAGAGTCTCCCTCACAGCCTCAGAGGGAAGCCACCCTGCTGATACCTGGATCTCAGAGCCTCTCGAATTGTGAGACAATAATTAGTACTTTAACATAAAAAAGTACTATAGAATGCTTAGTACTCCAATGTTATGAATATTAGATCTTTCATTATTGTTCCACATTATTATTCATTTCTTTTCAGTCTATTTTCTCTCTGTTGTTCAGATTGAGTACTTTGTATTGTTCTGTCTTTAAATTCACTATTTTCCCCTGCTACTGGGCCAATCCAGTTATGTTCAAGCACCAATTCACAAAGGAAGTTGTGTTAAAATCTCCCTCATCAGCAGGGCATGGTGGCTCACACCTGTAATCCCAGCACTTTGAGAGGCTGAGATGGGCAGATCACCTAAGGTTAGGAGTTTGAGACCAGCCTAGCCAACATGGTGAAACCCCATCTCTATTAAAAAAAAAAAAAAAAAAAACTTAGCCAGGCTAGTGGCATGTGCCTATAGTCCCAGCTACTTGGGAGGCTGAGGCATGAGAATCATTGGAACCTGGGCAGCAGAGGTTGCAGTGAGCCATAATCAGAGCACTGCACTCCAGCCTAGGTGACAGAGTGAGGCTCTGTCTCAATTAAAAACAAAAACAAAAAACTCCCACACACACCAATTGTGGATTTGTGTCTTTCTCTCCTCTTAGCTCTGTCAGTTTTCACTTAATGAATTTTAATGTTATGTTATTAGGTAGAAAAAAATTTTAGCTTGTTTTATCTTTCTGTCAAAGAAACTCATTTCTCTCTCTTTATCTCAGTAATATTCAGCCTTAAAGTTTACTTTGTCTGCATGTGCATGCATGTTCATTGCGGCACTGTTTACAATAGCAAAAACCTGGAATCAACCCAAATGCCCATTGATGATACACTGGACAAGGAAAATGTGGCACATATACACCGTGGAATACTATGCAGCCATAAGAAATGATGAGTTCATATCCTTTGTAGGGACATGGATGAATCTGGGAACCATCATTCTCAGCAAACTGACACAGAACAGAAAGTCAAAGACCGCATGTTCTCACTCATAGGTGGGTGTTGAACATTGAGAACACATGGACACAAGGAGGGAAGCATCACACACTGGGGTCTGTTGTGGGGGAATGGGGGAGGGACAGCAGCGGGTGGGAAGGTTGGGGAGAGATAATATGGGGAGAAATGCCAGATATAGGTGACAGGGGGATGGAGGTAGCAAACCACCTTGCCATGTATGTACCTATGCAACAATCCCGCATGATCTGTACATGTACCGCAGGACCTAGAGTACAATTTAAAAAAATAGTTTACTTTGTCTGGTATTAGTATAGTTGCTAGTTATAACAATTCTTTCAGTAGGTGTTTCCAAGTCGATCTTTTCCTAGCCTTTTACTGCCTATATCCTTATATATAAGTCTATATCTTTTTTTTTCTCTTTTTCGAGACAGAGTCTCACTCTGTTGCCCAGACTGGAGTGCAGTGGTGCAACCTCAGCTCACTGTGACCTTGGCCTCCCAGGTTCAAGTGATTCTCCTGACTTGGCTTCCCAAGTAGCTGGGATTATAGGTGTGAGCCACTGCGCCCCACCATTAAGTCTATCTCTTTTAAGGAGCTTGTTGTTGGCTTAAAAAAACAAACAAACTAGTCTAACAATTTTTGGAGTATTTTATTTCCTTTCACTTAATGTAGTTGCTGGTATATTTGTGCTTGAATCTATCATCTTATTATAATTTTCTATTTTTCTACCATCTTTTGAATTTTTTTTTTTTTTTTTTGAGACAGGCTCACTCTGTCACCTAGGCTGGAGTGCAGTGGCCTATCTTGGCTCACTGCAGCCTTTGCCTCTAGACTCAGGTGACCCTCCCACCTCAGTCTCCCCAGTAATGGGGACCACACCTAGCTAATTTTTGTATTATTTGTAGAGACAGGGTTTTGCCATATTGGTTAGGCTGGTCTTGAACTCTCTGGATTCAAGGAATCTACCCACTTTGGCCTCCCAAAGAGCTGGGCTTACAGGTTGTGAGCCACCACACCTGGTCATCCTTTGATTTTTAATTTTTGACTTATTTCATATTAATCAACCATATTGCATTCAAAATAGAATTATTTCCTCTTAAAACTTGATAGTTCCACATTTTAAAACTATCCTGTTTGTGGTTAGAAAGACTTTACTAGTACTTTGATTTGCCTTAAATTTATACATTTACCTAAAATGTTCAATATTTTCCTTAAGATAGATTCTTGATGTGAGATGCTTGAAGTCATGGCATGAACATGCTAAGTTTGGGACACATGCTCAACCTCCTTTCCAGAAAGGCTGTACCAACCAATTTATCCATATACTTCCATCTAAAGTATATTAGGGCCTTTGTTTTACTGAGCCCATGCTATCATTGGATAATTGTCATTGCTTTAAAAAATCTTCATTTACTTGGTAAGTGGGAAAAAAAAAAAATTTGTTCTTTAAGGTTGACTTTTATGGCATATTTATTAATCCAATAAATGACTGCTTCTATGAACAGCTTATTCACATCCTTAGGCCCTTTTCCTATTGGGATATTAGTTTTTCTTATGAGTTTGTAAGAATTCATTAAAAAATAGGAATAATAATTCTTTGCCAACTGCTGAAAGTTGTTTTCTTGTTTTTCACCCTTATTTTGTGATTTTTCTCACTAACCTCTGGAAGAGAGAAAGAGAAAAAAAAAGATCCTGGCTGCAACTCAAGATACAAGAACAGAGAGTAAGTGAAGAACTCTGCCTCCCATAAAACTATTATGTGTCTTAAGAACTAATTATATAACGCTTCCTAAAAGGTTATCAGTTAAAAATAAAGAACATACTTTATGAATTTTTTAAGAGAGCTCCCTCTGTTGCTAATTTGTATAAGTACTCAATGATCATCTTTTTAAGTATAAAAGTTAATAAGACCACCAAATATTAAACAGCCTATTAGCATGATATTCTCTACAGAAAATGTTTAATGATAGACCGTAATCCTTCGGCTTCAAAACTGTTAGCCTGGGGTAAGGAATGAAGAGAATCTATCTAAAATATATTCACAAGCGTTTCTGAAGAGTGAAAACAAAACAAAACAAAACAAAACCACAGCTGTCTAGTACTTTGGCCACCAGGAAGGAAAGCTAAAAGAATGAGAGAATATAGTTTGCTTCAGGCAAAATTCTCTGATGGGGTGGGGTTGAGACTGGCCAATGTAGCTACTTCTACATCTCCAGGGCAGGAATGAGCAGAGTGACAACAAGCCTAACTTGCTTCAGAAGAGAACCCTATCTTTCCATGTGGATAAAGGGGAACCCTCATACACTATTGGTAGGAATGTAAAGTAGTACAGCTGCTATGGAGAGGCACGGAAATGCCTCAAAAAATTAAACATAGAACTACCATATGATCCAGCAATTCTATTACTGGGTATATATCCAAAATAAAAGAAATCAATATATCCAAAAAATATCTGCACTCCCATGTTTATTGTAGCACTATTCACAAATAGCCAGAATATGAAATGAACCTAGGTACCCATTGATGCATAAATGGATAAAGAAAGTATGGTGTCTATATGTAATGGAATATTATGCAGCCATAAAAAGAACGAAGCCCTCTCATTTGCAGCAACATGGCTGGAACTGGAGGCCATTATGTTAAATGAAATATGTCAGGCATAGAAACACAAATATCACATGTTCGTATGCATATGTGGGAGCTGAAAAAAAGTAGATTTTATGAAGATAGAGAGTAGATTGGTGGTTACCAGAGGCCCAGAAGGGGAGGCACGTGCAGGGAATGAAGGGAGAAAAAAAGAATGTAAATGTATTTATTACCAATGAACTGTATACTTAAGATTGGTAAAGACAGTAAATTAGATGAGCTTTTTTTATTTGAGACAGTCTCGCACTGTCACAGTGCTGGAGTGCAGTGGCACAATCTTGACTCACTGCAACCTCTGTATATAGGCATATTTTACCTCAGTTAAAAAAAAGAAAAATCTATCGTTCCAGTGTTTTCATTTTTATTATTTTATTTTTAAAAATACGTATTTTTGCGACAGGATCTAACTCTATCACATAGCCTGGAGTGCAGTGGTGTGATCTCAGTTCACTGCAACCTCAGCCTCCTGGGCAAAGTGATGCTCTCACCTTAGCCTCCAAAGTAGCTGTGACTACAGGCGTGCACCACCACACCTGGCTAATTTTTGTATTTCTTTTTGGGTAGAGATGGAATTTCCCTATGTTAACCAGGCTGGTCTCAAACTCCTGAGCTCAAGTGATCTACCTGCTTTGGCCTTCCAAAGTGCTGGCATTACACATGGGAACTTCCAAGCCTAGCCCCAATGTTTTCAGTTTTAAATATAAAATTGGAAAAAGGGCCGGGCACGGTGGCTCACACCTGTAATCCTAGCACTTTAGGAGGCAGAATTGGGTGGCTCACAAGGTCAGGAGATAGAGACCATCCTGGCCAACATGGTGAAACCCTGTCTCCATAATAAAAACGCTTCGTGGAAAAAGGGTTTCACGAATCATGTGGTAGCGGGGGAGGAAGTGCGGCTTGTTTTCTTTCCTCCAGTCTCAGGGCTGCAAACGGAGCGCGATGCACGGAGACTCCCGCGGGGGCGGCGCCGCTGCGAGTCCAGATGACGCCGGAGCTTCCATGGCTGTGCAGCAGCGCCCCCGCCCGATGGAGACCCCGCCGTCGGACCCGGCCAGCAACTACTCGCTGCCACCCACGCTGACCCCAGCTGTGCTCCTCTACGTGAAGCTCAGCCTCACTGTCGTCTACACCGTGTTCTACACTCTGCTCTTCGTGTTCATCTACGTGCCGCTCTGGCTGGTGCTGCGCTTACCGCCACAAGCAGCTCAGCTACCAGAGCGTCTTCCTCTTCCTCTGCCTCTTCTGGGCCTCCCTGCAGACTGTCCTCGTCTCCTTCTACTTCAAAGACTTAGTGGAGGCCAAATCGCTCAGCCCCTTGGTCTTCTGGCTGCTCTGCTGCTTCCCCGTGTGCCTGCAGTTCTTCACCCTCACACTGATGAACTTGTACTTCATGCAGGTGATTTTCAAAGCCAAGTCAAAATATTCTCCAGAATTACTCAAATACCGGTTGCCCCTCTACCTGGCCTCACTCTTCATCAGTCTTATTTTCCTGTTGGTGAATTTAACCTGTGCCGTGCTGGTGAAGATGGGAAATTGAGAAGGTTATCGTCTCCGTTTGAGTGGCCATTAATGACACCCTCTTCATGCTGTGTGCTATGTCTCTCTCCATCTGTCTCTACAAAATCTCTAAGATGTCCTTAGCCAACATTTACTTGGAGTCCCAGGGCTCCTCTGAGTGTCAAGTGACTGCCATAGGTGTCACTGTGATACTGCTGTACACCTCTTGGGCCTGCTACAACCTGTTCATTCTATCATTTTCTCAGAACAAGAGCATCCATTCCTTTGATTACGACTGGTACAATGTATCAGACCAGGCAGAGTTGAAGAATCAGCTGGGAGATGCTGGATACGTATTATTTGGAGTGGTGCTTTTTGTTTGGGAACTCTTACCTACCACCTTAGTAGTTTATTTCTTCCGAGTCAGAAATCCTACAAAGGACCTTACCAACCCTGGAATCGTCCCCAGCCATGGATTCAGTCCCAGATCTTATTTCTTTGACAACCCTCGAAGATATGACAGTGATGATGACCTTGCCTGGAACATTGCTCCTCAGGGACTTCAGGGAGGTTTTTCTCCAGACTTCTATGATTGGGGACAAGAGACAAACAGCTTCCTCGCACAAGCAGGAACTTTGCAAGACTCAGCTTTGGATCCTGACAAACCAAGCCTGGGGTAGCATCAGTTAATAATTTTATGGAAGATTCCTCAGATGAAAAGCTTCAGAAAAGTGTAGTGACAGCTGAATTTTTAGGGTACTTTTCCTTAAGAAACAGAACTTGATTTTTGTTACAGGTTTCCAATGGCTCCATAGGACTAAGCAATAATGATAAACCCTTATTTTAGTACTAAACAGGAAGCCTTGCTATATCAGTGGATATAATTTAAACTTTTTAAAGAAAATCTGTACTTTTGTAAAGATGTATTTTATATAACTTAAATAATGATGCTAAAGTATACTAGGTTTTTTTTTTTTCTTTAGAATGTTATTGCAATTATGTCATAGTTTGCATGGACTTCTATGCATAATTCACTTTAAAAATACAGAATATATGGTCTAAAATTTTTTAAAGCTTTTGGACTAAAGTATTCCTTAAATCTTACCTCTTCAGGTCACTCAGATTCTGAATGCCACATTGGTAGACTCATAAAATACAATTGACAACTTAGAAAGCCAACTGCAACTCCAATGTTGATAGTTAAAATGAAATGGAATAGCAACAGACTATAAGGCCTTTAGAGTTTTTTTTTAAAGGTTCAGGCAGTAGGTCCCTCAAAGAATCTCTTAAGTTTTGCCCAAAGACTTATTTCCTTTCAATAGGGCGCTAATGTATACACATTAATGATAACAAGTTGATAACATTAAAAATGTAGCTGACTTATCCTATTAAACCTCCTCTGCTGTAAAAAAAGAAAAAGAAAAAGAAAGAAAAAGGGTTTAACTTACTTAAATAGTTCAACATAAATCAGAAACCCAGAAAGGCAGGCTTAAAGTATAGAAATATATTTAAACACATTTTAAGACTGTCTTCAGAGATATAGTAAAGTTCTTTTTTCAAATTTTTGTTCCACAGAACCATCAAGTTCAACATAGTGAAGTTCTTTGTGTTTGAAAAAGAAAATGAACATAAGCACATAATATTTGATAGGGAAAGCTACTTACCATCATACTGCAAAAATCCATTTTTATCTGTCTCTATCTCAGACTCTGGCTAGAAAAATAATAAAATACCCATCAAAATGGTGTGTAGGAAATAAATAATAAAGATTAAAGCGTGGTAAGTCTTTAATAAATGCTTTGGATGATCAATGAAAGCACTGATAGACAGTGCCATCTAGTGGATAAGTAACATCATTGTGCTGAGCCTAGTGTTGTTTTTTTTTTTTGGAGACAGAGTTTCGCTCTTGTTGCCCAGCCTGGAGTGCAATGGCACCACAACCTCTGCCTCCCGGGTTCAGGTGATTCTCTTGCCTCAGCCTCCTAAGTAGCTGGGATTACAGGCATGCACCACCACACCTGGCTAATTTTGTATTTTTAGTAGGGACAGGGTTTCTCCATGTTGATCAGGCTGATCTGGAACTCTCGACCTCAGGTGATCTGTCTGCCTTGGCCTCCCAAAGTGCTGGGATTACAGGTGTGAGCCACCGCCCCTAGCAACTGAGCCTTTCAATACAAAAGGTACACTCGCCAAAGACTTCTTGGATGTACTTCAATTAATTTTGTGGTTAAATATTTTTGTATTAAATAAATTAAGAAGTTTTATAGATACCTTGAAGAAATCATCCTGACATATGATACTGCAATTTGGGAGATGTTTCTGCAAATTCTTAGCCAGTGTTGTTTTCCCACCGTTTGTTACACTGAAGCAAAGAAAAAAAGTACCAAGAAGGAAAATGCATTAAAAAAAATCATTAAACTTTTTTTTTTTTTTTTTTAAGAGAGATGGCGTCTCGCTGTGTCACCCAGGCAGGAGTGCAGTGGCACAATCTTGGCTCACTCCAACCACCGCCTCCTGGGTTCAAGCGATTCTCCTGCCTCAGCCTCTCAAGTAGCTGGAATTACAGGCACCCGCCACCATGCCCTGCTAATTTTTGTATTTTTAGTAGAGACGGGGTTTTGCCGTGTTAAACAGGCTTGTCTGAAATTCCTGACCTCCGGTGATCTACCCACCTCCGTCTCCCAAAGTGCTAGGATTAGGCATGAGCCACTACGCCTGGCCAAAAATCATTCAACACTTTAAAATAATTTTTTAAGAGGATATTTGAAGCAATATTTACTATTTAAGAAAAAAAATGATTTCTGTCATAGATAATACTGAAAACCACAGGCACTGGCAGATCTGATGTACTAAATGATAAGAAATAAGCTGAGAAAGATGAAGCAGAAAGGTAACTACTGAGCGAGTGAACTAACACTAACACTTAAAAATACAGATACTGTGTTGTGAGTGAAATTTTTTTTTGTCTATGACAAAATATTCACATGGTTCATGCACAGCTCAGAGAATATGAGTAGCACATTTTAGTGCAAGTGTATAAAACTGCATATGGTCACTGTGATTTTGTGTCCAGGCATAGTGCAAAAAAACAGAGGAATGGCTTATTATAAGCCCACCTACGATGAAATCACATGTCCTCTGTGATGCCTCCTTTTCCCCATCTCTCTCCACCTGGGGGCCAGCTGGGAGGTCTGTTGTTGCAGCTTATCACATCAGGCCAGTTATTTGTCCCTTCTGGATGGACTGTGAAGTCCAGAAGAAGGGGCACTGAGTTACTCCTCTTTAGATCTAGTTTCCTAGCATCTAGGAGATCACATAGGAGGGAGGCACTTCTCTATTCAGTAATTTACTGAAAGAGTGTTTTAATCTGACTTATGTCTGCAACATAAGTCAGCAACATAAGTCAGGGCATTTGTGAACCTGAATGAGAAAAAAATTATACCTTTATTTTCATTGAATTCTAACATTTAATTGTAAGTGATATAAGTACGCTTGACATTCATCAACAGAAATCACAGCTATTTTCATATTATGTTGCAGTTGGGGTGGATATCTTGAAGCATCATTGATGTTTATTATTATTTCAGATTCATGGCATTGTATAGACCCACCTCTGGATACTGTTATTTAATATATTAACATAGAAGAGTATATATTACAATATCACAAATCTGTTTTCAAAAATTTTTATAACTATATTTCAATATAACCAATTTCCTTTGTATTCATGTATTTTATTTTGTACACTTAAAACTATTACTCTAAGATCAAGATTTCATCATACCATCAAATGTTCACAGCACAAAAAACTCCTGACTACACATCTATTTGTAAGAAACTGTGCTTAATCCCAGATGAGATCAATCCACAAATACAATCTAGAAAAGGGAAAATGAACTAATATCCATTCGTCACATAGCTTGTATATACCTTATGCCTCAAGGAAGAAGAAACCTGATTCACAAAATTTCTCATTTAACCTTACGATATACAATTGGGTAGGATATAGGCCATCTCTTTGGAAAAGTGAGTGGGTGCTACCCTATGTATTGAGAAAATATTATGACGTTTCCCCCTCTTTAACAAAAATGTCTATGAACCATACCAAATGTCCATAGTTTAGGTATTAAGTTTTGGTTTAAATGAAGTAGTGATCGGGGTGACTTTATTACAATATGAACAATCTGGCTAGAAAAATCTGTCATTTTCTAGACTTATCTCTGTTAAGATCATACAGTCAAACTAAGAGTAGCAATCAGATCCTTTCTCACTGACTTAGCTAAAGCCAATGAGAAATACACACCCCATTTTTGTATAAGCCTTAGAGGAGACAGACTGGCTAGAAGACAGTTTGCTGAGACATGGAGAGGAAAAGGGAGGAAGAAGTATTTAAACAAGCCTGCACCTAAGATCCACACTCAGACTGTAGACATCCTGGTCAGGTGACAGCTCAGGACTCAATCTCCTCCTGTGGCACACCCACAACCACCTCACAGCCTTGCTCTCATGTGTGCTATCCAACATGAGGATAAGCCTGCCCAGCATGTATTCTTTTCTAGGATCTGAAGAAGGAAAAAGGGTGACTACTTGCTCACAACACCCAAATAAATGCACAACTCCTGGACCATTTAGTTTTACGTGCCAGGTAACAAGAGGGCTCATTGTATTTGAAAACAACTGTGGGCTAGGGAGAAGTTAAAAGGCAGTCTATAATTATTTAAACATATAGAGAATATATTGCAACAGGTGGATGCTAATATTCCAGTCTTCCAGTTGAGCAAACTATGGATTGATAAGTTGTATACTAATAAAACTGGTCTACGTTAAGTAATGGAGATGGGATACAAAGTCTACTGCCAAAATGGATTTTAAACTTTTTTATGTTGTGGGACTCTAAGAGAATCCCATGAAAGTTATGATCTCTTTCCCCAGTGACTGAGTTTGGATATTTTTCCCCCCAAATCTCATATTGAAATATGATCCTTGGCCAGGCACAGTGGCTCACACCTGTAATCCCAACACTTTGGGAGGCCAAGGTGGGCGGATCACCTGAGGTCAGGAGTTCAAGACCAGCCTGGTCAACACGGTGAAACCCCATCTCTATTAAAAATACAAAAATTAGCTGCATGTGGTGGTGGACCCTGTACTCCCAGCTACTCAGGAGGCTGAGGCAGGAGAATTGCTTGAATCTAGGAGATGAAAGTTGTGAACTGAGATCGTGCCACTGCACTCTAGCCTGTGAGCTGAGATCACACCACTGCACTCCAGCCTGGGCAAGCGAGACTCCATCTGAAAAAAGAAATGTGATCCCCAAGTTGGAGATGGGGCCTGCTGGCAGATGTTTAGCTCATGGGAGCAGATCCCTCATGAAGGGTTTGGTGCCATCGCCATGGTAATGAGTGAGTTCTTGCTCTGTTGGTTCATGTGACAGCTGGCTGTTTAAAAAGTCTAAGACCTCCCTCTCTCTCTTGCTCCTTCTTCTGCCATATGACATGCTGGGTCCCCTTCACCTTCCATCATGAGTGTAAGCTTCTTGAGGCCCTCATCAGAAGCCCATACCAACACCATGCTTCCTGTACAGCCTGCAGAACAGTGAGCCAAATAACCTATTTTCTTTATAAATTACTCAGCTTCAGGCTTTCCTTTGTAGCAAGACAAATGGACTAACACACCCAGAAAAATGACTGTCTTTACATTTCTGTTAAATTTCCTGGAGGTTAATGGATATCCCCTGAATTCCTTCAGAACCCCATTATTTACAAGTGAATAATTACTAAGTTATTACTTCCCTATGAACTCATTATTTGATTGAGACTTATTGGATAATTATTTCCTAGGGAAGTGAGTGGTTAAGTTCATAAGATGCAAGTCAGGAACAAAAGTTGCCACAACTGAATCTGGCATGGGCTTCACAGATGCAGCAGCACTAAAATGAAATCAAGGCACTTGGCCAGGTACAGAGGCTCATCCTTGTAATCCTAGCATTTGGGAGGCCAAGGTGGAAGGACTGTTTGAGGCCAGTAGTTCAAGAACAGCCTGGAAAACATAGTGAAATCCTGTCTCTTAAGAAAGAAAAAAAAGGAGAAATCATGACACTTGCTAAAGAAAAGAGAGTGGAAAGGAGGCTTTCTTAGGAAGTTATGGATAGTACTTAGTGCACAGGACAAGAAGACATGAGGTAGGTTTCTAGGTATGGCCCTGTACTGGGACATTGAGAAGAGGGAAATCTTATTTATAACATTGGATCCTGCAGTGGACTTTGTAGTTGCCTCTCCAGGTCCCATTTCTGTCTTTTAGGTCCAGCTGGGACTGATCCCATTCTCAATTCCAGAACAGAACCCACGGACCTAAACCAATCAATATAATCCCATCTATTTTACCACAGTGGCTGGGTGTACGTGGACCAAACTTGTCCAGTCATAGGGAGACCTATGATCTAGGGGAAGAGAAGCATTTTCCCTTCTGCGCAGTGACAGCCTATGAAGAAACAAGAAGTCACAGGGCTCCTTGTAGTTCCTTGTGACCAAAAGATAAGCCAATTCTAAGATGAACCCAAATGAAAGAGGTATAGAAGAGGGAGAAACTCTTTGGTGATACCACTGAGCTCCTGTATCAAACCTTTCCTGCAGCCTGCTCCTCCTGAGGTGGATACATTTCCTTTATTATTTATGGATGGCTTTCATATACCATGATATTCAGATTTAGTTCTAGATAACTGGGAACCACCGAATATCATTCACCAGGCAGAGAATTAAAATGTTCTGTATGAAGATGAAACTGGTGGAGGTGTGAAGGAAAGATTAGAAGGGAAAGATGGGGATTAGGGAATTATGGCCTATATTAGGATGGTGGCAGTGATTGTGGGAAGGAAGAGAAACCCAAGAGAAGTACTGCAGAGAAAAACTGAACTTTTCTTTAGATGGGAGGCAAAGCAGAGTTCTGACATTTAGTTCACTCAATTTTACTTCTGATTGATGACTTATTATGGTAATGTAATACAATAACACAATGATCTCCCCAAAATTATAAACAAAATAGTCTCAAATATTTTATTAATTGGGTCACACATAATGTGAATGTACTTAAAGATGAACATAATATGGTAGCAAAACAAATAATGTCATTTTCAGTTGATGTTGATGTCTTATTTGCATGCCTGCCTCTGACCACAGGTAGGATGACCATACAATTTAGAACATGTTTGAGAGTAAGAGAAGTATATCCAAGGCCACAGCATTAGCTTGGTCAACATGGGACATAAAGCCACCCAAAACATGGGGGAAAGGAATGGAGGTAAGGATGTTCTTTATACCACATGTCTGAAGCTGGGCATAGCTGGAAAGAAACAGTAAGTTTTCTCCTCTGCCATGCTGGAGGAACACCCATATAGAAAATGATAAATCATCTTGAACGAAAGCAGTGCCCAATCAGACCTTGCCTCTGGTGTAAGCTCCACAAAATAAATGGGAAAGTATGTAAACATGGTTGACTGACTCTTCTGTTTCTCTGTTTATAGGACACTCTTCCATCTTCCATCTCTTGTTGGCATTAATGAAGCCAGCACTCTACTGATCTCCACAGCAGTCTGCTCTTCCCCAGGACTCTGGAATCCTCACTGCTTCTCCGTCACCTACTCCATCCACAAAGAATCACCATTTGGACATCCTCAGTATCTTAAAAAGCGGTTTGTAGCAAAATTACTCACCCACTGATTCCAATGATAAATGTTTTCATAATTAGCTTTGAAAATCAGCTTCCTAGTATTTTCTAAAAGAAAAAAAATCAAATGCATATCATTTAGATGTCAAAAGAAAGAATCCTAAATTAGAAGCACCAGCTGAGAGGGGAAGATGACAGTGACCTCTCAGCCCAGGCTTGCATTATCCACATTCCTCACTGCATTGGCTTCCCCTACTACCACCGAGTGCCAATAGCTGGGGTGTGCTCAGGGCCTGTCAACCAGTTCAATTTCAGGTGAGCTGCCTGAGCACTTCCCCCTGAACATCTGTTTTCTGGGTGTGGAAGAGTTGCTAGGCCACAGTGTGTTATATGAAGTTTCATCCTCTCCTTAGCCAGGTTGCCTTCCACCTGCACGATTCAGGCACCTGGGTAATCACAGGCAAAAAGAAGCTAATACCCTTTAAGGACACTATTTCTTCACCCAAAAGCCTGGTATCATACCTAGCTAGGTATATTTTTTTGGAAACAGGCCAGTTAGTAAGTATTTGACACTGTGTGGGCCAAAAGGCAAAATCTAAGTTGTTAGGTATGGACTTACATAACAAGAGGAAAAACATTTTCACAAATTTTTCATGAAATTCAATATATAATCATAATTTTTTAAAAACAGGTCTACTAATGACAAAGAATGAAAGTCCCTTTTATTGGGCTATCATTTCCCTTAACTGGATTTCTGTAGTGCTTTCTACATGAAACTGCAAATGTTCAGGCAGAGGGCCAGGTTAAGCTACAGGCTGCTGTTTTGTGGACCTTTGGTCTAGGGGACAGCGGACAGTTTCATACATGCTTCCCTAAGGTTCACTAAAGCAGTCCTTGGTTATTACAATGGACCATTTTTCATTACTAAGTGAGAAGATAAAGCGCAGCTGGAGGTAATCTTAGAATAGTGGTTCTTGAAGGTCATCCCTGATGGCTACTGTTCTTCATTCTTGTCTGTTCAAGGTGGGTGGTCAGGGACCTAGGCTGTGTAGCTGGGGGCAAGTGGCTGCCAAGCTGGAAGCTCCCAGCAATGCTCCAGTTTCTATGATCTGTGTTCACACTCTCCCTGGAGTTATGGAGAAAAAAAGCATAGTGGGGAGAGGGCTATTATTGCCTGACTTCTTGGCTTATCCAGAATATTCCACATTGAGTACAACTGCTTAAGACTGGGGTCTACTTCTATTAACAAGTCTATGTGAGACAAGAATTCAATAATGACTGTGATAAAATAGCAGCTAGGCACGGTGGCTTATGCTTATAATCCCAGCACTTTGGGAGGCCAAAGCAGGCGGATTGCTTGAGGTCAGGAGTTTGAGACCAGCCTAGGCAACATGGCAAAATCCTGTCTCTACCAAAAATACAAAAGATTAGCCAGGCATGATGGCATGCTCCTGTAGTCTCACCTACTTTGGAGGCCAAGGTGGGAGGACTGCTTGAGCCCCCAAGGTGGGGGTAGCAGTGAGTGAAAATTGGGAGACTACACTCCAGCATGGGTGACAAAGTGAGACCCTGTCTCAAAAAATAAAATAAAATAGAACAAGTTGGATATTCGCATTTCATCCAAAGTTATGTTATCAAATATACATCTCCATCCAAATTTCCAAGGTATATTGAGGGAACTACTGCATATAATGAATATTATAAAATATATTTTTATGTTATAATTTTTCTGCTTTTGAATTTTATTTTACCCTGTTCTTACTTTTTTGGTATGTCAGTGCCATGCTGGCAACCAGCCTTTTTTTGGGGGGTGGGGGAGGGCGAGGCTGCTCTTTATCTCACTTTTGTGGTGATAAATGTTCTTTCTCTTACAAATTATGTTGTCAGTGGATGGTGGTAGAGTGATATCCTCACTTGACCAAATAAAACAAAAATTCATAAAACATTATCATTCCTTGCCTCCATCTTGCTTATTTTGGGATAGCTTGTTGAAGCATAAATTCCCAAACTTGGAGATACATAACTTTAGAGATTACTTGGCCTTTCATTTCATTTTGATTTCCATTTCATTTCATACTGGTTTCCATTTCATTTTGCAAAAGTGGAAACTGGCTCCGACAATAGAGTGATTTGCCTAAGATAGTTAGCAAAAAAGTCAGATACAAAACTAAAACAATTAAGTAGACTTCTCTCCATCACTCCAAGCTGCTAAAAAGCACTTTATTACTAACAGCAAAGAAAGGGTGTTGCACATGTGCCAGTTTAATTGTCAGGCTGTGTTGTATAATTGAAGTCATTCTTACTGATGCATTATTGATGGGGCATCTATTTGCTGTGCACACAGAATGGAAAGGACTACTGGTCCCCATCCTAATTGGCACATCTGTGCTTACATGTGTGGCTACTGCATCAATTACATGACATGTAAATAACAAGTGAGCATGGTTGTGGCATGGGAAATAGGCTTGAGGGCGTTACTTGCATTCAGGAACCAGGAATGAGATGGAGTAAAAAAACCCTACTTGTAAAATCTCTTGGATACCGTCAAATGCAATTTTTTTGTTTGTTTTTTTACCAAAACAGGAACTCCCAGTTCTACATTAGTTAGCAGTCTGGACTTGTCAAAGACAGTGTTTGGGTAAATGTTGGGCATATCCTATCAGCAATGAGCAGGTGACAATGTGATGGGAAGGGTGAGAAACTGGAACATGGAGACAAGAGAGACTGGGCTAAGTGACTACGGTGGGGTGGAAGGTGGGCCTAGCAATCACTGAAGCCATTTATTTCAAAAACAGTGTGGACGCACAGGGCAGCTTTAGGTGAGCTCCAAGTTCAGGCCTGGCTCTGTCCACCTCCACATCATGTTCTACTATTTAATTGCCTGTGGCCCTCTAAGAACTACTAGACTGCAGTGGGACGTGACTGTGGCACTGCATTTCAGCCTGGGCAACAGAGTAAGATCCTATATTAAAAAAAACAAAACAAAAACAGAAACATAACAACCCCAAAACCACCTCCTCAAAAAACAAAAACAAAACCAAATCAAATTTAAAAAGCCTGCAATTATGACTTGCCAGGCTTCATGAAGCAAATCTAAGTTTCGTACAAACTGTTAAATCATGTGATGTGGCCTAAGCGTCAACCCTTTGAACTGCCAGCTCCATCATTTCAGGGCATGCCAATCATTAGGAATACATACCACCTTCAATCTCATGGAATATCTGTGTCGTTTATTTTTCAAGAGCATGCAAAGTTTTCCTCAACAGCAGAGAGCTTTTGCGTAGTGGAAGAACAAACTAAGCCAATAGCAAACGTAAAATGACTAATTTTTATTTCTTACACTTTTAATGCTAAGTAAAATGTTGGGATTTTTCCATAATGCATATGTGTTAATTATGTTTGATTCATTTCACTACTAAATATTTACATTTTGGATTCTAAATTACAGAATGCTCAGAAGTGGCATGTGCAGAATCAGCAGATTGTAAGGAAGAGGGCAACTCACTAATGCAAATGGTCTGAAAGACAGATGACAATGTTCCTGCTAAATGTGCTCTTCAAATGTATCTACAGGACAGTCCGATATTTTAAAAAGAGGAAAATGTTTCCAGGACTTGTCACTCTGTATTCTATACAACAGCTATTTTAATTCTCTTCTTCCAGGAGATAGGGCAGCCTTTTCCTACTATTGTTTAAACTTTGCTCCCTTTTGGTAAACAAATCCCTCAAGGCTGGGGTTTTTGAAAACGCCATTCATGCCCCTCCCCCGTTGGTTTCATTTATATAGGCTCTTTTGTAAATAGCTTTTTCTTTCCCCAAATATACAATTGGTTTACCATATTGACTATTACTTTGAATTTATGCTATTGGCTTCCTTGTGTGCTCCAGTTCTTTCCTCCCACCGAAGATTGAATCCGCTAGGCCAGGGGTCGGCATACTTTTTCTGTAAAGTGCCAGGTAGGAAATGCTTTGGGCTTTGACGGCTGCTACTCAACCCTGCCAGGTAATGCGAAAGCCGCCACAGACAACGCAGAAACAAATGAGCGTGACCGTGTTCCAGTAAAGTTTTACGGACAATGAAATCGGAATTTCACGTAATTTTCACGTACCACAGAGTATATTTCTTTTGATTTCTTTTCAACCATTAAAAAAAGTAAAATAAAAATTCTTAGCAGGCCTTAGAATAACAGGCAGCAGGCGGGCGGTAGTTCATCGCCCCAAAGCTAGAGGAATGAGACCCTCTCGAGTCGCGAGGATCAAGATCCTGGCCACTTCTCCCAACTGCGCGGTCTCTGGGAGGCAGCGTTCCCATTTTCAGGATTTTTCCGGGGCGCTAGAGCACCACGCCATTAGGAGTCCACGTCCTCCTCGGCAGGCCATCTATCAGTTCTGTGAAGGTGGCAGGAGTCCCGGCAGGGCTTTCAGGGCGCAACCAAGTCCCGGGCTCCAGCACAGAAACCCTATAGAGACACCTACAGGCCCCAGCGAGGCGGCGCGGCGCGGTAGTGGCGAGCAGGTACGCACTCACCTGGCTCCAGTTCGAGTCCTCCCAAACACAGCGGAGAGGCGACGGCCAAGCGCTGCCAGTCCCCAGTGCGCCACTACCCGCAGCTCGCTCCCCGAGAGGCCAACGCCCTCCCGGGTTAGAGGTGGCCACCGGAGGCCCCACTCCATCCGGCTCAGCGCCGGGTTCCAGTCCCCGTTGGGGCGGAGCTCCGGCGAGCTTGGCCTCTGGCGCGCGCCCCTGCCCGGCTCCCGCCCTTCCCTATCGGGGGCGCGCGCGGCCCGGCCGGCCCTGACGCGTGCCCGCTTCACCCTCGCTCCGCTCCGACCGGTTCCGCCGCCGTGCGCGCCGCCTGCGCTCCCGCTGCGGCGAAGCTGCCAGCTCGGGAGCCAATTAGCGCTCGGCGAGGCGGCGTCCACTTCCTCGTCGTCCTGGCGCGCGCTCTCGACGGCTCTGGCGGCCGCGGGGCGGGGAACTCTGCGGAGCCGCTCTGCCTGCGTCGGCTCGTCTCTCAGCCTAGGGTGGGCGCCGGACCTGAGGCGCACGGCTGTAAGCCAGATAAAAAGCAACCTCGGGGTGCCCGGAGTTCCAGGTGGCGGCAGTTGGTGGACTTTTCTGCGGGGCCTTAAGGATTTGCAGCTCCAGGAAGCGAGATGTCGAAGCCGCCACCGAAACCAGTCAAACCAGGTGAGGGAGGCGCTCGCCGGGTCCTCCAGCCGCCGCGGTGCCGGCTCCTCCTCTGCCGCTTGGCAGGGAGGACCCGGTGCGCACCCGGCCCCGAGCCTGGCTTCCGAGATCCGCCCCAGCTGGATGGGGGCTCTTAGTTTTGCTGCAGTCGCTGTTAAGGGGGAAGGATCGATTTGATACCAAGAGGATTTCGAGGATTAAAAAATATGTATTTTAAAGGGGAGTCAGCCTCACTTTTGCAACATTGTCATTCGCTGAAACTTTCAGAGGGTGTGTGGCAGCGTCCCATGGAAGTTTTCCGGAAAGACAGGGCCATTGATCTCCCTTTAAAAAATGTCTTGAAATGGTCTTTTGCCACTTCCTCTTTTCTCAGTGTTTGTTACTGTCAATTTAGGGTTCCTGACCGGCCAGAGTGAACGGGAAGTGCAATGCTTGCAGGGTGGGGTGGGCGAGCGAGCCTCCTCCGGGATTTCACTGAAGAGCCGCGTTTGAAACTGACCTCGGGATCTTGGGAAGAGCGTTTAGAAAACCCTGTACTCGCGCTCCCTGTGGAAAGAATCTAGCATGCGGCAGTAATCTCAGCTGTTGCTATTCGGAAGTGTAGCTATATCATCTTTTCCTTCGCTCTCCCAAAGACTTTGGCGAGCTAAACCTGAGGGCTGAGATTACTAAATTCTCAAAGCGGTTTTCTTGGCGGACTGTCCTTGTTCACTTTTGTTCTGTTCTTAGAATATTTTCTGTGATATGCAGAAATAAGAGAATTATAAAAGAGACGTTCTAATTAAAAACTGTAACATACTCTTCGGCGCTTTCGTTTGGGTGGGTAATTAGAAAGGACTGAGTATGTCAATACTGTAACAACTCTTAGGTGCATTCGTTTGGGTAGGTATTTAAGGGAAATGCAGGAAATGGAAGATAAGTGGCTCCGATGTATTCTTGGTTTTTTCTTCCCATCTCGTGTAATTTCGGTATAGCGAAATGCTGAAATTTAATCCATTTACATCAAATTTTGAAGTAACTTTTGTTGCAAGAGATAAGAGTTTCAGTGATTTTTTTTTCCTTGATCTTCCTAAACTCTGCAGCTTTCATACTTTCCTAGTTTTCTTTCTTTGCGTTCCTACAGTTGGAGTATGAAGTTTCTTTATTTGATAATCATGTACGTAAGTATGTGGAATAGTCCTTCACTGAGGACTTACATCTTGGTGGGCTGAGTGTGAAGGAAGTTACCGAGACTGGCTCTGCCCGGGACAAAGATGGGGCACAGCTAGAGTTGGGCTCTGCTTTGCATTAGGTGTGGAATCTGATGAGAAATTTCCATTTTAAGAGCTTATGTAGGCTTGGAGCGATGGCTCACGCCTGTAATCCTAGCACTTTGGGTGGTCGAGGCGGGTGGATCAGGAGGTCAGGAGTTCAAGACCAACCTGGTGAAACCCTGTCTCCAAAAAAAAAAAAAAAAAAAAAAAAGGCCGGGCGCGGTGGCTCAGGCCTATAATCCCAGCACTTTGGGAGGCCGAGGCGGGTGGATCACGAGGTCAAGAGATCGAGACCATCCTGGTCAACAAGGTGAAACCCTGTCTCTACTAAAAATGCAAAAATTAGCTGGGCATGGTGGTGCACGCCTGTAGTCCCAGCTACTCGGGAGACTGAGGCAGGAGAATTGCTTGAACCCAGGAGGCCGAGGTTGCGGTGACCCGAGATCGTGCCATTGCACTCCAGTCTGGGTAACAAGAGCAAAACTCCATCTCAAAAAAAAAAAAAAAAAAAAAAGCAGTGCATATATATGAAGTAGCTTTCTAAACTTCTAAACTCAGGTGCAAATCAGGACCTCAAGTATCTAACAATGCAGCGTTATTCTTTGATAGCTAAACAATATTTTATCTTTTTCTGACCAGCTGCCTGTTGAAATACGTTATTTTTCAGGCGCGGTGGCTTAGGCATGTAATCTCAGCAATTTGGGAGGCCGAGGCGGGCATATTATGAGGTCAGGATACGGAGACCAGCCTGACCAACAGGGTGAAGTCCCGTCTCTGCTAAAAAAAAAAAAAATTAGCCGGGCATGGTGGTGCTCGCCTATAATCCCAGCTACTCAGGAGGCTGAGGCAGGAGAATTGCTTGAACCTGGGAGGCAGAGGTTGCAATGAGCCAAGATCATGCCATTGCACTCCAGCCTGGGTGACACAGGGAGACTCTGTTTCCATAAAAAGAATGCCCTGAGAAATAGTTTATGAGTTTTTTTTTTTTTTAATCTCTTCAGGCATATTAAATGATGTCTGTGTTGAAAATGGAGGGACTTTGGCAGGTATATGTGTGTGCACACAGTAGCGTATACTTGTGTATTCATGCAAACTTAGGGGTTTAGGGATAATCCTGTTACTAATTGTGGATATATTCCCAGGAATCTGCTTTCTCATATCAGAAAACTATGGTTAAACATGACTGGTGTTTAGAAGGAACTCCGCATTTTATTTTATTTTAATTTGTTTTCTCTGGTCCTTGATTCAGGATACAGGAAATTTTGGATCAACATTAATTTATAAATGAGATTCAGACACAAATGGGTTTGTTAGTTTAGTAATTTACAGTGAGAAACATTATTGTGAATCAGACTTGAACTAAAGCGATGGCCAGAAGCAGTGGGTCATGCCTGTAATCCCAGCATTTTGTGAGGCTGCAGTGGGAAGATTGCTTGAGGCTAGGAGTTTGAGACTAGCCTAGGCAACATAGCAAGACCCAGTCTCAACAGAAAACAAAAAACAAAAACAGGAGTGTCCTATTATAGTATGGTACCACATTTACTGTGTGTTAGGTACTGGTCTAGTCACTTTTACATGTGTTAATGCATTTGTTGCTCTCAACAGTCTTATGAGGTCAGTACCATTATATTATTCCTGTTGCATAGATGGGGAAATAAAGATGCACACAAATGTTATTTAACTTGTGTAAAGTCAGCAGTTAGAATGGGGGATATGGCAGGCAGATTAAAACCTAGGTGGTCTGGCTTTGAAGTCTGCACTCTTAACCATTTGCCTTAAGTCATGGTGCTCTATTCACATTGGTGGTTATGTGTATTTTAGAGGCAGTGGTCAGGAAGTGAAAAGGAAGGGTCCTCTGGTCCTCAGACCTTCTTTGTCACAAATGCACATACAGGTCACCCACTGGTTAGTACAGCAAGGAGAGTGGTGCTGTTTTACGTTCTTGTCCTGCAGGCAAGCTACATGGATAAAAATCTCCAAAGACAGCATGGGATTGGGGGCTTTGGGGTTGTATTTAATTTTATGGTTTGTTTATACCCTACCTCATGCCAAAAGGACTTCTAAAAATATACATGATCTGAGAGAGAGAAAAAATAAA
Source organism: Callithrix jacchus (assembly GCF_049354715.1). Taxonomy (NCBI): domain Eukaryota; kingdom Metazoa; phylum Chordata; class Mammalia; order Primates; family Cebidae; genus Callithrix; species Callithrix jacchus. The sequence continues at coordinate 84,796,948 of NC_133502.1, forward strand.
GATAAAGCAAGGTCATCTAGAGGAAGGAAAGAATAATAAGATGAAACGAGGAAAAGCTAGCTAATAGACAATGCATGTAGTAAGGTCACTGCAGATTTGGCTCTCAGCTGCAAGCAGAGAGAAAAAAGATTTCAAGATTCATAGCGCTCATAAAATTAAAATGTGTTATTTGCTCTGAAAAGTAGGTATTTTAATGGCATTGAGATTTGAGACAGATTTTTCCTGTGGGTTCTCTTAAAGTGTTGGAGTGGCCTGGATAGCTGTAGCAGAATACAAGACTGAACACCCTAACCGTTTTTCTTTTTTTTTTTTTCCCCTAGCCGTTTTTCTTATAGCTTCTTTCAGAGCAAGATTTGGGCAAAACAGCTTGGCTCAGTTCAGTAGACAATACTAAAAGGAAAGGAGCTAGGTGAGTAAGGACAAAGGACTCACTGGAAGATATTAGAAGCAACGGACATTAAGCTATAATGCAGGCTAATAGCATCTTTCTGGCTGATCATCATATCCCCAACAGGGAAGTCCTTGGGCAGATGCTAGTGGGAGATCCTAGTCATTTTTGTACCATCTGGAGGATAAATCAGGGTTACCTTGTTTGGGTTTTTGGACATACTCAGAATTCATTTGCTAAACAAACGTTTCTTAATAAATGTAGCTCATATTTTAGGCCCTGTGCTAGACACGGGTTCCAAGGAACACTAACCTAAGGTATCATTCACGAGGGTCCTGAGTCTTATAGGGAAGACATATATATCTACAGATATTACCTAGAGTGTCCCATATCTACAACTGGATGGCTGATCTTATTTATTTTGTTTAAAAAAAAAAAAAGCTTGTAATTAAAAATATGAGTAATTTTTTTATTTTTAGAAAATTTGGAAAAAGGTAAAGATAAATAATAAATATGTAACTAAAAATATAGAAATCAGGCTGGGCACGGTGGCTTAAGCCTGTAATCCCAGCTACTTGGGAGGCTGAGGCAGGAGAATCGCTTGAACCTGGGAGGCGAAGGTTGCAGTGAGCCGAGATCGCGCCATTGCACACCAGCCTAGGTAACAAAAGCGAAACTCCGTCTCAAAAAAAAAAAAAAAAAAATATATATATATATATATATATATATATACATAATCCCTGTCATCTACTGATAATCACTCTTTATATTTGGCTGAATATTCTTTCAGGTGTCTTTTTTCTTCACATCCCTTTCATTTCAAAAAAGAAAATAAAAACAGTTAACCTCAGGTATCTCAGCTTCTGTTTGAAATGTCTTGCTGTTGGTTGGCATATATTTCTGAAAGCCTATATGGTACTGCCAACATTCTGCTTGAAAAATCAATTCTGTTACAGTTTGACCTTACCTTGCTTACCGATTTTGTTTCTGTAGAATCGTTTGGCCATACGAGGTCTGTCACTGAAACTTTCTCCCTTAACTGTTAGCTGTGCCACCATGGTACTCTACTAAGATGTGTTGCAATTTCAAAGTCTTCAGCTCATTTTTTTATGGTACCCTCTTTCTTTCTTTATGTTTTTTTTGTTGTTGTTGTTGTTGTTGTTTGTTTTTTTCTTTTTGAGATGGGGTTTTGCTCTGTTGCCCAGGCTGCTCTTGATCTCCTGGGCTCAAGTGGTCTTTCTGCCTGAGCTTCCAGAGCATCCAGAATTATAGGTGCTCCCCACCAATCCTGGCTGGGCCCTCCTTTCCTTTTTCTGAATGAGTACAACCTCCCAGTTTTACACATAGAGCATTTATGTTGTTTTCAGCCACTCTTAAAAGACTTGCAGTTCAATTAGGGTAAATCTCTCTGGCTTGTTAGAGTGTAGAAAACAGAACTTTTGTTCTCATAAAATCTTTTTAAAAAATACTTTATTCTGAGACTTGAGTCAGGATGGGCCAAAGATACTGAATGAGATTTGGACCATAGAATCATCTCATTCTAAGCAGTTTTGATAACCCTGTATTATAGTTGGAAACCTGATATCTGACCTTGGACATTTCTTCCAAATGGCATAATGATTTTGGTGGTGGAAGTAAAGGAACATAAATATTTCATGTGCCTTGTAAAGATAAATTCATGGAACTTTGAAGAAGCAAATGTTAGTGTTTTGGGTTCTTTTGTTTTTCAGAGTAAAAAATATAAACCTTAAAATACATCATATACATGCTGCTTAAATAACATTTTTGAGAGAAAAAGGCTTTTATATAAAATGAACTCAATTTTTGTATAATTTTTTTACCCCAACAAAGGAATTAATCAAAACTGAGCAGATGAGATTGGCTTTGAAATATGCACATGAATAGTCTTCATTTATAAACTTGATACTTTTTATACACAATGGCAGAATAAAGTCTGAGAAACATCTTGAAAATTTTAGAATGATTATGAGGATGATCATTTATTTGGCCCTTTATGTCAGGCACATCACCCAGCACTTGTATACTCTTCTTTTTTTTTTTTGAGACGAAGTCTTGCTCTGTCGTCCAGGCTAGAGTGTAGTGGCACAATCTCAGCTCACTGCAATCTCCAACTCCCGGGTTCAAGTGATTTTCCTGCCTTAACCTCCCAAGTAACTGGATTTACAGGTGCCCGCCATCATGCCTGGCTGTTTTTTTTATTTTTAGTAGAGATGGGGTTTCACCATCTTGGCCAGGCTGATCTTGAACCCCTGACATTGTGATTCACCCGCCTTGATTTCCTCAAGTGCTGGGATTACAGGCATGAGCCACTGTGCCCAGCCTGCTCTGACTTTTTTTTTTCTTTTTTTTTTTTTTTTTTTGAGATGGAGTTTCACTCCTGTTTCCCAGGTTGGAGTGCAATGGCACGATCTTGCCTCACTGCAACCTCTGCCTCTCGGGTTCAAGCCATTCTCCTGCCTCAGCCTCCTGAGTAGCTGGGATTACAGGCGTGCACCACCATGCCTGGCCAATTTTTGTATTTTTAGTAGAGACTGGGTTTCTCCATGTTGGTCAGGCTGGTCTCAAACTCCTGACCTCAGGTGATCCGCCCGCCTCGGCTTCCTAAAGTGCTGGAATTACAGGCATGATTGGGCTTTTCTTGTAGCTTTGCTACAAAGCAGCAAAGGCTGGAGATTGTGTGCCTCTGATCAGCACTCCTCCCTTCTGGAAATAGTGGGGTCCCCTCCCTTTGTGTTTCAGCATTCCCACAATTTGACTTACATGACTAGTGTGGTGAGATTTTCTGATACACACCTTATACCTTAGGGCATAACAGAACCCATTGTCAAAGTTGTGCTTGCTTGCTTAATGGACTGGGGAAGACAAACTACATTTTAAAAAAATTACAGAGACACCGTTCAGTGGGCTGATAGGAGTGAGCTGTCAAGATTCTCTATCAAAGGAGTTTCAAAAAAATTTACAGGCCGGGCACAGTGGCTCACATCTGTAATCCTGGCATTTTGGGAGGCCCAGGTAAGCAGATTGATTGAGCCCAGGAGTTTGAGATCAGCCTGGGCAACATGGTAAAACCTTGTCTCAACAACAAATACAAAAAAATTAGCTGGGCTTGGTGGCATGTGTTTGTAGTCCCAGCTACTCGAGAGGCTGAGGTGGGAGGATCACTTGAGCCTGGGAAGTCAAAGTTGTGGCATGCCAAGATCATGCCACTGCACTCCAGCCTGGGCAGCAGAGTGAGACCCTGTATCAAATAAACAAACAAACAATACAAATATTAGAACCTAGAGAACTTCCTGGTTCATTTAAATGACTACATGGTATTCTGAGCTCATTTAACCAGACCCTAATTAATGTACTTCTGGATTGTTTTCAATCTTTTGTGATAACAAATAGACTCCCAACAGTATTGTTGCTTACAAGTGTAAATCCACAGGATAAAGTCCTGGCAGTGGGATCTGTTGTTTCAGAGGGTATGTGCACTGCTGTTTTCATAGAAATTTCCAAATTGTGGCTGGGCATGGTGGCTCACGCCTGTAATCCAAGCACTTTGGAGGCCAAGGTGAGCAGATCACCTGAGGTTGGGAGTTCAAGACCACCTGGCCAACATGGTGAAACACCATCTTTAAAAAAAAAAAGAAAAAGAAAAAGGAAAAAAAAATTTCCAAATTGCTTTTCAACGAGGTATTACCAGTTTGCTTCCCTACCAAAAAGGTATGAGCATGTCTTAAACAGAAAAATCACAGTGCTTGTGATAGGAGATGTTATCAAAGTGTATTAGAGAGCTGGGGAGCAAAGGGCAAGGAGCTTGAGGACACTGAGAAGATGTAGGGAACAGGAGTAATTTAAGCAGAGTTCTGAATGCTAAGAGTTTGCTGGGCAGCAGACAGAGAAAAGTCATTGGATTCAGACAAACCTGAAATAATGTATCCTCTTACCCACATTTGTCCAAGGGCTAAGCTTCTTTCAGAGAAGACAAGGAAATTTGGTGTGTGCATAGAGAACTGTGAACCAGCTAATTTTCTCTGAATTAAAGAGAAGCCCATTTACCCAGTGTAACAGTTTGTGAAAATGGTATTGCTCCACACAGAAAGCAAGAATTTAAATGCACACATCAGCCCTCTTCACAGATTGCTTATCTGTTTCTCAGAGTGTTAACAGTTGCCGTAGGTGTTTAGTTTACTACAGGAATGAGCGTAAGAGGTTCAGCAACTGCAAATCAATTAAACAAGTTACTGGTGTGACTGGTGTGGCCACCTCCTTTTTATTCTTCCAGTCATTTCCCACTTTATGTCTGCACATCCGTAGAATTTTTAGAAAGCCACAAAGCAAATTTCTCAACTTACATTTGGGATAAGAGTTGGGGGATATTTGTATATTTATATTTATAATTTTTTGGAGACAGAATCTCGCTGTCACCAGGCTGGAGTGCAGTGGTGATCTCAGCGCACTGCAACCTCCACCTCCGGGATTCAAGTGATTCTCCTGCCTCAGCCTCCCGAGTAGCTGAGATTACAGGCATCTGCTACCATACACAGCTAATTTTTGTATTTTTGGTAGAGACGGGGTTTCACCATGTTGGCCAGGATGATCTCGATCTCTTGACCTTGTGATCCACCTGCCTTGGCCTCCCAAAGTGCTGGAATTACAGGCGTGAGCCACCACACCCAGCTATTTGTGCATTTTGATTGGCAGGGAATTTTCAAACTCTTTAGCATCCCTTATAATTTGATAAACTATTTTGGTTTTATATTCTTGGGATCCAAGAATGCATCTAATGTGGATCTTTTCTGCCAGGTGCTCCCAATTTTCAGGGAGCCTGAGGGCAATTTGAATTCAAATTATGGGAGACCCTCTAACCAACTCAATTTATACTCATGCTAGAGGGACTGTCTCAGGCCCCTTACAAGGGTCTCTGTGGCATCCCTACACCAGGAATTTTGCTTGGTTCTGAGAAACTCATGGATTCCATTTTAGGATTCCCGGCTTCCCAGCCCAGACTCACTCCTGTGAGACAAAGAAATGACTTCAACCTGAAGGTTATCCTGGAATGTCTGTGTGACTTCTAGGAACTTCCTGATCAAATCCATGTTTGGGGAGAAGATGCTTCCAAACTCTAGCTCGCTAAGTGTGGGTGAGAGGGATGTTGGCTGAAAGAAGCTGCTCTAGGTTTTAGACACAGTTGGCAGGTATCTTAGACTCCAGAAGATTTGGAGGATCTCAGAGTCTCATCCTTCCTTACTTGAAAACCAGATGCTTATGCTTAGCTCTGAAATGTTGACTACCCAGGTTCACAGGACTTTCCGGCTAGCATGTATTCTTTCACTGTTTTTTTTGGGCTTATGGTTTTGTTTGATTTGTGCTCAGATTTGTTTGATGCTAGCCCTGGGAGGACTTCATCTGCAGGTATTCCTACTGGTTTTTCAGGCAAGGAAAGTGTCCATGAAACACTGCAACAGAAACCATTGCCATCAAAGTTAATATTCTGAATAGTGTGCCAAACTTCAAATTGTTTTCAACCATATTTTTCCTTTGGGGAATAAATCATTCTCTTTGATCTCTCTTCATTCAGGTCATTCAAACAACTGCTTCTAGAACCTGGGCCTATCTTAAGCTGAAATGTGAAGTAGGAGTCACTACTATGGTGACTGTCTGCTTCCACTTTCAGGGAACCCTTCTGACAGGGCTTCTGGTCCTTGCCTCAGGCCTTTGAAAACCTATTCTGTATCTAAATATTGGGGCTTTAAAGTATAAATCCAAAATAAAACTCTAAGCTCCCCAACCAGTAGAATGGACCCCTTTCTCAGCCAGAGTTAACCTGAAAAACTAGTTCAGACCATGACAAACTGAGTTATAATCAACTTTACATTTTCCAGACATCAAGTCTTCAGTGTCTTGATGGCCATTTATGAACAACCACATTTGTCAAGGGTCTCATTGGAATCTGTGCATATAAAGCCACAGACATATTCAGGTCTACAGAGTTGATGTTACTGAGTTATAATCAACTTTACATTTTCTAAACATAGAAGTCTAATGAGGGTTGGACATACCTCATTATGAGTAGGACGAACTTCTAGTCCTCCTGCCATCCACCCCTCACCACTTTTTTTTTTTAAAGCAGTAGCTCTATTAGCACCAAGTTTGTAGTTAGCTTGCTAGGTGACCTTTATAAGTCACTAGACCACTCTACGCCTCAGTTTCTTTTGTTTCTTTTTCTCTCTTTGAGGCAAGTGTCTGGTTCTGTCACCCAGGCTGGAGTGTGGTAGTGATCTTGGGCTTACCACAACCTCTCCTTCCTGGGCTCATGTGATCCTCCCACCTCAGCCTTCCCAGTAGTTGGGACTGCAGGTGTGCATCACCATGCCTGGCTGATTTTTGTATTTTTTGTAGAGACAGGTGTTAAATGTGCACTCTGAACATTTAGCTCTGCCACTAAACAGCCTTTGTATGAGCAACATGGCTGTCTATGGGTGGGCTGAGTCCAAAAAGAGAGTCAGTGGAGGGCGGTGGGATAGGATTTGGTTTTATAGGTTTGGAGTAGGCAGTGGAAAGTTATAGAAGTTATAGTTCAGGGCAGTTTTTGCAAGCTGGAATGGGGTCCTAGGGTCTGGAGTCACAAGGTTGACCAAAGTTGGTTAAAAAGTCCTTATCAGTTGAGGGAGGAATAAGGAACAATAGAAGAATGTCTCAAAGTTAATTAGGTGCTGCAGGGGTTGATAATTTCTTCTCCTGTTGTGGTTTTCCAGTTACTTCAGACTTTCTAGTTCCAGGAACTCATCTGGAGTGTACGTGCAGGTCACAGAGGTTACCATGCTGTCCATGGCATGGTCCTTCAGCCTGAAGGAACTTACAACAGGGTTTCACCATGTGGCCCAGGCTAGTTTCTTCATCTCATGCTAAATCTGATTCTAAATCTTCTTCATGGCCTTACACTGGCCTCTCAAATAATTTCTCACATTTCTGGCTAATTTCATCTCATGCTCCTTCTCCTAGACACTGGGGCTATTTTTGATGGTCTCTGGGGCCATTTTCAATGGTCTGGAGAGTAACTCCCAGCTACTCTCAGTGCTCAGCAGCATGTGGATAGAAACATATGGAAGAATTAAACACATCAAGAAAGGGCTTTTTGTACATCCAGATTTCCATGAGAAACAACAAAGAGACGGGAAAGGATAGGATGAGGGTTAGGAAGGGGACGAAATGTATTAATAATTAGGTCTGATCTGATTTCACTTAGGCTTTGGCAATGTAGGGCAGCATTTTTTTTTTCTTTTCTTACAGCTGTCTAGAGAGAGAGAACACTGGGGTCACCCTGCAGGAATGTGTCTGGGGCTTTATATGCATAGATTCCAATGAGACCCTTGCAAAATGTGGTTGTCATGAATGTCCATCGAGATCCTGAAGACTCTTGTTTGGAAAACGTACAGTTGGTTATAACTCAGTAACGTCAACTCTGTAGACCCAAGTTATAAGAATACTATGTATTCTACTAGATTTTAGAAATTCTCTGTAAAATATCATTCAGGTTCCTCTTGTCTTCTCTCATTTTTTCCCATCTCTTTTGGAGGCGGTAGTTTTAAGCCATGGATTCAAATTCAGACCATCCTTTACAGAAATTGTCGTATTTGATTCCAGAGAGGAGGGTTTTCAGAGCTTTTCTCTAGAAGTGGGAGGACTAGTCTTCCACTAAGAATGATTCTCTGCCTACCCATCACTCTGCCAGTTATACTGGCAGAAATCAAAAGCCTCTTTTTTTTCTTTTTTAAATAAAATAACATATTTATAGAGATTCTGATAAAGTAGCTCTTTTTTTTTTAAATTAAGAAAAGGTCTTGTTCTGTTGCCCAGGCTGGGGTGCATAGCTCACTGCAGCCTCAACCTCCTGGGCTTAAGTGACCCTCCCACCTCAGCTTCCTGTGTAGCTGGGACTACAGGCATGTGATGCCAAGTCCAACTATTTTAAAACTTTTTTGTAGAAATGGGGTCCCATTATGTTGCCCAGGCTGGTCTGATGGGGTCTCCATAGTGGGACCGCCTGGGTACAAACAATCTTCCAATGTGAGCCTCCCAAAATGTTGGGATTATAGGCATGATCCAGCACATCCAGCCAAAATGGCAGTTTTAAGGACATAGGATTGTACTTATGGAAATAAATTTTGTTGCTATGGCTTTATAATACAAACAAAAATCATTCTATTCATATTTGAAAATTATTATAATGCTCAAGTGTTAGTTTTCCACTAAGTATTTTTAAACCAAAGGTAAAGAACTACAGTTTGTTAGGACAGATAGCAAGGGACAGCAGGTTACTTCTACATCTAGACAGTGGGTATAGAAGGAGAGCAAATTGCTAGTGATTATTCTGAAAGCCTACAATTTAAATGACCACTGCATATTGGTGGCAAGCCACTGCCCCAGAGAGCACTGGTTTTTCTCTCTTCTGTCTCTGTGAGCGGAGGTTATTCTCACTGCCACACCATCCACATCTTAAATAGTAAATAGTTTGCAGGCTCAAGGGCTTGGAAAGGGAACGGGGCATTCCTAAAAGTTTATGAGCAAATTCCGTTGTCTCCATTCCCTCCCTCTCTGTTCATGTGCTTGTGTTCATAAAAAGATAAAATGATCTTCTGGGCATCCATCAGTGAAAAATAATTTTTTTTTTTTTAAGTCTCTGAGGCCAGGCCTGATGGCTCACACCTGTAAACCCAGCACTTTGGGAGGCCAAAGCAAATGGATCACTTGAGGTCAGGAGTTTGAGACTAGCCTGGCCAACATGGTGAAACCCTGTCTCTGCTAAAAATACAAAAATTAGCTGGGAATGGTGGCGCAAGCCTGTAATCCCAGCTACTCAGGAGGCTAAGGAAGGAGAATCAGTTGAACTCAGAAGGCAGAGGTTGCAATGAGCTAGTATCAGGCCACTGCACTCCAGCCTGGGTGACACAGTAAGACTAAGAAAAGAAAAGAAAAGCCTCTGAGCAGCTGCAGGTTAGGGGTAGGTGTGACCTGGGGCCCTGGCAAGGCTAAAGATAAGAATATGATATTAGAAGTATTGTCACAACTCTCATTCCTTCCAGGGAGAAAGGGGAATTTCCACAAGAATGGGCCTATAATTTACCCAATTTTAATTACAGCCCCAGAAACCACAACTTTTCACTTGCCTGGCCTTGCCGTTCTCTGGGGAAATCCTAAAGGAATCCATTCACTTGTGCTCCCCTTCCTCCACTCCTCATCCTAGCTGACTTGGGAAAATACCTTGATATTTATTTGGGTTAAAATTCTCCCCTGGCCTTTTTGGGAGTCCCTTGGACTTCTCCAGTCTTTCCAGATTCTCCTGACTTCTGCCTAACCCGTCCTTCTCATAAACAATCTCAACTCTCAGGACCAGGCCAAGCCGGAGGAGGAACTCACCACCTGGGCTGTCTGGGCGGAGCCCTGGAATGGAGTGGCGGGTCGTGGCATCCCGTCAGACATTTCCAGGTCACCAGGCAAGCCACTTTTATGATAGGAATGTGGCTCTGAGGAACACAGCACCAACATTTTGAAGTAGCACTGGTGTGACTTGAGAGAGGATAGAATTAGGGAAACAATTTTCAGTTAAAGGCTGTTGTCTTAGTGAGTAGATGATCTTGGAAGAAACAGATGCCTTGGATACCTGGTTAGTTTCTCATAGATGGCCTTGCTGAACTGGTTTTCCTCTTTTTGGATCTGTTAGAATTTGAGATACAGACTTTTGTGGAGGCTCTTGGATGTGCTACATGAGAACATTTGAATCCTTCTGTTTTCTGAACAAAGAGGGGCTCCATTTTCAAAGATACTGATAGTCCTTTGCTCTTTACTTTTTCCTCTTGTGTTCTGTAATCTTTTTCATGTGTCCAAAGTTTGTATTATTTTACTAGCATTCTAGTATTAGCTAGAAATAGTAAAATACCCTCAGGTACAAACTTGGCTCCTGTGTATCTGTTGGGTCAGCTTTGATTGGGCATATCCTGGTCTCTATATCAGGTTTGAAAGGGGTTCTGCTGTAAATAAAGGGCACATTTATATCATCATGTTGTCTTGCTAGCATGTGTCTTCATAAAGAACCAAGACTAAGGCCACTTTAAAAAATGTTAGTTGTTGTTTTCTTTAGAAATGGCTTCTTATCCTGTCACCTAGGCTAGAAGGGCAGTGGCACAAATGTAGCTCACTGCAGCCTCCTGGGCTCAAGCTGTCCTCCTGCCTCAGCTTCCCAAGTAGCATATATTACTGTAGGTGCACAGTACCTACAGTACTGCCCCAGCTAATTTTTTATTTATTAATTAAAAAATTACTGCCCCAGCTAATTTTTTAAGCTGTCCTTCTGCCTCAGCTTCCCAGGTAGTGCACATTACTATAGGCACACATTACTGCCCCAGCTAATTTTTTATTTATTTTTCTGTTTTTGTAGAGATGGAGTCTTGCGCTGTTGCCCAGGCTGATCCTAAACTCCTGGCCTCAAGTGATCCTCCCACCTTGGCCTCCCAAAGTGCTGGGATTACAGGTGTGAGCTACCACACTCAGCCAGTGAGGGTTTTTTTATATTATATTCCGAGAGCATTTTATGTGGCTAATGGTACCAGATATCTAAATCTGAAACTTTTCTATTTCATCTCTAAACAGTGGATGCACACATTGATATATGAAATGCTGGTGTTTTTTTACACTGTGAGTGGTGACTTGGTAGGTAGTGAAGTCAATATGATATGACTAGCATCCTGAAAATAGGAAAATAGAATAAGAACAAAAAATATCAGAGTGAATCACTCAAAGTAAGGATAAGAAATTTGTGTAAGCCATTTTTTAAGTTTATGAGTGTGCATATCCTGATATGAAATATATTTCTTGCTATGGATCTCAAAAAAGTTTGAAAACCTCTAGAATATGTTCATGCCCCAGCCTAATTTCTCATCATTTTTTTATCCCAGGCTTCAGGCATGTTGATTGACTGGATGTTCTTAGCCCCCGCTTCCTGAATTCCAGACCCTGCTCTTTATTCTGGGGCTGCCTACCCCTGCGCCTTTTTGCATGGGAAACTACTGTTTGTTTTTTAAATTTTTTTTCTATTCCTGTGGCATCACAGTGGATAACTACTGTTATCTCCAAAATTAAAGTAGATGTCACCTCCCATAATAGCCTGCACTGACCTTGAAAGTCTTCTCACTTTAGATGTGTTAATTTAGATGTCCCTGTGTTCTCAGTTTTGTGGGTGTATTAGGCATGGCTTTTTGTGTGTGTGTGTGTGATCAGGAAGATAAAGGATAAAGGAGGACTCATAATGGTAACTACATTGCTGATAAATCAAATACAAGTAGGCCAGGTGTGGTGGCTCATGCTTGTAAACCCAGCACTTTAGGAGGCCTAGGTGAGCTAATTGCTTGAGGCTAGGAGTTTAAGACCAGCCCATGCAACATAGTGATACTCTATCTCTACAAAAAATAGAAAAAAAAATTAGCTGGATGTGGTAGCATGTGCCTATCCAGGATGTTGAGGCACAAGGTTCACTTGAGCCTAGGAGTTGAAGATTACATCGAGCTGTGATTGCATCACTGTACTGTAGCCTGGGTGACAGAGCAAAACCCTGTCACAAATAAAGAAAAAATAAATACATAAAATAAAATACAGGTACCTTGTAAGTTATTCTATAAAAGGGCATTAAAAGAGAACACATTTTCCTGATTGTATATGGGATACCTATTCATTCATTGTAGACAATTTAGAAAATAAAGAAGAAAATAAATAACGACTCATAGTTCTACCACTCAGAGATAACAGTTAACATTTTGGTGTTGTTTCTTTCCAGTTTTTCTTCTGTGTAGATTTTTGTTTTATGTAGCTGATTGCATATATAATATCACCACCAGCCTTTTTTTCATAACAACAAAAGTTAAGTGTATACCCCAAAAGCTAAATTTTAAGGGACACGATAAACTCTTATTTTTAGTTATGGTAATTCCCTCTATCACTAGAGTGCTGGAGTGCCAGAGTGCCAGGCTGGAGTGCAGTAGCACAATCTCAACTCACTGCAGCTTCCACTGCCTGGGTCAAGAGATTCTGTCACCTCAGCATCCCAAGTGGCTGGGACTCACAGACGTACACCACCACACCCGGCTAATTTTTTTTTATTATTTGTAGACAAGATCTTGCTGTGTTGCCCAGGCTGGTCTCAAAACTCTCGGGCTCCAGCAGTTCTCCTGCCTCAGCCTCTCAAAATGCTGAGATTACAGATGTGAGCTTCGTTTGCTTAAAAAAAAGCATTATGGGCTCAGCGTTGTGGTTCATGCCTATAATCCCAACACTTTGGGAGGCTGAGGCAAATAGATCTCTTGAACCCAGGAGTTCAAGGGCAGCCTGTGCAACGTGGTGAAATTCCGTCTCTACTAAAAATATTAAAAAAAATAATAATAACCTACCCCCAGTGTGGTGGCACAAGCCCGTAGTCTCAGCTACTTGGGAGGCTGAGATGGGATGATTGCCCGAGCCTGGGAAGTCAAGGCTGCAGTAAGCTGTGATTGTGGCATTGTACTCCAGCCAACGCGACTTGAGTGAGACCCTGTCTCAAACAAAAAACGCATTATGGCTAGGTGCAGTGGCTCACACCTATAATCCCAGTGCTTTGGAAGGACAAGGCAAGAAGATTGCTGGAACCTAGGAGTTGAAGACCAGCCTGGGTAACAGCAAGACCCCATCTCTACAAAATTTTTTTTGAAAAGTTAGCTGGGCATGGTGGCTGTAGAATCCCAGCACTTTGGGAGGCTGAGACAGGAGGATCACTTGAGCCTGTGAGTTTGAGATTATAGAGAGCTATGATAAGAGCCACTACACTTTAGCCTGGGTGACAGAGTGAGACCCTGTCTCTAAAATTAAAAAATAAAAGCGTTAGAATATCTTTTGCAGGGATATCATATCTGATAAATTTTCTAATATACAGATTGAAGATTTCAATAATGCTCTCTTGCTAGTAAGGAGAAACACAAGGGATAAGTCCCAGAATAATGTAAAAAGGTGTGGTAATTAATAGTAGCTAACATTTATGGGCCCATACTGCACATCAGGAACTGCACTCAGTATATTTACATACATGGTATTTGTTTAGTGTCATTCAGTCCTTGGGTGCCAGAATTAAAAGCCCAGGATTCAGATGATCGTTTCTGGTGCCAGAGGGGCCTGAGTTTAAGGCTCTTTGTTGCCACTCCCTAATTGTGTGGACCTGGACTGGTTACTTACCCTCTCTAACTTCAGTTTCTCCAGCTATAAAATAGGGTTAATAAAACATTTACATCACAAGATTGTTTTGAGGATTAAATTCTGTGAGTTAGTACTTTGCATGGTGTCTGGCTCATGATAAGTGTCCCATAAATGTGAGTTTAGAAGGATAATTTAGTTTTGGATGAAAGATGTTGATGTTGGGGAATTTTCTCTCTTTAGTCTTGCATATATGTAATCATTTGCCCAACCAGTCATTTCATATAGGAGGAAATAGTGACCCAGATTGGTTTTGGAGTTAGGGAGAAGCATATCTTCATGCTGTGGCCCAGTACTCTGTCTGACTTCTTACTTGCCAAAAAAGAGGACTGCAGGGCAGAGGTCTGCAAACATCATCTGTAAATGGCCAAACAGTAAATATTTTAGGCATCATAGGCTGCATGTGGCGCTTTTGCAACTACTCAACTCTGCCATGGTATAATGTGAAAGCAGCCACAGGCAAAAAACAAATGAGGCCAGGTATGGTGGCTCATGCCTGTAATCCCAACACTTTGGGAGGCTGAGGTGGGCGGATCATGTGAGACCAGCCTGGCCAATGTGGTAAAACCCGTCTCTACTAAAAATAGAAAAATTAGCCAGGTATGGTGGTGTAGGCCTGTAATCCCAGCTACTCAGGAGATTGAGGCTGGAAAATTGCTTGAACCTGAGAGGCGGAGGTTGCAGTGAACCGAGATCATGCCATTATACTCCAGCCTGGGTGGCAGAGCCAGACTTTGTCTCAAAACAAAGCAAAACAAAAACAAATGAATGCTGTGCTCCTATAAAACTTTATTCATGGACACTGCATTTGAATTTCAGATCATTTTCATTATCTTGAAATAGTATTTTTCATTTTTCTCTCATCTATTTAAAAATGTAAAACCATTCTTAGTTTAAAGTTCGTACAGAAACAAGCATTGCTTTCATGGGCGAACCTTTGGACTGATCTTGCCTTTTGTGGAGGTGGCATGACCAGGGTAACTTGTTTTTTGTTTTTTAATTCCAAGAACAGAGATTGTTTTCTTCCATTTTTCCCAAGGTCTTCTCAAACTAACATTGGAAGCAGTTTGTCCTGAGATGAAGGGTTTTTAGGGACCTTTGCTTTCTTTCTCTGTTTTTTACCCAGTGAAGACAGTTGGCAAAGAGCTTGTGAGTTGAAATTTCAAACCCCGCTCTTTGGGATTTTTATGTTATATGGTGGAGACTAAATAAAATTAACCAGTGGGTGTGGTCCCTCAAGCTGTAAAGTAAACCAAGTTTGCTAAAAGGCACTGAAAACTATAAGCAAGGAAAAAAAATGGATTAGAAAGGCACAGTGTTAATAAACAGAACCCTCTTGTCAGAAAACACACAGGCTACTGTTTTTAGCAAGTCTGCTATTCCTGCAGCTGAAATCAAGACATGTTTCAAATTCCTTAGGTTTTTTTTCTATTTCTTTTTTAGATTGGGTAGGGGAAGTGGTAGGGAAGAGGTGGTGTTAGAGAGAGGAGGGATGGAAATGTCATGTTCATAGTCTTTGCTATTGGTTTTTTTTCTTTAAAGGTATATGTACAAATAGAATTGACTGAATTTGATTTATTAATCCAAGAGTGTAAGTAGGCAGGTAGAACCTTATTCATTGCATTGGAAACTATTGGGTACGGTTTTGCTCACAAAATGATTTTCTTTCCAAGGATTATAGCCTCTCTTTTTATTTTCAAGAGCACTGGGCTTTTAGGCCAGGCACAGTGGCACATGCCTGCAATCCCAGCACTTTGGGAGGTTGAGGCGGTGGATCACCTGAGGGCGGGAGTTCAAGATCAGCCTGGATAACATGGTGAAACTCTGTCTCTACTAAAAATACAAAAATTAGCCACAAATGGTGGCGGGTGCCTGTAATCCCAGCTACTCGGGAGGCTGAGGCAAGAGAATTACTTGAACCTGGGTGGCGGAGGTTGCAGTGAGCCGAGATACTGCCATTGAACTCCAGCCTGGGGAACAAGAGTGAAATTCCATCTCAAAAAAAAAAAAAGAGAAAGAAAGAAAAAACAGTGGGCTTTTACAGAATGACACCAATAGAGATCTGAGCCAGGAAGCCTGTTCTGAGCTAATCACCTCACTTATGGGTGTTGGAATCCACAAAGCTGGAGGCTGAGGGGGAGCCTATGTTGGTCCAATAGAGTACAGCTGTTTGTTATCACCCCAAGAATCAAAAACAATGGCCTTGACTCTCAGATACCATCCCATGGACTCTTCCTGTTTTGTTTTTCAACAGAAAACATCCTGTTTCATCATTCATGTTTAATAGAATAATTTAAATATGCCTCATAGAAATAATTAATACTTTTTCTTGCCTTGAGAACAGTCAGAAATGATGACACTATTTTTTTCATACTCACAGGGTATAAATTAAGAAGATTAATACTCTCTGCATGTTCTTAGACAGGTGTAAGAAAGATATATGTATATAGTAAAGCATTATTTCCCATGATTCTCTCTTGATCAAATAATTTTCTTCTTTTCGTTTTGAGAGCTCCAAGATTGTTTGTAATTATCTGCTTTTGGGGGAAATGGGAGAATATTTTTTTATATATACTTGATGAAATCCGCAAAGTAGGAAAATATTACTTATAAATCTTTATAGATTCCTGTAACAATTCCTAATTTCATCAGATAGTCTGGAGCAGTAGCTTTCAAACATTTTTTTTTACCTTGAACTTCGGTAAGATATGTATTTTTCTTGGGAACCCAGAACATAAAAACATATACAGACATGACCAGAGGTGTACACAGAAGTTCGCTTTAGACTCAGAATTCTTCCAAAATCTACCATTAAGCTCCGGATAACTGACCAGATGGTGGAATGCCTACTTTATTTGGCACACCAAGACTTCTGCTTGGGCAAGAATTATAGATTACCTAGGTAACACTCATGCCTAATCACTTTAGCAGTATCAGCAATGCAAACAAGCTGTGACATATGGATTTCTTGTTACCTTAATATTCACTTTGAAGGTTGGGTGTGGGGGCTCATACCTGTAATCCTTACACTGTGGGAGGATGAGGTGGAAGGATAACTTAAAGCCAGGAGTTTGAGATCAGCCTGGGCAACATGACTCCCAGCTCTACAAAAGATTAGCTGGATGTGTGGTACACACCTGTAATCCCAGCTACTTGGGAGGCTGAGGCAGGAGGATCTCGTGAACCCAAAAGGTTGAAGCTGCAGTGAGCTATGATTACCATTGTACTCCAGCCTGGGTGACAGAGTGAGACCCTATCTCTCTAAATAAAAAAAAATTTTTTTTAATTATTTTGAAAACAGGTAAGTTCTCTAAATATAACTTATTTACAGTGTGTGCCCTATGTGTTGGGCTGATCTTGCCTTTTGTGAAGGTGGCATGACCAGGGAAACTTTTTTTTTTTAATTCCAAGTACTGAAATTGTTTCCTTCCATTTTTTCCCAAGAAAACTTTCAATATCAGTATATTGAAATTCTCTCAGTCAGATGAATGTATAAATAATTATTCACTATTGGAGGAGTAAACTATTATAATAATTAATGATAATGAATCTGAACTTTAAGTATGAAAATTATTATATAAAGAGTAAAAATTACAGGATAGATTGAGAGTTAATGTTGAGAGTGTGATTGCTAGTTATTTTGGGAAATCCATTGTATTCTTTGTGGGATTACTTTCAGTGAAATTGCATCATCATCATGATTCTCTTACCCAGGCTGGAGTGCAATGGTGCAATCTTGGCTCACTGCAACCTCTGCCTCCCAGGTTTAAGCAATTCTCGGGCCTCAGCCTCTCAAGTAGCTGGGATTACAGGTGCCCACCACCACGCCCAGCTAGTTTTTGTATTTTTAGTAGAGATGGGGTTTCACCGTGTTGGCCAGCTGGTCTCGAACTCCTGATCTCAAGTGATCTGCACACAGCCTCCCAAAGTGCTGGGATTACAGGTGTGAGCTACTGTGCCTGGCCAGATTTCAGGTTTATTCTTGTATCCCAATAGTTCATTCTGTTAAAGCCAGATTTGGCTTTGGAAAATAGTAATTTTGGCATTTGGTCATTTGGCATTAGGGCAAACAAATGTGTATTTGGTAAATTTATTAATTAAATATCCATCCACCTATCTATTTCCAATAAAACAAAAATTTCACAAAACCATAATTTCTTCTCTTATGCTGGTCTTTCTTACCCACTTAATTTTCTTAAAGCCAACTAAATTAGTTTATCAATCTACTAATAATAGGTCATGACCTTCAGTTTGGAAGTGTTGAGGTAACTCACTGTGCTCTGGGATTAGTGAGACAGTGAGGAGGGGTTATTTTTGTATGCACTGTTTTCATCCTATAGAAGATGACCAGAAGGGATTTCTAGTATTGATCTACTCCCAAAAATGCAACTTAAGATCTCAAAGGCATGTTAAGACTAGTAAAAAAATGAATTAATGCTACTACCAAACAATTTTCTTTAGTGGCTGTACTAGTTTATACTCTCAGTAGCAGTGTCTGAGAGTTTCTGTTCTGTAATGCTTAGCAGAGCTGGTATTGTTTTTAAATTAATGGACTTTTTTTTTTGAGACAGAGTTTCGCTCTTGTTACCCAGGCTGGAGTGCAATGGCGCCATCTTGGCTCACCGCAACCTCCGCCTCCTGGGTTCAAGCGATTCTCCCGCTTCAGTCTCCTAAGTAGCTGGGATTACAGGCATGCGCCACCACGCCCAGCTAATTTTTGTATTTTTAGTAGAGACAGGGTTTCACCATGTTGACCAGAATGGTCTCGATCTCTTGACCTCGTGATCCACCCGGCCTGGACTATTTTTTTTTTTAAGAGCAATTTCAGTTTCACAGCAAAATTGAGTGGAAGGTACAGAGATTTCTCATATACCACTGCTGCTACACCTGTGTAGCCCCTCCATTACCAACATCCCCCACCAGAGTGGTACATTTGTTGGAATTGATCAGTCTTCATTGATGCATCATCATCATCATCATCATATCATCATCATCATCATTCAGAATCCATAGTTTACATTAGGGTTTGCTCTTGTTGATGTGTTTTCCATGGGTTTGGACAATTACACAATGACAGTGATACTCTAATCCACCATCAGAGTATCATACAGAGTAGTTTCACTGCCCTAAACATCCACTGTGCACTGCCTATTCAACTGTCCTCCCCCAACCCTTGGCAACCACTGATTGTTTTACTGTTTCCATAGTTTTGCCTTTTCCAGAATGTCATATAGTTGGAATCATATAGTACATAGCCTTTTCGTATTGACTTTTCACTTACTGATAAGCATTTTAGTTTCCTCCATGTCTTTTCATGGCTTGATCACTCATTTCTTTTTAGTGCTAAATAATATTCCATTGTCTGAATGCACCACAGTTGATTTGTCTTATTGTCAGTATTTTTCACTTTAGGCTACATAGTGTGTATGTAGTAGTTATCATAGCCCTTGTAAGTGAAGGCCGTCTAAATGTCACACACTTCTTAACATTCTTAAAAAGACATAAGTGAAATAGTCCACCTATTATAGATGGCCAGGGGCCGATATTTTAAATAGTCACTCCTCTTGCTATTTATCATATGTCTGTCTCTTATAGTGAGCAGTTTCTTTTTTTTGAGACAGGGTTTCACTCTGTCATCCAGGCCAGAGTGCAGTGGTGCGAGCATGGCTTACTGCAGCCTTGACCACCTGGGCTCAAGCACTCTGCCTTGACCACCTGGGCTCCTCCCACTTTAGCCTCCTGAATAGCTGGGACTATGGGTGTGCATCACCTGACACCACACCTGGCTAATTTTTTAATTCTTTTGTAGAGCTGAGATCTCATTGTGTTGCCCATGCTGGTCATGAACTCTTGGGCTCAAGCAGTCCTCCCACTTTGGCCTCCCAAAGTGCTGGAATTACAGGCGTGAGCCACTGTGCCCACCCCAATCCCTTTTTAATGATGTCTGAGTGACTTTGTTTAGAGGTTTCTCTAAAGTTCTTCACCAACAGGGAATAAAACAGGTTAGAAATTATTTGCTTGAGTTTGTAAGCCGCAAGCCCCTCTGAGTGCTGTTTCAGGGCCTCAAAAATGTGCTGATACATACTCTGTTTGTAGAACTTAGAGCAGAAATTTTGCCTACTTACCCTTTGCCTGCAGACTATCCTGCTGCAGAACCTTTCTCTCTGCCTTTGCCATGCCACTACCACCATGGACAGGGATTCGTTTTTGAAGCCTGGGGTCAGCCCAGCTCCAGAGGAAAATACAGTGTTTAGCTGATGACTGGACTCACCCTTCCTTCAGGGACAGGGTGGGGTTGGACAGAACAGAGAAGGGTGCGACCGGCAGGGTGAGGAGTCAGTGAAGTGAGCCAGCAGGCGCGCCACTGCTGCTGCTATAATGGGAATTTGCTGATCTTGCTTATGTGAAGAGACCAGCCCTGCATAGATCCTTAGTTCTAATACATGCTGGTTCATGCAAGATTCACCTAAAGCCTCAGAAAAAAGATTGAGCCTCTTTTTAACCTTAATTCAGTTGAATTCCAGGGTAGTTTCAGGTTATTGATATAGTCTTCTGAGCTCCACTTTTTCTCTTTGTTATATATCACTAGACTTTGATGAGAAAATGATCAAGCTTGAGTGAGCCTGAGGAAAGCACCTAATTTAGCCTCCTTCCAAGTAAATTTGGAATTGATCAGTGCTTCCTCCTAGTAATCTATTAAGATGTTTACTGCTTTTTATTTTCTTTTTTTTAAAGATGTCTGTGGGGAAAATAATATAGAAACACAGAGTTCTCTGATTTCTTCCCTTTGACACTCTGTAAACCTATAGACCTATCTAACATTGCTCAAAATTGAAATAAATATGATATAAAATGATCAACAAATTAAGTATTATTGTTTTCTTGAGAAGAATAATATCCAGGGTTGTTAAACAGTAATCATAAAAGTCATCTGTGTTTCTTTTTATGTAATTCTTTCATATTCTGAGGCTATTTCTATTGCCTTCTTTCATTTCCACTTGACTCAATTTTGAGAACAGAATAAATTAATCCCAGAATTTTTACAATGTATGGATGAAAAGGAATCCACAAAAGGCTAATGTCCCAATATTAAGCAATAAATAAGGTTGTGTATGTAAAAGTGTTTTCTACAATAACAGGTAGAATATTCCTTTGCATGGTAGCCTAAGGAGTTGCCTGCTGTTCAATGTTTAGTATAAATCAAAATGCAAATAAATCTCCCACTTTCAGATGTGAATATTTAAGTAAGACGATCACGAAAGATACAATTACAAAAATCAGTGATTTAGTCCAACTCCGCATACTTGTTTTCAGGTTCTGTAATTTTTGTTGAATTTCACCTACACCCATTTAGTTGGCATTGGATCTTGTTTCCAAAATTAGCCGTAACACATCTCATCGCTGCCTTCCCTCAAAGGAACAAGAAAGTTCTGTCATTATTGATTTTGGTCACAAGTGGACTGCTTCCTTGTATAGCTTCTCTTTGGAAAGTTTGAAATTACCAAGATAACTAATCTCTGTTCTCAGAGAGACTGTCTAGTCAGCAGAAAACTGTATTTCTTCTGGCAGCAGCTCCTTCCGCTTAGTGTTTCCTTTCTTCAGTCTGTGTGAGTGAAAGACAAACTCCAGACCCAAAAAGGTTTTCACTTTTGGTGTGCCTATTAAACTCCTCCTAATAGAGCAGAAGAGTTGTGGCTCTGGAATTCTGATGGTGAAAAAGAGTGTTTCCTTGTAACAGGTATCTGAGCTGCTCTTCTGTATTAAGATGTTTAGAAGGAGAATGATTCCTCCACCCAATCCCAGATCACTCTATTACTGTTTTCACTGATTACAAAGGTAATACACGCTTGGTATAATGAATGTAAACAGTAAATGTCAAGAAGAATATGATGCCTCCTACAGTTGGTGCTGTCATTCTGTGGGTATGTGTGTGTTGCATTGACATAAACGGGATGGTACTTGCCTACTGTTCTAAACCTGCCTTTTTTTTTTTCCTGTAGATTCTTTTCTATGTCACGCCTGGCTAATTTTTAAATTTTTTTTGTAGAGCTGGGGCCTCATTGTGTTGCCCATGTTGGTATTGAACTCTTGAGCTCAAGCAGTCCTCCCACTTTGGCTTCCCAAAGTGCTGGGATTACAAGCGTGAGCCACTGTGCCTGGCCCCAATCCCTTTTTAATGTTTAAGTGGCTTTCTGTGTCAGTGTCTGTGGTTCTGTCTGCAGCATTGCTTTTTTCCTCTGGTTTTTTTTTTTTTTTTTTTTTTTTTGATACAGAGTCTCATTCTGTCGCCCAAGCTGGAGTGCAGTGTTGCATTATCAGCTCACTGCAACCTCTGCCTTCTGGGTTCAAGCCATCCTCCTACCTCAGCCTCCCTAGTAGCTGGGAAGACAGGTGCATGTCACATTGCCTAGCTCATTTTTGTATTTTTTGTAGAGATGGGGTTTTGCTATGTTACCTAGGCCAGGCAGTCCTTCTTGTTAATTGGCAAGTAAAAATTATGTACATTTATGGTATAAAACATGTTTTGATATGCATACATTGTGGAATGACTAAATCAAGCTAATTAACACGAACGTTACTTTTTTTTGTGGTGAGAACTTCAGATCTACTCTCAGCATTTTCAAGTACATAATGCATTGTTATTAACTGTAGATGTACAGTAGATATCTTGAACTTATCCCTGCTGTCTAATAGAAATATGTGTTCTTTAGCCAGTATCCCCCCAAGTTTCCCTACCCACCAGCCTCTCGCAACTACCATATTACTGTCTGTTTCTGTGAGTTCAACATTTTTAGATCCCACATATGAGTGAAATCACGTCTCTCCATGCCTGGCCAATTTCACATAACATAATGTCCTCCATATTCAACCATGTTGTCACAAATGACAGGATTTCTTTCTTTTTTTAAGGCTGAGTCTATTATGAATATGTGCCACATTTAAAAAATTCATCTGCCATTGATGGATACTTAGGTTGATTTCATATCTTGGGTATTGTGAATAATGTGCAGTATTCTTTTAAAAATGACTGCATCATGTGGACAAATCAGAGTCTATTTACATAATCCCCTTTTAATGGACATTAAGTCATTTCCCATTTTCTGATGTTCTAAACCTGCATCCTTCAATATGCTAGCCACCAGCTACATGTGGGAAATTAACTAAAATAATAAAAATCAATTTCTCATTCACATGAACCACATCTCTCGTGCCCAGAAGCTACACGTTACTAGCACATAGAACTTTACTATTATTGTATGGAATTAAATCAGACAGTACTGTTGTAAGATACTGGTTTCAGACTTTTAAATTTTAATTTAATTTATTTTCTAAGACAGGGTCTCGCTCTGTCGCCCAGGCTGGAGTGCAGTGGTGCAATCTCAGCTCACTGCAACCTCTCCGGTTCAAGTGATTCTTATGCCTCCCACCTCTTGAGTAGCTGGAACTGCAGGTGTACACCACCAAGCCTGGCTAATTTTTGTATTTTTAGTAGAGATGGAGTTTTACAATGTTGGCCAGGGTGGTCTTGAACTCCTGGCCTCAAGCAATCCACTTGTCTTGGCCTCCGAAAATGCTGGGATTATGGGCATGAGCCACCAGCCTGGCCTCAGACTTTTTAAAATTCATGCTTCCATTCTTTCCTTTATTCATTCTTTAAATAATTATTGGGTGCCTCGTATGTGCCAGGCACTGTAGTAGGCACTTGGGTATTTCATTCATAAAGGAACAAAAATACTTGTCTTCATAATGCTTACAGTTGATCCACAAAAGGTTTTTGAGTACTCACTCTAGATAAATGTATATGAATTTATAAGTTGTATGTGTATTATTCTATGCTGCTATATCATAAAACAAGTTCAAATAGGAATAGAAAAGCATAAGAAAGATAAAAATGTAAATAATTCCTGAAGTGGTCTTCCTGTATCCCACTTGGAGGCCACTGTTCTGAATGATTTTCTTGTCATAGACGATCATCTGTAAAGGTTCTTCTAGTGCTGCAACTGAGATTTTATTTATTATTATTATCGTATTTTGAGACAGAGTCTTGCTCTGTTGCCCCGACTGGAGTGCAGTGGTGTGATCTCAGCTCACTGCAACCTCCAACTCCTGGGTTCAGGCTATTCTCCTGCCTCAGCCTCCCAATTAGCTAGGACTACAGGCACACACCACCATACCCAGCTAATTTTTATATACTTAGTAGAGATGCGGTTTCACCATGTTGGCCAGGCTGGTCTCAAACTCCTGACCTCAAGTGATCCACCCATCTTGGCCACCCAAAGTGCTGGTGTTACAGGCATTAGCCACTGCTCCCAGCCAAGCTTTTAAATAGCTTTCAAATAGATAGTCCTATTTTGATATCTGTTCTAAATCTATTTATTTTATTAAAAGAGATTCTCCCTCTCCCCCCCTTTTTTTTGCTATCTATAGGCTTTTTCCTATATTGTTTGAGTTTGTTAATTTACTTATGTACAGCTGGCCTTCTGTATCCACTGCTTCCACATTTACAGATTCAACCAATTGTGAATCAAATATATTTAGGAAAAATACTAAAAAGTAACAATATTGGCCAAGTGTGGTGGCTCATGCCTGTAATCCCAACACTTTGGGAGGCCAAGGTGGGTGGATCATCAGTGTAGATTTTTATATTAAATATTTGTTTAGTTAAGATGGTCATATTTGGATTTTTAAACTTAGATCTCAGGGTTGGATGGACTCTGTATAGTACAGAACCTAAGCACAAATAACTACGTAGCTCCTGCTGTTAGCAGGAAGCAAAGTCATCTTTCAGAGGTGTGTGTCTATTCTTGCATTCACTTAAGAAATAATAAAAAATATCTCCTAGGTGGAAAAGGGACTCAATTCTGAAATAGAATTCTCCCACAGGCTTTTTTTTCTTGGATAGAGATATTTCATTTAGTGTTTTTATAAAGACAACAATAGTTGCTGCTGCTATTTATATAATTTTTCTATGTAGTCAAATTGACATATATAATGATGATATATTTTTAAAATTTATTTATTTATTTTAGACAATAAATTAGGAGTATAGTAGGCACTCGTGATGCTATCATTTGGCACAACACAATTAGGCTTTTTTTTCCTTTTTCTTTTTAAATATAAGGCAACTTGCCAATACATACTTTAAAAACTGGTTTTCAGTCACATTATTTCAGATCACTAGAGAATTTCTGGCTAAAGAACAGTAGTGGATAGTGAACAAAATGCAAAATCTTAAATAAGAACCATTAGCTCACATTCCCCAGAGACAAGAGGAAAGGTAAGGGCTTATTTCATCTTTAAAAAATAAAAAAGCCCAATGCTGCATCTTTAACAGAAGGTTACAAAAATTTATAACAAAACAATCTAAGTTTAAAGTTACAGAAAAATACTAAATTTCTAGCCAACTAATTGTCCTTGGAGATGAGACAGGCTGAGCAGAGAGTGGATAAGGGTATGCTCTAAGAATGGACAGTGGGCAGGAGGGGCTGTTTCCAATGCAGGCTCTTCTCCATGTGTTAGAACCATGCTCATTTGGTAAAGGAAGTATTCAGAGAGCTTAAGGCTTTTCTTTTTTTCTTCGTTAAACTGAGGGGCTGCACTAGAGGGTGAATTTACCTGTGGGGCCACTCACACGTAATGCTACTCAAACCCACACTACATTCATACAGAAACGTAACACTTAAAACTTGCAGTGTAGAGCAATATACTTAGTCAGTGCGGAGAGAACCAAATGCATTTTTTTTTTTTTTTTTGGTGTTTAATCCCAAACTCCAATGTGATAATTCCTTACCTGCCTAATTCCTCAAGTAAGGTAGATTTTGTTTGTTTTGTTTTGTTTTGTTGAGGGGGAAAGGATAGGGGCTGTGGGCGGCAGGTGAGTTAGGGGACAGGCAACAGTGAGAAACGGATCTTGGAGTCTGGAACCAAGATGCCAATAAAAAGATTTTCCCCCCCGTATCTCAAGAAATGGTCAAGTACCTGCAAGATGCCCTTGAGGTCAAGTGCAGTGGCTGTGGGATCAGTGTAGATACAAAACAAAGCCTTGAGGAATGGGAAGGAACTGGAAGGGTATGAAGACTAGGTCAGCTTTGATTTGAGATCTTTGGGTGAATAAGGAATTAGCTTCCAGAGCACTCAGGAAATCTTGATTTTTAGTCCTGGGTGGAGGGGGACGGGGACAGCAACAGGTAGAGGCCTGGCTTAGGGGCCTGAGCACCTATACTATCTCAACTAGGGCATTTCCTCTGCCCACACCTCAGTTGTCCTAAGAGAAACAGGCAGAGATTCAAAATAAGATGGGTGGGAGCTGGCTGGAAATGGCCAAGGTGGAGAGACTAGCTGACAGGCAGTCAGTGGAGAGAAAAGCCTGGGCTTGGGCTTAGGTTGTAATAAAACCAAAAGTTGCTGGAGGGGAGGATGAGAAGACCCTACCTACCCCAGTTAGATCCTACCAAATTCCCTCTCTTAGACATCTGAGAATCATCACATTGGAGTGGTGAAACTTTGAAACTATCCAGTTACTGAAAAGACTAAACCTAGATGGGTGACATATGATGTGTTGCATGTGGAGGGCACGAGGGCTACCTATCTGTACCCTAGTGCTGAATATGAAGACTTAGACTATCTGTGGGATTAGGGGCTCGGTGGGCCTTGCTCAGGATGGCCAGGCTGTGTTCTTGGAAGTAGGCCTGTTGGAAATCCCCACTTAGGTAATCTACTTTGCATCAAGCTGTTCTGGCTTGCCACTGGACTGCCCCGGTCCCTGCTCGGTAGTGGGCCTCAGGAGCTGCCGCACAGTTGAGGGGTACACCTGTGGGCTGCCCACCGTGGAATGGCATGGCAAGATCCTGAGTCCCCGAGCTGTTGCTATTGGGAGTGGGCAGAATGTTGTTCCACAGGGGTTGGAAGCGGTACCAGTGACCGCTGGGGTAGGCTGGTGGGGTTGCCAGGGTGTTGACTGGTGGGGATGGGATTGACTTTTCCAGGGATGGCTTCAGATGGAAGGACCACACCAGGCAGAGTTCCTGCAGGTAAGCAGGGGCCTTGCTCACAAAGCCAGGCCCTGCCAACTGGCATCCTGCCATGGGCTTGCCTGTCAGGCCAGGGGCTGGCATACCATCAGCCTCGCTGCACATCTGTTGTAGGTGGCCAGCTGGTACCGGTTCTAGGTAACTAGCTTGAGGTTGCTAGGGTAGCCTTAGGGGGCATGAGAGATGCCTGCAGGCAGGTTAACAGGGCCTGCAGCAGGCAACATGGCATGGCCACATAGGTGTGCTCCATTGACCACACATGAAGGCATTAGAGTGGGGATGCTGTGGGTTGACACCTGGGTGCTTGCAGTGATAAGCAGACTGCGACTATTGGGGTTGGGGTTGGTGATCTGGCCCTCACACACTGAAGTAGTGCTGACGCCTGCCCTCATCTGGCAAAACTGGATGATCTGGTACATGATGCTACTCAGGTCCAGGGGCTAGCTGTGCTGCAGGGTGGCCACCATGGAAAGGAGGATGGTTGAGGTAGACATGGTCACATTCGGCAGGGGCATCTGAATCTGGCATCTTCTGGCCTCCATCTTCTGGGGGTGCTGGAGACACTGGTGAGCCAGGGCCTGAGGGTGGACTGAGCCTAGGGTTTGGGCCATGGGCTGAGGGTGGCCCAGGCCCTGAGGCTGCTGGAGGCTCTGAGGGTGGGCACAGTACCTGGGGTGGCGGGATACCCTGAGGGTGCTGCAGCATCTGGGGAGGGGCATGGGCCAGGGTCTATGCATGCTGCAGGGCCTGCTAGTGGGCCAGACCCTGGGCCTGGTGGTGGGCTAAAGTGCTGGGTATCACAGTAGCATAGGATGCCAATGGGGGGGTTCATGATAACCTCAGGGAGCAATCGGGCTCCAATGCCATCAAGTCCTTCAGTATGCTTTTGGCTGGCACTTTGACAATGGCAAGCAGGCCTGCCTTGGCGGCAGGCTGCATCACATAGGGGCTGTAGCGCTGGGCTGATGTGTCAAGGCTGTTCACAGAAGGTGTTTCTTTTGGGGATTAAAGTTTATTTTTTAATTGACAGATAATTGTACATGTTCATGGGTTACATAGTGATGTTTTGATACATATAATGTGTAGTGATCAGGTAATTAGCATATTTGTCATCTTAAACATTTGTTATTTATTTGTATTGGGAAATTTAATATCTTCTTGCTAGCTGTTTGAACTATGTAATAATTGTTAACTGTGGCCATCTTACGGTTGTATAGAACACTGGAACTGATTTCTCCTACCTCGGTGTGATTCTGTATCCTTTAGCAAATCTCTCCCTGTCCTTCCCTTCTCTCTTCCCTTTCCAGCCTCTAGTATCCTCTGTTCAACTTAATCATATGGGTTTTTAGTTAGAGAATTCTGAACGACATAATGGATGATGCTATTATTAAAAGCAAATTCAGGAATGAAAAATTCAGTTGTTTTTTTCTTCCTTTTTTTAGGGCAAGTTAAAGTCTTCAGAGCGCTGTATACGTTTGAACCCAGAACTGTAAGTATTCAGTTTTTTAACCTTAAAATTGACAGAAAAACCTAAGATAATTTCATTTAGACACTTCCTCCGGTATGAATGGTTTGCCTTTTCTTTGATAAACATAGGTAATTCTCAGGGATAGATGTTGGGTCCAGAGCGGTTTAAGTTAAGCCCCAGGCTGATTTGCATGTCTTCTGCATCTTGAAGTCATGTCCATCCTGTAAAGCTTCTTCTTACTTGGTGACACCAGCTGCTTTCAAATTGACAGGTGACTCGCATGTGAAGCCCAGCAACCTTGTCTTAGTCATCCTTCTTCTGAATCTCATGCAAACCTTCCTGCATTCTCCTCTTGACCCTCTACCTCAAAATAGCTCATAATGGTACCTACTGCTAATCTTCTAGAACAATTGCTTATTTCTCTGCAGTGTGCATTTTCCATTATTATAGTTTCTGTATCCATCCATTTATCTGTGGTTTATTAAGTGCCTATGATGTGCCAGATACTGGTCCAGGCCTTGGGACTAGTGCAGAAGGACAGAAAGGACAGTCTCATAGAGCTTGCATCCAGTGGAGAGAGACAGACAGTAAGTAGACAAATAAATGTGACTGTCAGGGGCTAAGTACTCTCCAGAAAAATAAGAAGGGTGAGGGACAAAGAAGTTAGTGGAGGAAAAAGTGCTGTCTTCGATAGCGTGTTCAGAGATGGCTTCTGGGGAGAGACCTGAAGGAAGTCAGGCAGCAACAAGTGCAAACCACATCCTTGGTGGATGCTAGAATAGAAAAAGCAGGGAAGACAGCATGACTTTGAAAGTTGTAAACACAAGAGAGGGTGGTGAGAGACTGCTTCAGAGAGTTGGGGTGGATTGGAAGGGCGGAGCAGGTAGGGCCTTTGGATCTCGTTTGGATTTTGCTCTGGGTAAGACTGGAGGTGAGTGGATGGTTTTGATACAGTAGTGACTAGATAGTGAAGCAAGGAGTCCAGATGGGGGGCAAAGAAGGAAACCAAGGTTTCTTGGGGAGAGGGAGTGTATTAGTCCATTTTCACACTGCTGATAATGATACCGAGACTCGGTAATTTACAGAGGAAAAAGAGGTTCAATGGACTCATAGTTGCACATGGCTGGGAAGGCCTCACAGTCATGGCAGAAGGTGAAAGGCACATCTTACATGGCAGCAGATGAGAGAATGGAACTAAGTGAAAGGGGAAACCCCTTATAAAATCGATACATCTTGTGAGACTTATTCACTACCACAACAGTATGGGGGAAACTGCCCCCATGATTCCATTATCTCCCACCAGGTCCCTCCCACAACACGTGGGGATTATGGGAGCTATAATTCAAGGTGAGATTTAGGTGGGAACACAGCAAAACCATATCAAGGGGAATCCTGCTATCATTGGCTTTTCTCTCTTATATGCTAGGGACCAGAGCTTTCGCTCTGTGGGCAGTCAGCTTGCTGCCAGGGTTTTCCCCAAACCCTGCTGTCCCCAAAGTTAGAGGCAACTCAGAAGGTCACACAGCACAAGCGACACTGAAAATCAATTCACTGCCATCAGGCCAGGGCCTATGTTCAAATCCCAAATCTGTCATTTATTGTGTGAATTTTCTTACCTCATGGCCATTGATTCCTTATGTGAAAACGGGGATACCATTCTGCAGTGGAACCCTGCCGTGAGCATAGAATATTGAAGGCCTACCATGTGGTGAGTGCCAGCATATGGTAACCACTAATAGACTAACATGGGGGTGTGCATATTCAGACAATTCTCCCAAGACTTTGTATATGAAATGTTTCTGGAACAAGAAAGGTGGGGTTTTTATTCTTCTCACCAAGAGATTCCACTGACTACTCTCCTGTGTTGGTGAGGGATTGGAAGTGGGTAGTGTTAATTTACTGAGCTTACCATAGCAAAGTTCTACAGACTGGGTGGCTTAACCAAAGGAAATTCATTTTCTTACAATTCCAGAAGCTAGAAGTCTGAGGTCAAGATGTCGGCAGGGTTGGTTTCTTCTGAGGTCTTGCTCCCTGGCTCGTAGATGCCAGACTTCTCTCCGTGTCTTCTCGTGGCCTTTCCTCCATATGTCTGTGTTTTCCTCTCCTCTTATAAAGATGCGAGTCTTTGGATTAGGGCTCACCCTAAAGACCTTGTTTTAACTTAATTAACTATTTAAAGTCCTTATCTCCAAATACAGTCATATTTGGAAGTACGGATTCTCAGCTGATGATGAACCCAATAAACTCATCATAAGACAAAAAAAAATCCCTAAGTCAAGAATGCATTTAATACCCTGATAAGCCCATTGTAAAGTTGAAAAATTGTTAAGTTGAATCATCGTATGTCGGGGGCATCTGTACTGGGGATTCGGACTCTAACAAGAATTTGTGGTCGGGAGAGGGCACGAAAAGCCCATAACAGGGAAGTGTGAGGCCCAGGGCTATTGTCTTTAAGCCCTGCTCACAGGGAGTGCCATCTTTCTTGCCTCTGCTTGTCCTTATCAGTTGTGTCCTGGTTGATTTTGTGATCCTGAGGGGGATAAGAGTGGGGGAGCAGATGGGTGGTCAGATGCCAGCCTGGGACACTCAATGAATAGACGATTCTCTGCTGCCTCCTTGACTCTAGAATGGGACCTGAATTTACTTTGTTTTGAAACTGTAGGTGACTCCTGACTGTATCTCCTCTCTCCCCACGTGTGCATTGTTGGCCCCACCTTTGTCCTTTCTCACCGACCTCCTCCTTCCCCTTTGCATCCTCATGACCTGGTTATGCCTTTCCTTACTTCTCGCCTACAGAGTTAGCTCCTCCATTCCATCTGTAGTCTGGATTAGACTGGTGTTCCTCAAAGGTGGCTTTGCTTCCATCCCCTGCTTCAACCTTTTATTCGACTAGAAAAGTCATCCTGTATAGTCCAGCCTCTATTCCAGACCCAGTGTGCTCTGCTCCTTCCCCTTCTTGAACCATCCCGCCTAGATGCGACTCACAATAGAACCTATTGCTCAGCACTTTCTAGACCCATGGCCTTGTCCCTTCCAAGCTCACATTAAATACTCCCTCTTCTGTAAAGACTTCTCTGACCACTCCAGCTGGAGGGGGACCGCCTCTTCTGCCTCTGAACTTCCACACTTGGTATTTCAGTCCTGCTCACGGGCACAGCATCTGAGGAAGCAGAGCAGCACGGGGTTCAGAGCTCGCACTAGGGTTCAGAACCAGCTCCGCCTCTTGAGCAGCTGTGTGTCTTTGAGGAAATTACCAAGCCTGTCTGTCACGGTGTTCTCATCCATAAAGTGAAGATAACGATAGTCCCACAGGATTTTAGTGAGAATTAAATGAGATTAATTTCATGAAGCTGCTGTTACTATTAAGGAGTAATTGTTACTATCTAAGGAATAGCGGTTACTATATTAATAGACATTTAACAGATACTTTTGATGGGGTGTGTATTGATTTATTTACTTCCAATTCTTCTCCAAGATGGAGTTTCTCTACTGATTTAAAAGAAATCTTAGTTATTATTGAATATACAGGCGAATATACATTTATTTCATTAGGCTTTAAAAAATACACTATATTTAAAATGTTGCATTTTTTAATATTTTTAGTCCCAAGGATTGTAGGCTACAGTGAGTAATGACCACCTCAAGGCCTGTTGCCTCCAAATTTCTCCCCTTTTCAGCTCCTTTCAATCCAGATATGAAGGGGGTAGCGTCTGGCACAGCAGGCAGCCTCTAGCTCTCACGGGCCTTCTTGTCTGGTTAAGTGCCTATGTCATGCCCTCTGTTAAATTTTGAATCTCATTCCAGAACTAGGTTGGTCTTACCTTCTTTTTCTGAAAGAGAATTTCTGTTGGAAGCTGTTTGGTCTTTCTCCCCTCTGACCAGCAGCCATCTTCTCTGGAGGGACAGATCCACCATAGCACATCCCAAACTGACCTGGCCTCCTTGAAAGTCATTGGGACCAGGCAACATTGAAAGGCTGAGGTGGGCTCTGAGGAAATCGATGGCAGTCCCCCAGGCAGGCCTGGGTCCAGTTTTAAGCTCCCGTCCCACCCTTAGGAGATGGGGACGGCAATACCCAATCCTGGTCTTGGGATCCACTGAATAGGAAGAACACTAGGCAGCTCCTGCTTTTTCTTGCCAACCCATTTCTCATCTGTCTTGCTTAAAGGCAGGGGTGTCTTGGCACCACCCAGCCCCATTTGGTTTTTTCTTCTCACCCAGCTCCTTTCAATAAAGTGTCACCACAGACCTGGCTGGACTGGATTGACCAGCATCAAGACAGACTGATGGGGAGAGAACAGAATTTCCTGTGTGCTGGAGGTACATTGATTTCTAAAGGGAAACCAGCAGGACTCTGCTCTGTCATGTAAAGTTTGATGGGCTGTACTAGGTTAATAGGTCCATGTGTAGGGGAAGGAGAGTGGGAATCTAAGAGCTGAGGTAGGAGCCCAGCCCTGCCACTCACTCTGATTTGTAGCAGACTCTTTAACTTCTCTAAGCCTGCTTGTGAAATACAGATTATATCTATGACCCAGCCAAGCCTAGTGAGTTGTGAGGACCAAATGAGGTCAAGTATACTTTGCAAGTAAGATATGCTGCCATTGGTTTTGTCGTACTGCACTATGGGGGTGGGGGACTTGGGGGTGGATAGAGACAAATATTTTCCAAGGCAACCAGCTTTTAACCTGGTCCTGACACCATGATGGCCAATAATGGCTATGCATGATGATTTTGTGTGAGAGAAAGCATAGGTGGTGGGTAAGAGCAGGGACTCTATAATCTGACTTATAGTTCAAGTCTGGGTTCTACCATGTACCTTCTCTGTGGCCTTGGACAGGTTTCTCATCTATAACATGATGATAAGAATAGCACCCACTTCATAGTGTTCTTGGTGAGGAACAAATTAGTTAATATTTCTAAATGCCCAGAACAGTACATGGCACATAATACATACTATAAAGTGTTAAATAAAAACATCCGTGGAGAATTTGTTTTCTCTTTTTATTAATTTTGGGGGCTTCAGACAGACAAATCAGAAAAATTCAAAAGTGTATCAGTTTTTCTAAACTTTTCATAAAATATATATTTGCATAAACCAACAAAATTAATGCCTTGGGAATTACATGTTACCAAGAATACATGGAATGGGAATGGGAATATATGTTACCGAGTGTGTACTTTTTGCTGTAACATCTCAGTGAACAACAGCTTACTTATTCTGACACCTTGTTCTTCAAGGAGAGAAGAAAGGAGGAATACAGTTAAAAATCAGAGAACAATCTGGAAATAGAGCAGTGCATACTTCATTATGTTACTACTGTTTTCCCGTTTCTGTTCCCTAAATATGATACTGGGAATTTAAAAGTAGATGCTTATTGAACAGTTTACATCAGGTATCCTATTGCAGGTGAAATCTGTTCTTAAAATCATGAAATTACCTTGTTGTTTGTACTGCCACCAATACGGTGAAGAATTTGGTAGACTACCCACTTAGCTAGATTAGGAAAATGTGTCCCTAGTTTGTTTGGAAGAAGACATTTTATGAGTAGTGGCGTTCTGTGTCTGGGAGCTATGGAGTGAAAGAATAAATGTCTACTGTAATTTCTCAGGATGAAAAAATGAGGTCACTTTTTGCCAGACTGAAATGGACTGCCTGTTTTCGTTGCCACGGTTGAAAAACAAGTCTGATCTAATGGGTGGCTTGTGGCAGACACCACTATTGAACGACAACCATTAATTCAAAAGCTGAAATAGCACTGAGAGGTATCGAAGTGACTGCACTTAGTGATCTTTCTCAAATGATGCACTTTACCAAACCACAGAGGACAAGAATTACTTAAAAGACATTAAGAGTTTTAACTATTTTTGGCTTTATCACATTTTTTTAAAAATTGAGGTAAAATTCACATAACAAAATTAACCATTTTTAAAATTTTTAATTTCTGTGAGTACATAGAAGATGTATGTATTTATTGGGCACATTAGACGTTTTGATATAGGCATGCAATGTGGAATAATCACATCATGGAATATTAATTTCCATCCCCTTAAGCATTCATCCTTTGTGTTACAAACAATCCAATTATACTAGTTTAGTTATTTTAAAATGTATGATTATTATTGACTATCCTGATGTGCTATCAAATAATAGGCCTTATTATTTCTTTCTAAATATCTTTTTGTACACATTAACCATCCCCATCTTTCCCCAAGTTTGCCCATTACCCTTCCCAGCCTCTGGTAGCCATGCTTCTACTCTCTATGCCCATGAGTTCAATTGTTTTGATTTTTAGATCTCAGAGATAAGTGAGAACCTGTGATGTTTGTCGTTTTGGTCCTGGCTTATTTCAAAATTAACCATTTTAAAGTGTATCATTCAGTGGTGTTTAGTACATTCACAACTCATTACCTCTGTCTAGTTAGAAAACTTTTTCATCATCCCACAAATTTACCCTTAATTCAAAAGCTGAAATAGCACTGAGAGGTATCGAAGTGACTGCACTTAGTGATCTTTCTCAAATGATGCACTTTACCAAACCACAGAGGACAAGAATTACTTAAAAGACATTAAGAGTTTTAACTATTTTTGGCTTTATCACATTAAACAGTTACTCCCTATTCCACCTGACTTCATTGCTTATTTTCATATGAAAGACTCATTACCATGGTTTTGTGTGTGAGCTTTGGTTTTAAAAGCTATTTGTTTGGTACTTTTTCATAATGTGTTTTGTTTGTTTAAAGGGTGAGTGATTTTATTATATGTGGACATTTAGGGAGATTTGACTTTCCTGATTTTAGAAGGAAGGTAAAAGTGTAGGGAAAGATGACTTCTTAACTTCCTGAGAGAACTGATTGAGGAGGATTCATTGTAAGACATAACTGAGTGAGATTAACTTTGGGAGATGTACTCAGTAAGAATAGCCCAGGACAGCTCAAAGATGGGCAGACCTCTTCAAGCAATTGAACTCTTTCAAATTCCAGGAAATGAAAAGTCACTGCAGGAAAATGTTGCAGCCCACATATCCTGTTTTCCTTATACTCTTCTTCCTTCATTCTCCCCTCTCAGGTCTTAGCACCATCTAAAAGAGAGAGTCAGATGGTGTTAAAATTGCCAGCAAAGGCCAACCTTAATGTTAGTTGGGGGTGGCTGCTGAGTCCTGCTGGGATGCTGTAGTGGAGAGAGAATCCTCTTTCTGCCTTCTCTGGGAGTGATCCAGTTTGCATCAAATAAATACCAAAGAAAATAGTTTGTTTACCTAGTCACTCTCCATATCTGTTACATATTGGTAGTGATATTGGTCATTGATCATCAGAACATATTAGAGATAGATTTCAGAGAATATTAGTGGTCATTAATTTCTTTTTGCTCCCTAATTCAAGCAACAACAATAAAAATAAAATTATATCAAAATGTATTCACAAGGTCTAGTACATATAGCTAATTTTCCATAGTTTGTGCTATGTGTAAGACTAGTCTGTGCAGATCAAAGTATAAATGTAATATATGTTTCAGGAAGTTACCTTTTAAAGGACTAAGCCATTTGGGGGGCATCATTAATCATCATTTGCTAATTTTTAGATTTGAATGCATAATGCATCTAAATATTCATGTATTATGGTTGCTTAAAGCATGTTATGGCTGTTATAGTCTTCATTTAGATTCATGGAGAAATAGTTATAATAAAAGTGTAGATCAGCTTCACAACTAAATAAATTACTAATGCAGAATCATATTTACTGCCCTGGTCTGCTACTGAAAGGAGGTAAACAAATAGAAAAATTGAGTGGATGAAATATTTATTTTATTTTTAATTTTATTTATTAACTATTTTTTTTGAGACAGAGTCTCTCTCAGGTGGCTGGAGTGTAGTGGTGTGAAATTTTGTGCCCTACATTTTTCATCTACCATGATATTGTAAACATTTTCCAGTATCTGCAATTTGCTCTCAGTAGGCATCATCCTCCTTACTTATAAAGTCATGGTGTTATCAACTGATGGGGAAAAGATGTTTAACATGTGTATCTTTATAAAGAAAGTTTTTAGAACATTTGGTTGGTACAGGCCAGAGCACATATGGTGTGTGTAATTAGCCAAATCCTCAAAGCTGCTTGGGGTTTCTGGACTGACTGAATTACTGATTCATATCTTTTAGCTCTTTAGCCTGATTAATGGTTGAATTACATATTAATTTTCTCATAGAGAAAATGTTCACTCTCTGAACATGAAGAGCTAGGATAATGATTTTCTCAAAATAAGTGGATAGCAGATGTTGATATTAAAGTGTTCAAGGGCTGAGGCCTTGTTTAAGAGCTTCTGGCTGTTTTTTATGGTTTTAATTCTAGACATTTATCTTTTTATGAAAACGTATATATCTTTTGGAATTTCTGCAAGGAAGAAGTTTTGTTCATATTCTATTTTGATATACAAATGTCTTATTTTGGTTGTAGAGGAGTATAAGATGTGTGTGGAGAATTTATATATGTACTTCTTTTGAAGTTCATCATGGGAAAAAATTCAGCCATCTATTCATGTATTAGTTTTTCAGTAGTGTTTAATTATATGGCTTATGTGCTTATTTAAGTGTATAAAACCACATTGTTTATTAGAATATATTTGAATTTATTTATTTAAATTATTATATTCTAATTCATGAAAATCACATGGAGTCAAACTTTTTTTCTTTCTTCTAGCCAGATGAATTATACTTTGAGGAAGGTGATATTATCTACATTACTGACATGGTAAGCCAGATAACATCTTGTAATGCCACATATAAACGAAAGATTTGTAAGACTGTTTTATGTAGCAATAACACGGTAAGTTATCTAAATGTATATTTACATAAAAATACTTATGTACAAGTCTGTTCATTTTAGCACAATTGATAGTAGCATAAGATTGAAAATAGCCCTTATTTCCATCAATAGGAAGAGAG
The DNA here is from genome assembly GCF_049354715.1 of Callithrix jacchus. Lineage (NCBI taxonomy): Eukaryota > Metazoa > Chordata > Mammalia > Primates > Cebidae > Callithrix > Callithrix jacchus. Next base: position 84,834,049 of record NC_133502.1, read on the forward strand.
TTGAATAAGCTTTGGTCTGTCCACAAATGGAGTATTAAGCAGTTATAGAAAGAAATGGGGAACATCTCTATATGCTATTATGAAGTAATTTAAGTTAAAAAAAAAACCAAAGTGAAAAAATGTAGATAGTGTATCCTAGCTCTTCTAAAGGGTGAGAGTGTATGTACACACACACACACACACACACATGCGCGTGCACGCACACGCACATCTGATTTATGAAGTAAAATTTAGTTTTATTCTATGAAGAGTAAAGATCCTTTCTCTAGGTAGAGGGAGGGAAATAGGATAGAATGAACATGGATGGAAGATAAACTTTTTAGAAAATTATATTTGTTTTGTGAATTTGACTTTGAACTGATATAACCTTGACATAGCTAAAAATTGAATCCGTAAAAAATTGAATAGCTAAAAAGCAATCCGTAAAAATTAAAAGCAGAATGAATCAAATGAACTTAATTGTACTCTAGTAATTGACATAGCCACACAGAGAGGAAATATTCCAAGTTTAAAACTCAGCAATTTGACTGAACATCCATAGTAGAATATGGATATATATGAAGGACATAGATACATATAAAATATATATATATATATGAAGGACAAAAATAACTGGCCAAAAAAAGTAAATTGTTTAAAGTCATGCTCTTGTTAGGGAAATGTTGGTAATGCTAATTCTGAGATTGTTGCATGTGTATTGTGGTTTAGAGCAAATGAGTCATTAGGTCAGTGGTGTTGCTAACGGATTTTCAGCATGGCAGAAAGGATACACAGATGTAAGATTAATGACAGTTTAAGAAAAACTCTGTATTCATTCATCTGAATTGGAAGGATCACATTGTATTTTTTATCTGAAATAAAACAAAAATATCTGCTGTGTTATTTGCAAGGGCCTAGGAAAAATGTCCAACACGATAATAATATGTTATTTCCCACTGAAATGAATAGGCTTCTTTGAGAAATGGCTAGTACCAATCAGGGGCAGCAGAGGTACAAGATGAACCCAGATCATCCTCTTACTAGAAAACAAGGAAGTTCCCAAAGACAGTAGAGTCACATTGAAAGGACTTAGGAATTAACTTGAAGAGATTCCCATTGGCCAAAGATAGGACAATTTGAGCATCAATTAGAGCAACAACTTCCAAGAATTGAAACACATTACATACATTTAAATTTATGAATTCCTAATGTTACTTCTGAACATATCTCATTGGTCAGCATGAGAGAATGCTAGGAAACCAAGTTTTTATTCTGACAACTGTTAAGGGAAAGAATCACCATTTATTGTGTTTTCTTTATGAATTTCTTATCCGGGCAACCTGAGAGTTGATGAGGGCAAGTTTTTGTTTAAAGAGGTCTTCAGGTTATTTCAATGAAGAAGGAATAATAGAATTAGAATGCCACCATCTTGCAGCCCCCAGGAAACAGTGGATCTAGACAATGATCATCAAGGGGTACTAACATTACAAAAAGAAGCTGACTAGACAGTATGCATTTCCCAATGGAAGAAATCAATACTGCCTAGGAAATAGCCTTGCCAAAAAAAATTGAAGCTGATCTAATTAAACCTCTAGAACTAATGACCAACTTACAGGCAATATAGGAAACAGAGCAACATGTTTAATGGTCACACAGGGCTGCAACATGCAAAATTCATAGTGGTTTCAACTTAGAACAAACCAACTTAAGAGATAAAAAAGAGAGAGAACCTATAGATTAAAAGATACTTAAAAGACAGATCAATCATATTGTATAGCCCTTAGTTGAATCCCAAATTATGGGGCTGTTGGGAAATTTGAGTATTGACTTAGATATTTGATATTAAGGAATTGTTGGAAAAAAACTTTTAAGCTGTGATAATGGCATAATTGTCTTTTAAAAAGTATATCTCTTTCAGAGATACATACTGAAATGTTTACTGATGAAATAATATGTCTAGAATTTATTTCAAAATAATCTAGGAGGGGAGGGTGGTTGTGGGGGGATATATAAAATAATATTGGCCATTAATAAATGATTTATGCAGTTGGGAAACTGGTATATATATATATGGTCATTACATTGTTCTTTCTACTTTTTTATAGGTTTAAATTTTTCTATAATAAAAAGTTACCCCCAAAATGAAGATGATATACAGAGATCTTTAGAACTTCCTCCCCCCATAAAAAAATTATCTCAAAGCTAAGAGAAATGAAATTCTGGGCACAAAATAATGTAGCTAGTTGAAAGTAGTGTAATTTTTTTTCTTCTATTTCATATTATTTCTGATTTGTTTGGTTGTTGGGAGTCTGTGATGAAGCGTATTCCATTTGTTGCAGGCGGAAGCATGCATATTTGTAATTTAGTGGCAATGGAGATGGACACCCATAGCTAGGGTATGAGGAAGCTTGATAGTATGGGTAGGGCTGGTGGACATTTTGTAGAACAGGTACTCCCTAGGAGCCAAATAATTTGAAAAGTGAATGAATGCCATCTGGATTTAATGCTGCTTAATTTAATTCTTCTTTTACCAGAGTGATACCAATTGGTGGAAAGGCACCTCCAAAGGCAGGACTGGACTAATTCCAAGCAACTATGGTAAAGTATTGCTGAATGGTTTTACTTTCGCTTGGAATGTGTTGGTTCTTGAGGCTTTTCTGCTTGCCACTGTGAATGAGAAGACAATGAAGTCATTGTCAGTCTAGGAAATTTTCCATTCCATGAGCCTCCTGTTAATAAACTGGCCATGAACACCAGATGTGCTTGAGCCAGACTCTGTGGCCTAAGAGAATGCATTATATAGCATTCTTGAAAGAACCTAAGGTTTCCAAGGAAACGGTTATGGTTTTACTTTCTTCTACTCTTAAAACAATTTTTTTTAATGCTGATTAACTTGATCTTGCAGATCATTTCTTAGACTAGCCCCTTGTTTTGTGATGGAGTAACCCGACCTTGTTAATTCATGTTAGGGGCAGTGATGTTCATTAAATGCTTATCATTGACAGTTTGGGGAGCTTGAGCAATGAGAGACACGGCTCCTGCCATGAAGCTGCTTCTCTCTGGAAGTGGGAAAACAGATAAAACACTAAATTTTGATGTCAGCAGAGTAAAGTCAAAAGAGCACAGAATTGATAAACAAGGCTCCTGAATTTTAATCCTTTTTCTTCCACTTCCTAATAACATTTCCTACTGATTCTAGGACAACAGGGAACACATCTCTAAGATGCAGGTAGCTATGCAATACAGGAAGCAAAATATTCCTCCCCTCATCTGCTCCTACATAAATACACACAAAGGAATCAGAATTATATTCACGCATCCTCAGAGTGATCTACAAAATGTAAAAATGAACATCAAAAGCTTTCTTTTGCATTTTTGTGACTTATTAAATACTTGAGTAATATCAAGTATGCATTTAACTCAGGTATGCAGGTTTGTTTCTTTTTGTTTATACTTCCAGTTAATTACTGTGTTAATTCTTTATTGCTTGGCTTGGTTTCCCTTAACAAGTAATTCAGCTTCATTTAATGCAAGAACTATCTATTTGATTTTCTATTACTTTTTATCTGTGTTAAGTAAAGGAAACTGTGTTGAAGGCCCTGGTATTCCTGAAGCTGAGGGACTGTACTGAGTGAGTAGCTTCAGTGAATAATTTGTGTGGCAATTCAGCATTGGGTTAATGCTTTTTATTTTCAACCTAGTGGCTGAGCAGGCAGAATCCATTGACAATCCATTACATGAAGCAGCAAAAAGAGGTAGGTGTGATTCTTTTTGATTGAGGTATGCAGTATAGTAAAATGCACAGATTTCAATTAGTTTTGACAAATGCATCAAGATCTAGAACATTCTGCCATCCCAGAAAGTTCTCTTTGCACCTTCTCAGTTAAATTCCTGCTTTCCCCAGAGACAGTCTGTCCCAACATCTATTACACTAGAGAAGTGTGATTTTAATTTTAAAATGTCAGTCAAAAAATACTTTTGAAGGGAGAAGCAAGTCAAAGTCTGTGACTTCCAAAACTCAATATCTGGCAGGGGAAAGAGACATCATAAAATATAATATGATAAGTACAGCAACTGAAATGTGTTTAACAGGCTGTAGCGGCCAGGGTAAGTAACTGGAGGGCAGAAGAATGGAAGGGCCTGATGGGTACAGCATTTAGGAGAGCGTTGGTGTGGTGAGCATTTAGCCAGGGAGGGCATAAACAATAGGGATGAACCTGGGGAAGATCCTTGGCCAAACAACAATGAGCCTGGTCTTGGGCTTTATTCTGTAGATCAGTAGTCCTCAGCTAGGGTGATTCCTGTTTCACAAACCCTGAGGATATTTGGCAATATCTGGAGACATGTTGACTGTCATGACTGGAGGGATGTTACTGGCACCTTTTGGGGAGAGGCAGTAGTTGTTGCTACACATCCTACAGCACACAGGAGCACCCCCACAATAAATCAACCCCAAATGCCAATAGGGCCAATGCTGAGAAACCCTGCTGTAGATAATGGGGAGTTTTAGTAAAGCCTTAATGAGCTCTATTTCATTCCATTTATAGATTTTTTTTGAAATCTGAGTGTACACAAGGAAATTATTGGTTAGGATTGTGAAAAAGTAAAACTACTAAACTGACATTTGGGATATTAGCCTGAGGATTTTAAATTAATAGTTATAGTTTAGCATATAAGAGCAGCAGCTTTGATAAGGTTGTTTAGCCTTTCTTATAAGAACTGAAGATGCATTGTAAATGTGAATATGAATAGTATCTGCTTGCTCCCAATTTCCAGAATTTCACAAAGAAAAAATATGTATGTATATGTGTACACACACACACACACTCTCTCTCTCTCTCTCTCTCTCTCTCTCTCTCTCTCTCTCTCTCTCTCTAACAAAATAGAAATGTCTTAAGTAGACCCATGTAGGGAAGTCTTCCCATTAAGCTATCGTTAAAAACATTGATGTTAATACTTTCTATTAATAAGCTGGAAGTTAAAATGTACTATAATGAATGTATTAATGGGTAGGTCTTTATGCAGAATGAAACAGAATGGAATAGATTTAAACGCAGAATACAAAATGAAACCTTTTTTTCTTGTGTTTTTATAAATGTAAAATTCTTTCAGGCAACTTGAGCTGGTTGAGAGAATGTTTGGACAACAGAGTGGGCGTTAATGGTTTAGACAAAGCTGGAAGCACTGCCTTATACTGGGCTTGCCATGGGGGTCACAAAGGTATTACATTTTGTTTGTTATATGTTTCTATGCTATTGAAAATATGTTTCACCTAAGGGAGCCAGATTTACAAAAAAAAAATGAGAAAGAAAAAGCATTGGCTATTCTTTTTGAATCTTTTAGAACACCAGCCAAAAGCCTTGTTCCTGGGAGCTCTTAGAACATTGTGTAGAATGTAGTCAGTCAGCCTCACTGCATGGGCCTCTCTCTCTCTCGAAAGCCTGGACACTTCCTTTCCTTTCTCAGGCTTAGAAAGGTTACCGGAAAATAGCAGTAGTATAAAAACAAAACCACTATCTAATCTTACGGAAAAAAGAGCAGAATTGGCTCCTCTAGCTTAGCTTTTCACAAGGTCTGCTTTTATGATTTACATTTTAAGTTTAATGCAAACTGTTAGATTCAAGAGAAAGCCAGCATTTGCCTAAGTTAGTGATTCCATTGATACTTTCTGTTATAATCAATAATGATGACAAATTGAATTTTTAGATGTATTTCATCCTGGCCAAAAATGTTATCACTCACTGCTTTTCTACCTTTCTGTAACACAGGAAACAAACTCAACAACAATAATAAATGAAGAGCTCAGCAAATTAAATAGCAGTGCCAAAGGAAAACTTGTAACTGTCTCCTAAAAAGAAGCCTATCTTATTTCAGCTAATAAACATGCTAGTTATATGAATACAAAGTATTATAATTAATGTAAAAATATTCCTAGATGTGTCATATGAAAATGCAGAAGCCAAAACTATTAGAAAAAGTGTATTTTCCTAAATAATTCCACTTTTTAGGTTCTTAAGTTTTTCTATTTTATAAATTTTACAAAATATGTTAACATTTTCTTGATGGTTCTTCTAAAGAATCTCTCTTTTATAAAATTATTGTACCTAGATTTGAGCTTCTTATTTTCATTCTTAAAAGCATCTTTTCTCTTTGAATTTCAGATATAGTGGAAATGCTGTTTACTCAACCAAATATTGAACTGAACCAGCAGGTAAGACTGCTTATCTGGAAATCATTTAACACACACCTGCTTCTCTTTAGTATAGAGCAACTTATGGGCATGTGAAATATTGTTCTCAAAATACCACAAACACATAATTTAAAAATTATAATTATACTAAAATTCAAATTGTCCACAGCCCCAAATGCCACTCCTCCTCATGTCACTTTCAGCTTTTAGCTCTTTCTTCATGCACTTAGCTTTGTATTACTAAGGAATAGGCTGATGGAGCCATCTTGTCATGCATTATCTTCATGTGTATTTTGGCCTCCTGTTGGGTATGTGAAGGGTTAAGCTTGTCAGCTGCCCCAACTCTCATCTTTCAGCACCCAGCACCCTGCACCCAGCCTTTCCACCTCTGCTCCTCAGTGCACTTCATCACAGTTTTTGGTTATATTACTATATAATGTTTACTTTATTATGGGTGTTTAAATAGTGTTCACTGCTTTTATAACTTTTTTTTGCTTCTTATTGACTTTTTAAAACTCATTTTTTGTTATCTCACTGTGACTTCTATATTGTTTTATACAGTTTTGATATATAATACTTTTGTAAAATGTTTAAGATAATCAGTAGCTTTCTTTTTTCTCCCTGGACTCACTTTCTGATGCTCGCCATCATTTTCCAGTCTGAGCAGCTTGGTTCCTGCGGCCCTTTGCCTGTCCTCCAGGGAACCCCTTCCATTCTCTGCCATGTTGTATCTTCATTTTTCTGGATCCTTTGTCTTTCTTTTGCCAGAGAACATCTTCAAGTAGATTTCTGAGAAATAGAAGCTTGGGATTGATTCTTTGGCTGATCAGAATGCTAGGTCAAAAACAGTTTCCCTCAGAATTTTGAAGGCATGGCTCTGTGGCATTCTCGTTTCCAGGGTTGCTTTTGAGAGGTTTGGTGCCATTTTGATTCTTATTCTTTTATGTGTGATCTATTTTTTCTCTTGCTAAGAATATTTATTTTATTGTTGGTGTTTTAAAATTTTATAATGATGTGCCTTAGCATTCATCTTTTCCCAATGATTATGATGAACTCTTTCAGCCTGGAAAATTATCTTGTATTATTTCTTTTAGAGTTTTTATCTGTACCTTCTTAGTTCTTTTGGTTCTGGAATGCCCATTAGTAAGATACTGGACTTCTTGGATTGAACCTTCAATTTTCTAAATATTTCCCAGAGATGTTCTCACCTTTGTTTTGTTTTGGTTATCTTTTTAATTCCCTAGAGTTCTGTATTAGTTTTCTGTTGCTGCCTAGCAAATGACCACAGGCTTAGCAGCTTATACTTTCTGTACATCAGAATTCTGGGTGTGGCATAGCTGGGTTCTCTGTTCAGGGTCTCCCAGGTAGAAATCAAGTTATGGCTGGAGCTGGATTCTCATCTGGAGCTTGGGGTCTTCTTCCAAGTGCATTTAGGTTATTGGAAGAATTGATTTTTTGTACTTGTAGTACCACTGAGGCCCTCGGCTTTTAGAGGCCACCCCTCTGGGTACACAGCTCACAGCATGGCTGTTTGTTTCTTCCTCAAGGCCAGAAGGAGATTGTTTCTCTGCTGTTTCATCTTTTTTTTTTTTTTTAAAAGGGCCCACCTGGTTAGGGCCCACCTGAGATAATGTCTCTTCTGATGAATTCAACATCTACTGACTAGAAACCTAACTGCAGAAGTGATAGCCTATTATATTCACTGCTTTCACTCACAGTCAAGAGGAGGGAATTATACAGGAGACCTATGCCGGGGGCAGGGACCTTAGGAGCTATCTTAGAATTCTGTCTGTTATAACTTCTTATTTTACTCTGATAGTTACTTTTATGTAGTATCTTTTTCTTGTTTCATGACACAATATGATCGTACATCTTGCTGATACACTATAACTTTTCAAATGTATTTTGTGGCTGTTGACTGTGTTTTTTTCCTTTGAGATCCATTTATTTTGTTTGTAATGGTCTTTCCTAAAATATTTTAGGCTGTCCACAAATACTTGATGTCATTATCCATTTGTTTGTTTGTTTGTTTAATTTGAGAGGGAGTCTGGCTCTGTTGCCCAGGCTGGCGTGCAGTGGCACAATCTCAGCTCACTGCAACCTCTGCCTCCTGGGTTCAAGCTATTCTCCTGCCTCAGCCTCCCAAGTAGCTGAGACTAACAGGCCTGTGCCACCAGGCCAGGCTAATTTTTGTATTTTTAGTGGAAATGGGGTTTCACCATGTTGGCCAGGTTGGTCTTGAATTGCCAACTTCTGGTGATCTACCCTCCTCAGTCTCCCAAAGTGCTGGGATTACAGGTGTGAGCTACCATGCCTGGCTCTTATCCATTTATTTTTAAGTGTGATTAGAAGCTCTGTGTGTTTGGTGAGGCCTGCTGGCTGATGGTCTTCTCCTCAGGGTGATGTGGTAAGGTCCTGGCTATTATGCTAGGTGACTCCCAAATGCTAATGAAAGTACACTCCTCTTTCCTGCACATGGGGCTACATTGCTTCACCAGAGAAGTGCCCTCCAGTCTCCTGCCTGGGGGTATGTGCACACTGGGCAGTGGGATATGTAAAGGCACCTGAGAGAGGAGTCTTACTGTTCAGTTTGTACCTTCTCTTGTACCTAGTGTTGATGAACTTGGAAACTATCAGGTTAATTTCTCAGCAAGTAATATTGGGTTATCTGGCAGCAAGAAAAGGGGAAGAGGTTCTGAGATTCGAATTACTTTTTATGAATACTTTTAACCAGTAGTACCTCTCTTTTCATACCCATGCCTCATTTGTGCCCTACTACCTCTAGTAATCTCCAATTCCTAATTTTTGCCAGGCTTCTACATGTTCAAATCTGCTTGCTTCCTCCTGGGATCTCCCTCTGCAGACATCTGCATTTCAGCCTGTGCTCCACCAAGTCAGCTTGTACCCCTCGATCCCATTCCATCTCTCAAAAATGACTCATCTCCTATCCCTTGAGTCTCCTTTCCTTTTCTCTTCGGAATCTTATGTGGTTCTTTAACTTTGTTCCCATTTTAGGTTTAATTGGATTAAACCTAAATTAACGTGTACTTTCAATCCACCCTCTGTCTTAAAAATGATACTTTCTCTTTTTATCACCATAGAACAAGTTGGGAGACACAGCTTTGCATGCTGCTGCCTGGAAGGGTTATGCAGATATTGTCCAGTTGCTTCTGGCAAAAGGTAAAGTTTATGTTGAGTTTATCTGGTCTTTGCTTACCCTAAAAAGTAGTGTCTATCAAATTATGTCATTTGAAATGGTAGGAAGAATAATAGTCTTATTTCAAAATGTGGTTTAACCTTTGCTCCGTCTGTGTATCATGATTTAGTCATGATAAGATGAAATTATTAGGGGTTGGTTTGTTTTAGTTTTTAATGTAAACTAAAACCATGGCAAGCTTTAACATTACATATATTACTTTTGGTAAGAACTGCACTGTATGTTTCTCCAGGATCATAGAGCCTTTGAAACAAAGAATGTGTGTGGCGGGGGGAGATCCTGTCTGAGAAAGCTGTATAGGTAAAGCTGCTTAGGCCCTTGTTCTCATGGGGGAGTCCTGACTGATGAGCAAGAATGATGTAGCTGCAATGTCCTGTTTTGAGTTGAGCAGGTGTATGATATAAAGTGAACAAGAGAGGATATCTTGATCCCCTGTTTTTGTAAGTCAGAGAAAGCAGTGAAATTATAAACTGACTATTACTTTACCCATTTGACCCACAAATATTAGTTTCCTCTTAGAGAAGGCCAGGCAGATCACCCATACCATACCCTAGTTCATAAGCCTATCATGTAGGATGTTTGATTCCCCAAGACACAACTCATGGAATTACCTTCATTAGGGATCCGCAAAGCAATATTGTGGAATATATGATAGGAAGTGGTTTAGATTTTAAGTCTGGTGATGTAAGTTCCAGGTCTAAAAGGCCAGACACTGTGATGATCACTCTAGTGCCCTGTAAAGGGTATGCTGAGGGCTTTGATGTCCAATATGGCAGCCAGTAGCCATGTGCACAGCTGAGCCCTTTAAATGAGGCTATCTGAATTGAGATCTGCTGTAAGTGTAAAATGCATACCAGATTTTTTTTTTTTGAGATGGAGTTTCGCTCTTGTTATCCAGGCTGGAGTGCAATGGCGCCATCTTGGCTCACCGCACCCTCTGCCTCCTGGGTTCAGGCAATTCTCCTGCCTCAGCCTCCTGAGTAGCTGGGATGACAGGCACGCGCCACCATGCCCAGCTAATTTTTTGTATTTTTAGTAGAGACGGGATTTCACCATGTTGACCAGGATGGTCTCGATCTCTTAACCTCATGATCCACCCGCCTTGGCCTCCCAAAGTACTGGGATTACAGGCGTGAGCCACTGCACCCGGCCGCATACCAGATTTCAAAGATTTAGTGAAACAAAAAGTAAAATATCACAATAATTTTTATGTTGGTTTTATGTTGAAATAACATTTCAAATATACTGGATTAAATATATAATAAAAATTAATTTCACATTTTTCAAATTGGCTACTAGAAAATTAAAAATTAGATATATGTGGCTCACATTATATTCCTATTAGTACTTGTCTAGAGGGACCCAGGAAATGGTTGTGTTTCTTCTCTATCGTCACTGTCTCTGAATATTTCCTGTTCTGATAGAAATCATGTCTATAAGCTCTAAAGTATAGTATAATATATGATTAGTCACAGAACTGTTAACCCTCAGGAGTTTTCAACCTGTAGCATACTGAGAGAATTAGGTTTTTTATATAACCCTACTGTGAATACAGCGATCTGCTTAGGAGAAAGATTTTGACATAAGATCATTATATGACTAATTAAACATACTATTTTTTTCTTGATGCAGTATTTCAGTACCTTCAAATTTGAGTATGCGTCTTTCTTTTCTTTTTCCTTTTCTTTTTTTTTTTTGAAACTGGGTCTCACTCTATTGCCCAGGCTGGAGTGCAAGTGGAGCAATATCAGCTCACTGCACCCTCTGCCTCCTGGGTTCAGGTAATTCTCCCACCTCAGCCTCCTGAGTAGCTGAAATTACAAGTGTACAACACCACATATGACTAATTTTTATAGAGATGGAGTTTTGTCATGTCACCCAGGCTGGTCTTGATCTCCTGTACATAGCAATCTGCCTGCCTCAGCCTCCCAAAGTGCTGGGATTACAGGGATGATGGACTACTGTGCCGGCCTATTTTTTGTTTATTGAAGGGGAAGTGGTTGCAAAGAAAATGACACTTTCCTACACTGTGTCAGAAAGTATGAATTGATAAAGCCTTCTTGTTTTTTTATTTTTATTTTTATTGTTTGTGAGTGAGTCTTGCTCTGTTCCCCAGGCTGGAGTACGGTGGTGCAATCTTGGCTCACTGCAATCTCCGCCTCCTGGGTTTAAGCAATTCTCATGCCTCAGCCTCCCAAGTAGCTGGGATTACAGGCACCTGCCATCACATCTGGCTAATTTTTGTATTTTTAGTAGAGACGGGGTTTCACCATGCTGGCCAGGCTAGTCTTGAACTCCTGACCTCAAATGATCCGCCTGCCTTGGCTTCCCAAAGTGCTGGGATTATGGGCGTGAGCCACCATGCTTGGCCTAAAGCCTTCTTGGAAAGCAATCTTAAAATCAGAGATGAAAAAGGAGATATTACAGCTGATACCACAGAAGTTCAGAGGATCTTTAGAGACTAGTATGAAAAGTAATCTGACAGTAGCTGGCAGAATTTAAAATGGACTTAGCCTTACTTTCCGATACCACTTTTAGTAAGCCATTCTTCAGAAATACACCTGAACAAAGATGTTGAAGGATATTCACTGGAGTATTTGTGATAATGAAAATTAGGAGTAGCCTAAGTGCCCATCAATACAGGAGGAATTAAATTTTGGAGCATTCACAAAATGGAATACTTACAAACATTTAAATAGGTTGAGTTACGAATATGTGTATTGCTAAGAAAACAGCACCATTAGACATTAAGTTTTAAAAACGTGAAATTACAGACCAGTACATGTAGTATGATTTTGTGTCTATATCAATGTGTATGAATGCACTGATGCAAATAAGGGAGATAAGAACTCACGCCCACTTGTTAAGAATGGTTACCTTTGCAGTGGGTAGAAGAAGAGGGAATGAAACGGGACTTGTGCTTTTGTTCAGCATACATTTGTATTTTTGAATCCTTAACAATGCAAATGTATTCATGAATTCTGATGTAATTTTTAACATAATAAAGGCAAAGGAAAACTGGGTAGAAGATGGCTTGTGGGAATAATGAATTACCTCTCGGTTTTATGTGTTGCTATTCTGCTAATTTGCATGAGAGCATACTTACAGATATAAAATATGAATCCCCTCAAGCACTGCCCACTTCGTCTTTTCTAAAGACCCTCTTGAGCCAAAGAGGAGGCAAAGGGCTCATTGAAGTTAAGCTCCACAGGGACCATAAACTCCTGACTGAAAGGTTCACATGCAGTTCTATAGGGACTGGAAGGGAAAGGCTCTGAATTGTTATCACAGGTGCAGCAACAAGCTTCCTGATTAAAGATGCCAAATACACCATATGAGAGTTTTATTGTTTTGAGAACGTTCACTTCTGGGCCAGAGTTGTTCTCTAGTTTGTTTTGCCAAAAGTGCTTAGTCATAGGGAGAGAGAATTGGCTGCTACTATATAGTCTTTAAAGATATCTAATTGACTTTTCTTGTGTTGGGAAGGTGCTAGAACAGACTTAAGAAACAATGAGAAGAAGCTGGCCTTGGACATGGCTACCAATGCTGCCTGTGCATCTCTTCTGAAAAAGAAACAGGGAACAGGTATTTGTTTTAAATCCTTCTTTCTCCTCTGGTGCCCCATAACTAAGATATATTAACTTAGAATTGCTCAGAAGAGATGAACTCAGCTGAGTGCAGTGGCTTATGCCTGTGATCCCAGCACCTTGGGAGGCCAAGGTGGGAGGTTCACTTGAGTCCAGGAGTTGGAGTCCAGCCTGAGCAATGAAGTGAAGACTCCGTCTCTATAAAAGGTACAAAAAAATCAGCCAGGCATGGTGGTTTGGGCCTGTAGTCCCAGCTACTCAGGAAGCTGAGCTGGGGAATCACTTGAGCCCCCGGAGGTTGAGGCTGCAGTGAGCTGTGATCGCACCATTGCTTTCCAACCTGGGTGAGAGAGAGGCTGTATCTCAAAAAACAAAAAACTCTTCAGATAATTCTGAAGTTTGTTTATATATCGTTCATCTTAATCAGAAGCCCCAAAATAGGACATCCTCGATCAAACAGAAATTAGACGAGAAACACAAATCTTTTACCTTTATTGTGTGTGTTTCTTTTATTCCTTGCAATCAAGTTCTAATCACCTTGCTTTTATTACAGTCCTTTTTGGAGAACTGTCATCTTCATTCCCTCGTTTCAATATGTATTTATGAGTGATTATCACTAAATATTTTAAAATATAGCATTTAATAGCTCCATGATTGTATTTTGTTTTTGTTTTTAAAGAGGATATCAATGAATTGTAATCAAAATTATTCTAGACTTTGCTAAACATTTTGGACTTTATTCATAGTAGTATGGGCAGTTTTTAAAAAAAGAGTTTAAGTGTACATTATTTTTTTTTTTTTAGATGGAGTCTTGCTCTGTTGCCCAGATTGGAATGCAGGGGTCAATCATAGCTCACTGTAGCCTCAAACTCCTGGACCCAAGTGATCCTCCCATCTCATCTTCTTGAGAAGATGGGACTACCGGCATGTGTTATCATGCCCAGCCAATATTTTTTTTAATGTAGAAATATGGGTCTTGCCTTGTTGCCCAGGTTGGTCTCGAACTCCTAGAATCAAGCCATCCCTCCACCTCAGCCTCCCAAAGCATTGGGATTACAGGTGGGAGCCACTGTGCCCAGCCTCCTTTTATTCTTTATTCTAGATATGTCTTAGTTCTAGATTTCTTTTCTTTTTTTAGCTTCAGTTTGAATATAGTATAAACTGTTAATCAGTTTGGGATTCCTTAATTAAGCCATGAGTGCTCACCTGCAGTGCAAGCCTTTCCTTTTTTTTTTTTTTTTTTTTTTGGTGGGGGACGGAGTTTCGCTCGTTACCCAGGCTGGACTGCAATGGTGTGATCTCGGCTCACGGCAACCTCCGCCTCCTGGGTTCAAGCAATTCTCCTGCCTCAGCCTCCCGAGTAACTAGGCTAGTTCCTCCTGCATAGATGGAGATGGGTTCTGCTAAGGGAATGAGAAAGTATCAGCTGAGCTGGTGCTCCCCAGCTACATTATGATTGAGAAGCCATATTTGTAGCTGTGTGAGAGACACTTCTGCTTGAAGTTGACCTCCTACTCCTTGCTGCCTTGATTGGGTCAGGAAGTAGGACTCTGGCCTAACTTCCTTGCTCTGCCACTGACTTCCTGTTGTGTGGCTATCCTCAGCCTGCCCTAACCAAAGAGTAAGGTTTCTTATGACCTGAAGGTATCAGAGTCTCGTGCATGCTGTGAGCTCCATTTTGACAGACAAGGCGTATACCAAACTTTCTTAGACCCTAGAGAGCTCACCCAGAAGCCTTACTCAGGAGTGGTTAGAGGTGAGGGAAGCAGGTGATGAGTCTTTCTGCAGCGTCTGCAGAATAGGGCTCAGAGGCAGATACTCTTTTCCCTGCGTACCCCAAGTATGTTTAGTCTACCTTCCTAAATTTGAACTGATTAGGTAATGGATTCATTAGTGTGGTAATCTTAGGGCCTGGCAGACAGAGCCAAGAGATGAATTTTTATATTTCTTTTTTTTTTTTTGAGACGGAGTTTCGCTCTTGTTACCCAGACTGGAGTGCAATGGCGTGATCTCGGCTCACCGCAACCTTCGCCTCCTGGGTTCAAGCAATTCTCCTGCCTCAGCCTCCCGAGTAGCTGGGACTACAGGCGCGCGCCACCATGCCCAGCTAATTTTTGTATTTTTAGTAGAGATGGGGTTTCACCTTGTTGACCAGGATGGTCTCGATCTCTTGACCTCGTGATCCACCCGCCTCGGCCTCCCAAAGTGCTGGGATTATAGGTGTGAGCCACCGCTCCTGGCCTAATTTTTATATTTCAATTTTCATGTTACTTTTAAAATGTTTTTACTTGCTTCATTTCCCTGATTATACAGATTTTTAAAAAAAGATTTAATTTGTATTATGATCCTCATTGGAATAGGGTTGGACTATTTGGCCATAGAGTTAATTGTCAGCACGAACTCTAAGTTGGAAAAGGTATATTCTGATATTGTCCACTTTTCTTTTTTTTTTTCTTGTGAGACAGAGTCTCACTCTGTCACCCAGGCTGGAGTGAAGTGATGCCATCTCAGTTCACTGCAACCTCCGCCTCCTAGGCTCAAGTGATTCTCATGCCTCAGCTTCCCGAGTAGCTGGGATTACAGGTGGGCATCACCATGCCTGGCTAATTTTTGAATTTTTAGTAGAGGTGAGGTTTCACCTTTTTATCTTGGCTGGTCTTGAACTCCTTGACCTCAAGAGATCTGCCTGCTTTGGCCTCACAAAGTGCTGGGATTACAGGTGTGAGTTGTTGTCTACTTTTAGAAACATAATATGGATTTTTTAATAGGTACAAAATAAGTCACATGTTGCAGTTACTGTGGAAGATAACTAGGATATAGGGCTTGGGGTTAGGGTTATACCTAAGAGTTGAGTCCTTTAAAATATTTTTCAACTTTAAAAAATTTGAGTATAATTTACATTAAGTACATAAATCTTAAGCATACAGCTTGATGAATTTTTTTTACACCTGTTCGCCACAACCCAGATTAAGCTAGAGAACAGTTCTCATACGCCACATGTCTCCCTCAGTGTCTTCTGTTTCTCTCCCATAGATTAGTTCTGCCCGTTTGTGAATTTTATTTAAGTGGAATCAAACTGTATATACTTTTTTGTGACTGGCTTCTTTCATTTACATTACGTCTGTAATATTCACCCGTGTGACTGTGTTCCTCCATCATTTATTTATTGTTTGTATGTTTGTTGGTGGGTCTTAAGTGCTGCTTCTTGATTTGAGATGTGTAAACCCAGGGTGGTGGGATTGAGGAAAAATGAACATGAGCTAGGGGAGGATGGCAGTGCTGCCAGGGGATACATTCCCATGTGCACTACACCCAGAGGTGGGCTATGAAGAAATACATCTCATCACTCAACACCTGACCATGTGGGAGGTTTCCCGAGAAAACTGCCTCAGAACAGTTCATGAAGGGGAGAAGGAATTTATTTGCCTGACTTGTACCTGTCTTTTGATGACCACTCAGTCAGAGTCTCCATTGTGGCAAATCATCCTCTTTTTTTTTTTTTTTTTTTATTTTTGAGACGGAGTTTCGCTGTTGTTACCCAGACTGGAGTGCAATGGCACGATCTTGGCTCACTGCAACCTCCGCCTCCTGGGTTCAAGCAATTCTCCTGCCTTAGCCTCCCGAGTAGCTGGGACTACAGGCATGCACCACCATGCCCAGTTGATTTTTGTATTTTTAGTAGAGATGGGGTTTCACCTTTTTGACCAGGAGGGTCTCAATCTCTTGACCTCGTGATCCACCTGCCTCAGCGTCCCAAAGTTCTGGAATTATAGGCGTGAGCCACCATGTCCGGCCCATCCTCTCTTTTTAATAGAAGTAAGAATAAAATAACGGGCAGAAGTAAGCATCTGGGCACACAGAATATGGGCAACACTTTGGATAGCAATGTAGAAGGGGAAAGAGCTTTCCTATTCGTCTCTCAGGCTTTAGGTTAGAAAGCTACTTTTTACCAAGTTGACATGAAGTCCTGAAGTTCCTGGGTATGTGTTGGGGGAGAACAAAAGATATTCTTCCCAGTCCTTCTGGACTCCTCTTGAGCAGAATGGAGAATAGAGTCAGCCTTCCAAGCTTTATACCCGCTTGGAAGGTGGTATAAAGTCACTGAAACATGGCCAGGTGTAGTGGCTCACACTTGTAATCCCAGCAGTTTGGGAGGCAGGAAGGATTGCTTGCATCCAGGAGTTCAAGACTAGCCTGTACAGCATAGTGAGACGACATCTCTACAGAAAAATTAAAAACTAGCTGAGTGTGGCGGTGCACGCCTGTAGTCTCAGCTACTTGGGAGGCTGAGGCAGGAGAATCGCTTAAGTCCAGGAAGTTAAGGCTGCAGTGATCCACGATTGCACCATTGCACTCCAGCCTGGGTGACAGAATGAGATCCAGAAAAGAAACTTGCCTCTGTTCTGCTTTCTTCCCTTTTCTCTCTTGCAAGATAAATCGGCTTCCACCTACCTTGTACTCCCTTCTCCTTTTCTTTTTCTCAATAATCATTTCCCAAAACCTGTAAGCAGGAGGACTCTTAAAAAAAAAAAAAAAAGCATTCGGATACCAAAAAAAAATTCCTTAATATCATCAAGTATCTGTCCTTGTCCAAACTTCCATTTCCTTATACATCTTTGTTTGTTTTTACTTGTTTACTTATGGTTTATTTAAGTCTGGATTCACATAAGGTCAGTTTGTGATTGGTAGATATAGCTCCTAAATTGTTTTTTAATCAACAGTTCCTTTCCCTCTACTCTTCCCCCTTTTTAACCTTGCCATTCATTTATTAAAGAATTTGGGTTAACTAACTTGAATTTCCCAGTCTGGACATTGCTGACTACATTCCCATGGCGTTGTCATATTCCTCTGTCCTTTATGGTTTTGTCAATTGGTGTTAGATCTAGAGGTTTGATCCAATTTAAGATCAATCAATCAATCATCTATCAATCACCTACCTATCTAGAGGTTTGGTCCAATTTAGGTTCTATCTCTCTCTCTCTCTACCTACCTACCTACCTACCTACCTACCTACTATTTACCTATCTAGCTAGAGGTTTGATCCAATTTAGGTTTATCTGTCTCTCTCTCTCTCATCTGTCTGTATATCTGTCTGTCTGCCTGCCCGCCTAATCATATATTTTTCCTGGGAGTAGAAGGAATAATATATAATACAGAATATAGTGTTCTTTTATCAGAGGCACGTGATATCTGGTTGTCACTCTTCCTGTGATGTGACATCCATTGATGATTATTGCCTAGATCTGTTACTTCACTAAACAGCACAAAATGATGATATTCTAATTAAATCACTTTTTTCTGAGTTATTAGCTGGAATATTCTATAAAGTTTTCCCTCATTAATTGTTTTGTTACGCAGAGGAATAATTAGTGTAGCAAGTGCGGGATAAATGCTTGATTTTTGCGCTTTATTTAAGAGTTTTTAAAAGAATAAGGTGGTCTCTGTCCTTCAAAGGGTGACAAATGAGTTCTTTTTGGCGTGGGTTGAAATATTTGATGTGCTTTAACCTATTCCAGTTAGGAGCTTTATCAGTAGCCCATCTTTGGCTAGTGGAGGCCTCTTTAAGTTGAATCTCAGACCCTTTCACATGATGCTGTCTTTGATAAGGATCCTTGATACACAGCATGACTAGGGTTCTAGTCATCCTTTATACTTCCTGCCCCATACTTGGAACTGGTCATATTTACAGTGAGCTTCAGAGATGTGATTCTTAGAGACCATGATGATCTGGGTGCTGTGACATTTATTTATTGAACAATGTGCCTGTGTTTGCATTTTGTATTTCCCACTAAAATTATACCTAGGGTAATCTGTTGCTATAGGAGCTTGACTAAACAGTTGAAGAGCTGACAGTTAAAGATCAAATGTCTTCCTTTTGAGCCCTGTTCAAGGTTGCTTGAACATTTGATAGGGTCCAGCTCTATTTTAAAACCTTTTATTCCCACCATTTCAGTCTTTTGCTTTATTTTCAGTGTTTTCTACATTGAAATTGAAACTTCTTTGTTTTCATTCTTTCTCTTCCTTTTTCCCCTTCAGTAGTTAACTTCCTACCCAGTGACCTTGACTTTGGGCAAGACCTCAGGCTGTCATTGGGAAAGAAGGTTGGAAGCACAGTCAGAGCATAGCATTGCTGGTGGTTTGCCTTGTTGGCCATGGTGCCTGTGGCTGGGCCTTTCTGTTGGAAATGGATGCATGGCACCTAGCACCATGTACTTCACTCTTCCACATGACGAAGGAACACATTGTCAGCCCCTGTGGCAACAGAAACTTAATGGTTAGGCTGAAAAGCAAAAGCAGAGAAAGTTCCTCAGAGAAAGTACAATCCTGGGTCAGATGGAAGATTCTATTCTAATTGAAGAGCTTTGAAAATGAAAAAAAGATGAGCAGTTTTTAATTACCCTGTTTTTCTTTTTTCCCTCCTATTTCTTTTAGATGCAGTTCGAACATTAAGCAATGCTGAGGACTATCTGGATGATGAAGACTCAGATTAATTCCTTTCTGGAGCTTTAAGATCTAAAACTTCTGTTGCTTTTGCCATTCCAAAACTTTGTCTTTGCCAGAAGAGTGTTGGTAACTCTAAAAGAAAAGTATATATGAACACGGCAGTGCTGCACTATGTTTGAGTAGAGAGTGTAAATAAATTGTTCTCACCTTTGGTTTGCAAATAAGTGACTGGATTCTTGGCTGTAGGAAATACATTTACGTTCACCAGAGTAGAACAAGAAGAGATTATTTATCAAGCTAAAGGAATTTTAAGAATTTAAAACAAATCAGGATTTTTGTTTTTTTATTTAGTTAAAGTGCTTTACCTCAAGGGTTGAGATATTTTGAATGGATTTTTCAAGGGGGAAAAAATGCTTATTGTAATTATAAACCAAAATACTTAACAAAATCATTAGCTATTCTGACAAAAATAAACATTTTGAGAGACTTTATTCATTTTGTCTGTTTCTGTGGTATCACTCTAAATAAGTAAAGCTTTTTATATTAAGTGAGAACTGATTTTATTTTTTAAGTTATATTTATTAGCACAGAAGAATAATGAGAGCCACATTTTAGTTTAACTTCTTATGTCAGCTTTCATCAAAGTCAAGACGGTAATCATTGAGAGGGTGCATGTCTAATAGTAATTTTAATAATTATGAGACTTCAAGTTTTTTCTCCAAGGTTGTAGAGTGGAGAAACCCAACAACTCATTACAGTTTTGCTAAGATTTGAAAGGTTAAAAAAGGTTATTTCCTTATGAGAGATGCCATACTTTTCCATATGGAGTAGTCAGGAGCCATGAAATTTTTTGCATTCAGTTTTTCATTTTAATAACATTTATTTTCTCACAATATAGATCTAGTTCATAATGATTCAGATTCTTTTGCTGAAACACAATTAACATTGCAGAGAGCCTTCTGTACTACTGACATGACACTTCATTTGGGGTTCTAATTTTGTATCACTACAGTGATGATATTGAAAATGACATGGGCATTGGAATTTGCCTAGAATCCCAGCCGTAGGTCCAAATCTATATTTTGCAAGATAATTTCAATGCTAATTTCAAAAACACATTGATGAAGAGAAGGAAATGTATGAAGAAGGAAGTGGGTTAGCCCAGGAAATGAACAATTGCCTCTGTAAGAGTTTATTCTTTCTGTGACTGTTTGGTTTTTCTGTCTGTGGGAGCCTTGAGAAACGATACTCAGAGAAGCCCATTTGAGGTCTTTCAAATACCCCCAACTAAATTTTAGTAGAAGGGAAACTGTACCACTAGGGACAGCAAAGCATGAGCCCAAATTCTGGTACCGACAAAAGAGGGAATTTTATTCTTAAAACAAGTATGTTCTTAAATTGGATTTAACCAGTTGTATTTCTTCTTAAACATAAACTTGAAGATATGAAATTCTTCCTGAAATTGTATCTATTCCCATAGATCCTTTAAGATTTTTCTTTAAAAAGGGGCTTGTTTCTTAACAAAAAGCTTTTTTTTTTTTTTTTTTTTTTTTTGAGACAGACTCTTATTTTGTTGCCCAGGCTGGAATGCAGTGACATGATCTCAGCTCACTGCAGCCTCCACCTCCTGGGTTCAAGTGATTCTCCTGCCTCAGCCTTCCCAGTAGCTGGAATTACAGGTGTGCACCACCACACCTGGCTAATTTTTGTATTTTTAGTAGAGACGTGGGTTTCACCCTGTTGGTCAGGTTGGTCTTGAACTCCTGACCTCATGATCTGCCCACCTCAGCCTCCCAGAGTGCTGGGATTACAGGCATGAGCCACCACGCCTGGCAACAAAATGCTTTTAGAGAACCCTGTAACTTTTCATTCTTCTATACTTTGAGCCTGGGGCAATTAGGATGGATTTAAACTAAAAACTCTTAATTTTTAAAACATGGGCAGAAATAATACAGCTTGTGTGATTATAGACAATTTTTATAAAAATAACCGTATACTTGCTTTAGATATATTATCTATATATCTGAGGGAAAGGATAGTGGAGGTCTCACTATCATTTTTTTTAACATTATCAAACAAGAGAATTTTAGAAAGTTGGACAACTGTAGTTTTTTGAAGATGAGGGGAGTACTGAGGTATATGCATGAATTTTCGGTGAAACAGGACAACTCATTTAGTTGTGGCTGAAACTCCGCTGAAAATTTTTTTGGTTTGTTTCTTGTTTATTCAGCCTGGCTAATCTGAGCTTTCTCAGAGATTGTTTAGTGCTGAACTCAGCAACAAAAATCAGTTCTAGGAACTTGCCACTGCTCTCACTGTGCAGAGGAGAGCTTTGATTATATTTTGGAAGTAACTTCAGAGGTTTTGCTGTAATCTGAGCTTGCTGACAGGCACTGTGGCCTGAACTCCTTTCTAGTGACTGCACTCTTTAAATAGCAAGTGCCTTCCAGCCACTTGGGCAGTGAGATACTTGTTTAGTTGTAGGCCCAGGAGCCTCATGCAAAGAAAAGTTCTTATCAGGGGGTTCCCATTTCAGTTTTCTTTCCGAGCTGTTTTGTTGCACATTTTGTCGTTGTTGGGCTGACATGTATTACAGCATTTCTTTATGAGCACCCATGGCTCCTCTTTTCAGTAGATGAATCATGTTATTACCTTAAGTGAAATGTTGAACAAAGCAATGGCGACTCCATTTTTCTAATCTTAAAAAACTTGTAAATAGGCTAGAAATGGTGGCTCACGCCTGTAATTCCCAGCACTTTGGGAAGCTGAGGTGGGTGGATCACCTGAGATCAGGAGTTCAAGACCAGCCTTGCCTATGTGGTGAAACACTGTCTCTACTAAAAATACAAAAATAAAATTAGCTGGGCATGATGGTGGGTACCTGTAATCCCAGCTACTTGAGAAGCTGAGGCAGGAGAATCGCCTGAACCTGGGAGGCAGAGGTTGCAGTGAGCCGAGATGGCACAGTTGCACTCCAACCTGGGCAACAGAGAGAGACTCCATCTCAAAAAGGAAAAAAAAAAGTTAGAAATAATGCTGAATATGAAAGTTTAGGTAATTTGCAGATAATTTAAAGATAGAGGGAAATGTAATTTTTCCACACAAGCCGTCTTCATAAATGGTTTTTGGTTTGTTTGTTGTTGAGATGGAGTCTTACTCTGTCACCTGCTGGAGTGCAGTAGTGTGATCTTGGCTCCTGCAACCTCTGCCACCTGGGTTCAAATGATTCTCCTGCCTCAGCCTCCCAAGTAGCTGGGATTAGCTGTTCTTGAATTCCTAACCTCATGATCCACCCACCTCGGTCTCTCAAAGTGCTGAGATTACAGGCATGAGCCACTGTTCTGGGCCATAAATGTTTTTTATCGTGTAGAATTTCTGATTTACTAATTTTCTTATTGTGAGCACTATATTTATCATCTTTGTAAGTGATTATTTCTTTTCTGATAGACTGTGGAACCTAGCATTTACATCTGATCATCTGCATTCCCTATGGACTCAGACTCTGTATTTTTTCTCTTGATTTTTATATTGTAAATATGTATATAGCAGGAAAACATTGTATAGCCGCACTTTGAAGTGTCCAATTACTAAAAGTTGAGGTTTGGGTATTGTAAAAGATTCTGGTATCTCTATTTGCAAATATAGCTTTGGTGAACAGTTTTCCTATGTGAAGGAAAAATTGCAGACCACAAATTTATGGCTTCTGTTTCCTGATTTGTCAATAACAAGCTTTTACATCTGCCCTTCCCTTAAAATGACATAAAATTAAATAAAACTACCATTTATGAAATGTCTACTCTGCCAGTGCCTGTGCAAGACATTTTTACAGACATGACGTCATTTGATCTTTACAGTAACCTTGGGCAAGGAGCGTTAATGGCCCTATCTTTTTACAGAGAAGTGAGGTTTGAAGAAGTTAAGTAACTGGTTCAAGGTCACACTGCTTGAAGGTGGACATGTGGGTCTGGGGGATGCCTGAATCCACGCGCTGTCGCCTGCTGCCACAGACAGATGTCGTCATTCACACTGTGTCAGAAAAATCTGCAGAAACAGAACAGCTTCTTTCTAACGGAAGCCCTGGATACAGGCATCTAACAAATTCAGCATATCTGCTAATCAATTCATAATTTCTTTAAAATGACCCTATGAGCTTCTAGAGAAATTTTCACAAAACTTGTAGTTCCCAGTCACCCTAAGGAAATACGATTTAATGAAGCAGATTTTACTCCCAAGTTTCCAAAATTTCCTACCCTATGCACATTAGAGTATGAATAAGTGTTAGAGAAGGAAAGATTAGCAGCTATTCACCTTGCTTTGAGTTTACATTGCTAAGTTCAGCAGTTCGCTCAGAGAATCTGAGAGCTCCTCGCTTTTTTGTAACCATGAAAATAAATGCATCCCTGGGAAGGGTCAGGGGATGTGGTCTTACCTGAGTCTGGGAGCTCGATGCGTACATGAAGGTAAGTAACCTCATACTTCCCAGGCAGTGCTGCTGTGTATGTCGTCAGTGGTCAGCTGCTTGGGTTTCCCTGCAGACTCAGCCTTTCTCTTGAGCTTGCACTGTTGCTTCTGGGAGCCGGAGGGAGGCCAGGTTGCTGGCTGTGGCTGGAAAAAAACTGAGGAAATCCAAAGGTATGCATTAGCCTGACAGGAAGCAGGAAGGAAAGTAGAAGAAACAGACAAGGAGTGAAGAGGCTGAGCTGCAAGGGAAAAATGGTTACCTTTTCTAAATGACCCCTGGTTCTGACAGAAATCAGTAGTATGCTTCCAGAAGCAGTGAGGGGGATGGGCTTTCGAATCACACTGGATTCAAGCCTGACTGCCGAGTGACCCGGGACAGGTTACCTAAACACCCAGATTCCTTAGCTGTGCAATGGAGGAAGTGGCAGTAGCTACTGCCTAGAGTTAGAAGGATTAAATAAAATCATATATGCAGGTGACTTAGAATAGCTCCTGAAAAACTACTACTGAGCAGTTGCTCAGTTAACGTTGGGTATAAGCATGAACCTGAATAAGGAAGTTTGCATTAAAAACAGATATGTATGTTACACACGTGTTTTTCAGTTTCACCACCAATATTGAAAAGCAAAATTTCCCAAAATACTTTTAAAATGAGTGGAGGACAATGATGTTGCCTTCCAGTCATTTAGGTTTCTTTATATGTCGTAGTAGAGTTTTTCTTTTTTCTTTTTTTTTTTTGAGATGGAGTGTCAGTCTGTCACCCAGGCTGGAGTGCAATGGCTTGATCTCGGCTCACTGCAACCTCCGCCTCCCAGGTTCAAGTGATTCTCCTGCCTCAGCGTCCTGAGTAGCTGGGACTACAGGTGCGCACCACCACACCTGGCTAATTTTTGTGTTTTTAGTAGAGACGGGGTTTTGCCCTGTTAGCCAGGCTGGTCTTGAGCTCCTGACCTCAGGTGATCCACCCACCTTGGCCTCCCAAAGTACTGGGATTACAAGTGTGAGCCACTGTGTCCAGCCAGCTGTTTCAATATAAATGTACTTTATTTGAGTTACAGGAAGAGGTATGTAACTGGAAAAGACCTGGTTATTATTGTTGTTAGAGTAATTCAAAGATGAAGTAGGGAGGATGTCTCTGCCACTGTTTCAATTTTATCTTGTTGCTTTCAAGTGATTTGATGGTTTGATAGACCCTGGGTCTGATGTTTGATACATGATGATTTGAAATCCAAAAGATGTTTGGTGTTACTATCCTGCTCTCAAAATTCAGACAATACTATTATCAAATGAATAGAGTTTGCACCTTCATAGGTTGCCCTATACAGTCTAAACTTCAAGAATTTAGTCTCACAGTGCCAATGAGAAAAAGAAAATTGGAGACACTTAAAAGTTATGTATTATACAGTCATTACTAACTTGGAACAACAAGGTGAACAAAAAGAACTAACTTGTACATTTTGTTATTACCCGTTCCAGAAGGGAATTCCCAAGGCCACAAGAAAATGCTTTATGTCAACAGTGAGTCTGAGATGTGGCTGTGATGTCTGGACACAGGATGGCTTGAAAAGTCACACAAAGCTGGTCATTGACTGAAACTAGAAGTGGCTTTTGAGAAATTCGTGGCCCTGAAAGCACTCAGAGAGGGTGTATCACCCTGACAGCAGGGTTCAGGGAAAGCTGTCATGCAGTCCTCTGTTATCCTGAGCCTGTGGCATTGACTAGGTCCCTTGGTCCACATGATGTGCCCAAAATGAGGATCAGGTGATACTGGCTTCTCCTTGTGTGAAGCAAGTTATCATGTTGCATCAGTTTCTTAGAGGTCCTTGACTAGGACCTGATTTTTGAGACTTGAATCACAGCATAACCCTCTGGGGTTGTGCTGGATGTGATACTCCTCATCTGCATCAGTACAAATGATGAACCCCTGTGCTTAATCTCAGATCTCGGGCTCAGATGGTTGGTCTCTGGATGAAAGAGCACTCGATGGCCCAGCTGAGTATGTGAGTGTGGTGTGGTGTGGAAGTTTTCACTGGATCTTTAGACCTACTGTGGGTGTGCTGGGAGTCTTGCTCTGTTCTGAGCCATTGTGTTTCACAAACTGTTTATGTTTTGGCCACTATTTCTATTACTCTATGAAGTCTGCCTTTCTTCTGTTTTTGAAAATGGGAAATCATGCCTTATCAGCTCTCTCTCCCTTCATTGCTCATTTTTAGTTAGCAATAGTTTCTTGCATACTGCTATATGAATTTATTATTACTACTACAACTACTTTTTTTTTTTTTTTTTTTTTTTGAGCTGGAGTTTCGCTCTTGATACCCAGGCTGGAGTGCAATGGCTCGATCTCGGCTCACTGCAACCTCCGCGTCATGGGTTCAGGCAATTCTCCTGCCTCAGCCTCCTGAGTAGCTGGGATTACAGGCACGCCCCACCATGCCCAGCTAATTTTTTGTATTTTCAGTAGAGACGGGGTTTCACCATTTTGGTCAGGATGGTCTCGATCTCTTGACCTCACGATCCACCCTCCTCGGCCTCCCAAAGTGCTGGGATTACAGGCTTGAGCCACCGCGCCCGGCCATATTTATTATTTTCCTCTGGTGTTGAAACTGAAACTACTATTGCTACTTCTAAGTACTAAACATTTATTTCTTGCTAGGAAATCTCAGCAGGAAAACTGTAACTGCTCATATAAGAATTGTTCTTCAACATTGTTTTTGAACAGTCCTTTGATGTTCAGTCCAGTGCCTTGCCCCCATCCCCTTTTTAATAGCTGGAGCCTGAGGCCCAGAAGTGACTTGCTGTGAGGAACACAAGTCAATACCAGAGCTGACCAGCAAGTGAGGAAATGGAAGCAAGGGGTCTGAAATGGTTGCCATGGGTATTTCCTTCTAGATCGTGTTGTGTGAAATCGTTTTCCCAGTGTGGGTGTGTTTTCCTGGACTGAATTTTCCAGGTACTCTATATTCAGCGCTCTCCCTCACACTTTATTTATTTATTTTTTTTTTTTGAGATGGAGTTTCGCTCGTTACCCAGGCTGGAGTGCAATGGGGCAATCTCGGCTCACCGCAACTTCCGCCTCCTGGGTTCAGGCAATTCTCCTGCCTCAGCCTTCTGAGTAGCTGGGATTACAGGCACGCGCCACCATGCCCAGCTAATTTTTTGTATTTTCGGTAGAGACGGGGTTTCACCATGTTGACCAGGATGGTCTCTATCTCTTGACCTCGTAATCCACCCTCCTCGGCCTCCCAAAGTGCTGGGATTATAGGCATGAGCCACCGCGCCCGGCCTCCCTCACACTTTAATTTCATTTTAGATACACGCAAGGGAGTGGGAAGGGCCTGATTAAATCAACTATTGTTTTTAACTTTTATCTTCTGGTTTAATGTGGCTAATATGAGAAGAAATTGAAATGCTAACCAGAATGCCATTTGAGATGATAAGAATTTATAATCCATGCTTTATGGCCGTCCCCTATTACCTGTCCTAGACAAACAGGAGTTGAATGTCTTGTGTCCTGATTTTTATGGTCTCTTGGTTACTACAATAAGAAGATCACTCGATCCCATGGAGACTGTTCTATTAGAGAATGTCCGTGTTCACTCTGCTTTCTCTTTATTTAATCTATCAGCAGTGAATAGCACTTTCATGTTTAAGATTCTCCCTTATAAGTTGAAGAATAAGAATAAATGTATTGAATGGCTTAGTTTAGTAGCAGCCTTGTCCTTTAGACCCACTGAGGAATCTTAAGAATGAAACCATCATAAATAGGCAAATAGGTAATGTTTCAGTAAATACTTGTGGCTATTGTTTCCTTTTTAACCAAGAGCCCAGTAAAATTTGTAATGACTTCAAATGAATAAGAACACAAGGCCATTTCGTGTCCTCAATATTTATTCATATGCTTTGCTTATTTTAATGGCTTGCTCATATTTTTTATTGTGCTGTTAATAATGGTTTTATATAATTCATACTGATACACAATAAAAGTCTCATTGTGTTCACATTCCTTTGTGGATCTCCTCTTTTGCATGTTGATTGTGGTTTCATACTAAAACTGTAACAATGTACATCCAGTACTGTTTCATTTTCCTTGTTACTACAAGCTATGTGATAAACTTACTTCTGTATATAAGTCATTTTCATTTCTCTTCCAACATAATTTCTTTATTATGAAAGAAGCCAGTACTTAAGTCTTAAGAAATTTTTATCGTATATTATTTTCTTATTCTCTGTTTTATAAAATCCATAGGAATTATTTCCTCAGCTCTACCTAAATAAGAAATTTAAATTGTAATTGGAGGGATTGTTGATTGACTGATTGAGACAAAGTCTTGCTCTGTTGCCCAGGCTGGAGTGCAGTGGCACGATCTCAGCTCACTGCAACCTCTGCCCCCCGGGTTCAAGTGATTCTCCTGCCTCAGCCTGCTGAGTAGCTGGGACTACAAGTGCACACCACCACACCCAGCTAATTTTGAATATTTTTATTTGTTAGTTTTACAGAGATGGGGCTTCACCATGTTGACCAGGCTGGTCTTGAACTCCTGAGCTCAAGTGATCCACCAACTTTAACCTCTAAAAGTGCTGGGATTACAGGTGTGAGCCACCATGCTTGTCCAAGGGATTGTTTATTATTTGATATTTTAAAAATGATATCATGCTGTTTCCCATACTTAAAAAAAATTTTTTAGGTCACTTTATTGAGATACAATTTACATACTATACATTTTATCCATTTAATGTTTACAATTTGATGGTGTGCAGTGTATTCATGGAGTTGTATAACCATCATCACTGTCTAATTTTTTATATTTAATTTTTAATTCTGGAAGTGAACACAACATCAAATTTATACTAACCATTTTTTAAGAGTAAAGTTCAACTATTAACTATTCACATTATTGTACAACTCTAGGACAATCTCTAATCTCTAAAAAAATCTAGAACAATCTCTAGAATTTAAAATACTTTTAAGTTTGAATGAAGATTCAAAACCCTTGCTGTGGAACAAAAGGCCCAGGTATAGCCTCTGCTGTTCTCCCTCTTAGTAGATTGCTCATGAAAAAGAGTCAAACTCTGTTAAATATGTGAAGGTATTTATTCTAAGCCAAATATAATACGAGTGACCAAGGCCTGAGACACAGTTCTAAGAAGTCCTGAGAACATGTTCCCAGCGTGGATAGGTTATGGCTTGATTTTATACATTTTAGGGGGAAAGAAGTTACAAGCAGACATCAATCAAATACTTGTAAAGGGTGTATTGATTCTGTTGGGAAAGGCGGAACCACCTGAGTTGGGAGTTGGGTGCAAGTGTGAGTCCAGCTGCCTGGAAGTTTATGCCAGGTTACATGGCCAGCACCCCAGCTCAGGCTCTTTCCAAATTCCTTGTCTTCTGTTTAAGTATGCTTTCTACCTCTAGACCTTTTTTGTTTCATTCCTTCTGCTAGGGTTTGAAAGTTTGCCCCCTACAAAATTCATGTTGAAACTTAACCAGTGTGGCAGTCTTGAAAGATGGGGCCTTTAAGAAGTGATTGGGTCTTGAGGGCTCTGCCCTCATCAATGCATTCATCCATTACTAGTCAATGAATTACCATGGGAGTCACAATGATGGCTTTATAAGAAGAGAAAGACCTGAGCCAGTATGCTCAGCCCTCTTACATGCGATAGCCTGTGCCACCCCAGTTCTCTTCAGAGTTCCTACCAGCAAGAAGGTTTTCACCAAAAGAGACCCCATGATGCAAGCCACCTTAGGTCTATGACATTTTATTTTATTTTATTTTATTTATTTTTGAGATAGGATCTCATTCTGTCACCCAGGCTAAAGTGCAGTGGCATGATCTTGGCTTACTGCAACATCCGCCTCTGGGTTCAAGCAACTTTCCTGCCTCAGACCCCTGAGTAGCTGGGATTACAAGCATGTGCCACCACACCCAGCTAATTCTTGCGTTTTTAGTAGAGACGGGGTTTCATCATGTTGACCAGGTCGATAGTGAACTCCTGACCTCAAGTGATCCACCTGCCTTGGCCTCCCAAAGTGCTGGGATTATAGGTATGAGTCACTGCACCAGGCCAGATTCTATAACTTTAAAAAACAAGTTCCTTTTCTTTGTAAATTATCCACGTTTATGTATTCTGTTGTAAGCAACAGAAAACAGACTAAGACACCTTTCTGTACACTATTGACAAAATAATCTTTCTAAATTAGCAGTCTTCACATGGAATGATCATTTCCTTTTCTGGCTCTTGAAAGTAAGATCCAATGCAACCTCTAGTCCGAAGCATTTTCTGTGTAGTTAAGCTAGAAATGATCTCTTTTTCCTTTAATTTCTTATAACATTAGCTATTTTTATTTTTTTAGTTATCAGGTAACATATATTTTTGTGTCATAGTTACTTTACATTGTATTCATGCCTTAACTCATTGTACGTTTTGAAGATAGGGTCTATCATTGCTTTTGCCTCAAGATAGCACAGTGCCTAGCATACAGTAAGTGCTTAAACATTTAAAGAAATGCATAGTAAAATTGACTTATTTCTTTGTATCTTTAGGTCTACAAATTTTAACACACGTGTAGATTTGGGTAACCACCACCACAATCAGAATACAGAAAACTCTAGATAACTTCCTGTGCTGTCACTCTAGAACACCCTACCCTTCTTCTCTCCCTTGCCAATCACTGAGCTATTCTTCATTACTGTAGTTCTGTTTTTCCCTAGGATGTCATATAAATTGAACCATATAGTCTGTAGTCTTTTGAGGCTGGCCCCTTTTACTCAACCATAAAGCCTTTGAGATTATCAAAGTTTGTTGCGTGTATCAATGATGGCTTCCTTTTTTATTGTTGAGTAATAGTCCCTTATATGGATGTAACACAGTTTGTTGCTGGACATTTGGATTTTTTCCAAATCGGCAACTATAAAGAGCTATAAATGTTTGTGTACAGGTTTAAGCAAGTGCTTTTTGAATGAACACATGAATAAACGATTAGTATAATTTCCAACCATGTGGTCTTGTGGACCATTACACATACGCAAAATTTGTGATGAGCCTCATTGGAGGCACATAGAGAAATGGACATATACATAATATTTATATATATTATATAGATACATAAATATTATATATAATGAATAATTCTAAAATAGACATACAATATTTTTTTTAGATTTCAAAAAAAGATGGGGTTACTTCTGGCTAGTTGTGGATGTGGGTAAGGTATCATCATATTATTTGGATTCTGAAATCCAATAATTGCTTCCCAAACTCAGAGCTTGACACTGCAACCCAAAGAAATCCATGAACCTGCACAAAGATTTGTTTATCTTGTGATTTTATATAGAATTAATTGACTATTTTTAAAATGCTTCCAAGAGGTCCAGAATATCTGTTTTTATCATTGACAGAATTGCTCCCTATGATTCAGAAATACAAGACACTTTAAATATAGTTTTTAAAAGATGTTGTCATTGTAGACATTCTCAGAAATTTCACATAGAGCAAGAGATTCTCAAAAATTTCAAATAGAACAAAACACTCTCAGAAAATTCAAAGTAGTACAAAGTATTTTGACTTCCCCTTCTAGAAAAATCATTCACTTTTAGGAAGAACTGAGTTTTAGACCTGGGTTTAACTACAAACTAGCTAAAAAGCATCAGACAAGTTGTTTAACCTCTTGAACCTATTTTCTCATCTCTAAAACTGAGATTACTATTGGCCACCAAGTAGGACAGTTAATTTCAAGAGATCATGTGTAAAATGCTTGTCATGGCCGGGCACAGTGGCTCACACCTGTAATGCCAGCACTTTGGGAGACTGAGGCTGGTAGATCACCTAAGGTCAGGAGGTCAAGACCATCCTGGCCTATATGGTGAAATCCCATCTCTACAAAAATACAAAAATTAGCTGAGCATGATGGCGGGCTACCTGTAATCTCAGCTACTCTGGAGGCTGAGATGGGAGAATGGCTTGAACCCAGGAGGCAGAGGTTGAAGTGAGCCAAGATCATGCCATTACATTACGCTGGAGGCCTGGGCGGCAGAAGTGACTCCATCTCAAAAAAAAAAAAAAAATGCTTGTCACATAATATTCATTCAATAAATGCTAAATCCCATCTCTGAGCTTCAACTTGCTTATCTTTGAAATGCAGGACTAAAAGTAGCTGATTTCTATCATTTTTCTAGCTCTGGATTTCTTTTCTTTTTTTTTTTTTTGTGATGGAGTGAGTTATGAACAGGTATATCTTCCAGACACACAATTCTCTAAATTGGTGAGTAAAATACTGTGTCTCAATCCTCTTTTATACTCCAGTTTGACTTTCATTAGGTAATTTAAAATACAATTTTAATTTTTTTTTTCTGTTTCAAATTACTTTGGAGGCAATAGGGAAAATTAGGTATAGTGATCCAGGCTTTCAAATTAAGGAATATACTTGATGATCATGAAGGAATGATGACAGAAAATGTCTAACCTTGAACTCAAAGATTCCCAATTGTGCTATAGAACTTTTTGTTTTTTTTTTCAGTCTGGCATCCACCTTTACAATTCTTATGTATGTTTCTAAAGCACAGAAAACATGAAAAAGTCACAGACCTCTAACCAAGGCCTCAGACTGATGGTCAAGAGGAAATTTAGAAGTGAGTGTTGAGCAACTAATATTGTTGGAATTCAGTTGCACAAAGGGCCTCACTATCTCTCGGAAAGGCTTACGTTTGGTAGTAGTAAACTTGTTTATTTTTAAAAGAAAGAAATATTTAGTTGGATTTTAGAAACTATACGCCAATGGGCTTTATGTTAACCATTGTCAAAATTATAGAATGAATGATAAAATAATTAGCTTATAGAAAAGTAGGACATTTTCCTACATAATTACAACACATTCAAGACACTCAGGAAATTTAACATTGGTATAATGTTACTTCCCCAATTGTCTTACTGATGTTCTTTTAGCATTTTTCTTCTTCTTTTGAGAGGGAGTCTCACTCTGTTTTGCCCAAGCTGGAGTGCAGCGGCATGATGTCGGCTCACTGCAACCTCCACTTTCTGGATTCAAGCAATTCTCCTGCCTCAGCCTCCCAAGTAGCTGGGACAACAGGCGTCTGCCACCATACCTGGCTATTTTTGTATTTTTAGTAGAGATGAGGTTTCACCATGTTGGCCAGAATGGTCTGGAATTCCTGACCTCAGGTGATCCTCCTTCCTCAGCCTCCCAAAATGCTGGGATTATAGGTGCGAGCCACTGTGCCAGGCCATATTTTTCTTCTTTAACACAGAATTTCTCTTTATTTTGTTTTTACACAAATAGTAACATATTCGGTTCTTGCTTTTCTGTTATTTATTTGAGACAAGGTCAGACTGGAGTGCAGTGGAGCAATCTAGGCTTGCTGCAACCTCAACCTCCCAGGCTCAAGTAATTTTCCCAACCTCTTGAGCAGCTGGGACTATAGGTCTGCACCAGCACACCTGGCTAATTTTATCATATTTTCTGTAGAGACAGGATTTCGGCAGTTGCTCAGGCTGGTCCTGAATTCCTGGGCTCAAGTCATCCTCCTGCCTTGGCCTGCCAGAGTGCTGGGGTTACTTGACCAGGCTTGAGCCACCATGCCTGCTCTTTGTTTACTTTTTTATTGTTTAAAATTTTAACTTGGCAATAGCATTTTTTTTTTTAAGTTAAGATCTCTCCCTTCTTTTTAATATAAGTAATATCATCTGTTACACCTTTTTGGAGGGAATGGGGGGAGATTATTTTGTTTCAGTTACTGTTAAAAAATTTAGTCCTGGCTCAGTGGCTCAGGCCTGTAATCTCAGCACTGTGGGAGGTTGAGGTGGTGGATCACTTGAGCTCGGGATTTGGAGACAAGCCTGGGAAATATGGCAAAACCCCATCTCTACTAAAAATACAAAATATCAGCCAGACGTGGTGGCCCATGCCTGTACACCCCAGCTACTCAGGTGACTGAGGTGGGAGGGTCAGTTGAGCCCAGGAGTTGAAGGCTGCAGTGAGCCATGATTGTGTCACTGCACTCTAGCCTGGGTAATGAAAGGAGACCCTGTCTAAAAAAAAAAAAAGAAAAAAAGTCTTGGCAGTTATTCTCTGTCTTTATATAAGAGCTTTATCATTTATTTTCTGTTGTCAAATGGTATTCCAGTATGTGGCTGTACTATAATTAATTTGGCTGGGCTACAAGTGAGGGATATTTACACCGTTTTCAATAATTTAGGATTACAAGCAGTGCAGTGATAAATAACATTGTATTTCATTTTATACAACAGCATGTCTATCTCTAGGATGAATTCCTGAAAAATTGCTAAGTATATACATGTATTTCCATACATACTGTCAAATTATTCTATTCGGGTAATTGCCCTACATCAACACTGTATGAGAATGCCTGTTTACCCAAAGCATTACCAACACAGAACTTACCAAGCATTTTGTGATTTTAGGACATTATTGATAGGTCTTCTATTTTCTAAAGATTTTTCTCTCAAGCTCATGAAAATGCTTGACTCCCTGTATTTAGTCTTACCACTCTTAAATCCATTCTTTATAGGGCTGCCCATAATGGTACTACCATCTTGTGTAAAACCCTATAATGGCTTCTTTGTAGACTGGGATAAGGACTTCTCAGTGTAGCTTAGTCTGGTTTTTGCTTGAATCTTTAACTGCATCCCTCACTATCCCCTCCCTCCCCAATTCTGCTCCAACCTTGTTCAACCACTAACCATTTCCCTCTAATGCCCAATGTTTGTGTCATTCACAGCTTTTGCCAACTTGCTGTTCTTTCTTGGGATGCTCTTTTTCATCTTATTGCATTACCCAGCCTGTTTTAAATTAGGTGCTCCTGTTGCACGCTGCCTAACTTCCCAGGTTTACATTTTTCCCTGGATTTATCAGGGTTGATGTTGGCTGGTTCACTTTTTCTACTGGATTGTAAATTGCTTGAGCTCTAAAATCTTGTCTTGTGCACCAGAGCATTCACAGAGTCTGGGACACAGGGGGTCTCTAAGAAATGTTACTTAAATAAATATAGTTCCCTGTTAGAAAGCAAATAGTCTTAGGACAGATATTTGTTCACATTCTTTTGTTAGTGTATTTTCTTTTACTATGGTAAAATATATAAAACATTTAAAAAGTGTCATTAATTACATTAACAATGTTGTGTAACTGTTACCACTATCTGTCTGCAAAACTTTCTCATTACCCAAACAGAAACTCTGTCACAATTAAGCAATAACTTCCAATTCCCCTCTTCTTCTAGTCCATGGTAACCTCTAGTCTATGTTCAGTCTCAATGAATTTCCCTATTCAAGATATTTTATCTAATTAAAATTATATAATATTTGTCCTCTTTACATCTGGCTTATTTTACTTAGCATAATATTTTCAAGGTGTGTCCATGTTATAGCATATATCAAAACTTGTTTCTCTTTATGGATGAATAATATTCTTTTTTTTATTTTTTTCGAGATGGAATCTCACTCTGTCATGCAAGCTGGAGTGCAGTGGCTGTGATCTTGGCTTGCTTCAACCTCCGGCTCTTGGGTTCAAGCGATTATCCTGCCTCAGCCACGTTGGCTAGGCTGGTCTTGAACTCCTGACCTCAGGTGATACACCTGCCTTGGCCTCCCAAAGTGCTGAGATTACAGAATAATATTCTATTACATGTACATTCCACAT
Source organism: Callithrix jacchus (assembly GCF_049354715.1). Taxonomy (NCBI): domain Eukaryota; kingdom Metazoa; phylum Chordata; class Mammalia; order Primates; family Cebidae; genus Callithrix; species Callithrix jacchus. The sequence continues at coordinate 84,869,598 of NC_133502.1, forward strand.
TTTGTTTTCCCATTCATCTGTTGGTAGACATGTTTCCATCTTTTGACAGCATTATTGTGAATAATGCTGCAATGAATGTTGCCATACAGGTAAGTGGTTGAGTTTTAAATTCTTTCAGATGTATACCTACAAGTGGAATTCCTGGGCCATGTGGTAATTGTGTTTAGCTTTTTAAAGGAACCACCAAATTGTTTTCCACAGCAGCTGCACCATTTTATATTCTTATCAGCAATGTAGGAGGGTTCCAATTTCTCCACATTCTTGCCAACACTTACATTCCACTTTTAATTACAGCCATCCTAGTAGATGTGAAACAGTGTTACACCGTGGTTTTTAATTTGCATTTTCTAATGACTAAGGACTTTGGAGAAATGTCTATTCAAGTATGTTGCCCGTTTAAATTGGATTGTCTTTTTGTTGAGTTTTAGGAGTTTTAACTATATTTTGGATATAACCTTATCAGATATATGACTTGGAAATATTTTCTCCTATTCTGTGGGTTTCCTTTTCACTTTCTTGATAATGTCCCTTATGTACAAAAAAATTATGTTGATGAAGTCCAAAATAGCTATTTTTTCTTTTGTGGCTTGTGTTTTTGGTGTCATATCTAAGGCTCCATTATTAAATCTAAGGTCAAGATTTACTGCTATGTTTTATTCTGAAAGTTTTATGTTTTTAGTCCTTATATCTAGGATTGTTCCATTTTAAGTTAACTTTTGGATATGGTATAATTTGGGTGTCCAACTTCATTCTTTTACCTGTAGAAATCTAGTTGCTCTAGTGTCATTTCTATTCTTTCATTATTGGGTGAACTTGATATAATTGTCAACTAATTTGCCATTCACATATGGGTTTATTTCTGAAATCTCAATGCTATTCCACTGATCTATATCCTACCCTATGCCAGTACAATGCTGTTTTGATCACCATAGCTTTGTAATGAGTTTTGAAATTAGAACATGCAAGTCCTTGACTTCGTTCATTTTCAATATTGTTTTGACTATTTGGGGTTCATTAAAATTTCATACAAATTTGAGGATTGGCTTTACCACTTTTCCCAAAAAGGTTGTTGAAATTTTTATAGGAATTACATTAATTTGCAGGTTGCATGGTTGTATTGACATCTTGAAAATTTTAAGCCTTTCTATCCATAAACATGAGGTGTTTTTCCATTTTTTCAAAAGGTAGTTTCTTTTCCTGTGATGGCTTTATTTGGCTTTGATATCAGGGTAATGGTCATCTCATAGAATATGTTAGGTATTGTTCCTTTCTCTTTTATTTTTTAGAAAAATGTCAGGATTGATGTTAATCCTTTTTGAAATGTTTGGTAAATCATCCAAGTTTGGTACTTCACCAGTGATGCAATTTGGTCCTGAAATTTTCTTTATTAGAAACTTTTCAATTACTAATTCAATCTTTTTTGTTATAGATCTGTTAAGATTTTCTAATTCATCTTGAGTCAGTTTAGGTAATTTGTGTGGAATTTGTTCATTTCTTACAGGCTATCCAATTAATATATAATGATTAATATTTTCTTATCCTTTTTATTTATGTAAAGATAGTGGTAATTTAGGGCCAGGTGTGGTGGCTCACATCTGTAATCCCAACACTTTGGGAGACCAAGACAGGTGGATCACAAGGTCAGGAGTTCAAGACCAGCCTGGACAACATGGTAAAACTCTTGTCTAAAAAAAAATTAAAAGAAAAAGATAGTAATAATGTTTCCATTTTTATTTCAGACTTTATTTAATAGTTATTTATGTCTTCTCTCTTTATCTTTTGTCAGATCTTGTAAAAATTTGTCAATTTTACTCATCTTTTCAAAAAACCAACTTTTAATTTTGTTGATTATTATCTTACTAATCTCTATTTTATTTTTCTCCACTCTAATCTTTATTATTTCCTATTTTTCTAGTAGCTTTGGGATTAGTTTGTTCTGCTTCTAGTTCATGAAGGTATAAAATTAAGTTATTGATTTGAGCTGTTATTTTTTAATGTAGTTGGTTATAGCTATAAATATTCATCTAAGCCCTGCCTTTGCTGCATCCCATAAGTTTTTGTATGCTGCCTTTAATTTTAATTTATCTCTCAATACTTTTAAAATTCCCTTGTGATTTCTTTTCTTCTTTTTTTTTTTTCTTGAGATGGAGTCTCCTGCTGCTGCCCAGGCTGGAGTGTAGTGGCACGATCTTGGCTCACTGCAACCTCCTCCTCCTGGGTTCAAGTGATTCTTCTGCCTCAGCCTCCCAAGTAGCTGGGATTACAGGCATGTGCCACCAAACCCAGCTAATTTTTATATCTTTAGTAGAGCCGGGGTTTCACCATTTTGTCCAGGCTGTTCTCAAACTCCTGACCTCGTGATCCACCCACCTTTGTCTCCCAAAGTGCTGGGATTACAGGCATGAGCCACTGTGCCTGGTCACCCTTGTGATTTCTTCTTTGATCTTTTGATTATTTAAGAATATGTAATTTAATTTCCATATATTTGTGAATTATTTTTCTTAGATCCATGCTGAATATATTTGTGAATTTAAAAAATGTTTTTTAAAAATGATTTATTTCTAGCTTTAGTCCATCATTGCAATTGAAAAAGATACACTGTATAATCTCCATCTCTTAAAAATTATAAAAACTTGTTTTGTGGCCTAACATATGCTCTATGCTGGATTATGTTCCCTGTGTGCTTTAGAAAAATGTATATTCTGCTGTTGTTATATTAAGTGTTGTATATAAGTCTGTTGGATCTTGTTTATGTTGTTGTTCAAGTTCTCTTTCTCCCTATTGATTTTATGTCTAGCTGCTCTATCCATTTTTAAAAATGTATTGAAGTCTCCAACTATTATTGTTGAACTGCCTATTTCTCCCTTTAATTCTGTCAATATTTCTGTTGTCTATTGTATATATGCTTATAACTGTTATATCTTCTTGATAAATAAACTCCTTTTTATATAATGTTCTTCTTTCTTTTAATAGATTTTGATTTAAAGTCTATTTTGTCTAATTTTAGAATTGCTACCCCAGCTTTCTTTTGGTTACTATTTGCATAGAATATAGTTTTTCCATCCTTATACTTTCAATCTTTGCATCTTAAGTAAGTCTCTTATAGACAGAATGCAGTTGGATCGTGTTTTTTTCATCTATTCTGCCTATCACTGCCTTTTGATTAGAAAGTTTAGCCTATTTATATTTAAAATAATTGCTGGTAAGAAAGGTCTTACTTTTGTCAGTTTGTTTTCTGTACCTCTTATGCCTTTTTTGTCTTTCATTTTTTCCATTACTGCCTTCTTTTGTGATTAATTGATTTTTTGTAGCAGACCATTTTGAAATCAGCTGCTGAGTCTCCCTTGTACATGATGTGTTGCTTCTCTCTTTCTGCTTTTGAGATTATCTCTTTGTCTTTTGACGGTTTGATCATGATGTTTCTTGGTGTGAGTCTCAGAGTTTATCTTAGTTAGAATTGATTGAGCTTATTGGATTTCTAGATTCATATATTTCATGAAATTTGGAAAGTTTCAGCCATTATTTATTCAAATATTATTTTGCCCCTTTTTCTAGCTCTTTCTTTTGAAACTTTTCTGATGCATATGTTGGTCCTCTTGATGGTATTCCACAGGTCCCTTAGACTTTGTTCACTTTTTTTTTCTTTTACTTAGACTCATTATTTTCAACTTTGGTCATTCTTTTTTCTGCCTACTCAAATCTGCTTTAGAACCACTCTAGTGAATTTAAAAAAATGTTTGTTATTGTACTTTTCAGTCCAAATGTTCTGTTTGGTTCCTTTATATTATTTCTATCTATTCACTGATATTCTCATTTTGTCCATATGTTATTTTCCTGATTTTCTTTCTTTCTGTGTCTGTGTTTTCCCTTAGCTCTGTAAGCATACTTACAACAGTTGTTTTAAAGTTTTTGCCTAGTACGTCTGCGTATGGGCTCCTTCAGGTACAGTTTCTTTCAATTTATTTTGTTCCTTTGAATGGGCTATACTTTCCTGTTTCCTGTATGCCTTGTGATTTTCTTTTAAATTATTGTTGAAAGTTATTTAGTATTTTTTCCAAATATTACTGCAAAGAGTGTATTTCTTATCATGTGAGATCATGGAAGTCTTTGTTCCTTAGCTTGTGCTCAGCTAGTGTTCTGACAGAGATTTCCTTGAATGCCAGGAGCTAAAAACAAAACAAAACAGAGATAAAAGGAAAACCATCTCTACTAATCTTTCCAGACTGCCTTTGTAAATGTGGATGCGTGCCCTTCCTTCAACCGTTAGCCACCCTTACACTGAGTCTACAGATCAACTCAAGGCAAAAGTATAGGATCTTCTTAGGACTTTCCTCTGAATGTGTTTTGTCCTGGGTATGTACATGGCTTTCTAAATTCCCAGTATACATGACTGCTTTTGAATGTCCTGATTTCCTAAAGAAATTCTCCTCAGCCTTTGCTTTGGGCAACTTATTTTATGTTTTAATTGTAATCTTTTGTCCTGGATATCTGAGAGTTGTTAGTTGGGCCTGCAGTGTTTGTGAGCATTGTGTTTTTGGCTTGATTCCTGAAGTAGAAAAAGAGATGTTTGTTTTGCATCAGTCCTTCAGGTAGTCCTCAGACAGGTTAGAACAGACATACATGATTTGTGAATAAAATCTCTGCTTCACTCCCTCCTGAATCAGAGAAAAGTGCCCTACACTAAGAATGCAGGCAACCACTGCTTCAAGACCAAATCTGCTATAAAATCACCACAAACTTTCCTAACATTTTGTTGGGCTTTTCTTCTTCATTCAGTTTTTGTTTGCTAGAGTCCTGAAAAAGTTGTTTCTGATAGTTTATGCATGTTTTTTAGAATTTCTGTAGGAAATGAGAACTTGGAGCTACCAGCGTTACCATTTTGCTAATGTCACTTAGTGCAAATTTGACTTTTCGATTACGTTATCTATGCCTGAAGAGTAAGAGCTTCAGTCTTTATAGTTGCGTCCTCCTCAGCATTTAGTCTAAAACTTTATATAAAATTAAATTCAATTTATATTCAACTTGAACAGTGCTTTATTCATCATCTACCGTACACTTTAGTGTTTAGTCATACATGCATTCATTCATTCAACAATATTTATTGACCTCTTGTATTCAAGGCATGCTCTAGCTGAGTTACAGGGGTGAATCATAGAGGTAATATTTCTTTCCTAAAGGAGCGAATATCTAAAGAAGGAAAGGCAACAATAAATAATGTTAACAAAGCAACTGGTTGGTTAGTGTTTGCTTGGAAAGATTGCTCTTTTGATGATGACTTCTTAGATAGCAGAAGCTGCAGAGAAGGCTCTGGGGAAGAATCTGAAAGCAATCCCTCCTCCTGGACGTGGTGATTTGTGCTTGTAGTCTCAGCTACTAAGGAGTCCAGTAGTTTTGAATCCAGCCTTGGCAACATAACAAGACACTGTCTCAAAAAAAAAGAAGTAACCCCTCTAATCTTTCTGACTTCTACCTGGACCCTTTGACATTGGAGAAGAAACTTTGGACATTCCAGGAAATGCTGAAGAGGGACATCTTCTAATTCTCCAACTCTTGTTATTTGGTTGAAAATCCTGAAATCTAACTCTTGGCTCAGCCCCCTTGTTTAGCTTTGGCTTTGAGGCACCTGAAATTTATTTCCCAACCCCTCCCATCCAACCCCCCCGCCACCGTAACCCTCCACTCTCTACATTGAGGATAGCTTAATTCCTTAATTAATATTTCAAATGTGGATGGTTGTATCTTGACAAATGTTCTCTGGAGGCATAACATTTAATTAAGTTTCTTCAGGGTAATGGCTAGGAAATTAAATTACACATTTTTTTTTCTCAGAGTAGTCAACTAGGGTACCACTTGCATGTCAAGCCTTTTTCTCAACAAAGGTTTTATTTTAAGAATATTTGTATGCTTGGATAAGATTTTCGTTTTGAGTTGATTTGTCTTTCATATTCATATTATTCTACCACAGTCTACAAATAAATGACAAAACAAAACATCAGAAAGCAAAATTGCCTTGATGAAAAAAAATTATAGTGCTATTTTAATCTTAACCTTGAAGTGTTTACCCCTGTGGGGTAGTGGTAGTATTTGAAGGGAACACAAGTGCCACATGCTTATACTAAGTGAGTAAAGAGTATCTGTGAAGTCATTCAAAAGGACTGAAGAGACCTGAGATGGCTTTGTTTTTTTGCACACAAACCCCATAAAGGTCAGTTAATAGTAAGTAGATAGTCATGTTATTAAATAATTTTTAATTTAGTACTATTTTTAGAAATTCCTGATTTAAATTGAGAAAAGAAAAATAGCCCAGAGCAGTCTGAGCTATGTGAGATGTGCAACATTTATCAGGCCTGGAGATTCATGAATATGGAACTTAGATCATGCCCCAGCCCCTACCCATGCCCAGGAGCAATTGTTTAAAGGCATTTTGTTCCTTTTTTTTTTTTTAATGTTATTTTCTGACTAGCTGACTCACCCACTATCTTCATGTTCCTAGAATATGTGATACAAAGTACAAAGTATAGCCAATCTAACTTATGCTATTTTAATATAAATTCTTGGTAAACAAGTTAGGAACTGCCTCTTCATTTTTCCTTTAAAAACCCATTAGCGGCTGCTGCTAATTAGAACATATATTCTGGGAAACTTGAAACTGTGGTCCCCAGTTGTAGTCCTCAAAGTTGGTCCAATAAACTCTATATTTGTGTTAATTTTTCCTCAGCATATCCTTTAGGTCAACAAGGTAAACAGTTGAATAAAGCCATAGAATAATTGCGTACTATTGTTCATTTTGGCTAGCTTGCCCTTGCTCAAATGCTGAATGGAATGCATGGATAGCATGGCTAGCAGTGTGCTCTATCAGAAAAGCTCATTTATTTATTCATTCAATTCATTCACTCATTCAATCATACAACAAATATCTATGGAGTGCCTAGTGTATGCCAGGTATTGGTGGTGAATAAAGCTCACATGGTTTTTGCCTATGTTTAACTGAGGTCTAGTTTAAGAGATAAATAGTTAATAGGTAAAGAATATGAATTATGACATGTGGTATGCAGAAAGGAACAAGGTGCTATGTTAGGTGTTAAAATGCCTCAGTTAAACATAGGCAAAAACAGGCTTTGTGTGAGTGACATGGCTGTTTATTCACGCAGGTGTAGGTGGGCTGAGTCTGAAAAGAGTCAGTGGAGGGTGGTGGGATAGGAGTTGGTTTTATAGATTTGGGGTAGGCAGTGGAAAGTTACAGAAGTTACAGTTTAGGGTGGTTTTTGCAAGCTGAGAGGGGATCATAGGGTCTGGAGTCACGGGGTTGACCAAGGTCAGTTACAAAGTCCAATTGCCTTATCAATTGAGGTAGGAATAAGGAACAATAGAAGAATGTCTCAAGTTAATTAGGTTCAGCAGGGGTTGATTATTCTTCCCCTTTTCATGGTCTTCCAGTTACTTCAGATTTTCCAGGAACTCATCTGCAGTGTCTGTGCAGGTCACAGAGGTTACCATGGTGTCCCTGGCATGGTCAGTCAGCCTCAAAGACATTATATTAGGGAATAACGATTTCCTCAGTTGAAATTGTCATTTGAGAAATGGGAATTAAAATGAAACTTGATAAATGAAAATAAAATCCTAAGCCCCACGACTGACTAAATGGACCCCTTCTTGACCAACAGGACCCCAGAGTAACCCTGAAAACTGAGTTCTTGGCCATAAAGGGATGGGAGCTAGGACATGCCTTGTTATACCTCCTCCCTCACTAACCACCATCAGGCTTTCTTCTCTGAGGGCTAAACAGAAACCACTTCTTTCAAAACACTTTACCTCTGATGGCACACAGCTTCCTGAGGCTGCTCCTCCTTTCTGCAGTTTCAGCACAGCAACTGACCAGCATTCTCTCCTGATAAGAGACCACCAACCATGGAGTGGTTCTGACTAGCCTACAGAGGATGAGTAGTGTAGATTTTCATGTCTTCTGCTTCATCTTTTGACATCAGAGGGCTGAAAATTCCACCCTTAGATCATGCTAATATTGCCACTTTTTTGAGCCTGGGTTCTATAGAGCATCACAAAGCTCAGTTGTGCATGTGCATGTTTCTCCTTTCATCAGTATTCATGACTCTTCCTCTAGCTTATTTTTATTTTTATTTTTGAGACAAAGTCTTGCTCTGTCGCCCAGGCTTGAGTGCAATGGCACAATCTTGGTTCACTGCAAACTCTGCCTTGTGGGTTCAAGTGATTCTCCTGTCTCAGCCTCCTGAGTTGCTTGTATTACAGGTGTCCACCACGACGCCTGGCTAATTGTTATATTTTCAGTAGAGATGGGGTTTCACCATGTTGGCCAGGCTGGTCATCTCCAACTCCTGACCTCAGGTGATCCATCCTCCTCAGCCTCCCAAAGTACTGGGATTACAGGTATGAGCCACTGCACCTGGCCCTCCTCTAGCTTATTGAATTTGGCCACCCTATTCATTATAAATTCCTGTTTCCTTTGCCCTTCCCATGAAGTGTGTTTCTGGCTTCTGGCTGGAGGCTACATTTCCCAGACGCTTAGAAAGACCACCCTGAAGGCTGCAAGTCTCTCTCTCTCTCTCTCTCTATATATATATATATATATATATACATATATATATATACACACACACACGCACACACACACGTATGTTTTATATTTGTGCATATATATGTACATATATATACACACATATATATGTATGTTTTATATATATGTGTATATATAGATTTTATATATATATATGCTCTTTTTTTCAAATTTATGAATCTCATCATGCTCCAATTGACAGACTGGATTAGAAGGAACTCTCCAGGGGAGGCATATGGGATACCTAAGCTTCCAGATACAGGGAAAGGAGCATGGCTTGAAGCTAGAAAAACCTTGCTATGTTTAAGATATAGAAAGTAGGGCTGGAACAGAGTGAGGGAGGGAAAGACTTTCTAAGACAAAGTTGGAGAGGTAAGCTGGAGCCAAATCATCCAGGCCATTGTCAGTCCTTGAACTAGCTCATGATGGGATAAATACAGAAATTGAAAATAAGCTTATAAAGCCTTTTAAATGATTTGACAGAATGGTTTGATATCTCTTCAATCTAATGAAAAAATTGGATTTATGTTTTGATGTCTTACTTCTGGTTTCATTTTTTCTAGTAATTCATTTTTTATTAGATCTTATAAAAGTATCCATCAGAGAGGAATTGAGAATTGAAAAAAAAACCTGTTTTTTTTTTTTTACCATAGATAGTTTGAGAAGCACTGCTGTGAGATCTTATAAGATCCAGTAAAGAGTTAGATTTTGTTTTTAAGTTCAAAGGGAAGTCATAGAAAGTTTTAAGATTCACTTGAATTGATTTATCTTTTAAAAAGACCACCATGGGGCTAGTTTGGCTATCACATATGTCAAAAAGCAAACTCCCTTGGCAGATGAGGATATGTTTCCTAGGCATTTTTTGACACAGAAAGGAAAAAGAATAATAGACAAAAAGCATTAACGAGAACTGAAAGATTGCATCTTAGACTGATACCTCACCTGTTCCTATAGTCCAATAAAAATGCTGTAAGCCTTTTTGTTTTTGAGCCATTTGAGCCTGGTGTGGGGAGAAATGGAAACACATGTTAGATAAACAAATTATTTTTTGAAAGAGCCATGGTGTTTGCTGAATGGAGAGTAGATTGAAGGTCATCAAAGTAGGACTGGGGAGAGCTGTTGGGAAGACCATTGCAAGGTCTGCTGTAGCTTGTACTAGGATTGTGGCTATGAAAAAATAGGTGGTGGATGGATTCTAGATACATTTTGTGTGTAGACTCAACAGAACTTAATATAGATTGGATATGGTAGAGTGAAGGGGAAGTAGGAGTCAAGGAAAATTCTTGGGTGTCTGATGAAGCAACTGAGTCGGTGGTGATGTATCATTTACTGTATAGGGAAGACTTAGAGAGTAACAGATTTGGAGGGGAGGGGATTATGGGGAATGGTGTGGATAAAGGGCAAAATCAAACAATGTATTTTCTACGTCTTAAGTTTAAGGGATATGAAATATACAAGTAGAGATGTCAAGTAGGCAGTTAGATATATAACCTATATATAGGTGGAGCCCTTAGGTGCAGTCTAGCCTCAAGATAGACATTGGGGGTGATCAGTGTGTAGGTGGTATAGATGGTGTTTAATGATATGGGAAGAGAATAGTTATTACGGGGCTTGAGGACCCCCGGTCTTTACGACCAATGTCAAGAAGGGCCAGCAAAGGGAATGCGGGTGGAGTAAACTGACAAAGATGAGGGAGCAGGAAAAGTGTAGAACCACTGAAAACCAAGAGAGGAAAATGTCTGAAGACAGAAAGAAGAATGTGGCCAGGCACACTGGCTTATGCCTGTAATCCCAGCACTTTGAGAAACTGAGGAGGGTGGATCACCTGAAGTCAGGAGTTCAAGGCCAGCCTGGCCAACATGGCGAAACCCTGTCTCTACCAAAAATACAAAAATTAGCCAGGCATGGTGGTGCATGCCTGTATTTCCAACTACTTGGGAGGTTGAGGCAGGAGAATTGATTGAACCTGGGAGGCAGTTGAACCTCCGAGATTGCTTCACTGCACTCTAGCCTGGGTGACAAAGCGAGACTCCATCTCAAAAAAAAAAAAAGGAATGAAAACTTGTGTGAAAAGCTGCTGAAAGAAATAGATCAGCAGAGAGGATGGGAACTGGATTTGGCAATATCAACGTCATTGGTGAATTCATGGTTAAAATTCTAATTATTATTCTTGCAAAGATGAAACACTTTCCCTGAGAGAATGATCTATGCAGAGATGGTAGTCTCTAGTCTTGTGACAGAGCCTCACCCTTAGTGACTGAAACCCTTCCCCAGCCTAATAGTACAATAATGCTCATAAATATCCCAACATTTTATCCCAATAATCCCAATGATCTTTTACCTAGTCATGGCCAATAAATGTTACTAAAGGCAAGGTTCCTACCAGGCTTACTTTCCTTCTGCTTTCAAACACTGGTCCTGTGCACTGACTTTTCACGCCCCTAAACCAATAGAAGTCACACCTTATTACGTTCAGTTTCTGTATATCTCCATTTGTAAGGCATCTTGAACTCTTTGCCTTAACACAAATGTGCAGGATCTGTGAGCCATTCTACTGGTTGTAGTAATTACAGCTGCACTAATACAATTGCTGGTAAGAATTATTACTCTCCAAAATTCTGCCACATGGGTCTCTTAACTCTCAAAGCCATTGCCTACCTGAGAAGGAATGGTTAATATCTCACATACTAATAGGATTTTGCATACATAGATTGTAAAAGAAGGCAGAAAAACAAGAAGTGAATTTTATTTGGACTGTAAATTATATACAGCCCAAAGGACACTTGGAGATCACATAAACAACCTGTCCCTGACCTACAGTTGCAGGAATCCTTCTGTAACATCTCCACAAAATAGTTATCCAGACCCTGCTGCTACCCACCCTCCAGAAAGTGGAAAAGTGCTGCTTCCTGAGGCACCTCATTCCATTTTTAATCAGCTCTAAGAGAAAGAGAATGTTTAGTTTTATTGTACCAAGTCTTTCATACATTTGGTACAATACATTGTACCAAAATATCCAAGATATTTTTTTGTTGTTGTTACTTTGAAATTAAATTTTCTTTTCTGGATGACAGCCCCTTTAGATATTTGAAGACAATTTTTAAAGTCAGCCTAAATCTTCTGTCCTTCCTTTCTTTCTTTCTTTTTTCTTCAGAAGATTCTTGTATTAAAATTGGGTAACATCAATAAGGGAACAGTACAAAAACAATTTTGGTCCATGAAAAGAACATAATAATTCAATTAATAAAAACAGTTCTCAACAGGGACACTGTGGAAGTACTGAGCTTCCTTCTCATGGTTCCAGCCAGGAGGTAGGCCAGGGCTCAGCTGCCCCAAGGTTGTCCAGTGTCAACCTTTCAAGGGAGGGAACATGGTGGGAAGGGGAAGACGGGAAGAAAATTCTGCTGTCCCCAGTGTAGAACACGCAGGGATTTGGGGGTGGGGGTGTGCTCGAAGGAGCCTGAGGAGGGGGTGGGGAAGCAGGGGCTTTGTCAGTTCTGTGGGTTTAGAGCCCATGCTGAACGGAATTCCCCCTCTGTGCCCAGCTGTCTTCCACCCTTGCTGTGTTGAGTCTGCAAGCCGGGGATATGCTAACTCGGGGGGTGATACAACCTGGAAGAATGTGAGGCTCTCCTGGAAAGATGCAAAAACCATCTCAGTTCCAAGGGGCCAAGATCACAAGGTCCTGCTGCTACCTGAGGGGTCTGAAGCTTTGAGGGCAGGGGCTGGGGAGTCACAATCCTGTGAGGCAGGGAGAGAGAAGAGTCACAAACCCAACTCGGCGCTATCTCCAGCCCTAGGCGCTTTCACTCCTCAGTGCCCTAAAAGTCACCTGTAGGTGTCAACTGGGAAGGCAACTGAACAGGAAGACAGGGATGGCCCAGGGCTTTTTACCGTTTGATTTTAGGCCTGTTTCTCCATTAAGGGATGGGGAGGCAGGGTGGAGTGAATGAAGGAGTCACATCTCCAAACAACAGCAGGAAGGAGCAGCCTCTGTTGGCAATGACAGTTCCCCAGATGAGAACCCTGGGGCTCTGAAAGGGAAAGGCAAGATTCCCCCACCCGAATGCCTGGGGTTAGGGCAGATCTGAGGGAATCGCAAAGGGCAGCCACAGGGAGTGTCTGGGAGGGAGCAATAGTTAAAGAACAAACTCCAATACTGATGTGGACCCCAACAAAGGCATGAGAGAAGCACTGAGAGAGCAGGCCAACCCAGAGGGCTGGGGACTGACCTGGGGCCCCGTGGAGTCCAAGAACCAGGGTTTCTTCTTCTTTTTTTTTTTTCTTTTTTAATTTTTTATTGGATTTTAGGTTTTGGGGTACATGAGCAGAGCGTGCAAGACAGTTGCGTAGGTACACACATGGCAGTATGCTTTGCTTTGCTTCTCCCCTTCACCCACATTTGGCATTTCTCCCCAGGCTATCCCTCCCCACCTCCCCCTCCCACTGGCCCTCCCCTTTTCCCCCCAATAGACCCCAGTGTTTAGTACTCCCCTTTCTGTGTCCATGTGTTCTCATTTTTCATCACCCGCCTATGAGTGAGAATATGCGGTGTTTCATTTTCTGTTCTTGTGTCAGTTTGCTGAGGATGACGTTCTCCAGATTCATCCATGTCCCTACAAACGACATAAACTCATCATTTCTGATTGCTGCATAATATTCCATGGGGTATATGTGCCACATTTTTCCAATCCAGTCTATTGTCAATGGGCATTTGGGTTGATTCCAGGTCTTTGCTATTGTAAACAGTGCTGCAATGAACATTCGTGTACATGTGTCCTTATAGTAGAACGATTTATAGTCTTTTGGATATATACCCAGTAATGGGATTGCTGGGCCAAATGGAATTTCTATTTCTAAGGCCTTGAGGAATCGCCACAGTGTCTTCCACAATGGTTGAACTAATTTACACTCCCACCAACAGTGTAAAAGTGTTCCTTTTTCTCCACATCCTCTCCAGCATCTGTTGTCTCCATATTTTTTAATGATCGCCATTCTAACTGGCATGAGATGGTATCTCAATCTGGTTTTGATTTGCATCTCTCTGATGACCAGTGACGAGCATTTTTTCATATGAGCACTCGTTACCACTACAGGTTCTCTCTCTAACACTATCTAGAGGTCTTATATAGATCAGGGGAGAGTAGAGGCACATGGGAACTTTGTGGAGCAAAGGGAAGCTGGGGGTAGGAAGGGATGGGGTGAGAAAAGAGGATAAAAGGTGTCTTATGAGACAGAAATGTGAGACCCTCTTCATTCTGATGTTGTCCTTGAACCAACGGCATCCCCTGGAACACCCCAAGCAAGACCAAGGCAGGTGCTATGAGGCAGGCAGCACAGGGCCCAATTCAAGAATCGGTGCAGCCGAATCAGGGCTGTGGGAGAGTCCCTATGTATTCCGGATTCCCAGGGCTTGCTCTAATTCTTGTCGTCTCTGCTGCACCTTGGAGTAGAAATATTGGCATACGGCCTCCTGATCCCAGGGCTGGAAGTAGAACTCAGCTCGGCGCTCCTCCTCTGGGTTACCCACCACATCAGTCACTGTCTTGAGGTCCCTGCACTGGGACTGAAGCCAGTCATTGATGAAACCCTGAGGGTCTCTGGCAATGCTCAGCATGAACTCCCGCTGAGTCTTTGGCTGGTTGATGGTTTTTTATTGTCTCATGGATCTTGTTGTCTAGTGTAGCGATCTCCTATTGGCTGGCAGTGGACAGCAGAAAAGAATTCATCTGGGTCTTCAAGGTGTCATCCACTTCAACATCTATGTCATAACAAGCTGTCTTTTTCTGGTCATTTGGGTCAACACTGATGACATGATTAATGATGATAGGTTCTGGTGGCATAACCAAGGCATGGAGCCGCTGAGGGATCTCTGAAAACTTCATACGTTGAGTTTGAAGATCTGCTACAGGTATTTGTCACAGATGACAAACTCCCGCTCATGAGGATCCTGGAGCTTATGTGTCTTAATGTATTGCCACAGTGCTTGGATGATCACCGGACAAGTTTGGGTGTGGATGCCCAGAAGACGAGCTAGGCAGGGGTCTAATTTAAACTGGGGAGGCTGGTAATCCAGCATCAGTAGGACAGTACACCGTACATTCACATCTCCCGGTCGCTTCACCTGAAAGCCATCGGTCTCCTGGGTAGTGGTGGTTCTGTGCCATTCTACCAGATGGTTGTCTGGCCCATACAGGTCTTTGTCCAGTTCAATCACCAAGAACTTAAAAAAAGAAGAGAACTTCCTCTTTTGTTTAGTGGCATCATATTTGGACAAGGCTGAATCCTCCAGGAGCCGTCTACCCGAAGCGCCCAGGAAGCCACCGTCCCTTCCACATCCTCGGCATCTGACTTAGCCGGATTGAAAGTGTTAGAAATGAAAATTCGCAGCTTCCGTTTTTGCTTGATAGGACGTTTCAAGGCCTCTTGGATATCTAGCCGTTTCCTCATGATAGTCTGGTCCAGTTTCCTTTCAAAAGCCAAGAGATCCATGTAGGCCTGGGATTCTGGTCCAGTTCACGAATTTTTTGGGGTAGAATTTTGTCAGCCATCTTCTTTTTCTTTGCATTGTGGTTTCGATTTTGGACCGCCTGCTGCTGGACCTGCTGGATCTGCTGAGGGGCAGGTCTCTTGCGGGACTGGTCCATCCCTGACTGGGCCAGGCCAGGTCGGACTGAAGGGTTCCCCCCATAGCCAGGAGGTCCCATGGAAGGTCCCTGAGGTGTCATTCGGCTGCCTGGCAGCATACCTGGTCTCGGATAGGCCGCTCCAGGCATCGGGGAGCGGTACAGCCCTTGACCCGGAGCCGGGCCCATTCGCATTGGAGGCCCCGGAGTTCCGCCCCGGCCCAAGGCAGCAACCGTGCCCGCCCCTCCTGAGGCTCCGGCGCCACCGCCGGGAGCCACAGATTGGAAACCCGCCCGGGCCACCATCTTCCCGGAGCCACTGATGCAGCTGCACAAAGAACCGGAACAGGAACTCCCCTGTCCTTCCTTTCAAAAACTGTGACCAGAAGATAATCTGATGATTGTACCTCATCTCTCAAGGCTGGGCACTCCTCCTCTGTCAGGTACTTGGATCACCAGTCATTTAACTTTATCCCATGGAAGTAGAGAGTGCTGGGTAGGGGCTGGGAAGAGAAGAAAGGGTTCAATTTGATATTTGAGAAAGCTTTTTCCCACTCTCTGCTTGGTAGCTGCTGCTGCCAGAGATAGCCGGCACAGGGAATGCTTCATAATGTGCTTCTTGAGCAATACAGAAACAAGTGATTATTTAAAAAATGTTTCAACAAAGTGAGAGTAGCAAAACTAGAATTGATATATCTCTGAAAAGCTATCATTACCACCTATGGTGGCTATGATTATTGAGGAAACCTGAGAAAACATTCCTTGAAGAAACAGAGAGTTAATAAAGATGACAAAGTTCTATTAGTATATGAAAATATATACCTACTTTACGCTCCCATATGGATTTTAGGAAATGAAAGCTTTTTCTTTTGTCCTGTGTTCTATTCAGTACTGTCTCTAATGATTGTACTAGTCACAGAGTACAGTGTTTAGTTACTATGTAAAACACATAAGTGGTGGATTTAAGATGGCCACACATTCTTTACCCCTCCACCAGGTTACAAGTAGAGTTTAATTCTCTTCCTTGGCTTTTGTGACATGTGTCACTAGTGGAATGCAGTGGAAGTGACACTCTGGGACTGAAGGCTTTGTTAAAAGGAGACTTCCTACTGCTACTGAGGTCTCGGAACTCTGTTGTGGCTTTTGGGGAACTTCAGTAGCCCTGTGGGAAGGTGCACAGGAGAGGAGCCAAGGGCTCTGGCTGCCAGGCCTGGGTGATCCCCCAGCTGACAGCCAGCATCAGTTGGCCAGCCATTAGAGTGAGCATTCTTGGAAGGAATCAACTTAGTTGATGTTTCTTGGAGCAGAAATGAATGCTCAGCCAAACCCTTACTAGATCCCTGACCCACAAAACCATGAGCAAAATAAAATTGCTGTTTGAAGCCACTAAGTTTTAGGGCTATTTGTAATGTAGCAACAAGTAAGTAGATGACATGCATTAACTTATTTATTTCTCACAATAACCCTTTTCAAGAGGCAGTATTATTTATACCATTTACTGGTGATGAAACTGTCCAAAAGGTGTTAAGTAATTTGCCTAAAGTCCTACAACTGACAAGACTGGAAGATGTGAATTGAATCAAGGTCTGCCTGAGTCTAGAGCCCCAATTTGAACTTTTGAGCTAAATTGTTACTGTAATTCTACTGTTTGGATGTCAGTTAAATAATAAAGTAAATTTGTTTTAATTGAGTGCATTGAATCTTTAGTTTTTCAGATGCCAAGATGCTTCTTTTACATCTTAGGATCATGGTGGTTTGTAAACAGGTAAGAGATTTTGGAGTCACCCAGAAAGTAAGCATAGTCACGCTTCACCAATCCAAAGCTCACTTATCCATGTCAGCTCTTTAAGTCATGTGTGAGATCCCTGAGGTAAGCATAAAGAAGTCTGAGTGGTAAGAAATAAACAGAAACCACAACTTGTAAAACTGTGCTATAACTTGCAAAATAGACAAACTGTACCATACCATGACATGCAGCACAAACTATCCAAGCTATAACCCTTTTAACAGCAGCTCATCCAGAGCCTCATGATCCAAATGAGACCACAAACTTGATCTCATAGTAACTGTACAAGGACTTGTGTCTTTTAGAGATAAGAGCACTGATTGTTCCAAAAAACTCACCAAGTTGACAGATTCTGCCTCATCACTGCTCAGACCCTCCCCATCATCTTTTGCTCTAAATCCATGCTATGACAAACCCCAGTTCCCTAAATCCCGTAAGTATCCTCCCCTAACTGCCCTAGTTTTAGATGTGCCACAGTTCTCATAGTGTGTGTTTCCCTTGCTGCAGGAAGCAAATAAACCTAACCTCTTTTTTTTTTTAAATTATACTTTAAGTTCTGGGGTACATGTGCAGAACCTGCAGGTTTGTTACACATTTACACACATGTCATGGTGATTTGCTGCATCCATCACCCCATCATCTACATTAGGTATTTCTCCTAATGCCATCTCACCCCTAGCCTCTCACCTCCCGACAGGCCCTAGTGTGAGATGTTCCCCTCCCTGTGTCCATGTGTTCTCATTGTTAAACTCCCACTTATGAGTGAGAACATGTGCTGTTTGGTTTTCTGTTCCTGTGTTAGTTTCCTAAGAATGATGATTTTCAGCTTTATTTATGTCCCTACAAAGCATATGAACTCATCCTTTTTTATGGCTGCATAGTAATTGATGGTGTATATGTACCACATTTTCTTTATCCAGTCTATTATTGATGGGCATTTGGGTTGGTTCCAAGTCATTGCTATTGTGAACAGTGCCGCAATAAACATATGTGTGCATGTGTTTTTATAATAGAATGATTTATAATCCTTTGGGTATTTCTAGATCCTTGAGGAATCACCACACTGTCTTCCACAATGGTTAAACTAATTTACACTCCCACCAACAATGTAAAAGCATTCCTATTTTTCCACATCCCCTCAAGCATCTGTTGTCTCCTGACTTTTTAGTGATCACCATTCTAACTGGCGTGAGATAGTATCTCATTGTGTAAACCTAATCTCTTTTTGACTTCAGGTGTGTCTTCGTGATCCTTAGTAGGTAAGCTTTTATTCTTTTTCTTCCTAACCACTGGACAACCAGGTATGGATAAACTTTTATAGCAGAAAAAAAAAAAAAAAAAAGAAAAGCCTAGCTTAGATGACAGAAAATTAAAAATGAGACATTATGCTGTGAGGAATGTGCTCATTTGTTAGGGCTGCCATGGCTAAATACCACACACTGGGTGGCTTAAATGACAGGAGTCATTTTTCTAACAGTTCTGGAGGCTGGAAGTTCAAGATCACTGTCTGTCGGGGGTTGGCTGCTCCTGAGGGCTCTCTCCTGGGCTTGAGATAGTGGCCCTCTTATGGTGTCCTCATGTAGTCCGTCTTCTCTGCTTGTATTTATGGTGTCTTTGTGTGTGTTCAATTTTTTTTTTCTTTAAAGGCCACCAGTCAGGTTGGATTAGGGCTTGTAATAATGACCTCATTTTTTTTTTTTTTTTGAGACGGAGTTTCGCTCCTTACCCAGGCTGGAGTGCAATGGCGCGATCTCGGCTTACTGCAACCTCCGCCTCCTGGGTTCAGGCAATTCTCCTGCCTCAGCCTCCCGAGTAGCTGGGATTACAGGCATGCACCACCATGACCAGCTGATTTTTTGTATATTTAGTAGAGACAGGGTTTCACCATGTTGACCAGGATGGTCTCGATCTCTTGACCTCGTGATCCACCCGCCTCGGCCTCCCAAAGTGCTGGGATTACAGGCATGAGCCACCGCGCCTGGCCTGACTTCATTTTTAATGTAATGAACTCTATAAGGCCTTATCTCCAAATATAGGGCTGGGCACGGTGGCTCAAGCCTGTAATCCCAGCACTTTGGGAGGCCGAGGCGGGTGGATCACGAGGTCAAGAGATCGAGACCATCGTGGTCAACATGGTGAAACCCCGTCTCTACTAAAGATACAAAAAATTAGCTGGGCATAGTGGCGCGTGCCTGTAATCCCAGCTACTCAGGAGGCTGAGGCAGGAGAATTGCCTGAACCCAGCAGGCGGAGGTTGTGGTGAGCTGAGATCGCGCCATTGCACTCCATCCTGGGTAACAAGAGCGAAACTCCGTCTCAAAAAAACAAAACAAAACAAATACAGTCACATTCTGAGGTACTCGGGGTTAGGGCTCCAACTTATGAATTTGGAGGTGGGAAGGAGGCACAATTCAGCCAGTAACAGGAACATTTGGGGCTACTTGGGTGGGTGTACGGGCCTGGGTTTGAGGATACTAAAGGGGTAGCCTTATTTTGTGAATCTCTACTTCACGTTGGTGAAGCCTTTTGCAGTTGGAGGATTTTGAAGAACATATTAGAATCATCATGGAGACAGATTCCCTGAGCTACTTCCAAGAATGTATCATCTTGGAAGTTTTCCCCACTATGATGCATGTGCTAGCCAAGATTCACCAGTACAACACACCCAAGGGCAGTTCCTGTCCCTGTCTGGCTAGCTCTAATTGCACCTTTGACTCTTGTTTCTTTTCAGGTTCCTTTTCCCTAGGAGAGAGCATGCTTGTTCATGGCTTTAGATACCACCAGATGACTTTCAGATTTATATTTCCATCCCAGACGATTCTGTCCTTTTGACTCCAGACCCATGGCTCAGTTGCCTCCCAGACTTTTCCACTTGAATGTTCCCAAGGCATGCTAAACCCAGTGTGTGCAAAATCCAACTCAAGGTCTTCCCTCATTTCCACATTCTCAGACTTTACTCAGTGGTTCTATCTTAGTGAAAACACTATTTGCCCTTTTATCTAGGTCAGAAACCTAAAACAATCTTTGATTTCTCCCTCGCCCCTCACTTTCTTTCTTTCTTTCTTTTCTTTTCTTTTTTTGAGGTGGAGTTTCCCTCTTGTTGCCCAGGCTGGCGTGCAATGGCACGAACTCAGCTTACTGTAACGTCCGCCTCTTGGGTTCAACTGATTTTCCTGCCTCAGCCTCCTGAGTAGCTGGGATTACAGGGACATGTCACCACGCCCAGCTAATTTTGTACTTTTAGTAGAGATGGGGTTTCTCTATGTTGGTCAAGCTGGTCTCAAACTCCCAACCTCAGGTGATCTGCCTGCCTTGGCTTCCCAAAGTGTTGGGATTATAGGTGTGAGCCTGGCCAAACCCTCGCTTTGAACCCATTGTTTATTCTATTGACCACTTCACTGGAACTTGTCCACTTCTCCTTAGCAGCCTGGACCACGACAGGTCATCTCTCCCCTGCCTTCCAACTGATCACTCCACGTCCCTTTATCTATTTTCTGCCCATCCAACTAGCTCTATATGCTTGAATAAACCCCATGGATAAATTCTCATTTGTTTTCCAGGGTAATGACAAGATTTTTTAAAAAACCCCACATGTTTCAGCCTTCATCCTTCCCTCCAGTCCCTTTCAGACAGCTCTCCCTCTGCTATCCCTGTCCCAGCCACCTGACCTTATTTTATTCTATTCTGGATGCTGTGCTTCCTGCTTCCAAAGGTAATTCCTACAAGTTCACTCGGCTTGAACCCTCCCTTTCCTTGTAAATATCCACTTGTCCTTCAGATCTAAAGATTTACGCTAAATCATCATTGCCCACACATAATCTCTCTTTTACAGATTGTCAATGTACTCTCAATCTACCTTTTTCTTGTGAAGGTCATATGGTATAGTCGTAAGGGTCATGGGCTCATTAATAGAAACTTCCTGGCTTCAAGCTCCAGCCCTCCCACTTGCTAGTTCTACCAGTCTTGGTAAGATTTTAAAACACTCTGTGCTTCAAAGTTCTCAGTGATAAAATAAGAATAATGATGACAATAACAGTACTGACTTTATCAGATGATCAGTGTATTAGGCTGTTCTTGTGCTGAGATAAAATACTCGGGATGCAGTAATTTATAAAGAAAAAGGTTTAATTAGCTCTTGGTACTGAACACTGCACAGTAAGCATGAAACAGCATCTGCTTGGATTCTGGAGAGGCCTCAAGTAGCTTTTACTCATGGCAGAAGGTGGAGCCATCTCACATGGCGGAGCAAAAGCAAGAGAAAGCCTGGAAAACATATTGGGGGAATAATTGAAGAAAACTTCTCCTGCCTTGCAAGAGACCTAGACAGCCAAATACAAGAAGCACAAAGAACTTGGGAAATTCATCACAAAAAACATCATCCTTATACCTGTCTCCTTGGGCAAGTGTTCTTTTAAGGTTGGGGCCTGAAAATGGAATTATCGATAGAAAGGTATGTGCAGTCTCTACTTCACTAGGGTTTGTAGTTGTACCAATTTATGCTGCTATTAATATATGAGCTGCCCTTTCCTTACATGACCTCCAAAACTTGACAATATCAGATTTACTCATCTTGATGGATATAAAATTTATTATTCTAATTTGGATGATTTTCTGATTATTATTGAGGTTAAATTATTTAGGTTTCTTCTTTTGTTAATTGCCTTGTTATCTCGTTGCTCATTTTTCTACTGAGTTGTTTTTTGCTTATTAAATTTTAGGAGTTCTTTTCATACTAGAAAAGAGAATCCTTGCTTCATTATATGTGTATATTACAAATATCTATTCCCAGTCTTTGACTTATCCTTAATTTTGTTTAGACTGTTTTCTTAACACCAAATTAAAAAGAAAAGTACTAATTTTATTTTCCTTTAGGGCTTCTGAAATGTACATGAATTTGAAAATAATGGCCTTCTTCGTTATCCTGCCGGGAACATAGTGTATCTCTCAGTTTATGGAGATTTTTTGTTCAGGGATTATTTCATGTCCTTCTCTATAGTATTTTGATTCTATTCATGTCTTGCACATGCACATCTTTTTTTGTTGTTATTAGATTTATTCCTAGAAGTCTTATGGTTATTGTAAATTCTTTTAATTGACATTTTCCAGTTGTTTATTGCTGTTGTACTGGAATGTTAATTTTCATTGATTGATCATATATAGAGCAATCTTGCTGATTTACTGTCATAAAATTGTTTATAGTATTCACATAATTTTTAAAAAATGTAGTTTATTCTCCTTTTGTATTCTTACCTTCTCTCTCTTTGTTGATCAACATTAGTATACTAATATTGTCAGAATTTTGTCTATTTTATTAGTATTTTCAAAGATTGACTCTTTGATTCTCTCTATAATTTGTTTGCTGTTTACTGATTGACTCTGGCTCTTATTTTTAGTATTTTCTTCCCCCTCCAGAGTTTAGATTTTTTTTAAATTAAAATTCTGTATTAGTACATTTATTCATTAATATTTTTTATTTTCTTTGCATATGAACATTTTAGGTTATGACTTTTCTTCTAAGGAAAATTGAGTTTAGCTCATTCCTTTGAGTTTTGGCTTTTCATAATTATTTAATTCTAAATATTTTAAAATTTTTGTTATGTTTTTTTCCTTTGATCTATTCATTGTAGATTTAAAATAATTCCAAATATATTGTGTATTTATTGGACTATTGTGATAGGCAGACCCTCCCCCACCATCAAAATATGTCCATACTCTAATCCCAGGAATCTGTAAATATGTTACTTTACATATTATTATTTTTAATTTTTCAGTTATTTTTTAAGGCTAGTCAAATGAAACAATGGGAGTGGAGAAAAAACAAATCTATAACAGGTTGCGATCAATTACCTGTAAACACCACTGCACTCGGACCAGCCAACAAGTTACTCTACATGGCAGATATGAAGATTATGGATCTTAAAATAGGGAGATTATCCTGGATTATCTGGGTGGGGAAAATCTACTCAAATATATCCTTAAATGTAGATAACTTTCTCTGGCTGGAAACAGAGAAATGTGGCAGAAGCCAGAGAGATTGGAAGTATGAAAAGAGATTGGAAGTATGACTCATCATGGCTGTTGGATTGCAGGAGGTGGGGCACATGGAAGGCAGGAGAGGGAGTATAGGCAGCTTCTAGGAGCAAAGCCTTGCTGGGGCTGAAGGTCAGTAAGGAAGCAGGGACTTGGGTCCTATACCTGCAAGGAACTGAATTTGACCAACAATCTGTGTTTGGAAACATCCCCTGGGCCTCTGGAAAGGAATGCAGCCCAGCTGAACACCTTGATTATAGTCTTGTGAATCAGCTGATTCATGCTGCACCCAGATATCTGACTTATATAACTACGAAATAATAAATGGGTGCTGTTTTGAGCCATTAAATTAGTGTTAGTTTGTTATAGCAGCAACAGAAAACTAATAAAATTATATTTTACTTATTACTTAATAAAACCAATTAAACTACATTTTTCTATAGTAGCCAGAGAGTCTGGTATGCATGACATTAATTCTTAGTGTTTGCTGAGAATTACCTAGTATATGGTAAATTTTGGTAAACATAGCATACATGTTTGAAAATGATGTGTGCTTCCTAATTGTTTGTTACAGGGTTTTCTCTATATAATCACTATTTAAAAATTAGTAGTTTTGCTCCGCTCAAACTGTCAATTACTCATAGAGCTTGTGACTGTGAATTTATCATATTCATTTTGCAATTCTCTCAACTTTTGCTTTATATATTTTTAGGTGATGGTGTTAAGTATGTATAAGCTAAAAATTATTATATCATTGTGGTGAATTAGTTTTCATTATTATATAATGATCCTCTTTATTCCTAAAATGATTTTTTAAAATCCTATAGTTCATTCTGTCTGCTATTATTCTTAACATGGTTACATTAGCTTTCTTTGGGTCAGTGTAACCTTTCTCATATTTTCCTACAAATTTTCTGTGCTGCTGGGTTTCATGAATGTCTTAAAAAGAGAATATATGTGTTTTTTATTTTTCTAAATCTTTTCTTAGAAAAATTCTTTTTATAGAATATTTGTCTCTTAATTTGTGAGTATATTCTAATCACTTTAGATTACTGGTATATTTGAACTTATTTCTACCATCTAATTTTGTGCATTTTATATACTACATTTTCTTTGTATCTTTTTTCTTTTTAAAGTTTGATTGGATTGATCAAATTCTCATTTTTTGCCTCTAATAGTTTGGAAGTTATATATTCTATTTCAATCATTCTTACATTCAGTCTTAAATTTATACATATTTAGTTGCTTTAATGAAATCTAAGTTTGCCTATATCTTTAACTCCCTTCCAAATAGTCTTTGGATTATTTAACTCTGTCTTCTTCCTCTATTTCATGTTATTATTTTCTAGAATTTTAGTTCCTTTGTTTCTATATCCTCAAGTTAATCATTTTTATTTGCCTATTTTGAAGATAAATGGTATTTTAAATGACTGGCCCAGGTAACTTCTTGATTGCTGAGTAATGAGCAAACTGGAACCAAGGTGTATTAGTCTGTTTTCATGCTGCTAATGAAGACATACCCAAGACTGGGAAATTTATAAAAGAAACAGGTTTAATTGGACTTACAGTTCTGTGTGACTGGGGAAACCTCACAATCATGGTGGAAGGCAAGGAGGAGCAAGTCACATCTTACATAGATGGCAGCAGGGAAAGAGAGAATGAGCAAGGTGCAAAAGAGGAAACCTCTGATAAAACCATTAGCTCTTGTGAGACTTATTCACTACCACAATAACAATATGGGGGAAATCACCCCCTTGATTCAATTATCTGCCACTGGGTCCCTCCCACACCATATGGAAATTATGGGAGCTACAATTCAAGTTGAGATTTGGGTGGGGACACAGAGCTAGACTTCTTACCCCAGTGGGGACTTGGTGGGGGGAGGGCAGACTATGCTTGAAATCACCAGAGCTCACTATGGATGCCAAGTGTGGACAGTTGGCATTTACTGCTAAAGATCTACCTCTTATGTTCAGACTATCTGGGGCTAAGCCCAAAATGTTTTATTCTGCCTACAGCACCCTAAAAAGGGAGTGCAAGATGGGGGAGCCCAGTCCCCTAGCACAGCGCTTCCCAAACCAAGCCCTCCTCTCTACTCATGCCAAGGGAAGGGAACTCTCTATCCTCTACCTTAATCAACACTCAGCATGTATGCACGTATGTATGTATGTATGTGTTTATCTTGAGACAGGGTCTCACTCTGTTGCCCACGCTGGAGTGCAGTGGTACCATCCTGGCTCACTGCAACCTCTGCCTCCCAGGCTCAAGTGATTCTTGTGCCTCAGCCTTCTGAGTAGCTGGAATTACAGGTGCATGCCACAATGTCCACCTAATTTTTATATTTTAAGTGGAGATGGGGTTTCACCATGCTTTCCAGGCTGGTCTCGAACTCCTGACCTCAAGTGATCTACCCACCTTGGCCTCCCAAAGTGCTAGGATTACAGGAACGAGTCACTGGCACAAGTCCGCAGTTTATTTTAATTTGTCACATATTAATGTGTTTACCATTGTTTCTTACATACAATTTATCTTTTGAGATTCAGTTTCCCTCTTACTGAAGTTTCTCATTCAGTATTTGTATTAGTTGGTTCTTTCATTGCTATAAAGAAAACCTGAGACTGAGTAATTTGTAAAGAAAAAAAGGTTTAACTGGCTCATGGTCCTGAAGGCTGTACAGGAAGCATAGCAGCATCTGTGTCTGGGGAGGTGTCAGGAAGCTTACAGTCATGGTGGAAGGCACACAGGAGCAGGCATGTCACAAGGCAAAAGCAGGACTGAGACAGAGCAGGGCGGTGCCACACACGTTTAAACCACCAGTCTCATGAGGACAGTACCAAGGGAATGGTCTTAAACCATTCATAAGAAATATGCTGATCCAATCACCTCCTACCAGGCCCCGCCTCCAACAATGGGGATTACAATTCAATATGAGCTTTGGTGGGGACATAGATCCAAACCAGATTAGTAGTTATATACAAAAATTTTGTGTGATATCTACAACTATCCTTATTTTATCCTCCTGTGTGAGTGATAATTTGCCTGGGTATGAGATTTTTAGGTTCTAAATCCTTTCCCCTTAGAACTCTGTATGTATACGCTTTTGTTTTCTAGCATCTTAGCTTGTAGATGTCTGACCACTATTTCTTTGTATATAACTTTTTCTTTATGGAATTTTTTACTTTTCCTCTTCAGCTTTAAATCAATTCTCTATTTTAAACTAGTTTTATTTTTAGCAATAATATCTGTAAAATAATGCATTTGATATAATAATTATATGTATTACACCCAGACAAATATGTAATGGTTAAAATGAATACTCTTCCATCTGCTAAGTAAAATCATCTTGCTGGAGCAGTGGAAGAAGATAGTTCAATCATCTGTCTCTCCAGTTGTCCACTCAGGGTTGCTTCTGAACATCTTGGTTTTGCTGCTCTTTCTAACATTTCCTAGTCTTTCTGTAGACTGCACTGTGGGGCTAGAGTTCCTAGATTTGAAATAATAAGGATCCTTCCTGAGGGGTGCCAGTGTGATGAGGAGGTATTGGGACTCTCATTCTCTTCTTATGACTTGTACTGTGCAACCTCTCTAAGATTATTCACCAGGCTCTGCAGGTGAATCTGTGTATTAGTTTGCTGCCATAACAAATAACCACAGACTAGGTGGCTTAATTTATTTTCTGACAATTCTGGAAACTAGAAGTCCGACATCAAGGTGTGAGCAGGGTTGGTTTACAGTGATCTTTCCTTGACCTGTAGGTGACGGCCTTATTGCAGTGACCTCTCGTGCTTGCTTGTCAGTCTGTGTGTTGCTTGCTTCCTAGTCTCCTTTTCTTATTATGACACAGCTATGTTGATTAGGGACTTCCCGTATGGCCTTACTTACATTTTTAAAGACCATACCTTCAAATACAGTCATATTCCGAGGTACTGGGGGTTAGGACTTCAACACATACATTTTGGGGGATACAACTCAGCCCATAACAGTAAGAATTTATCTACTGAAGGATTGGGAAGTTTAAAAGAGGAAATTATAGTGTAGGAGGGGAAAGACTAGATTTCTGACTAAAAGACTCTTTTTCTTGGGTTTTAAGAGGAAAACATCTCAGAAGCTGGGCTCTCCTCATGAACACTCTCTCAGCTTCCCTTTCTGCCATGGCCTCTTCTCCCCTAAGTACCTCCTTGTCTTGTAAAGACTGACACAACTCTTGGAAAACCCTACTCAGATCAGGAGATCTCATGCCTGACATGTGATACACTTACCCCATATGTTTAGTCAAAATTGCACTTTCTTTTGGTCTGGTGATGCCAGCTTCTCATGATTTCAACTCTTTACAGATTTATTCTCATGGTTATTATTATTTCTATGGGATTTGGGGAGGAAAGAGAGTTAAATGTGTGTGCTTGATTAGGGCACTCTTGAACCAACATGCTATTCTTCAAAACATAAAAGAAATATAAGGATTAACATGAGAGATAAAAGAATTTCAAAGAGTTAAAATTTATAAAATTTATTATATTAGGTACAATTTATTAAATCACACCAAGCATTTCTGATCTGAGTTACAGTTGTATATTTCATTCATTTTTCATACATTATAAACTTTCTTGAATTATCCATCTGGAGAAAAAATATTACTCTGTAGAATGTCTGCATAGTTACCCTAATGACCTTGAAATAGTTTTCATAGATTTTAATGAAATCAATATTCCAGTCAAATATTCCAGCATCTCTGAAATAATATAGGAAAAAGTTGAGCTTTTGAAGGATGGCATCTGAATTTTACTTGTCTAGGTGTCTCACATAGACATCTACAGTATCTGACACACATTGCTTTCTCAACGTATGTTATTTGATTAGTAAGCAAGAAAAAAGAGGAAAATGTTTATTTTTTACTATCAATTCCTACATTGACCACTAGGGGACACTGGTTGCAACGGGAAAAACAGAATTACTAAATCATCCACAACATTTATTTGTAGTATTAATTCTGAAATCAGATTTGATCACATTTTATGTGAACTATAATTTTTGATATTTTACCCAAAAAGGGAAGCCTTGTTTCACTACTCTGAATTTTCTACTAAAGCAGAAATGCAGTTTCCATTCTGAGTGAGACTATAAGAGAAGAATCAAATGTAATGGAAATTTTTTTTCTCAAGGAATATGAGGAAAAAGAAAAAATTAAATATTGGAAAAGAAATGGAAACACATAATCAACTGAATAAAAGGAAGAGAAAGAAGTGAACAAGAGGAGAAAATGAAAAGAGAGGGGGACTCAAGATGGCGCTGTGAGAACAACCCAGGATTGGAGTTCTCGTTGTGTCTGCGGAGAGGTGAGTCTGAGCTGCATTTCCAGACTGATCTTTGTTGCTCATGGAACGGGGAAATTCCCAAGTGAAGAGGAGACGCGGGACGCCAGGCAGATATAACGCCTGGCGAAGCCGGCAGCCGGGGTGGCGGCGGCCGGCCCTACCCAGTGCTCCCCACAGGGCGCACTTGTCCGGGTGCCCCGTTGAACCGGCAACTGGAGACGTGAGAGGGCTGGACTTGAGACTGAGCTAGACTTGAACAGTGGGCCAGCCCAGGGGATTGCAGGAACAGAGCGTTAGGATTGGCCCAGTGGGACGAACAAAACTGCGATTTCAAACAAGCCCCGTGCAGACGGCCCGAGACGCTCTGAGGGGGAGGGGCGGCCACCATTACCGAGGTAACCCACCCCAACTGAGATACACGCCCATTGCTGACGCAGCCAGCCGTTGCCGAGGGAACCCATCCCTACTGAGATACACGCCCACTGCTGACGCAGCCAGCCGTTGCCGAGGGAACCCATCCCTACTGAGATACACGCCCACTGCTGACGCAGCCTGCCGTTGCCAAGGCAACCCGCTACAACAGAGAGACTCTGCCACAGGGCGTGGCGGAGAACAGCAGAACAGCGGAGCCAGGGCGAGCCTCACAACAGCAGGGCGGAGCCTCGGCAGGCAAACGGTGGCTAGTCTGCATCCTAGCTGGGCAGGACCTCAACGGACATCCAAAAATAAAGCCCAAACCCCTCAACACAGCATTTGAGAAAAAAAAGGGTTTTTTTAATGAGCTCTGTTGCAGCAGAATCAAACATAGCAGCCTAACAGCCCTGAATGAACAACACAGCTCACAGCTCAGCAATTAAACCCCTATAAAGTACAAACTGTCTCCTCAAGCAGCTCCCTGACCCCTCTATATCCAAAAGACTGACATTAGGCAGGCACCATCCT
Organism: Callithrix jacchus; assembly: GCF_049354715.1. Lineage (NCBI taxonomy): Eukaryota > Metazoa > Chordata > Mammalia > Primates > Cebidae > Callithrix > Callithrix jacchus. Next base: position 84,898,884 of record NC_133502.1, read on the forward strand.
GGGACAAAGATAGCAGAAAAAGAAACTGGTAGCATCCCTCGCTGTGCCACAGCTGCTAGAGGTGCACCCCAGACAAGCAGGGTCTGGAGCAGACCTCAGCACTCGTACAGCGAAGGGGCTAGACTGGTAGAAGGAAAACCAAGCAACAGAAATACTTCATCATCAACATTCTGGGTGTCCACTCAGAGACCCAATCGAAAAGTCAGCAACTACGCAGACGACCAGCGGACAAATCCGCAAAGATGGGAAGAAACCAGCGCAAAAAGGAGGAAAACACCCCCCGAAACCAGAACACCTCGCCTCCTAGAAAGGACCAAAACTCCTCACCAGCAAGGGAACAAAACTGGATGGAGAATGACTGTGACGAAATGACGGAATTAGACTTCAGAAGATGGATAATGAGAAACTTTTATGAGCTAAAAGATCATGTATTAAATCAATGCAAAGAAACTAAGAACCTTGAGAAAAGATTTGAAAAAAGATTTGAGGAAATGATAACAAGAATGGATAACTTAGAGAGGAATATGAATGAATTAAAGGAGCTGAGAAACACAATACGAGAACTTCGCGAAGCATGCACAAGTTTCAATAGCCGAATTGACCAAGCAGAAGAAAGAATATCTGAAGTCGAAGACCAACTCAATGAAATAAAACGAGAAACCAAGATTAGAGAAAAAAACGCAAAAAGGAATGAACAAAGTCTCCAAGAAATGTGGGACTATGTGAAAAGACCTAACCTACGTTTGATAGGTGTACCAGAAGGGGACGAAGAGAATGAATCCAAGCTGGAAAATACTCTTCAGGACATCATCCAGGAAAATTTCCCCCACCTAGCAAGACAGGCCAACACTCAATTGCAGGAAATTCAGAGAACACCACAAAGATATTCCGCAAGAAGAGCAACCCCAAGGCACATAATCGTCAGATTCAATAGGGTTGAAATAAAGGAGAGAATACTAAGGGCAGCCAGAGAGAAAGGTCGGGTCACCCACAAAGGGAAGCCCATCAGACTCACAGCAGATCTCTCGGCAGAAACACTACAAGCCAGAAGAGAGTGGGGGCCAATATTCAACATTCTTAAAGAAAAGAATTTTCAACCCAGAATTTCATATCCAGCCAAACTGAGCTTCAGAAGTGAAGGAAAAATAAAATCCTTTGCGAACAAGCAAGTACTCAGAGATTTTGTCACCACCAGGCCTGCTTTACAAGAGCTCCTAAAAGAGGCACTACACACAGAAAGGATCAACCAGTACCAGCCATTCCAAAATCACACTGAATGCTAAAGAGCATCAACATAATGAAGAATCTACAACAAGTAACAGGCAAAACAGCCACTTAGCATCAAAATGGCAGTATCAAATTCACACATAAGAATATTAACCCTAAATGTAAATGGACTAAATGCACCAATCAAAAGACACAGACTGGCAAATTGGATAAAAATCCAAAACCCATCAGTGTGCTGTATACAGGAAACCCATCTCACATGCAAGGATACACAAAGGCTCAAAATAAAGGGATGGAGGAAGATTTACCAAGCAAATGGAAAGCAAAAAAAAAGCAGGAGTTGCAATTCTCATCTCCGATAAAATAGACTTTAAAGCAACAAAGATCAAAAGAGACAAAGAAGGCCATTACATAATGGTAAAAGGATCGATACAACAAGAAGAGCTAACGATCCTAAACATATATGGACCCAATGCAGGAGCACCCAGATACATAAGGCAAGTTCTTAAGGACTTACAAAAGGACTTAGACTCTCACACAATAATAGTGGGAGACTTTAACACTCCACTGTCAATACTAGACAGATCAACCAGACAAAAAATCAACAAGGATATCCAGGGCTTGAACTCAGACCTGGAGCAAGCAAACCTGATAGACATTTACAGAACTCTCCACCCCAAATCCACAGAATACACATTCTTCTCAGCACCACATCACACCTACTCTAAAATTGACCACATAATTGGAAGTAAAGCACTGCTCAACAAATGCAAAACAACTGAAATCATATCAAACAGCCTCTCAGACCATAGTGCAATCAAGTTAGAACTCAGAATTCAGAAACCAACCCAGAACCGCACAGCTTCATGGAAACTGAACAACTGGCTCTTGAATGTTGACTGGGTAAACAACGAAATGAAGGCAGAAATAAAGAAGTTCTTCGAAACCAATGAGAACGAAGACACAACGTGCCAGAACCTCTGGGACACATTTAAAGCAGTCTCTAGAGGAAAGTATATAGCAATAAGTGCCCATATGAGGAGAATGGAGAGATCCAAAATTGACACCCTATCGTCAAAATTGAAAGAGCTAGAGGACCAAGACCAAAAAAACTCAAAACCCAGCAGAAGACAAGAAATAACTAAGATCAGAGCTGAGCTGAAGGAGATTGAGACACGAAAAACCCTTCAAAAAATCAATAAATCCAAGAGCTGGTTTTTTGAAAAGATCAACAAAATAGACAGACCACAAGCCAGATTGATTAAAAATAAAAGAGAGAACAACCAAATAGATGCAATAAAAAATGATAAAGGGGAAATCACCACAGATTCCACAGAAATTCAAACCATCATCAGAGAATATTACAAACAACTCTATGCGCATAAACTAGTAAACCTGGAAGAAATGGATAAATTCCTGGACTCCTGTGTCCTCCCAAGCCTAAACCAGGAGGAAGCTGAAACTATGAATAGACCAATAACAAAGTCTGAAGTTGAGGCAGCAATTAAGAGCCTACCATACAAAAAAAGCCCAGGTCCAGACGGGTTCACAGCCGAATTCTACCAGACACACAAGGAAGAGCTGGCACCATTTCTTCTAAAACTATTTCAAACAATCCAAAAAGAGGGAATCCTTCCCAAATCATTTTATGAGACCAACATCATTCTGATACCAAAACCTGGCAGAGACCCAACAAGAAAAGAAAACTTCAGGCCAATATCCATGATGAACATAGATGCAAAAATCTTCAATAAAATATTGGCAAGCCGATTGCAACAGCAAATCAAAAAACGTATTCATCATGATCAAGTAGGATTCATCCCGGGGATGCAAGGCTGGTTCAACATACGCAAGTCTATAAATGTAATTCACCACATAAACAGAACCAAAAACAAAAACCACATGATTATCTCAATTGACGCAGAGAAGGCATTTGACAAAATTCAACAGCCCTTTATGCTAAAAACCCTCAATAAACTCGGTATCGATGGAACGTACCTCAAAGTAATAAAAGCTATTTATGACAAACCAACAGCCAATATCATACTGAATGGGCAAAAACTGGAAGCATTCCCTTTGAAATCTGGCACTAGACAAGGATGCCCTCTTTCACCACTCCTATTCAATATAGTACTGGAAGTTCCAGCCAGAGCAATCAGGCAAGAAAAAGAAATAAAGGGTATTCAAATAGGAAAGGTGGAAGCCAAATTGTCTCTATTTGCAGACGACATGATAGTATACCTAGAAGACCCCATTGCCTCAGCCCAAAAACTCCTGAAACTGATAAGCAACTTCAGCAAAGTCTCAGGATATAAAATCAATGTGCAAAAATCACAAGCATTCGTCTACACCAATAACAGACTTAAAGAAAGCCAAATCAAGAGCGAACTGCCATTCGCAATGCTACAAAAAGAATAAAATACCTTGGAATACAACTCACAAGGAATGTAAGAGACCTCTTCAAGGAGAACTACAAACCACTGCTCAACGAAATCAGAGAGGACACAAACAGATGGAGAAAAATTCCATGTTCATGGTTAGGAAGAATTAATATCGTGAAAATGGCTATACTGCCCAAAGTAATTTACAGAATCAACGCTATCCCCATCAAGCTACCATTGACTTTCTTCACAGAACTGGAAAAAACCACCATGAACTTCATATGGAACCAAAAGAGAGCCCGCATAGCCAAGTCAATTCTAAGCAAAAAGAACACAGCGGGGGGCATCACACTACCGGATTTCAAACTATACTACAAGGCTACAGTAATCAAAACAGCATGGTACTGGTACCAAAACAGAGATATAGACCAATGGAACAAAACAGAGGCACCGGAGGCAACACAACATACATACAACTATACAATCTTTGATAAACCTGACAAAAACAAGCAATGGGGAAAGGATTCCATGTTTAACAAATGGTGTTGGGAAAACCGGCTAGCCATGTGCAGAAAGCAGAAACTGGACCCCTTCCTGACACCTTACACTAACATTAACTCCAGATGGATTAAAGACTTAAACATAAGACCTGGCACCATAAAAACCCTAGAAGAAAATCTAGGCAAAACTATCCAGGACATAGGAGTAGGCAAGGACTTCATGAACAAAACACCAAAAGCATTGGCAACAAAAGCCAAAATAGACAAATGGGACCTAATGAAACTCCACATCTTCTGCACGGCAAAAGAAACAGTCACTAGAGTGGATCGGCAACCAACAGAATGGGAAAAAATTTTTGCAGTTTACCCATCTGACAAAGGGCTGATATCCAGAATTTACAAAGAACTCAAACAGATTTACAGGAAAAAAACAAACAAGCCCATTCAAAAGTGGGCAAAGGATATGAACAGATACTTTACGAAAGAAGACATATATGAGGCCAACAATCATATGAAAAAATGCTCACCGTCACTGATCATCAGAGAGATGCAAATCAAAACCACATTGAGATACCATCTCACGCCAGTTAGAATGGCGATCATTAAAAAATCTGGAGACAACAGATGCTGGAGAGGATGTGGAGAAAAAGGAACACTTTTACACTGTTGGTGGGAGTGTAAATTAGTTCAACCATTGTGGAAGACGGTGTGGCGATTCCTCAAGGCCTTAGAAATAGAAATTCCATTTGACCCAGCAATCCCATTACTGGGTATATATCCAAAAGACTATAAATCCTTCTACTATAAGGACACATGTACACGAATGTTCATTGCAGCACTGTTTACAATAGCAAAGACCTGGAATCAACCCAAATGCCCAATGATAATAGACTGGATTGGAAAAATGTGGCACATATACACCATGGAATATTATGCAGCAATCAGAAATGATGAGTTCGTGTCGTTTGTAGGGACATGGATGAATCTGGAAAACATCATCCTCAGCAAACTGACACAAGAACAGAAAATGAAACACCGCATATTCTCACTCATAGGTGGGTGATGAAAAATAAGAACACATGGACACAGAAAGGGGAGTACTAAACACTTGGGTCTATTGGGGGGAAAAGGGGAGGGCCAGTGGGAGGGGGAGGTGGGGAGGGATAGCCTGGGGAGAAAAGCCAAATGTGGGTGAAGGGGAGAAGAAAAGAAAGCACACTGCCATGTGTGTACCTACGCAACTGTCTTGCATGCTCTGCTCATGTACCCCAAAACCTATAATCCAATAAAAAATTAAAAAGAAAAAAAAAAAAAAAAAAAGAAAAGAGAGGGGAAGATTTGTGTGAAATTGAAGGGAGCATCTTTCCATGTGGAATTTCCTCATTCATTCTGCCTCTGCCACTGCTTCTCAAACCTGGGTGTTGTAGTGGGTTGAATGATGTCCCCCAAAAGATATGTCCTCAGAACCTATGGATGTGAAGGTAACAGTGTCTTTGCAGGTATAATTAAGTTAAGAATCTTAAGATGAGATCATTCTGGATTACCAAGTGGGCCCTACATTCAATGACAAGTGTCTTTGTAAGAGACAGCAGAAAGGAAGACAGACACACAGATGAGGAAGTCATGTGAAGATGAGGCATGCCTCAAGATTGGAGGAATGCAGCCACAGTGAATGCCAACAGATGCCAGAAGATGGAAGAGGCAAGGAACTGGGGAGCCTTGGGAGGGAGTGAGGTCCTGCCAAGACAACACCTTGACTTCAGACTTCTGGTCTCCAGAGCTGAATTTGCATTTCTGACAAGTTCCTGGGGGATGCTAGTGCTGCTGATTTGGGAATCACATTTTCAGAATCACGGTTGTTGTCACTGGACAGGGGGTCCTGATCCAGACCCCAAGACAGAGTTCTTGGATTTTGCACAAGAAATAATTCAAGGGTGAGTCCATAAAGTGAAAGCAAGTTTATTAAGAAAGTTGAGGAAAAAAAGAATGGTTACTTCATAGACAGAGCAGCCCCAAAGGCTGATGGTTACCCATTTTTATGGTTATTTCTTGATAATAAGCTAAACAAGGGATGGATTATTCATGCCTCCCCTTTTTAGACCATATAGGGTAACTTGCACTGGTGGGAGTGTAGCAGTGAGGACCACCAGAGGTCACTATTGTCGCCATTTTGGTTATCGTGGGTTTTATCCGGCTTCTTTACTGCAACCTGTTTTATTAGCAAGGTCTTTATGAACTGTATCTATGCCGACCTCCTGTCTTTTCCTGTGACTAAGAATACCTTAACCTGCTGGGAATGCAGCCCAGTAGGTCTCAGCCTCATTTTACCCAGCCCTATTCAAGATGGAGTTGGACAGGTTCAAATGCCTCTGACATTGTGAACCTATGGGTTTCAACACTTTATATGGTAATAACCTGGGATGCTTTAAAAACATCTAGAGATTCTGATTTTTAATTGGTCTGTGGTGGGATCTAGGGATCAGTATTTGAAAGAACTCCCCAGGTTATTCCAATTTATAGCTGGCAAAAGCAACAACTTTAGATTTGACATTTTGGATAACTAAAAAGTTATCCAAAGTAGCTTGCAGAATGAAAAGGGGCATTTCTGAAACAACAAAAAAAGTGGTATGAAATCATTTGTAAAAAGTGATGATTACTAAAAATTGTTAAGAATTTTAATGATTATTAAGAATCTTTATTTTTGAGAGGTCAGGAATGAGAACAATTGATTTTAAAATGATTTCCTTCTAAAATTATGAGAGGATCTTGTTGTTATAGTTCATTCTGAGGATGCTGGTCAAAGGGTGTGCTACCATTTGTGATTAGCACATTATATGACAAATAATTTGGTATGATTCTCTTCTGTAATAGGTTCTGAGTAATATCCCTAACCTGATGTCATATGGGATTCTATGGTGTTTGAAATGCACACCTCTCAGAGTGGGACTTAGAGCTTAAATATGCAAAACAAAAGATGACATTGCCAATGAGGCAGAATCAGCATGTTAAAGTGTTGTAAGCACAGGTTTTACAGGACTGGGTTGGAATGGAATCCCAGCACTGCCCATTTCTGTGTATGACGTGGGAAAAGTTGCTGACAATTTAAAGCAATAGTTTCATGATGTGTAAAATGGATCATCATGCTTAAATGACGTTCCTTAATATTTTAGTTTTCAGTATATTCTATTATTTTCTACTAGTGTAGTTGAGATTTTATCTCTATGTACTCCCACATCACCAATGCCTTCTCTGACCCCATGCAAGCATCTACTTATGTTATACATTTTTGGTGAAATCAATATTCACCACTGACATTCTTTTGATTATGTAAGTATTGTTCACAGCATTATCATAAAATGTAATACAATTACATTTCTTTTATAACTTTTTTGTGGAGTTAGTAATTGCTAGGATCCACGCTCCACCCCCACCAATATATTTGGTTTTCCATGTGCCTGTCAATTCTTCCTCAAGCACTCTGACAGAATTGTACATGTCCTTTCTGTATAGCAACACTTGATTTATTAGTCTTCCCCTTTCCTCTTCCCCATGGAAACAACTCTTTTCTGGAGTCTTTTATCCCACTGGTACAGTCTGGATTGGCTGATCTCTATCTAGGCTTTTGCATAGCTTCCATTGAGAAACCAATTCTCATCCAAATTTCCCTCACCTCTTCTGTGTTTCATTCCTTCTTTTGAAACTGATGACTTCTTGGTTTACTTCCTTCTTATGGTGGAATTTACCTTACAATAAATTTTTGGGAAACAATGCTTGGGAGATAGTTTTGGGGGTAACTTATATTCTAAAAATGTTTTTATTTTTATTTTACCTTTTGTTTGATAATGTAGATGGACAGAATTGTAAGTTAGAAATAATTTTTTTTCAAATTTTGATGATACTTTCTATTCTTTTCTCCTTTATTTTTGCTCTTTAAAAGTCGGATGACTTTTTATTTCTGAATCTTTATATGTTTGGTCTTTTTTTCTTCTATTTAAACTTTTAGAATTTTCTTTTTATCCCTGGTGTGCTGAAATTTTATGGTGACATGCCTTGGTCATTTTTAGGTACTTGGATGGGCCTTTTCAAACTATAGGTTTATTTTTTTCTGTTCTGGAAATTTTTCTTTTATTATATCTTTTATATGTTCCTTTCTTCTCCTTCTTGTTTTTTTTTCTGAAATTCTTATTATTCATATCTTAGTAGATCCTCTAATTTTATTTTTTTCTACTCCTGTATATTTAAATTTTATGGGATTTTTTTTTTACCTTGCCTTCCAAGTGTTCTTTTGAACTTTTATTTTTAATTTTAATTATCACAGTTTTAGTTTCCATTTGCTCTCTCTTGTTTTTAAAATTTTGTTTTCTTTGACAGTGGCTTGTTCTGTTTTTATGGATGTCCTACCTTCTCTTTTTTCTGTTTCAATCATTGCTTAAAAAGGTTATTTGGTTAGCATTTTCTGAATTGTCAGTGTTTTTTCTGAATTCCTTAATTCTGTTTTGTTTTCTGCTTCTGTTTTTAGTTTTAGAGTTGTGCCAGTTATTTTTCTGTGGTCTCTAAGCTGAACACTTACTCTTCTATACTTGCTGATGATGTACTGCTAGTTCTGGGAGTCTACAAACTACATTTCCCAGGCTCCTTTGCCAAGAGGCTGCCTTTTAGGTTCTGTCAGTAAGCGGCATTTTTGAGAGTTCAGAAGTGGGAGGAAAGGGTAAGCTTTCTGATTCTGGCTTCCACAACAGTGGTAATTACTGAGTTGCCAGAAATTGCTGGTGATTGTTGTAAGGATTGTGGGTTATGGTAACTACCAACTCCAGGTATCTGTTCCAGCAGCAGTAGCATCTCTTAACCATTTCCATGTCTCCTATGTCTGGGAAGGCTTTCACTGACCTAGGCTGCCTCCTCATAAAAAGAATAAAGGAAGGCTGGGCACGGTGGCTCACGTCTGTAATCCCAGCACTTTGGGAGGCCGAGGCGAGTAGATCACGAGGTCAAGAGATCAAGAGCATCCTGGTCAACATGGTGAAACCCCGTCTCTACTAAAAATACAAAAGATTAGCTGGGCACAGTGGTGCGTGCCTGTAATCCCAGCTACTCAGGAGGCTGAGACAGGAGAATTGCCTGAACCCAGGAGATGGAGGCTGCGGTGAGCCGAAATCACACCATTGCACTCCAGCCTGGGTAACAGGAGCAAAACTCTGTTTCAAAAAAAAAAAAAAAAAAAGAATGAAAGAAAGTGAAATAGTCATTGATTTGCTGACATCCAAACACATCTTTTTTTTTTTTTTCATGGAAACCAACACCAGAAATAGTAAATGGGAAATCAATTAACCTTACCAATTCTCTATTCTTCCTGAACAAGATGGATAAATTATATTAATGTGCTATATCTATATTTTTTACCTGAACTATTGGAGAAATGAGTTATGAGAACCTGTTAGATTTGAAATAGATTGGTAACATTTACAGAAAACTTGCTTGTTTATAACACAACACTCTGGCCAGGACGTATGCTTCATCAGGAAAATGTCATAACTGAATTAGAAATTTGAAGCCATTTATTTCTCTGTAAATGAAAACATATTCAGTTTTTCTCTATTGATGACAGCATATTTTACCTTTTAAAGGCCATAGATTCTTGCCTTAATTATATTTGTCACCAAGTTAATTAATTTCTGCCTCTGTGTTCAGTTGACCATTTAACACATGTATGTCTCTCTGTGTGTATGTGAACTATGTAACTTAACAGAGAACACTCCAGCCATATGAATCACCAGAGTTTTTCCATATTAATTACCTTTAGAAATCAATGAAGGAATGAAGGTAAAGGCAAAGGAATTGAAACCAGGCTTTTTTTTTTTTTTTTTTTTTTCCGAGCATAACAGTTTTTCCTTACTTGGTTAAGAAGGGAAAGTTGAAAAACTGTTAAAGAGGCTGTAGTCTACAGCACTGACTTTTTCAAAAGGGATTTCCAAGCTAAACCATGAAGACAGAGTTGGACAACAAGTAATTTTTTTTCGTTGGCTAAATGCCTCTGAAAAGCATATTATTTAATAAACTGTTGGTCAATTACTCTGGAGTGAGAATTGCGTTCTCTTGAATAGAACAATCAATGTAAATTTCTATTAGGTGGTGCAAAAGTAGTTGTGGTTTTTGCCATTACTTTTAATCTGTGTGTGTTCATGGGAATCTTTGCTTGTTTGTTTCTGTGCTTGTGTCAATTTATGTGCAGCAAATTTAGTGTGATCCTCATCTCCTCAATCTGGCGTAGAGTGAAAAATACTAACTTGGGAATCAGAATAATTGGGATCTAGCTCTGGATAAAAAAGGCTAATACTTCAATGTGAGGAGCCTCTTAGGAGATTTCACCATAAGAAAGATCATGCATAGCATTGTTTATAACAATAAAATCTGGAAAAAAATCACTATATTTCCAACAATTGTGAATTGTTTAAATAAATGTCAGTACATTAATGTAATGGAATTTATGCAGCAATCTAAAATATTGCTGTAGAATCCTATTTGCTGGCATAAGATAACATTTTCATAGGAAGATTTACTTCATATAATGACTGTTCATTTAACTTTTTTATATATATTTTTGCCGTATTGGCTATTTAACAGTTATACAACTTTTTAGACAATGTTGAAAAAAATTTAATTATTTTTCACCAAAACAATACTAAGTAAATATGCTATATGAAACATACTTTAGGATAATCATGTTAATCAAACCAAATTGGCTAAACATTATGCTTTTAGGATAACCATGTTAACCAAATGGTTTTAGGACAACTGTGTTAACCAAACCAATTTTCTCAAAATAGTAGTTTCTAATCAAATAATATAATAGGAAACAAGTAGAAATGGACACCATCCAGGTGATTCAAAAATACTTTGCTTTGTATATGTTCGCCAATCCAGTGGGGTAAAGACATAGTGTCTCTGTGTGCTTTTTTCATATATTACTAAGAATTATAAAACTGTGATATGGTTTGGTTGTGTCCCCACCCAAATCTCATCTTGAATTTTAGTTTCCATAATCCCCATGTGTCATGGAAGAGACCCAGTGGGAAGTGATTAGATCCTGGGGTAGGTTTCCCCATGCTGTTCTTGTGATAGTGAGTGAGTTCTCCTGACATCTGATGGTTTTATAAGCATCTGGCATTTCCCCTGCTCGCACTCATTCTCTCTCCTGCTGCCCTGTGAAGAGGTGACTTCCGCCCTGATTATTAGTTTCCCAAGGCCTCCCCAGCCATGCTGAACTGAGTCAATTAAACCTCTTTCCTTCATAAATTACCCAGTCTTGAGCAATTCTTTATAGCAGTATGAAAACAGACTAATAAAAAGAATTAGCCTTTATTTTGCGCTACAGATAGCTTTCAGTGCTCTAACTTTATTTCTAAGTCCAATTATGTACAATTTGAATGCCAAATATAATCACGAATCCCTGAAAATGTGAAAAATTGGTAAAGAATGTGGTGGATAGACAATTCATCATCTAAAAGAATGACCTTCTCAAAACCATCCCCACCAACATCCACTACAAAGACTATTTATCCTCATTTTATGAGTACAATAGATCCTTATTATATTTTAGTCAATGTACAAACCATATTAAGATACTTCCAAATACTGTTGTCTGTTATTTGTATAAATTTGTTTTTATTGCTTAGTTAGCAATGTCAAAATTGTTGGGTATGGTAGGTTAGGATAAAATGTGTCATATTTTTTCATTAAAAATTAAAAGATTTAAATTTAAATTTACTTTTTTTTTTTTTTTTTTTTAAGCCAGACCTGGTGGCTCATGCCTGTAATCTTGGCACTTTGGGAGGCCAAGGCAGGCAGATCATGAAGTCAGGGGTTTGAGACCAGCCTGGCCAACGTGGTAAAACCCCATCTCTACTAAAAATATAAACATTAGCTGGTGTGGTGGCATGTGCCTATTGTCCCAGCTACTCAGGAGGCTGAGGGAGGAGAATAGGATGAACTCAGGAGGCAGAGGTTGCAATGAGCCTAGACTGAGCCATTGCACCGCAACCTGGGTGACAGAGCAAGACCATCTCAAAAAAAAAATTTCCCATTTTTTTTTTAAATTTAGAAAGGCTTTCTAGAATTGAGTAATGCTGTCAAGCATTAGATAAGTGAATTATTAAATTCAATAAAGCAGATTGCAACCTACAGGTAGCAAAACATAGACATAATAGAAATACATAGATGGATACATAGATAACACATTGAAAAGATATATATCAAAATTGTCCCCAGTGATTGTGTTGTTAGACGATGGGGTGATCTAATTTTAAATTAAACCTGATGACTTCCCTCCATTCTCCCTCTCTCCCTTCTTCCCTCTCTCCCTCCCTCCTTTCCTTCTTTCCTTCCTTCCTTCCTCCTTCTTTCCTTCCTCCTCCTTTCTCTCCCTTGTATTTGCATAAGAGGCAAGATAATATTTTGAGATATAAACTAAAATTGCCTCACTGTAGGTTTTGTACTTCTTTGTCAGTCTGATGTAGTCAGAAATGTATCTTTATGTCACAGGGATGGGCTAACACAGAGCAGATTGCAGGTAAAAGAAAAGTGATTTTTAACTTTTGTATTTTTGAAGTTAAGACCAGGCAAACACAAGCAGTTTGGAAAACATGAACAGTTAGAGCCAGTTCTCCCACATAAATACTGGATAGTGTCTGCCTGAACTTGGGAAGAAGAGAAGAGAATCAGAGGGAATGTAAGGTTATGGGTCTTGGATGGGCCAAGTTCTGGGATTTGGAGGGAGGAGGAGAGTGATAGAATCCTTCAATACATTTGGGGATTTGAGAGCAGGGAAGATCTCCTTGCAGAAGAATTAAAACTCAGAAATAAACAGAAACATCTCAAAATAATGTTAGTAGCATTTTGCCAAGTGTTGTTTTAGGGCTCTTCACATTTGGATGATTATAGAGGGAGAGAAAAAGTGGGAGTTATGGGAGAGGGTGAGAGTTCACACTTCAAAACTCTTTTTACAGTCCAGAGATTTCTATCTCAACAATAGTTCAGTAAGGCTCTGGGTCAATAATGGATCATTCAGTTATAATAATATACAGAGTATTATTTTCTCCAAATCACCATAATGATAACCAATATTGGATACATGGAGATAACTTTCCTGGAATTTGCCTGATGTCAGAATGTATTTATAGTTGCTCTCAAGCCATTTTACAAATAAACAAAAGAAACAGTTTTGAAAACTTAGAAAGTTCACAAGGCTTCATTTCCATTAAAACCTAATGTGAACAAAATATACCAGTCTAGTTCCACATGAGGTTGAGATGTGACTTCATTTCCAACCTGCCATATAGCCTAATTTAAAAAATAGCATTACACAAAGTATCTCTTTATGCCTTCTAGTAATAAATTCAATCTTCCTACTTATATCTATTAAAAAAAATTACAGCTTGCCAGGCGTGGTGGCTTATGCCTGTAATCCCAGCACTTTGGGAGGCCAAGGCGGGCGGATCACAAGGTAGGAGACCTACACCATCCTGGCTAACATGGTGAAACCCCATCTCTACTAAAAATACAAAAAATTTGCAGGGTGTGGTGGCACATGCCTGTAGTCCCATGTACTCAGGAGGCTGAGGAAGGAGAATTGCTTGAACCCAGAAGGCGGAGGTTGCAGTGAGTAGAGATCTTGCCATTGCACTCCAGCCTGGGTGACAGAGCAAGACTCCATCCCCCACCCCCACAAAAGAAATTACAGCTCAAGAGTAAAAATATTTTCAAATGTGCTTTGACCTTCTTTCTGCTGTTGTTTTGCTTCCACTTCTCTGAGTTTGTTCTGCTAATTCTACCCATCACTCTGCAGCTGACTCTGCCTTTGCCACTCCACGGAAGCTCCTCTTTTCCAGGTTGCCAGCATCCCCTGCACTGCCAAACCAGTGCATCACTCTCTGCCTTGACCTAACTTAATTTCCCATGAACAGCCAACGCTATTGTTCATGCCCTCCCTCTTGATATTTCCACACCCCTGCTGATATTTGTCCACTGTCTTTTCTCGGATTTTTCTCCTTCCACTTTAAAACTTTCTCAAAAGGTCTTCTTTTTCTTCTTCATTCCTTAAACATTGGTGATTTTTTTACATATGTCCTCAGTCTTTTTTTTTTCTTTTCACTCATCCTTATTCTCTTCTTGGAAAAATCTCACATTGTTTCAAGGCTTTAATTATCAGCTATATGCTTATTGTTAAATCCTCTGATCTAGCTTCTTTTTCTGAGCGCCAGACTTATGTACCCAACTGCTGACTGGGCATCTATTCCTGGATGTCCCATAGTCCCTCAAACCCTATATGTCCACATTGGAACTCATACTCCCCACAGTCTGTTTCTCCTGTGCGTACCTATCAGTGCCTGGTATTAAAGGTCGCGTCTTAACCAAGCTAGAACCCCGGAGGTCCCATCTGACTCCTCTCTCTCTGTAAAACCCATTTGTATTAGTCTGCTTGGACTGCCATGACAAAATATCATGGGCTGGGTGACTTATACAACAGAAACTTATTTTCTCACAGTTCTGGAAGCTGGGAAGTCTAAGATGAATGTGGGCAAATTTAGTTTTTGGTGAGGGCTTTTCTCCTGGCTTGCGATGGCCACCTTTGTAATGTGTCCTTATATGGCAGGCGGAGAGAGAAGTTCTCTGATTTCTCTTCTTATAAGGACACTAATCTGATTGGATCAGGGCCCCATACTTATGGCCTCATTTAACTTTAATTGCTTTCATAAAGGCCCTTGCTCCAAATATAGCCACATAAAAATTACAGTTTCAAAATATAAATTTTCTTGGGTGTTGTGGGGGACACAAACTTTCAGTCCTTAAAACCATCCATCAATCACCAAGGTCTTTAATTCTTTGTAATAGTGTGTGAAATGCCCACTTCGCTCAACTCCCATGATCATTAATTAAGGTCTGAAACCATCATCTTTCTTTCACCTGATTTACTTTGGCAGGTATCCTTCCTGTTTTCCTGCTTCCTGTCTATCCCTCTGTCATCTGCAGCTAGGGTAGTCTGTCTCAAATGCAAATCTGATCACATTACCGTTCTCTTGAATGTTTTCAACGTCCTCC
The DNA here is from genome assembly GCF_049354715.1 of Callithrix jacchus. NCBI lineage: Eukaryota > Metazoa > Chordata > Mammalia > Primates > Cebidae > Callithrix > Callithrix jacchus. The sequence goes on from NC_133502.1 coordinate 84,914,086, forward strand.
CATTACTCTCACAATAAATCCAGTCCTGTGTGGCTCACAAAGCCCTCTGTGACCTGTGCCTTACTTGCACTCCCCATCTTATCTCTCGCAGCGCCCCACTGCCTTAGTCTGTTTTGTGTTGCTGTGAATGAATACCTGAAGTTAGGCAGTTGATAAAGAAAAAAGGATCATTTGGCTTATGATTCCAATGACTGGAAAGTTCAACATTGGGCATCTGCATTGGGTGAGACCACAGGCTGCTTCCACTTATGGTGGAAAGGGGAGGGGTTTGGTGTGTGCAGATAATCACATGCTGAGAGAGGAAGTAAGCAAGAGAAGTGGGAGGTCCAGCTCTTTTTAACAACCGATGTTTGAGGGATCGAATAGAGTGAGAACTCACTCACCCTCCCTGCCCATCTCCGTGACCCAGACACCTTCCATTGGGTCCCACCTCCCAATGAAATGGGGATGACATTTCAGCATGAGGTTTAGAGGGGACAAACATCCAAACTACATACAGCACCCACTTTGTGCTCAGTGCTCCAGGCTTAAGAAACATCCACTTTCCCCAAGGGACTACTTTTGCTCTTGCTCTCTCTTGCAAGTCTTTAAGAACTTACTGTTTTTTCCTGTAGTTGTGTTCTGCTCCTTCTCCCTCCCTCCTCTCCTTTCTTTTTCCCTGTCTCCTCCGCAGCAATTGAAGAGCCTGGCTCATGTTTAAGCATCTTTCAGGTCTCAGCGTTGTCAACACTACTTTCTCTGGAAAGCTTTTTCTACCCTCTAAGGCTGGGCTGGTGTCCTTCCTCCAGAGGCTCTTGTGCTTACTCATCTCTCCTTATGGTGTCCCAGAGTCTAGCACAGAGCTTGGCAAAAACCCAGCTTTCACTAATTAGAAATGGATGAACACATCTCACCCACCGTTTAGGTCAGTTAATTAGGCAATAAACCCATTCTATTCTGGTAACAGTGTCCTCCATCTCTGAAGGAAAAGGTAAACCACAACTACATTATATCAATGTGCTGTTTTAGGGTAGTCAGCAGGTGATGTTTAAGACAGAGCTCTGCGGGGTGGGTGGGAATGGTCATGGATGCAGGGAGGTCAGCTCAGTCACTGTGTAGGAGGGCGGCCTCATGTCCCCTCATCTGCTGCCAGGCTCTCATGACAGCTTTCTGTCTCTATGCAAATGAATGACTGCAAACCTGAGAGTTATTTAAAACATCCAACAATGCTATGGCTACATAGATAAATAAGTGAATAAGAAAATGAGAGTGCTCACTTTGGTGACACACATACCAAAATTGGAATGGCACAGAGAACATTAGCACAGTCCCTGCATAAGGATGACACACAAGTTAGTGAAGTGTTAAAACAAAATCAGAAGTGTGTTTCTTATTTCTAACTAAACTAATTTTATGTCATAAAGCAAGTGATACAAGTAAATCTGGTGTGTATCATTTACCAAATTCTAATAATTTCCAACTTATTTACTGATTTTAGAAAAAACGTTTTTGAGGTTTTCACTGACTAAATAATGCTCCTTTCTGAGCCATGATTCAACACAAGAACCACATCAAGGTCTTCCAAGGACTTTACTATTAGCAACGGTGTGTGTGCAGATGCCAACACCTTTTCCATAGCGGGACTTGGAGAACCCATGTCCCAGCCTCACCAGTAATGCGAACGCTAAGGTGCTGCCCACCATTTACTCTGTTATTCCAACCCAGACCCATGTGGCACAGTGGGGCCGCCTGGGGCCGCCACTGCTGCCTCCACCACCGCGTCAGTTAGCTGAGGGGCCGCCCTCCTTAGACCACCAGTTTGGGGGTCTAGTTTTGGCAGTTTGGAGGTTAAAGGCAAGATAGAGTTGGTTACATCCAAGCTCTCTCATAGTCGTAATTCTTACTGTTACGATTTTTGTAAAGGTGGTTTACCTTGGACTGTTGCCTCTTTCTCAATTGTTCTCCTTCCTCCTACCCTCACTTCTACCTGCTAATATTTTATCCCTCCTTCAAGGCTTAGCTGACATGCTGCCACCTCCTATGAAGGGATTCTTGATCCCTCCAACCAGATTATAATCTTTCTCTCACATTTATTCTTTCTCTTATGACTTTGACCCTACTAGACCTTATAGTTTTACATCAGCATTTGCATAGTTTTAAAAAAAAACTATATTTTCCTAAACTGATGAGCCCAGAGAGAAATTTACTTTCCTTTTCATCCCCTGAAGATCTTAGTCTAGAGCCTTTCACATAACTGTTATATAATCCTTTTTGGGTGGGATTTGGAATTATTATTGTTTTTGTCTTTTTTAGTAATTGTCTCATATAGTCTTGTTTGATGGAATTATTTTTGTGTGATATGTAAAAGTGTTCCCAAGGGAAAGTTCTAGAACCAAAGTGAAAGCTACAGAAAGAAATGTTTCTGGTTTCCGCATTTCTCCCTTAGATTCTTCCTCTGCAGAAACGTGGGTGATAATGGTCCATGCCAGGCAAGGTCGCTGTGTGAGTTAAATGAGAACATATGTTATGCAGCACAAAGTCCGCCATGCTGTAGTGATCAGGAAATAGCAGTTGTTTTTGCTGTTATTATTACTTTGTTCTAACACAGCTGTCTAAGTATGAAAAATGCTGCCACACAGATTTCCCTTCTTTTACTGGAATTTGGTAATTCTTTCATTCAACTTACATTTATTTTCTAACTACTGATACTGAAAATCCTATGTTTAGAAAAAAATTCCTGACAAGTCTCCTGTCTTGATGGAGCTCAGTCTAGAGTGGAGTCAGACATTTATTTAGCCCTTATGCAAGGAGAGATACATGGTTCTGCAGGAGCCTAGTTTAGGGAGCCTAGACCTAGTGAGAGAGTTCAAGGAAGATGTTCCTGAAGTGTTCAAGTGTGACTGGTCAACTTCCTGGAGAAAGCAGTGTAGGGGCTAGTTTGACCAAGGCTGGTATAGGGTAAGGCAGGTGAGATACTTGCTGTAGGGATGAAATTCAAGGGAGCCTCAAAAGATTCTGCTATCAAGACAAACAATCTTTTAATGCGATATTAAAAATAAAAATTAACACAAACGTTCATCATGAACAAAACATCAAAATTTGGATAAAGACAGGATCAGTAACAACGTTGTGCTGAATCATGTTGGAGCCTTAGGCAAAAGGAAAATATCAAATACTGATCCTTAATTTAAGCCCTGGATTTGACTGGGTAAGATTACCTTTAAAAGTCTGTTTGTATCCAGACATTCTGGAAAACTATGTACACTTACATGGAAATGTCTAATTCTATCCAGCAGATGGCAGTGATGCCTAAATAAAGGCTGTTGCTGTCATTTTTTTTTTTTTTTTTTCCATCAATCATCATCATCAAATTTGGGGAGGGATTAATTTAAAGGTTAAAAGTTTTTGCAGTGGAAATAGGGTATGCTGTGGAAACTTTATGTAACTCTGGTGTTAGAGGACCAACACACTCTTATAAACAAGCTTTCCTTTTAGTAGAGTTTTTTGTTTTTTTTTTTTTGAGACGGAGTTTCGCTCTTGTTACCCAGGCTGGAGTGCAATGGCGCAATCTTGGCTCACCGCAACCTCCGCCTCCTGGGTTCAGGCAATTCTCCTGCCTCAGCCTCCTGAGTAGCTGGGATTACAGGCACGCGCCACCATGCCCAGCTAATTTTTTGTGTTTTTTTAGTAGAGATGGGGTTTCACCATGTTGACTAGGATGTATTTTTACAGATATGATTTGAAATGTACCTAATTCCAGAACTTAAACCATGAAGCCATGTAGTGAAGAGTGTTCTGTAATGTTTTTCAGGAGAGGGGTTAATTTTTGGAGGCAGCAATCAATTAGTGGCTGATTTTCTTTTCATTCCTGTCTTCTTTCTTTCTTTCTTTTGAGACGGAGTTTTGCTGTTGTTACCCAGACTGGAGTGCAATGGCAGGATCTCGGCTCACCGCAACCTCTGCCTTCTGGGTTCAAGCAATTCTCCTGCCTCGGTCTCCCGAGTAGCTGGGACTACAGGCGCGCACCACCATACCCAGCTAATTTTTGTATTTTTAGTAGAGACGGGGTTTCACCTTGTTGACCAGGATGGTCTCCATCTCTTACCCTTGTGATCCACCCGCCTTGGCCTCCCAAAGTGCTGGGATGTAGGCGTGAGCCACTGCACCCGGCCTTCCTGTCTTTTTTCAATATTAGAATAAGAGACTTGGAAAAGAAACTGAATGTCATGTAGAAAAAGAGATCCCCTCATTTGCAAGATGAGGAAGCTAATGCTGGGGAGGTTGGCCTATTTACTTGTTAATTCACTTGTTCATTCATTATCTCATTTATTCAAGGATTTCAAGAGCATTTATTGTCTACCAGGTGACAAATACTGTGGTGACACAAATGGACGTAGAGACTCAGATAAATCACTGTGCTCACCTTTCATGAACAACCTACTTGAGAATAGGAAACAGTGGCAGAAATAGATACTTGAGATACTTAGGTTCAGTTGGTGTGCTGAGATATATGGCAAGCACTGTAGGAACTTGGTTCAAGAGCAGCTAACAGGTCTTCATCTGTTTACTGTTAAGGGTATTTTTGGAATCTAAGATAATTTTGGAGGCTTAGTACTTTGTTTCTATTTGACTCTGATTTTGGCACAAAAAATACCTCTAATTAAACTTCATGTATTTCTCAGGTTCTAGTTCAATGGGGACATCCATCACATGCTTCTTGATGACTGCCTGAGAAACAGGATGGAAAGGCCAGTCCCTAGAGAAATAATCTAGGCACGTAATTTGTAAACTGTGCCTTGGGAAACTCTAGGGCAGTGTTTCTCCAGTGTGGTCTGTATCATCTGCATCAAATACTTTAGAGTACTTGTTAAAAATCAGAATTTCCTTCCTGGAGACCTACAGAATCAGACTCTGGAGGAATTGGGGGTAGGGAGGGCGGGAACGTGCACTTCCACAAGTGTTCCATGTAGTTCTTAGGCATACCAAGGAGCTCAAGGGGCTCTACTTCTCACCCTTGCCAGCTCACATAGACCCTTCAACCAGATCACCTCTTCTTCTCAAGTGTAAGTTCCATCAGGTCTGGGCGTTTTGTCTATTGTTACAGCTGTATCCCCAGTACTTTGAACAATGGTGCCTAATAAATATTTGTTGACTGAATAAATTAATGCATTATATAAATTGAATTTTTACTTTCAAGCTTATTTTGACCAAGGTTTCTAATAAAAAAATAAATAAATAAAAAGAAGTAATGCCTAGACCATGGTTTTGGATCATCCTCTTTCCTTAAAGAAGGGAAGCAAAGATAGCTGAAAGCCCTTAGGTTTTTGAGCCCTTGTTAGATAACTATATTGAGTGTGGAGCCTAGTTAGCCACATTTTCAAGGCCAACTTCCTATTGCTTTCAAATAACAATCTGTTAACCATAAGTATCATTCCTGCATTTACTCCAATAAAGACTGTACTTTAGAAATGTCAAGTGTCAATTACTGGTGAGTTTGATTTCCCATCCAGCTGTCCTGACTAGTAGACCAAGCTCTTAAGGCTGGAATATCTGACACTCTTAATTCAATTTAAGGCACAGCAGTAATGTGACTTTCTGTGGGTTTTTACGTTGACAGTGATGGAGCTGGACCTAGGCACTTCCACTTGGATCTTATGCTCAGTAAGATGGCATTTTCGATTTTTATGAGGGAAACGCTCTTGCTTTTTTGACCCATGTGTTCAATTCTACAACTAAAAGGTACTTATTTATTTTTTGAGATGGAGTTTCACTTTTGTCACTCAGGCCGGAGTGCAATGCCTCAATCTCAGCTCACTGCAACCTCCGCCTCTTGGGTTCCAGTGATTCTCTTGCCTCAGCCTTCAGAGTAGCTGGGACTACAGGCCTGTAACACTACACTTGGCTAATTTTGCATTTTTAGTAGAGACAGGTTTTACCACGTTGGTCAGACTGGTCTTAAACTCCTGCCCTCAGGCGATCAGCCCACCATGGCCTCTCAAAGTGCTGGGATTACAGGTGTAAGCCGCCATGCCTGGCCTGAATGTTACTTATTTATTCATTCATTTACCTGTTTTTTATAAGTATCAATTGAGCATTCCTGTCTGGAAATACCTTTAGTCAGCTTTACAAATACAACTGGGTAGTCCTTATATATTGAAGGAAAGAATCTACTTGTTATTTTATAATGGGACTGCCAAATTTGTGTGTTTTTTTGTGGATGCATTGCTTAAAGTGAGGTCCTTGGATAGAAAAGGCGGTAGCCCCTTATTCCTGCTTCTCTCTTTTCAGTACAAATAGAGATCAACTTAAAAAAAAAAAAAAAGAAATTATAGATATAAGCTCTGTATGAATTGGGGCCTGAAATCAAGAAGTAGATAATAAGAAGGGAGGGAAGCAATGTGTAGTAAGAACAACCAGCTTGGATGTTATCTTTGTTTAGGTTCCCCAAAAGCAGGATGCTGAAACAAGAGTTTAGGTGTAGGCCGCTTCTTTGGAGGTGATCCCAGAAGGCCTGCGAGGGAGTAGAGAAATGAGACAGAGAAGGGATCCTCCCCTTAGAGATGGGGTGGACTGAGTCTCCGAATGTCACCCTGAACTACGAGGAATTTTAGGTTATCCACCAAACTGCACCCCTCAGTAGTTAAGGGTTGTCTGGGAGCATTCACTTCCTGGTACTTTCAGCCTATGTCTTTCCTCCTTTGTGTGGTTACAGGATGACCTCAAATAAACGATGCTGCAGGAAGTCTTGATAGTAAATGGAAACTGTGCAAGTGGTCTCTGGGTAGCTAGGGGGAAGCATGACTTTGAGATGATATATCTACATGTGATGGTGAATTTTATGAGTCAACCATTATTGTGGGTGTTTCTGTGAGTGTATTTTTGGGTGAGATTGACATTTAAATCAGCAGAGTTAAGTAAAGCAGATTGCCCTCCATTTTTTTTTTTTTTTTTGAGACGGAGTTTCGCTCTTGTTACCCAGGCTGGAGTGCAATGGCGCAATCTCGGCTCACTACAACCTCCGCCTCCTGGGTTCAGCCAATTCTTCTGCCTCAGCCTCCCGAGTAGCTGGGATTACAGGCACGTGCCATCATGCCCAGCTAATTTTTTGTATTTTTAGTAGAGACGTGGTTTCACCATGTTGTCCAGGATGGTCTCTATCTCTTGACCTCGTGATCCACCCGCCTCGGCCTCCCAAAGTGCTGGGATTACAGGCTTGAGCCACCGCGCCCGGCCTGCCCTCCATTTAATAGGTGTGGTTCATCCAATTGGTTGAAAGGCTGAGTGGAACAGAAAGACTGACTTTCCCACGAGTAACAGACTTCATCTGTAGCCTCAGCTCTTCCAGCCTCATGACCTTTGAGCTGAAACTTTGCTCTTTCTGGGTCTCCTGCTCCACTGGCCCACTGCGCGATTTTGGACTTACTAGCCTCCACAATCATGTGAGTCAATTCCTTAAAATAAATCTCTCTCTCTCTCTCATTGGTTCTGTGTCTCTGGCGATCCCTGGCTAGTGCAGTATGCCTGTGCTTGATTTCTTCTGGTTCGGAAAGAAAACAGTAACTACTTTTGGACAAAGAAGGTAATGTGTGTTGGTTTTACATGTTTTATTTTACCTATGAAACAGACTGATATTCTGATAATTTTTCTAAAATTTGTAAAACGTTTTACTTAAATCTTTTTAAAAAGATAACCAAAAGTACAGATAACTATAGTACAGATAACTATAACCTCTTAACACCAAGTACCACCATTGACAGAGGCATTTTCATTTCGGGAGCATTTCATTCTGTGTAAGAGGGGTATACAGTGGTACACATCGGCGGATTGGTGCCGGTGGTTGTTCTTTTAAGAATCCTGAATATGTAGGCTATAATTTTTTACAGTGTGTTTAGCTTATAATACATTACGTCCATGAAACACATTACCGCCGAAGGTGTGTTTGGCCTTTACCTGCTTATGGCTACCCAGAGTATATTTAATTAGAATGAATTTATTCTTTCCTGGAAGATACTAGGTGCCTACTCTTGTCTCTGATTTTTTTGATTCCTAAGTCCCTGAAAACAACTCTTACGAATAACTCTGCTTGTAGGTTGGCAAAATAAATATATTTTTGTTTGCACAGTCTGAAATTCTCTACTGCGTATACTATAGTGTTTTGCTACTTCTCAATATTCATTTGGAGTCTTTTGAATATCTGAAAAGCTAAGCCTGATAAGAAGCATTAAACAGTCTCTTATTTTCTACATTAAAAAACTAATTTTCAGAGCAGCAATTCGTATGAAGCAAATAATCAGATTATTTCCTTTATCTCTAAGTGTTTCGCAGATGGAACAGAGTATAGAAGAGTATATTACACAGCTTGAGTTGGATGTACATCAAAATCATTAGCTTATATTGAAAGCTCCACTGGGAGGATTAGAACTAAAGTCAATGTGAAATTAACTCTTTGAAGATGAATTCCAACAAAGTATTGCAAAATAAGTGGAAAAAAATCATCTTTTGAAAAAAAATTATTGTCTATATTTAATGTTCTTAGATTTCTGTTAGACAATCTAAAGCAGAGAATTAGTGAATAAATCATTAATTTGGAGATGATATTGAGAAGTGAATGTGTATTCTCAATTGTCCCTGTTTTACTCATGGCATTCTGCCTATTAATAGAATAAAAACTATTGCTGCCTGTATAAATATATTGTGGGATGTAAGTAACAGAAACTTGGACTTCAGCATAGCCAAGTGAGGCTGGAGAGAGGGATAAATAGAACCAGGGACTTAAACACTTTCAAGATTCTTGGTCTGGGTATCAGCTTCATGCGTCTTTGACTTTCCTCTGAGTATCTTCATGATAACCAGACCAGACTGGCTTTCTCTGAATGGCAGAAGATTACCAGGGATGATTCCCAACTTCTACATCTTTAATTATACATTAAGTTTGACTTAATGTACATAGACTCATGTACTTATTAAACACATACTTCTCTTCAGTTTAGTGTGGGAGTCCTTAGCCCCGGCAAGAAAGTGGGGCTCCATCACTGAGGACATGCCACAATCCAGGTAGACTTTCCCTACAGCTTTTAATACATCATCTCTAAACATGGAATTTTTTCCAAGTAAGCCTTACTCTTTTCTGGATCAAGCATAAAGAGGTTAAATCACCAAAGGCATGCTGCTAATAAATGATGAACCTTGGATTTCAACTTTTTGAAAATTTATTTTACTTTAAGTTCTGTGATACATGTGCAGGATGTGCAGGTTTGTTACGTAGGTATAGAAGCACCATGGTGGTTTGCTGTACCTATCAACCAATCATCTAGGTTTTAAGCCCCACATGCATTAAGTGTTTATCCTAATGCTCTCCCTCCCCTTCTTCCCCACCCCTCTGACAGGCCCCAGTGTGTGATGGATGTTCCCTCCCTGTGTTCATGTGTTCTCGTTGTTCAACTCCCACTTATGAGCGAGAACATATGGTGTTTGGTTTTCTGTTCCTGTTTCAGCTAGCCATCTGCTGAGAATGATGGCTTCCAGCTTTATCCATGTCCCTGCAAAGGACATGAATTCATTCTTTTTTATGGCTGTGTAGTAGTCCATGGTGTATATGTGCCACATTTTCTTTACGTAATCTATCATTGATGGGCATTTGGGTTGGTTCCAAGTTTTTACTATTGTAAATAGTGCTGCGGTAATCATACATGTGCATGTGTCTTCATAGTAGAATGATTTATAATACTTTGAGTATATACCTAGTGATGGGATTGCTGGGTCAAATGGTATTTCTGGTTCTAGATCCTTGAGGAATCACCACACTGTCTTCCATAATGGTTGAACTCCCATTACACTCCTACCAACAATGTAAAAGTATTCCTATATTTCTACAGCCTTGCCAGCGTCTGTTGTTTCCTGACTTTTTTTTTTTTTTTTGAGATGGAATTTCACTCTTGTTACCCAGGCTGGAGTGCAATGGCACGATCTCGGCTCACCGCAACCTCCCCCTCCTGGGTTCAGGCAATTCTCCTGCCTCAGCCTCCCGAGTAGCTGGGATTAGAGGCACGCACCCCCGTGCCCAGCTAATTTTTTGTATTTTTAGTAGAGACAGGGTTTCACCATGTTGGCTAGGATGGTCTCAATCTCTTGACCTCGTGATCCACCCGCCAGGGCCTCCCAAAGTGCTGGGATTAGAGGCGTGAGCCACCGTGCCCGGCCTCCTGACTTTTTAATAATCACCATTCCAACTGGCATGAGATGGGATCTCATGTTGTTTTGATTTTCATTTCTCTAAAGACCAGTGATAATGAGCATTTTTTTCATATGTTTCTTGGCCTCATGAATGTCTTTTTTTGAGAAGTGTCTGTTCATATTTTTTCACCACTTTTTGATGGGGTTGTTCTTTGCTGTAAATTTGTTTAAGTTCCTTATAGAATCTGGATGTTAGACCTTTGTCAGATGGGTAGATTGCAAAAATTTTCTCCCATTCTGTAGGTTGCCTGTTCACTCTGATGATAGTTTCTTTTGCTGTACAGAAGCTCTTTAGTTTAATTAGATCCCATTTGTCAATTTTGGCCTTTGCTGCCATTGCTTTTGGTATTTTAGTCATGAAGTCTTTGCCCATGCCTATGTCCTGAATGGTATTGCCTAGGTTTTCTTCTAGGATTTTTATGGCCTGGGTTTTACATTTAAGCCTTTAATTCATCTTGAGTTAATTTTTGCATAAGGTATAAGGAAGGGGTCCAGTTTCAGCTTCCTGTATATGGCTAGCCGGTTTTCCCAGCACCATTTACTAAATAGGGGATCCTTTCCCCATTGCTTGTTTTTGTCAGGTTTGCTGAAGATCAGATGGTTGTAAATGTGTGGTGTTACTTCTGAGGGGTCTGCTCTGGAATTTCACCTTCAACTTCATCTGTGTTCCCTCCTCTCTACCATGCTGCTTCACTAAAAAGTTTGTTTTGTCGTGTGACAACATGACATTTAAAACACAGTTTGGTCAGTAATATGCCCTTTTGCCTGTTAGGTACCCCCAGCTTTTATCACATTTATTCTAATCCCAAGCAGTGGGAAAACAATTTTAGATAATTTTTTTTTTCCGACTTCTGCAAGTGATAAAATGCACAAGTGTTTAGCTTGGATGAGTGTTACTTATAATAATTAAATAGTCCACCTAGCCTCAGAAGCCAGTGATATCATGAAGTTGTGCTTTTTATGTGAGAGTCTCAGGCACCCATTTCTTTCCCTCAGTAGTGCACTGTGGCTGACAATGTTGAATTTCACCTGAGCTCTGAAAACAGTAACAGTTTCTGTTCTGGGAAACAGCTTATCATTAACCACCCTTCCCATATGACTTAAATAAGACCTATTGTCAACTCTCGACTCTTTCTCACGACAAATAAGATACATAGATTACTCCTTTGTTTACCTGTGACAAGGCCATATACACACCCTTCAATTTCACATGCTTTGTCTTAGGAATAATTAGCTGAATTGTTTGTCCTCCTGTAACTAGCTAGACACAGAGATAAACATTTTCTTTTATGCTGATTGACTGAGATGTCTCTTGATTGCAAAATCAATCCCAACTGTAAACCACCCCACCTATAACTTGTCTGCACCTACCTATAAAGGTGTAAGACAAAGCCACCCTGCTGGGACTCTCTGACCCTTGGATCTGGGGTGCTCCCCATTGCTATAGCCTGAATAAATTCAATTTCCATACTTGTTCAGTTTTTGTCTTTAATGAGCCATATCAGGTCTCATGTATAGAAATCCATTTCTCCTGTCCCAAGTGTGTCTGTGTGTTTGTGCATACATGTAAACTCATGTGTATACATCAATATCCTAAAAGAAACATTGGAACTTACATTGCATATGAGTAGCAAACTTCAAATTTTATAAAAGAAAACTCCCCTGCTCAGTGTATATTGGTGCTACCATCATAGATTCAGAAGCACGCCAAATGCTGCCTAAGGAAATCTCACCAGTGATTATTGCCATTTACGATTCATGCTGAGGACCAGGATAGTTTTCCCTCCAGGTTTATTTAGATTTTGTTTCATTCTAGGAGGCTGTATGTAATAAACATGTTTTTTGGGTTGCTCCCTTCACTTGTTATAGTTAGAACCTGTATATAACCAAAGCACTGTGAGGCCAAATTTCTATCAAGTGCAAATTCCAAGAAGCAGTAATCTGACAAAGGGTAATTGATTGCAAGCAAATTATAAATGGAGGTTCTAAAAGGACATCAAGAAGAAGCTTCTTAAAACCTATTATTGGCCGGGCGCGGTGGCTCAAGCCTTTAATCCCAGCACCTTGGGAGGCCAAGGCGGGTGGATCACGAGGTCAAGAGAACGAGACCATCCTGGTCAACATGGTGAAACCCCGTCTCTACTAAAAATACAAAAAATTAGCTGGGCATGGTGGCACATGCCTGTAATCTCAGCTACTTGGGAGGCTGAGGCAGGAGAATTGCCTGAACCCAGGAGGCGGAGGTTGTGGTGAGCCGAGATCGCGCCATTGCACTCCAGCCTGGGTAACAAGAGCGAAACTCCGTCTCCAAAAAAAAAAAAAAAAACCTATTATTTTTCCTCCATCCATCTCTTGACACCCCAAAACTTTTCAGTTGACTGTTTTCTCCCTCCGCTTCTTCATACTAAAGGATACCATGTGAAATAGTAGTGTTTGCCATCTCTCATCCTCTGCAGACATTTTTGTCCTTGCTCACTTAGTTTCTAGGCTTTTGGATTGTAAAATTAAGGTGAGAAGGAAATGTAAAAACCAGAATAGGACTGAGGTTTACTCTTGGAAGAAAAAAGAATAGTGATTAAAGGGAAATGAGTGAGAGTGTATGTGTACACAATAGAAAATCAACTTCTTAACAAAGTTTTCTTAACACAGAATTTTGCATACAGTAAATTCTTAGGAACTATTTGAAACACATTAATGACTTCCAAATGTGTTTTTTTTTTTTTTAAGCCGTGGAACCACGTTTTTAAGAAAAGAAATATTAGGTGAAACCTTAATAAAACAAAATTGAGGTTTTGGACAAGGAGCCTGAATATCTGTGTACTCTGCTTCTCCCCTGGAGAAGACAGTTTGAAAAATAGTTAGAAATTCCAGCTCAATAGAAGTATATGCTATTAATTTTTAAAATTAAGAAACAAATCATCATTGATTTTTTTCTTATTATAAAGGCAATATGTTTATTTAGAGAAAATTAAAAATATAAATAACTACTGAATATCTCATAATTTCAGTATCCCAAGATAAACTTTATTAACAATACAGTTAATATTCTCCTGTCCAGTCACTGATTTTTAAATCTGTATCTGTGTGTTTCCATATATCAGTGTTTTAATATGATGATGCCATGGTTTTTTGTTTATTGCTCATAGAGAATCATATAACATCATTAAAGCCTCAGAAGTGATGTCATGTATTGTCAAAACTACATTAAACTCTGGTCTCCAGGTTACTGATAAATTGACCTTCCTTAGAGTCTGCTGTTATCTGCCACATCAAAGGCAATGATCTTTCTCCTCATTTCTTACACCTGAGTAAATTTTCTGGATCCATTGGATTTGGTTCATAAATACCTAAGCAAATGAACAGTCCAAATGGTCTAATTAAACTGTGCTGCATTCCACTTCCCCTGTCAGAAAGGGCAGAACCAGACTTCAAGTCCAGGAGTGCTGTAGCAGCTGGAAAAAAATGACACTATAAGACCTTGAGAGGTCGCCACAATTTTACAAGGCACTGTCACTCTGAATGAATTAGAGGACTATTTGTTTATTTATCTTACCTACAGATTCTGTTTCATCAGTTTATTAAGGAAGCCTAGGACACTAATAAAACAGGGCTGAAACGGGGGTTTGAGATTAACTAAGAAATTGACTTATTCTTGTTATGCATGACTCTCATTTGCCTAGATAACTGAGAATTACACTCTTTTCCTAAGGAAAGAACAGTTCTGGTTTGGGAGAGATAAGAGCTTAAATGAAAGAAGGGACACGGGATTTCTAAGTAACACTCTGCCCCCACTTCTACCTCAGGCAGTTAGGGCAAAAAGAGGCCACTGTCTTTTATAGCAAAGCCAAGTTTCAATCGCTCACTTGACTTTAAAAAGTGCAAAGCATGTTCTGCTTTATGTTTTTAAACTCTTGACCTGTGATCATTATCAGGTAAGAACCATATCAATTACCATAACTGAAATTGCATTGCCTTTAATATTATCTAGAAAATCATGCACATTAATAGTGGAGCTATCTCTGTTGAAGAACAATTACTTCTAAAAATTTATTGTACTATGAAAGTAGATGATTTTTATTTCATTTTTTTGTGCAAAAGAAATCACAGCATTGAAGTACCTTTTAAAAATTGTTTTTGGAAGAAATACTTTAAGTTTTTTCAGCAAGATCTTTTAGTGCAGGAGTAATTTCACATTATAGAAATGCAAATGTTTTTTTCCTTCAGGATTAATGTGCTTATTTCTTGACTGATGATCAGCCTTTTTATCTGGCAGGGGTGTGATAAGCCCAATTTGACTACTTACATGTTTTGTTTTACCAAGCTTTATAGTTCCTGTGCCATTTCATTTTGCCTGTAGGCTGTAACAGCTTAAAATAATTATTTTAATATCTGGAAATGATAACAGCAGTCTAAAAAGAAATACAGCATTGTTTGCATTATATATTCACTTAGAAGGTAATAGCTATAATAAGATTAAACTCATATATGAATTAATCACTTTGCCTGCTTCATCCTTCCAGTGAATTTTATCTTTTGAACAATGGACAGAGAAACACTGTAAATTTGTAGGTAAAACAAATATATTACCACCAAAGAGATAAAAAGCAAGTGTTTTTATCTCTTTGGTGGTAATATATTTGTTTAACAGACAGCAACTATCTTTATGGAGAACCACCATGCTAAGGTAATCTTTTTAGGGTTTTGGTTATAAAGTGGATTTCTGATTGTTCCATAGTTTCCAAGGTGAACTGCTGATGTGTGTTTCTTTTCCCATTTAAAAATGGGTGCACCAAAATCTCATAAATCACCACTAAAAAACTTACTCATGTAACCAAATACCACCTGTACCCTAATATCTTATGGAAAAAAAAAGTTCATGTTAAAAAGATTACTTTCTTAAGATGCAAATATAATGTCTTTCTTTCCAGTGCTTTTTCTATGTAGATTTTTTTTTCTTTTTAGCATCCTTTCCCCTCACCATATTTATTTTCTCTGAAAACAATCACCAAATGGATATATTTCGGAGCCTTTTCTCAGTAATATTTTGTTTCATAATAATAATCATTAACATGGCCAAAAATAATCACAGTTGATCTGATTTTGTGTTTGAGTATAACTTATTATTGACTAAGTTGAAAAAAATACCTTTATTTATTTATTTTTATTTTTTTGAGACAGAGTCTTACTCTGTCTGTTACCCAGGCTGGAGTACAGTGGTTTGATCTCGGCTCACTGCAACCTTGATCTACTGGGCTCAATCAGTCCTCCCACCTCGGTCCCCAAGTAGCTGGGACCACAGGTGTGTGCAACCATGCCTGGCTACTTTTTTTTTTTAACGAAGTGCTGTCACCTTGTAATGGTGACATACCTTGTAACAGGCTATTTGTAGAGACATGTTGCCCAGGCTGGTGTCAAACCCCTGGACTCAAGGGATTCTCTCTATTTGGCCTCTCAAAGTGCTGGGATTACAGATGTGAGCCAGCATACCTGGCCTGAAAATAAATATCTTAATGGTTAAGATTAAAAAAAAATGGAGTGAAATCCACAGAAAATAAAATTAGCTAATTTAAAGTAGCAATTCATTGGCATTTAATCCATTCACAATGTTGCACAACCTCCACTTATACTTAATTTCAAAATATTTTCATCATTCTCAAAGGAAAATGTCTATTTTTCCTCCCCACTGCCTCTGGCAACCACCAATCTGCATTGTCTATATGAATTTACTTATTCTGGATATTTCATATAGATGGAATCATGCAATATTTGTCCTTTTGTGTCTGGCTTCTTTTGCTTACATGATTTTTCTCAGGTTCATTCATGTTGTAGCTTGTAGCAGTACCTTATTCCTTTTAATGGTTGAATAATATTCCCTTGTCTGTATATGCCATAACTGATACATGTTCTTCCACTGATACATGTTTAGATTGCTTCCATCTTTTGGCTACCGTGAATAATGTGACTATGAACTTGCATGTACATGCACTTTTGAGTAGCTCTTTTCAGTTCTTCTGGGTATATACATATGAGTGGAATTGCTGGGTTGTATAGTAATTCTATGTTTAACTTTTTGATAAACAGAATTTTTCATTTCAAATTTTGGGCAAATATTTATATCAGTAGTCCTAGCTTAAGAGAAAACAAGCTTACAAATCAAAAATGAGATTGTTCCAAACTGAGAGCAGAACTGTATCTTCTTGATTTTTTTTTAAAGAAGGAGTATTCAACTACAGACTGTGAAATGAATGAGATATGTAGTGGAATGTAAACAATAGTACTTTCTTAGACCTGGGTAAGCAGGACCTGACTGGACCCTAGGCTTTGGAGTACCTTCATAAAAACTTCTGAGACCCTCTTGGGTGCCAGGCACCTGTGATCTCAGCACTTTGGAAGGCCGAGGCAGGTGGATCATGTGAGGTCAGGAGTTCAAGAGCAGCCTGGCCAACATGGTGAAACCCTATTTCTACTAAAAATGCCAAAAATTAGCCATGTATGGTGGTATGTCTCTGTAGTCCCAGCTACATGGGAGGCTGAGGCAGAAGAATCGCTTGAACCTGGGAGGTGGTGGTTTCAGTGAATCAAGATCGCACCACTGCACTCCAGCCTGGGTGACAGAGTGAGACTCAGTGTCCAAAAGGAAAAAAGAAGAAATGGCCCCAATGACTTTCAGAACTGTGCCTGTGGGGTTGTCCTGAGGCCCTGTAGCTGGGCTGATTCCACGAGGGAGGATTGCTTCACTGCAATACGTTTTGTGCAATCACATGATAGACCACCAGAATAATGCTGACACACTACCTTTGGGTGACTTTCATCACATCACACCCAGGATGAGTTCTGAGATCTGGGCTTCAATGGTCCACCTTGGGCTTGAGCTATATGCGTGGGTTTGTGTCTTCTCGTGCCTTCATCATGTGTCTTGGCCACGGTGCCTCTTTTAGTCTACAGCACAATGTGGCAGGAATCAAGGCGGGGAGAGGTGTCATTTACCTTCAGTACCTCCCTCCATTAGCATCCAGAATAGTCACTTCACCCTTCTTCAGTTTGCACACCTATTGTCAGTCTTCCAGTTGTGATGTGCCTATGTCTTCCATAGGCTTTGGAGACTTTTTCTGTGACACCAGTGGGCCCTTCTGATCCATGTCCTCTCTGCCTCCAGTCAGTGTGTTGATATGATACTCTCAGAAGTTGGCCATAAGCTGTCCTGGACAAGGGATTAACATTCCCTTCGTGAAGTCCAGGCATAGTGGCTCACGCCTGTAATCCAAGAACTTTGGAGGTCAAGGAGGGCGAATCACCTGAGGTTGGGAGTTCAAGAACATTCCCTTCATGAATGGGACTACTCCTTTTACAGCTGCCCCAGGCCCACAACTATCCTCCTTTTAGGTGGCAATGTGTGGAACACAGGTGTATGGTTACCATGAAAAGTTCACATTCTAAGAATGCAGAGATTAGAGGGAAGACGTGGTTGGAAGACATGTTATTCTATGTTTATTTTATTGAGTTTTGAGTGATAAATTTAACATGGTTGGAAAATAAATTTTTATCCATATTTTCCTTTTTTACTGTGGGTAAATTGAACATTTATGGCCTTCACCAATGAAGTGCAATAACAACTTTTAAGATAATCCTTTAGAAGCCAGCTTCATAGGCAGTGTGATGGATGATGCAGCATCATGAGTAATGATATAACCAGCTCTAAATAAATGACATTAGGGGACTGCAAAGGCAAACACATCTATGTTATTTCAATACAAAGAGATTCTGAGCAGCTAGCGGGTTGAGAAAAAGTATATGGCTATATTTCTTTATGGTGAAAAATATGGCATTGATGGGGATGAACAGAAAGACCTGGTGCCTCGGCACTCTAAAGAGCCTCCACATGTACTGATTAGACAGTAAGTCAATCGAAATACCTTTCTTGACCCATTATTTTTAATTGGTAATTATTGTAACTTGCATGGAACCATGAATTTTGCAATGCACTTTAAAATAAAATATTGTCCAGGGCCCTGCACATTCTAGGGATAGCTCTGGTGGGCCATGCTGTGAATTTATATAGCTAATGAATGCTTCCTATGACTCAACACTATAGTTGAGCACGTGCTGGAGAGGGTAGCCCTATCTAAACAAAGATTGATCTTTATGTCAGGTTGTAAAAAGAATACTATGCACATAATAAGGAATATCAATACAGTCTAGATCATGAAGAATCCTCTGTCATATTTGTAACTTGGACATTATTTCATAGTGAAAGTTAGTTTAGAAACTGTTACTAAGTAGAGAATCACTGTGAAAGAGCCAAGACTAGACAAAATGATATTATTCATGAAGCCATTGCAACAGTTCTAGAAGATATAATGAGGGTAGCGATATAAGGAACAGACGTAATAGATGATCTCTACAATGCTATTTATAATATTTTTAATTGAAAGATATTTAAATTATTCATTAACATAGAACTGATTAAAATTATGGCACATCAATTTGATGAAATATAATTCAATTACTATAAATGATGTTGATCTATATTTGATATGGAAAGCTATTCACAGTATTTTTTGACTGAAAAAAGATGATAAAACAGTTTGCAAAGTATGAACTAATTTTGGGGGGACTAACTGCCTCACATCTGTATATTTACACAAGAAACATTTCTGAAGGTATATATTCCAAAATACCAACACTGCTTATTCCAAGTAGTTGAATTAAAGGTGTTCTTAAAAAATTACTCCACCCGTATCCACCCCCCACGACCTGTAACATCAATGTAAAACAAATTGCTACATATATCTATCTCATCAGCTTAGGATGTAAAGAGGCCACAACATATTTACTATTCAAATAAATATGACATAGTGTCTCCATCCATTGCAATGTATGAAGTGTTCATTTTTCTCCAGAAGGTTTCTTCTGTGATGTTTCCTGGAACCCCAAATTTACCTACTAAGTGCAAAATGACCAGTTAAAGTGTTTGTTCAGGCTGCTGAAAATCCCAGTTTTTTTGCTGCTACTTCTGGTTCTGGGGCACAGTGTTACTTTCAAGATCAAGTAATCCAGGTTGTGGTGCAAGACCACGTCCTTGGCAGGGGCTGTCATAGTGGTTGAGGCCCTATCTGCCACAACCCTGCCCCTGCAGTCATTCCTCATAATGCTAGATCAAAGCTGTTCTAGCATCACCTTTTTGTGACCAGGATCATCCCTATTCTAATTTGCTCCAAACACAAACATAGTGATCTTACTTAACTGCCTCAAATTACAGCTCAGTATAGACTTTCTGTTCCAGTCTGAACAATCACAGTAGTCCACACACAGTTTTCACGGTGTTGCTCATTCAGCCTTAAACAACCCTATGTGGTTGTACATGTGTCTGAGTGGGGAGAGGGGACTATAGAGAACCTTGTGTATAATAATAATCCTTCCTCTGGGAATTCTGTTTCTGTTCTCTACTCAAGGGTACAGTTTAGTTATACAAACCTTTAGTTTACATGACTAAACTCAACAGTGAACATCTCAGGCCGTACTGTTTGCATTTGGATATGAAGTGGGCTTCCATTTTTCTCTGAAAGCAATGATTGGATAACTGCTTTATGTTGACATGACTAAATGATATATCCTTGTAGCTTTGCAAATAGGACAGTTCCAAAGGCCTTCAAAAATGTTCAGAAGCTCCCCAAATAGTGTTTTTTTTTAGAATAATAAAAACATTAAAAAGTACTTTGTTGATCATCAGAATGGCTGATGCTTACTGCAGTAGTAAAGAAGCAATTTCATGACTTCCCTCATTTAAGAGGAATCATTGACTTTCTCTCAAGTAAAGGGAAATCAGTAGTACTCACAATTAAAGGAAAATGTGTTTAAGTTTTTCAAGTACTGTGAGTCTGGATTTTATTCATATTATTATATTTCTTATGAAGGACCTATGCTGAAGTTCTGGAATTAGCTGTCTTTAAACACTTATTGTGTGTTTTTTATGAAAAGAATGCATATATAATGCTAAAAATCTTTTAAAATCCCCAAATAACTCTATTTAATTTTAGACCTTTATTTAATTTCCATTCTCACTGGTTCCCCTGACCATTGTTGGTCTACTTTCCAGAGACATCTACCAGTAATTGTTTAAGGTATGTTTTCTGTATTTATCCCCATATTTTCAAATAATGTATTTTTAGTCTTCAGTTTTAGACATATTTGACTTCCTGTAGCAGATGAGAGTTTTATCTCTTTTTCAACTTTTAAAAATCCACTGATTATTTCATGTAGTTTGGTTAAATCTAGATTCAAGTGAACCAAGTGATTATGGTTTCTTTCTATTACAACTTTTTGGTTTTTTTTTCTTCTGGAGATTATAATTCTCATTCTTTCTTCTTTCTTCTCCTATTCTCTCTTTTCTTCCATTTACTTATATATTTTTGAACCCATTGATAATTTTCCTTACCTCCATTACCATTGTAAAATGTCTCTTAATTCAATTTCACACAAACTTATCAGATACAATTTGTTTCATCTCATTGTGTAGATATTTTTTCTCACCTTCATTGTCCTGCTCTGGACTGGTTACTTCCTTGGTCTAATTTACAACTATTATATTTGCATTTCATTTCACTGTCTTCCTGAAAATTATCTTTGCTTTTTTTTACTCAGTTGCTTTTCTTTTTCTTGGTGATTCTCTTATTGCACTGGAGCATATCCTTCTGTTGTTTCCTTAGAAAAGGTCCAAGGGAAAGGATAGTTTCGAAACTTTGTACACCTGATGTCTTTTTTTTTCTTCTACCTTCATACTTAGTTGATAGCTTGTCTGGGCACAAAATTTGAAATAAAACTAATTTTCTCTTCAAAATTATGTCATGGTTTGCTAGTTTCCAAAGCTACTGCTGAGATATGGAATGCAATGCAGATTCCTGAAACTTTGCAAACATTTTTCTTTTTCTGTGGAAATTTAGAATTTTCTCTCTTATTCCTGGTGTTCTGAAATTTCAGAACATATACCTTACCCTGATCTTTTCCATTTATTGGTCTGGGCATTTTGTGGACTACTACCATTTCACTGAAATTTTTATTGGTTGTTATATTTTTAATTAGTAAACATTCTTTTATTTATCTAACTGATCCTTTATGACATAGCATCTTCTTTTCCTTCTTTTTGAGATGGAATCTTGCTCTGTTGCCAGGCTGGAGTGTAGTGGAGCAATCTCAGTTCACTGCAACCTCTGCCTCTTTGGTTCAAGCGATTCTCCTGCCTCAGCCTCCCCGGTAGCTGGGACTACAGGCATACATCACCACACCCAGCTAATTTTGGCATTTTTAGTACAGACGGAGTTTCACCATGTTGGCCAGGATGGTATTGATCTTTTGATCTCATGATCCACTCGCCTCAGCCTCTCAAGGTGCTGGGATTACAGACATGAGCAACCATGCCCAGCCCATGACCCATTATGCCCAGCCCATGACATAGCATCTTATTCTTTTTCATGAATCCAGTATCTTTTATTTTCCCTCTGATGACAATGGTTTTCTGCCATGATGGTAAGTTTCCTGAGGTCTTCCCAGAAATAGATGCTGCCATGCTTCCTGTACAGTTCATGAAACCATGAGCAAATTAAACCTCTTTTCTTTATAAATTACCCAGTCTCAGGTATTTTTTATAGCAGTTCAAGAATGGACTATTCTTGAGTCCAAAAAATGGACTATTTTTAAAGATTTTTCCCATTTCATGCATTATTTGTTTTCTCCAAATTCCCTATTTGTTTTCTTCTTTACCATTCATGTTGGAGACATTGTTCATTTGCTTCTAATAATCTATGGCTGTCCATTCATATTTAATAGTGATAGCTAAAAGCTTATTAAAAGCCACCATGCATTGATATTGCTGACTGATGGGCCTCTGTATTAGTCCATTCTTGCACTGCTATAAAAAATACCTGAGACTGGTTAATTTATAAAGAAAAGAGGTTTAATTTTCTCATGGTTTCATGAGCTGTACAGGAAGCATTGCAGCATCTACTTCTGGTAAGACCTCAGGAAACTTACCATCATGGCAGAAAACCAAGTGGGAACAGGTGTCTTCTATGGCAGGAGAAGGACCATGAGCAAGTGGGGAGGTGCCATACACCTGTAAACAACCATATCTCACGAGACCTCACTATTGCCATGACAGCACCAGGGAGGGATGTTGTTAAGCCATGAGAAACTGCTCCCATTATCCAGTCACCTCCCAATAGGCCCCACCTCCAGCATTGAGGATTACATTTAAACATGAAATTTAGGTGAGGACACATTCAAACCATAGCATTCTGCCCTTGACCCCTCCCAAATCTCATGTTCTTCTCACATTGCAAAATACAACCATGCCATCCCAACAGTCTCCCAAAGTCTTAACTCCTTACAGAATTAAAAGTCCAGCTTCTCATCTGAGACAAGGCAAGTCCTTTCCACACATGAGCCTGTGAAATTAAAAACAAGTTAGCTACTTCCAAGATACAATTTAGGTATAGGCATTGGGTAAATACAACCATTCCAGAAGGGAGAAATCAGCCAAGATAAATGGCTAGAGGCCCCATGCAAGTCCAAAACCCAGCAGGGGAGTCATTAAAGTTCCAAAATAATTTCCTTTGACTCCATGTCTCACATCCAGAGCACACTGATGCAAGGGGAAGCTCCCCCGCTATGTTTCTGCAGGGTTCAGTCCTTGAGGCTGCTCTCATGGGCTGGCATTGAGTGCCTGCAGCTTTTCCAGGTGCACGGCACAAGCTGTTGGTGGATCTACCATTCTGGAAACCCATGGATGATAACCCATTTCTCATAGCACCACTAGGCAGTTCTCCAATGGAGATGTGGTATGGGGGATCCAACCCCACATTTCACCTCTGCATTGCCTTAGTAGAGGTTCTCTCTGAGGGCTCTCCCTCTGCAGCAGGCTTCTGTCTGGACACCTAGGCTTTTCAATGCATCCTCTGAAATCTAGATGGAGGCTCCCAAGCCTCAACTCTTTGAAAAAAATTTTTTTAAAATTTCCATAGGTTATTGGGGAACAGGTTGTGTTTGGTTACATGAGTACGTTTAGTGGTGACTTGTGAGATATTAGTCCATTCATCACCAAAGCAGTATACACTGCACCCAATTTCTAGTCTTTTATTCCTCATCCCCTTACCATCCTTTTCCCGAGTCCCCCAAGTCCTTTGTATCATTCTTATGCCTTTGCATTGTCGTAGCTTAGCTCCCACTTATGAGTGACAACATATGATGTTTGGTTTTCCATTCCTGAGTTACTTCACTTAGAATAATAGTCTCTAGTCTCATCCAGGTTGCTGTGAATGCCATTAATTCATTACTTTTTATGGCTGAGTAATATTCCATTGTGTGTGTGTGTGTATATATATATATACACCAGTTTCCCTATCCATTTGTTAATTGATGGGCATTTGGGTTGGTGCCATGATTTTGCAATTGTGAATTGTGTTGCTATAAATATGCATGTGCAAATACCCATTTTGCATAATGACTTCTTTTCCTCTGGCTAGATATTTAGTAGTGAGATTGCTAGATCGAATGATAGTTCTACTTTTAGTTCGTTAAGGAAACATCACACTATTTTCCTTAATGGTTGTACTAGTTTACATTTCCATCAGCAGTGTAGGAGTGTTTCCTGTTCACCACATCAGTTTCAACATCTGTTACTTTTTTCATTTTTTGATTACAGTCACTCTTGCAGGAGTAATGTGGTATCACATTGTGGTATTGAACTGCATTTCCCTGATCATTAGTAACGTTCAGCATTTTTTCATATGTTTGTTGGCCATTTGTATATCTTCTTTTGAGTATTTTCTGTTCATGTCCTTAGCCCACGTTTTGATGGGCTTTTGTGTTTTTCTTGCTAATTTGTTTGAGTTCATTATAGATTCAGGATATGTGTCCTTTGTCAGATGGATAGATTGTGAAGACTTTGTCCCACTCTGTGGGTTGTCTATTTATTCTGCTGACTGTGCCTTTTGCCATGCAAAAGTGCTTTAGTTTGATTTAGTACTAGCTATTTATCTTTGTAATTGCATTGCTTTTGGATTTTTGGTCATAAAATCCTTGCCTAAGCCAAGTCTAGAAAGGTTTTTCCAATGTTATTTTCTAGAATTTTTATAGTTTGAGATCTTACATTTAAGTCTTTGATACATTTTGAGTTGATTTTTGCATAAGGTGAGAAATGAGGATCCAGTTTCATTCTCCTACATGTGACTAGCCAATTATCCCAGCACCATTTGTTAAATAAGGTGTCTGTTCCCCACCTTGTTTTTCTTTTGCTCTGCCAAAGATAAGTTGGCTATAGGTATTTGAGTTTATTTCTGGGTTCTCTATTCTGTTCCATTGGTCCATGTACCTATTTTTATACCAGTACCATGCTGTTTTGGTGTCTATGGCCTTATGTCATAATATGAAATCAGTAGTGTGATGCCTCCAGATTTGTTCTTTTTGCTTAGTCTTGGTTTGGCTGCATGGGTTCCTTTTTGGTTCTATCTGAATTTTAGGATTTTTTCCCCTAGTTCTGCAAATAATGATGGTGGTATTTTGATGGGAATTGCATTGAATGCATAGATTGCTTTTGGCAGTATGGTCATTTTCACAATATTGATTCTAACCATTCATGAGCATGGGATGTGTTTCCATTCGTTTGTGTCATCTATGATTTCTTTCAACAGTGTTTTGTAGTTTTCCTTGCAGAGGACTTTCACTTCCTTGTTTAGGTATATTCTTAAATATTTTATTTTTTTTTAGAGCTATTGTAAAACAGGTTGAGTTCTTGATTTGATTATCTGCCTGGCCATTGTTGGTGTATAGGAGAGCTACTGATTTGTGTACATTAATTTTATATCTGGAAACTTTGCTGAATTCTTTTATAAGTTCTAGGAGCTTTTTTGTAGGAGTTTCTGTGGTTTTCTAGGTATACAATCATGCCATCAGCAAACAGCAAAGTTTGACTTCGTCTCTGCCAATCTGGATATCCTTTATTTCTTTCTCTTGTCTAATTGCTCTGCTAAGCCTCAACTCTTGCACTCTGTGCATATGCAGGCTTAACACCACATGGAAACTGCCAAGGCTTACAGTTTGCACCCTCTGAAGCAGTGGTTCAAGCTGTACCTGGGCCTCTGAGCCATGGCTGGAGCTAGAATGGCTAGGACACAGGGAGCAATGTCCTGAGGCTTTGCAGGGTGGCAGGGCCCTGGGTTTGGCCCACAAAACCATTCTTCCCTCCTAGGCCTGTGGGCCTGTGATGGGAGAGGCTGCTGCAAATCTCTCTGAGATGCCTTCAAGGCTTTCTCCTTGTTTTAGGTATAGGCACATGGCTCCTTTCCTCTTAGGCAAATTTCTGCAACCTATTTGAATTCTTACCCTGAAAATGAGCTTTCCTTTTTAACCACATGGCCAGCCTGAGAAATTTCCAAACTTTTATGCTCTGCTTCTCTTTTAAATATAAGTTCAAGCTTCAGATCATTTCTTTGCTCATACATTTGAACATAGATTGTTACAATTTTGAACACTTCTTGAACAGGCCACATCTTGAACACTTTCCTGCTTAGAAATCTTTTCTACCAGGTACCCTAAATCATCTCTCTCAAGTTCAAAGTTCCAAAATCCCTTGGGCAAGGGCACAGTCCAACCAAGTTCTTTGCTAAAACACAGCAGGAGTGACCTCTACTCCAGTTCCTAATAAGTCCATCATTTCCATCTGAGACCTCCTCAGCCTGGACTTCATTGTCCATATCACTATCAGCATTTTGGTCACAACTATTTAACAAGTCTCTAGAAAGTTCCAAAATTTCTAGTTGCAAAGCTGCTTCTACATTTTCAGGTATCTTTATAGCAATGCTTCCCTCCTCAATACCAGTTTTTTTTTTTTTTGTATTAGTCCATTCTTGCACTGCTATAAAAATCTACCTGAGACTGGGTAATTTGTAAAGAAATAGGTTTAATTGGCTCACAATTATACAGGCTGTACAGGAAGCATGGCAACATCTACTTCCAGGGAGGCCTTGGGAAACTTACAATCATGGAGGCAAAGTGGGAATAAACATCTTACATAACAGGAGCAGGACCAGGAGACAGAATGGGGAGATACAGAAAACTTTTAAACAACAAGATCTCATGAGAACTCATTATCACTGTCACAATGACAGCACCAAGGGGGATGGTGTTAAACCATGAGAAACTGCCCCTATGATCCAATCACCTCCCACCAGGTCCACTTCCAGCATTGGGGATTATATTTCAACATGATATTTGGGTGAGGACCCAGATTCAAACCATATCATCATAAGGACAACCAAATGATTATCCTACTTTTTGGTTGAAAATCCTTACATGTTCATTTCTTACTGTCTTTTACTCTGGGGTGGTTCAATTTTTACCAGGAAAATAGCATCCAGTCTATTGCTTTCAGGGTAAAGACTGGACTGAAACTGCTTTCAGGGTAAAGACTGAAACTGCTCAGGGAAAGAGGATCTGAGGGTCTCTGTTCAGCATATAAACTTTAAAATTAGCTCCTGGTTTTAGTTCAGCATATCATTTGTGCCTGGCATCCTCACTTCTATAGTCTCTTATTTATTTTCCCCCTGAATATGCTGTCCATCACCTTCAGGGATTGGAGGCATTTTCACCTGTTAGTGTTTGGGAATTATCTGGGGTCTAATTATTTCTTATACCACTTCTAAATAATTTCTCTTTTTTTCCTAGCCTGCTTCCTCCCCTGTGCCTGCTGCCTCACCAGGCACAGCCACACTTGTTAAGAATTGTTGGGCTGGGCACGGTGGCTCATGCCTGTAATCCCAGCACTTTGGGAGGCTGAGGCAGATGGATCACGAGGTCAAGAGATTGAGACCATCCTGGCCAACACAGTGAAACCCCATCTCTTAAAAAAAAAAAAAAAAAAAAAAAGAATTGTTTGCCTTAAGTTGGCTTTTTCTTGGCTAGATGGGTGTTCCCATTCCATCATTTTTCTATCTTAATATGTTGTGGTTCTGGGTTTTATGTCTTCTGTATTTATAAAAATGGAGTTTGTACTTCTGTTTCTTATTCACATTGTTGTTTTGGGGGTTAATTTTAGAGCATAAAATGGAAATGTTTACTATTTTTAATTGATCTGAAGTATTCACCTCTCAAGTTATTATTCCTTATAATAAAAGCCTGATGAGAAACTCTATTAAATGTATTTGCAAGTGATTTATCT
Organism: Callithrix jacchus; assembly: GCF_049354715.1. Taxonomy (NCBI): domain Eukaryota; kingdom Metazoa; phylum Chordata; class Mammalia; order Primates; family Cebidae; genus Callithrix; species Callithrix jacchus. Next base: position 84,941,507 of record NC_133502.1, read on the forward strand.
CTCCTGGGGATGTTCGCTGGTGCTTCTTTTCAATTTTCAGTTAACAATGAGAGATATGAGATGCCAAAAACCTGTCTGTCTAAAGTAGCTATGGTAATATGAGCATAGAAAATTTATTCCTGAGACAGTTCTTAATATAGTAACATAACTTAAATGAACAATTATACCAGTAACTAGAAATTAAAATGAATTAATCAGTTAAAATGTCTATTAAGTGCTAGGCTCTAAGACTTCAGAAAATAATGACTGAATTGTACACTGTTCAAACAAATTCTTATCCAGTCAAAGCCATTCTTGCCCTCTTCACAAACTGGGGGAGTATTCTTTTCTGCTGTTCTGTCAGTTCTAAGGGCAGTTTGCTCTGTCTGTGCTATTTTCTCCTCTGCACGTCTGCTCATTGAACTACATCTCATTGGTCTTGATACAGGTTATCATATTCAGTGATAGGAATTACAGTTAACTAACTCAGAAATCCAGGAAATACTGTACTGAATTTTTTTTCTGGAAATCAACTTGATTTCAGCTTGAAGCTCCCAACCTCAGGGCATACGCTTGCTCAAACTTACCTCCCTGCAGGGTAACTGCACCTGAAAGCAATAACTGAAGCATAGCCTTAAAAATGACCCTTATGACAGGTGCACCTGAATTTGTGCTCCAAACTAGGGAATCTGGGAGTGTCCAATGTGGAGATTATTCCTTGTCTATGAGAAACAGCTGAGCCACCATCTGACCCATGGAATGAGAGCCAGACGGGATTGAGGCCCTGAGTTTTGGGTTAAATGAAGGTTACCAGGTGGAGGTTGTTAGGGGCAGGGCATTAAGTAAAAATCCTGTATAAACTGCAGGCTGTTCACAACTGGTTTCGGCTTTCCTGCCCAGCTCACCACTGCTGCGCCGTGCGATTCTCACATCCAGACCACCACTACAACTGAACTGGCTATAAAGTAGCTATCTTGCTTAGCTTGCCAGCATGAGATTGTGTGTAAGGTGGTTCCCCTGCCTGGCCTGCCACCACCGAACTCTGTCCCCTGCCGGTAAGCCCCCAGTGTTTTGCTGGCTCTGGATCGCTTTAGTTTCTTGAAACTGGTGCCGTACCCATTGGAGTCAATAGCATGATTCTGAACCCTTTGAAACTACTTGCAAACAGCATACAGTTTATAGGGCATTTTTACCTAACACCCTCCAACAACCTCTACATGGCAACCCTCATTTAGCCCCCATCTCAGGGTCTCAGTCTCCTCTATGGCCTGTGTTCCATGGGTTGGCCATTGGCTCAGATATTTCCCACAGCCAAGAAATGAATCTCTGGGTTGGCCACTCCCGAATTCCCTATGCTGGGACACACATTCAGATGCATCTGCCGTACAGGGTCATTCTACTGGCATGCTTAAGCTACTGCTACCAGGTGTGGTTACATATAGCCAGGGAGCTGTCTATATGTCATCTTCTCTCTAGATTTACAGACTGGCTTGTTCTCAACTTTATTTCTCAAATTCTTTCTCCCCATTTAGGGTACTGGGTGTTTTGGAAAAAAAAAACAAAATGCTGGGAAAGGAATTGTATGCAGGCAGCTTTTGAGTTCTGGCTTGTTATAAGGAATGTAGCTGTGCTGCAGCCAGGCAGGCATAGGGCAGCAGGCATAGGCCAAGGTAAACAACCTGGATGACTTTCCATTCACAGGTGCACAGTCCCGTGTCATATAATCATAGCCATGTAGACATAACCTAGAGAAGCTCACCACCTGGCTCTGAGCCACTATTGTTTGTATAATGTACAAATGTACCACTGATACTCTGAGGGAGCTGCTGAATAAAGCCATGTCTCAGCTACCCACTGTCTCTCACGTGTTCTTCCTGATTCCAGCCCCATGTCCACTCACTCCCCTCAGCCCTCAGCTGGGGCTGAAAACTAACCCTGAGCATAACACCTGCCTCACATCATTTCTAAAGGATGGATGCATTGACTTCTACTTTTTTTTTTTTTTTTTTAAATACTCAGCCAGGAGGAAATTTCTACCTTCTTGAACAGCAAGGAGGAAAATATATTAAAAAAGCAGAATTAGTCCCAAAAATATTCTCGCCAAATTGTGAGCAAATATACTAGTGTATTTGAAAGACCATGAATTTAGAGAAGAAAAAACTTAGAGATCACCAAATCCATGCTTCTCATCTTCTACGTGAGGGATCCCAGAGCTGAAAGGTCAATGCTCTGATGAAGGGCATGTGACTATTTTTTCTATGCATTTGGTTACTGTTTCTGTTGACTCTAAGCAAATACTAAGTTAATCTCATCGACGTTTTTGGACTAAACTCCAAGGACGACTCGAAATTGCTAATTTGCCTTTTTATCTTATTTGATAATGTTTAGAACCAAGGGCTTGTTCTATATAGTGCCTAAAACTGGTTTTTCAGTGACTATCAGTCAACAACAGAACATTCGTGTCTTCTGATTCTGGGGAAACAAGAAAGGCAAATGGGCTTAGATCTGGTTTTGATGGTATGTTTGCCTAGCACTGTGAGTTGGCAACTTATTTGCTATTGAAAACAGAGCGCACATTATTAATTCATTGCGTGGAGTGGACAAAGGGCAGGATTGGGCACTTGGACCACCTGACCTTGAATGAGTGGAATTCTAGCTCCACCGCATATTAGGAGTAGTAGTATGGCAAATCACTCTAAATATTTCAGGTCTTGAGTACCCTCATGTTTAAAACGAGATTAATGCTACCCTTGTCCATTCATCTTCCAGCATTATGAAAATAAATGTGCAATAGTGTCACTAATTAACTAATGCAGCTAACAAATATTTATTCCACAGCCATTGTGTTCCAGAGCATGTACACTTAATACAGGGGTGAGCAGAACTGCCTCTACTCTTGCTCTTGTAAATTCAATAATCACACAAATCTATAGCTGTGGTAAGTGATAGGATAGAAAAGTATTATAAAAAGCAGAATGATGGTAAACGTCCAAGAGGAAGGGACATTTAAACTGAGGTCTGAAGGGTGAGTTTGAAAAGAACATTCTAGGCAAAGGGAAAAGCAGGTGCCAAGGCCCCAAGCGGGGCATCAAAACATGCTTGTGAGGCTGGAGCACAGGAAGAGAATGGCAGAAGACGGAGGAGCTGGAGGCATGGGCTGGATCATGCCAGCCTTGCACATGAAAGTTTTTTGCAAGCTTGTTAAGAATTAGATATTAAATAGGGTCAGTGAGGCTCCAAGTGGGGCTTAAGAAATCATAGTGAGATGTTTGTCAGCATTTTGAGGTAGTTATTATCAATGCTTGGAGTCTTTGATTCATGTACGGTATCAAGTAGTGATTATGATGTGGGATTTGGAGCCAATGGACTGTGTTTGAATTTGAGTTCTGACGATTCTTAGCTGTGTGAGCTCAGGCAGCTACTTAACATCTCTGTGTTTCTGTTTCCTCATCTATAAAATAGGGAAATAATGGCATCTACCCAGAGGGTTGCTTTGCATTAAATAAGTCAATATATGTAAATTATTTTAAGGATACCCTGGGGCGTATGAAGTATCAGCACATTATTATTATTGTCTAGCCTGGGCTATACTGAAGTTGAAAGTAGTCTGATTTTCAGGTAAATGGTGCAAATATTTTTATTTGTTTGACAATATATCTTCCATAGCTTTCTTGTGGTGTAGAGAGAAGAGTTGAGTCTGGGATAAGACATTTTGGCTTTACATGGGATGAACTTCTAAATTCCAGTGTCTTCATCTGTAACTTGGGAGAACTCTTCCTCTCTGTCACTATTTTCATCGTTTCTATCCTCCACGTCATTTTCAAATAACCTATACTTAACATGTAAAAATGGATCTCTTCAGAATAATGAAAAGATTCTGTGAAATCTGACCGCTTAGAAGCACTTCAGCAGCTGAATGCATTTGCTCTCCCTGGTCTGAAAATTATCCCTGGTTTAGAAAAACTGGAGCAAAAAAGAGGCAAATCACAATGCCCATCCTTGTTAGTCATAACAACTTGATAACAACTTTTATTTCTCACTGGAAAATCCTGTTCTAGCTCCCTCTTGCTGCCTTTGTTTCACAGAATAGTCTCACTTTTTTCAACAACCCAAGCCCTTTCTATTTTGTATTTGGATTCTGCCTAATTAAATAATTTCCTTTTCCTTTGTGAGAACACTTAACACTCATACAGAATTGAGATTGGGAATTTTTTTTTTCTTAATTGCCCTATTGCCTCCTCCTAAGTCCTGTGTTAATGGGTAGCACCTCCACATGGCATGCATCCTTTGTGTGTGTTAGATTACAGGAACTTGATGTCTGGGATATCAAATGGGACCCATCTGTGGGGGAATTATATCACAGAAGGGAATAACGAATTTCTATGTATTTTGAGAGAAGGGAGTCCAAGGGAAAAAAGGTGGAGAAATAATGTCTTATAAAATGTTCTCCCCTACTTTGCTTCATTCAGTGTTCATCCTTCTGAGGAGTAGCAGATATGATCCCTGTTTTAGAAATGAGAGCCTGAGAGCCTTCTTAGAAGAGCTTTACTTACCCAAAGTCATGCAGCCAGTGTATGGGGGAACTGAGGCTTGAATCCTGGTCTTCTGACAATCAAACTCATGCAACTGTAGGTTATCAAGAAAGATCTAGACACTAGGTTGCTAATTATTTTCTCCTTGGCTTTCATCTAGTGATGTTGTTTGTGCACTGGTATTAGAAATAAATAAGGAATGCAGTGGGGCATTTCAAGTCTAGAGGTCCCTGGTACAGATGTTGCCATTCTCAGTTATTCACAGCTAGTGATGCAAGTCTGTCTAGATCAACAGGAAGTTTGTGCCTCATGTATTGGGAGTACTGTGAAAGAACAAAAACCGTGAATCTATCACAGCTTTTTCTACACATGTGACAGCCAAACCATGTCAGACCATATTCTGAACATGACTTTTGACCAAGTTGCTGAGTGAGTTACTCTACACAGCACTATGGTTGCATTACATCTATAATCTGATTAGAGAGGTTGGGAAGAGTTGGGATGCCCTTATGTCCTCCTGCTTTAGAACAACGCCCAGGATTGTTAATCTTTGAGGCAGGCAACCACCTCGTTTCAACAGCAGAGAGGTAGATACATTCAGAGCTGTAGGAGGCAACACACATGGTAAGTGAGCTGGCTTAACAAAGCCATTGTAACATTCATAGAGGATGTGGGTTAGAGCTATACTAAGTCTTAAATATCACTTCTCAGATGGGAAAACTGAGGCCCAGACTGGTAAAATGACTTGTCCAAGCTTATATGCAAATTAGTGTCAAAGCAGAGCCTGGAATCCAGGGCCTTTTCTCCTTCTTTGGTGTTCTTTCATCTGTAGGACACTTTAAAGCTCTGGTTCTCAATTTTGACTTGCATGTTGGAAATACTTGGAGAGATTTATAGACACTGATGCCTGGGTCCTATCCCTAGAGGTTTGGATTTAATTGGTGTGGAGTGTGGCCTGGGACATCAGGATGTTAACAAACCTCCTCAGATGATTCTAATATGCAGCAAAGTTTGAGAACCTTAGGGCAGTTCTTCTCAAACTGTGCATAGGCTAGAATTATCATGGGAGCTCTTCAAAAGTATAGATGGCTGAAGCCTCAGCCCAATGCAATCATATCAGAATTTCTGAAAAGAAAATTAACAGAGAATGGAGGAGAAAGCATCTTCTGATGCAACCTACGGTGAGTGGGTCTTCAATTCCAATGTGATACCTGCTCCACTACTCTAGAACTGTCAGGGCTATATGTTGTGGCTCTCTCCAAAAAAGAGCAAGACTAGTTGATATCAGCTACAAGTGATCTTTCTGGATTTCATGTCAGTGATGTTATTACTTGTGGGCCCTGTTAGAAACAAATAAGGAGAAATCATCTCAAACACAGAAGACCCTCTCAGATGCTAATGTGTCTATTTCCATTAGATCACTGTTTGCTGTGGTATGTTTTTTTTAAATGGAGTCTTGCTCTGTTGCCCAGGCTGGAGTGCAGTGGCTCAATCTTGGCTCACTGCAACCTCTGCCTCCCAGGTTCAAGTGATTCTCCTGCCTCAGACTCCTGAGTAGCTGGGACTACAGGTATGTGCCACCACACCTGGCTCATTTTTGTGTTTTTAGTAGAGATGGTGAAGGGGTTTCACCATCTTGGCCAGCTTGGTCTTGAATTCCTGACCCTGTGATCCACCTGCCTCGGCCTCCCAAAGTGCTGGCATGACAGGTATGAGCCACTGCACTCGGCCTTCTGTGGTTTTAATGGCCTCTCTAAAATTCAGGTGTTGCCAATTGTGATGGTATTAAGAGGTTGGGCCTTCCAGAGGTGGAGGTGGTAAAGCTGAGAGGATGCCTTCCTCATTAATGGAATTAAGGCCCTTAGAAAAGAGGCTCCATACAGCAGCATTGGGCTAATTTGCGGTCTTGTCCTTCCACCATGTCAGGATGCAGTAAGAAGGCCCACGTCAGGTGTTGGCACCTTGATTGTGGACTTCTCAGACTCCAGAACTGTGATAAATAAATTTCTGTTTCTTATAAATTGCCTGGTTTCTGGTATTCTGTTAAAGCAGCACAAATCAAGATGCTAGTCACAGTGATTCTATTAGAAGCTTTTAAATAACAGATACCTGGGTCTTATTGTTCAACTATTTAATTAGCCAGATATGGCGCTTGGGCTTTGGTATTTTTAAGAAGTTCCCAGGTGCATTAAGGTGTCATTAAAGCAATATATCCTGGAGAGGGGAGAAGATGGCGCTGTAGGACCAACTCAGGATTGTAGCTCCCAGTTAAAGTGCAGATGGTGAGTGGATGCCACATTTCCAGACGGATCTTTATTGCCCACAGACCAGGAGATTCCCAGGCATAGGAGCCTCACGGGCCACCAGCGTGGCTGTTTGGGTTGGGGCCACAGCGCAGCAGCACTCTGTACAAAATACACTGGTTTGGCTGCCCTGTTAAACCAGCAATTGGAGATTTCAGAAGGCAGATTAGCACATTCATCTGATTAAACAGGACTTAAACAGAAAGCCAGGCCAGGAGATTCCTGGGCAGCAATGTTGTTCCAGCCAGCACAGTGGGTCGCTGCACAGGAAATCACACAGATCCTGGTGCCCTTTCAGCAGGTGACTGAAACACCTGGGAGAGAGTCAACCATTCAACTTAAACAAACAAACAAAAAAGGGCTCTGAGGCAGGGAGCCAGGTGATCAGGATTGGCAGGTCCCACCCCCACAAAAACAAACAAAACAGCAATTGGAAACACTCAGGGTTGAGCGTTTCACAGCAAGCACAGCTGAACCCAGGACAGTGCAGCTCGGAGAGGGAGGGGTGTCTGCCATTATGAAGGCACTTGACCCCTACGGAGGTACTCTGCCATTGCTGACTCAGCCTGCTGTTGCGGAGGCAACCTGCCATAACAGAGAGTCTGCCACTACAGAGGCAGACCACCATCACAACGGCAGCTATAACCACACCCATATAAAAAGGACTACAGGGAATTACACATAGCAGCAGGGTAGAGCCCACGGCAGCAGGGCAGAGCCAATGGCAGCAGGGTGGAGCCCACGGCAGCTGAGCATAGCCACTACAGGCAGGCAGTGATTAGACTACCTCCTTGCTGGGCAGGACAGTGCAACAGATACTCATAAATAAAGCCCTAACTCCCCGGGACAGAGCACCTGAGGAAAAAAAAGGGGCTTTATGAGTTCTGCTACAGCAGACTTAAATGTACCTGCCTAGCAGCCCTTAATGAACAACGGAGCTCACAGCTCAGCACTTGAGCTCCTATAAAGTACAGACAGTCTCCTCAAGCAGCTCCCTGACCCCCGTATATCCAAAGAGTCACCTCACAAAGGACTGATCAGACTGACATTTGGCAGGCAACATTTAGGGACAAAGATAACAAAATAAGAATCTGGTAGCAACCCTCACGGTTCTCCAGCTGCTACAGGAGTTCCCCAGGCAAGCAAGGCCTGGAGTGGACCTCAGCAGTCCTACAGCAGTGGGTCCAGACTGTTATAAGGAAAACTAAGAAACAGAAATACTTCATCAACAATCTGGACAGCCACTCAGAGACCCAATCGGAAAATCAGCAACTACGCAGACAATGTACATTTTGTGGATAAATCCATAAAACTAGGAAGAAACTAGCGCAAAAAGGAGAAAAACACCTGAAACCAAACACCTCACCTCCTACAAGGGACCACAACTCCTCACCGGCAAGGGAACAAAGCTGGACAGAGAATGAGTGTGATGAAATGACAGAATCAGACTTCTAAGGTGGGTAATGAGAAACTTCTGTGAGCTAAAAGAACATGTTCTAACTCAATGCAAAGAAACTAAGAACCTTGAAAAAATATTTGAGGAAATTATAACAAGAATGGACAACTTAGAGAGGAATATGAGTGAATTAAAGGACCTGAAAAACACCACACGAGAACTTCGCAAAGCATGTACAAGTTTCAACAGCCAAATTGACCAAGCAGAAGAAAGGATATCAGAAGTCGAAGGTCAACTCAATGAAATAAAACAAGAAGCCAGGATTAGAGAAAAAAGTGCAAAAAGAAATGAACAGTCTCCAAGAAATGTGGGACTATGTGAAGAGAACTAATCTACGTTTGATAGGTGTAGCTGAATGTGACAAAGAGAATGAATCCAAGCTGGAAAATATTCTTCAGGATATTATCCAGGAAAATTTTCCCAACCTAGCAAGGAAGGCCAATATTCAAGTCCAGGAAATACAGAGAACACCACAAAGATATTCCACAAGAAGAGCAACCCCAAGACACATAATCATCAGATTCACCAGAGTTGAAATGAAGGAGAAAATGCTAAGGGCAGCCAGAGAGAAAGGTCGGGTCACCCACAAAGGGAAGCCCATCAGACTCACAGCAGATATTTCGGCAGAAACCCTATAAGCCAGAAGAGAATGGGGGCCAATATTCAACATCCTTAAAGAAAAGAACTTTCAACCCAGAATTTCATATCCAGCTGAACTGAGTTTCATAAGTGAAGGAAAAATAAAATCCTTTGCAAACAAGCAAGTACTCAGAGATTTTGTCACCACCAGGCCTGCTTTACAAGAGCTCCTGAAAGAGGCACTACACATAGAAGGGAACAAGCAGTACCAGCCATTCCAAAAACCTACCAAATGCTAAAGAGCATCAACAAAATGAAGAATCTGCATCAACTAACAAGATAAACAGCCAGCTAGCATCAAAATGGCAGTATCAAATTCACACATAACAATATTAACCCTAAATGTAAATGGGCTAAATGCACCAATCAAAACACACAGACTGGCAAATTGGATAAAAAGCCAAAACCCATTGGTGTCCTGTATCCAGGAAACCCATCGCATATGCAAGGATACACAAAGGCTCAAAATAAAGGGATGGAGGAAGATTTACCAAGCAAATGGAGAGCAAAAAAAAAGCAGGAGTTGCAATTCTCATCTCTGATAAAATAGACTTTAAAGCAACAAAGATCAAAAGAGACAAAGAAGGACATTACATAATGGTAAAAGGATTGATACAATAAGACGAGCTAACAATCCTAAATATATATGGACCCAATATAGGAGCACCCAGATATATAAGGCAAGTTCTTAATGACTTACAAAGAGACTTAGACTCCCACACAATAAGAGTGGGAGACTTTAACACTCCATTGTCAATATTAGACAGATCAACCAGACAGAAAATTAACAAGGATATCAAGGGCTTGAACTCAGACCTGGAGCAAGCAAACCTGATAGACATTTACAGAACTCTTCACCCCAAATTCACAGAATATACATTCTTCTCAGCACCACATCAAACCTACTCAAATTCACCACATAATTGGAAGTAAATCACTCCTCAGCAAATGCAAAACAACTGAAATCATAACACAGTCTCTCAGACCATAGTGCAATCAAGTTAGAACTCAGAATTCAGAAACTAACTCAGAACCACACAGCTTCATGAAAACTGAACAACTGGCTATTGAATGTTGACTGGATAAACAATGAAATGAAGGCAGAAATAAAGAAGTTCTTCGAACTGAAGTAGATAGAGACACAAAAAACCCTTCAAACAATCAATAAATCCAAGAGCTGGTTTTTTGAAAAGATCAACAAAATAGACCACTAGCCAGACTGATAAAAAAGAAAAGAGAGAATAACAAAATAGATGCAATTAAAAAACGATAAAGGGGAAATCACCACAGATTCCACAGAAATTCAAACCATCATCAGAGACTATTACTAACAACTCTATGCACATAAACTAGTAAACCTGGAAGAAATGGATAAATTTCTGGACATTTGTGTCCTCCCACGCCTCAACCAGGAGGAAGCCAAAACTATGAATAGACCAATAACAAGGTCTGAAGTCGAGGCAGCAATTAAGAGCCTACCACACAAAAAAAAGCCCTGGTCCAGATGGGTTCACGGCCGAATTCTACCAGACACACAAAGAGGAACTGTTACCATTCCTTCTGAAACTATTCCAAAAAATCCAAAAAGAAGGAATCCTTCCCAATCATTTTATGAGACCAACATCATCCTGACACCAAAACCTGGCAAAGACTCAACAAGAAAAGAAAACTTCAGGCCAATATCCATGATGAATATAGACACAAAAATCTTCAATAAAATATTGGCAAGCTGACTGAAATAGCACATCAAAAAGCTTATCCACCATGATCAAGTAGGATTCATCCCAGGGATGCAAGGCTGGTTCAACATAAACAAGTCTATAAATGTAATTCACCACATAAACAAAACCAAAAACAAAAACCACATGATTATCTCAATTGATGCAGAGAAGGCTTTTGACAAAATTCAACCACCCATTATGCTAAAAATTCTCAATAAACTTGGTATTGATGGAACGTATCTCAAAATAATAAAAGCTATTTATGACAAACTAACAGCCAATATTATACTGAGTGGGCAAAAACTGGAAGCATCCCCTTTGAAATCTGGCACTAGACAAGGATGCCCTCTCTCATCACTCCTATTCAATATAGTACTGGAAGTTCTAGTCAGAGCAATCAGGCAGGAGAAAGAAATAAGGGGTATTCAAACAGGAAAGGAGGAAGCCAAATTGTCTCTATTTGCAGACGACGTGATAGTATATCTAGAAGACCCCATCGCCTGAGCCCCAAAACTCCTGAAACTGTTAAGCAACTTCAGCAAAGTCTCAGGATATAAAATCAATGTGCAAAAATCACAAGCACTTCTATACACCAATAACAGACTTAAAGAGAGTCAAATCAAGAATGAACTGCCATTCACAATTGCTACAAACAGAATAAAATACCTAGGAATACAACTTACAAGGAACGTAAGGGACCTCTTCAAGGAAAACTACAAACCACTGCTCGACGAAATCAGAGAGGACACAAACAGATGGAGAAACACTCCATGTTCATGGTTAGGAAGATTCAATATCGTGAAAATGGCCATTCTGCCCAAAGTAATTTACAGACTCAACGCTATCCCCATCAAGCTACCATTGACTTTCTTCACAGAACTGGAAAAAAAAACACCTTGAACTTCATATGGAACCAAAAGAGAGCCCGCATAGCCAAGTCAATTCTAAGCAAAAAGAACACAGTGGGAGGCATCACACTATCAGACTTCAAACTATACTACAAGGCTACAGTAATCAAAACAGCATGGTACTGGTACCAAAACAGAGATATAGACCAATGGAACAAAACAGAGGCATCGGAGGCAACACAACATATCTACAACCATACAATCTTTGATAAACCTGACAGAAACAAGCAATGGGGAAAGGATTCCCTGTTTAATAAATGGTGTTGGGAAAACTGGCTACTCATGGACAGAAAGCAGAAACTGGACCCCTTCCTGACACCTTACACTAAAATTAACTCCAGATGGATTAAAGACTTAAACACAAGACCTGGCACCATAAAAACCCGGAAAGGAAATCTAGGCAAATCCATTCAGGACATAGGAGTCGGCAAGGACTTCATGACCAAAACACCAAAAGCATTGGCAGCAAAAGCCAAAATAGACAAATGGGACCTAATGAAACTCCACAGCTTCTGCATCGCAAAAGAAACATTCACTAGAGTGAATTGGCAACCAACAGAATGGGAAAAAGTTTTTGCAGTTTACCTATCTGACAAAGGGCTGAAATCCAGAATTTACAAAGAACTCAAACAGATTTACAGGAAAAACAAACAAGCCCATTCAAAAATGGGCAAAGGATATGAACAGACACTTTACAAAAGAAGACATACATGAGGCCAACAAACATATGAAAAAATGCTCATCATCACTGGTGATCAGAGACATGCAAATCAAAACTACATTGAGATACCATCTCACACCAGTTAGAATGGCAATCATTAAAAAATCTGGAGACAACAGATGCTGGAGAGGATGTGGAGAAATAGGAACACTTTTACACTGCTGGTGGGAGTGTAAATTAGTTCAGCCATTGTGGAAGACAGTGTGGCGATTCCTCAAGGACCTAGAAATAGAAATTCCATTTGACCCAGCAATCCCATTACTGGGTATATATCCAAAGGACTATAAATCATTCTACTATAAGGACACATGCACACGAATGTTCATTGCAGCACTGTTTACAATAGCAAAGACCTGGAACCAACCCAAATACCCATCGATGATAGACTGGACTGGGAAAATGTGGCACATATACACCACGGAATATTATGCAGCCATCAAAAACGATGAGTTCATGTCCTTTGTAGGAACATGGATCTGGAGAACATCATTCTCAGCAAACTGACACCAGAACAGAAAATGAAATACTGCATATTGTCACTCATAGGCAGGTGATGGACAATGAGAACACATGGACACAGGGAGGGGAGCACTACACACTGGGGTCTATTGGGGGAAATAGGGGAGGGACAGTGATGGGGGGAGCTGGGGAGGGATAGCATGGGGAGAATCGCCAGATGTGGGTTGAGGGGAGGAAGATGGCAAATCACACTGCCACGTGTGTACCTATGCAACTATCTTGCATGTTCTGCATATGTACCCCAAAACCTAAAATGCAATTAAAAAAAAAGAGCAATACATCCTACTGTGTGCTAGGGACCACAGCTGTACACTTGGGCTTGCATGATGATACTCTGGTCCAATCACCAGGCATGGAAAAAGCTGCCTTTGCTGTGTTGAGCCACTTGTCAGAGAGCAGTTATTCAGTATTCCATCAGCATGTGACAATATCATCATTTTGCTCATTGCTCCTGGGTTCCTTCAATTAAGTTTGGAAACATTGCTCTCTATATTTTCCCATAACCCCCCAACCCTGGGAACCTAAAGTCAGGGACAGTAGCAAACATATTTTGTGTGAAGAAGCGCATCAGTATTGGCAGGAGCTGTAATGTTAACTGTGGAAGTTCAGCATTCACCCACACTGGCCTCCTGGTCCTTTGACCACCAATACATTTGGATATCAATAAAAGCAATCATGTTGCATGGCAGTAAGAAGTCAAAACCCTCTCAGTCGAGGGAATTTGGAATGAATAGGCAGCAGGTCAGGAAGGATCTTGGGAGATATGAAGCCTAGGTTTTGGTCTTCACTCTTTGATGGGAACCTGACCATCATCCCTCCAGCCTGCACAGCCCAGGCTTCTCAAAATGTCTTTTCTACATAAGCTAAAGGTGGCTAAAACTGCCCAGGTGTTTGGGTTGGTCATGATTTTCTTATACCTTGAAGGAAATTGAAATATAACTTAAGATGCTTAAGAATCTCTTTGGGAAGGTATTGTGGAAACATAGTGTCAGGTTCTAACAGGTTTGAGGAGAGTGGGTGGACAAGTGGAAGGCAGCTGAAAGAACACTAGAAGAATTGCAGAGAGTATCAACATGGTTTCATTCTCTCTCTGGGCGCAAGTGGGCTGTGGGCACAAGCAAAGTGTATGTACAGCATCAGCAGGGTAGTCATACCTTTCACAGACAATAGTGGCTCTAAGTCATACATGAGTGCACATGAGAGGTTACTTAATGCCCTTCCTATGGTGTAGTTAAATAATGTGCCTCATGTGGCATGGTTAATAACATGTGGAGCTGTGTGCCTGCACTCCAAACCCTCTTAGTCATGTTGCACCAGAAGGCCACCTTTGCCTATTCCTGACTAAAGCACAGTCATTTTCTTTATACATATGAAACCACATGGAGAGGGGATGAATCCCACGGAAGCTTTCTCTGGCTTTCTGCCTGCTTAGTATACAATGTGCAATTGGATTGGGGGCCTGGCTTTGCTCAGTTATCCTTTCAGTAGCTCCCATTGTCTTAGTGCAGACCACCTGTCTTTTGTGAATCCTGACTCTTCTGTTCATCTGAATCAAGCCTGGTTTTCTTTCCCAAGTGCTTTCTTGTACCATTTAGACACTGTTATACTAATGATACGTCTTTCTCCCCCACTAGACTGTTAAGTCCTCTCAGGCAGTAACCTGCTCACTCATTTCTCTGGCTATGAACCAACACAGTGCTTCTATTTAGTTGATGCTCACAGAAATTAAAAAAATAAATGCCTGAAAAGGGCCTTCTCTCTCCATCTTGATTTGGTTGTTCGTAACATTTCTTCTGCAGTTCTTCAAGTTAAGTTTCAGGTGAGGTTTTTGTGGAAGGCAGTTGCAGCAGTGGAAGAGTGGAAGATGTTGCTTTCTTCTGTGTTTCACAAGTCGAGGGTGGTCAGCAGAGCTGCAGAGTGGATGGGCAACTGGAGAGTCAAGCTCTGTTACTTTCCTGACCTGAATGACTCTTGAAAGATCTAAAATAGGGGCCTCTCTGGGGTCAGGGAACTGATTGAAGCAGGAAAAACAAATAAAAATTCTTACCATTTCATGAATAAGAGACAGAGGATCTCACCTCTCTGTGTCTGGCACGTAGCAGACATGCAGTAAATATTTGTAGGATGAACTTGTCTGCCATAACCGAAGAAGGTGTCAGTTCACGGGGACTTCAAGTAGCTTCTAATGTGCAGCTTGGCTCCATTTCTGTTACATTCCTAGCATGACAGAATTACAATTAAGTTGAGATAATTCATTAGTCATTTCCAGAACAGTTTTATTGGGATGACTATTACCATGTATTTAACTTCTCAGATCTTCATAGCATTTTATTGCTGATTATTGTTCCACTAATCCATTCAATGATGATGGAGCTGTATTCAGTTTTAGCAAGGGCCAATCTATTCAGCTAGCTGGGTATCCAATGAGCCCCTACTTAAAGTTCCCATGGAAGAACTTGCAGACAGTACAGGACCTTTAATTATGTGGTGCTAACAAAGATCACACAGATTTTCCTTTGGTATTTTTTATTAGATGGATCTTACAGTGATCGATGATTACCATTGTATAGAAAACTTATGGACGGGGACTCAAGATGGCGCTGTGAGAACAACCCAGGATTGGAGCTCTCATTGAATCTGCAAAGAGGTGAGTCTGAGCTGCATTTCCAGACTTATCTTTGTTGCCCACAGAACGGGGAAACTCCCAAGTATAAAAAAAACACAGGACGCCAGGCAGTAGGTCTGCTTGGTGAAGCCAGCAGCCTGGGCGGTGGTGGCCAGCCCTACCCAGCAGTCCCCACAAGGCGCACTTGTCCAGGTGCCCTGTTGAACTGGCAACTTGAGACTTGAGAGGGCTGGACTTCAGACTGAACGAGACTTGGACGGTGGGCCAGCCCAGGGGATTGGAGGGACAGTGCGTTTGGGATACCCAGTGGGACGAACAAAACCGCAATTTCAAACTATCCCGAGCAGACGGTCTGAGACACTCTGTGGGGGAGGGGCGTCCACCACTACCGAGGCAACCTGCCCCAACTGAGATACACGCCCACTGCTGACGCAGCCAGTCGTTGCCGAGGCAACCCATCCCTACTGAGATACACGCCCACTGCTGACGCAGCCAGCCGTTGCCGAGGCAACCCGTCCCTACTGAGATACATGCCCACTGCTGATGCAGTCTGCCGTTGCTGAGGCAACATGCTACAATGAAGAGACTCCGCCGCAGGGCATGGCAGAGACCACAGCAGAGCCTGCAGGAACAGGGCGAATCACACAACAGCAGGGCGGAGACTCGGCAGGCAAACAGTGGCTAGTCTGCCTCCTAGCTGGGCAGGACACCTCAACGGACATCGAAAAATAAAGCCCGAAACCCCCAACACAGAGCATTTGAGAAAAAAAATTTTTTTCATGAGCTCTGTTGCAGCAGAATCAAACATAGCAGCCTAACAGCCCTGAATGAACAACAGAGCTCACAGCTCAGCAATTGCACTCCTAAAAAGTACAGACTGTCTCCTCAAGCAGCTCCCTGACCCCTCTATATCCAAAAGACTGACATTTGGCAGGCATCATCCTGGGACAAAGATAGCAGAAAAAGAAACGGGTAGCATCCCTCACTGTGCCACAGCTGCTAGAGGTGCATCCCAGACAAGCAGGGCCTGGAGTGGACCTCAGCAGTCGTACAGCGAAGGAACTAGACTGGTAGAAGGAAAACCAAGTAACAGAAATACTTCATCATCAACAATCTGGGTGTCCAGTCAGAGACTCAATCGAAAAGTCAGCAACTACACAGACGACAAGCAGATAAACCCACAAAGATGGGAAGAAACCAGTGAAAAAAGGAGGAAAACACCTGAAACCAGAACACCTTGCCTCCTAGAAAGGACCAAAACTCCTCACCAGCAAGGGAACAAAGCTGGATGGAGAATGACTGTGACGAAATGACAGATTTAGACTTCAGAAGGTGGATAATGAGAAACTTTTGTGAGCTAAAAGAACATGTATTAAATCAATGCAAAGAAACTAAGGAACTTAAAAAAAGATATGAGGAAATGATAACAAGAATGGATAACTTAGAGAGGAATATGAATGAATTAAAGGAGCTGAAAAACACAATACGAGAACTTCGCGAAGCATGCACAAGTTTCAATAGCCGAATTGACCAAGCAGAAGAAAGAATATCTGAAGTTGAAGACCAACTCAATGAAATAAAACGAGAAACCAAGATTAGAGAAAAAAGCGCAAAAAGGAATGAACAAAGTCTCCAAGAAATGTGGGACTATGTGAAAAGACCTAACCTACGTTTGATAGGTGTACCAGAAGGGGACGAAGAGAATGAATCCAAGCTGGAAAATACTCTTCAGGACATCATCCAGGAAAACTTCCCCCACCTAGCAAGACAGGCCAACAATCAAATGCAGGAAATACAGAGAACACCACAAAGATATTCCGCAAGAAGAGCAACCCCAAGGCACATAATCGTCAGATTCAACAAGGTTGAAATAAAGGAGAAAATACTAAGGGCAGCCAGAGACAAAGGTCGGGTCACCCACAAAGGGAAGCCCATCAGACTCACAGCAGATCTCTCGGCAGAAACACTACAAGCCAGAAGAGAGTGGGGGCCAATATTCAACATTATTAAAGAAAAGAACTTTCAACCCAGAGTTTCATATCCAGCCAAACTGAGCTTCAGAAGTGAAGGAAAAATAAAATCCTTTGAGAACAAGCAAGTACTCAGAGATTTTGTCACTACCAGGCCTGCTTTACAAGAGCTCCTAAAAGAGGCACTACACATAGAAAGGAACAACCAGTACCAGCCATTCCAAAATCACACTAAATGCTAAAAAGCATCAACATAATGAAGAATCTACAACAACTAACAGGCAAAACAGCCACTTAGCATCAAAATGGCAGTATCAAATTCACGCATAACAATATTAACCCTAAATGTAAATGGACTAAATGCACCAATCAAAAGACACAGACTGGCAAATTGGATAAAAATCCAAAACCCATCAGTGTGCTGTATCCAGGAAACCCATCTCACATGCAAGGATACACAAAGGCTCAAAATAAAGGGATGGAGGAAGATTTACCAAGCAAATGGAGAGCAAAAAAAAGCAGGAGTTGCAATTCTCATCTCTGATAAAATAGACTTTAAAGCAACAAAGATTAAAAGAGACAAAGAAGGACATTACATAATGGTAAAAGGATCGATAAAACAAGAAGAGCTAACGATCCTGAACATATATGGACCCAATGCAGGAGCACCCAGATACATAAGGCAAGTTCTTAATGACTTACAAAGAGACTTAGACTCCCACACAATAATAGTGGGAGACTTTAACACTCCAGTGTCAATATTAGACAGATCAACCAGACAGAAAATCAACAAGGATATCCAGGGCTTGAACTCAGACCTGGAGCAAGCAAACCTGATAGACATTTACAGAACTCTCCACCCCAAATCCACAGAATATACATTCTTCTCAGCACCACATCACACCTACTCAAAAATTGACCACATAATTGGAAGTAAAGCACTGCTCAACAAATGCAAAACAACTGAAATCATGACAAACAGCCTCTCAGACCATAGTGCAATCAAGTTAGAACTCAGAATACGGAAACCAACCCAGAACCGCACAGCTTCATGGAAACTGAACAACTGGCTCTTGAATGTTGACTGGGTAAACAATGAAATGACGTCAGAAATAAAGAAGTTCTTCGAAACTAATGAGAATGAAGACACAACATGCCAGAATCTCTGGGACACATTTAAAGCAGTCTCTAGAGGAAAATATATAGCAATAAGTGCCCATATGAGGAGAATGGAAGGATCCAAAATTGACACCCTATCGTCAAAATTGAAAGAGCTAGAGGAGCAAGATAAAAAAAAAACTCAAACCCAGCAGAAAACAAGAAATAACTAAGATCAGAGCAGAACTGAAGGAGATTGAGACACGAAAAACCCTTCAAAAAATCAATAAATCCAAAATCTGGTTTTTTGAAAAGATCAACAAAATAGACTGACCACTAGCCAGATTGATTAAAAATAAAAGAGAGAACAACCAAATAGATGCAATAAAAAATGATAAAGGGAAAATCACCACAGATTCCACAGAAATTCAAACCATCATCAGAGAATATTACAAACAACTCTATGCACATAAACTAGTAAACCTGGAAGAAATGGATAAATTCCTGGACTCCTGTGTCCTCCCAAGCCTAAACCAGGAGGAAGCTGAAACTATGAATAGACCAATAACAAGGTCAGAAGTCGAGGCAGCAATTAAGAGCCTACCACACAAAAAAAGCCCAGGTCCAGACGGGTTCACATCTGAATTCTACCAGACACACAAAGAGGCTGGTACCATTCCTTCTAAAACTATTTCAAACAATCCAAAAAGTGGGAATACTTCCCAAATCATTTTACGAGACCAACATCATTCTGATACCAAAACCCGGCAGAGACCCAACGAGAAAAGAAAACTTCAGGTCAATATCCATGATGAACATAGATGCAAAAATCTTCAATAAAATATTGGCAAGCCGATTGCAACAGCACATCAAAAAACTTATTCACCATGATCAAGTAGGATTCATCCCGGGGATGCAAGGCTGGTTCAACATACGCAAGTCTATAAACATAATTCACCACATAAACAGAACCAAAAACAAAAACCACATGATTATCTCAATTGACGCAGAGAAGGCATTTGACAAAATTCAACAGCCCTTTATGCTAAAAACCCTCAATAAACTCGGTATCTATGGAACGTATCTCAAAGTAATAAAAGCTATTTATGACAAACCAACAGCCAATATAATACTGAATGGGCAAAAACTGGAAGCATTCCCTTTGAAATCTGGCACTAGACAAGGATGCCCTCTTTCACCACTCCTATTCAATATAGTTCTGGAAGTTCTAGCCAGAGCAATCAGGCAAGAAAAAGAAATAAAGGGTATTCAAATAGGAAAGGTGGAAGCCAAATTGTCTCTATTTGCAGACGACATGATAGTATACCTAGAAGACCCCATCGCCTCAGCCCCAAAATTCCTGAAACTGATAAGCAACTTCAGCAAAGTCCCAGGATATAAAATCAATGTGCAAAAATCACAAGCATTCCTATACACCAATAACAGACTTAAAGAGAGCCAAATCAAGAACGAACTGCCATCCACAATTGCTACAAAAAGTATAAAATACCTTGGAATACAACTCACAAGGAACGTAAGGGACCTCTTCAAGGAGAACTACAAACCACTGCTCAACGAAATCAGGGAGGACACAAACAGATGGAGAAACATTCCATGTTCATGGTTAGGAAGAATTACTATCGTGAAAATGGCTATACTGCCCAAAGTAATTTACAGAATCAATGCTATTCCCATCAAGCTACCATTGACTTTCTTCACAAAACTGGAAAAAACCACCATGAACTTCATATGGAACCAAAAGTGAGCCCGCATAGCCAAGTCAATTCTAAGCAAAAAGAACACAGCGGGGGGGCATCACACTACCGGATTTCAAACTATACTACAAGGCTACAGTAATCAAAACAGCATGGTACTGGTACCAAAACAGAGATATAGACCAATGGAACAAAACAGAGGCATCAGAGGCAACACAACATATCTACAACTATACAATCTTTGATAAACCTGACAAAAACAAGCAATGGGGAAAGGATTCCATGTTTAACAAATGGTGTTGGGAAAACCGGCTAGCCATGTGCAGAAAGCAGAAACTGGACCCCTTCCTGACACCTTACACTAACATTAACTCCAGATGGATTAAAGACTTAAACATAAGACCTGGCACCATAAAAACCCTAGAAGGAAATCTAGGCAAAACTATCCAGGACATAGGAGTAGGCAAGGACTTCATGAACAAAACACCAAAAGCATTGGCAACAAAAGCCAAAATAGACAAATGGGACCTAATCAAACTTCACAGCTTCTGCACGGCCAAAGAAACAGTCACTAGAGTGGATCGTCAACCAACAGAATGGGAAAAAATTTTTGCGGTTTACCCATCTGACAAAGGGCTGATATCCAGAATTTACAAAGAACTCAAACGGATTTACAGGAAAAAAACAAACAAGCCCATTCAAAAGTGGGCAAAGGATATGAACAGACACTTTACGAAAGAAGACATATATGAGGCCAACAATCATATGAAAAAATGCTCATCGTCACTGGTCATCAGAGAGATGCAAATCAAAACCACATTGAGATACCATCTCACGCCAGTTAGAATGGCGATCATTAAAAAATCTGGAGACAACAGATGCTGGAGAGGATGTGGAGAAAAAGGAACACTTTTACACCATTGGTGGGAGTGTATATTAGTTCAACCATTGTGGAAGACAGTGTGGTGATTCCTCAAGGCCTTAGAAATAGAAATTCCATTTGACCCAGCAATCCCATTACTGGGTATATATCCAAAAGACTATAAATCATTCTACTATAAGGACACATGTACACGAATGTTCATTGCAGCACTGTTTACAATAGCAAAGACCTGGAATCAACCCAAATGCCCATTGATAATAGACTGGATTGGAAAAATGTGGCACATATACACCATGGAATATTATTCAGCAATCAGAAATGATGAGTTCGTGTCGTTTGTAGGGACATGGATGAATCTGGAGAACGTCATCCTCAGCAAACTGACACAAGAACAGAAAATGAAACACCGCATATTCTCACTCATAGGCGGGTGATGAAAAATGAGAACACATGGACACAGAAAGGGGAGTACTAAACACTGGGGTCTATTGGGGGCAAAGGGGAGGGCCAGTGGGAGGGGGAGGTGGGGAGGGATAGCCTGGGCAGAAATGCCAAATGTGGGTGAAGCGGAGAAGGAAAGAAAAGCACACTGCCATGTGTGTTCCTATGCAACTGTCTTGCATGCTCTGCTCATGTACCCCAAAACCTAAAATCCAATGAAAAATTAAAAAAAAAAAAAGAAAGAAAACTTACTAATGAGGATACAATTAAAATCGGTTTCAAGACACCAGCATCCAGGAAATAAAGTGTTTTTAGAAAGAAAAAATGGTATCTGGGATTTTTGGGTTAACGTGTTCAAATACCAATTATTTGAACAATGTTCTTTTTGTTTTAGTCTTCTTAAAAGAATGCTATAAACTCTTCTGATCTAAGATGTAATGACATACAGAGAAGGCAGGCAAATATCTATGAAATGCAGTTATAAAACAAGGGTTTGGGTTGTTGAAAGTGTTATACTTACCATTCTATGAAATTAGAATTTTTGATATATATGATGACTTAGTGTGATGTGTCAGATGCTTTCTAGCAGCAGCAGAAATATTTTCTTGGGAGAAGGAATGAAAGCTTATATGAAACCCTGAATATATAAGATACATAAGAGAACTGTTTCAGTTGAATCCAGAACTTGCTCCTCCTACATCCCCACTTTGTAGCTCCTTTGTCTCTACATACCATCCAAGAAGCACATTTTTGGAACTCTTGGGCTCTGTACAGTTTGTAAACTGTTGCCCCATCGAGGAAATTTAAGAGAAGCATTCTCTAGCATGAAAGTGGACCAATTTTCCTCCCTGAAAAGACAACGGAGACAACTTCAGTCACCCTCTTGGCCCCTGAACTTTGTTTATTCAATAGCAGTGGTAATGGCTGAAATATCGGCTCAATTTTTAAACATTTCATTTGTTTAATCTTTAGCTTTGATGCTGGGGGATTCGTAGGAAATGTGTTGCTTGTTTTTTCAAAAATCCCAGTAGACAACAGGTGAAAAGTGTAAACATGGGACTCAGAACTTGTAATTAGCCTAATATGCAAGAACAGCAGAAGATGCACCATATCCATCTCCTGGTCCTGAAAACATCTCTGCTAGATTTTATTTTGTTTTTCTTTTCTATCTTTTCTTTTTCTTTCTTTTTTTATTTCATGAAAATGATTAGTTCCAATGTCTAACAAAGTATTCCATACACAGGAGTTATTCAATAAATAGTTGAGACTTAAGAGTAATTTGTAGAATTGTTAGACTTTTGAGACAGACACTATATACAACTCAATTTTATCTCACAATTTAGCAGAGCAGTCGTGTTTTGGGAATTTGTATAGAAGAAAGCAATGAAGAAGTCTCATGATTCAGGCTGCAATCTTGGCTTAGAACAAATGAGTTGGGATCACATTAAAGCCCGGAGAGGCTAAATTATTTGCCCAAATTCCTCTTTTATAAAATGAGGAGGTTCAATCAGATGATCTTGTGCTGTTTCAACTAGAGCATTTGAAAAGCATCCATGAACTATGTTATTGCCAATTGTACTACTGGCTATAATACACATAGGTGAACTCAGCTGGAGAGACCAACCTGTGATTTGTGCTTCCCTACTCCTCAATCTAATCATTAGACTTTCTTTCCAGCCATACCAGCCTAAATTAGGTGCTGTAAACTTTTCCTTTGTGTTACAGTCTTGCCCAGTTAAAAAGTGAGGCTAGGCACAGTGGGTCAGGCCTGTAATCCCAGCACTTTGGGAGGCTGAGGAGGGAGGATCACTTGAGGTCAGGAGTTCAAGACTAGCCCGCCAACATGGTGAAACCCTGTTTCTACTAAAAAATCTGAAAATTGGCAGGATGTGCGGGTGGGTGCCTGTAATCCCAGCAACTAAGGAGGCTCAGGCACGAGAATCACTTGAACCCAGGAGGCGAAGGTTGCAGTGAGCTGAGATAGCACCACTGCACTCCAACCAGGGTGACCGAGGGAGATTCCATCTCAGAAAGGAAAAATAAAAGTGAGATTTCATTCTCTGGTTCCTGAAACACAGTAGATCAGAACATTTATTGTTTGGCTTTTTAGGCTTGGTGATTAGCAGTTGTGTTCCTGCTAAACAGTCCATGGTTTAATTCTGCACATCAGAATGGCTTATTGACTTATTTGCGAGTTAGGAATATATTTTTATGGCATCACTTGTATCTTCAAAAATATGTATTATGATAATAAAATGAACCACATTTGTCACTTTTTAACACCATAATTATCTCTATAAAGTAGCTAGTTAGAATGTAGTGCTTTCATCCATGGTATCCTATCTTAGCTATAGATTACTTTCATTTTTAAATCTTCCTGACTCAGAACCTCCTGTAGTGTTTGCATTTCTCCCTAATATTACAGCTATTTTCTCTTGTTTCATTTCTTTCTGCTTAAGTGTACCGTAAATTTGAAAAGGCACATAAGTCCAGTTGCAGACACTTAGTTGAGACGTTGCTGTGAACGACATGTATCTAATTGTGAAGGTTCCCTTTATGGATTGTATTCAAACTTCAGTGTCAATAAAAGTTGCCACAGATGTTTGTTAAAATATTAATACATATTTTAGGCCTGGTCCCCAGAGTTTCTGAATAGATCTGGGATATGTCAGAGTTTCAGAAATCTGCATTTCTATCAACAACCTCAGCTGATTCTGATGCAAGAGAAGATCATACCACACCATAATGTCATTTAATGGCTCTTTCGGTGAGAATGTGATGCTGTGTGGCCAGAAACCAATACTGCATATTCCTCATATGGCTCAGTTTCCTCCCTTATCCTTGGGTGTTGAATTGTGCTGTTTCTCTTCAGATAGAAATTTTTTTGGCTTTCATAGAAAAGGCATCACTTCAGAAAAAGCACTCTTCTTTTTCTTAGGTGATTTCTATGTGTGCTAAAACTTGAGAACCACTTCTGGAAGGAAATATCACAATTAGATTCAAACCTTTAAGAAAGTTCTCTAACCAAATACCTGTACTAAAAATGTGTAGACTTTATTAATTTGTTCCTTCCAACTTTTAATTTCAAGGGGTACATGTGTATGTTTGTTACATGGGTAAATTCTGTGTCACTGGGGTTTGGTGTACAAACTATTTCATCACTCAGGTAGTGAGCATAGTACTTGATAAGGTAGTATTTTAATCTTTATCTTCCCCCCATCTCTACCCTCAAGTAGGCCCTGGTCTCTTTGTGTCCATGTATTAGCTCCTCCTTATAAGTGAGGACATGTTCAATATTTGTGTCCAGTGTTTAGCTCCCACTTATGAGTGAGAACACGTGGTATTTAGTTTTCTGTTTCTGCAATAATTTGTTTAGGGTAATGGCCTCTGGCTACATTGGACACAACTGCTGCAAAGGACATGATTTCATTCTTTTTTTGGCTGTGTAATATTTCATGGTATATATGTATCACATTTTATCCAGTCCACCATTGATCAGCATCTGGGTTGATTCCTTGTCTTTGCTGTTGTGAATAGTGCTATAATGAACGTGCAAGTGTATGTGTGTCT
Organism: Callithrix jacchus; assembly: GCF_049354715.1. Lineage (NCBI taxonomy): Eukaryota > Metazoa > Chordata > Mammalia > Primates > Cebidae > Callithrix > Callithrix jacchus. The sequence continues at coordinate 84,966,588 of NC_133502.1, forward strand.
TTGTGATAGGCTATTCTGATCCGACCTACCCTCTGCGGGAAGACTGAGCTCGTTGGGAAAGAAACTGGACCGCAGGTTAGAAGGAAGTCTTAAGTTCAGGCTTTATTGAGAGAAAAGAGCCTCCGGGCAGGCCAGCCGGGATGAAAAGGAAAAATGGCCACCCCGCTCAGAGGGGCAGGGTTCTTTTATAGGGGGCTGAAGGGCCGAGGGAGTTTGGAAGCTGAGAGCCAAGGTGGTGGGCAACTGTTGGTCAGTTTGAACTGCTGGGCGGGAAGCCGGGCGGCGGTAGCCAGGCGGCAGGGAGCTGGGGAGAGCTGATGAGGCAGAAACCGGGCGGCGGGAAGCTGGGGAGTGCTGATGAGGCAGAAGCGGCGGGAGGTGGCTGCGGCGGGGCGGGAGGGCTAGGGCGGTATGTAGAGTGAGAGATAAGGGAGCCTCTTTGTGGGGGAGGGAAAAAGAGAGAGAGCTTTCACGGTAGGGGCAGAGTTTTCCAAACATATTCCTTTGGGTATATACCCAATAATGGGATTGCTGGGTCAAATGATAGTTCTCTTTTAAGTTCTTTGGAAAATTACCAGACTATTTTCACAGTCGCTGAACTAATTTACTTCCCCACCAACAGTGTATAAGCATTTTTCTTTCTCAGCAGCTTCATCAGCATTTGTTATTTTTTGACTTTTTTTTATTGCATTGCATTTTAGGTTTTGGTATTTTTGATTTTTTGATAATAGCCATTCTGACTGGTATGAGATGGTGTCTCATTGTGGTTTTGATTTGCATTTCTACAATGATTAGTGATGTTGGGCATATTTTTATATGTTTGTTGGCCACTTGTATGTCTTCTTTTGAGAAGTGTCTGTTCATAACTTTTGCCCATTTAAAATAGTGTTACTCGTTGTTGTATGTTGATGTAAGTTTTTCATTGATATGGATATTTGACCTTTGTTAAATGGTTTGTGAATATTTTCTCCAATTCTGTAGGTTGTCTGATAGTTTCTTTTGCTGTGCAGATGCTCTTTAGTTCAATTAGGTCCCACTTGTCTATTTTTGTTGCAATTTCTTTTGGAGTCTTCATGAAATCTTTGCCAGGGCCTATGTCCAGAATGGTATTTCCTATGTTTTCCTCTAGAGTTTTTATAGTTTTAGGTCTACAGCTAAGCATTGGTCCATTTTGAGTTGATTGCATATATGGAGAAAGGAAGAGACCTAGTTTCAGTCTTCTGCATATGGATAACCAATTATCCTAGCACCATTTACTGAATAGGGAGTTGTTTCCCCATTGCTTGTTGTTATTGACTTTGTTGAAGACCAGACGGTTGTAGGTATGTGGCTCTATTTCTGGTTCTCTGATCTGTTCTATTGGTCTATATGTCTGTTTGTTTTTTGTACTAGTACTATGCTGCATTAGTTACTGTAGCCTTGTAGTATGGTTTGAAGTTGAGTAGTGTGATGCCTTCAGCTTTGTTCTTTTTGCTTAGGGTTTCTTTGGTAGTTGTTTCAAATTACTGATTCAATTTCACAACTCATTACTCATCTGTTTGGGTCTTCAGTTTCCTCCTGGTTCAATCTTGGGAGGTTGACATGGTTTAAATTTGTGTCCCTGCCCAAATCTCATGTCAAATTGTAATCCCCAGTGTGGAAGGAGGAACCTGCTAGAAGGTAATTGGATCATGGAAAGGAACTTTGTTTTGGCTGTTTCCATAATAGTGAGGTGTCATGAGATCTGATTGTTTAAAAGTATGTGACACCTCCTGCTTCACACATGTAGAATGTGCCTGCTTCCTCTTTGCCTTTTGCTGCAATTGTAAGTTTGCTGAGGCCTCCCTAGCCATGTTTCCTGTATAGCTTATAAAACTGTGAGTCAATCAAGAGTTTTTTTTTTTTTTTTTTTTTAAATACCCAGTCTCAGGGAGATATTTATAGCAATGCAAGAATGAACTGATACAGAAAACTAGTACTGGGAACTGGGCATGGCTATAAAGATACCTGAAAATGTGGAAGTGGCTTTGGAACTGGGTAACGTATAGAAGTTGGAACAGTTTAGAGGACTCAGAAGACAGAAAGATAGAAAATTCGGAACTTCCTAGGGACTTATTATTAAATTGCTATGACCAAAATGCTGATAGTAATATAGACAATGAAGTCCAGGTAGAGTTGTTCTCAGAAGGAGAGAAGGAATTTATTGGGAACTAAAATAAAGATCACTCTTGATGTACCTTTTGTAAAGGGACTGGCAGCTTTGTAACCCTGCTCTAAGGATCTGTGGAACTTTGAACTTGAGAGAGATGATTTAATGTATCTGGTGGAAAATATTTCTAAGTAGCCAAGTGTTTAAGATGTAGCCTGGCCACTTCTAACAGCATATGGTCATGTATGTGAGCAAAGAGATAACCTGAAATTTGAACTTATATTTAAAAGGGAAGTAGAACATAAAATTTTGGAAAATTTGCAGCCTGATCATATGGAAGAAAAGAAAAACACTTTTTTTTTCTGGGGAAGAATTGAAGTAAGCTGCAGAAATTTGCATAATTAAAGAGGAACTGAATGTTAGTAGCCATGACAATGGGGAAAATGCTTTGAAGACATTTCAGAGATTTTTGTGGCAGCCCTCCCATCACAGGCCCAGTGGCCTAAGAGGGAAGAATTGCTTCAAGGGCTGGGCCCAGGACCCAGATGTCCTGCACAACCTTGGGATACTGCTCCTTGAATCTTAGCCACTTCAGCTCTAGCCATGGCTCAAAGGGCTCCAGATGCATCTCACGCCACTGATCCAGAGGGTGTGCTGCTTAGTCTGCAGGTATGTGGAGGGCAAGAGTTGAGGCTTGGGAGCCTCTGCCTACATTTCAGAGGCTTTGTGGATACACCTGGTGTTCCAGATGGAAGTGTGCTGCAGGGGCAGAGCCCTCATGGAGAACTTCTACTAGGGCTGTATACAGGTAGAGAAATGTGGAGCTGGAGCCCCCACACAGAGTCTCCACTGGGGCACTGTCTAGTAGAGCTGTGAGAGGAGGAACACTGTCGTCCAGACCCTAGAATAGTAGATAGACCAATAACTTGCACCATGTGCTTGGAAAACCTGCAGGCACTCAGTGCCAGCTTGTGAAAGCAGCCAAGCGGGCTGTAACCTGCAGAGTCACAGGGTTGGAACTTCTCAAGGCCTTTGGAGCCTGCCCTTTGCATCATTGTGGCCTGGATGTGAGAATGAAATCAGAGGAGATTATTTTGGAGCTTTAAGATTTAATGACTGCCCTGCTAGGTATCAGACTTGCCTGGGTCCTCTAACCTTTCTGTTTTAGCTGATTTCTTCCTTTTGGAATAGGTGAAGTTACTTTATGACTGTAATCCCACTGTGTCTTGGCAGTAACAAACTAGTTTTTGATTTCACAGGCGTATAGATGGAAGGGACTTGCCTTGATTCAGATGAGACCTTGGACTGTGGACTTTAGAGTTAATGCTGAAATGAGTTAAGACTTGGATTGCTGAGAAGGGTTGATTGTATCTTGCAATGTGAGAAGGACTTGAGATTTGGGAGGGGCTGGGGTGGAATGATACAGATTGGCTCTGTGTTCCTGCCCACATCACATGTTGAATTATAATCCCCAATGCTTGAGGGAAGGGCCTGGTGGGAGGTGATTGGATCATGGGAATGAACTTTTCCCTTGCTGTTCTTGTCATAGTTGAGTTCTCATGATATCTGGTTGTTTAAAAGTATGTGGAATGTCCCTACCTTTCTTCCTTCCTCCTGCTTTATACGTGACGTGTAGAACATGCATGCTTTCCCTTCACCTTTTGCCACAATTGTACGTTTCCTGAGGCCTTTCCAGCCATGCTTCCTATACAGCCTGTTTTCTCTATAAATTACCTGGTCTTAGGTAGTTCTTTATAGCAATGTGAAAATGGATAGAATACAGAAGTTGTGTGTTTCCAGGAGTTTATTTACTTCTAAATTTTCTAATTTATGTGCATAGAGGTATTCATAACAGTCTCTGAAGATTTTTGGGTTTCTCTGGGATTGGTGATAATGTCCCTTTTGCCATTTCTGATTTTGTTTACTTGGATTTTCTCTGTTTTAATTAGTCTAGCCAGAAGTTTCAATCTCATTTATCCTTACAAGAAACAAATGTTTGGTTTTGCTTTTGTTGATCTTTTGTATGATTTTTGGCATCTCAATTTCATTTAGTTTAGCTCTGATTTTGTTTTTCTTCTAGCTTTGGGATCAGTTTGCTATCATTTTTTTATAGATCCTCTAGGTGTGATGTTAGGTTATTAATTTGAGATCTTTCTAACTTTTTCATGTCAACATTTAGTACTATAAACTTTCTTCTTAGAACTGCTTCAGTTGTGTCCCAGAGATTCTAGTGTGTTGTATCTGTTTTCATTAGATTCAAAAAAATTTCTGGATTTCTGCCTTTATTTCATTGTTTACCCAAAGCTCATTTAGAAGTATATCATTTAATTTTCATGTAGTTGTATGGTTTTGAGAGGTCTTGGGATTTATTTCCATTATTGTGCTGTGGTCCAAGCATATGGTTGGTATAATTTCAGTTTTTCTTGAATTTATTGACAATCGCTTTATGGTCAAACATGGTTGATTTTAGAGTAAATGCCATATGCAGATCAGCAGAATGTATATTCTGTTGTTGGGTGGGGTATTCTATAGATATGTTATGTCCATTTGGTCATGTGTTAAGTTTAAGTCCTGAATGTGTTTGTTAGTTGTCTGTCTCCATTGCTGTAATAATGTCCATGGGATGTTGAAGTCTCCTACTATTATTGTGTGCTTATTTATATCTCTTTGTAAGTTTCTAAGAACTTGTTTTATGAATCTGGGTGCTCCAATGTTGGGTACATATATATGTAGGAGCATTAAAGTTTTCCTGTTTAATTAAACCCTTTATTATTATGTAATGCCCTTCTTTGTCCTTTTTGATCATTGTTAATTTTTAAAGTCTTTTTTGTCTGAAATAAGAATAGCAACCCAAACTCTTTTTTTGTTTGTATCTTTGCTTGATAGATCTTTCTTCATTTCTTTACTGTGGGTGTATAGGTGTCACTGCATATGAGATGGGTCACTTGAATGCAGTGGTCTTTGGTTCGGTCTTGCTCCTTTATACTGCTTGGCGCTCTGTCCCTTTTAAGGAGGTGTTTAGCCTGTTCATGTTCAAGGTTAATATTGATATGTGGGGATTTGATCCTGTCATTGTGGTGTTAACCGGTTGTTATGTAGATCTGATCATGTAGTTTTTTTATAGTGTCAATGGTCTATGTACTGAAGTGTGTTTTTGTGGTAGCCAGTAATGGTTTTTTATTTCCATGTTTAACACTCAGTTAAGAAGCTCTTTTAAGGCAGGTGTAGCAGTAATGAATTTCCTTGTCTGAAAAGGATTTTATTGATCCTTTGCTTATGAAGCTTAGTTTGGCTAGATTTAAAATTTTTGATTGGAATTTTTTATTTTTTTAAGGGTGCTGAATGTAAGATCCAATCTGTTCTGGCTCATAAGATTTCTGTTGAAAGGTCTGCTTGTTAGCTTGATGGAGTTGCCTTTGTATGTGATCTGCACCTTCTTTCTAGCTGCCTTTAATGTTTTTTGTTTTGCATTGATCTTATAGAATCTGACTATGTGTCTTGAGGGTGGTCTTCTTTCACAGTATCTTGCAGAGGTTCTATGAATTTTCTGAATTTGGATGTTGACTTCTTTAGTGAGGTTAGCAACATTTTCATGGACAGTATACTGAAAGATATTTTCCAAGTTGGTTTCTTTCTCTCCTTCCCTTTCAGGGACACTAATGGGTTGTTGTTTTGGTCTCTTTACATAATCCAATATTTCTCAGAGGTTTTGTTCAAGTTTAAAAAAATCTTGAAAAATTTTTTTTCTGAGTTCATTTGAAAAACTGACCTTCAAGTTCTGAGATTGAGCTTGACTTTGCCTATTCTGTTGTTAATCCTTTTAATTGTATTATGCAATTCTTGTAGTGAGTTTTCAGCTCTATTGGATCAGTTTTCTTCTTTCTTAAAATGGCTATTTTCAAGTCTTGAATCCTTTTATTGGATTCCTTAGATACCTCAAGTTGGATTTCAACTCTCTCTTGAATTACAATCATGATTGCCATCTAGATTCTGATTTCTACATCTGTCATTTCTACTCTTACTGTCTGATTAAGAAGCATTCCTGGGGACATAGTGCCATCTTTTAGAGGTAAAAAAAACTCTGCCTCTTAGAGTGGACAGAATTCTTGCACTAGTTCTTCCTCATTTTTGTGGGCTTATGTTCCTTTATTTCTTGAAGTTGCTGTCCTTTGGATGGGGCTTTTTGCTTTTATGTTCTCCAGTGTGCTTGAGGGTTTGACTCTAGTGTAAGTTGGGTTTAGTTGACTGGCTTTGTTTTTGGATAATTTCAGAAGTCAAGGCTTAGCTCAGCTCTTCTTCATTGCATGCTCTACTCACAGGGGACTGAGACCAGATGCAAAACTTTGTTATCTGATTTCTTGAGGTTAAACACTTGCTGTTTGGAGGGTTCAACGTGTTCCTGGCTTGCTGGCAACAACACTCTGATGGTGAGGGTTCCCAGGGAAAGCACTTCATCTGGGCAGGGGCAGTAACAGTAGGGTCTGTGCACGTGGTGTCCATGGTGCTGTAGTAGCAGCAAAGTCCTTGTATGTACTGGCAAAGCAGCAGGGGAGACTGTATGTGCTGGTGGAGCCTGTCTGTAAAGGCCCTCTGATGTTAGCTGATGGTGGTGGCCACTGGGAATTACCCTATTTGGGCATCTCAGTCTGCTGAGCCAGTGGGTGCAGCCAGGCAAGCCCTGAGAGAGGCTGGCAGACAGGGTAGTGCTGAAATCAGACTGGCTCTGTGTCATGGGCAAGATAGTCCTGTTCTGTCTGGGTGTGACAGTCAACAAAGGCAAGAGCCCCCTGTGGGAGTGTGGCAAGCCTTGGGGTATGGGCATCCATGGCTGTACTTCCCTGCAGCCATTCCTATGCCAACCCCTGGCTTTATACAGGGTGAAGTCCTGTCTCTGTGACCTCTCCAAGCAGCTCTCCATGCCAGTTCAAATGTCCTTGGGGGTCATGGGGTCTCCTGCAGCTCAAATTCTGGAGGTAGGTGGTAAGAGTAGGCTATTCATCACTGATTTAACTTACCTCTCTCCAGGAGCTGCTGAGGGCCAGAAATAAGTCATGATGCTCAGCAACCCTGTCTGGGGTTCCCAGCTTTCTTCCCCTTCAGTCCAGAATCTGCATCCTCCCTCCATTTACTCTCAATGCTTTCCTTTAGAAAATCTGCTCAGAGTGTGCTCATATTCTTGATGGTTCTGGTTTCTTGGTGGGAGAAGGTGTTTGTGGCTGTGTCTCATCAGCCATCATGGCTCCTCTCTCCTAGATTTTAGTGTTTGGGTCTGGCAGAGCAACACCCTAAACGCAACAATGATACAAGAATGAGTGGATGAGGTACTGTCAGGAAAGTAGAAGCATATAATATTCAATAAATTTATCCAAGGTTTAGTAAATACTTCTAAGTGCTTCATGCATTGAATGGTAACTTCATTCCTTGAAAATTACTTAACCTCCCTTCTGGGGCAGGTGCTCAGAATCATTCTCATTAGATTTCTTTACTCAAATGCCCCTCCTTACCTCTAACAATGGCCATGTGAACCCTTTAGAAAGAATTCAACTGTGGTTACAGGCCATTTTTGTCAGCATCTCCTAAAAGTGTGAGTTAAAAAAGAATGAAGATTTCTGAGTTCCACCTCAAGCAGTAAAACACAGAGGGTAAAGCTTGAGAAACGAGTCCATATTTCTACAAAGCTCTTGAGCTGATTTTTAAGTATGCTAAAGACTGAGGAAGCCATTTTTGAGAAGCTGCTGTAATGCAGAATTCTGTGCTTCTACAAAACAAAACTGAGGAGTGGGGAGGAAGAAGTGTCCAAAATCCTAGAAACTTCCAGAGGCTGAGGCTTAGAAGCAGCAGCTTCAAGCCCCACTCAACCCCTAACAGGCTGCATATACCTGGGTAAGTACCTGAATATAGGGTAGGCCCAAACAACCAGTGATTCTTAGAATTAGGAGCCTATTCTGTCCTGAAATGCTGCTCAAGTTTAAGAAACAGGACTTCTGTTGATAATAAACTGATCTTGGCTAATCTGACTGTTCAACAATATTCAGCTCCATTTGTTAAACTCCCTAAAAATTCTTCTATATGTTCATTCCCGCCACATTTTTTTATTATGGTTTAAAAAATTTTTGTAGGTACAGAGGAGGTGTATATATTTATGGGGCACATGAGATATTTTCATTCAGGCATGCAATGTGAAATAAGCACATCATGGAGAATTGAGTATTCATCCCCTCAAGCATTTATCCTTTGAATTACACTCCAATTACATTCTTTATTTAAAAAAATATAATTATTATTGACTATAAACATCCTATTGTGCTAGTAGTAGGTCTTATTCATTCTATTTTTTTTTGTACCCATTAGCCATTCCCACCTCACCACTAGCCCCCCACTATCCTTCCTGCTATCTGGTAACTAGCCTTCTACTCTCTGTCTTCATGAGTTCAGTTATTTTTACTTTTAGATTTCACAAATAAGTGAGAATATGTTATGTTTGTCTTTTTGTGACTGGCTTATTTCACTTTACATAATGATCTCCGGTTTCATTCATGTTGTTGCAAATGATTGGATCTCATTCTTTTTAGTGGAAGAATAATACTCTATTGTGTATATGTACCATGTTTTCTTTATTCAATCATCTGTTGATGGACACTTAGGTTGCTTCCAAATATTAGCTATTACAAACAGTACTGCAACAAATATAGGAGTGTAGATGTCTTTTTGATAACACTGATTTCCTTTCTTTTGGATACACCCAGCAGTGGAATTTCTGGATCACAGGGTAGCTTAATTTTTAGTTTTTTGAGGAAACTCCAAACTGTTCTTTATAGTGGTTGTACTAATTTATATTGATACCAACAGTGTACTGGGTTATCTTTTCTCCACATCCTCACCAGCATTTGTTATTGCCTATCTTAAAATAAAAGCCATTTTAACTGGGGTAGAGGATATCTCATTGTAGCTTTGATTTGCATTTCTCTAATGATCAATTATGTTGAGGACCTTTGCATATGCCTATTTCCCATTTGTATATCTTTTGAGAAATGTCTATTCAAATCTTCTGCCCATTTTTTTGATTGGATTATTAGATGTTTTCCTATAGAGTTGTATGAGCTTCTTATATATTCTGTTTATTAATCCTTTGTTAGATGGGTAGTTTGCAAATATTTTCTCCCATTTTGTGGGTTGTTTCACTTTATTGATTGTATCCTTTGCTCTGCAGAAGCTTTTTAACTTGATATGATCCCATCTGTCCATTTCTTTTGGTTGCCTGTGCTTATGGGATATTCTTGCTCAAGAAATCTTCACTCAGATCAGTGTACTAGAGACTTTCCCCAATGTTTTTTTGTAGTAGTTTCATAGTTTGAGGTCTTAGATTTAAGTCTTTTATCCATTTTGATTTAATTTTTGCATATGGCAAGAGATAGGGGTCTGGTTTCATTCTTTAACATATGGATATCCAGTCTTTTCAGCACCATTTGTTGAAGAGACTGCCTTTTCTCAGTGCATGTTGGCACCTTTGTCAAAAATGAATTCACTGAAGGTGTGTGAATTTGTTTCTGGATTTTCTGTTGTGTTCCATTGGACTATGTGTCTTTTTATGCCAGGACCATGCTGTTTTGGTTACTAAAGCTCTGTAGTATAATTTGAAATCAGGTAATGTGATTCCTTCAGTTTTGTTCTTTTTGCTTAGAATAGCTTTGATTATTCTAGGTTTTCTGTGGCTCCATATAGATTTTAGAATTGTTTTCTATTTCCGTCAAGAATGTCATTGGTATTTTGATAGGGATTGCATTTAATCTGTAGATTGCTTTGGATATTATGAACATTTAACTATTGATTTTTCCAATGTATGAATATGGAATATTTTTCTATTTTTTGGTGTTCTCTTTAATTTCTTTCAGTGTCTTATAGTGTTTATTATAGAGTTTTCACATTTTTCATTAATTTCTAGGTATTTAGTTTTATGTGTGGCTATTGCAAATGGGATTACTCTTTTGATTTCTTTTTCACAGTTTTTACTATTGGCATATAGTAGTTCTACTGATTTTTGTATGTTGATTTTGTATCCTGCAACTTTTCTGAATTTGTCGATCAGAGTTCTAATAGTTTTCTTGTGGAGTTTTTCAGTTTTTCCAAATATTAGATCATATAATCAGAAAACAAGGATAATTTATCTTTTTTTTTCTTTCCTATTTGGATGCCCTTAAATTTTTCTCTTGTCTGATTGCTCTAGCTAGGATTTCCAGTACTATGTTGACTAAGTGGTGACAGTGGCATCCTTTTCATGTTCCAGATCTTAGAGGAAAGGCTTTCATTTCTTTCCCCTTTCAGAATGATACTACTGGTGGGTCTGTTATACATGGCTTTTATTATGTTGAGGTATGTTCCTTCTATCTCCAGTTTTTTTCAGGATTTTTTTTTTTATCATGAAAGGATGTTGACTTTCTCAAACTATGTGATCAATTGAAATGATCATATAGTTTTCAACTTCTATTCTGTTATGATGTATCACATTGACAAATTTGCATATATTCTTGCATCCCAGGGATAAATCCCACTTGGTCATGGTGAATGATCTTTCTACTGTATTGTTTAATTCACTTTGCTACTATTTTCTTGGGTTTTGCAACAACATTTATCAGATATATTGGCCTGCAGTTTTCTTTTTGGTGTGTCTTTGTCTGGTTTTTATTTTGGGGTAATACTGGCCTCATAGACTGAGTTTGGGAGTACTCCCTCCTCCTTTATTTTTTAGAATAGTTTGAGTACGATTGGTATTAGTTCTTCTTTAAATGTTTAATAAAATTTGGCAGTGAAGCCATCAGGTCCCAACCTTTTCTTTACTGGGAGACTTTTTGTTATTACATCAGTCTTATTACTTGTTTCTGGTTTATTCAGGTTTTAGATTTCTTTTTGGTTCAATCTTGGTGGGTTTTATGTATCTCAGAATTTGTATGTTTATTCTAGATTTTCCAATTTGTTGGCATATATTTGCTCATAGTAGCCCCTAGTGATCCTTTGAATTTCTACAATATCAGTAATAATGTCTCCTTTTTCTGTTGTTGTTCTTTTTTTTTTTTTTTTTTTGAGACAGTCTTGCTCTGTCACCCAGGCTGGAGTGCAGTAGTGTGATCTCCGCTCACTGCAACCTCTGCCTCCTGGGTTCAAGCAATTCTTCTGCCTCAGCCTCTTGAGTGGTATTATAGGCACCCACCACCATGACAGGCTAATTTATTTTGGTATTTTTAGTAGGGGGGGTGGTTTATCATGTTGTCTAGGCTGGTCTTCAATTCCTTACCTCAAGTGATCCACCCACCTCAGCCTTCCAAAGGGCTGGGCTTACAGGGGTGAGCCACCATACCTGGCCAATGTCCCCCTTTTCATTTCTAATTTTATTTATTGGGATATTCTTTCTTAGTGTGGCTAAAGGTTTGTCAATTTTGTTTAACTTTTCAAAAATAGACTTTTGTTTCATTGATATTTTGTATTTTTCACTTCATTTATTTCAGCTCTGATCTTTATTTCTCCCAGTTTTGAGTTTGTTTTGCTTTTGCTTTTCTAGTTACTTAAGATGCATCATTAGATTGTTTAAGGTTTTCCTCTTTTTTGATGTAGGGACTTACAGCTATGAATTTCTCCCTGAGTACTGTTTTTGCTCTATCCCTTAGATTTTGGTGTGTTGTTTCTCCATAATCGTTTGTTTCAAGACATTCTTGTTTCCTTCTTAATGTCCTTCTTGACCCACTGGACATTCAGGAACAGAGTGTTTAATTTACACATATGTGTATACTTTCCAAAATTCCACTTGTCATTTCTGGTTTTATTCTATTGTGGCCAGAGAAGATGCTTGATACTATTTCAACTTTTTTTGAATATTTTAAGACTTATTTCATAACCTTACATTTTGTTGTCTTTGAGAATAATTTGTGTGCCGAGAAAAGGAATGTTTATTCTGGAGCTCTTGGATAAAATGTTCTATAAATATCTAATAGATCTATTTGTTCAATAGTGCAGATTGTTTGTTGTTTCTTTGATTTTCTATTTGGAAGGTCTGTCCAATACTGAAAGTGGGGTGTTGAAGTCTCCAGCTATTGTATTGGGATCTCTCTTTTTTTCTTTAGCTCCAATAGTAGTTCCAGTGTTTGATGTATACATATGTATAATTGTTACATTCTTTTGCTGAATCAATCCCTTTATTGTTATATATTCACCTTCTTGGTCTCTTTTTGTGTCTGCTTGCTCTCGACTCTATTTTTTTTTTCTCTGAAAAAAGTGTAGCAACTCCTGTTCTTTGGTTTCCATTGGCATGAAATATCTTTTCCTATTGTTTTATTTTCTGTCTATGTATGTCTTTGTAGTTGAAGTGTGTTTCTTGTAGCAACAGATCAATGGCTCTTGTTTTTCTTTATCTAATCAGCCACTCTGTCTTTCTATTGATGAGTTTAGTCCAGTTACATTCACTGTTGTTATTGAAAGTAAGGACTTACTCTTGCCATTTTGTTATCTGATTGATTTGTGGTCTCTTTTTCCTTGCTTCTTTCCTTCCTGTCTTGCTCTGGTGAAGGGGATTTTTTCTGGTGATTTTAATTTCTTTTTATTTTTAGGGTATCATACGTTTTTTAGATTGAGGCTATCATGAGGCTTGGAAATACTGTCTTATCCACTATTTTAACCTGATAACAATTTAACACTATTTACATAAACAGGCAATATTTTCTTTCATTCTTTTAGAAAGAAAACTAACAGTTCTCTCCCTTAACTTCACCCTTGTGCTTTTTAACATTTTCTTTCTGTTTATAACTTACTGTATTGAATATGTCTTAAAGTTGTAGTTTTTTCTTTTTTTTTCTTTCTCTGATGGAGTCTCAATCTTTAGCCCAGGCTGGAGTTCAGTGGTATGATCTCAACTCACTGAAACCTCTGCCTCCCAGGTTCAAGCAATTCTTCTGCCTCAGCCTCCTGAGTAGCTGGGACTTGAGGTGCAGACTACCATGCCCAATTAATTTTTGTATTTTTAGTAGAGATGGCATTTCACCACATTGGTCAGGCTAGTCTTGACCTCCTGGCCTTGGGTGATCCATCCACCTCGGCCTCTGAAATTGCTGGGATTACAGGCATGAGCCACCATGCCCAGGCAAGTTGTAGTTATTTTTGATTTGCTTCATTGTTTTGTCTTTCTACTTAGAATAAGAGCAGTTTATACACCACAGTTATAGTGTTATAATATTGTGTTTTTCTGTGTACTTACTATTACCAGTGAGTTTTATATCTTCAGGTGACTTATATATTGTTCATTAATATTTCTTTCTGATCAAAATACTCCCTTTAGTATTTCTTACAGGACAGGTCCTGTATTGATGAAATCCCTCAGCTTTTGTTTGTCTGGACAAGTCTGTATTTCTCTATGTTTGAAAAATATTTTTGCTGGATATACTATTCTAGGGTAAAGTTGTCTTCCTTCAGCACTTTAAACATATCATGCCACTCTCTCCTGGTCTGTTAGGTTCCATTGAAAAACCCTGTTGCCAGATGTATTACAGCTCCATTGTAAGCTATTTCTTGTTTTGTTTTTTTTTTTTTTGCTGCTTTTATGATTGTTTTTCCTTGACTTTTGGGAGTTTGATTATTAAATTTCTTGAGGTAGTTTTCTTTGGGTTAAATCTGATTGGTGTTCTATTGTTCTATAACCTTCTTGTCCTTGGATATTGATGTCTTCTCTAGATTTAGAAAGTTCTGTTATTAACCCTTGGAATAAATTTTCTACCATCATCTCTTTTTCTACCTCATCTTAAGGCCAAATAATGTAGATTTTTATTTTAAAAAATATTTATTATACTTTAAGTTCTGTGATACATGTGCAGCACATGCAGATTTGTTAGATGGTATACATGCGCCTGGTTTGCTGTGCCCATCAACAGGTTATCTAGGTTTTAAGCCCCCCCATGCATTAGGTGCCTGTCGTAATGTTCTCCCACCCCTTGCCTCCCACCCCCTAACAGGCCCCATTGTGTGATACTACCCTCCCTGTGTCTGTGTATTCTCATTGTTCAACTCCCACTTATGAATGAGAACATGCAGTATTTGGTTTTCTGTTTCTGTGTGTGTTTGCTGAGAATGATGGTTTATAGCTTCATTCTTGTCACTGCAAAGGAAATGAACTCATTCTTTTTTATGCATAGTATTCCATGGTGTATATGTGCCATATTTTCTTTATCCAGTCTATCACTGATGAGCATTGGGTTGGTTCCAAGTATTTGCTGTTGTACATAGTGCTGCAATAAACATATGTGTGTATATGTCTTTATAGTAGAATGATTTATAATCCTTTGGTTATGTACCCAGTAATGGGATTGCTGGGTCAAATGGTATTTCTGCTTCTAGATCCTCGAGGAATTGCCAAACTGACTTCCACAATGGTTGAACTAACTTGCACTTCCACCAAGAGTGTAAAAGCATTCCTATTTCTCCACATCCTTTCTAGCATCTGTGTCCTGATTTTTTTAATGATCACCATTCTAACTGGTGTGAGATAGTATCTCACTGAAGTTTTGATTTGTACTTCTCTTATTACCAGTGATGATGAGCTTTTTTTTCATGTGTTTGTTGGCCACATAAATGTCTTCTTTTGGGAAGTGTTTGTTCATATCCTAGGTCCACTTTTTGATGTGGTTATCTTTTTTTCTTGTAAATTTGTTTAAGTTCCTTGTACATTCTGGATATTAGCCGTTTGTCATATGGATAGATTTCAAAAATTTTGTCCCATTCTGTAGGTTGCCTCTTCACTCTGATGATAGCTTCTTGTGCTGTGCAGAAGCTCTTTAGTTTAATTAGATCCCATTTGTCAACTTTGGCTTTTGTTGCCATTGCTTTTGGCGTTTTAGTCACAAAGTCTTTGCCCATGCCTATGTCCTGAATGATACTGCCTGAGTTTTCTTCTAGGGTTTTTATTGTTTTAGGTCTTATGTTTAAGTCTTTAATCCATCTGGAGTTAATTTTTGTATAAAGTGTAAGGAAGGGGTCCAGTTTAAGTTTTCTGCATATGGCTAGCCAGTTTTCCCAACACTATTTATTAAATAGGAAATCCTTTCCACGTTGCTTGTTTTTTGTCAGGTCTGTCAAAGATCAGATAGTTGTAGATGTGTGACATTATTTCTGAGGCCTCTGTTCTGTTACATTTGTCTGTATATCTGTTTTGGTACCAGTACCATGCTGTTTTTGTTATTGTAGCCTTGCAGTGTAGTTTGACATCGGGTAGCTTGATAACTCCAGCTTTCTTCTTTTTGCTTAGGATTGTTTTGGCTTTTCTAGCTCTTTTTTGGTTTCATATAAAACCTAAAGTAAATTTTTATAATTCGGTGAAGAAAGCCAATGGTAGCTTGATGGGGGATAGCATTGAATCTATAAATTACTTTGGACAGTAAGGCCATTTTCATGATAATGATTCTTCCTATCCATAAGCATGGAATCTTTTTCCCATTTGTTTGTGTTATCACTATTTCCTTGAGCAGTGGTTTGTAGTTCTCCTTGAAGAGGTCCTTCAGATCCCTTGTAAGTGTTATTCCTAGATATTTTATTTTTTTTCTAGCAATTGTGAATGGGAGTTCATTCATGATTTGGCTCTCTGTTTGTCTATTATTGATGTATAGGAATGCTTGTGATTTTTTTTTTCACATTGATTTTGTATACTGAGGCTTTGCTCAAGTTGCTTATTAGCTTAGGGAGATTTGGGGCTGAGATGATTGTGTTTTCTAAATATACAATCATGTCATCTGCAAATGGTGAAATTTGACTTCCTCTCTTCCTGTTTGAATACCCTTTATTTCTTTCTCTTTCCTGATTGCCCTGGCCAGGACTTCCAAATTTATGTTAAGTAAGAGTGGTAAGAGAGGTCATCCTTGTCCTGTGCAGGTTTTCAGAGGGAATGCTTCCAGCTTTTTCCCATTCAGTAGGATATTGGCTGTGGGTTTGTCAGTAAAAAGCTCTTATTATTTTGAGATATGTTCTATCTATACTTAGTTTATTGTGAGTTTTTAGCATGAAGGAGTGTTGAATTTCATTGAAGCCCTTTTCTGCATCTATTGGAAATAATTATGTGGTTTTTGTCATTGGTTCTGTGCATGTGATAGACACATTTATTGATTTGCATATGTTGAACCAGCCTTGCATCCCATGGATGAAGCCGACTTGATCATGGTGGATAAGCTTTGTCATATGCTGTTGGATTTGGTTTGCCAGTATTTTATTGAGGATTTTCACACTGATTTTGATCAGGAATATTGGCCTGAAATTGTGTGTGTGTGTGTGTGTGTGTGTGTGTGTGTGTGTTTCTGACAGGTTTTGGTATCAGGATGATGCTGGCATCATAAAATGGGTTAGGGAGGATTCCCTCCTTTTTTATCGTTTGGAATAGTTTCATCCTGGTTTAGTCTTGGTAGGGTGTATTTGTCCAGGAATTTATCATTTCTTTCAGATTTTGTAGTTTCTTTGCATAGGGGTGTTTATAGTATTTGCTGATAGTAGTTTGTATTTCTGTTGGATTAGCAGTGATATCCCATTTATCACTTTTTATTGTGTCTTTGTGATTCTTCTCTTGTTTTTTCTTTATTAATCTGGCTAGCAGTCTATCTATTTTGTTAATCTTTTCAAAAAACCAGCTCCTGGATTCATTGATTTTCTTTTTTGTAGGATTTTTCTTGTTTTTATCTCCTTCAGTTCTGCTCTGATCTTAGTTATTTCTTGTCTTCAAGCTTTTGAATGTTTGCTCTTGCTTCTCTAGTTCTTATTATTGTGATGTTAGGGTGTCAATTTTAGATTTTTCCTGCTTTTTTTTTGTGGGCATTTAGTGCTATAAATTTTCTGTCTAAATGTTAGTTTAGCTGTGTCCCAGAGATTCTAGTATGTTGTGTCTTTGTTCTCATTGGTTTCAAAGAATTTCATTATTTCTGCCTTAATTTCATTACTTACCCAGTAGTCATTCAGGAGCATATACTTGTGTGATTTTGAGTAAGTTTCTTAATCCTGAGTTCTAAATTGTTTGCACTGTGGTCAGAGACTTTTTATTATAATTTCCATTCTTTTGCATTTGCTGAAGAGTGTTTTACTTCAAATTATATGGTTGATTTTAGCTATGTGATGCTGAGAAAAAAGTATATTCTGTTTATTAGGGGTGGAGAGGTCTATAGATGAGTATTAGTTCCACTTGGTCCAGAGCTGAGTTCAAGTCCTGAATATCGTTGTTAATTTTTTGTCTAATTGATCTAATATTGACAGTGGGGTGTTAAAGTCTTTCACTATTATTGTGTAGGAGTCTAAGTCTCCTTGTAGGTCTCTAAGAACTTGCTTTATGAATCTGGGTACTTCCATATTGGTTGCATATATATTTAGGATAGTTAGCTCTTATTGTTGTGTTGATTCCTTTACCATTATGTAATGCCTGTCTTTATCTTTTTTGATCTTTATTGGTTTAAATTCTGTTTTATTAGAGACCAAGATGCAACCCCTGCTTTTTTTTCTTTCCATTTGCTTAATAAATATTCCTCCATCATTGTATTTTTAGTCTATGTGTGTCTTTGCATGTGAGATGGGTCTCCTGGATGAAGCACACAGATGGGTCTTGTCTCTTTGTTCAATTTGCCAGTCTGTGCCTTTTAATTGGGGCATTTAGTCCATTTACATTTAAGTTAAATTCACACAAGATTGTTATGTGTGAATTTGATCCTGTCATCATGATCCTAGCTACTTATTTTGCACATTAGATGATGCAGTTTTTTTATAGTATCATTGGTATTTATATTTTGGTATGTTTTTGTAGTGGCTGGTACTGGTTTTTTCCTTTCTGTATTTAGTGCTTCCTTTAAGAGCTCTTATAAGGGATGCCTGGTTGTGAAAAAAATCTCTTAGTATTTGCTTGTCTGTAAAGGATTTTATTTCTCCTTCACTTGTGAAACTTAGTTTGGCTGGATATAAAATTCTGGGTTGAACATTACTTCTTTAAGGATGTCAAATATTGTCCCCCATGCTCTTCTGGTTTGTAGGGTTTCCACAGAGAGATCCTGTTAGTCTGATGGGCTTCCCTTTGTAGGTAACTTTACCTTTCTCTCTGGTTGCCCTTAACATTTTTTCCTTCATTTCAACCTTGAGGAATCTGATTATGTGTCTTGAGGTTGCTAAGTATCTTAGTGGTGGTCTCTGTATTTCCTGAATTTGAATATTGGCCTATCTTGCAAGATTGGAGAAGTTCTGGATAATATCCTGAAATGTGTTTTCCAACTTAGTTTCATTCTCCCAGTTGCTTTCAGGTATACCGATCAAACCTAGGTTTGGTCTTTTCACATAGTCCCACATTTCTTGGAGGCTTTGTTTGTTCCTTTTCATTCTTTTTTCTCTAATCTTATCTTCATGCTTTATTTCATTAAGTTAATCTTCTGTTTCTGATATCCTTTCTTCCACTTTATCAATTTGGCTATTGATACTTGTGTATTCTTCATGAAGTTCTCATGCTGTGTTTTCTCAGCTCCATCAAGGCATTTATATTCTTTCCTAAACTGGTTATTCTAGTTAGCAGTTTCTGTAACCTTTTATCCAAGGGCTTAGCTTTATTGCATTTGGTTAGAACATGCTCATTTAGCTCAGGGGAGTTTGTTATTACCCATCTTCTGAAGCCTACTTTTGTCAGTTCATCAAACTCATTCTGTCCAGTTTTGTGCCCTTGCTGGAGAAGAGTTGCAATCATTTGGAGGAGAAAAGGCATTCTAGTTTTGGGAATTTTCAGCATTTTTATGGTAGCTTTTCCTCAGCTTCATTGGTTTATCTACCTTTGATCTTTGATGATGGCCTTGGGATGGGGTTTTTGTGTAGGTGTCCTTTTTGTTGATGTTGATTTTATTGCTTTCTGTTTTCCTTCTATCAGCCAGGTCCATCTTCTGCAAGTCTGCTGGAGTTTGCTTGGGGGTCCACTACAGACCCGATTCACCTGGGTGTTACCAGCAGTGGCTCCAGAACAGTAAAGATTGCTGCCTGCTCTTTCTTCTGAAAGCTTTGACCCTGAGGGGCACCTGTCTGGTGCCATCCAGAGCTCTCGTGTATGAGGTGTCTGTCAACCCCTGCTGGGAAGTGTCTCCCACTCAGAAGGCATGGGGGTCAAGGACCCACTTGAGGAGGTAGTATGTCCCTTAGCAGAGCTTGAGCACTGTGCTGGGCAATCTGCTGCTTTCTTCAGAGTGGGCCAGGAAGGAACATTTAAGTCTGCTGAAACTGTGCCCACAGCTTCTCTTTCTCCTAGGTGCTTTGTCCCAGGGAGATAGGAATTTTATGTATAAGCCCCTAACTGGAACTGCTTCCTTTCTTTTGGAGATTCCTGTCCAGTGAGGAGGAATTTAGAGAGGCATTCTGGCCACAGCTGCTTTGCTATGCTGCAGTGAATTCTGTCTAGTCCAAACTTCCTGGCAGCTTCCTTAACACTGAGGGGAAAACTGCCTTCTCAAGCCTCAGTAATGGCACACAATCCTTCCCCCACTAAGCTCCATTGTCCCAGGTGGTCTTTAGACTGCTGTGCTGGCAGTGAGAGTTTCAAGCCAGTGGTTCTTAGCTTGCTGGGCTCCATGTGAGTGGGACCCACTGAGCTGGACCACTTGGCTCCCTGGCTTCAGCCCACTTTCTGGGGGAGTGAATTGTTCTGTCTCTCTG
Organism: Callithrix jacchus; assembly: GCF_049354715.1. Taxonomy (NCBI): domain Eukaryota; kingdom Metazoa; phylum Chordata; class Mammalia; order Primates; family Cebidae; genus Callithrix; species Callithrix jacchus. The sequence goes on from NC_133502.1 coordinate 84,986,392, forward strand.
GGGTTCCAGGTGCTGCTGGGGTATGAAAAAACTCCTGCAGCTAGCTTGATGTCTGCCCAAACAGCCACCTAGTTTTGTGCTTGAAACCCAGGGCCCAGGTAGTGTAGGCACATGAGGGAATCTCATGGTCTGCAGGTTGCAAAAACTGGGAAAAGTGTAGTATCTGGGCTGGAAAGCGTAGTCCCTCATGGCTTCCCTTGTCTAAAGAAGAGAGTTCCCCGGCCCCTGATACTTCCAGGTGAGGTGATGCCCCACTCTGCTTCTGCTTGCCTTCTGTGTGCTGTACCCACTGTCTAACCAGTCCCAATGAAATGAACTGGGTAACTCAGTTGGAAATGCAGAAATCACCTGTCTTCTGCATTTGTCTCATTGAGAATTGCAGACTGGAGCTGTTCCTATTTAGCCATTTTGCCAGAACCAGTCAGATTTGCTCTTTTGAGGCTATCTTCCAGATTCTATAGGTGTCTTCATTATTTTCTAAACATTGTAATTTTTTTCTGAGTATGTTTTGATATAGCTTGTCTTCAAGCTCACTAATTCATTCTTGTGTTTGATCAATCCTACTATTAAAAGACAATTACATTCTTCAGCATGTCCATTGCATTTTTCCTCTCCAGAATTTCTGTTTGATTATGTATATTCTTTCAATCTCTGTTAAATTTATCTGATAGAATTCTGAACTCCTTCCTGTGTTATCTTGAATTTCTTTGAGTTTCCTTAATACAGCTATTTTAAATTCCCTGTCTAGGGTCACACAGCTGTTTCTCCTGGATTGGTCTTTGGTGCCTTATTTAGTTCATTTTGTGAAGTCATGTTTTCCTGGATAGTGTTGATGCTAGTAGATGTTCTTTGGTGTCTGGTCATTGAAAGTTTAGGTATTTAGTGTAGCCTTCACTGCCTGAGCTTATTTGTAGCTGTCTTCTTGGGAAGGCTTTCTAGATATTTGAAAGGACTTGGGTGTTGTGATCTAAGATATATCTACTTTAGGGGGCACCACAAGCCAGGTAATGCTGCAGTTCTTGCAGACTTAGAGGTACTGCCTAATGGTCTTGGACAAGATCTGGGAGAGTTCTCTGTATTACCAGTCAGAGACTTGTTCTGTTCCCTTACTTTCTCCCAATCACATAGTCTGTTTCTTTGTTCTAAGTCACTGAAAGCTGGGGGTGGAGTGACACAAACACCCCTGTGGCCACCACCACTATGGCTGCACTGGGTCAGACCTGAAGCCAGCACAACACTGCATCTCAGCAAGGCCTGCTTAACCAGTTCCTGCCCCAATGCCTGCTGTAACTAGTCCCTGGATACTGTCTATGTTCACTGAAGTCCCTAGGGTTCTATAATTAGCAGGTAGAAAAACCAGCCAGGCCTATGTCCTTGCCATTAGAGTGAAGTCCCCCAAGTTCCGGAACTGGGCCTAGAAGTTTTGTTTGGGAGTTGGGGACTAGAGTCAAATGCCTTAGTCTACCTGGTATTCTATTTTACTGTGGCTAAGCTGGCACTTAAAGTATAAGATGGAGTCCATCCCACTCTTCCCTCTCCTGTTCAAAGGCAGAGGAGCCTCACCCCGGAGTCACTGCCAACACAGGCCATGGTGAATACTGCTGTACTAACACTGATGTTTTTTGAAGGCCCAAAGTCTCTAAAGTCAGCTTGCCATGAATGCTGCCTGGCCTGGGACTTGCCCTCTAGGGCAGAGGGTTCAACTCTGGCCCAGCGGAGGTCCACAAATGCCATCCAAGAGTCATGTTCTGAAATCAGAGATCCCAAGAACCGACTTGGTGCTCTAGTCCTCTGTGGTGGTGGTGGTATCTATGATACAATGTCCTTGGTGCTTTTTGCTTTTCTCAAGCAGAAGGAGTTTTGCCCCATAGCCACAGCAGCTTGTTATGTGCTGAGTCTCACCTGAAGCCAACAAGTTTCAGAGGCCCTCTATGTAGGCGGGGCCTGTGTATTACTACTGGTTATTCAAGGTCCAAGGGATCTTTGGTTAGCAGATGATGCATGCTGGCAGGGCAGGGTCCTTTCCTTGAAAGCAGTAGGTTCCCTTCTGGCCCTGGGTGTGTCTAGAAATGTCATCTGTGAGCTAGGGCCTCGAATGGAGGCCTCATGACTGACTGGTGCCCTATTTTGCTGTGACTGAGCTGGTATCTTAGATGTAAGACAACATCCTCTCTTCTCCTCAAGTGGAAGGAAGAGGCCTCTTTTGGAGTTGCACGTTATAGCCTAGGGTTAGGGGAGGTATGATGCGAGCTGCCACATGCCTTGGCTGCCACAGGGGTGCCTCCGTGTGTGGTGTACACCCTGCCCCCAGTCCACTGTCTACTGTCTCTGGGCCTAGTTCAGCCCTAGGACTCCCTAAGAGTTGCAGTCCTTTTGCTGCATCGAACTGAGCACAGAAAGTCAACACCAGAACAAAAGTATGCCAAATTGCAGGGTTTATTGCCGGTGACCACGGAGGACTCATGTCTCTCCAACCCGTGGCCCCGAAAGAAGAGAGACAAGACCTTTTTATACCCGCAAAACCACCTTGGGAGTGCAGGTGGAGATGGGAATGAAAGCTGTCAATCACCTCCCAGGCTAAGACGAGGGTGAGGGGCTTCAGACATTCCGAGGGCCAGTGTATTCAAATCACCTTCTGGGTGGAGAGGAGAGTGAGGGGGTTCCGGACATTTCGAGGGCCAGGGGGCTATTCTGATTGTCACAGATGCTAAGATTAGCATTCATTTACACATCGTCTGGGTACGGGTGGGATCCATAGATTTTCAGTTGCTTGGCACCAGGATGGAATTATCTGGGGGTGCTTACTCTGGGAAACAAAGGCCAGCAATTCTGGCAGATAAGAGAAGGTATGCAGCTTTACCTTTCTTTGCATCCTGCAAATAATCTAGCAGTTTACAGAAACCAAGGTTAGCAGTCCTTGTGAGGAGAATGGAAACATTTTTGTCTTTTATAAGATGGCAGTACAGGTTCCAACTCTAAGTTAGCTATATCACACTTTTGGCCTAGACTGCCTTTCAAGTTTCCTTGGAGACCCAGTGCTGTAGCCCTCAATGGCAAGTTTGGAGGCACTCAAGCTCAGACCTCTGGGATTGGTCATTCCCCTCTGGCTAGGGCTGGCTTAAATGTTCCCTCTGCGGGCAGGTGTCGGCTGAGTTTGGTTGGACTTTCCTTTCTGCTCTAACAGGACGGCAGAGTTCAGTGACTCACAATTGCTGTGTTCTCGCTCCCCCAGCACCTGGAGAATCTCTCCACACCATGCCACCAAAGCAGGGAGTGGGGAAGGGGTTGCAATGGTGATTCAGAACTGTTTTTAGTCTCTTCAGTGCCTCTTTCATTGGTATGAAGTTAAAGCAGGTACTATGAATGCTTACTTGATTTTTGGATTTTATGAAGGTGATTTTTTTTTTTCTGTGTAGATAGTTGTTAACTTGGTGTCCTTGCGAAGGGCATGGTTGTTGGTAGATCTTTGTATTCTGCCATCTTGCTCTGTCCTCTCTGTCAAGGATTTTCTTACCAGGGGCATTTTATATTAAAAATAGCCTTAACCCAAATTCTACCGAACCTTCCCACTTTTTTATGAGCAAGGAGACATTAAAATAGTTACTCTACCTATTCTTGTAAGCCCAGAAAGGCCCTTATTATCTAACTTTTGGCATTTCTCTAAGCATTGTGAATGAGAGGCTCACTGTGAGATGATAAAACACCATTCTGGTGAGTAGATGTGAATTTCCTATTTGTGTAAGGTGATAGTCTTCTGCAGAGTGAGATGGATGCAGGATCAAAAATAGAGCCTTAGATTGTCCCAAGATTGTAATACCGAGCTGACTGATTTTATTCTGCTGTTTTAAGAAAGGTTACTGAGATCCCAAGTATCTTTCTAACCCATGATATATACTGAATTTTTCTTATTTCCATTTGTTTCATTAGAGAAAAATGATTCCTAATATTTATGCTAATAAACCCTCTGGTGTTGATTTCGGTAAGCATCTTTGAAGTTCTTACTAAAATCCTTTGGAGGCTGGTATTCCTGATAAGTGAATTTAAATTGCTAACTAGATGCCTTTTGATTTCATATGACTTGCACTAAGCAATTTTGAAATAAATGACCACACAGCAAGTATTAGCACATGACCATTTCTTTTCTATCTAGTAGGCACTGGCCTCAAAGTTTAGAAGTACTTTATCAATCTGTGTAAAGTCTTGAATTAAAGATGGGTTAGTACTAGACTGTCAAACTGAGGATGTGTTTTAGATATATTTAAAACCTGAAAGAGTAATATTGGGAAAATAATAACTGTTTTATGCATCTTTAGCATACTCCCTCCTACCACAAGAGGGCAGCATTAGCCCCAATTGAGGCCCAGTGTTGACTGTAATCTTAGGGTCTCTCCCAGTCATTGGTGTTGCTAAAAAAAAGGATTTAAAAAGCCATTACATTAAACTGAACTTCATTTAAATGGGTAGGTGCAGAGTTGGGCTTGAAGCTACTTAGCAGCAGGGGCAGAAAAGAGCTGATCTGTTCTGAGTAGAAAGAAGTGGGAGTAGGTGGGGGCTGAGGAGTGAGTTGGGGCAGGTGCGGAAGAGCCATCAGCCACATAAGACAGCTATGTCACCTGAGGTGTCCAAACAGTTGAAGAATCTCTGCCCTCAGGATAACAGAAATGACTTGAAAAACAGGGATGTCTAACAAGGATTTTCTGTTTGTGTGTTGCAGAATGGAATGCTTTCTTGCTGAGGGTCTTATGTGTTTTGATGCTTTGGAATTGCAGAAGTTAAAATTCAGCAGTCATGAAATTAGTGCCAGAGGTGACTTTGGAAATGTGAATCTCCTAGGAATTTATACAAATATTAGTAAAAGCAGTGGCCCTTCTATAGTGTGGGGCCTGGTGATTTGAGAAAATCTTGTTTACACTTTAAGTTGCACTGTCACCCCATTCTCAGGTTAAAACTAGTGATTGATTTAAATAAATATATCTGGAGGAACTGTTTGCTTACCCAGGTGCTGTAGGGAGACAACACATTTCTGTTTAAATGTTTGTGTCAATGACTATTCTATTTGAAGCAAATGCACTGTCCAGAATATTCTGAGAGGGATGAACTTAGTGCCATAGTTTTCAGCTTTGTCTACATGCTGGAATCACTTGGAGTTAATTATAGCTTTTAAGACAGACAGACAGACACACACACACACACACTCACTCTCTCTGTCTCTCACCCCCCTGCCACCAACCTAGTATTGTTGGTGTCCTCCATATTTTTTTTTCCAATTCCAGATGGGAATCAAAGAAATCTATTTCTTCTTTTTTAAAAAATTCTTTCTTTCTTTTTGAGATGGAGTTTTCCTCTTGTTGCCCAGGCTGGAGTGCAATGGCGTGGTCTTGGCTCACTGTAACTTCCTCCCTCCCAGGATCGAATGATTCTCGTGCCTCAACTTCGAATGTAGCTGGGATTACAGGCACCTGCCACCATGTCCGGCTAATTTTTGTAGTTTTAGAAGAGACAGGGTTTCTCCATGTTGGCCAGGCTGGTCTGAAACACCTGACTTCAGGTGATCTGCCTGCCTTGGCTCCCAAAGTGCTAGGATTACAGGTGTGAGCCATTGTGCCCAGCTTAAGTTTCTTCTTAATACTCCTGTTCTTAAGAGATGCACAGTTTCTAAAACGTCCCTTTCTCTTTTTTAGCTTCCACATTGATGTAACAAGGCAATGGGAATTCACTCCACAAATCTCAATACCACAACAAGTTATCTATAAGGTCTCCATGGATGAGATGATCTACATACTTGCTCATGTCTGTTACAACAGCACTCTAGCCCAACATAATCATGTCCGTCTCTTGGAATGCATTGTGTGGACTTTAACTTACATGGTTCTGCTCTACTAATGAAGTCAGTCTCTTTAAATAATGTTCAGAGAAGCTAATAAAGGTTTATAAATAACAAAAGGACATGGCCTAAGTCAGGTCAAGTCAAGCCATTCTTGCTCTCAGTTCTGGAACAAAAATATTAATGGTCATGTCTATCTAATTTTACATAACAAGCAGACAATCATTCTTCCATCATTTCATTTCTTTTGTTTTTATTTTTATTTTTTAAGATGGAATATTGCTCTGTCACCCAGTCTGGAGTGCAGTGGCATGATTGCACCTCACTGCAACCTCTGCTTCCTGGGTTCAAGTGATTCTCATGCCTCAGCCTTCTGAGTAGCTGGGACTACAGGTGACTGCCACCATGCCCAGCTGAAATTTTTGTGTTTCTAGCAGAGACAGGGTTTCACTCTGTTGGCCAGGATGGTCCCAATCTTCTGACCTTGTGGTCCACCCAGTTCAGCCTCCCAAAGTGCTGGGATTACAGGCATGAGCCACCATGCTTGGCCTCTTCCATCATTTATTTGCCCATGCCTAAGGGTTTCATCAGTAACCCTAATGAAACATGGTCTTTGTTCTTTTCTGCTTTTGCTCAATGCTGGTTTTTGGCACTTCTAATCAAATGAATAATTCCTGGAATGTTCAGTTTGTTTTATGGCTGTGGCACTCCAGAAAAGCAGGGCAGCTCACCTGCCCCACTCCACAGCTGACTCTAGCTGAGAAAGCTCCCGACATCTGTGTCTATAATAAAAAGCCTACAAAAGCAAAATAAATCATGTTTCCACCTTCATTTTTCCTGTACATTAAAGGCTGATCACTGAAAGTCATGATCTTGGTTCTGAATTGGGTTGCAGCATTTGATCTGATGGCACGAAGTGAGATCAATATCTGCCACCATAAAAAGTCAATGGAACATAAATTAGGAAGAGAAAATTTTCTAACTCTGGCCCCAAGCAGTGACTGGTTGGGTGCAAGCCATACTTTTGGGCAATGAAAAAAAGAAAGCAGCTTTACTTAACAGCAGGATAGACTATACTAGGATTATATTTTGTGCGATTCCTATTTCTCTTTATTGATCTGCAAATAATGAATTGAAGCATGAGGATTCTCTCTCCAAAGTTACTCAAGAGTTTACTAAAATGTTAGAAAGTTTCTGTGGCTATAAACGTATGTGAAACCAATGCAGGCACTGGTGACTGCTGCCTACAAGCATTTTGATCATATAAGATAATCTTGGTCAGCCCAAGACAAGGTCTTATGTAACATCTGTAAGAATGTTTTAAAGTGTAATTCAGTCTCCTCTCTGTCCTTGTTTTTGGCCATCATGCCTTTACCTGACATGGGCCCAAGCTTTTTAAATTGCCAAAAATGATTGTATACTTTTCTTTTTGGTAATAAAATTTATGCAGCTTTTTTTTTTTGAGAAAAATAATTCAAGAAACCCACAAGAGTAAAAGAGGAAAATAAACTTATTCCACCATCACCCAGCAATTGTTACTGATTATATGTTAGTGTGTCTATTTTCAGTCCTTTACTCTTTTTCTTTTTCTTTTTTTTTTTTAAGGCACTGGTTTATCATTTGGTATTCTGTATCCTTTTCCAGGTCTCCAGGTTGCACATTTATTTATTATGTTCAGTACTTTGGTTCTTAGTTCTCTTTTTTTAAATTTTTTATTGCATTTTAGGTTTTGGGGTACATGTGCAGAACATGCAAGACAGTTGCATAGGTACACACATGGCAGTGTGTTTTGCTTCCTTTCTCCCCTTCACCCACATTTGGCATTTCTCTCCAGGCTATTCCTCCCCATCTCCCCCTCCCGCTGGCCCTCCCCTCTTCTCCCCAATAGACCCCCAGTGTTTAGTACTCCCCTCCCTGTGTCCATGTGTTCTCATCTTTCATCACCCGCCTATGAGTGAGAATATGCGGTATTTCATTTTCTGTTCTTGTGTCAGTTTGCTGAGAATGATGTTCTCCAGATTCATCCATGTCCCTACAAATGACACAAACTCATCATTTCTGATTGCTGCATAATATTCCATGGTGTATATGTGCCACATTTTCCCAATCCAGTCTATCGTCAATGGGCATTTGGGTTGATTCCAGGTCTTTGCTATTGTAAACAGTGCTGCAACGAACATTCATGTACATGTGTCCTTATAGTAGAACGACTTATAGTCTTTTGGATATATACCCAGTAATGGGATTGCTGGGTCAAATGGAATTTCTATTTCTAAGGCCTTGAGGTAATCGCTACACTGTCTTCCACAATGGTTGAACTAATTTACACTCCCACCAACAGTGTAAAAGTGTTCCTTTTTCTCCACATCCTCTCCAGCATCTGTTGTCTGCATATTTTTTAATGATCGCCATTCTAACTGGCGTGAGATGGTATCTCAATGTGGTTTTGATTTGCATCTCTCTGATGACCAGTGATGATGCTCTTTTTCTTGTGCTGTCACACGCACACGTTTCAAAAGTGGGAAGGTAGTTCAGATGGCCTTGACTTGTGATGGTTCGACTTACAATTTGTCAAGTTTACCTTTTCCTTTTTTTTTTTCCATCTACAACACATTTATTTGTATGATCCAGAAATTCGCAGGACCAAAATTGTAGCCATGCTGAGACATTTACTAGTAGCTTTTCCTTCTACCCAAACGGCAAAGTACTTGAAACCCTGCCTGTGTGCCTAAAGAGGCATCACACAATGAAAGCCCCACCCCCTACTTTCTTCCTCTGAGCAAAGAAACCTATTTCCATGCACAGTGCTTAGTGGCTGGGACTCTCCAAAGCAGGGGAAATTCAGATGTAGCCTAATGTATGTAGGTCTGCATCATGATGGTGAATTGAAAGCAGCTAAACGATTTAGCTGGTTTCAACTGATGGTGAATTGAAATCATGATTTAGCTGGTTTCCTGCAACACTCCTCTCAGGAGCCCACACTTGTCACACCTCATGCCCCAAAGGGATCAGGTGCTCTGGGATGTCTACCTGGAATATCTCCTTGCCTCCTTTCCCAGGTATGGGCTCCAGTAACCACCTGGGGTTTGAAATCACAGTCAGGTACTTCTGCTTCAGGCTGGTCAGTACCACTTGATTTTCTAGTTCCACAACCTCATCAGGAGTTAGATCTTTGGGGCACTGCAAAGTTTCCCCAATGTCAACGAGTCCTGCTATGACTTCTCAACCAAACATTTTCCCTTCTCGGAGCAATGCCTGAATCTGAGCAGGCGTCATTCCGAGCTTCTCCACCAGCAGCTCCCACCAGGCCTCACCTTCCCAGTCCCTCCAAGCAATGTGGATGGCGATGGTACATTTCCGGTAGCCGCTCAGCAGGGGGGTAAGCGCTTCTCCACAGTCTTGACTCCATTCAAAACAGAGCCAGCATAAGGCTGCCGGAAGGAGGGGCAGCCAAACTTTATCTTCGCAAGCTCCCCGGGTCTCCTGTGGCCTTGATGGTCCACTGCTTCCGTGCGTCACGACGCAGTCACTGATGTCCAACACCACAGCAGGCCCAAGAAGAGGGGTTGGGACTCGACTGACTCAGGTCCATCTCATGGAGTGTTTGGGGAGGTCTGGAGTAGGGCGGGGGCAGCTGCTTTGCAGCCTGAAGAGGAAACACTCTTCCACGTAGCTTCTTTTTTTTTTTTTTTATTGCATTTTAGGTTTTCGGGTACATGTGCAGAACGTGCAAGATAGTTGCATAGGTACACATGTGGCAGTGTGGTTTGCTGCCTTCCTCCCCTTCACCTACATTTGGCATTTCTCCCCAGGTTATCCCTCCCCAGCTCTCCCCCTCCCCCACTGTCCCTCCCCTATTCCCCTCAATAGACCCCAGTGTGTAGTACCCCCTTCCCTGTGTCCATGTGTTCTCATTTTTCCTCACCCGCCTATGAGTGAGAATATGTGGTATTTCATTTTCTGTTCTTGTGTCAGTTTGCTGAGAATGATGTTCTCCAGATTCATCCATGCCCCTACAAAGGAGATGAACTCATCATTTTTGATTGCTGCATAATATTCCATGGTATATATGTGCCAGATTTTATTTGTCCAGTCTATTATTGATGGGCATTTGGGTTGATTCCAGGTCTTTGCTATTGTAAACAGTGCTGCAATGAACATTTGTGTGCATGTGTCCTTATAGTAGAAGGATTTATAGTCCTTTGGATATATACCCAGTAATGGGATTGCTGGGTCAAATGGAATTTCTATTTCTAAGGCCTTGAGGAATTGCCACACTGTCTTCCACAATGGTTGAACTAATTTACACTCCCACCAACAGTGTAAAAGTGTTCCTATTTCTCCACATCCTCTCCAGCATCTATTGTCTCCAGAATTTTTAATGATCACCATTCTAAGTGGCGTAAGATGGTATCTCAATGTGGTTTTGATTTGCATCTCTCTAATGACCAGTGATGATGAGCATTTTTTCATGTTTGTTGGCCTCATGTGTGTCTTCTTTTGTAAAGTGTCTGTTCATATCCTTTGCCCATTTGTGAATGGGCTTGTTTTTTTCCTGTAAATCTGTTTGAGTTCTTTGTAAATTCTGGATTTCAGCCCTTTGTCAGATGGGTAAACTGCAAAAATTTTTTCCCATTCTGTTGGTTGCTGGTTCACTCTAGTGACTGTTTCTTTTGCGGTGCAGAAGCTGTGAAGTTTGATTAGGTCCCATTTGTCTATTTTGGCTTTTGTTGCCAATGCTTTTGGTGTTTTGGTCATGAAGTCCTTGCCTACTCCTATGTCCTGAATGGGTTTGCCTAGATTTTCTTCTAGGGTTTTTATGGTGCCAGGTCTTATGTTTAAGTCTTTAATCCATCTGGAGTTAATTTTAGTGTAAGGTGTCAGGAAGGGGTCCAGTTTCTGCTTTCTGCACATGGCTAGCCAGTTTTCCCAACACCATTTATTAAACAGGGAATCCTTTCCCCATTGCTTGTTTTTGTCAGGTTTATCAAAGATTGTATGGTTGTAGATATGTTGTGTTGCCTCTGATGCCTCTGTTCTTTTCCATTGGTCTATATCTGTGTTTTGGTACCAGTACCGTGCTGTTTTGATTACTGTCGCCTTGTAGTATAGTTTGAAGTCCGGTAGTGTTATGCCTCCCACTGTGTTGTTTCTGCTTAGAATTGACTTGGCTATGCGGGCTCTCTTTTGGTTTCATATGAAGTTCATGGTGGTTTTTTTCCAGTTCTGTGAAGAAATTCAATGGTAGCTTAATGGGGATAGCGTTGATTCTGTAAATTACTTTCGGCAGTATAGCCATTTTCATGATATTGATTCTTTCTAACCATGAACATGGAATGTTTCTCCATCTGTGTGTGTCCTCTCTTATTTCGTTGAGCAGTGGTTTGTAGTTTTCCTTGAAGAGGTCCCTTACGTTCCTTGTAAGTTATATTCCTAGGTATTTTATTCTTTTTGTAGCAATTGTGAATAGCAGACCATTCTTGATTTGGCTCTCTTTAAGTCTGTTATTGGTGTATAGGAATGCTTGTGATTTTTGCACATTGATTTTATATCCTGAGACTTTGCTGAAGTTGCTTAGGAGTTTCAGTTTCAGGAGTTTTGGGGCTGAGGCGATGGGGTATTCTAGGTATACTATGAGGTTGTCTGCAACCCACAAAGGGAAGCCCATCAGACCCACGTAGCTTCTTTACCTTTCAGCCGTGGTGGGTGTTACGGCCTCCAGACCCTGAGAGTCGTCGCGTCCAGGGCAACTCTGGCTTTTGGTAACAGAGGAACAGTCCTCCACCTCCCCACGACCCAGCGAGGCCACGGAGCCAGGATGACGGGCTCGCAAGCGAGAAGACATGGGCCGCGGTGAGAACAAAGATCTCCGGGCTCCTGTCGGGGCTGCAAGTTCGCTGGCTGCCACTGACTCCGGGAAACCCAGGTGAGGGATCTGCCAGCTGCACCGGTCAGTCTCACGGCTCCTAGGAGCGTGACCAGCAACAGTTCACCCTCCTCAACTTCTACAGCAGGGTCATCCAGGTCTCCTGAATCTGAAAAGCCAGGCCCAAGCCGCAGCAGCTTCCCAGTGAGACGCAGCCACCCATGCTGCCCCCACTCAGCTCCCCGTGCTGCACATGGTGCTGGAGGCGCTGCAGGCAGGGGAGCAGTGCTGGGGCACATCGGTGGCAGCCATCAAGCTCTACATCCTGCAAAAGTACCCAGTGGTGGATGTCCTTCACTTCAAGTACCTGCTGAAGCAGGCGTTGGCCACTGGCATGTGTCGTAGCCTCCTCTCCAGGCCCCTCAACTCCAAAGCCAGGGGGGCACTGGCAGCTTCAAATTAGTTACCAAGCATGAGAGGAAAATTAAGCCCAGGAAGATGGCTCCCCCACTGAAGGCCCCTAGGAGAGCGGGTGAGGCCAAGGGGAAGGTCCCCAAGAAACCAGATGAGGCCAAGGAGGAGCCTCCCAAGGCAGGCAAGGTGAAAAAGGCAGCCAAGAGCCCAGCAGAGGTGCAGAAGTGTCCCCTTTTTTAAAAAATATATATGCATATAGTAGAAATCGTACTTTCAGTTTTGATCTTTTCCTGGGCTAGTGATAGGCCCTGCAGTACACTCTTATAATGCCGGGTAGTGGCAGTAAATGGTAGCTCCATCAGCCACAGCCACACTGTCACCAGGGTAACCAACAGGGCAGAATTCGACATATTACATGAGATATCCAACACTTTATTATAAAATAGGCTTTGTGTTAGATGATTCTGCCCAACTATGGACTAACATAAGTGTTCTGAACATGTTTAAAAAATTCTAGACTATGCTATGATGTTTGGTAAGTTAGATGTATTAAATGCATTTTTGACATGATATTTTTAACTTATGATGGATTTATCAGGACATAACCCCATATGAAATCCAGAAGCACCCATATATTCAGGTAAAACATTTTTCATAAAAACTTTGTTGGTTAAGTTGTATACTTCATGTTGTATTACACAAGGATGCATATTATGTCAGGTTTTCCCAGTAATCGCAGTACTAGATCCAATTATTTCATTAAGACGATGATCTCTATATCTCCCCACTGAAATGGTAGCAGGGTTTCCTCTTTTGCAATTGGTAATCTCCGGCGTAATTTAGTTTTCCTCAAGCTTTTTATCGGATGGTTTTAGCATCAGTTGATAACATTTACTTAAGTTAATTATTACATTTGAAATTGTAAAATGGTGATTTTCTTATTCTGTAATATTTTTACATTTAATAGGCATTCTTTTACTGAAAGGAGTTTTATCTTTTTTTTTTCCTTTGATTTTGACTTTCACCATGTACTCATACAACTTTTTTAGAAAAGACACTTAAATTTTTTAAATTTTAATTTTTTTGAAATGAAATCTCGTTCTGTCGCCCAGGCTGAAGTTCAGTGGTGTGATTTGGCTAGCTCTGCCTCCTGAGTTCAAGTGATTCTCCCGTCTCAGCCTCCCAAGTAACTGGAATTACAGGTTTGTGCCACCAGGCCCAACTCATTTTTGTATTTTAGTAGAGATGCGGTTTTGCCACGATGTCCAGGCTGATTTCCTGACCTCAAGTGATCTGTCTGCCTTGGCTTCCCAAAGTGCTGGAATTATATGCGTAAACTACCACGCCTGGCCTGTAAAGCTTTTATTATTTAAAATGTTGCAGGGCCGGGCGCGGTGGCTCAAGCCTGTAATCCCAGCACTTTGGGAGGCCAAGGCGGGTGGATCACGAGGTCAAGAGATCGAGACCATCCTGGTCAACATGGTGAAACCACGTCTCTACTAAAAATACAAAAAATTAGCTGGGCATGGTGGTGCGTGCCTGTAATCCCAGCTACTCAGGAGACTGAGGCAGAAGAATTTCCTGAACCCAGGAGGTGGAGGTTGCTGTGAGCCGACATTGCGCCATTGTACCACTCCAGCCTGGGTATCAAGAGTGAAACTCTGTCTCAAAAAAAAAAAAAAAACCAAACAAAACAAACAAACAAAAAAAAGCCTTGCAATCAATCATAATTACTATTCTTTTTGATGGCCCAGTTGTTCCAAGGTTGGACACTTGAAGTTAATTCAGTAAGCTCCCTGTGTCCTTTCATTGTGATTCAGTTGGTCTCTGGGCTGGTTTTTTACTTTTTGACACAAGATGTCCCTGGTTGCCTTGTACCTTTCTCTGCCTCAGATGTGGAATCAGCCATTTCTTGGAAGAGACCTAGTTTCTTTTAGTGAGAAGTAGTATTTAGAAACCAAGGTCTGGATGGTAGGTTTGTTCATTGCAACCAGTTGTAATAACTGCTGAGTTCTCCCTGTAAGTAGAGGTAGGCAAAATCTCCTAAATTTTGTAGGATTTCCAGTTCAAATTTAATATTAGAGTTTTTAAAAACTTGTATTGACATATTTTTCTTAAACAGAAAATCTTTGTTTCTAATAAAATTAATGTACAAGTTAGCTTTCTCCTATAGTACGTATAAAATAATCTCTAAAGTACAACATTGCTACCAACAAGAGTGAAGTTTCCCATCTCCCTAGTTCTTTTTGTTCTTGGAATATTACAATAAGAATAAACAGTCGGTTTACTGTACTTGAAATAATTCTTTTCTCTGTGTGGTTATCGATTTCAGACAGGTTCATTTTTTACTGCCTGTCACATTTTCAGATGTATGGTTTGCTTTTTGATTGTTGAATTTAATTTTTTGAATAACAAAAACTTTTACATGGTGTACTGGTTATTAAATTACTGTCTCTCAGCCTTCTGCACTCTGTCTGCTTTGCAGTGCTGGGGCTGGGATTCTGCAAACCACGTGTCTGTTTTACAAGCTGGTTCCTTGCTGTGATCCTCCAAATGGAGTACTAGAGGAAGACTGCCATGTTGGAGGATGAAGAAGGAACTTGCTACTTCCTGTTTTGTTTTGTTTATTTTCCTGTGTGGCTTTTTTGTCTGCTGCTTATTCCTGTGTGTATTACCCTAGCAATCAATACTTTTTAAAATCACAGCAATATGAATTCCTTTCTATAGAATCGGTTGAATTCAGTTTGCAGTTTTTCAAATACTTGCAGAACCAGCCTCATCACGCCTCCCTCTTCCACTGGCCCACCCTTTGAGCTTTGAGACCCCACCACCATCTGAGCAGTGACTTCTCAAAGGTCTGATTTCAGTTCAGTAGGGCTCCTCTAAATTTTACTAATCTCTAAAGTTTAATAATCCCATCATCTTCTCATTATTCTCCCTTCCCTAAAGATGGTAGTCGATTGCTGAAGTTTCTATCATTCTGATGCCTTCACGCTCTTTTTTTTTTAACCTTTTCAGTTATCTAGTTAGCAACTGTAAAACTAGTTAACAATTCTTTAAATTCAATTCTTTCTGTTCAAGTAACTGATGGGCTTTTATATGTTAACATATAACTAAACCTTAACTTAAACCTGGTTCATGCTTAAAAATCATAAGGTTTATTCAGAGGAATCTTTCTTCAATCTCAAGCCTTTCTATCCCAATCCCATCTATTCCCTAGAAGTAATCATTGCATTAGTCATTGTATTATTTTTGTATTTGTTTTAGCTAGACAAGTCAAACAGACATACATCTTCTCTCTATATATATATGTATGTGTGTATGTGTGTGTGTGTGTGTGTGTGTGTGTGCATGTATGTGTATATATATATCTCTCACACACACTTTTTATTACAAAAGATAGAACAATATAGAGACCGTTTTATGCCTTTTTTATTCATTAAACACATCTTGAAAATAAGGATATGCACTAATTCTTAGAGAATAAATATACCAATTTTTAGAGATTGTTCTCCATTGGTAGATACACCATGGTTTAGGTCATTAATCTCTGATTTATAGGCATTTGGATATGTTGCTGTGTCAAAGGGTAAATGCATTCATAATAATTATTATTAACCAAGTATTCCTTTATAGATCTGTATCATTTCCCATTAGTTGTAATCTATGGAAGTGCTTGTTTCCCTTTAGTTTTGCTAACTGAAAGTGCTGTCAGTTTTTTTGATTTTTGCCAATTTGGTAGGTGAGAAATGGCAGCTTAGTGTTAATTTGCATTTGTATTATAGTAGTAAAGTTGAAGCTTTTAATATGTGTCAGGGTCATGTTACTTTCTTTTTATTTGAGCTGTCTCTTTATCTTGTTTTTCTATTATATTTTTTGTCCTTTTCTTCTTGATTAGGAGTAGATTAGATACCAAGGAGATTTGCTCTTATTTGTGATATACGTGGCAAATAGTTTTTCCAGCTTGCAATTTCTCTTGATTTTTGCTTATAGCGCAAATATTTTTACTTTTTCTTATGGTCAAACTTTTAATCATTTCTTTGACTATTTTCATCTTGTGAACTAAAGTCAGAAAGCACTCTAGTAGAACCGTCATTTTAATATTGAAGAATTCTTCATATTCTATATGGGTTTTTTTTCATAGTACTATAGTATTATTTTATGAAATTAGTAACTTAAATCTCTCAGAGGATGTCAATTGGGAACTTGAAAAATTCTTTTTTTCTGGATATATCTGTTAATCTGGAATCAATTTTTTGTTTATTTTTCTTTGTCATCCTCTTTCATGATGTATATTTTTCTTGAAAATCTAGTTAGCTATACAGCTCTGTCTTAAATATAAAACTATCCGAGAGGTTGTCGATACAAGGACTTCTCTTTGGGTTGTGTGTTCAGAGACCTGGCTGTTCCACAGTAGGAAGAACTCCAAGTGTCTGAATGACGAGGCCATACTCTAGGTTGTTAACAACTCATCTCTAATAGCTACTCTGAGTAGGAGAAGAAATTTTTACCTATAGGTATATGCCACAGTGCATGTTTTAAGATTATAGTTTGTAAGTGAAGCTTCTATAAGAGTACATAGGTCTAAGTTACTTCCCTTGTTTTAAGCCTCACTCTTTCCTTTTTAAAAAAATACTTATTTTAAGTTCAAGGATATGTGTGCAGGTTTGTTATATCAGTAAACTTGTGTCATAGGAGTTTGTTGTACAGATTATTACCCAGGTATTAAGCCTAGTACCCATTTGTTCTTTTTTCTGATCCTCTCCCTTCTCTTACCCTGCACCTTGGCCCAGTGTGTGTTGTTCTCCTAGATGTGTCCATGTGTTCTCATCATTTAGCTCCCACTTATAAGTGAGCACATGTGGTATTTGGTGTTCTGTTTCTGTGCTGGTTTGCTAAGGATAATGGCCTCTGGCTCCATCTAAGATCCTGCAAAGAACATAATATCATTCTTTTTTATGGCTGCATAGTGTTCCATGGTGTATGTGTACCACATTTCTTTATCCAGCCTAACATTTAGTTTAATTCCATGTCTTTGCTATTGTGAATAGTGCTGAAATGAACATACACATACATTTATCTTTATAACAGTGTGATTTTTTATTTGGGGTGTATCCCTAATCATGGGATTGCTGGGTTGAATGTCATTTTTGTTGTTAGGTCTTTGAGGAATTGTCACACTGTCTTCCACAATGGTTGAACTAATTTACACTCCCATCAGCAATGTATAAAGTTTTCTTTTTCTCTGCAACTTTGCCAGCATCTGCTATTTTTTGACTTTTTAGTAATAGCCATTCTGACTGGTATGAGATGGTATCTTATTGTGGCTTTGATTTGGATTTCTCTAATAATCAGTGATATTGAGTTCTTTTTCACAGGCTGTTGGTAACATATATATCTTATTTTGAAATGGGTCTGTTCATGTCCTTTGCCCACTTTTTAATCAGGTTGCTTTTTTTTCTTGTAAATTTAAGTTTCTCATAGATGCTGGATATTAGACCTTGGTTGGATGTGTAGTTTGCCAAAATTTCTTCCCATTCTATAGGTTGTCTGCTCATGCTGTTGATAGTTTCCTTTGTTGTGCAGAAGCTCTTTAGTTTTATTTCATCCAATTTGTCCATTTTTGCTTTTGTTGCAATTGCTTTGGGCATTTTTTCATGAATTTTTTGCCTGTGCCTATGCCTTTAATAGTATTACCTAGGTTGTCTTCCAGGCTTTTTATAGTTTTGGGTTTTACATTTAAATCTTTAATACATCATGAGTTAATTTTTGTATACAGTGTAAGGAAGGGGTCCAATTTCAATGTTCTGTATAAAGCTAGCTAGTTATTTCAGTACCATTTATTGAATAGAAAATCCCTTCCCCATTGCCTGTTTTTTTTGTTAGGTTTGTTAAACATCATATAGTTGTATATAGGTGGTCCTATTTCTGGGATCTCTATTCTAAGCCATTTGTCTATGTGTCTATTTTTGTATTAGTACCATGCTATTTTGGTTACTGTAGCTCTGTAATACAGTTTGAAGTTGAGTAGTGTGTGATGCCTCCAGCTTTGTTCTTTTTGCTTAGGATTGCCTTGGCCATTTGGGCTCTTTTCTTTAGTTCCATATGAATTAAAAAACTATTTTTTTCTAGTTCTGTGAATAATCTCAATGGTAGTTTAACAGGAAAGCATTGAATCTACAAATTGCTTTGGGCACTATGGCCATTCTTACAGTATTGATTCTTCCTGTCCATGAACGTGGAATGTTTTCTCATTTGTTTGTGTTATTTATGATTTCTTTAAGCAGTGGTTTGTATTCCTCTTATAGAGGTCTTTCATCTCCCTTGTTAGCTATGTTCCTAGGTATTTTTTACTTTTCTGTGGCCATTGTAAATGGGATTACATTCCTGATTTGGCTCTTGGCTTGATTGTTGATGCATAGGAATGTTAATGATTTTTGTTCATTGATTTTTATATCCTGATACTTTGTTGAAGTTGCTTATCAGCTTAAGAAGATTTTGGGCTGAGACTATGAGGATTTCTAGATATGGAATCATGTTGTCTGCAAACAGGAATAGTTTTACTTCCTTTCTTTCTTTTTGGATGCCCTTTCTTTCTCATGCCTGATTGCCTTGGCCAGGACTTTCAAACCGTGTTGAATAGAGTGATGAGAAAGGACATCCTTGTCTTGTGCAGGTTTTCAAACGGAATGTTTCCAGCTTTTGCCCATTCAGTATGATGATGGCTGTGCCTTTGCATATATAGCTCTTATTATTTTGATATATGTTTCTTCAATACTCAGTTTATTGAGAGTTTTTAACATGAAGGGCTGTTGAATTTTATCAAAAGTCTATTGAGATTATCATGTGGGTTTTGTCTTTAGTTTTGTTTATGTTATAAATAACATGTATTGATTTGTGTACATTGAAACAACCTTGCATCCCAGGGATAAAGCCTACTTGACTGTGGTGGATTAGCTTTTCAATGTACTGCTGAATTTGGTTTTTGATGTACTGCTGGATTTTGTTGAGAATAATGGCATTGATATTCATCAAGGGTATTGGCCTGAAGTTTTCTTTTCTTTTTTTTTTTAATCTCTGCCAGGTTTTGGTATCAGGGTGATGCTAGCCTTATAGAAAGAGTTGGGGAGGAGTCCCTCCTCCTTATTGTTTTTCCCCCTGAAGTAGTCGTAGCATGAATGGTATCAGCTCCTCTTTGTACATCTGGTAGAATTCAGCTGTGAATGTATCTGGTCCTGGGCTTTTTCTGGTTGGTAGGCTATTTATTACTGACTCGATTTCAGAGCTTGTTACTGATGTGTTCAGAGAATCAGTTTCTTCCTGATTCAGTTTTGGCAGGATACATGTATCTAGGAATTTACCCATTTCTTCTAGATTTTCTAGTTTATGTGCACAGAGGTGTTCATAATATTATCTGATGGTGGTTTGTATTTCTGTGGGGTCCCCATCTTGTTATTTCTGATTGGGTTTATTTGAGTCTTCTCATATGTGTCTGTGTGTCTGTGTTGATCTTTTGAATAGCTTTTCATGTCTCAGTATCCTTCTGTTTATTTCTGATTTTGGTTATTTTTTGTCTTCTGATAGCTTTCTAAATTTGTTTGCTCTTGGTTCTTTAGTTCTTTTAGTTGTGATATTAGGTTGTTAAGTTGAGATCTTTCTATCTTTTTTATGGTGGACATTTAATGCTATATATTTCTCTCTTAACACTGCTTTTGCTGTGTCCCAGAGATTCTGGTACATTGTGTCTTTGTTCTCACTGGTTTCAAGTAAATGATTTCTGCATTAATTTCATTATTTACCTATTCAATAGGAGCAGGCTATTCAGTTTCTATGTAATTGCATGGTTTTGTGTAAATTTTTTATCTTGATTTCTAATTTGATTACACTGTGGTTCAACAGAAGTACAGTATTGTTCTTTTGCATTTGTTGAAGAGAGTTTTACTTGCAATTATGTGTTTGATTTTAGAATATGTGCCATATGGCAATAAGAAGAATGTATATTCTGTTGTTTTGAGTGACAAGTACTATAGATCTGTTAGGTTCATTTGATCCAGTGCTGAGTTCAGATCTTAAATATCTTTGTTGATTTTCTGTCTTAATGATCTGTCTAATGTTGTCAGTGGGGTGTTAGTCTCACCTGATATTTGGTTCTTGTGATTGCACTTTTTTGTGTAAAGATAATTGTTACACAAATTCTTACCAAAAAAAGATAATGAAAGATGAAGGTTTCTATTCCACATCTTTCTCTGCCTCCCTCTCAGGATCAAAATTTGAACAGGACATTAGGCCCTGTCCCTAAAATGCTCACAACCCAGTAGTGGGTAGAAGCACACACACACACACACACACACACACACACACACATACACATATATGTGGGGTTAGCACTCTAAAAGCTAAACAGAATGTGCTATGAGATTTCAGAGTAGAATTAATAAGAACTCTGAGGAACTGTTCAGGGTTTCCTGGATAAGGGGGCCTGAAGGATGAGCAATTCTGCAGGGGAAACATTCTGGATAAAATAGTAAGATTGGAAAGTATAAAGTAGTATGATAAGGATTCATGGTCTCAGCATAGAACTCTAGGACCATATCAACAAATGAGGCTAGAATTGAACAATCCAGGAACAGAGTAGTAAGAGTGAATTTAGCCATACATTGACAGCATAGTAAGAGTATTATGGGTTTGAACTGAGGGTTGCATTAATTTGCTAGGGATGTCATAATAAAATAGACTGGGTGACTTAAGAAAAATTAATTTTCTCATAGTTACAGAGGTTGAAAGTCCAAGGACAAGTAGTTTGTAGCATTGGTTTCTTCTGCAGCTTCTCTTGTTGGCTTATAGACGGCCATCATTTTCCAGGTCAATGTCTTTACATTGTCTCCCCTCTGTGTGTATGTGGGTCCTAATATTTCTCCCTTATAAGGACAGCAGTTATTGAATTAGATCCCACTCTAGTGATCTCATTTTAAATTAATTGCTTCTTTAAGGAGCCTATCTCCAAATAGTCCTGTGCTGCATAATGCCTTTTTGGTCAGTGACCAACTACATATACCATGGTGGTGCTGTAAGATAATAATGGAGCTAAAAATTCCTATCATCCAGAGATGTCATAGACATCACAGTTCTCATAATGGAGCACAATACATTACTCACATGTTTGTGGTGGTGCTCGTTGAAACAATCCTGTGCAATCAGTCATATAAGTCCAGCACATATAGTTACATAGAGTATATAAGACTTGATAATAATCATAAACAACTATGTTACTGGTTTATGAATTTACTATATTTTCATTGTCATTTTAGTGTTTGCCTTCTGTTTATAAAAAACAAGTTATCTGTAAGACAGCCTCAGGTAAGTCCTTTAGAGGGTATTCCAGAAGAAGGAATTGTTATCACAGGGGATGACAACTCCATGAGTGCTATTGCTCCTGAAGACCTTCCAGTGGAACAAGATGTGGAGGCGAAAGACAATGATATTGATGACCCTGACTCAATGGAGGCTTAGGCTAATGTGTGTGTTTTTATCTTGATTTTTAACAAAAGTTTTTAAAATGTAAAAGAAATTTTAAAATAAAACATCTTACAGAATAAGGATATAAGGAAAGAATACTTTTGTACAGCTATAAAATGTGTTTGTTTTAAGCTAAATGTTATGACAAAAGAGTCAAAGTTAAAATTTAAAAATATAAAGTGGCTGGGTGTGGTGGCTCTCGCCTGTAATCCTGGCATTTTGGTAGGCCGAGGTGGGTGGATCACGAGGTCAAGAGATTGAGCCCATCCTGGCCAACATAGTGAAGCCCTGTCTCTACTAAAAATACAAAAATTAGCTGGGCATGGTGGTGTGTGCCTGTAGTCCCAGCTACTTGGGAGGCTGAGGCAGGAGAATTGCTTGAAGATGGTGCCACCGCACTCCAGCCTGGTGACAGAGGGAGATTCCATCTCAAAAAAAAAATTATAAAGTAAAAAATTTATAGCAAAGTGGTTAATTACTGAAAGAATTTTAAATTATGTAGCCTAAGTGTACAGTGTTTATAAAGTCTGCAGTAGTATAATATCCTAGGCCCTAACATTCACTCACTACTCACTCACTCACACACCCAGAACAACTTCCAGTCCTGCAAGCTCCACTCATAAGTGCCCTATGCAGGTGTACTATTTAAAAAAAAGTTATACTGTATTTTTACCCTACCTTTTCTATGTTTAGATACACATATACTCACTATTGTGTTACAATTACCTGCAGTATTCAGCAAAGTACATGCCATTCAGATTTATAGTCTAGGAACAATGGGTTATATAACATATAGCCTGGGTGTGTAGTACGGTATACCATCTAGGATTTTGTAAGTACACTTGGTGATGTTTGCACAATAATGAAATTGCCCTAATGATATGTTTCTCAAAACATGTTACTGGTAAGTGACAGTATAGTCACATTCTGAGATATATGTTGAAGTTCTAACCCCGATAAGTTTGGGGACAGGGACATAATTTAGCCCAAAATAGGGAGACAGAGTGATAATGTATGCATGAATATATACAGGTTTATATGCATTTGAGATGAAGTCAAGTCCACCTGATCTCAACGACGTGAAGAGGGAATGGATCCACTGAGCAAAAGAATGGGAAAAGGAAAGACCAAAGTAGTCTGGGCAGAAAGAAAAAAATAGAAAAGAGCTTAGAGGCAGCTATAGAAAGACAAAATGACAGTTTAGGAGGAAAAGTAGAACAAGGGTTCAGCAAAATAGAAAACACTGTACCTTAAAATGATGAATGGATAACAGTGATCAGCAGAGCAGGTCATCATGGCAAGTGAAGTTAGCATGGGTAAATAGAAAAACAGTGGTCAAATGGGCTTGAAGAAGAGATACGAACTATTATTAAGTATTTTCTCCAAGGAAAACACCAAACATGCTCTAGAAAAGTTACATGCTAAATTTAGGCAGAGGCAAGCTAGTATATTTTTTAAATGTGGGAGAAATAGGCTCATGGTGACATAAAAGTGTCATGGCATATATTATGTCTTTACTTGTGTTCTACATTTACATAATGGAGCTGCTTTCATATGAACATTACAGAATTTGTTATAAAATAATAGTGAAATGAGATTTTTACTGCGTCTGACAGTGCTTAGTACAAGGCTTCTCACTGAGACCAAAGAGATAAGATGGCTCTCTACAGAAGAAATTTACATGTTGCTGTTCAATGTGTATCTTTAGATATTTATGTTACTTTAACATCAAGAAAAATCTTTTATTTCTCCATGCTTCATCTGTGTGGACACTCATTCCTGTCTGGAAACCTCAGCAGTTGGCATGAAAGAGGCTTTTTGTTACAGGAGTTGAGTTGCAGAATGAAGACTTACCTTACTGATATGTGAGATATTCAAGCCTGGAAACTTACTGGATAGCTTGAAAATTTATAGGTTCAGAGTTTACACTGAAAACATTAACAAGTTTGAAAATTTGCTGTTTTACCTAATTCTTCCCATTTTTGATGGAAGCCCATGATGTAGAATGCACCATGGAGGATTAAAAGAACTGTACCATGTGGATGTTTAGGAGTTTGATTTAGTGGTACACTAGATGAGCGGTATACTCTCCTGCACTGAAAGTCAGAAGAACTTATGTTAATGCCAACCATTGCATTATAGCTTCAAAAGTCATACTTATTTATTTTGAGACAGACTCTTGCTCTGTTGCCAGGCCAGAGATCAGTGGCACGATCTCGGCTCACTGCAACTTCCGCCTCCTTTGTTCAAGTAATTTTCCTGTCTCAGCCTCCCAGGTAGCTGGAACTACAGGTGTGTGCCACGACGCCTAGCTAATTTTTATATTTTTTGTAGAGACAGGGTTTCACCATGTTGGCTAGGATAGTCTCAATCTCTTGACCTCGTGATTTGCCATCTCAGCCTCCCAAAGGGCTCAGATTACACGCTTGAGCCACCATGCCTGCCTAAAAGTCATTATTTCTTACAACTGATTTCCTCTCCTCTATCCTTCTTTTTATTTTGAAAAATTTGGAAAAATACAGCAAAGATTCATATAAACTATATTCACCCCTAGATAACATTTATCATATTTGTTCCATTTCTCTATATATCATTATCTATACATGTATTTATGTGTGTTTACCATTTTTTCTGAATCATTTCAAAAATGTTGGAAATATGATAGGACATGCTTAAATATGCTTAAATATGCTGACATGTATCATCTAGAAACGACTATCTCCTATATGACATACGTTGTCATACTTTATAAAGTCATAACTACATACTTTATCGGTCAAGATACTTACATTGACATAGAAAGATTATTTATGGTAACATGTTCCAGATTGCCCCAACTGCATCCATGTTGCTGCAAAGGACATGATTTTGTTCTTTTTCTTATGGCTGTATTTTACAGTGTATAGTTGCCACATTTTCTTCATTCAATCTACTACCATTGATTGGCACCTGGGTCAATTCTATGTCTTTTATTCTATTGTGAATAGCATAGTGATGAACATATGACTGCATGTGTCTTGGTAGAATGATTTATTTTCTTTTGGGTATACACCCAGTAATGGAATTGCTGTATGAATGATAGCTCTGTTTGAAGTTCTTTGAGAAATCTCCAGACTGCTTTCCACAGTAGCTGGAATAATTTACATTCCTATCAACAGTATATAAGTGTTCCATTTTCTCTGAAGCCTCATTAGAATCTGTTGTGTTAGGGCTTTTTGATAATAGCTATTCTGACTGGTATGAGATGATATCTCACTGTGGTTTTAATTTGTATTTCCTGGATGATTAGTGATGCTGGGCACTTCTTTAATGTTTGCTGGTCACTTCTATGTCATCTTTTGATAAGTGTCTGTTCATGTACTTTGCCCATTTTTTAATGAGGTTATTTTTTTCTTTGTTGATTTAAGTTTCCTATATATTCTAGATATTAGGCCTTTGACAGATGCATAGGTTGTGAATATTTTCTCCCTTTATGTAGGTTGTCTGTTGATAGTTTCCTTTGCTGTGCAGATGCTCTTTAGTTTAATTAGGTCTCACTTATCTATTTTTGTTTTTGTTGTAATGCTTTTGGGGACTTAGTTAAAATTTTTTTCCAAGGCTGATGTCAAATAGAGTATTTCCTAGGTTGTCTTCTAGGATTTTTGCAGTTTGAGGTCTTACATTTAAATCTTCGGTCCATTTTGACCTAATTTTTTGCATGCAGTGAAAGTTAGGAGTCCAGCTTCAATCTCCTGCATATGGCAAGTCAGTTATCCCAGCACCATCAATTAAATAGGGAGCACTTTCCTCTGGCTTTTTTTTTTTGAGACGGAGTTTCGCTCTTGTTACCCAGGCTGGAGTGCAATGGCACGATCTTGGCTCACCACAACCTCCGCCTCCTGGGTTCAGGCAATTCTCCTGCCTCAGCCTCCCGAGTAGCTGGGATTACAGGCACGTGCCACCATGCCCAGCTAATTTTTTGTATTTTTAGTAGAGACGGGGTTTCACCATGTTGACCAGGATGGTCTCTATCTCTTGACCTTGTGATCCACCCGCCTCGGCCCCCCAAAGTGCTGGGATTACAGTACCCTGGCTTGTTTTTGTCAGCATTGTTTAAAATCAGATGGTTTCAGGTGTTGGGCTTTATTTCTGAGTTTCCTATTCTGTTCTGTTAATCTATGTGTCTTTTGTACCAGTATCATGCTGTCTTGGTTACTGTAGTTTTATAGGGTAGTTTGAAGTCAAGTAGTGTGATACCTCTGGCTTTTTGCTTGGGATTCCTTGGCTATTTGGGATTTTTTTTTTAATTCTATATGAATTTGAGAATAGTTTTTTCCCCCCAATTCTGTGAAGGGATGATGTTGGCAGTTTCATAGAAATAGCACTGAATCTATAGATTGCTTTGAGTAATATAGACATTTTTTATGACATTGATTCTTCCAATCTATGATCACAGAATGTTTTCCTATTTGTCTCATCTCTGATTTCTTTCAGCAGTGTTTTACAGTTTCTGTAGGGATCTTTCACCATGCTAGTTAGCTGTATCATTGGATATTTCATTTTCTTTGTGGCTATTTTAAGTGGGACTTGTGTTCTTGATTTCACTCTCAACCTGAATGTTGTTGATGTATGGGAATGCTATTGATTTTTGTATCCTGAAACTTTACTACAGTCATTTATCAATTCTAGGAGCCTTTTGGCAAACTCTTTAGAATTTTCTAGGTGTAGGAGTATAAGTGAAGAGAGATAGTTTGACTTCCTCTCTTCCTATATAGACGCCTTTTCTTTCTTTTGTCTGATTGTTCTGGCTATGTATACACCCAGTAATGGAATAGTATACACCCAGTAATGGAATAGTATATGCTTAGTAATGGAACAGTATACACCGAGTATACTTTTCCAATACTATATTGAATAGGAGTGGTGAGAGTGGGCATGTTTGTTTAGTTTCAGTTCTCAAGGAAAGTAGTTTGAGATTTTACCCATTCAGTATAATGTTGGCTGTGGCTTTTTATAGATGGCTTTTATTACCTTGAGACATGTTCCTTCAATGCCTAGTTTGCTGAGAGTTTTTATTATGAAGGGATGTTGTATTTTATCAAAAGCTTTTGGTCTATTGGATGATTGTAGGGTTTTTGCTTTCAGTTCTGTTTGAGGTGAATCACATTTATTGATCTGCACATACTGAACCAGTCTTGCATTTCTGGAATAAAGCCTACTTGATCATGATGTATTAACTCTTCAATTTGCTTCTGGATTCACTTTGCTAATGTTTTGTTGAGCATTTTTTCAACTGTGTTCATCAGGGATATTAGCCTGAAGTTTTCTGTGTGTGTGTGTGTGTGTGTGTGTGTGTGTGTGTGTGTGTGTGTGTGTCTGCCAGATTTTGGCATCAGGTTGATGCTGGCTTTATAAGATGACTTAGGGAGAAATCCCTCCTCCTTGATTTTTTTTAGAGAATAGTTTTTGTACTATTGGTACCAGCTATTATTTTGAGATGAAGTCTCACTCTGTCACTCAGGCTTGAGTGCAGTGGTGTGATCATGGCTCAATGCTGCCTCCACCTCCTGGGTTCAAGTGATTTTCCTGCCTCAGCCTCCTGAGTAGCTGGAAATACAGGCACCTGACACCTCATCCAGATAATTTTTTGGGGTATTCTTAGTAGAGATGGTGTTTCACCATGTTGGCCAGGCTGCTCTCGAACATCTGACCTCAAGCAATCCATCTGCCTTGGCTTCCCAAAGTGCTAGGATTACAGGGATGAGCCACTGTGCCCTGCTGGTATCAGTTATTTGTATGCTTGTTAGACTTCAGCTGGGAATTCATCTTTTTGGGGTTTTCTGGGTTGGTAGGTTCTTTATTACTGATTAAATTTTAAAAGTTGATGCCTATTCAGGGTTTCAATCTCTTTCTTATTAAATCATGGGATATTGTGTGCTTGCAGAAATTGATCAATTTCCTCTAGATTTTCTTTTTTTCCCTTCAGCTTTTAAGTTCTCTGGTACATGTGCAGGATGAGCAAGTGTGTTATGTAGGTAAGCATGTGTCATGTTGGTTTGCTGCACATATCAACTCATCACCTATATTAAGGCTAGCATCTATTAGCTATTCTTCCTGATGCTCTCCCTCTCTCCCGACTGCCCATGACAGGCCATAGAGTGTGTTGCCCCCCTTCATGTGTCCATGTGTTCTCATTGTTCAGCTCCTACTTAAAAGTGAGGACACATGGTGCTTGGTGTTCTGTTCCTGCTACTTTGCTGTGGATAATAGCTTCTAGCTCCATCCATATACCTGCAAAGTATAAGATCTCATTCCTGTTATGGCTGCATAGTATTCCATGGTGTATATATACCATATTTTCTTTATCCATTCTATCATTGATGGGCATTTGGATTGATTTTATGTCTTTGCTATTGTGATTAGTGCTGCAGTGAACATATGCATGCATCTTTGCAACAGAATGATTTGCATCTTTTTGGGTATGTACCTCGTAATGGGATTGCTAGGTCAAATGGTAGTTTTGTTTCTAGATCTTTAAGGAATTGCCACCCCATCTTCTACAATGGTTGAACTTATTTACACTCCCATGAACAGTGTAAAAGTGTTCCTTTTTCTCCAAAACCTTTCCAGCATCTGTTTTTTCCTTTTAATAACTGCCATTCTGACTGGTGTGAGATGGTATCTCATTGTGGTTTTGGTTTGCATTTCTCTAATGATCAGTGATGTTGAGCCTTTTTTCATATGCTTGATGGCTGCATAATTGTCATCTTTTAAGAAGTGTCTGTTCATGTTAATCACCACTTTTTGATGTTTTTTTCTTGTAAATTTGTTTAAGTTCCTTATAGACTCCGGATATTAGACCTTTGTAAGATGGATAGATTGGCAAATTTTCTCCCATTCAGTAGGTTGTCTGATAACTCTAAGAGCTTTTTGATGTGCAGCAACTCTTTAGTTTAGACTCCATTTGTCAATTTTTGCTTTTGTTGCAATTGCTTTTGGCATTTTCATCATGAAACCTTTGCCCGTGCCATGCTCTGAATGATATTGTCTAAATTTTTTTCTAGGATTTTTATAGTTTTGCATTTTACATTTAAATCTTAATCCATCTTGAGTTAATTTTTGTATATGATGTCAGGAAGGGTTCTAGCTTCAATCTTCTGTATATGGCTAGCCAGTTCTCCCAGCACCATTTATTAAATAGGGAATTCTTTCCCAATTTCTTGTGTTTTTTTTTTTTTCCTGGTCAGGTTTGTTGAAGATCAGATGGTTGTAGGTGTGCAGTCTCATTTCTGAGTTCTCTATTCTGATCCATTGGTCTATGTGTCTGTTTTTCTACCAATACCATGCTATTCTGGTTATTGTAGCCTGTAGTATAATTTGAAGTTGGGTGTCAGGATGCCTCTAGCTTCATTCTTTTTGCTTAGGGTTGTCTTGACTATTCAGGCTCTGTTTTGGTTCCATATGAATTTTAAGATTTTTCTAGTTGTGTGAAGAATGTCAAGGGATGTTTAATGGGAATGGCATTTAATCTATAAATAACTTTGGGCAGTATGGCCATTTTCATGATATTGATTCTTTCTCTCCATGAGCATGGAACTTTTTTCCATTTGTTTGTGTCATCTCTGATTTTTTTTTTTTTTTTTTTTTGAGCATTGGTTTGTAATTCTCCTTGAAGAGGTTCTTCACTTCCCTTGTTAGCTGTATTTCTAGGTATTTTGTTTTCTTTGTAGAAATTGTGAATGGGAGTTATTCATGATTTGACACTGGGCTTAACTGTTGTTGTATAGAAATGCTAACAATTTTTGCCATTGATTTTTTGTATCCTGAGACTTTGCTGAAGTTTCTTATCAGGTTAAGAAGTTTTTGGGCTGAGAAGATGGGATTTTGTAGAGATAGGATTATGTCATCTAGAAACAAAGATAATTGACTTCCTCTATTCCTAGTTGAATATGCTTTATTTCTTTCTCTTGCCTCATTGCCCTGGCCAGAACTTCCAATACTACGTTAAATGGAGTGATGAGAGGGCATACTTGTCTTGTGCTGATTTTCAGAGGGAATGTGAATCCAGCTTTGCTTATTTGATATGATATTGGCTGTGGGTTTGTCTTATATGGCTTTTACTATTTCAAGGTATGTTCCTTTAACACCTACTTAATTGAGAATTTTAACATGAGGGATATTGAATTTTATCAAAGGCCTTTTCTGCAGCTATTGGGATAATCATGTGGATTTTGTCTTTTGTTTTGTTTGTGATGAATTACATTTATTGATTTGCATATGTTGAACCAAACTTGTATCCTGGGGATGAGGCAACCTTGATTGTGGTAGATAAGATTTTTGATGTGTTGCTGGATTTGATTTTGGTTTGCCAGTATTTTAATGAGGATTTTTGCATTACTGTTCATCAGGGATATTGACCTAAAGTTTGTGTTTTATGTTGTATCTCTGCCAGGTTTTGGTATCAGGATGATGCTGGCCGCATAGAATGTGTTAGGGCGGAGTCCCTCCTTTTCCATTGTTTGGAATGGTTTTAATAGAAATTGTACCAGCTCTTTGTACCTCTAGTAGAAATCAGCTGTAAATCTGTGTGGTACTGGGCTTTTTTGGTTGGTAGGCTATTTTTTACTGTCTCAATTTCAGAACTTGTTATTGGTCTACTCAGGAATTCAGTTTATTGCTGGTTCAGTCTTGGTGGGGTGTATGTCTCCAGGACTATATCTATTTCTTCTAAATTTTCTTTTTTTTTGGGGGGGGGGGAGGAAGGCAGGAAGGAAGGGAAGAAGGACGGTAGGGAGGAAGGAAGGGATGAAGGAAGGAAGGAAGGGAGGAAGCAGGGAGGGAGGGAGGGAGGGAGGGAAGGGAAGAAAGGAAATCAAGCAATGAAAGAGACATTGCCGACCTGGATCTAGAGGTTTACAAGTTGATTTCCTTTTTTTTGAGAGAAGGAAAGAAAAAAAAAAAAAGTAAAGGAGAGGAAGAAAGAGGAAGAGAAAGAGGGAGAGTAAATGGAAATATTGCTTTATTTTGAAAAAACTTGGGTATTAATAATGGCCAATCAATGTTTCATTTAAACTAATGGGTAGGTGTGATGTGGTATTGACAAGAATGTATATTTTGTGTATTTGAAGTGGAGGGCTCTATAAATATTTATTAAGTTTACTTGTTCTGGATCTGAGTTTGAGTCCTTGATATCCTTATTAATTTTCTGTCTCATTGAATCTAAGTCTCCTATCTGGGTGTTAGGATCGTTAGCTCTTGTTGTTGCATTGATCCTTTTACCACTATATCTTTGTTGCTTTAAAATCTATTTTATCCGATACAAGAATTGCAACTCCTGCTTTTTATTTATTTATTATTTATTTTTGCTCTCCATTTGGTTGGTAAATCTTTCTCCATCCCTTTGTTTTGAGTCTTTGTGTATCCTTGCATGTGAAACAGGTCTGGATGTAACATGCCGTTGGGTTTTGGCTGTGTCTTTTGATTGGGAATTTAGTCAATTTAAATTTAGGGTTACTGCCATTTGATATTGACTGGCTGTTTTATCCATGTGTTGGTGTAAATTCTTCTTTATGTTGGTGCTCTTTACTTTTTGGTGTATTTTTAGAAAGGCTAATACTGGTTGTTTCTTTCTGTGTGTAATACTTCTTTCAGAAGCTCTTGTAAAGCAGGCCTGGTGGTAATAAAATCTCTGAGTTCTTGCTTGTTCATAAAAGATTTTATTTTTCCTTCAGTTGTGAAGCTTAGTTTGGCTGGATATGAAATTCTGGGCTGAAGGTTCTGTTCTTTGAGGATGTTGAATATTGGCCCCCACTCTCTTCTGGCCTGTAGAGTTTCTGCCGAGAGATCTGCTGTAAGTCTGATAAGCTTGCCTTTGTGGGTTATCCGACCTTTCTCTCTGGCTGCCCTTAGTATCCTCTCCTTCGTTTCAACCCTGGTGAATCTAACGATTATGTGCCTTGGGGTTGGTCTTCTTGAGGAATATCTTTGTGGTGTTCTCTGTATTACCTGGGGTTGAATGTTGACCTGCTTTGCTAGTTTAGGAAAATTTTCCTGAATAATATCCTGAAGGGTATTTTCCAGCTTGAATTCATTCTCTCCGTTGCATTCAGGTACACCTATCAAACGTAAATTTGGTCTTTTCACATAGTCCCACATTTCTTGGAGACTTTGCTCATTCCTTTTTATCCTTTTTTCTCTAATCTTTTCTTCACGTTTTATTTCATTAAGTTGGACTTTGACCTCTGATATCCCTTCTTCTGCTTGAATAATTCGAGTGTTTAAACCTGTGCATACTTCTCGGAGTTCCTGTATTGTATTCTTCAGTTCCATTAATTCACTCATACTCCTCTCTAAGTTGTCTATTCTCAATAGGATTTCATCAAACCTTTTTTCAAAGTTCCTAGTTTCTTTACGTTGGGCTACAACATGTTCTTTTAACTCACCGAAGTTTGTTATTATCCATTCCTTGAAGAGTGATTCTGTCATCAGGAGGCGCTCGTTCTCCATCAAGCCTTGTTCCATTGTTGATGTGGAACTGTGATCATCTTTAGAGGGAGAGGTGTTCTGACTTTGAGTATTCTCAGCTTTTTTAAGCTGGTTTCTTCCCGTCATTGTAAATTTATCCTCCTCTCGTCTTTGAAATTACCAACTTTCAGATTAGGTCTCTTGAGTGGACGTCCAGGTTGTTAGTTCCCAGGGCCAGAGCAGCGGCGTTAAAACTGATGGTGCTTTTCTGCCCAGGATTCTCCTGTCGGGCTTCCTTCTTGTTTCCGTAGTAGGCGACTCTGCCTTCCCGGGGCTCCAAACCTCGGTCAGAAGGGGAAGCGGTCCCGTTTACTCTGCTCCGAGAGCTGCTGCGCCGAGGTGCCGGCGGAACCGCTGCGCCGACCACGAGAGTCGCGCTGGCGACCCGTGTGTTTCCACCACTGGGGGATCTTCTGCTCCGTGAGCGACCAGACTTTGTCTGAAAGTGTGGCGTCCTCTAGTTCTCCGCGCCTTCCCTGAGAGCTGCAATCCTGGGATGTTAGTGATCGGCCATCTTGGATCGTTCCCTCTTCTAAATTTTCTAGTTTATTTGCATAGAGCTATTTATAGTATTCTCTGATGGTTGTTTGTATTTCTCTGGGGTCACTGGTAATACCCTCCTTATCACTTCTGTTTGTGTCTATTTTATTCTCTTCTTGGTTAGTCTACCTAGTGGTCTGTTTTATTAATTAAAAAATGTCTCCTAGATTCACTGACTTTAATTCTTACTTATTTTTAATCTTTTTTTGTGTGTGTGTCTCCTTCAGTTCTACTCTTACTTTGATTATTTCTTGTCTTCTGTTACCTTTGGGATTTGTTTGCTCTTTGTTCTCTGGTTCTTCTGGTTGTGATGTTAGGTTGTTGATATGAGATATTTCTAGTTTTTTGATGTAGGCAATAAATTTCCCTCTTAACACTGCTTTAACTGTGTCCCAGGGATTCTGGTTCTAATGAGAACTTCTTGATTCTGCCTTAATTTCATTATTTATTCAGGAGTCATCGAGGACTATGTTGTTCAATTTTCATGTAGTTGGGTGGTTTTGACTGAGTTTATTAATCTTCAACTCTGATTGTGCTGTGGGCTGAGAGACTGTTAAAATTTTAGGGTTTTTTTTTTCTTTTTCTTTTTTATTTTTTTCCTCTGCTTTTGCTGAGGAATGTTTTACTTCTGATTATGTGCCATGTGGAGAAGAGAAGAATGTATTTTTTGGGGGGTAGAGAGTTCTGTAGATAGCCATCAGGTCTGCTTGATCCAGAGATAAGTTCAGGTCCTGAATATTTTAATTTTTTGTCCTGATGATCTGTCTAATATTGTCAGTGGGGTGTTAAAGTCTCCCACTATTATTCTGTGGGAGTCCAAGTCTCTTTGTAGGTCTCTAAGAAGTTGCTGTATGAATTTGGGTGCTCCTGTATTGGGTGCATATATATTTAGGATAGCTAACTCTTGTTGAATTGAACTCTTTACCATTATGTAATGCCCTTCTTTATCTTTTCTTGATCATTGTTTATGGTCTGTTTTGTTGGAAACTAGGATGGCAACCCCTGCTTTTATTTTTTTCTGTTTTCTATTTGCTTGTTAAAAATTTTTCCATTCCTTTATTTTGAACCTATGTGTGTCTTTGCACATGAGATGGGTCTTTTGAAGAGAGAATACTGATAGATCTTGCTTCTTTATCCAGCTTGCCCTTCTGTGTCTTTTAATTGGAAATTTAGCCCATTTACATTTAAGGTTAATATTGTTATGTGTGAATTTGATTCTGTCATCATGATGCTAGTTGTTTATTTCGCAGACTTGTTTATGTGGTTACTTCAAAGTGTCACTGGTCTGTCAGTATGTTTTTTTAGTGGCTGGTAATGGTTTTCCTTTCCATGCTTAGTGCTTCCTTCAGTAGCTCTTGCAAGACAGGCCTGATGTTGATAAATTCTCTTAGCAATTGCTTGTCTTTAAACAATCTCATTTCTCCTTTGCTTATGAAGCTTAGTTTGGCCTGATATGAAATTCTGGGTTGAAAATTTTCTTTAAGAATGTGAAATATTGGCCACCAATTTCTTCTGGCTTATGGAGTTTCTGCTGAGAGGTCTGCTGTTAATCTGATGGGTTTCCCTTTGTAGGTGACCTGGTGTTTGTCTGTGACTGCCCTTAACATTTTTTTCTTTCATTTAGACCTTGGAGAATCTGACTATGTATCTTGGGGTTGATTTTCTCATTGAGTATCTTACTGGGGTGCTCTAGATTTACTAAGTTTGAATGTTGGCTTGTCTTGCTAGGTTGGGGAAGTTGTCTTGGATGATACTCTGAAGTATGTTTTTCAACTTGGTTCCATTCTCCCCATCTTTTTCAGTTACCCCAATCAGTTGTAGGTTCAGTCTATTTACATAATCCTATATTTCTCTGAAGTTTTTAAAATTCCTTTTAATTTTTTTTCTCTATTCTTTTTTGTCTGTCTTATTTCACAAAGATAGCTTTTAAGCCCTGAGATTCTTTCTTCCAGTTGGTGTATTCTGCTATTGATACTTGTGATTGCATTGTGAAGTTCTTGTGTTTTTTAGCTCAATCAGATCAATTATTTTCCTCTCTAAACTGGCTATTCTGATTATCAGCTCCTGTATTGTTTTATTATGATTCTTAGCTTCCTTGCATTGGGTGTTTGAACATGCTCCTTTAGCTCAATGAAGTTTATTACCCACCTTCTGAAGCCTACTTCTGTCAGTTCAGCCATCTGAGCCTCAGCCTAGTTCTGTGTCCTTGCTGGAGGTGGTATGGGCATTTGGAGGAGAAGAGGCACTCTGGCTTTTTGAGTTTTCAGCAATTTTGTATTCCTCCTTCTTCATCTTTATGGGCTTATCTATCATTGATCTTTGAGGTTACTGACCTTTGAATGTGGTTTTTGTGGGGTTTCTTTTCTTGATGTTGTTGTTGCTTTCTGTTCGTTTTACTTTTAACAGTTAGGCCACTCTTCTGTAGGGCTGCTGTGGTTTGCTGGGGTTCTGCTACACACCCTATTCACCTTGGTCTCTCCTGCATCTGGAGGTATTACCAGTGAAGGCTGAGAAACAGCAAAGACGTCAGCCTGGTCCTTATTCTTGGAGCTCTGTCCTGGGGAGGCACTGATCTGATGTCAACACAAATGCTCCTGTAGAAGGTGTCTGGATACCCCTGTTCGGAGGTCTCACCCAGTCAGGAGGAATGGTATCAGGATCAGGGACCCACTTAAAGAAGCAGTCTGGCTGTCCCTTGATAGAGCAGGTACACTGTGCTTGAGGAACTACCCACTCCACGCCCCCATCCACACTGCCTGGCCTCTCCTGAGCCAGCAGGCTGAAAAGGCTAAGTTGGCTGAAACATAGAAAGGGTGGCTGCCCCTACCTCCAGGGCTCCAACCCAGGGAGAGATCAGAGTTCTGTCCATATAACCCTGCCTGGAATTGCTGAAATTCCTGCAGGGAGGCTCTTCCCAGTGAGGAGGGATGGATTGGAGTTGCACTTAAATAATCAGTCTGGCTACAAACTATCAGTGCTGTGTTGTGAGAAACTCCACCTGGTCTGGACCACCTGGACTCCTTGGAGCCAACAGGCCAGAGTGGCCAGCTTTTCCCCTGGGAACTCGGTCTATCTTAGGCAGTCTCCAGCCTGCTGCCACTGGCTGGCTGGAATTCCAAGCCAATGGGTCTTAACTTGTGAAGTGCTGTAGGAGTTGGGCCCACAGAACGATGCTACTTCACTCCCTGGATTCTCTGTGTCTGAGCTCAGATCTATCTGGGCATTCCCCTAGAATGCTTGAATGGATGTCCCACTTTGCCGGAATTCCCAGGGCTTGGATATGTAAAACTCTTGGGAATCTGTCCTGAGTTTCCACTTTGCTGAGACTCTGCACAACTCTGTGCTTCAGACCCAGGCCCTGGTGGCAAGGGCTCACAAGGGGTTCCTCCTGATCCATAGGTTGCAAAGGCCCATGGAAAAAGTGTGGTTTCCTTGTCAGGGTCACAAAATCACTCACCACCTCCCTTGGCTGGGGGTGGGGCTCCCTTGGCTCTGGGCTGCTTTTCTTTGCTCTCTGGGTTGAGCCATCCACCTAGTCTTTCCCATGCAAGAATCTGGATACCTCAGTTGAAGGTACAGAATTCACTTGTCATTTTCATTCCTCTTCATGAGAGCCATGAACTGCAGCCACTTCTAATTGGTCATCATGGCCATCTCCTCTTGATTTGTGTGCATAGAATTGTTGATAGTAGAAATGACCAAGCTGAAACTACAATTATTCACACAGAAATACAAAATTGATGATCTTTTGTATTTCTGTGTGAATAATTGTAGTTTCAGCTTGGTCATTTCTAATTGTGGATCTTCTTTTTTTGTTAATCTGTCTAGAGATCTATCAATTTTAGCTGTTCTTTTGAATAGCCAACTCTTGGTTTCGTTTATCTTTTTTATGAATTTTTTTAACTCAATTTTGTTCAGATCTTCTATAATTGTAACTATTTCTGCTGCTAGCCTTGGGATTGGTTTGTTCTTTTTTTTTCTAGTTCCTTTAGGTGTAAATTCAGATTGTTGAAGTCTAACTTTTTGATGAAGGCACTTAGTGCTATAAACTTTGCTTTTTTTCTTTCTTAAACTTCTAAGTTCTGGGGTACATGTGCAGGATGTGCAGGTGTGTTAAATAGGTAAATGTGTGGCATGGTGGTTTGTTTCACAGATCAACCTTCACCTAGGTATTAAGCCCAGCACCCAGCATCCATTAGTTATTCTTCCTGATACTCTACCTCCTTCCACCCCCACTGGAAGGCCCTAGTGTGCATTGTTTTCCCAACCCCCATGTGTTGATGTGTTGTCATAATTCAACTTCCACATATAAGCAAGAAGATGTAGTAAACTTTCTTATTAACACTGCTTTAGCTGTATCCCAGAGATGTTGATAAGTGGCATACCTGTTTTCATTAATTTCAAACATTTAGACTTATTTTTGATGTTCAACCAAGAGTTACTCAAGAATAAGTCATTTAATTAGTTTCTATGTTTTTGTGTAGTTTTAAGAGATCTCTCTGGTATTGATTTCTCTTTTTATTGTACTGTGGTCCAAGAGTGTGTTTGCTATGATTATTATTCTTTTGAGACTTGCTTTATGAGGTAGCATGTGATTGATCTCGGAATATGTTTCAGGTGCAGATGAGAAATATGTATATTCTGTGGTTGGGTGAAGTGTTCTGGTAGATGTCTTTTAGGTTCAATTGGTTAAGTGTTGAGTATAAGTCCAGAGTTCCTTTGTTTTCTGACTCAATGATCTGTCTAATGCTGTCAGTGGGGTGTTAAAGTTTCCCACTATTATTGTGTGTCTAAGTCTTTTTGTAGGTCAAGAAGAACTTGTTTTATGAATCTGGATGTTCTAATGTTGGGTATATATATATATATATATATATATATATATATATATATATTTATAATAGTTTAGTCTTCTTGTTTGATTGTACCATTTATTATTATGTAATGTCCTTCTTTGTCCTTCTTATTAAAAGTTTAAAGTCTGTTTTCTTCTTTTTTAATTGTATTTGGGCCCTGGGGTACATGTGTACATCATGCACTGTGCAGGATTATTGCATAGTTATATACATGCCATGGTGGTTTACTGTCTCCATCCCCCCACCCACCTCTGCAACCCCCATCACCTACATCAGGCATTTCTCCCAGTGTTATCCCTCCTCATCCTCCCTGCACCCCACCCCTGACCATTGTCATTGTCCCTCCCCGCCCCTTCACTCCCCCACCTATCCCTGTGAGTGTTGTTCCCTTCCCTGTGCCAAAGTGTTCATTGTTC
Source organism: Callithrix jacchus (assembly GCF_049354715.1). Lineage (NCBI taxonomy): Eukaryota > Metazoa > Chordata > Mammalia > Primates > Cebidae > Callithrix > Callithrix jacchus. The sequence continues at coordinate 85,024,324 of NC_133502.1, forward strand.
ATCACCCACCTATGAGTGAAAACATGTGGTGTTTGGTTCTCTGTTCTTGTGTCAGTTTGCTGAGAATGATGGTTTCTAGATTCATCCATGTCTCTACCAAGGACACAAACTCAGCATTTTTTATGGCTGCATAGTATTCCATGTTGTGTATATATCACATTTTTTTGTCCAGTCTATCATCAATGGGCATTTGGGTTGGTTCCTGATCTTTACTCTTGTAAACCATGCTGCAATGAACATATGTGTGCATGTGTTTTCATAATAGAACACATGGACACGTATAATTTACAATACTTTGGGTATATACCCAGTAATGGGATTGCTGGGTCAAATGGAATTTCTATTTCTAGGTCCTTGAGGAATCGCCGCACTGTCTTCCATGATGGTTGAACTAATTTACACCCCCACCAACAGTGTGGAAGTGTTTCTATTTCTCCACATCCTCTCCAGCATCTGCTGTCTCCAGATTTTTTAATTATCACCATTCTAACTGGCATGAGATGGTATCTCAGTGTGGTTTTGACTTGCATTTCTCTAATGATCAATGATGATGAGCATTTTTTCATATGTTCGTTGGCTGCATATTTGTCTTCTTTTGAAAAATGTCTGTTCATATCCTTCACCCACTTTTGAATGGGCTTGTTTTTTTCTTGTAAATCTGCTTTAGTTCTTTGTAGATTCTGGATATTAGCCCTTTGTCAGATGGGTAGATCACAAAATTTTTTTCCCATTCTGTTGGTTGCTGGTTCACTCTAATGATGGTTTCTTTTGCTGTGCCAAAACTTTTAAGTTTAATTAGATCCCATTTGTCTATTTTGGCTTTTGTTGTCATTGCTTTTGGTGTTTTAGTCACGAAGTCCTTGCCTGTGCCTATGTCCTGAATGATGTTGCCTAGGTTTTCTTCTAGGGTTTTTATGGTGTTCTTATGTTTAAATCTTTAATCCATCTATAGTTAGTTTTAGTGTAAGATGTAAGGAAGGGGTCCAGTTTCAGCTTTCTGCATATGGCTAGCCAGTTTTCTGAATACCATTTATTAAACAGGTAATCCTTTCCCCATTTCTTGCTTTCGTCAGGTTTGTAAAGATTAGATGGTTGTAGATGTGTGGCATTGCTTTCTAGGCTTCTGTTCTGTTCCACTGGTCTTTATGTCTGTTTTGGTACCAGTACCATGCTGTTTTGATTACTGTAGGCTTGTAGTATAATTTGAAGTCAGGTAACATGATGCCTCCAGCTTTGTGGGTTTTTTTGTTTGTTTGTTTTGTTTTGTTTTGCTTGGCATTGTCTTGACTATGTGGGCTCTCTTTTGGTTTCATATGAAGTTTAAAGTGATTTTTTTTCCAGTTCTGTGAAGAAGGTCAATGGTAGCTTGATGAGGATAGCATTGAATCTATAAATTACTTAGGGCAGTATGGCCATTTCACAATATTGATTCTTCCTAACCATGAGCATGGAATGTTTTTCCATCTGTGTCCTCTCTTATTTCCTTCAGCAGTGATTTGTAGTTCTCCTTGAAGAGGTCCTTTATATCCTTTGTTAGTTGTATTCCTAGGTATTTTATTCTTGTTGAAGCAATTGTGAATGGCAGTTCGTTCTTGATTTGGCTCTCTGTGTGTCTATTATTGGTGTGTAGGAATGCTTGTGATTTCTGCACATTGATTTTGTATCCTCAGACTTTGCTGAAGTTGCTGAAGGAAATTTTGGGGTGAGATGATGGGGTTTTCTAAATACATAATCATGTTGTCTGCAAATAGAGAAAATTTGACTTCCTGTTTTCCTAATTGAATACTCTTTATTTCTTTTTCTTGCCTGATTGCTCTAGCTAGAACTTCTGATGCTATATTGAATAGGAGTGGTGAGAGAGGGCATCCTTGTCTAGTGCCAGTTTTCAAAGGGAATGCTTGCAGTTTTTGCCTGTTGCATGGTATGATACTGGCCATGGGTTTGTTGTAATTAGCTTTTATTATTTTAAGATATGTTCCATCAATACCTAGTTTATTGAGGGTTTTTAGTGTAAAGGGCTGTTGAATTTTGTCAAAGGCCTCTCTGCATCTATTGAGATAATCACATGGTTTTTGTCTTTGTTTCTGTTTATGTGATGGATTACATTTATAGATTTGTGTATGTCCAACCAGCCTTGCATCCCTGGGATGAAGCCTCCTTGATTGTTGATGGATAAGGTTTTTGATGTGCTGTTGTATTTGGTTTGCCAGTATTTTTTTTTCTTATTTTTTTATTGCATTTTAGGTTTTGGGGTACATGTGCAGAACATGCAATACAGTTGCATAGGTACACACATGGCAGTGTGTTCTGTTTGCTTTCACACCTTCACCCACATTTGGCATTTCTCCCCAGGCTATCCCTCCCCACCTCCCTCTCCCACTGGCCCTCCCCTTTTCCCCGCAATAGACCCCAGTGTTTAGTACTCCCCTCTCTGTGTCCATGTGTTCTCGTTTTTCATCACCTGCCTATGAGTGAGAATATGCGGTGTTTCATTTTCTGTTCTTGTGTCAGTTTGCTGAGAATGATGTTCTCCAGATTCATCCGTGTCCCTACAAATGACATGAACTCATCATTTCTGATTGCTGCATAATATTCCATGGTGTATATGTGCCACATTTTCCCAATCCAGTCTATCATCAATGGGCATTTGGGTTGATTCCAGGCTTTGCTATTGTAAACAGTGCTGCAATAAACATTCGTGTGCATATGTCCTTATAATAGAATGATTTATAGTCCTTTGGGTATATACCCAGTAATGGGATTGCTGGGTCAAATGGAATTTCTATTTCTAAGGCCTTGAGGAATCGCCACACTGTCTTCCACAATGGTTGGACTAATTTACACTCCCACCAACAGTGTAAAAGTGTTCCTTTTTCTCCACATCCTCTCCAGCATCTGTTGTCTCCAAATTTTTTCATGATCGCCATTCTAACTGGCGTGAGATGGTATCTCAATGTGGTTTTGATTTGCTTCTCTCTGATGACCAGTGACGATGAGCATTTTTTCATATGATTGTTGGCACTTCATATGGAACCAAAAGAGAGCCCGCATAGCCAAATCAATTCTAAGCAAAAAGAACACAGCGGGGGGTATCACACTACCAGATTTCAAGCTATACTACAAGGCTACAGTAATCAAAACAGCATTCTACTGGTACCAAAACAGAGATATAGACCAATGGAAGAAAACAGAGGCACCGGAGGCAACACAACATATCTACAACTATACAATCTTTGAGAAACCTGACAAAAACAAGCAATGGGGAAAGGATTCCCTATTTAACAAATGGTGTTGGGAAAACTGGCTAGCCATGTGCAGAAAGCAGAAACTGGACCCCTTCCTGACACCTTACACTAAAATTAACTCCAGATGGATTAAAGACTTAAACATAAGACCTGGCACAATGAAAACCCTAGAAGGAAATCTAGGCAAAACTATCCAGGACATAGGAGTAGGCAAGGACTTCATGAACAAAACACCAAAAGCATTGGCAACAAAAGCCAAAATAGACAAATGGGACCTAATCAAACTCCACAGCTTCTGCACGGCAAAAGAAACAGTCACTAGAGTGAATCGGTTTGCCAGTATTTTATTGAAGATTTTTGCATCTATGTTCATGATGGGTATTGGCCTGAGGTTTTCTTCTTTTGTTGTTTCTCTGACGGATTTTGGTATCAGGATGATGATGGTCTCATAAAATGAGTTAGGGAGGACTCTCTTTTTGTATTGTTTGGAATAGTTTCAGGAGGAATGGTACCAGCTCTTGTCTGGTAGGATTTGGCTCTGAATCCATCTGGATCTGTACTTTTTTTTGGTTGGTTCTTAATTGTTAAGGCTGTTAATTGCTGCCTCAACTTCAGTCCTTGTTATTGGTCTATTCAGGCTTCCAACTTCTTTCTGGTTTAGTCTTGGGAGGGTGGCAGTGTCCAGAAATTTATCCATTTCTTGCATAGAGTTGTTTATGTGCATAGAGTTGTTTGTAGAAATCACTGATGGTAGTTTGTATTTCTGTGGAATTGGTGGTGATATCCCCTTAATTGTTTTTTATTGCATCTATTGGATTCTTCTCTCTTTCCTCTTTTACAAGTCTGGCTAATGGTCTGTCTATTTTGTTCATCTTTTCAAAAAACCAGCTCCTGGATTGATTTTTTTTGAAGGGTTTTTTTTGTATCTGTGTCCTTCAGTTCTGCTCTGATCTTAGTTATTTCTTGTCTTTTCCTAGCTTTTGCATATTTTGATCTTGCTCCTCTAGCTCTTTTAATTTTGACAATAGGGTATCGATTTTAGATCTTTTCTCACTTCTCATATGGGCATTTATTGCTACAAATTTCCCTCTAGATACTGCTTTAAATGTCTTCCAGAGATTCTGGTATGTTGTATCTTCATTCCCATTGGTTTCAAAAAAACATCTTTATTTCTGCCTTCATTTCATTGTTTATCCAGTCATCATTCTGGAGCAAGTTGTTCAGTTTCCATGTAGTTTGGAGTTTTGAGTGAGTTTTGTAATACTGAGTTCTAATTTGATTGCACTGTGGTCTGAGAGACTGTTTGTTATGATTTCCATTCTTTTGCATTTCCTGGGAAGTGATTTACTTCCCATAATGTGGTCAATTTTGGAGTAAGTGTGATGTGGTATTGAGAATATAGATACAGTATATTCTGTGGATTTGGGGTGTATATTCTGTGGATTCTGTGGATTGCATATTCTGTGGATTTGGGGTAGAGAGTTCTGTAGATGTCTATTAGGTCTGCTTGGTCGAGATCTGCATTTAAATCCTGGATATCCTTTTGGATTTTCTGTCTCATTGATCTGTCCAATATTGACAGTGGAGTGTTAAAGTCTCCCACTATTAGTGTGTGGGAGTCTAAGTTTCTATGTAGCTCATTAAGAACTTGCTTTATGTATCTGGGTGCTCCCATATTGGGTGCATATATATTTAGGATCGTTAGCTCTTCTTGTTGCATTGATCCCTTTATCATTATATAATACCCTTCTCTGTCTCTTGATCTTTGCTGGTTTAAAGTCCATTTATCAGAGACTAGGATTGCAACTCCTGCTTTTTTTGCTCTCCATTTGCTTGGTAAATCTTCCATCCCTTTATTTTGAGTCCATGAATATCTTTGCACATGAGTGGAGGTTCACTCCAGACCTTGCTTGCCTGAGAATCACCCACGGGGGCTGCAGAGCAGCAAGGATTGCTGCCTGATCTTTTCTCTGGTAGCTTCATCTCAGAATGGTAACCACAAGGTGCCAGCCAGAGCTCTCCTGTATGAGGCATTGCTTTTTCATTATTCCGGGATCAGGGAGCTACTAAAGGAGGCAGTCTGTCCCTCGCCTGCCTTCAGAGGTGCTGCTGGGCTGCGTCAGACTCAGCCCTGCTGCTATGTAGGCTTCCTCTGGCTTTTGTTTAAACAGGTGTGATTAGACCTACCTTTGCATGGTTGATGCCCTTCCTCCCAGTGGGCTCTATTGTCTCCAGTCGATCTCAAATGATGTGCTGGCTGTGAAACTCTCAATTGAGAGGGCTTGAATTTGCTGGTCTTTGTGTGGGTGGGACCTGTCAAGCCTTATCACCTGTCTCTCTGCTTTCAGTTCTACTTCTTCCTGGGGGGTCGGTAGATCTGTCCCACAGGTGCTGTTGGTGCTAGTCAAAACTTCTGCCCAGCTCTGTGCCAACAACTTGCGGAGCTGGGCCAGCTGCAGTGTTGCTCAGATTTGTGTTGGTAACTCACTGTGCTTTTTAGCCCAGCATCGTTCTCCTGGACTGTGGGTTGCAAAGGCCATGGCAGAAGCGCAGTATCTGAACTGGAGTGCTGAAGGATTCAGGTATGATCCTCAGGCCAGTTGCACTTCCTGGTGTGGCAGCACCTTGCCCTGCCTCAGTTTGCCCTCCTTGGGCTATACCACTGTCCAACTAGTCACATTGAAATGAATCTGGTACCTTGGTTGGAAGTGTGGAGATGGCTTGCCTTCTATGGCTCTCACTGGGAACTGTGCTCTGGAGCTTTTCTATTTGGCCATCTTGGTGGAAGTCAATATGTGAGATTTTGATCCTGTCTTCCTTTCATTAGCTCGTTGTTATGTAGACATGGTTGTGTAGTTGCTTTATAGGGTCTGTGGGCTATGCGCTTAAGTATTTGTGATATCACATGGTATTGTTTTGTTTCCACATTTAGTACTCCCTAAAGGACTTCCTGTAGGGTTGATCTAGTTGAAATAAATTTGCTTAGCATTTGCTTCTCTGAGAAGGATTTTGTATTCCCTTCATTTATGAAGTTTAGTTTGGTGGAATATAAAATTCTTGTTTGGAGTATCTTTTTTTAAGGATAATGAAAATAGGGCCGGCAGTCTCACGTGGCTCATATTTCTGCTGATAGGTCCACTGCAAGCATGATAGGGGTTTCTCTGTGTGTGACCTGATCTTTTTCTCTATCTGTCTTTAAGATGTTTTCTTTTGTGTTCATCTTGGTAAATGTGATAACTAAGTGTCTTGGGGATGGTCATCTTGTATCTAAGCAAAATTCTCAGTGTTTCTTGAATTTGAATGTCAACATCTCTAGCACAATTAGGGAAATTTTTGTGGACTGTATCCTCAAATATATTTTCAAAGTTGCTTATTCTGTCTGCTCTGTGAGAGATGCCAATGAGACATAGATTTGGTCTCTTTTTATATATTTCTCAGGTTATATTCCCCTTTTTATTGCATTTTAGGTTTTGGGGTACGTGTGCAGGACATGCAAGATAGTTGCATAGGTATACACGTGGCAGTGTGTTTTGCTGCCTTCCTCCCTTTCACCCACATTTGGCATTTCTCCCCATGTTATCCCTCCCTAGCTCCCCCCCGCCACTGTCTCTCCCCTATTCCCCCCAATAGACCCCAGTGTGTAGTGCTCCCTTCCCTGTGTCCATGTGTTCTCATTGTTTGTCACCCACCTATGAGTGAGAACATGTGGCATTTCATTTTCTGTTCTTGTGTCAGTTTGCTGAGAATGATGTTCTCCAGATTCATCCATGGCCCTACAAAGGACATGAACTCATCATTTTTGATTGCTGCATAATATTCCATGGTGTATATGTGCCACATTTTGCCAGTCCAGTCTATCATTGATGGACATTTGGGTTGGTTCCAGGTCTTTGCTATTGTAAACAGTGCTGCAATGAACATTCGTGTGCATGTGTCCTTATGGTAGACTGATTTATAGTCCTTTGGATATATACCCAGTAATGGGATTGCTGGGTCAAATGGAATTTCTATTTCTAGGTCCTTGAGGAATCACCACACTCTCTTCTACAATGGTTGAACTAATTTACACTCCCACCAGCAGTGTAGAAGTGCTCCTATTTCTCCACATCCTCTCCAGCATCTGTTGTCTCCAGATTTTTTTTTCTTTTTTTTTTAAACAGAGTTTCACTCTTGTTACCCAGGCTGGAATGCAATGGTGCGATCTCGGCTCACTGCAACCTCCACCTCCAGGGTTCAGGCAATTCTCCTGCCTCAGCCTCCTGAGTAGCTGGGATTACAGGCACGTGCCACCATGCCCAGCTAATATTTTTGTATTTTTAGTAGAGATGGTGTTTCACCATGTTGACCAGGATGGTCCCTATCTCTTGACCTCGTGATCCACCCACCTCGGCCTCCCAAAGTGCTGGGATTACAGGCTTGAGCCACTGCACCCAGCCATCTTTAGATTTGTTAATGATCACCATTCTAACTGGCGTGAGATGGTATCTCAATGTGGTTTTGGTTTGCATCTCTCTGATGACCAGTGATGATGGGTATTTTTTCATATGTTTGTTGGCCTCATATATGTCTTCTTTTGTAAAGTGTCTGTTCATATTCTTTGCCCATTTTTGAATGGGCTTGTTTGTATTTTTCCTGTAAATCTGTTTGAGTTCGTTGTAAATTCTGGATATCAGCCCTTTGTCAGATGGGTAAACTGCAAAAATTTTTTCCCATTCTTTTGGTTGCCAATTCACTCTAGTGACTGTTTCTTTTGCTGTGCAGAAGCTGTGGAGTTTGATTAGGTCCCATTTATCTATTTTGTGCTTTTGGTGTGTTGGTCATGAAGTCCTTGCCTACTCCTATATCCTGAATGGTTTTGCCTAGATTTTCTTTTAGGGTTTTTATGGTGCCAGGTCTTATGTTTAAGTCTTTAATCCATCTGGAGTTAATTTTAGTTTAAGGTGTCAGGAAGGGGTCCAGTTTCTGTTTTCTGCACATGGCTAGCCAGTTTTCCCAACACCATTTATTAAACAGGGAGTCCTTTCCCCATTGCTTGTTTCTGTCAGGTTTATCAAAGATTGTATGGTTGTAGATATGTTGTGTTGCTTCCGATGCCTCTGTTCTGTTCCATTGGTCTATATCTCTGTTTTGGTACCAGTAGAATGCTGTTTTGATTACTGTAGCCTTGTAGTATAGTTTGAAGTCTGGTAGTGTGATGCCTCCCTCTGTGTTCTTTTTGCTTAGAATTGACTTGGCTCTGCAGGCTCTCTTTTGGTTCCATATGAAGTTCAAGGTGTTTTTTTCCAGTTCTGTGAAGAAAGTCAATGGTAGCTTGATGGGGATAGCATTGAGTCTGTAAATTACTTTGGGCATAATGGTCATTTTTACGATATTGAATCTTCCTATCCATGAACATGGAGTGTTTCTCCATCTGTTTGTGTCCTCTCTGATTTCGTTGAGCAGTGGTTTGTAGTTTTCCTTGAAGAGGTGCCTTATGTTCCTTGTAAGTTGTATTCCTAGATATTTTATTCTCTTTGTAGCAATTGTGAATGGCAGTTCATTCTTGATTTGGCTCTCTTTAAGACTGTTATTGGTGTATAGGAACGCTTGTGATTTTTGCACATTGATTTTATATCCTTAGACTTTGCTGAAGTTGCTTATCAGTTTCAGGAGTTTTTGGGCTGAGGCAATGGGGTCTTCTAGATATACTATCATGTCATCTGCAAATAGAGACAATTTGGCTTCCTCCTTTCCTGTTTGAATACCCCTTATTTCTTTTTCCTGCCTGATTGCTCTGACTAGAACTTCCAGTACTATATTGAATAGGAGTGGTGAGAGAGGGCATTCTTGTCTAGTGCCAGATTTCAAAGGGAATGCTTCCAGTTTTTGCCCATTCAGTATGATATTGGCTGTTAGTTTGTTGTAAATAGCTTTTATTATTTTGAGATATGTTTCATCAATACCGAGTTTATGGAGGGTTTTTAGCATAAAGGGCCATTGAATTTTGTCAAAGGCCTTCTCTGCATCAATTGAGATGATCATGTGGTTTTTGTTTTTGGTTCTGTTGATGTGGTGAATTATGTTTATAGACTTGCATATGTTGAACCAGCCTTGCATCCCTGGGATGAATCCTACTTGATCATGATGGATAAGCTTTCTGATGTGCTTTTGCAATCAGCTTGCCAGTATTTTATTGAAGATTTTTGCATCTATGTTCATCATGGATATTGGCCTGAAGTTTTCTTTTCTTGTTGAGTCTCTGCTAGGTTTTGGTATCAGGATGATGTTAGTCTCATAAAATGATTTGGGAAGGATTCCCTCGTTTTGGATTTTTTGGAATAGTTTCAGGAGAATGGTACCAGCTTCTCTTTGTGTGTCTGGTAGAATTCGGCTGTGAACCCATCTGGACCTGGGCTTTTTTTGTGTGGTAGGCTCTTAATTGCTGCCTCGACTTCTGACCTTGTTACTGGTCTATTCATAGTTTCAGCTTCCTCCTGGTTTAGGCTTGGGAGGACACAGGAGTCCAGGTTTACTAGTTTATGTGCATAGAGTTGTTTGTAATATTCTCTGATGATGGTTTGAATTTCTGTGGAATCTGTGGTGATTTCTTCTTTATTATTTTTTATTGCATCTATTTGGTTGTTCTCTCTTTTCTTTTTAATCAATCTGGCTAGTGGTCTGTCTATTTTGTTGATCTTTTCAAAAAACCAGCTCTTGGATTTATTGATTTTTTGAAGGGTTTTCATGTCTCTATTTCCTTCAGTTCAGCTCTGATCTTAGTTATTTCTTGTCTTCTGCTGGGTTTGAGTTATTTTGATCTTGCTCCTCTAGCTCTTTCAATTTTGATGATATGGTGTCAATATTGGATCTCTCCATTCTCCTCATATGGGCACTTATTGCTATATATTTTCCTCTAGAGACTGCTTTAAATGTGTCCAGAGATTCTGGTGTGTTGTGTCTTTATTCTCATTGGTTTCGAAGAACTTCTTTATTTCTGCCTTCATTTCATTGTTTACCCAGTCAACATTCAAGAGCCAGTTGTTCAGTTTCCATGAAGCTGTGCGGTTCTGGGTTGGTTGGTTTCTGAATTCTGAGTTCTAACTTGATTGAACTATGGGTCTGAGAGACTGTTTCTTATGATTTCAGTTGTTTTGCATTTTCTGAGGAGTGCTTTACTTCCAATTATGTGGTCAATTTTAGAGTAGGTGTGATGTGGTGCTGAGAAGAATGTATATTCTGTGGATTTGGGGTGGAGAGTTCTGTAAATGTCTATCAGGTTTGCTTGTTCCAGGTCTCAGTTCAAGCCCTGGATATCCTTGTTATTTTCTGTCTGGTCGATCTGTCTAATACTGACAGTGGAGTGTTAAAGTCTCCCACTATTATTGTGTGGGAGTCTAAGTCTCTTTGTAAGTCATTAAGAACTTGCCTTATATATCTGGGTGCTCCTGTATTGGCTAGAATCCATATCTTTTTAGGATTCTTAGCTCTTCTTGTTGTATTGATCCTTTTATTATTATGTAATGTCATTCTTTGTCTCTTTTGATCTTTGTTGCTTTAAAGTCTATTTTTTCAGAGATGAGAATTGCAACTCCTGCTTTTTTTGGCTCTCCATTTACTTGGTAAATCTTCCTCCATCCCTTTATTTTGAGCCTTTGTGTATCCTTGCATGTGAGATGGGTTTCCTGAATACAGCACACCTATGGGTTTTGGTTTTTTATCCAATTTGCCAGTCTGTGTGTTTTGATTGGTGCATTCAGCCCATTTACATTTAGGGTTAATATTGTTATGTGTGAATTTGATACTGCCATTTTGATGCTAGCTGGCTGTTCTGCCCATTAGTTGATGCTAATTCTTCATTTTGTTGATGCTCTTTAGCATTTGGTATGTTTTTGGAATTGCTTGTACTGGTTGTTCCTTTCTATGTGTAGTGCCTCTTTCAGGAGCTCTTGTAAAGCAGGCCTGGTGGTGACAAAATCTCTGAGTACTTGCTTGTTCGCAAAGGATTTTATTTTTCCTTCACTTCTGAAGCTCGGTTTGGCTGGATATGAAATTCCGGGTAGAAAGTTCTTTTCTTTAAGGATGTTGAATATTGGCCCCCACTCTCTTCTGGCTTGTAGGGTTTCTGCCGAGAGATCTGCTGTGAGTCTGATGGACTTCCCTTTGTGGGTGTCCCGACCTTTCTCTCTGGCTGCCCTTAGCATTTTCTCCTTCATTTCAACCCTGGTGAATCTGACGATTATGTGCGTTGGGATTGCTCTTCTTGAGGAATATCTTTGTGGTGTTCTCTGTATTTCCTGGACTTGAATATTGGCCTTCCTTGCTAGGTTGGGGAAATTTACCTGGATAATATCCTGAAGAGTATTTTCTAACTTGGATTTATTCTCTTCATCACATTCACATACACCTATCAAACGTAGATTAGGTCTCTTTATATAGTCCTACATTTCTTGGAGACTTTGTTCATTCCTTTCTGCACTTTTTTTTTTCTAATCTTGGATTCTGGTTTTATTTCATTGAGTTGATCTTTGACTTCTGATCTCCTTTCTACTGCTTGGTCAATTCGGCTGTTGAAACTTGAGCATGCTTCGTGAAGTTCTCCTGTTGTGTTTTTCAGCTCCTTCAATTCACTCATATTCCTCTCTAAGTTGTCAATTTTTGTTATCATTTCCTCAAATCTTTTTTCAAATCTTTTTTCAAGGTTCTTAGTTTCTTTCCATTGATTTAGAGCATGTTCTTTTAGCTCATGGAAGTTTCTCATTACCTACCTTCTGAAGTCTGATTCCGTCATTTCATCACACTCATTCTCCGTACAGCTTTGTTCCCTTGCTGGTGAAAAGTTTTGGTCCTTTGTATGAGGGGAGGTGTTATGGTTTCGGGTGTTTTTCTCCTTTTTGTGCTGGTTTTTTCCCATCTTTGTGGATTTATCCACCTGTCTTCTGAGTGGTTGTTGATTTTCCAATTGGGTCTCTGAGTAGACATCCAGATTGTTATTGATGAAGTATTTCTGTTTTTTAGTTTTCCTTCTAACAGTCTGGCACCACTGCTGTAGGACTGCTGAGGTCCACTTTCAGCCCTGCTTGCCTTGGGAACTCCTGTAGCAGCTGTGGAACCGTGAAGGTTGCTACCAGATTCTTCTTCTGTTATCTTTGTCCCTAAATGATGCCCACCAAATGCCATTCTGATCAGTCTTTGTTAGGTGACTCTTTGTTTATACAGGGCTCTGGGAGCTGCTTGAGGAGACAGTCTGTACTTTATAGGAGCTCTAGTGCTGAGCTGTGAGCTGCATAGTTCATTCAGAGATGCTAGGCAGGTACGTTTAAGTCTGCTGCAGCAGTACTCATAAAGCCCCCCCTTTTTTCCCCTCAGGTGCTCTGTCCCAGGGAGTTAGGGCTTTATTTATGAGTATTTGTCACACTTTCCTGCCCAGAGAGGAGGCAGTCTAGTCACTGCCTGCCTGTAGTGGCTATGATGAGCTGTTGTGGGCTCCACCCTGTTGCCATGGGCTCTGCCCTGTTGCTGTGGGCTCTGCCCTGCTGCCGTGGGCTCCACTCTGCTGCCATGTGTAATTCCCTGTATTCCTGTTTATATGGGTGTGGTTAGAACTGCAGTGGTGATGGTGGCCTGCCTCTATAGTGGCAGACTCTCTCTGTTATGCCTCGGCAATGGCAGGCTGCATCAGCAATGGCTGAGTAACTCCATAGGGGTTGTGTGCCTCAGTATTGGTCAACGCCCTTTCCCACCAAGCTGCACTGTCCTGGGTTCAGCTGTGCTTGCCCTGAAACTCTCAACCCAGAGCGTTTCAATTGCTGTTTTTTTTTGTTTGTTTGTTTGTTTGTTTTGTGGGGGTGGGACCCGCCGAGCCTGATCACCTGTCTCCCTGCCTCAGAGTTTTATTTATTTTTAAATTTTTTTAAAAAGTTGAATGGTTGGCTCTCTCCCAGGTGTTCCAGTCACCTGCTTCAAGGGTGTCAGGATCTGTGTGATTTTCTGTGCAGCGACCCACTGCGCTGGCTCAAACTACGTTGCTGCCCAGGAATCTCCTGGCCTGGCTTTCTGTTTAAGTCCTGTTGAATCAGATGAATGTGTTAATCTGCCTTCCAAAATCTCCAATTGCTGGTTTAACAGGGCAACCAAACCAGTGTATTTTGTACGGAGTGTCGCTGCACTGTGGCTTCGGCCAAAACAGCCGCGCCAGCCCAAACTGCCTCGCTGGCGGCCCGTGGGGTTCTTACACCTGGGAATCTCCTAGTCTGTGGACAATAAAGATCTGTATGGAAATGTGGCGTGCACTCATTTTCTGCGGCTTCACTGGGAGCTGCAATCCTGAGTTGGTCCTACAGTGCCATCTTCCCTCATCCCCCCGCCAGGTTATCTTCCTTTTAAAAAATTTTGTTTTTGTCAGACTGAGTTGATTTTCAGAGCTGATCTTTGAGCTCTGTGATTCTTTCCTCACCTTGGTCTATCACATTGTTAATATTTCTGATTGTATTATGAAATTTGTATATTCTGTTTCCCCTCCAACTCAAGGAGTTCAGTTTGGGGCTTTAAAAATGTCTGCTTTTTCTTTTAGCTCTTGAATGTTTTACTGGATTGCTTGGCTTCCTTCGATTGGATTTCACTTTCTCCTGGATCTTGATGAGCTTCTTTGCCATCCAGATTTGAATTCCATGTGATTTAAGTCATTTCATGTTGTTTAGGAACAATTGCTGTGGAGCTAGTGGACTCATCTGGAGCTAAGAAGACCCACTGGATTTTTAGTGTGCCAGAATTCTTGCACTGGTTTTTTCTTATCTGAGAGTGTTGGTGTGCCTTTAACTGGGATGTTAATGAGTATAGTCAGTTGGCTTCATTTCTGGACGTTTTAGAGGGCTAACACTCTGTACAGTCTTTTTTGTTGAATTTTCACCAAAATGAAAACCAAGGTTTCATAGAAAGGAAAATTAGCCAAGTGTGTGTGTGAGTGTGTGTGTGTATGTGTGTGTGTGTGTGTCTGTGTGGTTTTTTTTTTTTTTTGGTGTTGTAGTTGTGCTGTGATTTGGTAGGTGGTGCATGAGAGCAACAGGTAGTAGAAAGGCTCTCTTAGCCACACTGCTTTTTTGGGTATCCTCATGTTTGCAGCTGTGCTCTGCAGTATCAGTGGGAGAGAAGTTTTGACCTCCTTATCAGGCCTGCTGCTGGGTCTTGGGGCAGCCACCTCTGATCACTTACACTGTGTCCACAATTTTTAAAAATTGCTGTTAGGTGCTTCTTTCTATGGGACTCCCTTGGGCAGAGATCTAGTATGGAAGTAGGCCCTACCTTTACTGAGCCATCCCTGTGGAAAGAGAGACACTTAGGTCCCACAGAAGCCAACAAACCTGTGTGACCCATCCCTCTCAGTTTTCTGGGTGTACACTCCTCCCCTGCTTGAGTTAGGTACAGATCCTGACTCAGCGTTCTGTTTATATTAATTTTAAAAAAATGTAATAGTAATAATAAATTTACAAAATTTACCATCTTAGCCATATCTAAGTATATAGTTTAGGAGTGTTAAGTACATTCAAATTGTTGTGTGACCAATCTCCAGAATTTTTCAAAACTGGGACTCTATTAGACAGTAACCCCTTATTCTCACTTCCACCGATCTTAAGGAAACCACTGTGCTACCTGATATTTCAATGAAGTCAACTACTCTAGATACCTCATATAAGAGGATCATGCAGTATTTGTCTCTTTATGATTTGCTTATTTCACTTAGCATAATGACCTCAAGATTCATCCATGTTGTAGCACGTGTCATATTCTTTTTCCCTTGTAAAAATGAATTATTTTCCCTTGTGTGTGTGTACACATTTATCTCTCTCTCTCTCTCTCTCTATATATATATATATATATACACACACACACACACACACACACACACATACATACATACATATATATATATATATCTCACATTTGGTTAGGAAGTCGTAGCCAAATTTAATATCAGGAAGCTTTTCCCTATGTTTTCTTCAAAAAGTTTTATAGATTTAGGTCTTACATTTAAGTCTTGAATCCATTTTGAGTTAATTTTTACATATGGTTTAAAGTAAGAGTCCTAGTTAATTTTTTTTATGTAGATAACCAGTTTTCTTAGCACAATCTGGGAAAAGACTGTCCTTTTCCCATTCTGTGGTTTTGACACCTTTGTTGAAGATCATTTGACCATATATGTGAGGGTTTATTTCTAGGCTCTCTTTTATATCCCATTGATCTACATATATTGGTCTATTCCATATACCTGTCTTTTGCCATTACTACACTCTTTTGATTATGGTGACTTTGTAGTAAGTTTTGAAATTAGAAGGTGTGAGATCTCCAACTTTTTCAAGATTGTGTTGACTGTTTGGGCTCTGAGACTTCATGTGAGTTTCAGGATGAATTTTTCTGTTTCTGCAAAAAAAAAATGCCGTTGAGATTTTTATAGGGATTGCAAGAAACATTAAACATGTGGATTGTTTTTTGAAGTATTGACCTCTTAACAATGTTAAGTCTTCTAATTCATAAGCATGTCATGTCTTCATTTGTCTCTTCTTTAATTTCTTTAAACAATGCTTTGTGATTTTTAATGTACAAATCTTTCATCTCTTTGTTTAAATTTATTCCTACATATTCATCCATTTTTATGTTACTGTAAATGGAATTGTTTTCTTGATTTCCTTTTTGGATTATTAATATAAAAACACAATTGGTATCTATGTATTAATTTTGTATTCTGCAACTTTGCTGAATTCATTTATTCTTATGGATTATTTTGGGTAGAATTGTTAGGGCTTTCTACATGTAAGATCATGTCTATGAACAGAGGTAGTTTACTTCTTCCATTCAGATTCAGATGACTCTTATTTTTTTTTCCTGAATAGTTGCTCTAGGTAGAACTTTCAGTAAACTATTAAATAGAAGTGGCCAAAACATAATTTTTGTCTTGTTCTCATTCTCAGAAAGCTTTCAGTGTTTTACCATCAAGTATGATATTATCTGTGGGCTTTACTTATATGACCTTTATTGTGTTGAGATTGATTTTTTTTTGTTTCTTGTGTATTTAATGTTTTTATTATGAAGCTCTGCTAATTCTTTCTTATTTGGATTGTATTATGTCTACCGACCTAATGTTAGGTTTACTGATTCTTTCTTCTGCCAGTCAAAGCTACTGTTGAGTTTCTTTAGTAAATTTTTCATTTCAGTTACTGTACTTTTTAATGCCAGAATTTCCATTGGTTGGCCTACAAGATAATTTCTACCTCTTTATTCTGTACTTAAAAAGACTTTCTCTCATAGCTTCCTTTTCTTATTCAAGTAAAATTAGTTTCTGGAAGCTGTTTTTAAGATAATGTTGATATCTTTCCTAAATTTTATCTGAGCTCTCTCACTGACTGTCTTTTTGCCTCTTTTTTTCCCCTATGTTTGTATCACTCTTTCCTATTTCCTTGCATATTTTTCTTTTTTTGTTAAAAAGTGGACATTCTGGATAATATCTCATAATTCCATCAATCAATTCTGTGTCCCATGGGATTTGTTTTTGTTGTTGTTGCTTATTTGTTTAGTTATTTGTCTAGACTATTTCAGTGAGTTGTTTATCCTCCCAAGTGTGAAGCCTTTGGTTTTGCTCTTCACATGGAGCAGCCTTGGGTGTGTGCACAGTTATCCTGGCCCTGGTACTGTTTTTCTCATTTGTTGGGCCTTTATTTGTTGTCACAGCCATATTTTAGGCCCCCTCCTTGCTAGGTAACCCCTCTATTCTTCTAGACAATTCCCCGGGGCACAAATTGTTCCACACTATGATCCAATTAAGCTTGAGCAGGGTAGCTTGTCTTTGAGGTTTATTCTGATCCCAGAATGTGTCTTAGATTTCTCTCTCTCTCTCTGGTGAACTAGCTGGCCTATGGATTGTGGTTTTAATTTAAAAAACCTATGCTTTTTGAGAGCATTCTAAAGCTTGAACTTCTCTACCCTCTATTTCAAAAAAAGTTAGTTCATTTGGGGAGAGTTTTAGAGCTCTGTTATTATGAACTGCCTCTCCCCTTGTGTAAAACCTTTAGGTCACTCTTCTGCAAGCTGGATGGGGAAGTCTCTCTGTTTTGGAACCTGAATTGAGCTTGTATGAGGGTGATTGCAGCCCTAGTTTTCTTTGACTGAGGCACATAGGATCTCTCTCTTATGAGTGGGTACCAGTGAGAAGAAGGGATCTCCCCACCTTTCAGATGCCCTCACCAGGAATTTAGCCTTCTTCACTCAATAGTAATGCTAGGGACCGAAGCTGTGGTTAAGAAATTGTATCCCTTGACTGCAGGCTGAGGGGAGAGGGAGCCCTGCAGTCTTAGCCACATCCACCCAGAGTAGAGCTTCTGTCAAGCTGAATTGAGATTAGGGGAAAGGGAAGGAGTTACCTTGCTTTTTTTTTTTTCTAAGCTGTGGATAAGAAATTGTATCCTTGACTGCAGGCTAAGGGCAGAGGGAGCCCTGAAGTCTTAGCCACATCCACCCAGAGGAGAGCTTCTGTCAAGCTGAGCTGAGATTAGGGGAAAGGGAAGAAGTTATCTTGCTTTTTTTTTTTAAACCAAGTCATAGTAGATTTTTTCAAATAATGTTTTTGTTTCACTGTATGCCCTTGGGACAATTTTCACAAACAATTGTCTTTCAGATAGCTTTCATTGGTCACTTTTATTTCACTAAACAGTCACTTTATAAGCTTTCTCATGTGACTGTTCCAGAAGATCCTTACCAATTTTTGATCACTTATTTTCTGGCACAGTGATATTTCAGGCTCTCCTGTCTTTCACTGCCCCAGTCTGGAATGTAGCCAACTTCTCACAGGATCTTCCTTTCCATTCAGAGAACAGCATTTACAAATTAGATATGTATGCCAGCTGTGTTATTTGCTATTCTGTGGCATCGTTGCTTTCAGTCCCTTTCAAGTTGACAGAGCTAGCAGGAAAATATGTTATGTATACATATTCATTCTGATTGCTTTAATTTCAGTCCAATGCAGCAAGTTCCTTTCTCTTGTTCCTGTGTTCTTATTTTACAGTGAGAATCTATGAGTAATATCAATATATTTTTTATTTGCTCTATCTTACAATAAATATGTTAAAAATTGACACCAATACAGTTACCAGTAATAAACCTTAAGTAAAATTTAAGATTCCTTTGCAGTTGACACTGTTCTTATATTATCCCTTGGATGATAATATCAGTATACTTGGTTCAAGATATATTTGAGTTAATTTTAAAAAACAATGTAGATGTTATTAATTTGATACACAACTTGTTTAAAGTTAGTTTCACAATTCTATCCTTTCTAATTTTAGATTTTGAAGATGTAAAATCTTAACATGATTTAAAGTAAAAATTAATACAGTCCCTGTTCTCACCTATTTTATATAGGTAACACTTTTATTAGTTTCTGGTTGCTCCTATATTTGTTTCATTTTGCAAATTTAAAATTA
Source organism: Callithrix jacchus (assembly GCF_049354715.1). Lineage (NCBI taxonomy): Eukaryota > Metazoa > Chordata > Mammalia > Primates > Cebidae > Callithrix > Callithrix jacchus. The sequence continues at coordinate 85,043,015 of NC_133502.1, forward strand.
TTATAATATTATAGACCAGGCATGGTGGCTCATGTTTGTAATCCTAGCACTTTGGGAGGCGAGGGTGGGAGGGTTGCTTGAGGTCAGAAGTTTGAAACCAGCCTGGGCAATGTAGTTAGACTTTATACTTATGGAAAAAAATTAATATATATATTCATATTCTTATTTTTCCTTTTTTTCTTGCACAAAAGCTTGCATACTATAAATGCTCTTTTGAAACTTCCTTTTATCTTGTAATAATATGATGTGGAAATGGTAACATTTTACAGACAGCTTTACTTTTTAAAGTGCTGAATTGTTTAAATTGTTTTATGTATAAATATATCATAATTTAATCAGCCAATTTTCTTTTTTTAAAAAACAACATACATATTTGTAATAGAGATGGCATCTCGCTATGTTGCTCAGGCTGATTTTGAACTCCTAGTCTCAAACAGTCCTCCTACCTCATTCTCCCAAAATGCTGGGATTACAGGCCTGAGCCACTGTGCTTGGCCATTCAAAGCATTTTCTAACCAATGGACATTTGACTTATTTTTCATACTTGGTACAAATAACACTATTTTAACAATCTTATATCTAATTTTTTCTTTTTTTGAGATGTATTCAGGTTAAATTCCTTAACATGGGATTTCTGAATCAAAGCTTAAATACAAAGCTAGTTTTGTTAGATATTGCCAAGTTCCCTATCATAGGGGAATTTATTAGTTCCCTAGGGCTATAATAACAAATTACCACAAACTGGGTGGCCTAAAACAACAGATATTTATTCCCTCACTGGTAGCTAGAAGTCTAAGATTAAGGTGTTCCCAGAGCTATGCTCTATGAAAAGTCAAAGGGAGGATCCTTTCTTAACTCTTTCTAGCTTCTAGTGGTTGCTGACAATCTTGGAGTTCTTTGGCTTATAACTGCATAACTCCAACCCCTGCCTCTGTCTTCACATGGTGTGTGTGTGTGTGTGTACAAACTGTATATTTTTGAATTTAGTAAGGATACTAGATACTGGCTTAGGGCCAACTTTAATCCAGGATGACCTTATCCTAACTTGATTACATTTGTAAAGACCCTATTTCTAAATAAGGTCACATTCATAGATACTACAGGTTAGGATTGAACATATCTTTTTGTAGGACACAATTCAACCAACTATAATGTGCTACTCTTTTCACTGCCATTTGCTACAAAAGAGTGTCTGCTTCTTCATTGTCTTCACAAAAACCAACGTTGCCAAATCATTGGTGTATTTGCTAACTATGTAAGTCCTACATGATATCTCAGCATTTCTGTTTCTCTTATTATCAAAGATATTGACTGTCTTTTATATTTTCATGCACTGTTTTGTCCCTTCTTTTTATGCTGTAATTAAAAGTGTCATGAAAATTTCAAACATTCAGAAAAGTAGAGAGCACATTTTAATGAGTGCATATTTCAGACATCTGGCTAGTTGTCAACATTTTACCAATCTTGTTTTATCCTATCATTCATCTATAAGAACTTAATATGTAACTAACATCTAGAACTTTAAAAAAAGACAACATAATAGCAATACCATCATTATACCTAACAAAATTATAAATTATTCCTTAATTTTCTCAAATCCCAGTCTGAGCTCAGGTTGTCTGAAAAATTTTTTTTAGTATTTCTTTAATGTATTATCTGAAGGGATAGGACAAGATTGTGCCTGCTGTCCTTTTTCATTTTAAAATTTAGAGATTTACTTTCCAATTCTTCATAATAACTGAAGAGAAGCCTTGCTATTGTAAGCCTTGAACTACTGCTGCGTAATGATCTCATTACTTACTGGTGAATGCCACAGAGCACTGTTTCTAAGATCTCTTCTTCAGTTTGTAGTAGTCTTATTTATTGTGTTACCATTAGATTTTTATCTATTACTTCCCTGGAAATAGAGTGACTTGGTTCTGTAATGGGACTTTGTTCTGAAACAATTTTTCAGAGGTGACATCAGACTATAATATCACCTTAATTTTGCTGTAGGCTTAATAAGGAGTGAAAAATGTCATTGGTGGTGGTATGATTACAGGCCCATCATTTTTTTCCCCTCACTTGCTGTATCCTATTCTTCCAGAATCTTGACTTTACCTTTTCACTGTTCCCCACATACCTACATTACTGCTACAGGCTATGTGCTATCCCTCCTAGACAGAGTCATACTTGCAGGGTTCAAAGCTCACTTCTGCCATTCACCAACTATGGTATTGGGTACCATTTCCTTATCTGTGAAAGAGAAAATTAGGATATCATGGGGTCGATGACGGTGAAGGGCGGGAGCAGGGGAGGAGTAAGCCAGGCCAGGTTCTTGCTCTGCCTCGAGTCCAGACCTGAGCAGGCCTTCCTCAAGCCAGCTTAATATGACCAAGCTCAGCAGAGCCTGAGCAAGGAGTGGGTCCATCTTGGAGCAGGAGGGCAGGAGGAACATGACGCTGCTGAGATGGTTTCACCCAAATATCACTGGTGTGGAGGCAGAAAATCTGTTGACCAGAGGAGTTGATGGCAGTTTCTTGGCAAGGCTTAGTAAAAGTAACCCTGCAGACTCCACAGTTTCGTTTAGTAGAAGTGGAGTTGTCACCCACGTCAAGATTCAGAATACTGGTAATGACTGTGGCCTGTATGGAGGTGAGAAGTTTGCCACTTTGGTTGAGTTGGTCCAGTATTACACGTGGAACATGAAAGGAAATTAAGAGAGAAGACTGGAGAGGTTCCTGAGCTTAGATAGCCTCTGAACTGCGCAGATCCCACCTCTGAAAGGTGGTTTCACAAACACTTTTCTGGAAAGGAAGCAGAGAAAGTATTAACTGAAAAAGAAAAGCATGGTAGCTTTCTTGTTTGAGAGAGTCAGAACCACACTGAAGATTGTGTTCTCTCTGTGCACTGGTGATGACAAAGGAGAGAGCCATGAAGGCAAATCTGAATTGACCCATGTCATGATTTTCTCTCAGGAACTGAAATGCATGTTGGTGGAGGAGAATGGTTTGATTGTTTGACAGATCTTGTGGAACAATGCTAGAAGAATGCGATGGTGAAACACTGGGCCCGGTACTACAACTAAAGCAGCCCCTTAACACGACTCATATAAATGCTGCTGAAATAGAAAGCAGAGTTTGAGAACTAAGCAAATCAGCTGAGACCATGGATAAAGTAAAACAAGGCTTTTGGGAAGAATTTGAAATACTACAACAGGAGTGCAAACTTCTCTATAGCCAAAAAGAGGGTCAAAGGTGAGAAAACAAAAATAAAAACAGATATAAAAGCCTCCTGCCCTTTGATCATATACCAGGCTTGTCTTACACAACAGTGATCCCAGTGAGCCTGTTTGAGATGACATCAATGCAAATATCATCATGCCTGAATTTGAAACCAAGTGCAACAATTCAAAACCCCCAAAAAGTTACATAGCCACACAAGGCTGCCTGCAAAACATGGAGAACGACTTTTGGTGAATGATGTTTGAAGAAAACTCCTGAGTGATTGTCATGATAACAAAAGTGGAGAGAAGAAAGAGTGTTTAAAAGAATATGGGGTCATGTGTGTTAGGAATGTCAAAGAAAGCGCCACTAATGGCTTTATGCTAAGATAACTTAAAGTTTCAAAAGTTGGACTACAGAATATGGAGAGAACAGTCTGGCAATATCACTTTTGGACCTGGCTGGACCCCAGAGTGCCTGTGGAGGCATTGCAGTGCTGGAATTGGCCAGACAGGGACATTCATTGTGATTGATATTCTTGCTGACATCATCAGAGAGAAAGTTGTTGAATGCAATATTGACGTTCTCAAAACCATCCAGATGGTGCAGTCTCAGAGGTCAGGGATGGTCCAGACAATTTATCTATATGGTGGTATATTGAAACACTACAATGCAGGACTGAAGAAGAGCAGAAGAGCAAGAGGAAAGGACAGAATATACCAATATTAAATATTCTCTAGCAGACCAGATGAGTGGTGATCAGAGCCCTCTCCTGCCTTGTACTCCAATGCCACTCTGCAGAAACGAGAGACGACCATGCTAGAGTCTATGAAAATGTGGGCCTGAGGCAGCAGCAGAAAAGTTTCAGATGAGAAAACCTGCCAAAACTTTGGCACAGAAATAGATGTGGACTTTCACCCTCTCCCTTAAAAGATCAAGAACAGATGCAAGAAAGTTTATGTGAACATAGAATTTGGATTTGGAAGGCTTGCATTGTGGATGACTACCTTTTGATAAGCAAAATTTGAAACCATTTAAAGACCACTGTATTTTAACTCAGCAATACCTGCTTTCCAATTGTTAATTTTCTCAGATAGGAAGAAATCATCTCTGTAATGTAGATGTTATATTTTATGGAATTGTGTTTTAAATTGAGGAAGCAGTTAGTGTGCTATCTTTTGCTGATTATGGGGATTCAAATTCTAGTTGTTTTAGCATTTATTGTGTTACCATTAGATTGTTATAATAGATAATAACAATCTTTCCTGGAAATAGAGGTTTTTTTTCTTTTTATAACTTTAACCAGTTTAATTCCTTTCTCATTGTAGGGAATGATAAAAACAAATAATTTTTGAAAATTAAGTAACAACATCTTAGAAAAGTGAAAGCAATCCTATTTGTTATCGTGTATCTAGTAGTGGTTAATTCATTTTGATGGTTTCTATTTTTGGCAAAATGAGAATTAAGCCAGTGCCTGAGACTGTCAGAAGCTGACTGGTCTGCCTTTTCATTGTCATTAAAGAGTCATAGAAAAAAAATCATGGATATTTATGAATTAAGATAAAAGGTGTGGCTTTCTCTTTTCTTTTTTTTTTTCCAGCCGATGACCAATTATAGTTCTGCTGTGGACTGAGAAGTTTGTGGTGGGAAAACATTTGCCATATTTTCTTTGCATTTAAGTAATTGACTTATATTTAGAAAAAAAATATCAATGATTGACCAGTGTTTTGGGTTGTCAAATGATGCTGACAAACTTACCCCAAAACTTTAGTGGCTTAAAATAACCCCGCCCCCAACTGTTCTTCAATCTGAGCTGGGTTCAGCTGGGCTGTTCTTCTGCCAGCCTGGAGGTGGCCACTCATGTTCTTCAGGTCAGTGGAGAGACTGGGATGGCTGGGCTTCTCTCTCTGCCTGCAATTCTGAGTCTCTCCATCTCCACATAGTCTCATTCAGTGGCCCATCTGGCAGGGGGGCTAGACCTCTGACATCCAGCTCAGAGCTCCCAAGAGCTTGAAAGCAGAAGTAGCCAGGCCTTTTGAACACTGAAGTACAGAATTGTCACAACGTCCCTTCTACTGCCCTCTATTGATGATGATGATGATTTTTTTTCTAATCAGAAGAGAGCTGGAATATGCTGTCTACTTACTAAACAAGTTGCAAGTTCAGCCCAGATTCAGGAAAACGGTCTGGAGTGGAGGTGCAGTTAATTGGGGGCCACTAGTCTAACAGAGGGTCATAGCCAGTGTCATGGAAAACCAAGGATATTAACAAAAGTAGAAGTTGCTAGTGACCTTGGGAATCCAAAGCTGCTTACAGTACTTGGGACAAGCTGAAAGTCAGACTGAGAAATAAAGAGAGGGCCTTTAAGAAGCTTTTTGAATGATTTCTGCCAGTACTGAGCCTATTTTTGGAACAAGCACTTGGGGAAACTGATCCTGTGAAGATGGATATATTTAGAGACACAGGGCTTTTGAAAGCAGCACCACCCCATCACATCTCCCATACTTGAGAAATGTGATGCTTTCTTAATGTCACTGGTTTTTAGCCAGGCCACAGTGAGAAGGAACAGCCCTAATAGGCTTCCAACCAGGTTGAATGAGCTCATTTTTGTTTTAGCCAACTAGTAGAATTTGCTAATGTTCTACCTTAAGTGCCATTTCCAAAGACATCCCTTTTTGCCTCCTATGTTGAATCATCATTCACTGTGGATATTTAAATGAAAATATCATTGGTCGACCTTTGTAACAGTAATAAAATGCTAAGGCATCTTTGCTGTAAAGTTATGATCTCCTTGGACTCTTCTGACTTTGGCCCCTGGAAGGAAGGCCTAGATCCAGGCCCGGTAGTAATTCCTTTCTGAGGTCTCTTGGTCCCTTGAGATCCTGAGGTAGTTTGGCTGCCATTCTCACAGAATATATATTAGCCACCACCCCGGCCCCTCAATATTCATTGAACTTTGAATTGCTTCAGAACACAGGTGTGACCTAAAGGTATTCCTTTATTAGGGAAATGTCATGACTACTGTCTTCTTGTCAAACTTATAAAGAAAAAGATTCCAGTTCAGTATTTGCAGCAAGAAGTTGAATCCTGAATCCTGTTTTTATAATTGCATTGTTACATTGACTCATTCTCCATTTTGCTTTGGTTTTCTCTTGATTTGACTTTGGGGGTAAAATCTTTCACCAGCACACAAGAGTTTGATTGTACAAATACATTTCCTGTTTTAACTCAGAATGGAAATACCTGATCTTAACTAGCTTTGTTTCTAGCATGTATCTAGCATGTACAAGATAATGATTTCATTTAGATTTCTCTCCATAAGGTCAGCAAACTATCATGTTCTTATGTAAACTTAGGCCAAGGCCAGAGTTATCATAGTCCCTAGGTTGGTAAGGCTTACCATGTGTTTGGTAAAAGAGTGATTGCAGGTTCTCAGATGAGGTTACTTTACATGGGTTTTTTTTAGAAAAGTAGTGGAAATGAAAGTTCCAAAGAGATGGTTTCTGAGGAAGTCAAAGACCCCAGGGCCAAAGCAGTCAGTAATGGGTGAATGAGGTTATTTGGAAAGTCGGTGTGACAGACACATGGATGCTGAATACTGTGTTGCTGGTATGTATTAAGTATGTACAATATTCCATAGCTCACTAAGGATTCTAAAATCGTAAGCATAGAATTTTATATTTTGGGGTGAAAGAATTATCTGGCACATGGCATTGGGGTTTTCAAAACAGTCAAATTTCACAGTCTTAATTTAAAAAAAAAACCTAAAAGGTGCTTCAAGACTAGTGTGTGGGCCTTCTGAAGCTTATGGTCCTCTCTACCACTGAAATCAAGGTATTTTTGAATGTGTCTAAATGAGGATGAGAAAACATCGGTAGGACTTTTCGGTGTGTATGCATTCTTTAAAGAGCCCAGTTGCTTTGGGGAAACAGCTGAGAAAATGGTCAAGATTATTTTTAGAGGTTATTTTGCTGGAGATCTGAAGAGCTAATAATATCTTGAGTTATTTTTAGTTCAGGGGGATGTGGAAAGGTTTGCAATTGTGAAGTGTTTTGTTGTAGCTTAGCATCCACAAAGGAAACTTAGACTGTAGACATAACTACAAAGCCAGTGCAGTTTTTGTTTTCTGTATGTTGTTGGATTTTTTTCACCTGTGCTTATGAAGTTTAGTTTGGCTGGATATGAAATGCTGGGTTAAACATTCTTTAAGAATATTGAATATTGGATCTCACTCTCTTCTGGCTTGTAGGGTTTCTGCAGAGAGATCTGCTGTTAGTCTGGTGGGCTTCCTTTTGTAGGTAACTTTCCTTCCTCTTTGACTGCCCTTAACAATTTTTCCTTTGTTTCAACCTTGGTGAATCTGACAATTATGTGTCTTGGGGGTTGCTCTTCTTGAGAAGAATCTTAGTGATGATGTTCTCTGTATTTTCTGTGTTTGAATATTGGCCTGTGTTGCTACGTTGAAGAAGTTTTCCAAAGTAATATCCTGAAGTGTGTTTTCTAATTTGGTTCCATTCTCCCTGTCACTTTCAAGCACCCCAATCAATTGTAGGTTTGGTCTCCACATAATCCCATATTTCTTGGAGGTTTTGTGTATTCCTTTTCATTCTTTCTACTCTAATCTTGTCTTCATGCCTTATTTCAGTAAGTTGATCTTCTATCTCTGATATCCTTTCTTCTACTTGATTGATTCAGCTACTAATACTTGTATATGATTCAGGAAGTTCTAGTGTTATGTTTTTCAGCCCCATCAGGTAATTTGTTCTTCTCTAAACTGGTTATTCTAGTTAGCAGTTCCTGGGATCTCTCCCAGTCAGGAGGTGTGGGGTCAGGGACCCACTTGAGGCAGTCTGTTCCTTAGCAGAGCTTGAGTGCTGTGCTGGGAGAATCCTTTTTATCAGGATCAGCTGCTCTCTTCAGAGCCAGCAGGCAGGAACGATTAAGTCTCCTGAAGCTATGCCCACAGCTGCCCCTTCTGCCAGGTGCTCTGTCCAAGGAAGATGAACTGACTGGGGCTGCTGCCTATTTTCACAGATGCCCTGCCCAGTGAGAAGGAAACTATAGAGGCAGTCTGACCACAGCAACTTTGTCGTGCTGTGGGGTCAGTCTGACCCAGTCTGAACTTCCCAGCTTCCTTAGATGTCAGAGGAAAACTGCCTACTCAAACCTCAACAATGGCAGATACCCCTCCCCTCACCAAGCTCAAGATTGTTCCAGGTCTACTTCAGACTGCTATACTGGCAGTGAGAATTTCAAGCCAGTGGTTCTTAGCTTGCTGGGCTCCATGGGATTGGGACCCAGTGAGCAAGACCACTTGGTTCCCTGGCTTCAGCCTCCTTTCCAGACAGGGGAGTAAATGATTCTATCTCATTGGGGAAAACAAAAATCAAAACAAAACAAAAACTCCTGCAGCTAGCTCAGTGTCTGCCCAAACAGCCCCTCAGTTTCATGCTTGAAACCCAGAGCCCTGTTGCTGTAGGCACACAAAGGAATCTCCTGGTCTGTGGACTGCACAATCCATTGGGAGAGTGTAGTATCTGGACTGAATATCACAGTCCCTCACAGCTTCCCTTGGCTTGGGGAGGGAGGGTTCTGGCTCCTTGCACTTCCCAGGTGAGGCAATGACCCTGCTTCTCTGCTCATCCTCCTTGGGCTGCACCCACTGCTTAACCAGTCCCAATGAGATCAACTGGGTACCTCAGTTGGAAATGCAGAAATCACCTGCTTTCTGCATTGGTCTTGCTGGCAGCTATGGACCGGAGCTGTTCTTATTCAGCCATTATGCCAGATCCCAGAAGGAAACTCTTATTACCCCTTCTCCTTTCCTTTACATGAAGACTTTTCTTGTACCCTCTAGGAGATAGTAGTTTTAGAGAGAAGACAATTTACTTAGTCTTCTTTATGGAATAATAATTTAATTGGATGAAGAATCAGAAAAACCCACAGGCCCAAGTTGCTGTAGGAGAGGAAAATATTTTAAAATACATTAAGATTCTTCCTTCAAGTGTGGCCCTTCCTCTGGTTTTTTGCAGTTTTTTAGACATCTGTCTGTAAAAGATGTTTATTTCTTTTTCTGCCCCTCATGTTGTAAACACACTAAGGCATAGATTTTTTGGTGATGTGTCCTTTCTTCTTACTTCTCAAATGATTCTCTGGTGTCTCTAATTATGACTGGGTAGGTAAAAATAGGACCAAGAAAAATATTTTTGGTCAGAGATCTAAGCTGCATTACCCATTCCACTTCACCAGGGATCTTGGTACTCAAGGACATAAATATACTATTTTTTAAAAGTTACTACATATTTCTCTAATTAGATTATCTGGAGGATTTGGGCAGATCAGTTGGTATCCTATAAAACTTTCACTCCTACAATAGCTCCCAAATGCCTATCACATTAATCCTATTTTTTTCTGCCTGTTTTTTAGAACTCTGCAATCTAGAAAAGGAAAAAAATATTACATAGTTAGGAAATCCCATTAGACTAATAGCAGACTTCTCAGCAAACATTTTACAAGCCAGAAAAGATTGGGGCCCGTTTTTAGCCTTCATTGAGGACAAGAATTTCATATCCTGCCAAACTAAGCTTGATAAATGAAGGAGAAATAGTCTTTCCCAGACAAGCACATGCTAAGAGAATTCATCACCACCAGACTGATTCTACTAGGAACACTCAAGAGTAGTAAGCATGGAAATGGGAAAATAATACTTGTTATCATAAAAACACATGTAACTACAAAGCCCACAGACCCTATAAAACAAAGATACAATTGAGACTACAAAGCAACTACCTAATAACACTATGACAGAATAAGACCTCACATATCAATATTAACCTTGAAAGCAAATGGTCTAAATGCTTACCTTAAAAGACACAGAGTGGCAAATTGCATTAAAAAACCAGACCCAACCTTCTGCCTTCAGGAGGCCCATCTCACTTGTAATGATACTCATAAACTCAAAGAATTGGAGAAAGATCTATTATGCAAATGGAAAACAAAAAACAATAGAGGTTCTTATTCTTCTATCATAAAATGAATGTTAAACTGATACTAGTAAAAAAAAAAAGACAAAAAGGGCATTATGTAATTGTAAAGGGATTAATTCAATAAGAGACTTAAATATCCTAAGTATATATGCACCTAGCATCAGAGAACCCAGATTTATAAAACATACACTATTAGACTTTAGAAAAGATAGTTATGCAATAATAATTTTGATGGACTTCAATATTCCACTGGCATTAGATAAATAATTGAAGCAGAAAACTAATAAAATTTGGACTTAGACACTTTGCCAAATGTACTTCATAGATATCTACAAAATATTCCACACAACTATCAGATGATGTGTATTATTCTCATCTATGCATGGAATTTTCTCTAAGATTGACCACAATCTTGGTCATAAAGTAAGTCTTAATTAATTTTTTTAAAAATTGAAATATATAAAGCATCGTAGACCATAGTGGAATCAAATTAGAAATTAATACCAAAAGGAACTCTCAAAACCAGACAAATACATGAAAATTAAACAGCTTGCTCCTAAATCACTTTTTGGTAAACCAGAAAACCATACAAGGATCAACAAAATGAAAAATTGGTTCTTTGAAAGGAAAAACAAGATTGCTAGACCAGTAGCTAGCTTAACCAAGAAAAAGAGAGAACATCTCAATAAGCACAATCAGAAATGACAAAGGTGATAGTGCAGCTAATACCACAGAAATACAAAAGTTCCATAGAGACTACTGTAACATCTCTACATGCCAAACTAGAAAACTTAGAGGAAATAAATTCCTACATACATAACAACCTGCTAAAATAGAACCAGTAAGAAATCAAAATCCTGAATAGACCATTAACAAGTTCCAAAGTTGAAAAAGTAATAAAGTCTACCAACCAAAATAAGCCCTGGACCAGATGGATTCACAGCCAAATTCTACCAGATGTACAAAGAAGAACTGGTAACAATGTTTCTAAAACTGTTGGAATAAATCAAGGAGGAAGGATTCTTCCTCAGTGCACTGTAGGAAACTGCCATCATCCTAATGCCAAACCCTGATGGGGACACAACTGAAAAAACTAGACCAGTATCCCTGATATAAAGATAGATCAAAAATTCTCAACAAAATAGTAGCAAATCAAATCCAGTAGCATATTAAAAAAGATTTTATCATGATCAAGAGGGCTTTATTCTTGGGATGCAAAGATGGTTCAATAAATGTAATTTATTATTGGGATGCAAAGATGGTTCAATAAATGTAATTCACCACATAAGTAGAATTAAAAACCATATCATCTCAATATGTAAAAAACACTTTTGACAAAATACTGATGTATTTTGTGAAGTGATCTTCCTGATAAAAATTTTGGAAGAATTTACTGAAGACATCAAAGGAATGTACCTCAAAATAATGAGCTGTCTATGACAAACCCGCAAGTGTCATTACACAGAGTGGGCAAAAGTTGGAAGCATTCCCCTGAAGACAAAGATGCCCATACTCAACATTTTTATTTAACATAGTACTGGAAGTCCTAAAGAACAATCAGGTAAGAGAAAAAAATTAAAGGCATCCAAAAAGGAAAGAGATAGCCAAATTATCTCTGTTCACTGGTGATAGGATTCTACACTTAGAAAACCGTCACTATGTCTCTGAAAGGCTCCTAGACCTTATAAATTACTTCACTAAAGATTCAGAATACAAAATCAATATATAAAAATCAGTAGCATTTCTACACACCAGTAATGTTCTATCTGAGAACCAAATCAAGAGTACAATCCGATTTATAATAGCCACACACAAAAGAAAATAACTAGGCATACATTTGACCAAGGTGATGAGTAATATCTACAAGGAGAATTACAAAACGCTGTTGAAAGAAATTCTAGATGACACAAATAAATGCAAAAACATTCTATGCTTTTGGATTAGAAGAATCAGTATTGTTAAAATTGTCATACTGCCCCAAACCTGAAGGTATTAAAGGAATGTACCTCAAAATAATTCAATATAATTTCTATCAAATTACCAACATTACTTTTCACAGAATTAGAAAAATTCTAAAGTTTGTATGGAACCAAACAGGAGCCCAAACAGACAAATCAATTCTAAGCAAAAAGAACAAGCAAAGGCATAACATTACCCAACTTCAAACTATACTACAAGACTATAGTAACCAAAACAGCCTGGTACTGGTTCAAAAAAATAAACATAGATTAATGGAACAGAATAGAGAACCCAGAAATAAACCTGTACACCTACACCCATCCAATCTTTGACAAGTTGACAAAAATAAGAAATGAGGATAGGATTCCCTATTCAATAAATGATGCTGGGAGAACTTGCTCACCACATGCAGAAGTTTAAGGCTGGACCCCTACCTTTCACCACACACACACAAAACCCAATATGGATTAAAGGCTTAAATGTAAGACTCAAAGTATGAAATTCTAGAAGACAATCTATGAAACACTCTTTTAGACATTGGCCTAGACAAAAAATTTATGACTAATACCTCAAAGGCAAATGCAATAAAAACAAAAATTGACAAGCAGAACCTCATTAAAGAGCTTCTGTACAGCAAAATAATCAATAGTGTAAATGGGAAGCATATAGAATTGGAGAAAATATTTGCAAACTATGTATCAGACAGACCAATATCCAGAACCTATAAAGAACTTAAGAAAAAACGTAACAACATTAAAAAGTGAGCAAAGGACATGACCAAACACCTCTCAGAAGAAAACGTAGAAGCAGCCAAGAAAGATATGAAAAAATTCTCAGCATCGCTAATGATCACTGAAATGCAAATTAAAACTGCAATGAGATAGCCATTTTGACTGGTGTGAGTTGGCGTTAAGTAAAAAAAAAGTTGGATGCAGAGAAAAGGAAATGCTTACATACTATTAGTGCAAATGTAAATTAGTACAACCTCTATGGAAAATAGTTTGAAGATTTTTTCAAAGAGCTAAAAATAGGACTGGCATTTTTTCCAGCAATCCCACTACTGGCTGTTTACCCAAAGGAAAAGAAATCTTTCTATCATAAAGGTACTTGAACTTGTATGTTTATTGTAGCACACTATTCACAGTTATGTGTGCTACAGTGAACATACAAGTTCAGGTGATGGAATCAACCTAAATTTCATTCAAGGATGATTTAATAAAGAAAATATTACACATATATACCATAGAATACTTTGCAGCCATAAAAAAAAATGGTGAAATCATGCCTTTTGCAGCAACATGGATTCATCTGGAGGCCATTATCCTAAGTGAATTAACACCAAATTCGAAAATCAAATACATGTTCTGATTTATAAGCATAAGCTAACAATGGGTTAACATGAGAATAAAGATGGAAACAATAGACTAGGGGGAGAAATGAGGGAAAGGGTAAAAGCTACCTATTGGGTATTATGTTCACTATTTGGGTGATGGGTTCAATAGAATCCCAGACTCCAGCATTATGTTTGTTTACATTAGCTGTGTAACAAACCCACACATGTACTCCCTGAATCTAAAAAAAAAAAAAAAAACTTGTTATAATATTATTTCACTAATTCAATCTTATTGGCTGAATATCTATTTTATTTTCTCAGCTTGATCTTATGAAGATATGGAATCTTCCTAAAAGCCCTGTATCTTGGTTTGCTAGAAAAACATAAATAAACAACATATATAATGTGCTAAGTACCAGAGTTGAAAGATACTCTGAGTACTATGTGAACATGAAAGACAGCAGTAAGTTGTTCTTGGAGAGAGACAAAGGGACAGCATCAAACACACATACACACACACGCACAGAATGGCTGATAAGAGTTTGTGAGGTAGAAATGTTGGGAGAGGGCATTCTAGGTGAGGGGAACAGCATAAAAAGTAACTCACAAAGTTTATATTCCATACTCCATGTGGGTCTCTGTCTACAAGCTATGACTCCATGCATGTGTTTAAGCTGCTGTGTAAACTTGTGAAACTTGTGGAAGAAATCAACTTAATACTCATTAGATAAAATCTCAGAGGCTAGTCAAGATCTTTTGTGGTTCCAAACAAATTTAAAGTAATTCTGAACATAAAGCTGAAGATTATTATACTACCAGAGCTCAAAATATACTACAAAGCCATAGTAATCAGAACAATATAATGCTGGCATAAAAACAGACAATATAGACCAATGGGACAGAACAGGGAAGCTGGAAGTTTATCCACATATCTACAGTAACTAATTTTTGATGAAGCTACCAATAACACTCACTGGGGAGAGGATAGTTTCTTCAATAAATGGGAAACTGGATATCCATGTGCAAAGAATAAAACTAAATCCCAACTTCTTACCCTATACAAAACTCAACTCAAAATGGTTCAAAGACCTAATTGTGAGACTAGAAATGATAACATTAGCAAAAGAAAACATGGGGAAATGCTTTAGAACATTTGGGCAAAGATTTTATGAATAAGACCTCAAAGGCATAGGCAACAAAAGCACAACTAAACAAATAGGATTATATCAAACTAAAAACAACTTATTACATCAAAAGAAACAATCCTTAATGTGAGATGAAAACTCACAGAATGGAAGAAAATATTTGCAAACTACTTACACAACGGGGGACTTATATTCATAATTGACAAGAAACTCATCAGCAAAAAAATTTGATTTAAAAAAATGGGCAAATGATCTGAATAGACATTTCTCAAGACATACAGCTGACCAACACATACGTGAAAAAATGCTTAACATCAGTAATCATTAGAGAAATGCTAATCAAGACCACAAGGTAAAAGTATCCCCTCACCCCAGTTAGGATGGCTATTATCAGAAGGAAAAAATAATACATATTTGTGAAAATGTGAAGAAAGGACTCAAACTGTTGGTGGGAATGTGAACTAGCACAGCCACTGTGGAGAATAGTATGAAGGTTTCTTAACACAAATAGAACTATCATATGATCTAAAATACCAATACTGGGCATCTATCCAAAGGAAAAGACAGTATATTGATCAGACATCTGCACCCCATGTTTATTGCAGCACTGTTCACAATAGCCTAGATATGTACTCAACCTAGGTGTCTAACAATAGAATCATGGATAAATGTAATAAACACACACACACACACACACACACACACACACACACACCCACCCATGGAATACAATCATAAAAATAATGAAATTCTGTCATTTGTGGCAACATGGATGAAACAGGAGGACATTATATTCAGTGAAATATGTATGTCAGGAACAGAAAATTAAACACTATGTATTGTCACTCAAGTGGAAGCTAAAACAGTAAGTCAATCTCATAGAAGTAAAAAGTAGAATAGAGGATACCAGAGGCTGGGAAAGGTAGGCAGCAGAGTGCAGTGGGAAGGGACATGTTAAAGAATATAAAACAATACTAGATAGAAGGAGTAAGTTCTAGTGTTCTTTACCACTGTAGGATGACAATAGTTAAGTACATATTATGTAGTTTCAAATAGCTAGAAGGAGAATATTCACTGTCTCCAACACAAAGAAATGATAAATATTTGAGATGAGGGATATACTAATTACCCAGATTTGATCACAATACATCATATTTATAAAATCATCACTATATATCCCATGAATATGTACAATTGTCAAAAACAATATTTAAAAATCTGAAGGTTACTAAAGTTCACTCCTATAGGAGTCAGCCAGGAAAATTTTTTTTTTTTTTGAGACAGTCTCACTCTGTCACCAGGTGCCAAGCTGGAGTGCAGTGGCACAATCTTGACTCACTGCAACCTCTGCCTCCCGGGTTCAAGCAATTCTCCTGTCTCAGCCTCCAGAGTAGCTGGGACTACAGGTGCAGGCCACCATGCCCAGCTAATTTTTGTATTTTTAATAGAGACGGGTTTTCACCATGTTGGCCAGGATGGTCTCGATCTCTTGACCTTATGATCCGCCTGCCTTGGCCTCCCAAAGTGCTGGGATTACAGGCTTGAGCCACCGCGCCCGGCCAAAAATGCTTTCTTTTTAATAAGAGAACATACACAACATGTACAATGGAGGATTGATTACCTCAAGGCTCTTAAATTCATTTGCAGAGGGATGAGTTAATTACCACAGTCTTTGGTGAATTCATTTACTGTGAAAACAAATCAGTTTCCTCTAACAAACATATTCTATAGATTATAGTTTTTTGTAACAAATTCTTTTATAGATTATGCAGAGAAGTAAATTTTTTCATATGTAAATTCCCTATAATGAATGAATGAAAGCAATTTTCCATACAAAGAAGCTTTGTAATCATGGACTTCAAGTTTATTATATTCCATAGAAAGCAAATAAAAAATAAACACAGAAAAACATTTATGATTAATAGTTGAATATCTTGGAGTACTTTGATATACATTTAAAAAGAACTATAATTTCATCATATCAAGAATTGGAGTACTTAGAGACATAGATCATCCTAGTTTTCTACAAGTGCTTTCTGATTTTTTTGTATTTCTGTGGTGAGAATATAAATTTCTTATAATCCTGTCTTTCTTATTGTAAAGAGCAATAGCCCACTCAGTACTGAATTACTAGTCTCTCTTCAAAGATTTTCATCAAATATAATTGTAACTTATATTTTTATAACTCTGGTCTGTAAAAAACAGTCTTAAGTTTCTGTTATCAGCAATCTATATTCTCAAATCCTAGATAAGACTTTGTGATTGATTGGATATGTGGATGGTAGGATCTGGTGAGGAAAATAAAAGTTAAGATGATACTGAGTCTTCTCTCCTGGGATGCTTTATAGATGGGGCTTGGGGCAGGAATAGATAATATTGATTGATGGAGAAGAAAAGAAAATGTTGAATTCAGCTGTGGATAGTTTAACTTGGAGGTACTTGTGGCATAAACAGCAACAAAGTAAGTTTTTTTTTCAAATATAATTTTGTGGAATATCTCAAAATAGAAATAAGAATGAAGTAAGTATCAGAGTTCCTGATTCCTACCTATTCCAACATAACCTAACCATGTTCTGACTCTTTGGAGTGGTCTTTGAGTTCTTAGAGTTCTATATAGCATACTCCAGAAACCTGAATTTAGTCCACTATCACCTTTCATACGTGAGGAAATTAAGACGAAAAGTAGCTTGTTAGAGGAGATATCTCAAATAATTAATGACTGGGTCATGAGCAGAACTCAGGTCTCCTGGCTCAACTGGTCCATTACTCTGTTTAGAGCGTCTTTTCTACAGCTAGACACATAGTAGGTTGAAGGATGTAATATTTCCAAGTGCTTACGGGCTGACTGAATATCATGCCTGATGCCTACCACTTTTCTTTTTTAGCTTGATAGTTTAAAACTGGAATACTGAAAGTTTTGGAGATTTAATTCTGGTTATATTACTACAAGTCAAGTTGTTTTATAAATTTATTACAGTAAAAGCATTCTACATGTACTTTGAGCTAGCAGTGATATTCCCAAGCCTCAGGTCACTATGTCTTTGCTATATAGATATTTGTTGCATTGAACTGCTATTATGACAAAAATATCCTTAGGGTTCATTAGAATGAGATATAAATTATGTCTGGTAGGATTGATGACAATAATAGTTATATTGATAAATAATGTTTACAAAACTTTTCCACATACATTATCATATTTTCATTCCTTAACAATCCTCAGGGAGAAGTTGTATTTCTCAGTTTTATAAACACATCAACTAAGGCTTAGATGACTATTTCAAACATTAAATTTCTAGCAGAATTCATTAGATCTGCCAAGTTATAAGATTATATCGATTCAAAGCACTATATTCTAGAGATGAGCACCTGAATAGAAGAGTGTATAGGTACTATAAATCTAAAAGTAGACATTCATCCATTTGTTAATTCATTAAGCATTTGTTGATCACCTTCTGGGTACCAGGCCAAAAATCTGATCAAGTGTAGAAAGCATGCTTAAACAAGAAAAAAGTTGCCATTTTGAAGAATTTGACAGTGCTAATACAGCTAGATTTAAGCAGCAGGAATGATTCAGCTGGAGACAAGGCATACTGTTTGCAATCAGAAAGGAGCAGACAAAAAAACACACAAGAATTTTTATAGCCTATGGTATAATGCTGACAACAAGGAGAGGAGACTGGTTCCTCTGTTCTAACAATTATAATGTGTGAGTTCCTAGCATATGCCAGCATATGATGATAATATACAATGTTGAGAATAAGCTATGTTAACAAACTAGACACATTTAGAGTCTTGCTGTTTAAATAAGGTGAAAAACCTTATTCTATTTTCAGGCCCAATAGTCTTAGATGTTGCTTTAGCAAGAAGTAGAAACTTGGTAGAGGATGCTTAGCAAAAGTTTCCCTTTTACATGTGAGCAGGAAATAACTGATGCTGAGGTAAGAATTTTCTGTCGTCTTTCTCTTTCTTATTCCTGTTCTCTGTCCCCAGCCCAATCCTTGAATAAAGTCTCATACTTTGGGAAGAAAGTAGGGGACATGTGGAATTACATGTGTGGTCTATTCTTATGTTTCAGAGGATGTAAAATATTTAAATGTTTGTTATTAACTTTTTAATACTAGGTGCTAAATGTACATAAGATTAAAATGTTAATGAAGAGAAGTACAATGAGTAAATATAAACCCATACACTGTAAAATTGAAACTAGCATTGTTTTATTTTTTTATTTTTTTGAGATGGAGTTTCACTCTTGTTGCCCAGGCTGAAGTGCAATGGCTCACTGCAACCTCTGTCTTCTGGGTTCAATTGATTCTCCTGTCTCAGCCTCCTGAGTAGCTGGATTACAGGTGCCCGCCACTGTGCTGGGCTGTTTTGGTATTTTTAGTAGAGATCGGGTTTCACAATATTGGCCAGGCTGGTCTCGAACTCCTGACCTCAGGTGATTTGCCTGCCTGAACCACCCAAATGACTGGGAGTACAGGAGTGAGCCACTGTGCCTGGCCAGAAACTAGCATTCTTTTAAAAAAAATTTCAATAAGTTATTGAGGTTACAGGTGGCATTTGGTTACATGAGTAAGTTCTTTAGTGGTGATTTGTGAGGTTTTAGTGCACCCATCACCTGATTAGTTTACACTGAACCTTCTTTGTAGTCTTTTATCCCTCACTCACCTCTCACTCTTCCTTCCAAGTCCTCAAACTATTGTATCATTCTTATGCCTTTGCCTTCTCATAGCTCAGCTCCGACATATCAGTGAGAACATATGAAGTTTGGTTTTCCATTCCTGAATTACTTCATTTAGAATAATAGTCTCCTATTTCATCCAGGTCCCTGCAAATGCTGTTAATTCATTCCTTTTGACAGTTGAGTAGTATTCCATCATACATACATATATATAAATATATACATATGTATGTATATATCACAGTTTCTTTAGCCATTGATTGATTGATGGGCATTTGGGTTGGTTCCACAATTTGGCAATTGTGAATTGTGCTGCTTTAAAAATGCAGGGGCAAATGTCTTTTTGTAATAATGACTTAGTTTCTTGGTAGGTATCCTGTAGTGAGATTGCTGGATCAAATGGTAGTTCTACTTTTAGTTCTTTTTTAAAATAAAATTTTTATTGCATTTTAGGTTTTGGGGTACATGTGCAGAACATGCAAGACGGTTGGATAGGTACACACATGGCAGTGTGTTTTGCTTCCTTTCTCCCCTTCACCCACATTTGGCATTTCTCCCCAGACTATCCCTCCCCAGCTCCCACCCCCACTGTCTCTCCCCACTTCCCCCCAGTAGACCCCAGTGTTTAGTACTCCCCTCCCTGTGTCCATGTGTTCTCATTTTTCATCACCCGCCTATGAGTGAGAATATGCGGTATTTCATTTTCTGTTCTTGTGTCAATTTGCTGAGGATGATGTTCTCCAGATTCATCCATGTCACTACAAACGACACAAACTCTTCATTTCTGATTGCTGCATAATATTCCATGGTGTATATGTGCCACATTTTCCCAATCCAGTCTATCATCAATGGGCTTTTGGGTTGATTCCAGGTCTTTGCTATTGTAAACAGTACTGCAATGAACATTCGTGTGCATGTGTCCTTATAGTAGAACGATTTATAGTCCTTTGGATATATACCCAGTAATGGGATTGCTGGGTCAAATGGAATTTCTATTTCTAAGGCCTTGAGGAATCACTGCACTGTCTTTCACAATGGTTGAACTAATTTACACTCCCACCAGCAGTGTAAAAGTGTTCTATTTCTCCACATCCTCTCCAGCATCTGTTGTCTCCAGATTTTTTAATGATCGCCATTCTAACGGGTGTGAGATGGTATCTCAATGTGGTTTTGATTTGCATCTCTCTGATGACCAGTGATGATGAGCATTTTTTCATATGATTGTTGGCCTCATATATGTCTTCTTTTGTAAAGTGTCCGTTCATATCCTTTGCCCATTTTTGAATGGGCTTGTTTGTTTTTTCCTGTAAATCTGTTTGAGTTCTTTGTAAATTCTGGATATCAGCCCTTTGTCAGATGGGTAAACTGCAAACATTTTTTCCCATTATGTTGGTTGCCAATTCACTCTAGTGACAGTTTCTTTTGCCATGCAGAAGCTGTGAAGTTTGATTAGGTCCCATTTGTCTATTTTGGCTTTTGTTGCCAATGCTATTCGTGTTTTGTTCATGAAGTCCTTGCCTACTCCTATGTCCTGGATGGTTTTGCCTAGATTTTCTTCTAGAGTTTTTATGGTGCCAGGTCTTATGTTTAAGTCTTTAATCCATCTGGAGTTAATTTTAGTGTAAGGTGTCAGGAAGGGGTCCAGTTTCTGCTTTCTGCACATGGCTAGCCAGTTTTCCCAACACCATCTATTAAACAGGGAATCCTTTCCCCTTTGCTTGTTTTTGTCAGGTTTATCAAAGATTGTATGGTTGTAGATATGTTGTGTTGCCTCCGATGCCTCTGTTTTGTTCCATTGGTCTATATCTGTGTTTTGGTACCAGTAGATGCTGTTTTGATTACTGTAGCCTTGTAGTATAGTTTGAAGTCCGGTAGTGTGATGCCCCCTGCTGTGTTCTTTTTGCTTAGAATTGACTTGGCTATGCGGGCTCTCTTTTGGTTCCATATGAAGTTCATGGTGGTTTTTTCCAGTTCTGTGAAGAAATTCAATGGTAGCGTGATGGGGATAGCATTGATTCTGTAAACTACATTGGGCACTATAGCCATTTTCCCCACATTGATTCTTCCTAACCAACAACATGGAATGTTTCTCCATGTGTTTGTGTCCTCTCTTATTTCATTGAGCAGTGGTTTGTAGTTTTCCTTGAAGAGGTCCCTTACGTTCCTTGTGAGTTGTATTCCTAGGTATTTTATTCTCTCTGTAGCAATTAAATGGCAGTTCATTCTTGATTTGGCTTTCTTTAAGTCTGTTATTGATGTCGAGGAAGGCTTG
This sequence comes from Callithrix jacchus, assembly GCF_049354715.1. Lineage (NCBI taxonomy): Eukaryota > Metazoa > Chordata > Mammalia > Primates > Cebidae > Callithrix > Callithrix jacchus. The sequence goes on from NC_133502.1 coordinate 85,064,597, forward strand.
TGATTTTTGCACATTGATTTTATATCCTTAGACTTTGCTGAAGTTGCTTATCAGTTTCAGGAGTTTTTGGGCTGAGGTGATGGGGTCTTCTAGGTATACCATCATGTCGTCTGCAAATAGAGACAATTTGGCTTCCACCTTTCCTATTTGAATACCCTTTATTTCTTTTTCTTACCTGATTTCTCTGGCTAGAACTTCCAGTACTATATTGAATAGGAGTGGTGAGAGAGGGCATCCTTGTCTAGTGCCGAATTTCAAAGGGAATGCTTGCAGTTTTTGCCCATTCAGTATGATATTGGCTGTTGGTTTGTTGTAAATAGCTTTTATTAGTTTCAGATATGTTCCATCAATATCAAGTTTATTGAGGATTTTTAGCATAAAGAGCTGTTGAATTTTGTCGAATGTCTTCTCTGTGTCAATTGAGATAATCATGTGGTTTTTGTTTTTGGTTCTGTTGATGTGGTGAATTATGTTTATAGACTTGCATATGTTGAACCAGCCTTGCATCTCCGGGATGAATCCTACTTGATCATGATGGATAAGTTTTTTGATTTGCTGTTGCAATCGGCTTGCCAATATTTTATTGAAGATTTTTGCATCTATGTTCATCATGGATATTGGCCTGATGTTTTCTTTTCTTGTTGGGTCTCTGCCGGGTTTTGCTATCAGGATGATATTGGTCTCATAAAATGATTTGGGAAGGATTCCCTCTTTTTGGATTATTTGGAATAGTTTCAGAAGGAATGGTACCAGCTCCTCTTTGTGTGTCTGGTAGAATTCGGCTGTGAACCCATCTGGACCTGGGCTTTTTTTGTGTGGTAGGCTCTTAATTGCTGCCTCGACTTCTGACCTTTTTATTGGTCTATTCATAGTTTCAGCTTCCTCCTGATTTAGGCTTGGGAGGACACAGGAGTCCAGGAATTTATCCATTTTTTCCAGGTTTACTAGTTTATGTGCATAGAGTTGTTTGTAATATTCTCTGATGATGGTATGAATTTCTGTGGAATCTGTGGTGATTTTCCCTTTATCATTTTTTTATTGCATCTATTTAGTTGTTCTCTCTTTTATTTTTAATCAATCTGGCTAGTGGTCTGTCTATTTTGTTGATCTTTTCAAAACACCAGCTCTTGGATTTATTGATTTTTTGAAGGTTTTTTTTGTGTCTCTATCTCCTTCAGTTCAGCTCTGATCTTAGTTATTTCTTGTTTTCTGCTGGGTTTTGAGTTTTTTGATCTTGCTCCTCTAGCTCTTTCAATTTTGATGATAGGGTGTCAATTTTGGATCTCTCCATTCTTCTCATATGGGCACTTATTGCTATATATTTTCCTCTAGAGACTGCTTTAAATGTGTCCCAGAGATTCTGGCATGTTGTGTCTTTGTTCTCATTGGTTTCGAAGAACTTCTTTATTTCTGCCTTCATTTCATTGTTTACCCGGTCAACATTCAAGAGCCAGTTGTTCAGTTTTCATGAAGCTGTGCGGTTCTGGGTTGGTTTCTGAATTCTGAGTTCTAACTTGATTGCACTATGGTCTGAGAGGCTGTTTGTTATGATTTCAGTTGTTTTACATTTGCTGAGGAGTCCTTTACTTCCAATTATGTGGTCAATTTTAGAGTAGGTGTGATGTGGTGCTGAGAAGAATGTATATTCTGTGGATTTGGGGTGGAAAGTTCTGTAAATATCTATCAGGTTTGCTTGCTCCAGGTCTGAGTTTAAGCCCTGGATATCCTTGTTGATTTTCTGTCTGGTCGATGTGTCTAATATTGACAGTGGAGTGTAAAAGTCTCCCACTATTATTGTGTGGGAGTCTAAGTCTATTTGAAAATCATTAAGAACTTACCTTATGTATCTTGGTGCTCCTGTATTGGGTCCATATATGTTTAGGATCGTTAACTCTGCTTGTTGTATTGATTCTTTTACCATTATGTAATGTCCTTTTTTGTCTATTTTGATCTTTGTTGCTTTAAAGTCTATTTTATCAGAGATGAGAATTGCAACTCCTGCTTTTTTTTGCTCTCCATTTACTTGGTAAATCTTCCTCCATCCCTTTATTTTGAGCCTTTATGTATCCTTGCATGTGAGATGGGTTTCCTGGATACAGCTCACTGAGGGGTTTTGGATTTTTATCTAATTTGCCAGTCTGTGTCTTTTGATTGGTGCTTTTATTCCATTTACATTTAGGGTTAATATTGTTATGTGTGAATTTGATACTGCCATTTTGATGCTAGCTGGGTGTTTTGCCCGTTAGTTGTTGTAGATTCTTCATTATGTTGAAGCTCTGTAGCATTTAGTGTGATTTCGGAATGCCTGGTACTGGTTGTTCCTTTCTATGTGTAGTTCCTTTTTCAGGAGCTCTTGTAAAGCAGTCCTGGTGGTGACAAACTCTCTGAGTACTTGCTTGTTAGCAAACGATTTTATTTTTCCTTCACTTCTGAAGCTCAGTTTGGCTGTAGATGAAATTCTGGGTTGAAATTTCTTTTCTTTAAGGATGTTGAATATTGGCCCCCACTCTCTTCTGGCTTGTAATGTTTCTGCTGAGAGATCTGCTGTGAGTCTGATGGGCTTCCCTTTGTGGGTGACCCGACCTTTCTCTCTGGCTGCCCTTTTGTATTTTCTCCTTTTTTTCAACCTTGTTGAATCTGACGATTATGTGCCTTGGGGTTGCTCTTCTTGTGGAATATCTTTGTGGTGTTCTCTGTATTTCCTGCATTTGAGTGTTGGCCTGTCTTGCTAGGTGGGGGAAAGTTTTCTGGATAATGTCCTGAAGAGTATTTTCCAGCTTGGATTCATTCTCTTTGTCACATTCTGGTACACCTATCAAACATAGGTTAGGTCTCTTCACATAATCCCACATTTCTTGGAGACTTTGTTCATTCCTTTTTGTACTTTTTTCTCTAATCTTGGTTTCTCATTTTATTTCATTGAGTTGATCTTCGACTTCTGATATTCTTTCTTCTTCTTGGTCAATTCGGCTGTTGAAACTTGTGTATGCTTCGCAAAGTTCTCGTATTGTGTCATTTAGCTCCTTCAGTTCATTCATATTTTTCTCTAAGTTATCCATTCTTGTTATCATTTCCTCTAATATTTTTTCAAGGTTCTTAGTTTTTTTGCATTAGTTTAATACATGTTCTTTTAGCTCACAAAAGTTTCTCATTATCCACCTTCTGAAGTCTAATTTCGTCATTTCGTCACAGTCATTCTCCATCCAGCTTTGTTCCCTTGCTGGTGAGGAGTTTTGGTCCTTTCTAGGAGGTGAGGTGTTCTGGTTTCACATGTTTTCCTCCTTTTTGTGCTGGTTTCTTTCCATCTTTGTGGATTTATCTACCTGTCATCTGAGTAGTTGCTGACTTTTTGATTGGTTCTCTGATTGGATGCCCAGATTGTTGATGATGAAGTATTTCTGTTACTTGGTTTTCCTTCTACCAGTCTAGCCCCTCCACTGTACAACTGCTGAGGTCCACTCCAGGCCCTGTTTGTCCAGGTGCACCTATAGCAGCTACAGAACAGTGAGGGATGCTACCAGTTTCTTTTTCTGCTATCTTTGTCCCAGGATGATGCCTGCCAAATTTCAGTCTTTTTGATATAGAGTGGTCAGGGAGCTGCTTGAGGAGACAGTCTGTACTTTATAGGAGCTCAAGTGCTGATCTGTGAGCTCTGTTGTTCATTCAGGGCTGTTAGGCTGCTATGTTTAATTCTGCTGCAGCAGAACTCATTAAAAAAAACCCTTTTTTTCTCAGATGCTCTGTCTCGGGGGGTTGGGGCTTTCTTTGTGAGTGTCCGTTGTGCTGTCCTGCCCAGCTAGGAGGCAGTCTAGTAACTATTTGCCTGCTGAGGCTCCTCCCTGCTGGTGTGAGGTTCACTCTGTTGCTGCAGGCTCTGTTCTGCTGCTGCGGTCTCTGCCCTGCTGCCAGGGCTATGCCCTGCGGCAGAGTCTCTCTGTTGTGGTGGGTTGCCTCAGCAACAGCATGCTGTGTCAGCAATGGGCGTGTACCTCATTGGGGCAGATTGCCTCAGTAATGGCGGACCCCCTCCCCCACCGAGCTGCCCCGTCCTGGGTTCAGCTGTGCCCACAGTGAAACTCTCCACCCACAGCATTTGGAATCGCCGTTTTGTTTGTCTCACTGCACTACCCCAAACACTGTTTCCCTGGAATCTCCTGGTCTGGCTCACTGTCCAAGTCCCGTTAAGTCAGATATATATGCCAATCTTCCCTCTCAAGTCTCAGATTGGCGGTTCAACAGGGCACCCATACCAGTGCACTTTCTGCGGAGTGCTATGGAGCGTTGGCTGCGCTACAGCGGTGGCCGCTTGCTGCAATGGCTGCTGACTGCACCAGCCAAAACCTCTGCCTGGCATCCCGTGTCTCTTTTATACCTGGGAATTTCACTGTTCTGTGGGCAACAAAGATCCGTCTGGAAATGCGGCTCTGACTCACCCTTCATGCCTTCACCAAGAGCTTCAATTCTGGGTTGTTCTCATTGTGCCATCTTAAGTCCCTCCTCCTACTTTTAGTTTTTTAAGGAATCTCTCACTGTTTCCACAGTGGCTGTACTAGTTCACATTCCCACCAGCAGTGTAGAAGTGTTCCCTGATCACCACATCCACACCAACATCTACTGTTTTCTTATTTTTTAAATTGCCATTCTTGCAGGAGTAAGGTGGTATTGCATTGTGGTTTTGATTTGCAGTTCCCTGATCATTAGTGATGCTGAGCATTTTTTCATATGCTTGTTGGCCATTTGTGTAACTTTTGAGAGTTTTGTATTCATGTCCTTAGCCCACAATTTGGTGGGATTGTTTTTTTCTAACTGATTCATTTGAATTTGTTGTAGATTCTGGGTATCAGTCCTTTGTCAGGTGTATAGATTGTGAAGACTTCCTCCCACTCTGTGGGTTGTCTCTTTACTCTGCTGACTGTTCATTTTTGCTCTGCAAAGTCTTAAGTTTAATTAGATCCCATCTATTTATCTTTTTTAATGTCTTATATCATTTTTTGAATTTTCTTGCATTGGGCTTCACCTTTTTCTGGTGCCTTTGATTAGCTTAATAACTCACCTCCTGAACTATTTTTCATGTAAATCAGGGATTTCATCTTGGTTTGAATCCATTGCTGGTGAACTATTATTATTTTTTTGGGGGAGCTAAAGGGACTTTTTTTGACATATTACCAGAGTTGGTTTTCGGGTTCCTTCTCATTTGGGTATCCTCTGTCAGAGGGAAGGTCTAGGGATGAAGGCTGCTATTCAGATTCTTTTGTCCCACTGGCGTGTTCCCTTGGTGTAGTTCTTTCCCCTTTTTCCTACGAATGTGGCTTCCTGTGAACCAAACTGCAGTGATTGTTTTCTGTCTTCCGGGCTTAGCCACCCAGAAAATCTATTCAGCTCTGGGCTGGTACTGGGGGTTGTCTGCACAAAGTCCTGTGATGTGACTTGGCTTTGGGCCTTTCAGCCACAAATATCAGCACCTGTTCCAGTGGAGGTAGTGGGGGTGCAATGAACTCTGTGAGTGTCCTTAGCTTTGGTGGTTTAATGCTGTATTTTTGTGCTGGTTGGCCTCCTGCTTGGAGGTGGCACTTTCCAGAGAGCATCAACTGTAGTAGTGTGGAGAGGGAGCAGTGGTGGCAGGGCCCTAAAACTTCCAAGATTATATGCCCTTTGTCTTCTGTTACCAGGGTTGATAGGGAAGGATCATCAGGTGGGGGCAGAGTTAGGTGTGTCTGAGCTCAGACTCCTTGGGTGAGTCTTGCTGTGGCCACTGTCAGGGATGAGGATGAGATTCCCAGGTCACTAGAGTTGTGTACCTAGGAGGATTATGTTTTTTTTCTGCTGAGTCATGCAGGCTGTCAGGGAAGTCGGGAAAAGCCAGCAGTCACCGGCCTTGCTCAGCTCCCAAGAAGACTGAAGGACAGGTCTCACTTTCACCATGCCCCCGCAACAGCTCCGAGTCTGTTTCCTGGTGGTGGGAGAGACGGGTTCCAAAACTTGCTGCAGGCAACCTGCTGCCCAGCTGCAAAAGAAAGGACTTGGTTCTACCACTGCCTGTGGAGTCTGCACACCAGATTTGTACCCTCCCACAAGTTCTGGCCAGAAGGCTTCTCACCCTGTTCAAATTGTTACAAAGTTCAGCTAGATATTTTGTTCTTCCTGTGGAGTTTTACCCCCTGCTTCTCTGGCTGTCCTCCCAATGGATTCCAGTTGTTCCAGGCGGGAATGCGCTGCTGGGGATCCCAGCGAGCTCCTGGGGCCTTTCTGCTGCTTCCTCACCCCTGTATTTCACTCAGCTCTCCAAAGGGACTCAGCCTCAACTTCTCTCGCAAATAGACCTTCATCTTCTCCATTAGGGGTGTGTGTTTGGGAGAGGAGGGTCTCCTTTTTCCACTTCCTCAGTTGGGGCACTCACAGTATTTGGGGTGTCTCCAAGGTCCTGCAGGAGTAATCTGCTTCCTTCAGAGAGTCCATGGGTCCTCTCAAGATTGCTGGCTTGTTCTTGGAGTTGATCTGGAGCTAAAATTTACAGTGTGAGCCTCTGCATGCTGCTGTGTCTGAAGCTGCAATCTAGTCCTGCTGCCCATCCTCCATGATGATCCTGATCCTTTGAAACTTGCGTTCATGATGAATACTCTCTAAAAATCGTGTACATTAAAAAAAATTCTAGATTTGCAAAATATATATATATATATATATACATACACAGCATATATTTTAAACACACACACATTTTATAATCTAAAAGTACATGATTTTTTCTGTAAACTTTTGCTTTTCTAAATTGACACATAATTGTGCATATTTATGGAGTACAGTGTGATATACATGTTCATAATATGTAATCAAATCAGGCTATTTAGCATATTTGGCACTTCAAACATGAATTGAGAACAAAGCAAAGTTCACCATAGAGTGACTATAATTAATAACAATGTAGTCATTCTGTAGTGCTATGGAACAATAGAACTTACTGTCTTTAGCTATACTTTTGTGTTTATTAACTAATCTTTGGTTATTCTCTCCTTCCCCCTACCCTTCCCTCAATCCAATCTCTCAGCTGGCTTCATTGCTCTGGGGGACAGGGGGCAGAGATAGGAAAAGACAAAGATGAGAAACAGAAAATCCTGACCTCAACATCACTGTTACTTCTTGGTCACATGTAAAAGGGAAACTTGTTACTAAGCATCTTCTACCATGTTCCTACTTATTGCTAAAACAACGTCTGAAATGGGACCAATGGGCAGAATTACTATGCTGCTTTATATTAGACATGAGCATCCATGAATTTTGGCATCTGTATGTTGATGCCTGGAACCAATCCTCCAAAAATTTTGAGGGATGACTATATACAAATGTTAGTTACATTTCTTTCTGGACTTTCCTCTATTTTAAAAATAATACATAATGAAAGTTTCAATGGTGAAAGAAATCAGTAACCCTAAAAAGTAGATTCTTTCATATAATATTTATAGTATTTTACAGTGTTTAAGATAATTCTTATATGTATGTTTTAATGCTAAAATGTAAAAAAAATTGTTAAAACAAATCTTGAAAACCACTTCCCCCTCTATATCATCTAGCATGAAATGATGAACTAGTTAATGGTCTAAAGTCATAATTTCTCCCAACAAAGACATTTAATTGTAGCATGCCAATTTTTTTTTTTAACTTTGCTTGGGAGAATTAGATCTTGGTAGCAAAATGACTGCAAAATGTCAACTTAATATTCACAAATTTTATTCCGGAAAAGAGGAGACTATAAAGCAACACATCTTTATTGGGCTATAAACCCCTCCTTTGGGGGCAGGGCAGAGCTTGATGACCCTATGACTGTGTGAGACTAATTAAGCCTTCCTAAAAACACTTGAGGGAAGAGATTGCTCAGAGCCCTCAAGTCATGGAAAGAGTCCAGAAAGTTAGGGGAAAATTAGAGAAAATAACTAAAGGTGGAAACACATGTGGCTAATTGAAGCTAGACATCTGTTTGTGGAAATGCATTTTGTAGATAACCTGAACCAAAATATTTTTCAGAGGGTTCCTGGTTTCAACACAACTTGCACTAACTTAAGCCTATCAGCTAACAGTATGATATTTGAAATTTGGTGGGAAGATAGTTGCCATCCTGTGCTTCTCAAACTTTAGAGTACTTAAGAATCACCTAGAGGGTGTGTTAAATCATAGATTTCACTGCCAGTTTTCCTGATGCAATAGATGTGAGGTGGGGACAAGTTCCCAGGAAACCACTCATTGGGTAATTCATGAGAAAGGGTAATTATTCATGAGAAAGAAGTGGGGGATTTTCTGGAATTCTTTCTTTTTAGCCCATATAGAGAAACTTCCTGATATTGTCATTACATTTGTAAACTTGTAGAAGTGATGATATAATCAGGAAAGGGAGAGAGGGCATCCTGAAGATGCTCCCAGTTTCCCACGTGCCCAGGTCCTTGGTCTCTCTTACCCTAGGAATGGGAGGGGCCCTGGAGGCTTGGTGAGGTTACTATTCAAATAAATATGATGGACCCAAAGAGTAGCAGATGCATTCATTCTGCTGCTGTTTCACGTGCTGCAGTTAACAGCACATAGCTGCTAAGTTCTCCAGAAAATTGCCCTTGGCTGATAAGACTTCCTTGGAGGAAATGCCACGAAGGTTACCAACCTCCCCAGCATCTCTTGCTGTCAGAGATAGGCTGATAGTGTTGCTGGAAAGGGATCCCAATGCAGACCCCAACATATGGTTCTTGGACCTCACACAAGAAAGAATATGGAGTAAATCCATAAAGTGAAGCAAGTTTATTAGAGAAGTAAAGAAACAAAAGCATGGCTACTCCATGGGTAGGGCAGAACAGCACAGAGGGCTGATGGTTGGCTATTTTTATGGTGATTTCTTGATTATATGCTAAACAAGGGGTGGATTATTCATAAGAAATAGGGTAATTATTCATGAGAAAGCAGTGGGGGATTTACTGGAATTCCTCCTCTTTAGCCCATATAGAGAAATTTCCTGATATTGTCATGGCATTTGTAAACTTGTAGAAGTGATGATGTAAGCAGGGGAGGGAGAGGGGGCATCCTGAAGATGGTCCCAGTTCCCCACATGCGGAGGTCTTTAGCCTCTCTTACCCTAGGAATGGGGAAAGGGGCCTTGGAGGCTTGGTGAGGTTACTATTCAAATAAATATCATGGACCCAAAGAGTTTGGCAGAGAGTGGTTTATTAGTCATAGAGAGAGAGAGAAAAAGAGAGACATCTCCTGTGCTGCCATGGGTGGGGGACCAAGGGAGGAATCTGTATAGGGAGGGAGCAGTGGGATTTTAACTGTGGAGTTACTCCCTTCTCATCCAGTGAGAGGAGTTCTTTCAAACGTCCTTTGGAGTGATTCATTTTTAACTCTGATACTGGATGCCTGCTTGGTCCACAACAGAGCCTCCTCCTCCCAGAGGTTTCAGTGGGGTTTTTAAAATATATATATATATTTGATTGCACTTTAGGTTCTGGGGGACATGTGAAGAATATACAGGATTGTTGCATAGGTATGTACATGGCAAGGTGGTTTGCTGGCTCCATCCCAGTCATCTATACCTGACATTTCTCCCCATGTTAACAATCCCCACCCTCCCTCTCACTGTTCCTCCCTGGCCCCTCCAACAGACCCCAGTGTGTGATGCTCCCCTCCCTGTGTCCAGGTGTTCTTATTGTTCAACACCTGCCTATGAGTGAGAATACGTGGTATTTGATTTTATGTTCTTGTGTCAGTTTGCTGAGAATGATGGTTTCCAGGTTAATCCATGTCCCTACAAAAAACACAAACTTACCATTTTTTATGGCTGCATAGTATTCCATGGTGTATATGTGCCACATTTTCCCTGTCCAGCCTGTCATCAGTGGGCATTTGGGTTGGTTCCAGGTCTTTGATATTGTAAACAGTGCTGTAGTGAACATACATGTGCATGTGTCTTTATAAGAGAACAATTTGGAATCCTTTGGATATATACCCAGTAATGGAATTGCTGGGTCAAATGGAATTTCTATTTCTCGATCCTTGAGGAATCACCACGCTGTCTTTCATAATGGTTGAACTAATTTACACTCCCACCAACAGTGTAAAAGTGTTCCTATTTCTTCACATCATCTCCAGCTTCTGTTGTTTTCGGACTTTTTAGTGATTGCCATTCTAACTGGCGGAGATGGTATCTCAATGTAGTTTTGATTTGCATTTCTCTAATGACCAGTGATGTTGAGCAGTTTGTCATGTTTCTTGGCCTCATATATGTCTTCTTTTGAAAAATGTCTGTTCATATCATTTGCCCCCATTTGAATGTGCTTGTTTTTTTCTTGTACATCTGCTTTAGTTGTTTGTAGATTCTGGATATTAGCCTTTTGTCAGATGGGTAGATTGCAAAAAATTTTTCCCATTCTGTTGGGTGCTGCTTCACTCTAACGATTGTTTCTTTTGTGGTACAGAAGCACTGGAGTTTAATTAGATCCCATTTGTCTATTTTGGCTTTTGTTGCCAATGCTTTTGGTGTTTTAGTCATGAAGTCCTTGCCTATGCCTATGTCCTGAATGGTAGCACCTAGGTTTTTTCCTAGGGTTTTTATGGTGTTAGGTCTTGTGTTTAAGTGTTTTATCTATCTGGAGTTAATTTTAGTGTAAGGTGTTAGGAAGAGGTCCAGTTTCTGCTTTCTGCACATGGCTAGCTAGTTTTCCCAACACCATCTATTAAACAGGGAATCCTTTCCCCATTGTTTCTTTTTTTTGTCAGGTTTGTCAAAGATCAGATCATTGTAGATGTGTGGTGTTGCCTCCAAGGCCTCTGTTCTGTTCCATTGGTCTATATCTCTGTTTTGGTACCAGTACCATGCTGTTTTAATTACTGTAGCCTTGTAGTATAGTTTGAAGTCAGGTAGCATGATGCTTTCAGGTTTGCTCTTTTTGCTTAGAATTGACTTGACTATTGGGCTCTCTTTTTGTTCCATATGAAGTTTAAGGTGTCTTTTTCCAGTTCTGTGAAGAGGATCATAGGTGGCTTGATAAGGATAGCATTGAATCTATAAATTACTTCGGATATTATGGCCATTTTTGCAATATTGATACTTCCTAACCATGAGCATGGAATGCTTTTCCATCTGTTTGTGTCATCTCTTATTTTGTTGAGCAGTAGTTTGTAGTTCTCCTTGAAGAGATCCTTTACATTCTTTGTTAGTTGTATTACTAGGTATTTTATTCTCTTTGTAGCAATTGTGAATAGCAGTTCATTCTTGATTTGGCTCTCTTTAAGTCTGTTATTGGTGTATAGAAATGCTTCAGATTTCTGCACACTGATTTTGTATCTTGAGACTTTGCTGAAGTTGCTTATCAGTTTCAGGAGATTTTGGGCTCAGACAATGGGGTCTTCTAAATATGCAATCATGTTGTCTGCAAATAGAGACAATTTGACTTCCTCCTTTCCTAATTGAATGCCCTTTATTTCTTTTTCTTGCCTGATTGCCCTGGCTAGAACTTCCAATACTATTTTGAATGGGAGTGGTGTGAGAGAGGGCATCCTTGTCTAGTGCAGATTTCAAAGGGAATGCTTGCAGTTTTTGCCCATTCAGTATGATATTGGCTGTTTGTTTGTTGTGAATAGCTTTTATTATTTTGAGATACATCCCATCAATACCTAGTTTATTGAGGGTTTTTAGCATAAAGGACTGTTGTAGAGAAGGCCTTTGACAAAATTCATCTATTGAGATAATCATGTGGTTTTTGTCTTTGGTTCTGTTTATGTGGTGAATTACGTTTATAGACTTATGTATGTTGAAACAGCCTTGCGTCTCTGATATGAAGCCTACTTGATCATGATGGATAAGCTTTTTGATGTGCTGTTGCAATCAGCTTGCCAGTATTTCATTGAAGGTTTTTAAATCTATGTTCATCATAGATATTGGTCTGAAGTGTTTTCTTGTTGATTCTCTGCCAGGTTTTGGGATCAGGATGATGATGGTCACATAAAATGATTTGGGAAGGATTCCCTTTTTTTGGATTGTTTGGAATAGTTTCAGAAGGAGTTGTACCAGTTCGTTTTTGTATATCTGGTAGAATTTGGCTGTCAACCCATGTGGACCTGGTCTATTTTTTGTTGGTAGGCTATTAATTGCTACTTCAGCTTCAGCCCTTGTTACTGGTCTATTCAGGATTTTGACTTCTTCCTGGTTTAGGTTTGGGAGGGTGCAAGTGTCCAGGAATTTATCTATTTCTTCCATGTTTACTTTTTTATGTGCATAGAGTTGTTTGTAGTAATCTCTGATGGCAGTTTGTATTTCTGTGGAATTGGTGGTGATATCCCCTTAATTGTTTTTTATTGCATCTATTCGATTCTTCTTTCTTTTCTTTTTTATTAATCTGGCTCATGGTCTATTTTGTTGATCTTTTCAAAAAATTAGCTGCTGGATTTATTAATTTTTATAGGGTTTTTTGTATGTCTATCTCCTTCAGTTCTGCTCTGATCTTAGTTATTTCTTGTCTTCTGCTAGCTTTTGTGTTTTTTTGATCTTGCTCCTCTAGCTCTTTCAATTTTGATGATAGGGTGTCTATTTTAGACCTTTTATTGCTTTTCATGTGGGCATTTATTGCTATAAATTTTCCTCTAGACACTGCTTTAAATGTGTTCGCAAAATATGCAGGAATTTTAACAGCCGAATTGATCAAGCAGAAGAAAGGATATCAGAGGTCGAAGACCAACTTAATGAAATAAAATGAGAAGATAAGAATAGGGAAAAAAGGATAAAAAGGAATGAGCAAAGTCTCCAATAAATATGGAACTATGTGAAAAGACCTAACTTAACTTTTGATAGGTGTACCTGAATTTGACGAAGGTAATGAATCCAAGCTGGAAAATACTCTTCAGAATATTATTCAGAAAAACTTTCCCAACCTAGCAAGGCAGGACAATATTCAACTCCAGGTAATACAGAGAATACCACAAAGATATTCCTCAAGAAGAGCAACCCCAAGGCACATAATTGTTAGATTCACCATGGTTGAAGTGAAGGAGAAAATGCTAAGGGCAGCCAGAGAGAAAGGTCAGGTTACCCATAAAGGGAAGCCTATCAGACCCACAGAGGATATCTCAGCAGAAACCCTGCAAGCCAGAAGAGAGTGGGGGCCAATATTCAACATCCTTAAAGAAAAGAACTTTCAACCCAGAATTTCATATCCAGCCAAACTAAGCTTCACAAGCAAAGGAAAAATAAAATCTTTTATGAACAAGCAAGTACTCAGAGATTTCATTACCACCAGGCCTGCTTTAGAAGAGCTTCTGAAAGAAGCATTACACATAGAAAGGAAAAATCAGTTAAGCCTTTCCAAAAGTATACCAAAAAGTAAAGAGCATCAACATAATGAAGAATTTACATCAACTAATTGGCAAAACAGCCAGCTAACATCAAATGGCAGTAATCCTAAATTTAAATCGACTAAATCCCTTAATCAAAAGATACAGCCAAAACTCATTGGTATGCTGCATCCAGACTCATCTCACATGCAAGAATACACAAAGACTCACAACAAAGGGCTGGAGAAAGATTTACCAACCAAATGGAGAGCAAAAATAAATAAATAAATAAATAAAGCAGGAGTTGCAATCCTTGCCTCTGATAAAATAAATTTTAAAGCAACAAGATATAATGGTAAAAGGATCAATGCAACAAAAAGAGCTAATGATTCTAAATATATATGCATCCAATACAGGAACATCCAGATATGTAAGACCTATAAAGAGACTTAGACTCCCATACGGTAATAGTGGGTGACTTTAACATCAATATTAGATAGATCAACAAGACAGAAATTAATAAGGATATCCAGGACTTGAACTCAGATCTGGAACAAGTAAACTTAATAAACATTATCAGTACCACATCACACCTTCTCACAGGTTTAAATGAAATATTGGCCATTATTAAGCACTATTATTGGCATAATAGAGGCTTTCAATACCCATATTTAGAATAAAGCAACACTCCCATTCTCTCTTCCTCTTTCTCTTCCTCTTTCTTCCTTGCCTTCATTCCTTTTTCTTTTTTTCTTTAAAAAAAAATGTGTCCCAGAGATTCTGGTACATTGTGTCTTCATTCTCGTTGGTTTTGAAGAATATCTTTATATCTTCCTTCATTTCATTGTTTATCCAGTCAACATTCAAGAGCCAGTTGTTCATTTTCCATGAAGTTATGTGGTTCTGAGTTAGTTTATTAATCCTGAGTTCTAATTTGATTGCACTGTGGTCTGACAGGCTGTTTTTTATGATTTCTGTTTTATTGCATTTGCTGAGGATTGATTTACTTTCAATTATATGGTCGGTTTTAGAGTAGGTGTGATGTGGTGCTGAGAAGAATATATATTCTGTGGATTTGGGGTGGAGAGTTCTGTAGATGTCTATTAGATGTGCTTGGTCCAGATCTGAGCTCAAGTCCTGAATATTCCTGTTAATTTTCTGTCTTGTTGATCTGTCTAATATTGACAGTGGAATGATAAAGTCTCCAACTATTATTGTGTGGGAGTCTAAGTCTCTTCATAAGTCATTAAGAACTTGCTTTATGTATCTGGGTGCTCCTGTATTGGGTGCATATATATTTAGGATCATTAACTCTTCTTGTTGCATTTACCATCATGTAATGTCCTTGTTTGTCTCTTTTGATCTTAGTTGCTTTAAAGTCTGTTTTATTAGAGACTAGGATAGCAACTCCTGCTTTTTTGTTTTTCTCTCCATTTGCTTGATAGATCTTCCTCCATCCCTTTATTTTTGTATCCTTGCATGTAGGATGGGTTTCCCGGATGTTGCACACGGATGGGTTTTGACTTTTTATCCAGTTTGCCAGTCTGTGACTTTTGATTGAGGCATTTATCCCATTTACATTTAAGATTAATATTGTTATGTGTGAATTTGATCCTGCCATTTTGATGCTAGCTGGTGGTTTTGCCCATGAATTGACTCAGTTTCTTCTTTGTGTCAATGTTCTTTAGAATTGCATATGTTTTTGGAGTGGCTGGTACTGGTTGTTTCTTTCTATGTTTAGTGCTTCTTTCAGGGGCTCTTATAAGGCAGGCCTGGTGGGTGATGAAATCTCTGAGCAATTGCTTGTTTGTAAAGGCTTTTACTTCTCCTTCGCTTATGATTCTTAGTTTGGCTGGATATGAAATTCTAGGTTGAAAGTTCTTTTCTTTAAGGATGTTGAATATTGGCCCCTACTCTCTACTGGCTTGTAGGGTTTCTGTTGAGAAGCCCGCTGTGAGTCTGATGGGCTTCTTTTTGTGGGTAACCCGACCTTTCTCTCTGGCTGCTCTTAACATTTTTTCTTTCATTTCAACCCTGGTGAATCTGATGATTATGTGCCTTGGAGTTGCTCTTCTTGAGGAATATCTTTGTAGTGTTCTCTGTGTTTCCTGGAGTTAAATGGTGGCCTGCCTTGCTAGGTTGGGGAAGTTTTCCTGGATAATATCCTGAAGTGTTTTCCAGCTTGGACTCATTCTCTCCATCACGTTCAGGTACACCAATCAAACATAGATTAGGTCTTTGCACATAATCCCATATTTCTTGGAGGCTTTGTTCATTTCTTTTCACTCTTTTTTCTTTAATCTTGCCTTCTCATTTTATTTCATTGAGTTGATCTTCAATCTCTGATATCTTTTCTTCTGTTTGGTTGATTCAGCTGTTGAAACTTGTGTATGCTTTATGAAGTTCTCGTGTTGTGTTTTTCAGCTCCATCAATTCATTTATATTCTTTTCTAAGCTGTTTATTCTTGTTAGCATTTTGTCAAATCTTTTTTCAAGGTTCTTAGTTTATTTGCATGGGTTAGAACATGTTCTTTTAACTCAGGGAAGTTTGTTATTACCCACTTTCTGAAGCCTGTTTCTGTCAAGTCATCAGACTCATTGTCCATCCAGCCTTGTTCCCTTACTGATGAGGAGTTGTGATCCCTTGGAGGAGAGGCATTTTGTTTTGAGTGTTTTCATTCTTTTTGCACTAGTTTCTTCTCATTTTTGTGGATTTATCTACCTGTGGTCTTTGTAGTAGTATGTTTCAGATGGGGTCTCTGAGTGGATGTCTTTTTGTTGCTGGTGAAGTTATTTCTTTCATATTTATAGTGTCAGGCTCCCCTACTTTAGGACTTCTGGAGGTCCACTCCACACCTTGCTTGCCTGGGGATCACCTGAAGGAGCTGCAGAACAATAAGGGTTGTTGCTAGTTTCTTCTGTTATCTTTGCCCCAGAAGGATACCTGCCAGATGTCAGCCTGAGCTCTCCTTTATGAGATGTCTCTCTGGATATACTGGGGTTGGGGAGCTTCTTGAGGAGACAGTCTGTCCCTTATAGGAGTTTGAGTGCTGATCTGTGAGCTCTGTTGTAAGCTGCTGGGCAGGTCCATTTAAGTCTGCTGCAGTGGAGCTCATAACTGCCTTTTTTCCCCAGGTGCTCTGTCCTGGGAAGGTGGGGCTTTTTTTTTTTTAATATAAATTCCTGATGTCTGCTGCTTTTTTTCATAGATGCCCTGCCCAGAAAGGAGGTGGCCTAGTCAGTCTGCCAGCAGATGTGTTACTGAGCTGCTATGGGCTCTGCCCAGCTGCTGTGTGAACTTCCTTATGGTTTTGTTTATAGAGGTATAGTTAGAACTGCTTCAGTAATGGTGGACTGTCTCTGTAATGATGGACTGCCTTGATAATGGCAGAATGTGTTGGTAATGGTGGACTACCTCAGTAATGGTGGATGCCCTTCCCCCCACAGAGCTAGACCATCATGGGTCCAGTTGTGCTGGCTGTGAAACTCCCAATCCAGAGCGTTTTAATTGCTGGTCTTTGTGTGGGTGGGACCTACTGAGCCAGATTTTTTGGCTCCTCTGTTTCAGCTCTTTTTCAGTTGAATTGGTTACTGTCTCCTAAATGTGTGCCAGTTGAGACAGTGCCCAGATATGTGCGAGTTTTTGTGCAGAGACCCGCTGCACTGGCTGAAACACCCATGCTGGAGACTCATGATACTTTTCCACCTGGGAATCTCCTGGTCTGTGGGCAGTAAAAATTCATTTGGAAATGCAGTGATCACTGACCCTCTGCATTCTCACCAGGAACTGCACTCCAGAGCTGTTTCTATTTGGCCATCTCGGATCATTCTTGGCAGGTCTTTTGAACAAAGCTTATCTGGATTTCTCTACATAGCTCACACACGGGAAAGTCAAACAAAAAACTTTACCTTCCTGGATGAGGGTGTGGATGGATGTGTGGCTCTGGGAAACTCTTGCCTTTGAAACCATGCCTCTCATGGACCTGGGAAGAGAATTTTTTATCTTTAAAACAGTCCCTCAGTTGAAGTGTCTTTTAGCATGCTAATGTATTATAATTAATGTATAATGAGCAATGATGTATAATGTATAATGACATTTGGTCACTTTCATTGCCATCTTTGTCTTGGCTTCTTTCCCACATCCGGTTTTCTTAGCAGGGTCTTTGTGACCTGTATCTTGTGCTGACCTCCTGTTTCATCCTGTGACTAGGAGTGCCTAACCTCCCGGGAATGCTGCCCAGTAGGTCTCAGCCTTATTTATTCAGCCCCTGTTCAAGATGGAGTCAGTCTGGTTTGAATGCCTGTGGCAATAGGAGCATACCAAAGTTTATCCCAGTACCCTCAGAAAGGACAGCTGGGTGGGATTACTACAGGACAGAGGAGTCCCCCTCCCTGACTAGCCCCTTTCCTCCCACGTCTGAATGAGGCCAAACCTGTTTTCTCTTCTCTGTTCTTTTTTCCTCACTCTTCTGTGAGTTTTTATTGAAGAATATATCCTCAGTAAGCCTCTGGTGCCTAAATCTCTATATCTGGTTCTGCTTCTAGAGAACCTTGACCTGAGAGAGTAGTTAAATGTAGACTTTCATTTTAGGGGTTGTATTAAAATTAGCATACACCTTTGGAGCCTTGAAGGTTCATATAAAAGCTCTCCCATAATAAATGCTCTGGTTATCTGTCACTCACTGAAGAAAATTAAAACATTGTACCCAAAAATATATTTCTTTTATATATATTTTTAAGTGGTTGCTTCTTGGCCAGCAAGCAGAAGTGGCCTTGCAAAGCTGTCTTAAGTGGGGAAATTTTGCATCTGTAGAGAACCCGCATTAATGCAGCATGCTCCCTCTCCTCCCTGATTTCTTTCACCAGGTCCAAGAGAGGTTGAGAGTCAGACAACTTTAAAAGAAACTTTTCCATCTGTTCTCTTTGAGGGAGGCTTCATCCATACAAGAAGGCCTCCTTTGCTAGCCAAGCCTCCTCTCCCCTCTCCCATAACCTGTTCTACCAGAATCTTATCCCCCATTCTTTATGTAACCTCAAGATGCTATATAAGTTTCTGTATCTCTTATATACACATTAAATAAATTTGTATGCCTTTACTTTTATTAATCAATCTGCCTCACATCAGTCATTCTTAGTGAATCTTTAGGGGAACAAGAGCCCATGGCCCCCACATCTCTCTGTCATTAAACATTTAATACTTGAAGACCAGGTGTGGTGGCTCACACCTGTAATCCCAGCACTTTGAGAGGCTGTGAAGGGCAGATTACCTCAGTTCAGGAGTTCAATACCAGCCTGGCCAACAAGGTGAAACTCTGTCTGTACTAAAAAACAAAAAATTAGCTGGGTTTGGTAGTATGCACCTGTAGTCCTAGCTACTCAGGAGGTTGAGGCAGGAGAAATGCTTGAACCTGGGAGGTGGAGGTTGCTGGGTTCTGCCTTAAGAAAAAAACCCAAACACCAAAAAAACCAAAAAGACTTAATACTTGAAAAACAAAATCTGTGAATTTGACATGCAGGACTGTTTTGTTTAAAACACATTTTGAAGAATTATAGCTGCTCTTTCCAACTTGTAATATTTTTAGTTCTACATGATTGAAAGCAGTAATAAAATAAGAAGTTGATCAGGCCAAATTTTGGCCATCAAAAATGGTTAACAAGGTCAACTTTACAAATCTTGAAAGTAAGGAGGGAAGAGATGTGTGCTTGTAATGGAAATGACAAGGTGGACTGAATTTATGGAAAGAGGAAGGGATGCTCAGTTTGAAATGCATTTCTAGTCAGCTCATATTATGTGAAGAGACCAAACTCTCATTAGCTCTAAGATGCCGTTTTGTTATGGCATTTATATGCCTTCCCTTAAGGGCCATAGGTCTCTAGCCATAGGTAGGGTGATGCTAAAAGGACTTTCTTGGCTTCAAGTTGAAAAGGGAACTTAGGGCCTTTGCCTTCTCACTCCAGTGAATCCAGTACTGTTTCTCCAGAGATTTGAACTGTCAACAGCTCAACTTTGTCTGGTGAATGAGTGTTAGTGTGATGGTTAATTACATAAGGTTTTCCATTTTGGTTTTGCCCTGTAGCTGATGAAGGGCAAGTTGTATTAACCTTGACAACCTTCGTTTCTTCTGTTAAATGTGGGTGAGTGAGATAATGTTTAAAAAACCTGAAACACATTTCTTGGCACATGTTAAGGGCCCATTTTCCTTGATATCTGAGATAGTTGATATCCCATTTCCTCCTTGCTTGTAAAGTAAGTACACTATCAGGGAGCCTTCCCAGTAGGATTGTTTTGATTGTGGGTTCTAGCGTTCTGTATGAAACCTCTTTGCAAAAATTACAACAGTGAGAAAATGATGATAGTGAAAGAGATCTGCTCTAGCCAGCTCTCATCTTGCCTTTAACCTCCAAACTGCCTTTGGTAATTCCTGAGCATGGTGCAAGCTAACTTTGGGAGCAATTTAGTTGATATTTTAAGTGATAATAACCCTTCCCCAAACCAAAACTGCCTTTATAAAACTAATGAAAGACCACCAGTTTAGGATGAGAGGGGCCTGAATTCTAGTAAGACATAGGTGTAGTTAAATGATTACCAGCCATTGCTCAGGAGGTCACAATATTTTCATCTTCCTCAATTCACTATTTTAAAACCTAATATTGACTTTTTGAAGTGTTGTTTGTTTAGAATTTTGTATTTCTGACCTACCTGGACCAGTGATTTCTTTGTGGTCTCCATCCAGAAGTAGACTTCGTGCACAAAGACCATTTCCCACTCCTATGATTTCATCTCCAACCAATCAGCACCATGCATTTCCTTGCCCCATGCTCATCAAACTATCCTTGAAAAACCCTAGTCTGGGAATTTTCAGAGACATTGATTTGAGTAATAATTTCATTTCCCATGTGGCATCGCCAGTCAATTAAACTCTTTCTTTTTTTGCAGTGCCATGATCTCAGTGAATTAGTTTTGTTTGTGCAGTGGGCAGGAAGAACCCATCAGGCAATTACATGTATTTCTTGATCTCTTTGATCTGTAACAGGTGGCTTACACATTTGGTGCAATGCTGGGGAAGAATCTGATCACACAGGCCTTCAGTGGCCCGGCAATTTTCTGATAAAAAGTGACAGGGATAAGTGGAAAGTATGATAAACTCTGAACAAAATGATGTAGCTGGATTAAAAAAAGAACAAACAAAAAACGAATATACTTTCTCAGGAACTTGTCAATCGAAACAGCAATAGTTTACAGTTTCGGAGGGAATGTAAATCAGTTATTACATTCCACACTCAGTTATTTTATTCCTAATCTGTACATGTTACTACCAAAATTATTTTAAAGAACCCACATTCTTTTGATTTCCTGGGACAACAATACTTTTGTCATGTTTTCCTTGCAAAAGATGATACAGACATACCAGACAGTTTGATTACCTTAGTAAATCAAAGGCTAACAGAAATTAGGGAGCAGTTTCATCATATACTGTAGCTCACATGGGAGAACATCATGGAATCAACTGTCATTTTTGAGGTAAAATCAGTGGAAATACAGTTATGGACTTCACTCATTGCTAGACATGTTTTTCCTTTAGGTACTTAGTCTGAAATATAAAATAAACCAAAAATCCAATCCTCATCTCAGCTTTCTAGCAGAAACATGGAGGGTTCCCAATAGTGGAACAGTAGCAAACCCTTCTGACTCTCTATTAATCTGTGTATTGAATTATAAGAAGCTCTAACATCAGAGGTGTAAAATAAATCAGAACAAATTAGCACATTCTACTTCAATTAGATTTAAATTCAGTGTTCTGGGTAAGGAAATTCAATACAACAGTATGTGTTCAATTAGGCATGCAGAAGAATACTGAAATGAATTAGATCATTTTCTTGGTCTTAATTTAGTGAAAGGGACAGATACACTTACATCCATAGGAATATGGAATATTTCACTTGACTTTTCCCATTGAGTCAACTACCA
Source organism: Callithrix jacchus (assembly GCF_049354715.1). Lineage (NCBI taxonomy): Eukaryota > Metazoa > Chordata > Mammalia > Primates > Cebidae > Callithrix > Callithrix jacchus. The sequence continues at coordinate 85,085,862 of NC_133502.1, forward strand.
GTCCATTAGTCCATGGCCAGATGGACCCACTAAGGGTTTCTTCTCTCTATCCTTCTCTTTGCTAACTTTATGGTATGTCCATATTTTTACGAATCTTTTCTCCTCTTGGTTTTCTGGCACCCAGGGAATCAGACAAAATTGGTTAAAATTTCAACTATTTTCTGCCCCAGGAGCTACAGCTGTAGTTACTGAGCTCTGTCCCAAGGTACTCTGGGACACAGCAGTAAATTCACAGAGGAACCATTTCAATGAAAGTTTTAAATTTTTGAGGAAAACAGGACGACTTTTGTTGGACATCATGTGAATGACTGTTTTAATATCACAGAGTGTTATGATGCATTAAGTGAAGTCACATCTTAGCAAAGTGGGACATTTGAGAGTTCTATGATGAAAAAGCACCCTCAGAAGTCAATGTGTAATGGAAATGAGAGTGGCTATGCCCAACCTCATTCCAAAGTTGAGAACTTGTGCAGTGCTCAATAGGCACACACATCCCATCGCTAAGCGATCATGGTGAGCTTACTCTTCAGAGTAAATTTAAAGCATTTTTTCTTTCAATTTATACATAGTATTTTTCCAAATGACTCTGAGTTGGTAGGCTGAAAGTACTTATTAAACGTTTGGACTTAAACAGAACTGCTAGGTGTTTCTTTTGGCCTTGGGTGAAATTAAAGATTCCTTGAATTGAGAACTCAGTTGGAGGGGAGGTAAGAATTCCTTAGGCTTCAGGTGAAGGATGGAAATACTTTATGTGGTTTCCCATTTATAAGAAAAATAATGTCTTCTGACTGTAATATTAACCAGCGATTTGGGCATAACTTTTATGCTTTCATAATAGATGCTCTTTTGCTTTCCTCAAAGACCCTCTTTGAGGGAAAGAGCATGAATGTCAGGAGGTGGTTGAGGAAGTGGGGAAAGAAAAGAAGGGGTCAAATGAGAGGAAAACCCCTATCCTGTCTCACATATAGGTGACTCTTATATGAATGAGGTTCAAAAAAATTATAATGGTAAGTCAGGGAGCAAATGTATGAAAATAAATAGTCAGATCTATTCTTTCCCTTCTCCTTTTGTAGGTGAACTGGCTGGAGTTTAGAGCATGTATGCTCAGCTGTAGTAATTGAGGATTGGAAGTACCCTCAGGAATGCTCTAATATTGATTATTAGAGTTGTCTCATTTTAGAGAGGAGGGGGACAGACCTACAGAAGGAAAGTGGTTTGTCAAAGGTCCCACCAACAGGGTTAGGTCTGAGACTAGAGCCCCCAAGCATATCTTTATGTGCCACAGGGGGCATGGTGGCTGGTGAGGGCAGCAGGCTTTTGATCTGCCTGCCTGGTGTGGCATCATAGGTAGCTGAACTCTCAAACATGAAGGGGGAGAATGTCCACAATGCCCAAATCTTACCACCAGATTGGTAGTCTCAGGCTTATATTCATCCCAGAGAAAGGTTTCACTCCTTGGTTTTCTCCTCTTCTATCTGGGTTGGCTGCATCTAGTTCACTGCTCTCACTTAACACACTGCACACCTCTCAAGTGGTACTAATTATTAATGTGGCCAGATGTTATTCTAGAAAGCCATAACCTGAAAGTGAGGGCATTGTTATCAACTGCAGGTGGTGTATAATTAGCCTCTATTGTTATTTTCCAGGGCCTATCAAAATTTTAGAGGAAGAAGCCTATCAAAATGATAGAAAACCAAAATGTATTCAGGAATCATAGGTGATGGTTTTTCCTTGAATTATATGTGTATATATAAATAAAATATTATTTGATTAGTTCACTATCAAATATTCTGTTACTTGTAGCCAAAATTCTAGTCTTTCAATTCCATACTTGAAAGTCTTTGTTAGAATAACTTGTAGCAGTAAGTACTGTAATCTCTCTGATCTTGGTTATTTCATCTTTAAAAAGGGAGATGAAAAGCCTGAATATAAATATATATGAATATATATGTTGATGGAGTTTTTTCTCCTATAAAAGGAGACAATGACTATATGAGAGCCACTATTTGAAATTGTCCTCTTTGCACTCCAAATTCTTCTTCTAATTACATGCTATGAGCATTCTGCATCATCTGCTTGAGCCACATGAAACAGAAAGGCTAGTAGAATTGTGCCAAAATTAATTCTAGAAACCTGCTGGAAATGTGAATTCTCACGAACACCTGGAAAGTACTCTACTGGAATGTAAAGAAACATATCTATTGCAAAGATTTGATATGTCTATAACTTCTAAAATAGACACTACAATCAGGTGAGAAATTTTTTATAATAAGAGAATGAACTAACAAAATACAGAAGATAAAAAAATTTTAATAGAAGAAATGGTGAAGACCAAATACAGGAAGATCTTGTAGAAAGATGTGCAGTTATTTCATAAAATAATAGACATCTTAAAGCTATTGTTTGCTAGTTTTGGGAATATACAGCATCTTGTACTGGCAGGACAGGGCTTAGAACTACAGTTCTGGATGTTTGTGCCTGAGTTCTATTGGCTCATGTGCACATGTGCAAGAGGAACTCTAGAGCCTTATAAAGTTAGGGCAAGTCATGGGTGACATGGTGCACTGCTATAAACCTTGCTGTTTTTAACTATGAACACAAATTCATAGAATGAACATTTATTGCTAGTTTCTATAAGTGGCACATCTTACCTGTGCATCATTGAAGACAGAGCACATCTATCATGTCAACAGCTTCATTTGTTTCTTTAAAGAGGCTTTATTTGGGAAAAAGAGGATCTTACTTGTTTATCTTAGCTGGTCTTCACTGAGTATATGTAGCTTACTCATAACTCTAAATGGATAACCTCATGATGGCTATATTTCTAAATGATTGTGTAGTTACTTTTGACTTGCATGGTTGCCTTTCTGGATGAAATTAGACTATGGGACGAGTGGTGAATGTTTTTCCAGTAACTTTTAAGTTTTGATAATTTTAGGCCATTTATTCTGACAACTTCAGTCTAAGTGATTTGGACCTGTAGCCATCCTGTGCCCTTGATAAGAATCACAGAGAAGTGGACCCATGCATCCAGCTATTGAACAAATCCTTAAATTACTTAATTCCAGACTTCTTATTTAAATATATAAAATATGATTACATTTCTTCACTGTCAATCAGATATTCTGATACTTATAACCAAATGCTACTCTTTCAATTCCATACTTGAAAGTATTTGTAACTTGAAGCAGTAAGAACCACATCTCTCTGATCTTGTTATCTCTTCTTTAAAAAGGGCGATGAAAGCACCTGCTCTGGAGAGTTGCTGAGACAATATATGTGAAGCAAACCTAATGTGCTGCTTACAACATAGTAGATACTCAATAATATTTCCCTTTTACTGGTTTGGTTTTGCTAGAGGTAATACTTGTTTCAATAGTTTAACCACCTATGCATCATTTTGTATCTCTTTGGAATAAGAATAATATTAATATCTTCCATCTTGTTTTTGACTTTCCACATAGACTCTATTATGCTAATGGATTAAGTGTGAAAAATGGTTTTATTACTTTTCCCTGTGCTTGTAGACTTAGGACTTAGATTAGTAACTAAGTATTCAGTTAATTCTTCCAGAACACAATAAAATTAATTATTTACTATAAAGCAATATAGAACTAAATATAAGTGCTGTGAAAACATTTTAATAGAATGATTTGGGACCACAGAATCATATCATTCTAGAACATTTAGGGCTAGAAGGGCACATAGAATCACTTAGCCTACCTTTCCATCTACAGATGAGAATACAAATATGGAGTGGGAGGAAGTAACTTTACCCAAGGTCAAATAGTTAATAGGACTGTATTATCATTCTGCAAAAGAAGACTTTTTTTTTCCTGGGTGAAAAACAAGAACATTCAGGCAATAAAATCATATAAAACTCTAAAAGTGACTATGGGGTATTTGCTCCTAGAATTTATATTTTAAAATAATTTATTCTAGTTGAATAATGATTAAAGAAAACACAAGATGGTGTTTTGCCATTTCAATTTAATTAATCAATTTAGATACAATTCAATGGGGCAAATAAAAAGATTACAGGCATATTTTTATAAAAAATTTAGCTTTCTGGTTTTCTGTTTAAAAACATTTTCATTCAGGAAATATTTTCTCTATTAGAGAGCAAATTTTGCACCAGTAGCAAATTTTGAATGTTCTGTCATGAAATCAACATTGTTAATAAAATATAATTACATAAAATAGGATTTGGTTTAAGGCAAATATTTCCTTGATGGTAAAGCTGAGTCAAAGATTTAGACTAGATTAGAATATGGATCTTTCAGCTGACTCTGTGTCTGAACTCTGTAGTGCCTCCATACACCATGCCATATTTAGAATATAAACTCGTAAGTTGCTGGTGATATTTTACATCAGCAACTCTGTATGTCGCTTTTACCTTTGCCTGGGATTGTGTAAGTGCATATGAAATGAAGATTTCAAGAAAGTTGAGGTGCACATGTCAAGCATGAGCAGGCACATAAGAACCACATGTTCTTGGAAAACCCCTGGATTTATAGTAAACTGTGAGCATGTGTACAATGCTCATGCTTAAATGGGGGTTCTCCAGTTAAGTCAGCCAGTCTAAGCACTTTCACAAATAGACCTTCACTGTGATATGGATTACAAGGCCCTTCCCTACATAACATACACACCCCTCTCTCCAAAATTAAATTCATTTGAAAATAATGTCCTTTCCAATAAGCTCATTACTATCTCCAGAGGTCCAAGGAACAGCCTCCAAACCTCACATGTGGAATGCCCCCAGCAGCTTGTTCAAGTTTCATGAGCTCATCTGTGGTTTTTGCTAACAACTCTTCACACCTCCTCCTTCTGTACCCTCTACATACACACAAGTCTTCAGTATTTAAAGAATTTTTAAAGAAGGGAGGTGACTGCAAGCTTGAGCTGAGCCAGATTCCACAGCTGGCCCACACACGTTACTTCACATGTCCAGCGATCAGCTTGAAGAGGTCATGGCCACGTGTTTGCAAAGTATATTTAGACCCCTTATCAAAGAAGTAGAGTCTCATCATGGGTCATAAATTCTTCATCAGGCATGTTAAATATTATTTATCCACGGAGAAGTGAAGCCCGTGGATTTTCAGACTCAGAGGTTTTATGTTTGTATTGGGAAAAAAACTCAAAATGATCTCCTCTCTCAAGGCATAAAAAAAATCATAGAAAATGAAAGAAAATCACTCTGTGTCACTGCCATGTTTTCTGTTGGTGGGAACTTTTTTGTAATGACTTGTGTATTGAGTAACTTTTGAATGTGGCGCTTTTATTTCTGGGAATAAAGAAGCAAGAATTGTCATGTCACCATAACCTCTGAAGCTGTTTATCCCGTCTTGCTAGGGCTGAACAAAGCAAGATATTTTACCCAATTTAAAGTGATCAGGATTGACTTTCCATCTCTGTCTTATCTGAGTGAAGAATTTTACAGTTTCAGAATCACATTTACAAGCATTATCTCATTTTATTCACACACCTCCAGGTATTACTGTTTTCCTATTGTACAGATGGCAAAACCAAGGCTTGGGGAGGAGTGTGCTTTCTTGCTCATGATCTCATATTGAAGAGCAAAAGCTAGGACTATTTTATTTTGGATAAAGAACCAGGCTTTATTCTGAAAAGCAGTTTATCCCATAGGGCTGTTTCTCAGAGGCAATTTTAAAGGAGGATTTTCAATAATAATTTGAGCAATTATTTTATTTGACAGTCATGATATTCGCTGAGGTGATTCTCCTAAAGGAGCCATCGTTCACATTGACACTGAAGTCCAGGATATTTGCTGCTGAAAGCTCCATCCTTTTTCTGGGACTAATGTTTGGATGTCCTAGTCCTTTGTCCAATGCTCTTCCCTCTACCTCAGTGCCTCAGTGATTTCTGTCTTTGTTCTTGGGGAAAGAATGCTGTTAGATGACCCTTACTGGTAGAGGCATCCTATAATGAGGTGACAAGCTTCAAACATGTCTTTCCAAAAGAATGGGAAGAAAAAAATTGACCCCAAAGCTGCATGAGCCAAGCAAAATTCCTAAGTGACTCTAATATGGATTGGACCTATCTGTCTCCTATAGAGGGAAGGGTATGGTAAAAGATTAGCTGACTATACAATTGCATAATTATTACAGGACATGGTCTAGTAATTAGTGTCCAAGTTAGAGGGCAAAGGACTTTAAGCCCTCAATGAATAAATGAGAGCAGGTAGTTTACATGGTAAGAAGAACATGGGCTTTGAATTCAGGTTTTGTCTTTGAGGTTCTAGGTGACAGTGAGCTAGAGAATGTCAATTAAGCCTATCTCTTCTAAGTTCATGTCCTCTTCTGTAAAATGGGAATAAAGACATCTATCTTACAGATCACTGGGAATATTAAGTGAACCTTTGAATGTGAAGAACTTAGTCAAGTGCCTGATATATAGCAATAGTAATGCTCTTATTAGCAATAATAAGAACTTGAAAGGCTGTATGTTTTACTGGAAAGATAATCTGGGAGGTGGGAGGAGGGTCAAAGACTTGAACTTTTGTGATAATTCAGCTTTTAAAAGCCAAGGGATTTATTGTCATGGACTCTTGTAATAAACTATGGAAATAGAATGGGACTTCTCTGAGATTCCTTTCAGTTCTAAGCCTTCACTCATTCTACTGCTTGAGTTTGCCTCTGATACTGTGCATTAGGATGAATGGAAATCCCAGGTACTCACCTTCCCACCAAGTCAGTCCTGGTGCCATCTAACATGCATCTGATTTAGACTGCATAAAGTCTAATATGCATCTGATTTAGACTCCATGAAGCCACTGAATATATCCTGTGTCTTCTTACAAGAATTTAAAAATTCCTTCTACCTCTATTTTTTGTTTATGGAGCAGCATTGTGGGGACATGTTGTTTCTGGGAAAGGAAGATTGACAGTTGATGGCAGTGACAGTTAACAGAACATGGGGATTTATATAGGTTACTCCTCCTTCCTTGTCAATTTGTATGCCTAGTGGGGGAATTAGAATCAATAGTAATCTCTCAATGCTAAATCTAGCAATACTTTTACACTGCTTATCTTTCTTAATAAATCAAAAACATTAAATCCTACCACCACCACCTTTCTTCATAAAAACAGTTCCTTAACTTGCTCTTTGGTGCCCACATTCTTGTCTGTCTTCAAGGAAATTTGGTAAATTTCCAAGGTACAAATCTTTAGGAAAATTTGGTAAACTTCCAATGTACCTTTCTGTGAGGTGGTAGTGGTGGCATCCTTATTATGTGTGTCTTAGTTGGGGTTCATCAGAAACAAAACTGGAGATGAGAATTCGGATGCCTATAATTTGAGAAGTACACTCAAGAAAAATCAACCAGTTAATGGCTAAGCAGGAACAAGCCAAGCAGGGGTGTTATTTTGGGTGATGACTCAGCTTCAGGTGATCCCTGAGGGGATCTCTGCCACAGAGTCTGCCCATGCAGAACAAGGGATTGAGCTTTCACATGTCCATACTATGGGTCACTCTGAGGAAGCCGGTGTGGGATCATAAACCTCCTAGGCCCTTCCAGCTCTTTGAACATGCAAAAAGCAGCTCCAGTAATCTTGAGTCAGTCCTCTGAAGAGAGTCAAAGGTGCAGGCTGTTTGTAATTGAGAACTGAGGACATCTGGGAAGGACACCAACAATATCCAGTGATCTTTTATAACTCCTTTGAATACATTCCTTTGTCCATTTTCTACATTCCTCTGATTATATCAGAATAAAGCTGGAGATTTTAGAATCTTTATCTGTAACTTTGAGCTCTTACTAAAACTTGTAACTCTCTTTATATCAAAATTTGACCCAATATCAACATTTTTCCTCTGGCTAAGGATCACCTTAGTAGGGGGCATTGGGGAGCATGTCCTGTGGCTGACTCCGAGTCATCTGCTTGACCACTGCCGCTGCAATGGCCAGCAACCCCTGCTCTCCACTAGGCTATGAGCCACTCCTCACTGTGGGGATAGCTGTGGTAGCAGCCCAGTCTATGGATGCAGACTGGGCCATGCTGGGGCAGACCTGGTGTCTCATTAGGACATCTCCAACTTGCCTCTCTACATCACACAAAGTCTGAAGACTTTATAGAAGGGTTGTGGGGAAAAAATGGAGCTTTGTAATACATGGCTTTAAAATAACATTTTTAGTACAATTTTTTCCATAGTTAAGAAAAAACTTGCTTAAGAAGTTAGCCATTCATAAGAGCTGTCTTCATAAAAACAGTTCCTTAACTTGCTCTTTGGTGCCTACGTTCTTGTCTGTCTTCAGGGAAATTTGGTAAACTTCCAAGGTACAAATCTTTAGTCTCTTTTTGGAAAACCCTACCTTCTATCCATTGTGTCTTTTCCTCATCTTAACTACGTTCCATTCTCTTACATCACTGGACTCTTTGTAGGATGCAGTACCTTCCAATGGTGCAATTTCTAAGTCTGGGTTTTCAGGCCTGGAACAACACTCACCCTAATAGTGAAAATAAACATTGTGGGAAAAGGCATGAGTAGGGTGGTCTCTCTCTCACACACTCTCTCTCTCTCTCTCTCTCTCTCTCTCCCACAACCCAAGTTTTAAGATAAGAGAAAAGTTATTTTTTCAAATGCTCCGTACTCTGTTAGACCACTTCTTTCCACAATGGCAATAGTAATTTGTGTTTTCATAGAGAGGACTGTGGTTCTTTTTGCTTATCCTTAGCCCCTACATTTTGCCTTTGAAATTGTGACCTAATGGTAGAAACCAACTATCGGTTTAACAAAATTATTTCCTTATCTTCTTAGCCTCATGGTTATTTCCATATTTCTAAGCCTCTCTCACAGTTAAGTTATAGCAACGTGACTGAATTCTGGCCAAAGAAATGTGGGCAGAAGTGATCTATGCCATTTTTAGGCTTGGTCCCTAGAACTCTTCTATAAAATTTTTTATTCTCTCTCTTGTTTCCTGCCATATGGGCGATAATACTGGGATGACCTTGGAAGCCAAAATGAAAGCATTTTCATAATCCTGGGTTCCTGAATGACTACATGGAGTTTCCTCTTCTCCTGCCAGTGGCAACTAGACTCAAATGAGTGAAAAAATAAGTTCCATAGTGCTAGGCTGCCGAAATTTGATAGGTTTTCTATTCATAGCAGCTAGTATTACCCTAACACATGCCCTTCCTTGAAAGAAGTAATGGCCCCATTTTTGACCACATACTTCTTAATGGTTTGCTTTATTCATTAGACAAACACCTGGTGACTTATAAAGCTTAAATTCTTCAATGACTATGGCCTCTGGATGTGCATATAGGGGTCGGGATGCAGCAGGGAGGATAGGTCATACAGCTACTTGTTTTCGTGACAAGTATCTCTGAGCACTGAACACAGTGAAATCTGAACTCGTTGTCTACAGGTGTTCTTCTGGTCGGTTTATTTTTATTTTAAATAATTAGATTACCTTTCTAGTTACTCAGACTAATTTCCTTCTTTTCCTATGTTTCCTAATATAATTGGTGGAAGAGATCTTATATTTTCAACATTCTATATCTCTTATTTTCTTCCCATTTTTACTCTTACTATTATAGATCTGACCCTCTTTATTTCTTATCTGTGTTATTACCCTGGCCTATAACTTCTCAGTTTCTTCCAAAGTATTCTACATCTTACTGCCAGATTAATCTTTTCAAAGCTTGATTCAGATTTTATCATTATTCAAACACCTTCTACAATTCTCCATTAGCAGACAAAAATCTGCATATTACTTTGTGAGATTTTCAGAATACTCCATGACCTGACTCCAGGCCACATTTTCAGCCTTATCTCTCACTACTCTTTATATAACCTGTACTCCATCCAGGCACACTGAATTGGTCACTGTCCCTTAACTATGCATTAGTTCCTGGAAACTGCTTACCTTTTGCTCTCTTTAAATGATTTCTCTCACTGTACAATTTCCTCTCTGCCCATTGCTGCCTGTCAAAATGTTGCCTTCCTTCAAGGCTCAGATCAAATATCTCCATGAAATCTGTTCTGATCTCCTCAGCAAGAAGGAATGCAAGTAACACTGCATATCCCTTCCTTTTGGCACTTGTGGCATTTTACTTTGACGTATAGAGGCAACAAATTCCAGTGCATTTTGTGGCAGCTAACTTAGGGTCGAGTCTGGGTTGAGCCTTTTATTACTTCTGTGTGATTTTAGTGCAAATCATTTTGCCTCCCTTAGCCTCAGTTTTCTCTCACATTAAATAAAAATGAACACTTCTTTACAAGTTGCACAGTTATTTTGAATATCAGATGGAAACATATATACATATATATAAGGAAACGTATGTAAATATATGTATCTTACAACTTTATTTTTGTCTTTTCTCCTCAACTGCATATTAAGTTCTCTGTATTTACGAAGCATATTTTCCTCATTTTTTTGGTGTGTGTTGTCCTTCACAATATTTTATTTAGGGATTTGTATATAGCAGGTACTCAGTAAATACTTGTTGAATTACTAAATATTTTAGTATTATACATTGCATTGAAGAAAAGTCAGGAATTATCTTAAGTTTATATCCCCCATAAACATTGATCTCTTTAATGCAGAACTTCCCTTTGCCCATTTATTTGAGATTTCTTTTTACATTTCCATTTTTAAATCCTAATGATACAAATTCACACTATTTAGTATTTCTCTCCATATTTCTAGTCTAGTCCTGCAAAAACTTTTATTAATTGTATCTTGAGTCTTCTGATAAACAAAATTATTTGCTTACTTGTTTCAGAATTGAAAATGTTCTAGAAATCGTCACATATCACTTCGTAGTACTATCAATTTGGGAATTTAGATCTCTTTATTATCATTATTATTTACCTCATATAAAGCTAACACACACACACACACACACACACACACACACACACACACACACACAGAAGAAAAAGGTATTTTGCAAATCAGATTGCTTATGAAGTGATTCTCGTTCCTTAGGCTCTAAAGGCTCATCTAAGTGTGAGAAACCAGAGGATACAGATCTGAGGTTTATATGTGGTATACATATGGTTTATACTTTTTTATACAGCCTGACTTGCCTTTTGGTATTAAGATGATTGCCTAAGTGGATTGTTACTCTTAATTTCTCTCTTCTATTCCGTCTGATGCCATTGGTCCAGTGCCCTGCCTCAGAACTATCTAGCAGTTAGGAAAGAAAGCCACGGGGGAGGGAATAGTGAAAAATACAGATACGTTGAATAGACAACAGTTTAAAGCATGTGAACCACAGTGAGAAGGTATCACTGAATATGAAGTGTTCTAGGAAAAAAAAACACTATTATCTGTTTCTGTAATGATATCAATATAGAATAAAGTTAAGAGATTCAAGATCCTTTGCCTGGCCTGTAGAGAGGACTAAAGGAGTGCTCCTATTTCAGTGGGAAGAAAACTTGTTTGGGTTATTTCAGAGACATCATAGGATTAAGGAGTGACATAATTCCTTTCTTGGAAGAGTCTGGCTGGATTTTGTGCCATTTTCGGAAAGTGTGGGTGATGCACCAAGAATGACAGACTGCTTGAAAAAAGAACTGTGGAAACCTCCTAACCCTCTTGGTTTTATCTGAGGAATATCAAGAGGGCCAAAAACCTCTAGGCATTAATGTGTAAGTTCCTGTTAATCCTGATGTTAAAAAGTTGTGTGCCCGGAAAAATGAATAGCAAATTTATCTGATCCCATGGGGAATGTGTACATTTAGATGAAATCTTAGTTGCAAAGACTCTTATGCAGCAAGTTCCATCTTGTCTCAAATTGCAGAAGGGTATTTCATGGGAAGAAAAGGAATGATGCAAATGAAAGGATTATCAGAAGCTTTTTTGAATCAAGGAGGCTGTAGGGAGTTGTTCAGATAGAAATGGAGTGTAATTTATTTATGAAACTCGCTTTAATATTGTCATTGCTGTTGCCTCTGAGCACTCTAAGCTTGTGTAATTTGTGGCTGGAGGATGGGAACTGGTTTATGATTCCATGTTCTCTCAAGTTTTCATGCTGATGCTGATAGAGAAGGTAGTAGCAGATTGAATAATTCAATATAAAGGTACAATCTCAGACTCTCTGTCTCCGACACACACACATACACTCTCTCTCTCTCTCTCATTTCTGACTTTCTACGAGAGAACATTCTTCTCCTTTTTAATGCTCTTTCCCAATTCTGCTGGGCTGTCTTTCTTACTCTCCACATACTTGCTCTTGTTTTGCTGCTGTTGCTGGCAGCCAAGTTCATCTAAATAAAAGTAAACACATTTTTGGCAAATGGACAAGTAGTTGATAAGATCAGCCTCCTCTCTTCAAAAGGCCAAACAAAGGTAGGTTGATTAGCTTAGTTCTCGATAGGAGTTGAATTCTGGCAAAAAATGATCTTTTCAAAGAAACCCACTCTGTCCCACTGAGTGGACCGAGGCTGCATGCCTGAAGCCCTTGTCTCCTGCAGCGCAGGGTTATGTTACGTAATTGTACTTTCTCACTTTCTCACAGCTTCTTACCAGTAACTATTTAATGAACACACTAGAAATATTGGTCATTGAAGGAGCTGATAGAGAATGTTGATGATACCATCCCTGCTGGAAAAATGTCTCAATGTGACACCTTCTGGACTTGTAGGCAGAAGTGTATTTTGAATTCTAAGCAGTTCAAAACAATGACCTAGAGAAAAGGGGTGGAATGAGGGCAAGAATGCTAATTTTAACTACTTTTGGCTTTTGAATAAAATCTCTTTGTGCTCAGTTTACTTCTTCAATCCTTTAAGAAGTCCTGGACCCCAGTGTCTGGTCTGGGAAAGCAGGGCTGCTTGCAAACTTTTCTTAGCCCTGTGAAACCTACATGGTTAACTAGAAGCACACGTGGGTCAAGTTATTTGAATTAAAAACAGACCTCAATGAAAAGATATCTGCACCATATCCCAATACCTCCATGTCCAACAAGTTATCAGCGGGCTGTGTGGAATGAAAAGGTCTCCAGCAGTCCGGGCTCATCACTGCCTGGTGATTTAATTCAAAAGCCCAGATCATAAATTGGACTTGACATCAAACAGCAGCCAAGGCTGAGAATCTGCCTGGGTGTGCTAGACTTGCTGTGGGCTGACTAACCAGCAGGCATGCTGTCACGTCTGGGTCATCTGCTGTCAGCGAACAGTTCCCTGTGGGAGGTCCAGGTTGCGAGCATTGCTATAGTCTAGACAGGAGGTGACAAACATGTTGACCTTTGGGACAAGATTGATCTCTGTGTTTTTTGACAGGAGACCTTTCCAGAGTAGAGTCTCCGGAGAAAGAGTCTAGAAGTTTCATCATTTGTGATTGCAATCAAACTGGTGTATCTGCTTCACCCAGACTGGAATGCCAGTTTCTCGAGGTTGATATTTTAGAGTTAAGGAGGGGTGTTTATTTACTTTATCAGTTTTCCTGAAATGTTTGGAACCCAGGATGGAGGAAGGAGGCAGGAGGCAGGGAGGGAAGAAGGAAAAAGGGGAAAATAACCTACTTTAATGGTGTATCAACTCTGAAGCCAACCCTAAGAAAGTTGGTTTTCCACACACTACTTCATTTAAACCTCATACAATGTTATGAGGTTTGCATCATCACCCTCATCTTAAGAGGCAAGTTAGAGGCTCAGAGCTGATCAGATCCTCCCCAAGGCCACACAGTAAATAGTTGCTAAAACCCAGATTTGAGCCTTGGTTAATTTCAATATTATGCTACAATGCCTTCCCAGGGTGTGTTATTTCTGATAGAGTGACAATGACTTTAGCCCCTCCTACCACGAGGGGGGGTATACAAATGTTAAAACAATTTTAAAAAATAGACCTTTGTGGCCGGGCGCGGTGGCTCAAGCCTGTAATTCCAGCACTTTGTGAGGCCGAGGCGGGTGGATCACGAGGTCAGGAGATTGAGACCATCTTGGTCAACATGGTGAAACCACGTCTCTACTAAAAATACAAAAAATTAGCTGGGCATGGTGGTGCGTGCCTGTAATCCCAGCTACTCAGGAGGCTGAGGCAGGAGAATTGCCTGAACCCAGGAGGTGCAGGTTGCGGTGAGCCGAGATCGCGCCATTGCACTCCAGCCTGGGTAACAAGAGCGAAACTCCATCTCAAAAAAAAAAAAAAAAAAAAAAAAAATAGACCTTTGCTTCCCCTCAAATCATGTAACTTAAAGTAAAATGACACTTGTCTCCTCACTTTGCAGCTATGGGTAGTAGTCATCTGGATACTTCAAAAGAAAAGAGAGATCGTTTTGTGAAGGAGGTGAAGTAGGAATTGAAGTAGACAAATGTATCCTAAAGTATATTCCATGGGACATTAGCCCATGGGATGGCTAAGGGTTGGGAAACTTGGGATAAAATACTAATTTTGTGGGGAGTCATAGGATTGGATTTGCATTTTGTTGAAATCCATGTTTCTCAAACTTATGAATCATGCAATATTTTTTCCCCAGAAAGCTGATCAACATCACATGGGTCTAAAGTTTTGTGGACCACATTTTGTAAACACTTGTTTGAGGTTTTTTTTTTTTTTTTTTTGAGGCAGAGTCTCACTCTGTTGTCTGGGCTGGAGTACAGTGATATCATCTTAGCTCACTGCAACCTTTGCCTCCCGGGTTCAGGCGATTCTCCTACCTCAGCCTCTTAAGTAGCTGGGATTACAGGTGTGCACCACCACACTGGGTAATTTGTGTATTTTAGTAGAGATAGGTTTTGCCATGTTATCCAGGCTGGTCTTGAACTCTGAACTCAATTGGTCCATCCACCTTGGCCTCCCAGAGTGCTGGGATTGGAGGCTTGAGCCACTGTGCTCTGCTTTATTTTAATTTTAATGATAGTAATGTTTCCCTGGATCTAGACTCAGAAGCTTTATTAACTTCATTCAAGAAACAAGAGCAGGATCAATTATCCAGGTTTTTAGCTACTTGCTGTGTGACCAAGGCTCTGACCTATTCACAAATACAGGGATGATCTCAAACAGCCTGAGAGAGACTTAAATCCTATTTTGGAGATGGTGGAGGTACTTTAAATCTGAAAGAAATATACAAAGGTGGATATATAGTTTTCTAAATTGTATGGCATGTGTTTCCTTATACCCATAAATCCAAAACTTTTACATAGATCATCTTTCAGTAATATATGATTATCAAGCAGAAATGTTCTAAATCCAAAGGCTGTGGAACTTTTGCTGAAGAAAAACAACAAAAACCTAAACCAAAATCCTCTTGAGCCATCTGGCAAAGGCAACATGGGACTTTTCTCTTTTCATCTTTGTTTTCCTTATTCCCTCACCATTCTTTCCTCCATCTTCTTTCTTCCTTCTACATCTTGTCTTCACATCTGACCTTATCTACATCTGTCTTCACCTGAACACTTGTCACTATGGGAATAGATGTGATAATCATACATACAGAGACAACTCCATATCCAAAAGTCATCAACTATCGTCAAGCTGAACTTCATGTACCTGTGACTGACTGATCATTTTTAAAAAAAGAGTCCCGTTGAGATTATTCAGGGTTTGGGGATTACTAAAAATCATCCTGGTTGGAAATAAATTTCAGCCACTATCTCATTGTATGGGCTAGCAAATAAGATTAGGCCATTCTTCCAGTCATTTGTTTTGGACTTCTTCCTGTGTCTAATAGTGCACTAGAGATGGTTTTTATTTGCTTTTTAAAAATAATTATATTTATATGGAAAAAAGTTTCAGAGCCACGGGAGATGCATAAGCATGTTTGCTACTTTGGTTGCCTCAGGGTGTTTATTGCTTTATTTTACAATAATAAGATATTTCACATGGACTACCTGTTTAAAGGAGAACAATATGTGATCTAAGGATTTTCTTTATATTCATTAGGAGGCTAACGTTTTATTTGCTCTGATAAACAGAAAATCCAATATACCAGATCTTCAATTCAGCAATTAGAAGAGTAACCCCCTCTGAAGAGACTATGAGATGGCTGGATTCCTCTACTGGAGAAGCTTTATGTATATGTCACCCAGGCATAACTTGGCATTTCATTAAGCTTGGCTGAAGATTCCAATTTGAAAATGTTCCACAGCCACAACTAGTAACACACTGTTTAAAATAAAAAAGGAAACAAATTACCTACTTCTTGACTCCTTTACCACTTAGAAAATAACTCATCTACCAGGAAGGGAAAACAAAATCTTGAAAAAGATTTAGAAGCCTGAAGAGTATAGACCCTTCATCTACAAGAACTTTTGTTTTCAGACCACTTTTTAAAAATTGTACTTTAGATTCTGGGGTACATGTGCAGATCATGCAAGACTGTTCCATGGGTACTGTTGCATGGCAAGGTGGTTTGCTGCCTCCATTCCCCCATCAACTATACCTGACATTTCCCCAACATTAACCCTCCCCGCCACTGTCCCTCCCCTAACCGCCCCCAATGGACTCCAGTGTGTGATGCTCCCCTCTCTGTGTCCACATGTTCTCATTGTTCATCACCCACCTATGAGTGAGAACACGTGGTGTTTGATTTTCTCTTCTTGTGTCAGTTTGCTGAGAATGATGGTTTCCAGGTTCATCCATGTCCCTAAAAAGGACACGAACTCATCATTTTTTATGGCTGCATAGTATTCCATGATGTATATGTGCCATATTTTCTTTATCCAGTCTATCATTGATGGGAATTTGGTTGGTTACAGGTCTTTGCTGTTGTAAACAGTGCCATGATGAACATACATGTGCATCTGTTTTTATAATAGAATGATTTATAATCCTTTGGGTCTATACCTAGTGATGAGATTGCTGGGTCAAATGGAATTTCTATTTCTAGGTTGTTGAGGAATCTCCACACTGTCTTCCACAATGGTTGAACTAATTTACACTCCCACCAAAAGTGTAAAAGTGTTCCTCTTTCTCCACATCCTCTCCAGCATCTGTTGTCTCCAGACTTTTTGTCACCATTCTAACTGGTGTGCAGACCACTTTAAAGTTGGTTGCTTGGTTTGTGTTATCAAAGCAGAACCCTACAGTCAAGAAAGAAAAGTTTGGTTCTGCTTCCCCCTTTTTTTCTGTACAGCAAAATTTCTTTCTTATGTCATAGGAGTTTGTTTACACAGGGATCCAAATTGCTATTAAAGGACGTAATTGGCACAGTGACAAATAAAAGTTAAAAAACGTTTGCCTTCCACGATAAAACTCAAATAATCCCAGACTTCAAGCAGCCAAGGTAACATACATATTTCTGTTTTTATTGCATTAAAAAGTAGAAAAGAACGATGTCCCCCAGAATGGTTTAATGAATTTTCTAAAATGCTCTTTCTTCAGAGTGAAGCAAATTCAGCTCAAGTTGTTTTCCAAACTGAGGTAGGTGGATGAAATGCTGAAATGTTTCAACAAAATAAAGAATTACCATAAAGATCATTCTTTTTTTTTGAGTTGGAGTTTCGCTCGTTACTCAGGCTGGAGTGCAATGGCGCGATCTCGGCTCACCACAACCTCCGCCTCCTGGGTTCAGGCAATTCTCCTGCCTCAGCCTCCTGGGTAGCTGGGATTACAGGCACGCGCCACCATGCCCAGCTAATTTTTTGTATTTTTGGTAGAGATGGGGTTTCACCATGTTGACCAGGATGGTCTCGATCTCTTTACCTCATGATCCACCCGCCTCGGCCTCCCAAAGTGCTGGGATTACAGGCGTGAGCCAAAAATCGTTCTTAAGATCTTTGAACCCAGACTGCCTGGGTCCAAACCTGAGCTTTGCCATTTACTGGCTATATAACTTAGAGCAAGTTGCCTCACTTCTTGCAGCTCAGTTTTCTTTTTTGTAAAATGGACCGAATAATAAAAATATCCAACTCATAAGGTTTAATGGGGCTTAGAGAATGTGTATATAGCCCATCAGAGAATGGACTGTTAGTAGATACTTTCTATTATTATTTTTATTATGGAATGTCTGATACCTACCAATACCTAGGCCCATGGTCTCTCTGGTATGTACCATGTATTTTTGTGTTCCTGGGTGGATAAACAAGGAGCAGGAATTTCTGACATGTTAACTGACTTATTGAGTCAGTTTTTTAATCCATATTTAATGCATGGCTGCTATGAGCCTGGAACTGTGCTGGGACTCAAAACCGCAATGAGATACGATCTTGCACCAGTCAGAATGGCTTTTGTTAAAAAGTCAAAAAAGGATGTTGGCAAACTTTCAGAGAAAAGGAAACACTTGTATGCTGTTGGTGGGGATGCAAATTAGTTCAACTCCTGTGGAGAGCAGTTTGGAGATTTCTCAAAGAACTAAAAATAGAACTACCATTCAACCCAGCAATCCCATTACTGGATATATACCCAAAGGAAAATAAATTGTTCTACTGAAAAGGAAAGATCCATGTCTTCATGAAGCCTACTGGGAGGACAGTAAATAAACATATAACAAAACAAGTAATTTCACTGATCCTAAAAGTTTTGAAGAAAATAAAATAGAAAAGTGATTGGAGCAGTCTGTTGTAGATTAGCTGGTCAGAAAAGGCCTCTTTGGAGAAATGTTATTTAAGCCAATGCCTAAATGAGGATACAATGCCATTATAAATAACTGGGGAAGAGGAATAGGGAACACCAATAACAAAGCCTTTGAGAGGAGGCAGCTTTGGAGAAATAGATTGATAAAAAACAAGTGTGGTTGAGACAGAATGAGCAAGGAGGAGATTGGTTAGCAAAGTCAGAAAGCCAGATTGCAGTCTTAAAAGCCGGGGTAAAGTTTTGAAAGATTCAATTCTATTGTGGAGCTCATAAAACAATTGTAGGCTTTCACATATACAAATGATTCTGTGGAGCTTCCCAGGAAAAGCTGAATGCTTCTGGTTGTTTTCTGAGCAGTGGAAATAGTTTTACATTGTTCTTCTACTCTTTCTACATACTTTGGATGCAGTCAGCCAAATAGAGAGGCTAATAAAATGCTTAATTTGATCAAGAAATAAAGTGAAACTTAAGAACATGCCACCTATGACCTTAGCTGTATGAGGACCAGGCCTCAGCCTGATGTTTTCAACCCATGCACAGTTTTGATAAATACTCAAAACATGTCCTACTGAATATCCTAACATGCCCTTGGATGAGGGGACTGGAAGTTGGTTTGTTTTTTTTTCTTTTCTTACCCTTGCTAAGAAAAAGAAAAAAAAAATCTCCATACTTCCACCAGTCAAGAGAATTCTATTTAGTCATTTTCCTTCATAGTTTGTAATATAGAAAAAGTTTTATAAAATTTCCAAATATTATATAGTGTTATAATTTTTTTATACCATATACAATTTCTACCAATCTGATCATCATGATCTAACCATACCAGCTAACCAACTGATGGTTTAAATACTGCACTGAGTCTGAAGGACATTATTAGTGTAGTATTTAAACCTGCAGTACTAAATCTGGGATAGAGACACTATTATCTAGTGTCCTTCATGCATTACTATGCTACCAGAATCAGTCCTATGGAAATAGAACTTTGCAGAAAGATAAAGGCGGTCATAGTCTGTAGTTAGATGTCAGGGGACCCCTATTGTAGACTCAGCTTTTTCTCTGCCATGTTAAATAACCTAAGCATGTCATTTGGCCGTTTGGCCCTGCCCCCTATGTAACTGTTCACCTGTAGAATGTGAAAACTGTATCAGCTCATCAATAAGGTTTTATTCAGGGGCAAGCATTTATTAACAAAACTGGCTTACAACACAAAAGATGCAGGGTCAGCTCTTGGCAAAACTATTAGGAAGAAATAAAATTGGCACTGTTCTCTGACTTCTGTATTTTTTTAACCACCACTTTATATATATATAATTGCATTTTAGGTTTTGGGGTACATGTGAAGAACATGCAAGATAGTTGCATAAGTACATACATGGCAATGTGGTTTGCTGCCTTCCTCCCCATCACCTATATCTGACATTTCTCCCATGTTATCCCTCTCCAAATCCCTATCCCCTGCTGTCCCTTTCCTAACTCTCCCCGACAGACCCCAGCATGTGATGCTCCCCTCCCTGTGTCCGTGTGTTCTCATTGTTCAACACTCACCTATGAGTGAGAACATGTGGTGTTTTATTTTCTCTTCTTGTGTCAGTTTGCTGAGAATGATGGTTTCCACGTTCATCCATGTCCCTACAAAGGACATGAACTCATTGATTTTTATGGCTGCATAGTATTTCATGGTGTATATGTGCCACATTTTCCCTGTCCAGTCTGTCATCAATGGGCATTTGGGTTGGTTCCAAGTCTTTGCTATTGTAAACAGTGCTGAAGTGAACATTCATGTGCACATGTCCTTGCAACAGAACGATTTATATCCCTCTGGATATATACCCAGTAATGGGATTGCTGGTTCAAATGGAATTTCTATTTCTAGGTCCTTGAGGCATCTTCATACTGTCTTCCACAATAGTTGAACTAATTTACACTCCCCCCAACAGTGTAAAAGTGTTCCTGTTTCTCCACATCTTCTCTGGCATCTATTGTCTCCAGATTTTTTAATGATCACCATTCTAACTGGCGTGAGATGGTATCTCAATGTAGTTTTGATTTGCATTTCTCTAATGACCAGTGATGATCATGTTTTCCATATGTTTGTTGGCCTCATATATGTCTTCTTTTGTAAATTGTCTGTTCATATCCTTTGCCCACTTTTGAATGGGCTTGTTTTTTTCTTGTAAATCTGTTTTAGTTCTTTGTAGATTCTAGATATTAGCCCTTTGTCAGATGGTTAGATTGCAAAATTTTTTTTCATTCTGTGTATTGCCAGTTCACTCTAATGATTGTTTCTTTTGCTGTGCAGAAGCTCTGGAGCTTAATTAGGTCCCATTTGTCTATTTTGGCTTTTGTTGCCAGTGCTTTTGGTGTTTTAGTCATGAAGTCCTTGCTTATCTCTATGTCCTGAATGGTTTTGCCTAGGTTTTCTTCTAGGGGTTTTATGGTGTTAGGTCTTATGTTTAAGTCTTTACTTCATCTAGAGTTAATTATAGTGTATAGTGTCAAGAAGGGGTCCAGTTTCTGCTTTCTGCACATGGATAGTCAGTTTTCTCAACACCATTTATTTAAACAGGGAATCCTTGCCCCATTGCTTGTTTTTGTGAGGTTTGTCAAAGATCAGATGGTTGTAGATGTGTGGCGTTGCCTCCGAGGCCTCTGTTCTGTTTCATTGGTCTATATCTCTGTTTTGGTATGAGTACCATGCTGTTTTGATTACTGTAGCCTTGTAATATAGTTTGAAGTCTGGTAGTGTGATGCCTCCTGCTTTGTTCTTTTTGTTTAGAGTTGACTTGGCTATGCGGGTTCTGTTGTGCTTCCATATGAAGTTTAAGTCATTTTTTTCCAGTTCTATAAAGAAGGTCATTGGTAGCTTGATGGGGATAGCATTGAATCTGTAAATTACTTTGGGCAGTATGGTCATTTTCACAATATTGATTCTTCCCAACCATGAGCATGGAATGTTTCTCCATCTGTTTGTGTCCTCTCTTATTTCATTGAGCAGTGGTTTGTAGTTCTCCTTGAAGAGGTCCTTTACATCCTTAGATTTATTCCTAGGTATTTTATTCTCTTTGTTGCAATTGTGAATGACAGTTCATTATTGATTTGGCTCTCTTTAAGTCTGTTATTGGTGTATGGGAATGCTTCTGATTTCTGCACATTGATTTTGTATCCTGAGACTTTGTGGACGTTGCTTATCAGTTTCACGAGATTTTGAAGGCACAAAGCTAAAAATTTGGTACTTCTGATGTTATTCAGTGAATGGAAAAATATTCTAGAAGGTAGTGAGCTTCCCATGTGCTTAAATACATTTGGTATAGGTGATAACCTACTCCATCTCTGTAAAGAAACTTGTCTGGAAGCTTATGTGCTTTGAAAGAATTTCTATATCTATGTGTGTGTCAAAGTTAAAAATGCTCCCAACTTCTAAGTTATGTTTTATAAAACTCAGTAAAACTTTCCAATCAAATTTCTTTTCCTTTTTTTCCACTTCACATTTCTACCTGCTTCCTCCATTTTTCTGTCTTTAGCAAAGAGCTAATGACCATTATGACCAAGGATCAGTTCGCTGAGTACCCAGTGGTATTGGTAGATGAATAGGATGTACTGTTTGAGGTGAAAGCTGAGGCTAAGGATGTAGAAAGACTGGGTTGAGACTCAGATCAACTAATCTACACCTCAGTCCGTAGAATAAAAATGGATTTGGTAGAAACACAATCTGTGTGCCACAAGTAAACCATTTTCTCTTCTGCTAGTCCATATAGCCTGGAGGAGGTGTCTACTTCTTCAAATGCACAGATATGTAAAATACAAGGCTATAAGGATTATGAAGAATCAGGAAAATGTAACACCATCAAAGAGTACACAGTAAATGTCCAGTACCTGACTTGGAGAAAGGGAAACCTACAAATTGCATGACAAAGAATTAAAAAATAATTTTTCTAAAGAAGCTTAATGAACCATAAGAGAACACAGATAAATGATCTAACAAAAATTAGGAAAACAATACAAGAACAAAAGAAACTTTAAAAAGAGAAAACATTAAAAAAAAAAAAAAACTCTACAAATTCTGGAGCTAGAAAATGCAGTGGCTGAATTAAAAATGTAATAGATAACTTCAACAGCAGACCACCGAGCATAAGAAAAAATTGGTGAACCCCAATACGGCTCATTGAAATTATCCACTTGAAGGATAAAAGGAGTGAAGAAAGCCTATAGGATTTATGAGACACCATCAAGTAAATGCATATATGCCTTATGAAAGAAGAAAGAAAGGGGGAAAGGGCTTACTTAAAGAAATGACTCAAAACTTCTAAAAATCTGGGGAGATAGCTATCCAGACGCAAAAAACCCATAGGACCCCCATGTAGGTTAAACATAAAGAGACCTACATCAAGACACACTATAATTAAATTGTCAAATATCAAAGACAAAAAAATTTAGAAGTAGCAAGAGAAAAGCTAATAGTCACATACACAGGAATACACATCAGACTCTTGATGGATTTCTCAACAGGGACCTTTCAGACCAGTAGAGAGTAAGATTATATATTCAAAGTACTAGAAACAAAAATAGTATGACTTTGTAAAGGTATTCTTTTAAAATGAAGGAGAGATAGTCTTTTTGCCAAACAAAAAGACTATTTTTTGTAAGTATAGTATTTTGCCAAGCAAAAGTATTATATCTTTGTAAAAGTGCTCTTTTAAAATGAACAAAACAAGCAGCAAACAAAAGCTGGGGAATTTTGTCAGCACTGGACCTGCCTTAAATGAAATACTTAAGGAAATTCTTCAGATGAAATTGGAAACTCGAAATAGCCATGTGAAAGCATTTAAAAGTATATTGTTATAGGCACAGGCAAATATATAGCCAAATATAGAAGGATGTAATACTGTAATCGTGGTACACAAATAACCCATAATCCTAACATAAAAGTTAAAAAACAAAAGTATTAAGAATAGCTAAAACCATACAAATTTGGTAATAGATTTACAATAGTGAAGTGAACTCTGACTTCAAGAACAAGAACGGGGGAGAGGAAAGTTAAATTCAGTTTTTATATGCAATTGAACTTAAGTTGTTAACAAATTAAAATGACTATAGCTACAAGATTTATACAAGCCTCATAGTAACTACAAATTGAAAAGCTATAGCAAGTACACAAAAGATCAGGAGAAATGAGTCAAACCAAACCACTATAAAAAAATAATCAACAATAAAGAAAAGAGGAAGACAGGAGAAAAAGAATTTCAACACAGTCAGAAAACTGTGAGCAGAATAACAAAAGTAAGGCCTGACTTCTCAATAATCACTTTATTGTAAATGGACAAAAGTCCTCAATCAAAAGACCTGTAGTGACTGAATGGATTAAGAAAAGGAAACCAACAAAATGCATTCATATTCTGTCATAGAGACTCACTTTAGCTATAAGGACACAAATTGACTGAAAGTGAAAGGTTGAAAAATTTCTATGCAAATTATAACCAAACCTACAAAGGTTGAATATTCAAATATTCATCTGATTCAGCAATCCTACTTTTAGGTATATATCTAAAGTAATTGAAAGCAACATTATTAGATCTATGCTTGCATGTTGTGCACTTTTATGTACATCGCAGCATTAGTCATAGTAGACAAGACATGGAAACAACCTTAAGTGTCTGTCAACAGATGAGTGGAAGAAGAAAATGTGGCACATACATAATGAATGGATAGAATACAATGGAATGTTACTCAGCATTATAAGAGAAGGGAATCCTGCCATGTGCAGTAACATGGATGGAGCTGGAGGAAATGCTAAGCAAAATAAGACGAAAAGAAGTACTGCATGATCTCACTTTTTGTGGAATCTAAAATAGTCAAATTTATAGATGCATAGAGTGGGATGGTGGTTGCCAGAGGCTGGAGAGGGGATAATGTCAGTTTTAAGGGTACAAAAATGGTAACTATGTAGAAGTGATAGGTATGTTAATTAGCTCCAATGTGGCAGTCATTTCACAGTGTATATGAAAATATCAAGTTGTAAATTTTAATTATATATATACTTTTTATGCACCAAAAATAGTCACAAGGTAAAGAATTTGAAAACACACAGAAAGCAAAAAAGCAAAAATAAAACAAAGAATAGAGCTGATGGTCTTACCAGTCTTTCTTTATGGGAGGACCACAAGTTACTGAAAGGAAGACTAATTTAATAGAAAATTGTCCCTTTGACATGTGCCGAAGGCAGTAGCCACCTGCAGCCTGTGGTGTGCAGAAAGGGCGACTGTCTGTGCAGGATGGGACCCAGGAGGACTATTGTTCTTCTACACCAATATGCTGCTGCCTCTGGTTACTTCATCTTCTTTGTGTGATGGTGAAATGACATCTGTGAATGTATTAAAAAGAGAAAGATTACCAGTTTTAAAAAACATTTTCTATTTTATTATCACAAAGGTAACTTTTCAGAAAATCTAATAAGCTTGAATTTATAGAAGGGTAAAGTGGCATGATGGAAAGAAACTTAAACTTCAATTGGCTCTTCCATTGTGGTGGATCTATAACTGTTAGCCTAATCTGTTTTCCTCCAAGTTTGAAGATTATATCTCCCCACAGCATTTGTACTGATCTTGGCTAATGCAGTATGAGTGGAGTGGCACGTGTCATTTCTGGGCAGAAGTTTTAAAAGGCGATTTATGATTCACCCATTCTTTTTTCCCTTAGGTATAACTCTAGGCAGTGGTGCAGCATGGGGGCTGCATCCACCTGAGTCATAGAGTAGAAGTATCTAAAACAGTGAAATTCATAGATGCAGAGAAGGAAACACCCTTTATAATAAGCCTCTGAGATTTTGGGGAGTGTTTGTTATTGTGGCATGACTAGAGCATTTTGATGGCTATAGAAACATGGTAGCTTTACAATAGTTGAGAGACAGGGTGAGTCTTTTAATACTTAAAATAGTCATAGCAATTGTAATAGCATTAATCAGCCTTTTCTATGTGGCAGGCATGTGTTCAGTACTTTATATATATAACCTCCTTTCTTCCTCATCACCATTTAATGGAATATTAATATCTATTTTATAAATGAGAAAACTGAGGCAGAGAGTTTGAACAACCTGCTGAGTGTTACATAGCAATAGGGTGACAGAGCTAGAATTTGATCTTGGTTGTGACTGAGTTTAGAATCCAGGATCTTGGGCAGTTTGCTCTCTTGTCTTTCCTTATTATCACTCTAATTCTCAAACTTCTCATCTATAAAATAAGGCTAGAAATACCACCTCCACATCACTTTTCCTCCTCTTGACACTGTTTTGAGGAAGGACCTAGTTGGAGAAAAGGCTGTCTGTTTTTTCCTCTGCTTCCCAGAATGATGGAGGCAGAATCTAAAAGCAGATCCCAGAAGGTGGGTGGCTGTGGGACATTGAAGCCAATAGCAGGTCATCCTTGTTTGACCTTTTTGGGGCATACATCGAAGCAAGGAATCAGTAGGAACTGACGGACCACCTGTGAGGATGCAGTCAGCCCCAGTGACTCCAGAAAGGCTGCTGTAAGATGAAAGGCCAGGACAGAAGCTGGTCTTGTAGCTCACTTAGGACAAGTCCTTGAGGAACGTGTCATGGTCTCAGTGTGGCTGCGGATAGCTGCACCTAGAGAGACCTGAGAAACTTGTCTTCTGTTTTGGTCTGAATGAAAGCAGGAAACATATGGAGAAGGTACTCCAGAAAATCCAGCAAGCAGCAGGTCTGGTTGATTCATGAAACGGCAAGTGGATTGGAAAATGTCATAACAGAACACAAACAATGACAGAAATAATTGGGCACATTTTGCTCAGATTGTTTAGATATCAGTTGTTCTTTCCAAAACACTCTGAAAAATACACCACATTTGGAATTTTCACATCCCTAGGGAGAGACTTGAGAGGTCACTATTTTTTTCCCTCAGCAACTGTTTGTTTCTTCTATTATAACAACATCTTTTCTCACAAAACTGGCCATTCCCTGGTTTCCTAGTGTAAAATTACTGTGGATATATGCAGTTGGATCTACCCATAGTGTAACTGAATCAGCCCTCTGTAGCAGTGTATAATCATTTTATAATTAATACCACTTACCTTGGACTTTTTAGAAGATAGTATTATTAGATTGGATCTAAAGTTAGCAAAATTATCGACCTATCTAAACAGTATCAAACGTGAATCCATTTGTGTATAGTCGTCAAGGGGAGAGAGAGGGAGGTAGAGATGAGAAGATATAGATGTATTATAATATTCATTGATCTTTTTATGGTGACTTTGACAACAATATTCTTCCAAGTTAGCATTCATTCCAGTTCCTTTGTGGAAGTACCAGAGTCACAAGCCAGTGAAAATTAATAGGGAAAGAGGGGAATCAGGATGAAGGAAGCAGTATGGCAAGAATCTTCAACTTTCTCCAGACAGTAATATACATGGTGATGGGTTTTTTTTCTCCTACTTTTTCTCTTCTTCTTCACCTTCTTATTTTTAAAAAGTTACATGGACACAATTTACATGGTAAAATTCTGACTTCAGGGGTTTAATGGATGGATACACAGTATCCATGCTATGAAGCAGAAAGTGGACTGACTTAATGAGAGTTGGAAATGAGCTAAGTTCACTTTTGGGTCTTATAGCACCATGGGAGCTTCAGGGTTTCTAATGTCCTGTGTGCAAATCGTAGGCCAAAGACTGCATAAGAGAAAGGCACAAAATGGGATTGATGGATGACAGAGCCAAAGTCTTTGCTCAGATAACACTGTGTAGAAGAGGCTTCTTATTGGGATTTACCTCTTCCAGACTGATTGCAACCATAGCTGTCAGTTAGGCCTGTCCTATTCAGGTTCCATCAGATACTACCCATAGGGGCTATTTTAATTCCAGATTTCATAATTGAGAAGAAAAAATATTTCTTGAGAAAATTCCTATGTATAATGCACTAAACAATTACCTTAAGCACTGGTCCATATACAGCTACAATTCCAGAGTAAGTTACTCCTTATTAAGAGTAATCAAGGAGGATTTTTTTTTTGAGACTGAGTTTTTTGCTCTTGTTGCCCAGGATGGAGTGCAGTGGTGCCATCTCGGCTCACCTCAACCTCTGCCTCCCAGGTTCAAGTGATTCTCTTGCCTCAGCCTCACAAGTAGCTGCAATTACAGGCATGCACCACCATGTCCAGCTAATGTTTTGTATTTTTAGTAGAGAGGGGGTTTCTCCATGTTGGTCAGGCTGATCTCAAACTCCCGACCTCAGGTGATCTGCCCACCTCTGCCTCCCAAAAGCTGGGATTACACGTGTGAGCCACCGCCCCTGGCAGAGAAATGTCTCTACACTGCTGTCTCTGCATCCTCCTCACCATGGAGGTCCTGACTTCCAGTGGTGTCTTGATTTGTTTTTTTGGTTTTATACTAATTCAGATTGGTCCTTGTGATACTAGTTACTTCCTTGGTTCAGAACAGATATTCTCATTCACTGCAGATAATTCTGTCTTTACTTTGATATTTTGATGAGATTTAAAAAGTAAACATTTCATCATATCACACTGACCTTTTATATTTCAAACATAACTCATCACTTTCTCAAATTCTAAGTTTATGACACTCTAAATTTCAGCTCTGTCAAAGCAGGGACTTGTTGCCTTGCTCCACTACCCAGCACATGGCACATTGTGTGCACTCCGTAAATGTGTAGACTAGATACATGTATCTGTGTGGATTTCGCTATTTTTGTTCCTGTTTGATACTGCACGAATCTGTGCAAATTAGGGTTTCTGAGTGTGCAGCATTCTTCTAATTTTGTATTTTCAAATATCTTCTAAAAATGTGTTCTTCTCTGTGCCCTTCTGTGGGAGAGTTTTTACATTTCTCTGGTTTTTGGTAGGAGGAAGATAACTTCTGAATTGAGCACTCATAAAGAGGCTTCCTGCTGTTAGATGTTGTATAAATCCTCTCCTGTACTTCCTGTGCCACATCATTAAATGTCTTGCCTTAGCTACACAGTTGGATTCTTTCACAGACTCTTTGAAGTTGTATAGTTTAGTCCCTGAATTCCTTCTAGACAGAGTAGATTACAGAGCCAGACTGCCTGCTCTGCCACTCACCAATATCTAGGTAAGCTGAGGAAGTTATCAAACTTCATTGTTTCATTTTTTTCATATGTAAACTGGAGATAGTAATAGTAACACTAATTGAAATTGGTTGGGCCAGGCCCTGTTACAAGCATTTTGCATGTAATAGACTTTCATGTTTGTCTTAGGCTGTTTTGTGTTGCTGCAATAGAATACCACAGACTAGCAATTTATAATGAACAGAAATTTATTGGCTCATGGTTCTGGAGGTTGGGAAGTCCAATATCAAAGTGATGGTATCTTATGAAGGACTTCTTATGCATTATAGGATAGTGGAAAGTATCAGTTGGAGGAAAGGCCAACAGAGAGAGAGAGAACACAAGGAGTGAAAGAGTGCATGCACAAGAGGAGGTGAACCCACTACCTCAATAATGGCATTAGTTTATTCTAAGGGTGGAGCCCTCATGGCCTAATTGCCTTTTAAAGCTTTGTCTCACCTCTTAACACTGTTAAAATGGCAATTAAATTTCAGCATAACTTTTGGAGTGGACAGATATTCAAGGATAGCAATGTACCAAAACAAGCCTATGAAGTAGGTACTATTACTATCTTTTATAGCTAAGGAAATGGAAATACAGAAAGGGTAGCTTCAGCCAAATTCTCATAGATAGCAAGTGATAGACTAGAATTCTAATCTATGGAGCAAAACTCCAAAGTTAGTGCTTTTAGGCACTACTGCCCTAATCGAGGGATTATGAAGAGTATAAGAGATAATAAATATAAAGTGCACAGCAGAGTGCCTGTATCAGTCAGCACCTATAGATGTCAATTGTTCATTTTGCTAATAACTACTTTCCTTTTGTTGCAAATTCAAAGAAGGAGTTCTGAAGACCACAAACTTGTGTTGAAGACTGTAAAGGAACATAGTGAGAAAGGACACAATGGAATAAGGATATTTTAATTGGAAGGTTAATCCTGGGTAGGAAGTAGAAAAAGATCTAAACAAATCTAGTTGTTACATATAAAGAAGCAAGAAGCTTAAGTCCTTTGATTAAGGCTAACTTTGAGAATACTTGATAGAGCAGGGATGTCCAATCTTCTGGCCATATTGAAAGAATTGTCTTGGGCCACATACAAAATACACTAATATTAATGATAGTTGATGAGCTAAAAAATCTTGCAAAAAAAATCTTATAAGAAAGTTTATGAATTTGTGTTGGGCCACATTCAAAGCTGTCCTGAGCTGCATGTGGCCTGCAGGCCATGGTTTGGACAAGCTTGCTACAGAAGCACTGGCAATTCTGAATGTAATACCAATGAAGGAAGGAAGAGAGTACATGAAAATAGGGGAATGATACCAGTCACTGATTCAAATATATCAGCTATGGGAAGAGGAGATTTACGTAACAGAAGTACCAAGTAAATAGGAATAGTGTCAGGAAGGGGAGTTGGTTCCAGTCTCTGAACAGAAAATCCCTATGATTTGTTATTCTCTATGTATTTATTGTATCCTGCAGGGAAGTAAGGTCTTTGAAATTCTAGCAGGAAGATAATGGAGGTGATTTCTCTAGGGGAAAGTTTGGCATTTGGCCAAACAGAACTGGCATTTGGCCCTTTAGCCAAACAGAAAGAAATACATTTAAAGTCCTTGCCTACTCCTATGTCCTGGATGGTTTTGCCTAGTTCCATTTGACCCAGCAATCCCATTACTGGGTATATATCCAAAGGACTATAAATCATTCTATTATAAGGACACATGCACACGAATGTTCATTGCACACTGTTTACAATAGCAAAGACCTGGAATCAACCCAAATGCCCATTGATGATAGACTGGATTGGGAAAATGTGGCACATATACACCATGGAATATTATGCAGCAATCAGAAATGATGAGTTCATGTCATTTGTAGAGACATGGATGAATCTGGAGAACATCATTCTCAGCAAACTGACACAAGAACAGAAAATGAAACACCGCATATTCTCACTCATAGGCGGGTGATGAAAAATGAGAACACATGGACACAGGGAGGGGAGTACTAAACACTGGGGTCTTTTGGGGGGAAAAGGGGAGGGCCAGTGGGAGGGGGAGGTGGGGAGGGATAGCCTGTGGAGAAATGCCAAATGTGGGTGAAGGGGAGAAAGCAAACAAAACACACTGCCATGTGTGTACCTATGCAACTGTATTGCATGCTCTGCACATGTACCCCAAAACCTAAAATGCAATAAAAAATAAAAAAAATAAAAGAAATACATTTAAATAGTAATAGGGCCCTTGCCATTTATTAGAAAAATATTTTTAGGTCATACTACAGCACATTGCTGAGAAGAGTGAAAGATCTGGAAGATCTCTCTCTCTCAACACACAGAGAAAACATACAAAATAATTTCAAGACTTGATTTAAGAACATAGAAATCAAGATATCACACCTAATATAAAACACTGCAGAGCTAGAACATTTTTAGGAAGACTGAGAAAGAAAGTTAACAATGTCTAAATGCCCAAAAGAAAAACTAAGAAATATGAAGTAAAAGAGAAGTGATGTTTAGGTTTGGAAAATGAGATGGGAAGGCATCTAAATGTTTTTCTTTGCAATTCCACACCATCACACCACTTCTCAGGAGACTAGAATCTTCCCTGGGGAAACATTTCATCAAAGCACCAGCTTGTCTAGTTCTTAGAGGAATGTGTGCTATGATAAAAAACAAATAGATGGTCAGGGTGACCATGACAAAGCTAGGGATGAAGTACAACTCCCTATCTTTTATTTAGACCTAAGCAGGCAGATGAGATAAGGGCTTCTCTAACGATTTTTGTTTTTTTGAGACGGAGTTTCGCTCTTGTTTATCCAGGCTGGAGTGCAATGGTGTGATCTCGGCTCACCGCAACCTCCGCCTCCTGGGTTCAGGCAATTCTCCTGCCTCAGCCTCCTGAATAGCTGGGATTACAGGCATGCGCCACAGCGCCCAGCTAATTTTTTGTATTTTTAGTGGAGACGGGGTTTCACCATGTTGACCAGGATGGTCTCGATCTCTTGACCTCATGATCCATCCGCCTCGGCCTCCCAAAGTGCTGGGATTACAGGTGTGAGCCACCGTGCCTGGCAACTTTGATAAGCACGTGAATCACTTGAGGATTTTGTTAAACTGTAGATTCTGATTTATTCTGTATGTGTGATGGGGATAGAGGGTGATCTCAGGAGGGACCTGAAATTCTCCATTCTAATAAGCAGCCAGGTAATGCAGGAGATGCTGGTCCATGAACCCTACTTTGAGTAGCAAGGGTAGACCATATGATAGCAATGGTGACAATTAAGAAAATATGGCCGGGCGCGGTGGCTCAGGACTGTAATCCCAGCACTTTGGGAGGCCGAGGTGGGTGGATCACGAGGTCAACAGATCGAGACCATCCTGGTCAACCTGGTGAAACCCCGTCCCTATAAAAATTACAAAAAATTAGCTGGGCACAGTGGCGCGTGCCTGTAATCCCAGCTACTCAGGAGGCTGAGGCAGGAGAATTGCCTGAACCCAGGGGGCGGAGGTTGCGGTGAGCTGAGATCGTGCCGTTGCACTCCAGCCTGGGTAACAAGAGCGAAACTCTGTCTCAAAAAAAAAAAAGAAAATATGTGCAAATTTGGAGAGAGGCAAGGAGACTTAGGAATGTGTGTGCATGAGAGAGAGTGAAACATAGCTGGTGAACTCCTTTCAGGGCAGCTTTGGGATTTTAATGAGACAAAACAAATAGGAAGGAGGACAGGAAGAGTTGGAACATGGTAGCAATCAGAGAGTGAGACCAGTGCCCCAAGCTTTAGTGTGTCTATGCGCCCTCCTTATTGGACACACTTCCAGCATTCTCTGCTCTTTCTCTTTTCATGGATGTGTACAGCTCCTTCCGTTTACTAAAATTTTATTTCCTTACCTTGACCATTCAGAAAAGACTTCTCTTATCAGATGATATCCTCATCAAATGTTCCTATAGCATATTTCCTCTTTCTTTTATTGATCTTTTTACAGTTATAAATGTTCATCATTTTTTAAGTACAGGAGTTGGGTCCATTTTATTCTTTCCAGTCTCTTTAGCACCTAATTCAAAATAGAGCCTGGCTAGTCTAGTGTGTGATCAATGGACATTTTAAATGAGCAGATGAAATAGTGTGAATGATTACATGCCCTAGATTTTCTGGACCTTGGGCCTTTCAAACAATATGTATCACCAGTTGATTTGAAGAATCTAGTCCCAGAGCCATCAGAAAAGAAAAGTTACAGGATGAGTTGAGGGGAAAAGAAGAAGGAAGCAGTAAGTTGATACAATTGGTCAAATATGAGCAAGTTCAAATAAGATAGAAACATGCATTCATCCAAAATATATAAGACAAAACCACCAGATAATCATACAAATAATACCATTTTCTTAAGCACCTGGCATATGATCATAATATTTGTGATCTTGTCTTAGTGAATCCTCACAAAAATACTGTATTAGGTGGTTTAAAAATGTGCATTTAAAATTTAAGAGTTGGTATTAGGTGGTGGAAACCATGGCCCATAGTGGGTAATAATTTGCCTGGGTCACTTAACATAAAGGAAATTGTGAAGACAAACCAGATTCAGAAGCTGAGCATAAATGCCTTGTACACTTGGCCTTGTGATCTGCCATCCGTGTAGCACCTAATGTCCAAAGTTGGCCTTCCACAGCAGCCTGAGAGCCCAATGGGGCAGGGGTTCCTGCTGCATTCTTGGCTGTGTTCCCAACACTCAGCATCTTTTTTCACATAACATAATACTTCCTGAAAAGTAATCATTGAATAAATGAATGGTGAGGCCAATTGGAAACTACTGCCCTTTCTATTTGTTGCATTATATAGCCTGTAGAATACTAACAAGAAGTTTTGCCAAAAGACTCATGTTTCCTTGCTGGGCCTCGAGATATGTTTCTGAAAGCTCCTGTTTGAGGTTAGAACAGTGTTGCTTTACCCTTTTTTATCATCCTTTCTACTACCACCCAAAGAGACTTTTGAGATTTGTTTTCCCTAAAAGCCTCT
This sequence comes from Callithrix jacchus, assembly GCF_049354715.1. Lineage (NCBI taxonomy): Eukaryota > Metazoa > Chordata > Mammalia > Primates > Cebidae > Callithrix > Callithrix jacchus. The sequence continues at coordinate 85,119,439 of NC_133502.1, forward strand.
CCCATGAAATTTTAATGCCACAGTTATACTGTAAATCTGTTACGTATTATATATATTTCTGTGTCTTATACATATAAGACTTTTTTGCCTCCTCCCAAGAACCAATTTCACCCCCTTGGGAGTGATGTTGCCCTTAACTGTTAAGAATGCATAGGTTCAAAGGATGCACATCATAAGTAAAACTGGGAAAGCAGTTAAAATATGTTCTCTGTTCCCTTAATAGAGATCCTGTGATGCAGCAGACATTGCCAATTTTCTCCTCTATCCATTCTCTTCTTCTTAAGTAACCAGTTGCAGATATTTATCTAAGCACATTACCATCAAACAAAAGGGCTGTATTTCCTAGCCTCCCTGGATACCTTTCTTTCAGCTGGCTGATCACAATGACACTGAGCTGAATAATTACATCTCTTAGTCTTCCTAATAAACTGCCTTTGGCCACCTGATCAAGTTATAGCCAATGAGTTATAAGCAGTGAAAGAGAAATAAATGTCTATATTAAGCTACTATATTTTGAAAGTCTCCATTACACACAACTGAACCTAATACCAACAGATACAAATCCTATTTTCTTTTTACCTTAAATTATTCATTTCTAATTGTATGCAATTAATAATACAAATTATTAATTTAACCTAAATTATTGTATTAATTATTAATTGTATATAATTATTTTACCTTTATCAGACCTCACACTATAGATTCTTTAGGATTTTTTCCTATGCTCTACTTTCCTATCCACCACCATAATTATAATGAGTTGCATTAAATGCTTGTATAGAGGTGCAGACAAAAAAGTAATGACACATTGTATGTATAATATTTGCTACAAAGCATGGTTACTCTAGCAAAAGTCCACTAATTTTGAACTTGTCATAAATTTTGACTTGAGTTCATAAGTGTAAAATTAAGTCAATGTATAATTGAATTTTGAATAAGGGGGCTTCTCAATTAGGAAAGGATTATTGAATACTGGAATAATCACGAGAGAGTTGGAAGAAAGAGAAAACAGAAAAAAAACGATAAAATTCAGTAAAATCAGAAATGCTGAAAATTATTCTTTAGATTCATTTAGAGAAGAAAGAAGAAGAAACAAAACAAGAAAATATTTGGAAATTCACTCTGGGTTGCTATTGATTAGCAGGAAAAATAAAAGCCTAAAGGTTAAAGTAACTGTCAGAAGAAAAGTTAAAGGAGAGTATGGATTCTAGCCATAGTTGGGCCATTGCTGATTGGAATTAGGCATTTTCCCACTTCCACAGGAAAGCCTCTGGAAGACTTGTCATCTGCAAGCTTGGTACAAGGGCCATCAATTATTTAGCTTAAGAATGAAGGATAACAGGTGACATCTGGAATTGACTTTAAGTGTTTATGTGTGTGTGCTGGGAATTTGATTGCAAAGCTTTTTTAACATGATACCCAGTGGAATGATTCACAGTGAAATCCAAAATTGAGCAGTAAAATTGTAGGCCCCTTAGAGATTTGAAAAGACATTACAAAACACAGAAAAACAAAGGCAGAAGTTGGTTGTCTTGTAAAGCTGGATCAAGAGAAAACATTTGACAGAATGGAGGGTTTTGTTTTATTTAAAATTATATAAACACACAGATTCTCCTCCCAAGTCACGAGTCATGCAAAAAAATGTAATACATGTTATATGGCATGTCTGCGTGGCAGACCTTGTTTGTGTCTAACCAATAGCCATTTTTCTCTACTTTCTTATTACTAAACCCACATTTTGGTCAGAGAGGTTAAGTCCCTACCCCAGAGATTGAATCAGCCTTGGTCTAAGTCAGTCATGGAGTTACTCTTCTTTTGTGCCAGATTTTTCTCTTTCCTGACCACCTTTGCAATTGGGGTGGTCATGTGACTCAGTTCGGCCCAATGATCTATTATTAGAGGTCTGATAGGGAGATCTCGGAAAGATTTTTCTGCTTTAATAAAAATGCAAGCAAGAGAAAAAAAATTGTACCCCTTGCACATTTTGTCCTATTTGGGATGTTCTGACTGATGTTCATAGCTTAATTTGTGACCTTGACATGACACATAGGAACATAAAAAGCTGATAGATGGTGGTAGATGAAGCGTAATTATGAAAAAAGCCTCAATTTTTTGAGAGGTTGTTTTTAGCCTGGATTTTTAAAGATATTGTTCAGTTGTTAAATTACCCCCATGGTTATCATGGATAAGATGTTACAGGCTTGATGATGCAGGAGGAATAGAACACAGAAATAACTAATGAGATACGAATCTCCTTACATGATAGTAGGACAGGCCATTTTGTGCTGACAGTGTCCTCTCTGTCAGCTAAGTGGTGCCAAAGGCAGTGAGCATGCAGTTCTGAACTCCCCTGACTTAGTGAATTCCTTGTGTTGACGCTATTACTTGACATTAAATTTGGGCACATTCTTGGAAAACTAGGGAGGACATCAGAGAATCACTAAATTGTATCACTAAGGTCTAGTACTTTTTTTATTTTTTTTTGCCAGATTGGTAGTAAGTGAAGGGGTTAGTAAAATAAAAGTACTTCAATTAATTCTGAATTGTTCTCATCAATGTTTGAAACTATGAGTCTTTGGAATCTTGCCTAATTCAGATATCCTGATGATTTAAGCCTCTGACAGCTGGGTTGTCTGCTACTCGTAGCCAGAAGCATTCCTACTGAATGTCAACAGAAATCCAACAAATATTGGGTGGATTGTAAAGGAGAAAAGGGCCATTCGAGGGGCATAGTAAGTGTCTGGGCAGTCTCATCTTATATGCTGATAATAATGTTCAAATAAAAAATTACACAAATGAGTAAGAGTTCTGAATAATGTACAGACAGAGGAGAAGATAATGTATTCACACTGAACCCAATGCTAGCCAAGTCCAAGAAATAGAACTGGCAGAAATTCAATAGTAGCACAAGAGAGTTTGAAGACTTGGGTTTAAAATTTATCTCTGGTACCTGCTAGTTAAGTGGGTATATCACCTCACTGAGCTGAAGGCTACTTATTTGGAAAAGTAAAGAATAACAACTTTACAGGATCATTGTGAGATAATTTGAGATGGCTTATGATAAGTTTGTGTTGCTCAGTATACACTAGATTCTGAGTGAGAAAATGTGGATAATAAGCTGTTTTCAGATTTCTGATGAATGTAGAAAATTCTTGGAGCTTTTAAAAAAGTCAATTAAACATCTTCAGAGCTATGTTTTATAGGAAAGAATTGGACTAGATGTTTTCATTTTGTTCTAGATTTACATGTGTATTTCTACTTATATAGGAATAAATTAAGTAGAGAAGGAGATTAGAAAAATAGAAAGAAAGTGAAAGCCTGTAGTAGACTGGTCCTTTAAATAGGAAGAAGGCTGAAGGCAAATCCCGTCTTTGTGTCCTCCTTTGAGCCCCACAGAGCAAGGCTGTGCTCCCACCTCGCATTTTTTTTTTCGAAGAAGAATTACAGAGGGAATTCATAAGGTAATTGGAAGGAAGATGTATTAGTCTATTCTTGCACTACCATAAAAATATACCCAAGACTGGGTAATTTATAAGGAGGTTTAATCGACTCACAGTTCCATAGGCTGTACAGTAAGCATGGCTAGAGAGGCCTCAGGAAACTTACAATCATGGTGAAAGGCGAAGAGAAAGGAGGCACATCCTGCATGGCTGGATGTGCCATGGAGGAAGACGGATAGTGAAGGAGGAAGTGCTACGCACTTTCAAAAGACCACATCTCGTGAGAACTCTGTCACAAAACAGCACTGGGGGATGGTGCTAAACCATTAGAAACTACTCCTATGATTCAATCACCTCCCACCAGTCCCCTCCTCCAACACTGGGGATTACAACTTAACCTGAGATTTAGGTGGGGACACAGAGCCAAACCCTGTCATTCCACCCCAGCCCCTCCCAAATCTCATACCATTCTTACATTTCAAAACACAGACATGCCTTCCCAACAGCCCCCCAAAGTCTTAAGTTATTCCAGCATTAACTCAAAAGTCCAAGTCTCATCTGAGACAAGGCAAATCCCTTCCACAGATGAGCCTGTAAAATAAAAAACAAGTTAGTTACATCTAAGATACAGTGGGGGTGTAGGTATTGGGTAAATACTCCCTTTCCAAAAGGGAGAAATTGGCCAAAACAAAGCTACGGGCCCCATGTAAGTCCCAAACTTATCAGGGTAGCCACTAAATCCTAAAACTTCTAAATAATCTCCTTTGATTTCATGTCTTACATTCAGGGCACATTGATGCAAGGGGTGGGCTCCCAAGGTCTTGGAAAGCTTCACACTTATGGTTCTGCAGGGTACAGCCCCTGTGCCTGCAGATTTTCCAGGTGTATGGTACAGGCTGTTTGTGGATCTATTATTCTGGGATCGGGAGGATGATGGCCCTCTTCTCACAGCTTCACTGGGCAATGCCCCAGTGGGAACCTGTGCGGGGCTCCAACCCTACATATCTCCTCTGCACTGCCTTAGTAGAGATTCTCCATGAGGGCTCTACCCCTGCAGCAGACTCCTCCCATCCATGCTTAGGGGCATCTAGATGTCTCCATACATCCTCTGAGATCTAGGCAGAGGCTCCCAAGCCTCAACTGTTGCCCTCTGTGTACCTGCAGGCTTAACACCATAGGGATGCCTTGGTGGCTTCTGGCTTGCACTATCTGGAGCAGCAGCCTGAGAAATGTCTGGGGACCTTTTAGCCATGGGTGGAGCTGAAGTGGCTGGGACTGCAAGGAGCAGTGTCCTGAGGTTGCACAGGGTAGTGCGGCCCTGGGCCTGGCTTAGGAAACCATTGTGCCCTCCCAGGTCCTGTGATGGGAGGGGCATCCGTTAAGGTCTCTGATATGGCTTGGAGGCATTTTCCCAGTTGTTTTGGGTATTAACATTCAGTTCCTCTTTACTTATGTATATTTCCATAGCCTACTTGAATTCCTCCCCAGAAAATGAGTTTTTCTTTTCTACCACATGGCCAGGCTGCAAATTTTCCGAACTTTTATGTTCCACTTCACTTTTAAATATAAGTTCCAATTTCAGGTCATTTCAGGTTTATGCAGATGAGCATTGGCTTTTAGATGCAGTCAGGCTGCATCTCGAATGCTTTGCTGCTTAGAAATTTCTTGAGTCAGATACCCCAAATCATCTCTCTCAAGTTCCAAGTTCCCTAGAGTGGAGGCTGGCAGTCTCTTTGCTAAAGCATAGCAAGAATGACGTTTATTCTAGTTCTCAATAAGTTTTTTTGTCTCCATTTGATACCTTCTTAGCCTGGATTTCACTGTCCATGTTACTATCAATATTTTGGTTATAACCATTCAACAAGTCTCTAGGAATTTCTAACTTTCCCTCAGCTTCCTGTCTTTTTCTGAGCCCTCCAAACTCATCCAACCTCTGCCCATTACCCAGTTCCAAAGTCACTTCCACATTTTCTTGTATCTTTAGAGCATTGCCCCACTCCTAGTACCAATTTTCTGTATTAGTTTATTCTTGAACTGCTCCAAAGAACTACTTGAAACTGTAATTTATAAAGAAAAGAGACTAAATTGTGCTCACACTTGTGCAGACTGTACAGGCTTCTGCTTCTGGGGAGGCCTCAGGAAACCTGCAATCACGGCAGAAAGTGAAGCAGAAGCAGACACATATTCACAAAGCTGGCAGAAAAGAGGGAAAGTGAAGGGAGGTGCTATACACTTTCAAACAACCTGATCTCAGTGAGAACTCTATCACCAAACAGCACTAGAGGGATGGTGCTAAACCATTAGAAACCACACCCACGATTCAATCACTGTCCACCAGTCCCCTCCTCCAACATGGGATTACAATTCAACATGAGATATGGGTGGGGACAGAGAGCCAAACTATATTGGAAGAACTTGGGTAGTGGTTCATATTTTAAGTCTTGTGCTTGGAGATAATAAGGTCTCCTTCACATCTAGTTCATGTATGCATTTATTTATAGACACAGCAGTCTCACCAGCAGACAAAGAGGAACTGAGATGCAATTTGAAATCCCTTCTGGGTCATGATGCTATCAAGTGTTGTGATTCTGTATGTGGCTATTTTGATACCTGTAATATAGATTCCACCAGGTATAGTGGAAACTAGTAGAAACCTTAGGGAAATGAGGTGAGCAAGGTAAATTGCAATGTAAAAACACATCTAGGCAGATTTTTGATGAGGATGTGGTTGGAAGTGTAAGTGAGGAATGGAAAGAACAGAGCAATATTATGGCCCCAGAGTGGGGGGCTATGGGAAATAATGAGAAGTAGAATTGGGGGGAATTTTATGAATCTTTATGGAGATGAGTGTCTAGTATAAATAATGTGCATGAATAATTTTACTCCAAATTATAAAAACATACATTTTCTTTTTTAAGAATAAAAATGTTTATTAAAATAACCTTTGTATAAAAGTATAACAGATCAAAAGCTGTATTTGTACCTAGGGATTTAAGGTCCAATTATGTATTAAACACTGAATGGGCCCAGCAAGTAAACTGGAGATGTAAACACTTAGATTCCGCCTCTACTAAACAGCTTGATAAATGCAAAAGAGCAGGAAGAGCAGCAACACAGGAAATCTGCCCAGAAACTAATTTGGCAGAGATGTCAAGTTAACAAACTGTGGAAAGTTACAAATCTCCAAAAAGGCACTTCTTTCTCATGATAAAAGTGCTTAAAACTTAAACATGAGCCCCATGCCTAGCTTATTTCTTCAACAAATGCAAAGAGCTATAGACTATTAATACCAAGTTTTCACACAAAATAGCCCAACAATTTACTCGAAATACCTTACTTATTCTAAAATAAACTTTATACCAAAAATTCAAGTAAGCCTACTCTTGAAGTTTCACCATTGTAATTTTCACAGACATCTTTTCTATCATAATTTTACATATAACCAGGGTTTGCCCACAAACCTTTGGATCATAATTGTGTAAGCTGGATGCATCATTTAAGCTTAGGGCAGAAGAAATTAGCAGCAACTAAATATCAACTGTGACAACTTGTATAATAAGTGCAATATATGAAATATTCTCATGAGAGGCATCTGAAGTAATATGCTCTACTCTGCAACAATTACCTAATTTTCCACTGGTCTTAAGACTTTTGTGCCTTGATTTTGTTAAAAATGTCAACTAGTATGAACATTAAATCACATTGTTTTTGAGTAAACAAGTTCTTTGAAATTTAATAGATCTAGTTAATATTGCTACTGAATTTCTAAAAGCTTGGGTTTAAGAGTGGATTCCAGGGCTATTTCAACACCGACAGAATCATTTATGCTTCCATAAAATGGTCATGTAAAAATAATTCAGAAACTAAGCAGTGGGAGAGCACCACTGGGGTATGGTATGACATGGGGGTTGGTGGGGAATGGAGAAGAAACTGCAGAGAACAAAGTATAACTAGGAAAATACTTTCTGTGATATTACAAAAACACATGCGTCTAGTCAGATTAACTTGATTGGCATTTCTTATACAATAGACTGATCACTGAGATTCTTAACTCGGGTTTCAATCAATGACAAAATCAAAAATGTTAACAAGAGAGATTTGAGGAATGGATGGCAGGCTGTGAATTTTGCAGATACTATGCTTGCATTTCAAATTCCTCTTTCAGACTTTCCAAGTAAGCATGCACATTCCCAGGGCCAGGATATTTGGCAAAATACACCAGGATCATGTATTTCAGTTGCACATCATCCATCTTGCTGCAGGCAGAAACTGCAGCTGCAGATTCCTCAGCAAGGTGGGCAGTGCCACTAGAGCATCCCTGACCTCTTCAGCATAAGGGTTTCTAAGGCAGGAGCTGCAGAACTAGCCTTGAATGCCCTAGCAGTCTAGGTTTCTGTAGTTTGTTTTGGTGTCAATAGTTCTCTGACAGCATTGATAACAAGCAGAGCCCAGAGAATCCTTATATATCTTCTTTGGAGAATTACTGCAGATAGTCTCCAACTCTTCCTCTGTCATTTCTTCCACTGGGTGAATTATATGCAGAAGGGTCATGGATGAGTTGCCGTGATGAATTCTGGGCATGCCATCTTTGTTTACGTAGCCATCCATTGTCTTGCTCTTTGTCACCAACCGTGTCCTTATCCTCTTCCTCTTCTTCCTCGTCCTCCGTGAATAGAGCGCCAAGGGACCTGGTGAGAAGAGGAGCTCTTGGATCAGGGTTTTCCTGGAAGCAACACCTGGAAATGTACGCCTTGGGGGTGTCCTTGATTGTGAGTTGGAGCCTGGGAGGGAACGTCTTCTAAGGAACAAGCCCAGGAAGCTTTCTATTTCTGACATGTGTTTTCCAGACATTGCTATGCTTTATATTGAAAGACTTTTTCTCCAAAAAACTCATGCCTCCTTTATCTTTGGAATCGGAACTGGAATTGGTCACAGAATTCTCTGAGGTTTGGGGGGGGAGGCTCTGCTTTTTTGTGGGCTGCTTCCCTGTTATTTCACACTGGAAGCTTCATTACCATCCTGAGAGGTCAAGTGTCTGCACTGAGTGCGGGTCCTACGGCCTTCCCAGACTGACTGGGAAGCCTCATGTTTGCAAAATTATTGGCAGCAACGCCATCACAATTGTCATCAGAGCATGACTAGGTTTCCATGGAAATCAATTTCACATATCTGAAGTTGTCTAAGTTCTTTAATCAGATCCTTTTGCGGCACGTGAGCATCCATGCTGGTGGTGGGTGCCCAGTCTGGCTTGGAGTGCGGAGCCATTTTCTTATGCTTGACATTTATTTCTCCAAAATAAGTGATGAACACAGAATATTCTCAGCATTGTGCATTCACCATTAACTCTGTATTCTACTTCAACCCCAGACTTGCTCAGTTACCAAGTCCACACCCCTCTTTGGGTGCACTGCCTGGAATTCCTTACCACATGGTCCTAGATTAAACCACCACCCTCTGCCCTCTGATTTACTCTGGAAGTCATTGAACTAATGTCCCTGAGCCAGGTCCCCATACCCTTAACATCTGGTTTCGTAATACTGTTAATTAGTACAAGTGTTGCTCTGAATATACCGCAAATATTAATTTACTTAATCCTCCAAAAATTGAATAGCTTGGTGAGGCGAGAACTATTATTATTTCCATTCTGCAGTTGAGAACACAGGTTAAGTGACTCACCCAGGGTCACAGAGTGAAAAAGTGGTGGAGCCAGAATTCAGAGAGAGTCTGCTTGACTCCAAAGCTCATGCCCTTAACCACCATGCTACGTTGGACCTCCTTTTCTGAAATACTCTTTTTCATGAGGTTTCTTTCCTGCTTCAAACCTATAACGGCTTGCTTACTTTTAGGGAGAATTGCAGGCTCTATGGTCTGATAGAAAGCTGTCCATTAAGCGATCCCACCATCCAGCTTTGCCTTTCATGCTTCTCACTAGGGCCCCTCTCCTATCACCCAACTCACCTCCTCCCACAGATCTTCCCCAATGCTGGAAGCTGTGCCTTCATCACCATTCCCAATTTCTCTTTGCAGGGCTCTGCTGGGGCCACCTTGCAGTAATTTTTTCTTTCTCAGAATTCCTGCAAAATTTGAAGTCTATGTTTGCTAATGTAATAAGGGATTAAAATGTTCTTTGGGTTTTTTGTTTTTTGAAAGCTGTTTCAAAGACTATGTCTTATTAACTGGCTCTAAAAGTTTTTTAAGGCAAGAGCCAGATACTCTTAATAAATCTAAATTTTTCTTATCTCTAACATGAGATAAGAAATTCCTAAACCATTTTCTGGTTCTGTAGTTTTGTCATGTTTCTGGCTGTGTTAGGACATGCAGCAAAGTTCTGGGAAGAGATAGATGCTTAATAAATATCAGTAAGTTTGACTCATCCTGAAGTCCTGCTGAAATAAACCAAAGATGAGATTTTCTGCCATTTGATTAAGGATTTTGGAAGCATAGAGTCATTGTAGGTTTTCAGCTCCTATTTCCCATCATGGAGAAATGAAAGATAAATTCATTCAGCACAGTCATTTTTATCAGTCACTCAGCATCCATTTGTAGTTTCAACAGCTTCATCAACAGCTCAGGGGAGAAGGACTTGTTATTCTTTGACCAGTGAAGGCCTTTATTATATCAGGAAGGTGCATCAGACTTAAGGCAGCCCAACCCCAGGAGGTGACCTGGAAAAATGGATAGGATTCAGTATGTGGGCTGGCCATGAGGTGAGCCTATTTGATTGGCTGCCTCCAGAATTAGATTATTGGATGACCAGGAGAGTGGCCAATGGGAAACAAATAAGGAATGCAAGAGAGATGCCATTTTGAGGTAGACCCAGAGGTAGAGAGAGACAGAGAGAGAATGAAAGATTGAGAACAGGGAGGCTAGCCATTCTGAGGGCTACTTTCCCGGTAGCTTTTATTCCTGTTCTCGTCCTTGCATTTTCTTTGGATATACACACTTCTTATTTTTAAATTCATATAATTAGCCATATGATAGGTTAACTGCCAGCACAAACAGCACTTTGCATTAAAAACAAAATCTTCTTTCCCTTAGAGATACCTGTTCAGTACCTTGTAGTTCAAGGAGAGAAAATTTTATTAGATGTTTTCTTTCTATTTTAAACTTGAGTATTTTAGGGTAAGACTTCAAAGAATCTTGCAGAAGGAAAAATACCACAACTCATGCATTATAAAGAGAAAAAGGATTTTTTTTAAAAAAGCAGTTATCTTATGCAATTAGGAGCCAGATGAACTTAATTACCATGTGAATAATTCAGAGAGGCAAATTAATTGTAATAAAAACAAATTTGGTCTATGGTGGACCTTTATATTCATGCAACTCAAGTTAAATGTGACATGACTCTGGGACAGTTAACTTAAGGTTCTGAAATCTGGTTGTTGCATTCAGCAAATATTTATTGACCACCTTCTGTGTGTCTTTACCCTAAATTACCCTAAAGTATTTTGGAAATGTAGTGTTCTTATTGCCTTGCTTCTGTTCACCCATTTCCACTGGGGCAGGCATACGAGGCTTTCTTTCAACATGAGCTTTTCCTTCATGCTATTCATCTTCCCTGCAACCCTTCCAGTCTCCACACCAGAGGACAGAAGAAAGAAGCATCAAGATGACAGGAATGTGACTTGTCAATTTCAGGCAGGGTTGAAGCTGCATGGCAGTGCTCCAATGAATTGAATTCAAGAGTATCTATGGTGGGGGTTTCCTTGTAATAGGCCTCATGCCAGAGACTTCAAGGAACTCAAAGAAACTAGAACACTACAGTGTTTTCAAATAATATTTTACCAAATGGTCTTCCCTTCATTGGACCACAGGTCTGCTCACAAATAATTGGAATTCTAAACACAGGACATGTGCTTTAACAATTGCCCAAAGAGCAGCAAGAGGACAAATGAGGAGCAGACATGGAAAAGGATCCCTGAAGGTAAAAAAAATTTCAGGTTGATCTCTGAGTCAAAAGGGCAGACTCTTCAAGTTCAGGGTCAAGTCAGGTAGGAGGATGTACACAAGGGAAAACAGGGTAAGTGTCTGGAGGCAGAGAAGTACAGGCACAAATAAGCAAGTGTGTCTTTTGTAAAATCTGAAGATCTTTGGATGGGCAGACATGATGAGAAGCAGAATTCTTGGTTACTTACAGTTCGAAGTTAGAGGAGGCTGCCACACAGGCCCGCGCACAGGGTTGTATTAGGGGGCAGGCTAACAGCAAGCAGGAGCTACAAACGGTAGCTTATGCATGGCAAATGAGGTGGGGGTAGTTAGGTTTAAGGGGATTAATTTGAATAATTAATTACACAGCTCTGGAGCATAGAGGCTGTCCTCAGTTGTTTAGTACCTGGTCCAGGAGTGTGAATGCACCTTACATGGGGGGACCTTTGCGGGATTATTCTTTGTGGTCCCCAAAAGTAGGAACCTGATAATAAGAGTGTTTTTTGTTTGTTTGTTTGTTCTTGTTTTTGTTGTTGTTGTTGTTGTTGTTGGGGGAGAGGAGGCTTAGCGAATTACCCTCAAAAAAGAATTGAGAATTTCTAGCCATGACCTTAAAACTGGGTCAAGACAACCCTTGTGAAATATTACATTTCAGAGTATGTAAGTGTACTGTATTTAGCTTGGGGGTGGATAGGTAGGAAGGCATGGGTTAGGGCATTAGGTTATAAAATTAGGTTGAAACCAGATCTTGGGGAGCCCTGGATCTTCTGGTAATAAGTGCTGCACCCACAGTAATAGAAAAATGCCATCTTTTGGGGAAATAAAGGTATCATGGGAGTATATAAATAAAGAGATGTGCTATATTTACCAATAATTTCTCATAACATTTACCTTAATAATGGGTAAATTAGAGATGCAAATATTATATGGGATTCTGTAACCCCAGAGAACATTATTTGATCAATGAAGACAGAAAATGTTAAGGCAATAGTGTAACAAATTGCAGATGTTACAACTACTGTATACTTGTGTTGAGATACAGTTAAAAGGAGAGAAATTCTTATCTGAGAGTCTCACAACTTATTTCTGAATGTGGAAATCATATTTATCAAATGGAAAAACTGTTCACTTAATTTTGGTGGTCCTATTTGAAAATTAGCATGTTAAATAAAGTCCATTGAGTATCCACATTTCTAGATAAAGTTGTGAAATAATTCTCATAAAGGCAAAAGGAAGTTCTGGAAAATCTGGAAGGTATTGATTAATGCTAATATTTATTCTAAGAAGATGAAATGCAAATTTTAGTGCAACTAAAGCATATGTCAAAGGCGTAATGATACACCATCCAAATATCTCCATTCTGGACCAACACATGCTCATTCCCTCAACTGCTGCAGATGACTTATAAGTGAGTCTCTCTAAAGGACTTGTCCTTCGCCTAGGGGAGCTGCCTCAACCAATGTTAGATTCCCTGACCAGAGACAATTCCCATCCAATGACTGGTTGCTACTTGTCCCCTCTGCCTCATTTGGGGATATAATGGCCAATATTATGGGTCAAGTTGACTGGGTCACAGGGTGATGAGATATTGGATTAGGCATTTTCTTTCCTGGGTGTGCAAGGGAGGGTGTTTCAGGATAAGAATATCATTTAAATGTGTGGGCCCAGTAAAGTAGATTGTCCTTTTCAATATGTGTGGGCACTAATCCAATCCATTGAGAACCTGAGCAGAACAAAAAGGTGGAGGAGGGAAGAATTCTTTCTCTGTGCCCAACTGCTTTTAACTGCGATGCCAGTCTTCTCCTGCTCTAAGATGAGAACTTACACCATCAGCTCTTTAGGTTCTCAAGCCTTCAGACTAGGACTGTGAAACTGCCTTTGAAAAATTTCATCAGTGAGAAAACAGCAAAAGAGATCCACTCTAACCAACCCCAATCTTGCTTTTTACCTCCAGATTGCCCTAATCATTCTTGGGCTTAGGCCAAGCTAAATTTAGGAGACATTTAATTCATAATTTAAATGGCAATAGCCCTTCCCCAAAACTAAACTGCCTTTGTAAAGCTAATGAAAGACTACCAAGTTAGGAGGCTGTGAAGAACCTGAATTCTGTTAAGCTGTAGACATAAATAAATGATGATCAACCGTTATTCTGGAGGTTGCATGATACACAACTTTGCCGAGTACTCCTACAGATAATAACATCACTATTGCAGAATCTAAAATTGGCCTTTTAAGGTGTCCTTTCAGGTTTTTGCATTTTTGACAATGATGGCTCCACGCAGACCAGCCAACAAGTCTTGTGGCACCATTCAGAAGAGGACCAATTTCCACTCTGACATTCCTTTGTCCACCAAACTATCCTTGAAAAACTCTAGACTTTGAATTTGGGGGAAGATTGATTTGAGTAATAACTCAGTGTCTACCACGTGGCATGGCTGGCCCCATGTCAGTTAAACTCTTTCTTTATTGCAGTGCTATGATCTCAGTGAATTGGTTTACTCTATGTAATGGGCAGGAAGAACCTATTAGGCAGTTACAACTGGGTATTGTAGCATTGGCTCTTCTGAATTTCCAGCTTGCAGGTGGTAGATTGCAGGATTTCTCAGCCTCCATAGTCACATAAGACAATTCCTGTAATAAAACCAACTCTCTCTCTCTCTCCTCTCTCTCTCTCTCTCTGTGTGTGTGTGTGTGTGTATTTTTTTTCCTACTTCCAGTGCTCCTGGTGAAATGGTCTAAAATCTCTGTTGATTTCATCCCACCCCCTGCCTCTTTCTGCTTTTCTTCTTGTGCTCAGTCCTGCCTCCTTCACTCTTCTTAGGTCAAAAGTCCCCAAAGCACTCCTGAGTGAACTCTGCACTGTAATCTCCATATTACAGTTTATTTCACAGGGAATTCAACCTGGTGCATTATGTATCAATAGAATGACTAATTTCAGCAAGAATGAATGCCTTCTATAGGACTAAATCTTTCTTTATTCCAAATTGAAAGATGAGTCATGAAAGGAAGAACATGTATACGTTTTTCAAAATTTTATCTATCCTTTAAAATAGAAAAGTTCCAGTGGTATTTGAATTACTGCAGAAATTACCATAGAAAAGGAACAAGAGCTTCCTGACTCTATAATATTAGCATAGCTTTAATACTAAAAGTTGATCAATATATTACAAAGAAAAGACAAAAATAGTTTCCTATGTGAATATAGTTACAAAAATTCTGTATCGTATATAGCCACCAATTCCAGCTGTGTAGTAAGAAAATAGTGTAACATGACCTAGTAGACTTTATTCTAAGACCATAAGGATTATTCAATATTAGGAATCTATCAGTGTAATTTATTACCTCAACAAATTAAATTTTAGAAGGTTATGATTATATCAATAGATGCTTAAAAGGCATCATAAAATTTAAAAGTTATATCTAATAAAAATTCCAAGTAATTCAGAAATAAAGAACTATTTATGTGATGAATTCAATAATAAACATGATTTAAAAAACTATGAAATGCTGGAGCTACTTCCATTAAAATGAGAGCTGATTTCTCATTAAACTTAATGTGTAGTGACACTGACCACACCTTTCAATCCCCACTGGTCTAGGACATACCCCCAGTGTAGCAAGTACAAGAATGAATTTAAACATCCTTGTCTCATTTGATTGTGACTTCCTAGAGGCAGGTATATGCCTTACAAATTTTTGTATCCTTGGTTTCTGACACAATTTCTGGCAGAAAAATTTCTTGAAGATGTGAGCAATTTAATATCTAGAAAGTATAAAAGAAAGTACAATGGAGTTTTGTACTTGAGAAGAGGCCATTCTTACTTTCTCACAGGAGGATTGTGTCACTTTGATTTACATATGAGATGTTGAGCATAATTTGCAAAGACTGTTTCCAAAAAATACAACGAAAAATTATATCTGCATTGGGGTTCAAAGAGTGGTGAGCCCAAACATTTTCATTTTTAAATTATGTTGTGTTTTCTTGAGATTTAAAAATCTGTTTCATTATGATCATTTTTAAGCTTTTTATAATTTTCCTAGGTTTATCCATTATGTTTAGACATTGAGGTGTGAACTGCTTAGAAATAAAGTAATGTAAGTTACTCAGCTTAAAATTATACACCTTAGAAGCCATGAGATTAAAAACTAACAAACAGGCTGGGCGGGGTGGCTCATGCCTGTAATCCCAGCACTTTGGGAGGCCGAGGTGGGTGGATCACCTGAGATCAGGAGTTTGAAACCAGCCTGGCTAACATGGTGAAACCCTGTGTCTACTAATAATACAAAAATTCACCGGGCGTGGGGGCAGGTGCCTGTAACCCCAGCTACTCGGGAGGCTGAGGCAGGAGAATCACTTGAACCCAGGAGGTGGAACTTGCAATAAGCCAAGATCTTGCCGCTGCACTCCAACCTGGATGACAGAGACTCCGTCTCAAAAAACAAAACAGAAACAAACAAATGGCAACTCAAAAATGACTTGAGAAATGCTTCTCTAAAAGGAATTTTTGTTTCATTACATTCTCACATTCTAAAACGAAAATTTTTTCAAATATGTTTTTCTTTCAAAATTGCAATTTAAATATGAGGATATCCATACATTTAACTTCGCCAGAACCCTGAGTTATTTCACTTGGTACCAATAGGCCCAGTTCTTCTGCCTACACCTGGATGCTACATCACCAGAAGGATCGTCCTGCTGCTTTGCCTTTTTCTTGAGAGACTATTGATTTATTACCCATGGAACACAGAGGGTGGATGTTCTGGATTCCACCCAGGAAGGGTTGCCCACCCATGAGGAAACCCACTTACTTATTTAACAAGTGTTTATGAAGCTCATAAGCTAGGGTGAGTACAGAGTGAAAGGACATAGACCCCACGTGGGAATTTATAGTCTGGCACTGTTTTCCTTGTTCCCTCTCTATCCTTTTCCTTCTTATACTATGTGTTTCTCAAGGATGTCCTTTGGGGATAGCAAGGAAACAAAAAGCCATGTTCTTATATATATAACCAATCTAATTACTCTAAGGGGTGATTTAAAGAAGTAAACATTTTCTTTCATTTCTCCCTCTCTTATTGCCTACTTACCTACCTACCTACCTACCTACCTACCTACCTACCTAGGTATTGCATCTATTGTTTGTGTGTATATATTTATCTATTATCATTTACCTACCTACCTACTTACCTATCATATCTATTACATCTATCTATCTATCATCTACCTACCTACTTACTACCTATTATATCTATTGCCTGTCTATTTTTGATCTGGCTAGCCTTTTATACACACACACACACACACACACACACACACATTGAGTTTTAGGTTTTGGGGTACATGTGAAGAACATGCAGGTTTGTTGCATAGGTACATACATGGCAATGTGGTTTGCTGCCTTCCTCCCCATCACCTATATCTGGCATTTTTCCCCATATTATCCCTCCCCAACTCCCCACCCCCAACTGTCCCTCCCCTGGTTCCCCCATCCACAGACCTCAGTGTGTGATGCTCCCCTCCCTGTGTCCATGCATTCTCATTGTTCAACACCTGCCTGTGAGTGAGAACATGCGGTGTTTGATTTTCTGTTCTTGTGTCAGTTTGCTGAGAATGATGGTTTCCAGGTTCATACATGTCCCTACCAAGGACACAAACTCACTGTTTTTTATGGCTGCATAGGACTCCATGGTGTGTACATGCCCCATTTTTCCTGTCCAGTCTATATTTTACAAAGCCATTTGGAAGGGCTTTGGGCTTTCACAGGCCATGGAATTGGTGGCAGGGGAGGGGAGTGGTGGTGGATGGCAGCAATTTCCTTTATGGCTTGAGGGCAAGGGAGATTTCTAAATGATACCCGACTTACAGAAAAGAAGGATTGAGAATTGAGAATTGTCTGTGAGATTTAGCCACAGGATGGTGCTACTAATTCTGGAGAGAGCAGTTTAAGAAAGTGATGTGGGCAGAGGAATAAGGCAGTGCATCCATTCAGAAGTGAGTGGATGAGTTTAATGAAAAAATTTAAGGAAGTATGGCTTGGAAAGGCTGGAAATATAGGAAAAGGGAGAGAGAATAGCTGAGTGGGGAGGTCAGTATAAGCAGGAGGATTGTTTTATGATGAGAGACATTTGAGCAAGTTTCAATGTTGGTGAGAAGGAAGCTTATCTCAGAGGCTGCCCATTCACCCAGGGTAGTGTAATTATTGTTTCTTGAAATAAAGACAATACCTTCTTATCAAATTTGCCTTCCTGGTTCTTTAATCTATGTTCTTGTTGTTACTTAGATTTAAAGAATACAGTCAAGATATAAAAAGCATAGCCTGTTGAGAGGTTTAAATTTGAATCTTGTGCTTTAAAGAGGAGTATTAAATTGCTGTGTTTATGAACTGAAACCTAATCTGTGTTATATAGTCCCTCATATTTTCTTCTTGAATGGAGAGAAACATCTCACTGGCATATTGTCATTCTTCAATAGCTGGAGGTGTCATCAAAAATTGAGATAATTACCCTTAACAGGAATAAATGAATTTTGAGTGTATAGGCTCCCACCTTTTAAAGCAGAGCAAAAGAGGTTAACAAGGCAGGGTGACTCCTGGCTGGAGGAGCACACATAAGTCATTCTTAATTGGAGGTTTCACTTTTGGTCCCCTGAGTAGCTGCCAAAGAACTTTCTACCTGTGACTCAAGATAAATGATCAAGTCAGGGTAATGTTTGCATCTCTAAGATGAACTGCTGGGCTATTCCTTTGAAATCCTAAAAGGGATGGTGGTGATTAAAGATACCTAGTGAAAAAGTGTTAAGATGTCCTGAAGGAAGAGGCAAGACTCAGGGAAGTTGACACTGACACCTGTGGTTCTGGGAAGCTGTCTTTGCTTTGCTTTTCTTATTAATGCTACAGGGAGGCTGATTTGGAAGACACATTATAAGGAGAAGTGTAGAGTATGAATCAGAGCATCAGTTCTGTTCTGGAAAGAACAAAGAAAGGGAAGCCTGGAAAGTCATATGAGTACACTCACTGTCTTCCAGAACAATCTCTTCTGCTCCTCAAGGGAAGAGACTAAAGTGATGCTTTTTTGTGGCTCTGATCTCAGTAGCTGTATGTTGAGCATGATCATATGACATCATGGAAACAGCTTTCTGCGGAGAGTCTGGGTCTGAAGTTATAGGTCTAGCCTATTCACATCTCTGCCACTCATTTGTTGAATCTGGGCAAGCCTTGACTGTTCAGAACCTTCTTTTCCTCTGTATCTAAAATGGTGGAAATCACATGACCACTGGGATTATTGTCCATTCTAGGATTCGGAGCATCTAGAAAGAGGAACAAAGGAATGTATGTTTATGCATAAAAAAGAAAATATCTTCTCGTATATTTTGCTTTGGGAATTATATATGTGTGCCATTTGATTATATGGGAAATGGAAGAATGGGTGTGAATCCCAGACATTGTGGGTTGGCATATTCAGGTAATAATATTCTTATATAAAAATTTGGTTTTCAATTTCTTAATCTTCTGGAATGTTGGAAATTCCTTTTGGCATTTTCAGCATTCCTGGGGTACAACTTTATGCTATTTAAAACGAAAATAGTTTCAGCCTCAAAATAACACAGTTCCTGCTAATCAACTCAAAGTCTTCCAAGTCACACAGACTATCAGAAGCCAGAACCCATTTTTCTGGACAGGGATTGTATTTGTTCAGTCCATGAGATAAGATCAAACTTGGATATTACTATACAGGTCCTAGTCTTTGGAAAACACACAAAGAATACCCTGATGGCATGAGATGTTTTCTGAATAGCAAACTCTATCAGGATTTTCTTAGGAAGCACATTTTGTTCTGTGAATAAATTAGGTAGGTCATAGGTATATTTCCATAAACTTATTTTTATCTTTGAATTCTCATGCTTAGCATGGAGCATGCTACATATTTAGCATTTAAAAAGGTTTGTTGATTACATGAATGAATGCCTACGTAGATGGCATTTGAAAGAGACTGAGATCTATCATCAGAAATTTTCCTAATTAAAATTTAATTATTGCTATCAATTTTGATCTATTATGTATATAAAAGGATTGACAGTTAATGAATTTCTGAGTAGATTCTTCTGAATTTGTCTTGAGATACAGCCTTATTAACTTTGAAAGGCTTTTAATGGCTTTTAATTTTTTTAAGTCTTGCTTAAAAAAAAAGAAAAGTAAGAGAACCAGCCTGGCTGGTTATCCAGTTGTCTATGGTTCTGTCAAGGAATGGCTTCCCAAATGAGGCAGAATGTAGCTGAGAGGCGTCTGTCCATCAAAACCTTCTTGAGTCCATGATGATTATATTTGAATTGTGGACTCACTTCTATTTGAAGAGAAATCTGGAATAGAAAAGGGTTGATTAAAGAAAGGTATGATCACTTTCGACACTGAGAGGACCCTCACTGAGATGAGTAGGAATGTGCTAACCATTCATTTATTATTCTGGCCCAGGATTAAGACTGAGTAGAGACATTCCTATTTCTCTCCTGCGGGCTGCAACTTGGCAATATCTAATTCTGATCAACTGTTTTCCTTTTTGGTTAAGACAGTTTTTCCTGGCGGTGTTGCCTGTGGGAAACAAGATCCACCATTCAGAGCTAACGTTGAGGCTTCCTCTTATCATTATGTCTGCTCATGAATCTGCTAATGTGTACACTACAAAAGACTACTAAGCTGGTACCAAATGCCCAACTGGATTCTTTACATCTTGCCAGTTGACACTTGTAGGCTGAAAGATCATTCCATGTCTGTTTGATCCACATGTTTATTAGAGGAGCAGGGTGCTTTTTTTTTTCAAGAAAATAATTGTGGAACACCAGGACTGATCAACCAATCCAACATCTTTATTTTATGATGAGACACTGAGGCCTGGAGAGGTAAAGTTACTTGGCCAAGGACACTATGAGGTAGAACCAGAATTCAGGTCTCCCTGACACTTTTGAAATTTATAACAGCTTATGTTGCCTCATCTTAGAAAATTCCATAAAATTTTCTATACAAGTTCTACTTGTAATAGAAAAGTATAGAACTTGGGAAAGGTTCTGTGTATGTATTGAAGCTTCACTTGAGATAGAAAAATGGTATTTTGAAGAGCTCCCAATGTGTTACTATTCCTACTTTAGGATTTCTAATCAGTCATAAGCTCACAGAGCTCTGGACACTTTCTTTCTTAGAATCTGACCCCAGGTCTTAAATGCAACAACTCATCCATATATCTCTAGGACAGAAGCAAACCTCCCCACTCCCTGCCAGATTCTGAAGCACACAGACTTACAAGTCTGCAAATAAACTTTAGGGCATCAAACCAGTTTACATCATATTTAATTCCCAAGCAGCTGATCATGATCTTGGTGAGAGGTGAAAAGCTTTGACTTCAGAGCAGGCCCTCACATGCTGGGTCTCAAACACTAGGACTGCAGGACTATGGGCTATTAGCATGAATACCGGTACTAGGACTAGATGACTGTGGGCTGTTAGTGTGATCGCCTGAACTAGAACTGGATGACTGCGGGCTGTTAGTGTGATCACCTGCACTAGGACTGGATTACTGTGGGCTGTGTGATTACCCACACTAGGGCTGGATGACTGTGGGCTGTTAGTGTGAACACCCACACTAGGGCTGGATGACTGTGGGCTGTTAGTGTGATCACCTGAACTAGGACTGGATGACTGTGGGCTGTTAGTGTGATTACCCACACCAGGACTGGATGACTGTGGGCTGTTAGTGTGATTACCCACACTAGGACTAAATGACTGTGGGCTGTTAGTGTGAACACCTGCACTAGGACTGGAGGACTGTGGGCTGTTAGTGTGAACACCTGCACTAGGACTGGAGGACTGTGGGCTGCTAGCCTGATCACCAGCTGTAGCCATGCCCAGTCTCAGCATTTCCTGTGGGAGCAGGCTTTTGCTTTCCAGCCATACTTTCCCAGAATGGCAAAGAGGCACATATTAAAGTGGTGAAGGTGCCCAGAGCCTTTGAAGCCATCTTGGGTCCGTTGCCAATTATTTCTTCTTTTTATACTTCATCTGTACAGTTTCTGTATATAGGGATACTATTTGTGTGTAAAAAGTAAGGATATGTGGAATGAGAAACAGGATTGTCAAAAATAGACTTGAGTGATGATCTGAGACTGACTGGTGCAAGTTAGCTGAAACTGAGAGCCATTGCCTTCACCCCAGCTCAGATAAGGTAGCATCTCCAATCCCCAAATCTCATAAGATTGGTGACTTCCTCCTCCCACTAGTTGGGGCTACAACATCCTATGGGCTGCTAAAGTCTTTAGCACTGGATAGCTGCCTTTTCCAGCAGTTGATGTGAATGTTCAGACCTACCAAGCAATACTTCTGCTGTTTACTCCAAACCCTCAGATTATTAGGTTCTTGTGAAGATGAAATACATTGATACATTAAAAACACTTGAGGATAATGCTTGGCGTTTTTAGCTCTCAAATGGGCATAATCACCCAATTTAAAGGACCCTAATGAGATAACAGACATAAAAGCCCCATGTCAACATAACACATATGTCAACTATAAAGCATGTACATATATATTAGCTATTATGATTATTAGCTATGTCCACCTTTTGTTCCATAATGTCATCTTCATTCAACCTGAGGTATAAAAAGAAATATCGGTCATATCAGTATTTATTGGAGAATGAAAAGAAATGATGTATATATAAAAGTGACCAGTAAGGCAGGAAAACTTATTTTAACTGTTTTTTCCTCCAAGTATTAACACCTTTATTTATTTTTGAAAGGATCTACAAGAATTGGAAGAAACTTGTGTGAAAGACACTTGTTTTCCATGTCTTAAAGATGGGGATGCCTTTTTATTCCTGTGCAGTAACAACCAAAAATCACATTTGTGCCTTTCCACAGAAAGTTGTTAAAACCCTAGTTCCTTTTTTTCTCACATTTTCAGGTGTATAAATACATCTTTATGTGCTCCAACACAATCATCTTAATAAGATATGAGAAAGATAAACTTCTGTTAAAAATGCCACCAGGTTCCTACTGCCTAGAATAAGAAATGATATGTCAGTAAGCCCAAAACATGAATCTGATTAGCAACTTACGTGTATATATGAGGGCTTTACCATGAACGTGACAGCAAGGAAAATATTCAACTGGCTGTAATTACTCCATGAAAGACACCTCCAGAAACCTGAGAGCCAGCTTCAATTCCGAGTCCCTCTATAACCCTCCACATCAAGGTTTTTCATTTTCACTTTCAATATATCTTAAAGACATTCTCTTCTTTCTATTACCTTCATTGCTGTCTTAGCCTAAGTGCCATCATCTCTCACATGGACTACTACAAGTGCCTTCTGCCATCTTTCTACTTTTGCCCCACTCTAATTCTGTACAAAGAAGTTAGAGCAATCTTTTAAAATATAAATTGGATCATGTCTCTTTCTAGCTTCAGTAGCCTTTCATTGTACTTGGAGTAAAACCCAAACTTATCAACATGGCTATACCAGCCAGGATGAACTCACAAAATTCTCCCCCTTTGTGTGGGAAGATGCAGCTACCCTGGATTTCTAGTTCTTTCTTTAGTTCCTGAGTAGTGTCAGCTGCTCAGAGCATTTGTACATGCTGATGTTTTTTCACAGAGCTACTTCCCCTAACCCCCTTCACCCTCACGCCCTTTCACTCCCCACCCCTTTCAACCCAATGCTTTTTCTGACATGTGCACACACACACACACACCTCCATCTAAATAGACTCACACTTCCATCTAAATACACAGACTTTTATCTAAATACACACACACATACTCTCATCTAAATACACACATACCAACTTATCTAAAACACACACACACCCCAGTTTAAATACACACTTCCGTCTAAATACACATACACTTCCATCTAAATACATGCACATGCACACACACACCCCTAGCTAAATATATGTATACAGACATACATACTCCCATCTAAATACACACAAACTTGCATATAAATATACATACACACATGCACACATATTCCCATCTAATAAGATCCCTTCCTTTATTCTCTCTTAGAGCACTCTGGGCTTTTCACTCACTCCACTTGTATCAGAATGTATTAATGCATCCATATTTGTTAGTATATGTCTTAGTCTGTTTGGCTGCTATAACAAAATAGACTGGGTGGCTTATAAACAACAAAAGTTGTTTATTTATTGATTGATCTTGGGGATCTGGGAAACCCAAGATCAAGGCCCTGGCAAATTCTGTGTCTGGTGAGGGCCCATTTCCTTGTTCATAAATGGTGTTGTCTTGCTGTGTCCTCACATGGTAGAAGGAGCAAAGCAGCTTTCTGGAGTCTCTTTTATAAGGGCTCTAATCTCATTCATGAGGGCTCATTCATAAAGACCCCACTTTATAATACTCTTACCTTGGGGGTGAGGATTTTAACATGAATTTTTGGAGGAGGTGAACTCTCAGACTATAGCAGTGTATTTCTTTAATAGTTTTCTTCTCAATGGATGGTAAATTCCAGGAGGACAGGGACCATGTCTCTTTTGATGACTAATGAGCACTTAGTATCTAGCACAGTGCCTAGCTCGTAGTAGGCCCTCAAGAAATTTTGATAAGTGAGTGAATATCTGCACTGTTACACATTGTAATAATATGCTCTAAAAACTAAGAAAACATGGAAACCATAGATGTGAGATCTGTCAGACCTTAAGCAAGTTGCTAAACTTCTCTAAACACATTTTTATCTCTGAAGAAAATAAAGAATCGTAATACGTTTTCCTGCCCACAGAAGGATTTTGAGGATCAAATGAGAGAATCATACTAGTGCTTTGGGAGCTTAAAATACTTACACAAATGTACATTGTTGTTATTACTAAATAAAAATTATGTCTGAAAGCAGAGTAGGAAAAGAAGAAAAGGCAGACAGAATAAGAAGGGACAAATGGCTGGTAGCCAAGAGGTCGTTAGTAAATGAACACAGTGACCTGAAATTTGTTTTCTGTCCTTTTAAATTCCAGTATTTGAGGGAAAAAAATCAAAACAATCATAAAACATTGATAATATGTATATTTTTAGGCTGCTTACATCTTTGGGAAATTTCCTAGCAAATGAACCTCCCTTGACTGCATGCAGATGTTATCTATATTTTAAATTTTCTTAGATCTTCATGATTTTGAATATTGCTTCAACGTTCAGTACTTACTTTTGTCTTACATCGTTTTCTATCTTCTCCAATTTTTCTTTCTTTTGTAAATTGTATGCTAATTTCCAAACCTGTATGAATTCTTTTCCGATGTTAATGATTCCTTTTCTTAGGCCTATTTAATTCTGAAATTCTCAATTCATCAGGCAATTTAAGCAAAACTTATAAAACAACCATTATAATCTGTCTATCTGTCTCATTGCAGTTACCGAGAATGATTGTTGCTCAAATTAAGCCTTAGCTACAAGGTTTATTAGTGACATCATTTGACTCCTGATTTCACAGTGGATTTTATGTAACGACCACCATGCTTGCTTCTGATCAAGCATGATGAAGAAACTTAATCTTGGTTTCCAAGTGAAAAAGAAGTTACAGTGAATATAACACTCTAATTAGCTGTCATTCTCATAATAGATCAAAGAAGTGTCTTCTTTCATTCAATCTGAACTCTTTAAAGAAATTGTGTATTTGGCACATAGAGGTGCACTGGTGTGCCTACAAATTCACCCATCTGTTTATTCAATAAAGTATTATTTTAGGTGCTAGGCATTTTATAAAAGACTCCTAGCTGTGTTTTCATTTTCCTTCTTATTTGCTCTTTGACTTAGATTTCAGTTTTGTAAAACTCATAAAATAGTCTTGGTATGAAGATTTCTGATAATGTAGAAGCTTACTAGGCCACTAAAAATGCTTGATGACTGATATCCAATGCTGGTTTTGAAAAACCTAGGTTGTCACTAGTCACACAGACACATACACACACACACATGCGCACACTCTTAAACACTCATTTAAGTTCATTTTTATTTTCTAAAAATAAGGATGCCACAAAGCACCTTGTTGATAGGCTGTGTCAGTCAGGATACTGATTTGGCTGCTTTGACAGAAACTATAACAACAGTGGTTCAAACCAAATAGGAGTTTATTTCTTTCAGATGTAAAAGTCCAGGTTGGCAGGGAGTTCAGAGGAAGGGTAGATTGGGTTGATAAGGCTATCCAGGCACCCAGGATTCTTTCTGTTTTGTGGCTCTACCTAGAGTGCTGCCTTTATTGGTATGGGCAGAGCTATCTCACTACTGCCTACCTGTGGCTCAGCCAGGAGGAAGAGGAAAGAGAAAGTGGGAGACACAACTTCCTTTCAAGAACATAACCTAGACGATGCACACGTTTCCTCTTACACAGCCCGTGGCACACAACTATGTACTTAACTACACCAAGCCACATGGGGGGCTGGGAAAGTTAGTCTTTAGCTGGGTAGCACATGTCCAGAAAAACTCAGGAAAAGAGTAGAACGAATATTGGGTGCAAACTCTTGACCCTTGAGAGATATCCCAACACCCTCCCCTGCCTCACATATACTCTGAATATTCTAAGGTTTTGATTTTGTTTTATAAAAAATAAACTTACATATGAAAAGAGACAAAGAGTTTTAGAACACCTGTCGATCCAACATCCAGAATCTACCAAGATTTTATTCTACTTCTTGAATCCCAAGGAATGACAATTCAAATTATTCAATTATTTTCAGTCTTAAAAACTAGTAGTATGAAAAAATTTTTTTTCCTCATTAGACATACGCCTATTCGGAGTGAATGGGGTAAGCAGAAGCAGTCTATTAGTGACAAAATTATGCAGTTTTACTCATTGTAAGGTAACCTCCCAATCATAGCATATCTGGAGTTGGGGCTGAATTTGACCACCTCACTACCTTCACTATCCTTGCAGTCATTCATTATTTCTCTCTGAAATCAACCCTGGCTTTTGGGGGCTCTTTAAAGTAAGTATTCATTAATTCATTCACTCAGTCAATATTTATCGAAGAGCTGCTAGGAGCAAGACATTGTGCTGGCTGCTAGAGGTGTGGGGATAAAAGATTGGAAAAGGGTACAATACTTGCCCTTAAGGTATTTATGACCAAGAGGAAGAAAAGGTAAGGGATTTACCCATATAATTAATTAACGATGTAATGTGTGATGGATGTTGAAGCTGTGGGATGTGTTGCAATTCAGAAGCGGACTCAATCTTATCTGAGGAGATCTGCTTTAGGTAGGAAATGGCTGGTTAGGATGTGTAGGGGTTTTAAAAAGATACTAGCAATAGCTGGGCACGGTGGCTCATGCCTGTAATCCCAGCACTCTGGGATGCAAGGCAGGCAGATCACCTGAGGAAGGGAGTCTGAGACCAGCCTGACCAACATGGAGAAACTCTCTCTACTAAAAATACAAAATTAGCCGGGCATGATGCACTTGCCTATAATCAAAGCTACTCAGGAGGTTGAGGTAGGAGAATCGCTTGAACCTGGGAGGCAGAGGTTGGGGTGAGCTGAGATTGTGCCATTGCACTCCAGCCTGGGCAACAAAAGTGGGAGTGATATCACCTAGACTGTTTCCTAGAACGTGCAAGAAAGGTGAGAAGCATGGTGGCATGGGAAAAACAGATGCCAGCTTCCTAAGGCAGCTCTTGAGGATATTAAGTATCTCCAAGCCTGTGCTACCTGTTTGTTCCATAGGCTCTATAGCAGCAGTGCCAGCACAGGGGCACATAACGACAACTCTCACATCATCATGGGCCCTCTTAATGTCCCTGCAGCCTCCCTTCCTTCCAGAATAACTGGGCTTATTAATTCCTTGTGTAAATGAAAAGCATTCCAGTATCTGGCTCTCCAAGTTAACTTCCACACATCAACATGATCCAGTACACTTCTTGAAACATAAAAGGGTCAGTGTGTTGCATTAGTGTTCTTTTTGATGTTGTTTAACTTGCAAATGGCAAATGATCCTCTAGAGGAAAGGGGAAATTGTCCTTCCACCACTGTTTGGGCAAGTACTGGGAAATCAACAGACAGATGTGATTTAGGAAGGTAGATTATCCAAAGGGTCACCTAAAAAGCACTGATCAAAGAAGACTGTTTTTGTAACTTTTTAGGACTCTCAAAAATGAGACTCCCATCAGTTAATTTCTCAGATAGAGGAGAAACACTGAAGCCTTAGGGCATCCAACAATCTTAAAAGTTAAATAACAACATCTGAATTTTTGGTGCTGAGCATAGAGGATTCTACATGTGACACTTGCCTGGAACTGGAGCTGAAACAGAACAGAGGCAAAATCTAAAAATGATATTTAAATGTTAATTTCTCTTCAGTATTTCCACTTATACTAGTTTCTGAACTCACTGAGTTGAAAAGAATGGTTTCAACTTTGTCACAATAGGACAATTTCTGACTGAACTGTGATCATTTCAAATCTGGAAGTGTTTTGATTTTGATTTAAATTTAAATGAGGCACTTTGCAGATGGGAGACTTACAACAATCTTCATCTTCTACCCTGGTAGGAATAGGAATCCAAACAAAGAGATGGGATGGGGGGAACCTACTAAGTAGCTGATTATATTGGTCCTATGTTCTAGTCTCAACAGAGATTAATACTAGTGTAGGTGAGACAGTTTGGCCTCCCAGGAATAAAGGGAGTACAACAGCGCAGGTGGCATGCATATCTTTACCATTATTTATAAAGTTTAAAACTGGGTGAAGAAGCTTGAAGAAATTTTGATGCAGTTATCTTCTCTCTTTGGGAAATATACATTAAACTGTTGAGTGGGAACCGCTAAGTGCTTTTCGATTCTATGGCCCAAAACCCTGTCTGCTTATCATTTATTGGCTCTCTTCTAAGTATCTGAGACTGAATATGTAGATTGTGCATGGGGCAATTTGTTGAGTAATAGAACAATGAATAATAAATCAAACTAATATCCAGCCTCAACTCTTCTAACGTTTCTACTCTTATTTTGATGAAAACTTTTCTGTTTCCCAGCATATTACTGTGGATTGGAGGAAGAAGCCTTCTTTCTCCCTCCCTCCTGCCCTCCCTCCCTTTCTTTTTATTTTGCCAAAATGACTATTAAAATAGGCTCACTTTTTAAATTATATTGACATTCTTTAGCCCAACTGAATATCTGGAACTAGGCAGAAAGAAAGGAAGGTGAATCTTAAGTTAAAGCTCACCTTGTTCTGAGTTGACCCCAGATACCCACGGGGTGGGTTCAAAGCAAATATCTTGGTATGATAGGATGGGTTTTAGAGCCAGGGAGAATGTTTTATACTGTTTGTTGATAGGTCAATTGTGAAACACCTATAGGCTGCATTTAACAAGAAGAAAGGCAGCAGTACCTAGGAGACTTAATATGAGCTCCAGTATGCTGCATTTGGATGTAATAGCCCATCCTTTGTCTTGATTTCTTACTGCCAAGCACACAATTGGCTACAGTAATTCTCTTTCCTCCTAAGTAGATACAACCTCCATTAACTTCTGCGATTTAGGTATTCAGGTCTATGGACCCCGAAAGTAGGCAGCTCTTGCTATGTCCATGGGAAATGCCTTCTGTGAAGCCAGCAGAAGCAGCTTCTGGGAAATGGTTGTGCTTGCTTTTCACAATTGACCTCACACTATCACTTTGGCTGAGAGTGCATAGAAACAATACTATGATATAAAGGGACCAAATGGGCCTGGCGCGGTGGCTCACGCCTGTAATCCCAACACTTTGGGAGGCCGAGGCGGGTGGATCACGAGGTCAAGAGATCGAGACCATCAACATGGTGAAACCCCGTCTCTACTAAAAATGCAAAAAATTAGCTGGGCATGGTGGCGCGTGCCTGTAATCCCAGCTACTCCGGAGGCTAAGGCAGGAGAATTGCCTGAGCCCAGGAGGCAGAGATTGCGGTGAGCCGAGATGGTGCCATTGCATGCCAGCCTGGGTAAGGAGCGAAACTCCGTCTCAAATAAATTAATTAATTAATTAACGGGACCAAATGATAAGTGGTTGAACCAAATAATGAAGCAATAAAGGTCTCTTTTAAGGACATAAACTAAGGAGATCCCTTTCAAGTTCTTTTAGACAACCTGGAACTAATGAGCACGTCTATTTGGTAACAGCGATCAGGGCTTAAGATCCTAACCCTCCTGGGTGAGCCATTCACTCATTTTTTAAGTAGGAGATGTCCGTGTATATAATTTTTCTGGCATTTTTTATTGACTAAAGAGCAGTATGAACTGGTTGGACTTTGCCTGGGAGAGAGGAAGCATTACTTGGCTAATACTGCAGAAGACAGTGCCACAACCTGGCATCTGGACAGTTCAGCCAGCCAACTTTGTGGAGAGTGTCTCAACATCCATATCATCTGTGTAGCCTCATAACCCTGCAGCTCCTCCACCTCTCAGAACTTGCTGCCTTCAGAATGTTGACACCACATTCAGGACCTGCCAGTCTCTGTCCCCTCTTAATCTTTGATGAACTCTTTTATTTTCCCTCAATATCTTTCCCCTCAAAAGCTCCTTCTCATGCCACCATTACTCCTCCTCAGAGCATTATCTCAGGAGAAAGTTTAGGGTTTTTTAGTAAATGAGAAAAACCTTTGAGTCGAGGAAGAAGCATATGCTTTATACACTGAAAAAGAATTCCCAAGGCAATGAGATATGAAAGGTTGGCAACCTGCTTAAAATAGGGGGGCATGGGAAATACAAAGCGAACAAACACAAACAGAACATTTCAGAAATGTGTTCTGTCATATAAGTAAATCATTTCAACACAATTCAACAACAATGTATTTCACACTCTTTATACACTAGCCAAACAGACTATCATGGTTAAAGGTATATGGGCTTGAATGTGCAGACTGTATTTAAGAATAAAAGATTGTCCAAGGTGGTAAACAGTTAAGACAGCAAATGTGGGTGGGGCGAGGTCTGTAGGAGGAATGATAAGTAGGGAGTATCCAGAGTTCAGCTATGATGGTACAAGCTAGGGGTCCCCAACTCCTGGGCCATGAACCAGTACCAGCCCATGCCCTGTTAGGAACTGGGCAGCAAAGCAGAAGGTGAGCAGCAGGTGAGCAAGCATTACCACCTGAGCTCTGCCACCTGTCAGATTAGCAGCAGCATTAGATTCTCATAAGAGCACAAACTCTCTTACGAACTATGCATGCAAGGGATCTAGGCTACATGCCCCTTATGAGAATCTAATGCCTGATGATCTGATATGGAACAGTTTTATCCCCAATCCCCCCACCCTCTCCCAGTCCATGGAAAGATTGTGGTTGATAAAACCAGTCCCTGGTGCCAAAAAGGCTAGGGACCACTGGTGTAAGCAACAGATGCCGTGTATTATTTTAAATCAGAGACTGGATATGGTTGTGTCTGTTTTTAAAGGATGATGGTGGTCAGTGTGGAGGATGAATTGAGCAGCAGTGAATCTAGTAGGAGGAGGCTTTGCTTTTTAGGTGGTGATAAATGACTCCTTTCCCACAACAGTCATTTCATTTTCAGGGCCTGGGGCAAAAGTACAAATGCAGACCAACTCCCAACCCCCAACCTCCCATCCCACTGAGGCTTACCATCTTTTATTCCCATCTGCTGTTTAGGGCACTTACACCTCTGCATCCACATGTCTAAGCTCTGTCTGTCTGCCCCTTCCCCATCACACAGAAAGCTACCTCTTGATCATAGTTCAGACCTGGATCGCACTGTCTCCTCTCAGGAGGCTGTTCCCTTGCAGGAGGCTGTGCAGGTTCTGAAGTGCATTCCGGGATTAGTAATCCCAGGGTCCCAGGTACTGAAATCATGGTCTAGAATTCGGGGCATGGGTTCCAGGTAGGCAAATACCCTGTGGACTCCTTGCTGTTGCCCTGTAGGAAGTCTAGAGTGGGGCCTTCTGAAGCACAGACCTCGTGCCAGGGGTCCCAGTTACCTAGATTTAGGAAGGTACTGTAGAAAAATCCAATTTCTTCTTAGGAAACATTCTTATTTTACCAATGTGTAGAAAAGCCACAGAAAAAAACCACACCATTCCTGAGTATAAAGTAGACACAAAAAATGATGTCTGTGAGCAAGGTCTGGATGCCATCACACTATTCTCTTACTATAAAAAGACAATACTAGGGAGATAATAACAAAGACTCCATGCTCTTCTCACATACCAATTTGAGAAAGTTTCCCATCACCTTTTTCCTCATTTAAAAATTGATCTAGGTGTTAGCAGACCAAATTTCTCCTTTTCTGTCTCATGGCCTAAAAAAATTTTTTTTAAACAAAAAGACCCAGGGTTCTTCCAGAATGCAAACAGACCTCAGTAAATCAATTCATTCCATCGTAAATGTTCACCATAGTCTTGATGCAAGACACTCCCTGCGTTGATCCATATCCAGCAATTCTTACTTTTTCTTCATGGAACCATTGTCTACTAAAATGCATATAATTGTGTGTGTGTGTGTGTGTGTGTGTGTGTGTGATGTATGGAGGAACAGCGAGCAAGGGTGAGAGGATAAAACAAAACAATGCTTTGAAGAAGGGCATATCCTCTTCATTCTCTCCTGTCTTCATTTGTCCAACAGAAATATAGGGCTGAGTCTTAGGAAGGCTGAGTTCTATTGCTAAAACCTGTTCATTCCCAGTAACATGACATGTCACTCAGTGTCACTATATTTTAGTTTCCCCTTTTGCAAGGTTGGGGTAGCACATGGAATCAAATGAGATGTGAGGCTGGCTTTGAAAAGCAAAGACAGCCAGGACTCTGAGCAATGCCTTTAGGACTTTCTACTATTGTCCTCTATTTTTCTGTAATTCCAGAAGCTGAGTTGGGATGCTGGGATAGGAAAAGGCAGAGAGGGGGGAAATAGAATCCTAGATAGTGGAGCATTGTTTATTTTACAGGAGAGATACTTCTGCTGGTATCAGAACAGCCTTCTGTTTCTAGCCTCGTAGAGCCATATCATAAAGCTCTCTCCAATGAGAGTGTTCTTACAAGGGCTTTGAAGTCTTCTTATCTTTCCCTCAACAAGTCAATTCTTTGTCCAGGTGTTTCTCCATCCCCTGGCTGTATTTTATACCACTTGCTTCTGTGATTATCAACCAAAGTTGGGTTTGCGAACACAATGTCCTTTGTCCTACACAGGCTGCTCTCTAGCCAGCCTCTCAGACTTTCAGTATCCAACTCTAGTAAAGCAGACAGGCCCTATGTTTTCTCCAGGGATTCTGGAGGGGTCAAATCAGCACACATAAATGAAATTAATCCAAGGCAGTCTTAAGAAAATGAATGATTATTTGGTTTTTGTCTTCTAACTCAGTAGGGACCTCCTATTTTTGGAAGCTAGGAAACTAAGCTACTTCTTATCTTCTCTTTTATAAGAAACATTAGAATAGAAAGTGGAAAGGCAGCTGAGAATTCAAATTCTGGCTTCATTACTTACTGTTTGCTGTTCAGTTTTTAACCTCTTTGAACCTTAGTTGTCTCATGTATGGTAAGTTTAATAACATATATCTCATAAGGTTGTTTTGAAGCTTCAAATAAATGGCATAGATTTATACAAAAGGTAAAGAAGTAATCTACTGGATACCTAATGCATTTCTTTTTTTATCTTCAATTTTTATTTTAAGTTCTGGGGTACATGTGCAGGGTGTGCAGGTTTGTTGCATAGGTAAATGTGTACCATGGTGGTTTGCTGCACAGAACAAGCCATCACCTTCGTATTAAGCCCAGTATCCATTAGCTATTTATCCTGATGCTCTCCCTCCCCCTACCACTTTCCCCAACAGGCCCCAGGGTATGCTGTTTCCCACCCTGTGTCCATGTGTTCTTATCATTCAGCTCCTACTTATAAGTGAGAACATGTGGTGTTTGGTTTTCTGTTCCTGCCTTAGTTTGCTGAAAATAATGGCTTCCATCTCCATCCATGTCCCTTCAAAGAACATAATAAATTCCTTTTCATGGCTGCATAGTATTCCATTATATATGTACCATATTTTCTTTATCCAGTCTATCACTGATGGGCATTTGGGTTGATTCCACGTCTTTGATAGTGTGAATAGTGCTACAATGAACATATGCTTGCATGTATCTTTGTAATAGAATAATATATATTCCTTTGATAATATACCCAGTAATGGGATTGCTGGGTCAAATGATATTTCTGTTTCTTTCCTAGCACATTTCAATATGTAAGTTAATTTTTTAATTCTGTCTTTCCTACTTATTTACATAAAAGCACTCAATATCCACAAAATTCATGAAGCAAGTAGTAATAATGCACATTGGATAGAGTAACTATTTGCAGGGTCACACCATGTTTGCAAATATCATTCCAAGTGATTGCTTGTTTATGTGTGTGGAGGTCCTTTAGCTTTTAGTCCAATTTACAGCAGAGTGTTCCACTTTTGATTGAACTTGGATTTTCAAATTTTCTACCCTAGCAAAATAAGTGACAAAGATTCATCTTGTTCATTCTAAGGAGATTAAATCATCTTTGGCATGCTTATATTGGCTCTTCTCTGGAAAAGGAGGGAGTGAGTTTCCTTCCCACTTCCCAACACAAATCATCAGGGTATACCCCAAGGACGTAGCTGGCAAAAATATAAAATCAGACTGCTTGTGTTTTGAAGCTCATGGATCCTCTAGAGGCAGTTAGGTAGCGCAGCTGGATAGTGGATGGATAGCTCTCTTGAGCACCAAAACTATGTAGTATGGTTCTTTTCATTTCAGGGATTATTGAGAAAAGCTGCCAGATATTAGGGAAAAAAGAAGTCATGGGTCCCAGGGAAGGAATAGAGACAGTGACTCTGTGTCCACCATGGGCTGAAACTCAACCTGCTGTGATGGTGCTGGGAAGTGGGTGTTATCTTCGAAGGGATAGCTGCACAGGGAAAAAGCTAAGCATTCAGGGCTGTGATTCTGGGAACCAAAGAATTGCGGATCAAATGTACTCTTGAGGGAGTAAGATCATTTTTCCATGGAGATCTGGAGTGGACGCTGCAGGGACTTGGATGGGCAGCAAGCCTGAGTGATGATGAATGACCAGCACCCCATGGCAGGGCAAGCAGGGGTAGCTGTGGGCAGATCAGACACCAGGGTCTCTCTTCTCCAGATGCAGATGTCAGAATCAGCCCAACTCTGTTTTTTGGAGCTCTAAACTCCTAGGCCTTTTAAATGTTTTCAAGAGTATAATAAGCGGGAGGATACCAGCCACTCTCCTACTTTGGCAATGAGATCTCAAGACAGATACCTTTAGGGAAAACAAAAGACATGTAATTTTAATTTTGTCTTGAAAATGGGGAGCAGACCCCAGTTCCATAGGTCCGCTTTAGCATTTGCTTGATTTTTCCTTTTGCCTGATAATTCAAGTTATTATTTTTTGATCTGTTTCTTTTTATTTTCCATGAGAAAGACAACAAATTATAGAATGGCCTGCCTGGCAGACAGATTGGATTGAGGAAGCAAGATATATTCTCACTGTCAATTATGGCTTGTCTTTCACCATTGGTGGTCATGGGTTGTGACCTGTGCCCTAAGCTTTTGCCGGGAAATTGCTCTTGTCAACCACATGAGCAGCTGTGTCTTGGTGCTCTCCCTCGCATGTCTCAATGCCAGTAAATTCGGAGGAAATTCTTTTGTTCTCCATAGAGAAATCATATTGTATAGTTACCATACCTTTTTCTATTAGGTTGCAAATTGTCCTGTCTTATTGGGCACATTTGTGGTGCTATCATTAAATATATTGAGTCTCCAAGGAAAGAAATATCTAAAACACAAATAAGTGGGGCTATTTTATGAATAAATTATTAGGCTATAAATAATATTGGCTGGCAATGGGAGAAAGAAGGCCTTCTCACAAAATATCAATCGCAAGTGTGGCAAGACAGGGCTAGTCTTTGCTGCTGAGGGGTATAATAAATGATTCTATTTTGCAATTGTTTCTAAAATGTAAGCATTTTCAAATCAGTGTTGCAGTGTTTGGTCTCAGGAGAGCAGTGAGAATTTCTAAGGATGGACTCATTTTCCAAGAACAAATTGTTCAAAGAGGAACATTGTGTTCTGCATGTTGGCCAGACTAGTTTTGCCATTTGAGAAGAGCATGGACTTGTTGACTGAAAAAGGTCAGCGTTGCTGCTCTCACTTGTTATATGACCTTGGTCAAGTCACAGAACTTCTCTGTTTCTTTTTGTTTTGTTTTGTTTTGTTTTGTTTTACTCTGTTTAATTTGGACTTGGGGTAGCCCAAGGTCCTTTTCAGAACTCTACAAAATCTGTTCCATTGACAAAGACAGAAAACATTCTTTTAGGACTTTTACACTTAGCACTTGCTTGGGCTTCTGAATTATAAAAGTTTGGATCCTCTCATCTTCCTCCCCTCTCTAAATGCTTGCGGCTGATTATAGGGAGCAGTAGACTTACGGGTTCATGTTCTAAGCCTCCTAGAACCTGTTGGCGAAATGGGAAGACAAAGTTTATCCTCCTTAACTCTAGGAGCTGCGACTAAGTAGCTCTGGGGTGGATATCCAGGGAGTGCTCGGTGAGGCCGGGACAGGGGTTTCAGGATGCATGACAGCCCCACAGGGATTTTAGAGGGGCCATTTTACCTTCTGAGCCTCAAGGAGGACATGGGGCAGCCATCCTTGAACAAATAAAGATATTAAAATTTTAATACTTTTAGAATAGAAAAATACAAAATAACCAATTGTCTTTATCTTTTTTCTCTTTTTAAGTATCTGACTTTCTTCTTCCTTTCCATGTCATAGCTGGGGGAGATGAAATGAGTCTGGGGGAAGGAGGCCTTCGGCATTTACTAATCTCCCCCATTTTCTGGGTACTAGACTAGACATTTAACCACAAGGTTTGATTTAATTCTTGCAATATCTCTTTGAAGTAGCTCCAGTTATAATCCCCGCATCACAGGTGAGTAAACAGGCTTAGAGCATTAATGCCACTTACCCAAATCACACAATTAGTAGGACGCAGCAGAAGATTGAAACCTTGCCTGTGTCAATTCTTGATTTTGCATTTTACCCCCAGTATTTTCCCCTTTTCATTATATATTTTTTCCATATATTTTATACTTTTCCCCAGTGACTCTTGTCCCTCAGTTACTCTGATCCCCATTTGGTTTGCCCAAAGATCAACATTCCTAAATCTCTCCTTGCCTCTTCCCTTCCCTCCTTGCCAGGCTGGCTGGCCAATCCAATAAACTCATTTCCATAAAAGGGCTTAGTAACTGACAAGGCCATAGCATTTTACTCTTCTGGCATAAATTCAGTCTTTCATAATTTCAGGTTCCTTGGGAGACAGGGTCTGGTAGATGATGCTGGCTAACCATAATATTATTCCAGCTCACTGAGCCCACAAAAAGAGTGTGGGTATTTTCAGTGACACCTTGGGGGATGTCTCCTTTAGTCAGGAATGGTATATCTTCCTGCACAGGAGACTATGAAAGGATGTGAAATAAAGGTCTCCTTCTCTCTTTGGTGTGAATATACATATAAAAACCATTGTGAGCCTGTCAAGGGATTTGACCTCTAATAGCATTTCTTCATTGATTTCACAGTTGTTTCAGGCAACAATCCATCCACTTGTATTTGGGTAGAACATCTCCATCTCTGTCTATATGAGGCATAGGTTCTAAATGCACCAGTCACCTATATTTACCCCAAGATTAGTCTGTTTCTTGTGTACTGTGCTATGAATATGAAAATAGTACAGATTTCAATTACTTAATCCTTAGCTAAATAATGTGAATGCAGTCTTTTGAATTCTACACCTTCTCTATTAAAAAAAAGTAAAGAAAAAGAAAAGGTCTTGAAGTATTCTGACTAAAAGAGAGCTTTTGGTTGACAGAAAGAGAAAATCTTTGTCACTGAATGTCCTTTGAAGGACATTCTAAATTCACGGGAGCATTTCCTGAACAGGGTGACTCCATCTAGCCCTGCGGAGCACTATCCTTGCACTGCAGCCTCCTAACTGGTTTCTTGTGATCCAATCTCATCTTCCCGTAATGCAGTGGCCCTCAAACTTGAGTGTGCATCAGAATCTCCTGGAGAGCCCGTTCAAACACAGATTGCTGGGCTCTACCCACAGAGTTTCTGAGTCAGGCTATCTAGGGTGGGGCCTAGAATGTGTATTTTTTAACAGGTTTTCAGGTGATGCTGCTGCTGGTCTGGGAACCTCCTTTGAGGACCACTGCTCAAATCCATTTTGCATGCAGCATCCACAGTAAACTTTAAATATATAAATCAGATCATACCATTTTGTTACTTAAAAGCCTGGGGTATCTTTCCATTGCACTTAAAATGAACTCAAATATTTTATGGTGCCTCCAAAGCCTGGCATGTTTCCTCTGTTTAATTCTTCAAGTTTATCTCCTTCTGCTCCTTCTTCTTGCTCACAAGGCAGGATTTCTCACCTTCTTTCAGGTTGTCTTTGAAAATGCAGAGCTCAGTGTTTCTCTTTAAGAACTTAAGCTCTGGGTTGCTCCAGTATAGCTAGCTGGCTTCTGTTGCAGCCTTCAGATCACAGGTCTACTGGCCCTGTTGGGAAATCTTACTGACAATGCCATCTGATGCTGTCCCTCACTCACTTCAGTCACTCTCATGTATCATCTTGTTTCCTTTGTAGCAGTGATCACCATGTGAAATAATTTCTGTTTATTTGCTCATTGTCTCCCCCCTCCCACTAAAGTATAAGTGCTGTGATGACAAGTTCCTATCTCACTTGCTCACAGCTATATGCTCAGTGTTCCTAAGAGGTGTTTGCTATGTTGTAGGACCTGGGTTCGTTTTTGTTGTATGAATCAGTGAGCTTAAACAAAGGGTCTGACTCGCACTCCCTAAGTAAGCCGTTCTTGGCCCTTGGTCACCTCTACAATGCCATTGGAGATAACCTGTCAGTGAGAATAAGTGAGTACTTCCCAGTGTTAGAGAAGCCTCAGAGCAGAACCAACCCAGACATGTGAGGCTGGACATGGGATCTTTGAATCCATGGCAATGCTGGAACTGAGTTTCCACCCCATGAGAAAAGTCTGCCAACCCCAAGTGGGAAGTCTGGGAGCAACAGGATGATGTTCTTTGCTATTTTCACAGGGTTGATTCTATGGCTGTGATACATTTTTGAGTCCATACAGCTTTTAGGAGGGGTGTGCTGAAAGGTTAGTGACAGCACTCAGCCTTCTTTGATGGCCGTGAATGGAAGATCTCATCCTACTGGCCGACCGTCTTGCTCCTGGCCAAAGAGAGGGCCATGTTTGTGTTCATATCTGTCACCAAACGGGACCCAGGCTGGAGCTTCAGCACCTGACTCCTGGTGAGGGAAATGTAAAAATTCAAATGTATTTAGGGTCTTTTGATTTTTCCTTAACTTTCAACAGATTTTTGTGTACCTGCTCAATTCATTATTTGGCAGCACTTTGAAAATGAAGTTTTTCGGTGTTCTT
This sequence comes from Callithrix jacchus, assembly GCF_049354715.1. Lineage (NCBI taxonomy): Eukaryota > Metazoa > Chordata > Mammalia > Primates > Cebidae > Callithrix > Callithrix jacchus. The sequence continues at coordinate 85,158,239 of NC_133502.1, forward strand.
GGGTTCCCCCAAAACACCATAAAACAAAAAACTGATACTGCCACTCAGGGGCCCTCAGAGGCCAACAGGATTTCTGTTCCTATTCCTTCTTTTCCAGCAGCACTATTTGATACAGCAGAGTCTGTGGTCGGGGGTAGATAAAGTGACTCTAAAATAGTTGTGTTGGCCAAGCGCGGTGGCTCATGCTTGTAATCCAGCACTTTGGGAGGCCGAGGCAGGTAGATTACTTGAGATCAGCAGTTTGAGACCAGCCTGGCCAACATGGTAAAACCACGTCTCTACTAAAAATACAAAAATTAGCTGTGTGTGGTGACACACCTCTGTAGTCCCAGCTACGCAGGAGGCTGAGATAGGAGAATCGCTTGAACCTGGGAGGTTGAGGTGGTAGTAAGCCAAGATCTCACCACTGTACTTCAGCCTGGGCAACAGAGTAAGACTCCTTTTCAAGAACAAACAAAACAAAAACAAAAAAAGTTAATACCGCAGTCTTATGCCAGAGAAACTTCTGGAAAACAGTACTATTTCTCAGCACTGGGCACATTTTGGATGACGGTAGCCCCATCCAGGCTTGGCCCCAGGAAAACACAGATCTGAACATAGTCTGGATTCTCCAGACTGGAAATAGGGTAGCATCAAGGAGGAGAGAGTGGCTTTGGCCCAATTTAGATATAGGCTTGTTTCTGGAAGAAAAACACTTTTTCTTTTAGGCAATAGTGCTTTGGGGAAGACATTCTAGTTGTATTTGTGAAGTCCAGTTGTTATCTCTGACAGTAACAGCTATCCTTATACAACTCCAGGGGATTGTAATCTATCAAAATGACCCCTCCAGGAATAACGTGATAATTAGTTGACAGGGCTTCCAGGTGTGCCTGTAATCCCGGCATAATTATTCATTGTGCCCCTTTCACTCTCTGTATTTCAAGATGATTATCATTAAGTATTAATTAATTATTAAAGTTACTGAATCATTATTATTAATACCCCCTTTCTCTCACGAAAGTATTTCTGTTTGATCGATAAAGTCTACTGTCAAGCTATTGCAATACGTACTCTACTGTCTCTCAAGGGCTGCTAACTAGACTGTCCCTTGGAAATCTACAACAGTGCTATGTGATAGAACTTCCTACCATAATTGGAATGCTTATATCTGTGCTGTCTAATATGGTAGCTACTAGTTACACGTGGCTATTGAGTACTTTGAAATATGGTTGATACCTGCTATTAAAATAATAAATACTTAAAAAGAAATATGGTTAGTATGACTGAGGAACAGAATTTTAAGTTTTATTTAATTTTAATTAATTTCACATTAAATATATATAGCCACAAGTGACTACCACATGGGTCAATAGAGCTCCAGGGTCTCCCTATTTAAGCCTCCAAGGTTATTTCCATCTTCTCAGAACTTCCTTTCTCTCTAAATCTACCAGCACTACTTCTCTCTCTGAAACATTGGTAGCTCAATGGATCATCTTATTAGTTCCCCAAGACAAGCATACAGACCCTGTCATCTTAAGGGATTTAATGCTGATCACCATGGGTAAAACAGAGGGCATAGCCCAAATGGCAACCTTGGAGGAATTACCATGTTGGAAGGAGACTGCAAGGGGGCAGTGGGGCCAGGGGTAGATAGGGAGGACCAGAGACTGAGCAGTCCCTGCAAGATTCTGGCATTGGAAGGATAAACAAAAAAGTGTCTTGCTGCTTATGATCTGGTAGGAATGATGTAACACACTTTTGGTACCCTGTTATGATTTAATTAGAAAGGAGAGGAAGGTTTAGTCTACCCTTAAAATATAAAGAACAACCCCAATCAACATTTTAGTAATTAAGGAACTGGAAATTCAGTTAAAGAATAGTTTGGACTTGCACATCTGAATGAGAGGCATGTGGCTACTGCTGACACACAGAAATCTGAGAGATGGAGGCAGAATGGGAAGCTGTCCTTTTGAGGTTTTCAACTTCCCTCCCAGCTAAGCAAACCATTTCAGTATCTATTTCAGGATTTAAATATTCTAAAAAGTCAAACTAGCAGTTTGGGTATTTAGTTTCTTTTTCTTCTATGCAATATGAAAACAATCATGAATGATAACAGAGGCTTTATTGGAACAAAATCCAAAGAAATTTCGGCCAGACAGGCAATGAAGAATGCAGCTCCAAGAAGAATCTGTTGCTGGGTGCTCACATTTTGTGACCTCCACCTCTCCGCTCCTCTCATTTGGTAAATTCCTTCTGGGAGAATCAATATTGCTCCCCAAGTCCCCCATGCTCTCAGAAAGTCAGGTAGGCATGAGATGAGTTCCAGGTAAGAGTGTAAGGAGAGTGCGGTATGGGGGTGAGTGGGTGGGTGAAAAAGGGGAACTGAGGGTTTTATTATTTCTATTATTTGGGTTTCTCTGGGTTGAGCTGAGGAAGAAGTGCTGGTTGAAATTTGAGAAGCCACATTACCACCATGATAATTGTACATGTGAGAGGGTGGGAGCAGGGGGTACAAAGAAGGTCTATTTTCTCTGTGGTTTTGGTTACTCTGAACAAACCAGATTTGCTAAATTGTGGGGGTAGCTGCATGGGGATAGTGTAATTTTTTACCTTAAATTTTTTTAATAGTTTGGGTAAAACTACTGAGAGAATTAATGGATGAATGGCTAAACAATATGTACTATATCTGTACAATGGAATATTGTTCAGCCTTAAGGAATTCTGAAACATGCTACAACATGAATGAATGCTGCGTGTATTATGCGAAGTGAACATAACAAAAGGACCAGTTCTGCATGACACCATTCATGTGACAAAGCTACAGTAGTCAAGCTGATAGAGACAGAATACAGAATGTGGGTTTCCAGAGACTGGGGGAAGGGGAAATGCAGTTACTGTTTAATGAGAACAGAGTTTCAGTTTGGGAAGATGAAGTGTTCTGGAGGTTGATTGCACGATGTGAATATGCCTGACTACTGAATTGTACACCTAGAAATTGTTAAGATAGTAAATTTTATGTTATGGTTTTTTTATCACAGTAAGAAAAATTAAGAGATACGGTATTTCTGAGTTTTTAATTTTTCTTAAATTTTAGTGTATGTATTTAGAGAAGGATTTTTTTTTTTTTAAAGAGTAGCAAAAATTTTCCAGTGAGCTGGGTACCATAAGCCTTTTTTCTTCCCCTGAAGATTTTGCTATGGAGAAGAGAGAGTTTCTTTTTGCTCTTATTTTTGTGTTTCTTACTCATAAGCCCATACAACTTTGGGGGAAGAAAGAAAACATTTAATGAGCACTTTCTCTGTGCCTGTCCCTTTTACACGTTCACTTGTTTAATATTCATAATAACTGTTTAAGTCAACATATAAATAAGTAAAACTGAAGGTCAGGAGAGGTTTAATTATTTGCCTAAATCATGCATGTTGTGATGCTAACACAAGTAGTAATACATATGGAGTAACATCCATAAAAATACCTGACATTTATGGAGCAGTAACTATGTGCCAGGCACTTACTATGTGCAAGGGTTTTAATCAATTAAGCACGAGGCCTGTGTTAGAATCTAGCTGCTTGATCTTCTGACTGCATTCTCCCATTTGTAGGCCATGTGACTGAGACTCAGAGAGGGTCAGTGACATGCCCAAAGTCACACAGCTACTTAACACCAGAGCTAGGATCGGCGGTCATATAAATGCTGTTTCCAATTCATACTTTGCTATCTTCTGATTTTGATAAAAGAAGTATAAGCCTATTTAATTGGGAAACACATTTTTAAAAAATTAAAGATAGCTTTTTTTTTTTAAGATGGAGACTTGCACTGTCACCCGGCTGGAGTGCAATAGTGCAATCTGCCTCCCAGGTTCAAGTGATTCTCCTGCCTCAGCCTCCCAAGTAGTTGGGATTACAGGCATCTGCCACCATGCCCAGTTGATTTTTTGTATTTTTAGTAGAGACACTGTTTCACTATGTTGGCCAGGCTGATCTCGAACTTCTGATGTGATCTGCCTGTCTTGGCCTCCCAAAGTGCTGGGGTTACAGGCATGAGAGATAGCCCTTTTAAAGGGAACATTTAGCAAACTCTAAACTGGTTTTATGGCTTGTGTTCCCTTTGGCATATCTACTAGTGTCATTTAGATCAAGAATAAAGGGACAATAAGATCACTTTCCTGGATGTAATTTCAACTCTCAAATGGTGTACTCCATGTAACTTTATGAATAAATAAATACACTGTTCTGAATGTTCTGGGGTGTGGATGAATCAAAAATTATTCTTACTTGTATTACATGCTATTTTTTATGGCTACAATAGACATGTCTGACTAATGGGAAGTACACCACATCACAAGAAAATAATAAAGCTGAGGCATGAAGTCCTTGTCTAGGATGAGCTGGAAATTTTTCTGGGTTCCACATTCTGTCTTGTGATGAATTCTTTTTGGTTTTGAATAAATGCCATCGACTCCCAGACCCAGGCCATGCATCAGCTTGAGCTACGTTGCTTGTTCTGTCTTTGCCTTTCCTTGTCTCTTTCTTGCTCCTCTGAGGTTCGGCATGGTAACAATGTGCTTGAATTTTATGCTGCTTTCCTGGTATCAGAACTGAGCCTCAAAGCCACACCTCAAATATTTTTTTCTTTTAATTTTCTGGTGGAGTTGAGAAGAAATCAGACTTGGAATCAATACATGACATGTCACAAAAGAATTAAACAGGGAGTTGGTAATATGACGATAAAATGTTTCTTTTCCCCCTTGGGTTTAACTTTGTCTAATAATGAAAAGGGGAGCTTACCGTGAGTAAGCAATTCGCGTGGCTTCCATCTAACCAGACAGTCAACTGGTTTTATGACACAGGTTGTAAGATGAATTAAACTAATGTTATTTATTTGCTTTTCAGCATGAAAAAAAAAATAGGTCTATCTGTTTCTAAGGTTGTTATATGCAGCACTGAAGGAAACGCCACCCAGGAATATGATCTTTCCTGTACTGTGAAGCCTACCATCGTCCTTCTTTCAAAGAAAGCAAACATATGTGTACACATGTACACAAACACACATACACACACCATATTTTATTAGCCCCCTTTTTTCTCCTAGCACACTGAAGAGAAATAGAGACAGTAAAATGCTGCCCACACAATTTAGCAGCCTTCACTGTGGGCTTCCATCAGTATTTACTACCAAGGGGACCTGGGGCTTCTTGCAAGACTATTTTGGCCTCTAGTGAAAAATCTCTGCGTTCTGACTCTGATTTCAACACTATTCAATTTCCTGACTGTGAAAAAGGATTTCCACTAAATTTCCTCTCCATAAACCTGGTATTGTAATAAATAAATGCTTTCTTCTCACCACCTCTTGCCCCTAGGACCTCCTTGTATCTGTGGGGATTCAGTAATACTTGTGAGAGACTTTGTACTTAGGATTATCTCCTGTAAGTGTGAAGTTAAGGTCATTTGGTTTTTCTGCTCTATTTAAGGATTTATTACCTTGGCTCAAACTTGAATGTGACTGCTCAGAGGTTGAAGTTTCTATCCTGCGACATCGTGCCTGAATCAGAAACACTCTACTTCTGTGTTTTGTCAAAAGCCAATCCTGTTACATTTTTCATAGTCAGTTTTGTTACTGTCCATCCTATTTTCGTTTTGGTTTCTGTCGCCTCTACAATTGACATATTATCTGAAATAAGACTAGAGATTTGCTATTCTAATTCTTGGTTGAGTGTGGGCTCCTGGCCCTATATTGATGGTGAAGGCTGAGGATTGAAAAAAAGGCAAATGACTGATCTCTAATATTGTCTTGTGGCAGAACAAATTGTTGAAAATAAAGGTAATTCCTTCTAAACATGACATTTGACTGCCTTGACCTTTATTTCTGAGTTGGCTTTTTCTTTTGAGCAAGGATAAGCCACATTGATGTTTGAGTTTCATAAACCCCAAAAAGTAGTAGAGAAGACATATAGTCAGGACAAGAAGAACCAGATCAAGGCCACTGTCCAGGTTAGAAGACTCACATGGGAGTAGGCTCAATGCTAGGGCTACCCAGAGGGTCAAAATCAGCTTTCTCATAGTTTGGGACAATATTCTCCCACTGGTCTCTTTGCTTTAGTCTTTCCCTTGACCTTTGAACAATATAAATGGAATCACAGTCATTCTGTTGCTTAAAATCATGCAGTGGCTTCCACAACCTTAGACCAGAACACCAAATGTTTTACTTTTATTTGTTTACTTTGTAAACTTTTATTTTTGGTTCAGGGGCACATGTACAGGTTTGTTACATAGGTAAACTTGTGTCATGTGGGCTTGTTGTACAGATTATTTTGTCACTAGGTATTAAGACTAGTACCCATTAGTTTTTTTTTCCTAATCCTCTCCCTCTTCTCACCCTCTGCCTTCCAATAGACCCTGGTGTGTCTTGTTTCACCCTACATGTGTTTATGTTTTTTTGATTTTTAGCACTCACGCATAAGTGAGAACATATGGTATTTAGTTTTCTGTTCCTGCATTCGTTTACTAAGTATAATGGCCTCCAGCTCCATCTATGTTGCTGCAAAGGACATCATCATGTTCTTTTTTATGGCTGCATAGTATTCCATGGTGTATATGTATTACATTTTCTTTACCAAATATGCCATTGATGGGCATTTAGGTCGATTCCATGTCTTTGCTATTGTAAATAGTGCTGCAGTGAACATACAGATCAGATTACACATGGGCTTGGAGAAAGAGTGCAAGGTTTCATTGAGTAGAAGTAGCTCTAAGCAGATGGGGGAACCAGAAAGAAGATGGTTTTCCCCTGGAGTCAGGCCACTTGGCAATGTGTATTTTCCCATCTATGTGTTTATGTGTCTTCATCATTTAACTCCCACTTACAAGTGAGAACATGTGGTATTTAGTTTTCTTTCCTGCATTAGTTTGCTAAATATAATGGCCTCCAGCTCCATTGATGTTGCTTCAAAGGACATGATCTGCATAGTATTCCATGGTGTATATGTATTACATTTTTTTTCACTCAATATGTCATTGATGGGCATTTAGGTTGATTCCATGTCTTTGCTATTGTGAATAGTGCAGTGATTCACCTTCATTTGCGGATTCTTCTCTGACTGCTTCAACCACGCTAGCCAAACTATGGTCATTCTGCTTTCTGCCAGCTGATGGCCTGTTCTTCCACCTGCATGCTCTTTGATGACCAGCCACTTGTATCTTCTTCCCTTGATATGTTCCTCTTGACGTTCTCTTGCTTGGGTCCCTCCCGCTGATGTGTTCCTCTCACCATCCAGCAGCTTCTGTCTCCACCTTGCTAGTGTTTTGGGTTTTTATAGGACCAGGATGGGAGCAAGGTGGGCCAGGGTGGTCTCAGAAAATGCACCATTTGGATGAGAGTGCAGAAGTGCCTGTTCTTCTGTGGGGGTCTGTGGGGGTGGAGCCCTAACCAGGGGCCATGCCTTCCTCTACCCAGCACTTCCCTTCCCTTCCCAGCACTCCCATATGATTTGCTATTGCGGTGAACATAAGTGTGCATCTGTCTTTATGGTAGAATGATTTATATTCCTTTGGATATATACCCAGTAATAGCATTGCGGGTTGAATGGTAGTTCTGTTTAAAGCTCTTTGAGAAATCATCACACTACTTTTTAAAATGGTTGAACTAATTTACACTTCCACAAATTGTGGATAAGCATTTCCTTTTCTCCACAACCTCATCAACATCTGTCATTTTTTGACTTTTAATTAATAGCCATTCTGACTGGTGTGAGATGGTATCTCATTGTGGTTTAGAGTGCATTTCTCTAATAATCAGTGATACTGAGCTCTTTTTTCATGTGCTTGTTAGCCACATGTATGTCTTCTTTTATTTTTTTAAATTGTACTTTAGGTTCTGGGGTACATTTGCTGATCATGCAGGATTGTTGCATTGGTACATACATGGCAAGGTGGTTTGCTGCCTCCATGCTCCCATCACCTATACCTGGCATTTCTCCCCACGTTATCCCTCCCCAGCCCCCACCCCCCACTGTCCCTCCCCACTCCCCCAACCCCTGATGTCCCTCCCCTAGCCCTCTCCAATAGACCCCAGTGTATGATGCTCCTCTCCCTGTGTCCACATGTTCTCATTGTTCAACACCTGCCTACGAATGAGAACATGCGGTGTTTGATTTTCTGTTCTTGTGTCAGTTTGCTGAGAATGATGGTTTCTAAATTCATCTATGTCCCTACAAAGGACATTAACTCATCATTTTTTATGGCTGCATAGTATTCCATGGTGTATATGTGCCACATTTTATTTGTCCAGTCTATCATTGATGGGCATTTGGGTTGGTTCCAGGTCTTTGCTGTTGCAAACAGTGCCACGACGAACATATGTGTGCATGTGTCTTTATAACAGAACAATTTATATAGTCCTTTGGATATGTACCCAGTAACAGGATTGCTGGGTCAAATGGAATTTCTATTTCTAGGTCCTCGAGGAAGCACCACACTGTTTTCCACAATGGCTGAACTAATTTACAGTTCCACCAACAGTGTGAAAGTGTTCCTATTTCTCCACATCCTCTCCAGCATCTGTTGTCTCCAGATTTTTTAATGATCACCATTCTAACTGGCATGAAATGGTATCTCAATGTGGCTTTGATTTGCATTTCTCTAATGACCAGTGGTATGCCTTCTTTTGAAAAGTGTCTATTCATGTTCTTCCCACTTTTTTTTTTTTTTTGTCCGAGTCTTGCTCTGTCACCCAGGCTGGAGTGCAGTGCTACCTTCTTAGCTCACTGCAGCCTCTGCCTCCTGGGTTCAAGCACTTCTCCTGCCTCAGGCTCCTAGTAGCTGTGACTACATGCGTGTGCCACCACACCTGGCTAATTTTTTGTATTTTTAGTAGAGACGGGATTTCACCATGTTAGCCAGGATGGTTTCCACCTCCTTGACCTTGTGATTCACCCACCTCAGCCTCCAACATGTTGGGATTACAGGTGTAAGCCACCATGTCCGGCCTCTTCCCAATATTTAATGGGGTTATTTATTTTTTTCTTGTAAATTTGTTACAGTTTCTTACAGATGCTGGATATTAGACAGGATTCTTGCCTTGTACTGGTTTCCGGTGGGGGGAGGTGGGCGGTGTTTCCAACTTTTGTTCATTTAATATGATGTTGGTTGTGTGTTTGTCATAGATGGCTTTTATTATTTTGAGGTATGTTCCTTTGATACCTAGTTTGTCTAGAATTTTTAGCATGAAGGGATGTTGAATTTTATCAAAAGGCCTTTCTGCATCTATTGAGGCAATCGTGGTTTTTGTCTTGAGTTCTGTTTATGTGATGAATCACATTTATCGATTTGCATATTTTGAACCAACTTTGCATCCCAGGGATAAAGTCTACTTGATCATGATCGATAAGCTTTTTGATGGACTGCTGGATTTGATTTTTCAGTATTTTGTTGAGGATTTTTGCATTGATGTTCATCTAAGGATACTGGCCTAAAGTTTCCTTTGTGTGTGTGTGTGTCTCTGCCAGGTTTTAGTATCAGGATGATGCTGGCCTCATAGAATAAGCTGGGGAGGAGTCCTTTCTCATGAACATTTTGGAATAGTTTCAGCAGGAATGGTAACAGCTTTTCTTTGTACATTTGGAAGAATTCAGCTGTGAATCTGTCTATCCTGGGCATTTTTTTTGTTGTTGGGCTATTTATTACTGTTTCCATTTCAGAGCTTGTTATTGGTATGTTCAGGGAATCAGTTTCTTCCTGGTTCGGTCTTGGGAGAGTGTATATGTCCCGGAATCTATCCATCTCTTCTACGTTTTCTAGTATGTGTGCATAGAGGTGTTCAGAGTAGTCTCTGGTGGTTGGTTGTATTTCTGTGGGGTCACTAGGAACATCCCCTTTGTCATTTCTAATTGTCTTTATTTGGATCTTCCTTCTTTTCTTGTTCATTAGTCTAGATATTGGCCTATCTTACTAATTTTTTCAAAAAACCACATCCTGGATTTCAGAACACAAAATTCTTACCAAGACCGTTTGTTGTCTTGTCCCTGCCTGTTCATGTAACCTGATTTCATTTTCCTCTTGCTCACTACTCTCCAGTCACATTAACTTGCTTTAATTTTCTTGCATTTGCCAAGCTCGTTCTTGCCAGCAGATCTTTGGTTATGTTGTTTTTCTTGCCTGAAAAGCTCTTTGTGCATTTGACTCCTACTGATTCTTCAGGTTTTAGCTTAATGTTACTTTCTTGGAAAGGCCTTTCCTGCTGGTCTATTTCAGAGTACTTTGTTCTTTTCATGGTACTTATCATAATATGCTAATTTGTATTTATATGTTTATTGGGGCATAAGATAAATATCTGTTTCAATTACTGAATAGTAAGATTTGTAAAGGTAGGAAACAGATTTGTTTTATGTACTGCTGAGCTTCCAGTAATTGGCAGGTAGATATTTAAATAATGTGTGTGTGTGTGTGTGTGTGCGCGCGTGTTGCGTGTGCACGTGCACATGCGCATGCGCGCACGTGCGTGCATGTGTGGATCTTGGGGTCAAGAACAAGAGGAACAGCTCGTACTCAGATCACATACAGCACTGAGCCAAGTAATGAGATAAAACTAAAGAACAGTTTGAATACCAGAAGACTCAATTCCTCAGGAGCAAGGTTGTATATCAAAGACCTGGCAAATAACACAGGATGAGGAAATGTGTGTGCTCTAAACACAGAGGAGGAAACCAAATAAAAAACTGGGAAAGTTGATAGTGCCAGACATAGGACCTTAGCAAGGTAGTAGGTGGTAGACATACAGCAACAGCACAAGGGCGCTCCAACACAGCAGGAGTGTCCTGGCTCAGTAAGGAAGATTTTTGTAGGAAAGCATTTGGATTTCACTGCAATGATTCAACTTACAAGGCCTTACTGTGGGTCTCCTGTAACAGTTACCAGGCCTGACGGGGCCTGATATCCCTTTTGGCCCCACAGACTACCTGGAATGTCTACATTTGATTTATCACCTGTGGATACTCAGTGTGCACAATCGCACAATCCCTCATCCCAGCCAGAGTGTGCTGTGGAAACACTGCATGAGCATTTTCAGTATTCACTATACAGTTTGTAATTATGACAGCTCCCTTCTCTTCTCAAGGGCATTTAGATTTGGTGATAGAACATTCTCATCTATTTTAAATGAGTTGTATCGGATTAAAAGATCCTGGGGCTGAAAACCCCACACAAGTAACAAAAAGGAAAAGAAAAATCATTCAAGCTGCTTTTACAAAATGATTTTTTGCTTTGTAAGGGCTATCCACCCTTATCAGGGAAGAGAGGCAAAAAGGAATGGCCTGGCTTCTTGCTGGGTTGATAAAGCAAAGGTTTTTTGAATAGGATATTGTCGACAATTTTCAAATAATTTTCCTTTCTTGAGCAAAGTTATCTTCTTTAAATGAATGAATTTCTACTGTTATTATTGATCAATCTTTTTTCCCCTTCAAGGTTGTTCTTCAAATGTTTCTGTAATAAAACAAGACACAGAAACTAAGACAACATCAGCACAGTTTTCGCCTTCCTCTTAGGTACATATTTCAATTTTGTTGAGAAGGAAGTTTTTCTTTTCCTGACATAAAGGTGGCACAGTAAAGGGCATCTCAGATCCCATGGACCTCACTTTTGCCTGTCTGGACACTTTCTGGGGAAACAGTGTCCACAATAAATGAAAATAAGAACTAAGTTGTAAATTAGGATTGACTTTCCCAGAAAGAGGTTTTTAAATGGGTGATCCACTATATCAAAACCAGAGGGGAAAGTAATAGCAACTGTTAAATTTGAGTCCTAAGCAAGTGCAAAGCCATAAGGGTTGGAGGCTGGGGAACCGCCAGGACAACCTAGCTGAATTGGATTATCCCATTGGTAGCATAATAGACAACTGAGGAGTCATAGATGCTAACACCAAGGGCTTCACACTGCATCATGGCTTTGCAACTCAGCAGGTCAACACTGAAGGCTTCCCACTACTGCCATCCTGTGAAAACAGGCCTGAAGTGGTAATGGGATAGCTACATAGTTCAAAAGAAAGGTAACTGTGTTTAAACAGAAGAAGGAAACCTGTCTGAGTGTAATTGTCAGTGCACATGGAAGAATATGACAGATGCTCTGCTTCACTGGATACTCAACCAGAAAGGAAAGAAGAGACACAGCGATTACTTCTGGAAATGTACATGTTATTTATTTACTGCAGATTCATCATGATAGTACATTGTGTGGCTATAGAATGCTTCTTAATGAAAATCCTCATGAGTAGATGGATGCCCTCTTATAATTTAATACATGGCTCTTCTGTGAATACAGATATAGTAAATTATGTTAGGGATAGAACAAGATTTTATTTATAATTATATGTCCATATCCAGGTACTTGTAATATAATTTTTCTTTGTCTTTCCTCTTTCCCTCCTTCCCATCCTCCCTCCTCTCTTCTCAGCTGCTACTGAAACCAGCCCAGCATTAGATAACTCCCTTGATTCTTTTTTAAGGATGAAAAGTCATTTCAGTCAACAATTCAGCTTATCAGGAGAAAATGACATAGAGTAGGGCATAAACAAGAAAATAACTAGGGGCCTATTCTGAAGTTCATTATCGGAAAAAAAAAAAGCAGGCAAGTCTTTCTCCTCTCTCTTTCAGAGAACTCCCTCACAGACATCTTCCCTCTCTGCCTGAGAGACAGCCCTTCCCTATTACTTGTCTGCATGCCCCAAAAAGAATTTTGACTGTCTTCTCACCCAAGCACACGGTTTTATTAAAAAAAAAAATCACCCAGCTATAAAATGGCAACTGAGCACACACATGCAGAGCTACCAGGAAATTACAGTTCTCGCCAGCTTGGATGGCCTAGCCTAGACTGTTTGCACTGAGGGTGTATAAACCACTGCTTTGTTGGACTCTCAGGGTGAGAGGAAATTTCTTAACCAAGAGCTCTGCATGGAAAACATTGTTTCTGTAACACCCTGAGGTCAAACTCTGGGGATAGCTAGCAAGAATTCCATTGGCAGCGTTCAGTTGTCTTGAGGTTATGAAGGGAGAAAGGAATCCCTTTCCCTCTCACCACCTTCAGGATTCAGTGGGGCCTGGATTCTGAAGAACTCTGTCTGCCTCAGCCATTTTTGAAGTGTTCTTAAAAGCAGAGGTATGAATTGCAGCTGAGGTTGTCTTTGTGGTTAAAAAAACTCTTTGGCCTGTGGAAGCACTGTCTTTTATCAGAAATACCCACCAGGTAGGAAAAGATGGAGATTGGAGGCTCAGAGGAGCTGCAGGCCTCCAGGATCTTGCTTATGAGCTTAGAAAATGATACAGTATCATGTGTTGTGTTTTGCAGAGGCTTTTATTTTCAAGGAACTGGTCCCACTAGGATATTCTTAGAACAGTTTGAAGTAACATCCTTAGGAGACCGTAGTAATACGCACGATTCAATCACAAAGGAGGCCTAAGCCAACTGTTTTCAAATCTTATTTTCAAAAGTTTAAAGAAACAACTTTCAAGAAGTTTGAGGTTGAGAAAATCCAAATGCAAGGAACTGGGTGGTGGGAGCCAGGGACAGGGGAATGGTGGAGCAGTAACTTTGGAGTGAAGGTAAATTGCTACCTGAAAAATCTGACTCAGTAAACTTCTTAATCGTTTTCCCCCCTAAGCTTTCTACCTTCTAACATCCCTTTCTAGGAGATGAATAAATGGAGGAGGAAAAAGGACTACCAGAGGTGTCTGGGACTTCTGCACATGTTATCTCTGGGGAAGGTTTTAGCACCTGCCTCAGAAGCAGATGGATGATCACACACTGTTGTTGGCAAATGTAATCCTAGCACTTTGGGAGGCAAAGGTGGGAGGATCGCTTGAGATCAGGAATTTGAGACCAGACTGGGCAACACAGCAAGATCCGTCTCTATGAAGAAAAGTAAAAAAATATTAGCTGGGTGTGGTGGCATGTGCTTGTAGCTCCAGCTACTCAGAAGGCTGAGGAGGAAGATCACATGAGCCTAGGATTTTCAATCTGCAGTGAGTGATGATTACAGTGGGTGGCAGAGTGAGACCCTGTCTCTGAAATTAAATAAAAATGAAAATAAAATTTAAAAAGCAGATCAATATGAGATGATTAATCCTCTGAGTAGCAGAAGGCAGGGCCATGCTTACCCTGGAGCTCCTAGGACATTGACTGGTACAATGTGGGTGCTCAAATAATACCTGCTGAATGGAATATGAGAAGAGTGGAGGGGAAAGAGGGAGGGAAGGAGAGAGAGAGTAGAAGAGAGAAGGGGGAGGGTGATCCATCAAGTGTGTACTCTGAAACCTACCTGACTTAATGACTTGATATTACTGAATTATCACTTTGAGGAATCAAAGAAATGGACAGGAACTTAAAAATATTTTCTAACCCTAATTCAACCTCTGTTTACATTTTGGACTTACCTAGTACAAGGATCTTTAAAGTTCAATTTGTGAAAACACCCGGTTTTTTGGTATCTACTCTCTTCCTTCATTTATTCTCTGGCATACAGCCAGCCATGTCCACCTGCAGTGAGCTTCAAATTCGGAGGAAAAGGAGAGTGAATTCTTAGAGTGAAGTGACCAGAGGTGCCGGGTATCTTTGGGGGCCTCTATGTAGCCTTCATCTTTCTTATTTTTTCATGGTTGAATCCTCATTTGGGGTCAAAAAACAGAGCCTAACCTATTTGAACAACTTACCACATGTGTAGAGAAGTGATAGACATCTATCTGACTTCCTCAAAAATAATCAAGAACTGTCCCAAGCTGAGGACATAAGTACATGAGAAGGATGGGATCAAGGATGCAATCAATGTGGGAGGATAGTTTAATCCTTATGCTATATGGATTTTCATGTGATTAGTACCACCCAGTACTAGTTTTCAAATGCCTTGCAGTGCTTAGATTATGGACATCAAGACATGACATTTTCTACTCTTGACTTTTAGTGATCAGGCTTTTGTAAATTATGCCATGCTCTTAGGTTTGAATATATATGATCTTGTAGTAAGATTTTATTGTGCCTCTTTTTTTTGGAAGAAGAGAGCTAGGGGAACTCATTGCATTAGGAATCAATAGTGAGTTGACACCTTTTCGGGGTTCCTGTTGTTAGAGGTGGGGCTGCAGAGGGGTAGAGTGTGCAGAAAGGTGTGTAGCCGTCTAGGTGTGCCCGCTCCAAATGAGGCTGGTGGGCCTGCAATTTTGTGAAAAGTCTGCTGAGAATGATGTTCTGGGGGTCAAGAATGTTTCTTTCCCAAATACCTCTGATCATCATAGCAGGAGGTAAACCTGAATTGAAGGTAAACCCCAGAATTAACCTGAATTGAAGAGGAAAAAAATTATTTACAAAGCAATCTTGCAAAGCAATAAGACATTAATCATGCTTTCTGACCTTTGCTGTGGTCTAGATCATGCTTCTGACTTTGAAGAGTCTCCAGTTCTGATCATTTGAAGAGGACTTGCCCTGGCAATGAGCCATATGACCAAAAAAAAAAAAAATGCCCACCAGATGTATTACGCTGGCTTCAATTTTTGTTCTCTCTTTGCTTCAGACACACTGACCTTTTCTAGCACCTAAAGGTGTCTTGCTATCCCAGCTGTGTCAAGTGCTTATGCCTCACTTGTGCCTCACCTCCTCATTTGCTAATTTCAATGCATTCTGTGGTTACTGAGAAGACTTTTCTAACTCCCAAGACTGGGCTAAGATTCCTGCTCTAAGCCCCACATCATCCTGTGTTCCCTCAGGCCTGGAGATTAACCCGTTGCATTAGCAAGATTCTCACTAGACAATGGGAAAATTATATTTGTTATCTGTGTCTCAATGTTCTCATCTGTAAAATGGGACCTCTAGGTATACCAATCATGGGATATGTGAGGATTAATTGAGTTATAAAGTATGTGAAGCAAGAGAGGGTCTCTGGCATATACTAAATGCTGACAATTGTGAGCTATGATTTTTATACTTGAGGGCAGGACCCATATCTGTCATTTTTATGTTCCTACAGCTTGCCCCAGGGCTGGTACAGAGTCAGCTGCCAAAACTACTTATTAAATTCATGGGAGACCCTCAAAAGCTCTGTAAAGACTGAGTCACAGTTTTAGGAACATTAATGCCTTTGGCAAGATTCTTGTGGCTTTGCAAATGTCCAGACTTAATTCAGCTGCCTCTCTGACATGTGCAGGCAACAATGCCTTTGACGTCAGCACAGGTGCAACTGGGTGGCTCACTGAGAATGACAGAGCCTGTCTTCTATCAGTAGTCAGGATTGTGCTGAACTGCTTACAGGGCACTAAATACTGAAGCCACAGGAGCTTGGAGAAAGCTGAGAGGTACCTAAACCCATCTACCTACTCAGAGGATTTTAAGAAACACAGATAAATACAAGAGACAACATGGTCTTATAATGGGCAAAGAACTTGCCTTGGAGGTAGACACACTTTGTTTTGCATTCTAGCTCTGTGATGTCAGCAGATATGGTTTAGTTATTAACCTCTCTCAGCCTTGGTGTCTTCATCTATAAAATGGGAATTGTGGACTGTGGAATTAGTATGACTGGAGTTAGAAAGCCGGTTTTGCTATTTACAAAGTTGTGTGACACTGAACCAGTTACATAACCTCTTTAAGTCTCAGTTTTACTGATTAATAAAATGTACTCAATAATCATATCTGGTAACAAGGTTATTAGGAGATTAAATAAAGTAACACATATTAAAAAGTTAGCTTAGGAGAAGTGTGCAATAGTGAAAGCCCCAACTGTCTGTAGTGGTGCCATAAATTATTTCTTGAAATACAGCAATTGCACATGATAAAAAGAATTCTGATTTGTTGGGCAGAAGCTTACAAGGATGTCTTCCAAATTGCAAACAGCATGCATTCCTCTCAGGAGACAGTTTTATTAAAAAGAATGGCAACCCAACTGGAGGCACAGACATTCAATTTGTTTTAACTCTGTAGCATTCGGAATCATTTGTAATATTCCATTTGCCCTGGTTGCTTTTAGCAAGGAGTGTTTAATGACATAGAGAAACACATCAGTGACCATCTCCTCCTTAATGAACCAAGTCTTTAGACACAGGCATTGTGCAATACACACAAGCCATGCTTGGATGTTCCTGTTACTATGAAGAGCAATAGAGCAAGTGATGTTAATATTATTGAGACTTTGCCTGGCCCAGCTGAATGCCACTAATACTTCCTTTTGGAGAGCAGTGCCCAAGTATGGCTGATGAATCTGATTGCCAGCCCAGCTCGACATTCTTCAGACTACATTTTTGCATGTTTCATGCTTTGGAACCAAACACTCTTAAACTGTTCTGTTTTTAACTGCTGAATTGCATTTCATCTTGAGATGACACTAACGGGGAAGAAAAAACCAACAACTATAGTAAAATTTTTGGTTTAGCTGCTTCACATTCCTCTGCTTTACAATGAAAGTATCTCTTCATGCTTCTTGGTATCTGGGAGTAGAATATTGTGTATTTAATGGAGCCTTGGGTGACAATGGTGTGGTGCTGTTGAGTATGCATTGGCAGGTCTTCTGGAGTGAATCCATCAATACAAGCATGTGGCCCAATTTCTAATTACAATGCTTCCATTAGAAATGTCTTCAGGACATAATTTTTAAGAAAGACGTAAGAGAGTAAGGACACATCTGCCTTAGAGCCCTGAAGACAAAGAATGCAATATAAAATGAGCCACACTGCGTTTGTTGGTCCTCGTCCTATCATGATATTCTCATATTTAACTTCTGCTGCTCCAGGCCCAGTCTTTACAAAGTTTCTGAAAAGTGTCCTGTTTCTAAGCCAGTGATGGCCTAGAGGCAAAAAGGAAGTCCAGAACAAAACCACTTCCTGAGAACTCTTTTGTTCAAATACTTCCTTTGCAAACACAATGTGCAAGGCCAATCCCAGGTCCCATGGATTAAATGTCAGACTCCTGGGCTTTGAGGACTTTAGTAGGGGACACACACACACATACAATTAGAATATGAGGTGAGATATATCAGAGGAACTAATGAAGCACTTGGAGATGCACAGGATGGAGAGTAAACGTGCCTGGAAAACTGGGGAAGCTGTAATTGAGGACACAGCATTTGGGGTGTGCCTCAAAGCATGTGCTATGCCTCCAGGAGTGTCCAAAAGTGACCAAAATGCTCTTCCGTCAGATAGAAACACGAACAGTAATAATAGCATACTTTTGCAAAATGCATCTTAGGTTTATGAAGTAGACAAGACAAGACAGTTGGTATTACCTCCAATTTATAGCAGAAACAACCATGTCTGAGGAGCAAGAGTGATGTACTCAAGTTCCCACGGGTAAGCAAGGATGGAGCTGGGACAAGGAAGTAGGTTAGGACCCAACTTCGAGTTTCATTCATGGCTGCTTGGTCAGTGTGCTTTCCCACTCAGTACCTGTGAGAGGACACAGTCCACGCATATTATCAGCTCTGATTGCTGTGCAACCCCTTCTGAAGTGCTTCAGGTCATAGTGCAGTGTTTTGCCAGCAGCCTAGATTGGGCCAGCCCAGGGCACAGTCCTGTGCCTTTGGGAACCCCTAATGGGGAGAAAGAGTAAGGCAGGAGAAATGTCCCAATAGTTACGCAGCTCCCCTGCACTTTCCTATCTGAGCCTCCAAGTGAGACACATCAGGGACACCTGCCAGCAGCCAGACTCTAGAGTCGGGTGAATATCTTTATCACCAGAGTGCTTTGTCTCTGTGTGGGTTGTTTTATGAGCCTTATTACAACAGCTCTGTGATAGTGGTATGACAGATAGGATTTTCTTAGTGGAGACAGGATACTGGAGTGCAGGGAGGTTAGATGACTTGCCTACATGACAAATCATAAAACTAGGGCTGAAATTAAGATATACTTTTAGTCCCACTGGCTCTCAGTCTGCTGAGGAATGTGGTGTCTCCTTATCATGGTTCCTAGATTTCTTTTGATAGGAAACAATGCCCTTTACTCTCTAATTGAGCTATGGTTTAAAATGAAGTATTAGTCTGCCTTCAATTCTTGTCAAATCATAAGTCATCTATATTAGGTCTATCCCTGATAGCAATGTTTGGTGAGTGGGAAGGGCTGTGGAGGGAGTACTGAGATACTAATATTCTTCAGGGTTGGGAGGAGAGAGAGAGAGAGAGAGGAAAATGCCCTTTCCTGCCAAAATGGGTATATGAAAACAAGAACCGAATACCCAGCACCCTCACAAGTGACCCCAACTTACCCATGATCCTCCTGTTCTCTGTACATCTATTCTACATCAGTTCCTTTTCCTCAGATGTGACTGTCCTTCTCCACTTTGAAGCTTGGCTTATCATGCTGTTTTGTTCAGCATTTTTGCTTATAAACATGACACCATTTTCTGGTGGTCATGTCAAGTTTTTTTTGATGCTCCTGCCTGGATTTATTCTCTTGTTTGATACAAAAAGTCTGAGCACTTTGGAGGTTTCTTGGCACTTGCTGTATTGTGCCTTGAGCTAGAGTTGAGTTGTGTTCTTGGATAATTCCTTCCAGTGAGTGCAGAGGGCAAGACCTGTGTCTTAGTCATCTTAGTAGATGGTAGATATATAGGGATACTGATATAGATATATACTTACATCAGGAATCTAGCAGGTACATGATCAAAGAACAGAGACCATCTAAGTTTTTGAATATAATTTATTATTCTGCTTAGGATCAGCTCTGCTCCATGGGAGGCCCAGTTATGAGGACATAAAGGGCACCTGGATCTTAGGAGCGGTACTAAGTGTCCTGAGTGAACTACTTGAACCATGGATAAGGGCTGGGTGAAGGAGAAAACCTCTGGAAAAATGATGCCCTGGTCCAAATAGTTGACTGTCTGTCACCTCTTCTCCAAATCTGCAGCATACTCCATTGTAGATAGTCCTATCCAACTGTTTAACTGTAGTGACTTGGTTAGGGCAATGTACTCAAGGGAGAGACAGGCCATGATGTCCCTCATTTCTGAGTCTGAAGTGCAGCTGCTGAAATGCTGTTTACTTGTGAATGCGTTAGCTTCTTTCCAGCCAATGTGTAGAAATCTCTGACTCACATTAAGAAAGTTGCAAAATGACCTCAGTATAGTGAATGAGAAAAAAGGCAATTGAAGTGTAGCTGTTTCTGGGCACAACAAGGATCCCTGCGTGTCAGCAGCTCATTTAATATGCATAGCGCTTGACAGTTTACAAAACAGTTTTACACATCTTTCTTCATTTGGCCCCTACAATTATTTCCAGAAATCAGTAGAAGAGTAATTTTCCTTCCTCTTTACAGATGGGGCTCAGAGCAGAGCCTTGTCTGTGATCACATGCCTAATAATGGGCAGGGCAGATTCTTGAATCCAGAACTTCATTTGCTAAGTCTAGAGGTATTTCTGCTATCCCCAAAGCATCTTAGATAACATCCACCCACCCAAATGAACAGGGTAAGGATAGGAGTGTCCAGGAGGTAAAGTAAATACATAAAAGAAGAGTGAAGAGAACAATTAAGTGAAACTATCTGAGAATATGCAAACCAGGGCCAGTGCAGGGAGGAATGTATTAGCTTTATTTTGGCAGGTAACTTTTTTTTTTTTGCTTTTTTAGAGAAAGAGAATGAGGAACATGCAGGAGGAGTAATTTGTTGTCTACCCCGACATTTCTTCCTTGGCACCAGTACTTATTTCCCAATAGAAGGGCTGGAAATGGCCAGCACTGCTTTTCCAGGCTCCCCTGCAGAAAGGCTTGCATGTGTGACTCAAAGCTGGCCAGTGAGACCAGAAGATATGTCTTCTGAGAGCCTTTTGGGACAGGTTTTCCTCCCTGGTGCTGGGTATGCAGCAGTTCAGTGCCTGTGGGATACACTGATACACAGCTTGTCTGAGATGAATGCATGTGTGATCCTGAAGTTCTTTGTGTCTGTGTTAGCTTTTCATAGTACATCTGTTGGAAAGAAGAGCCTTTTTGGACATTAGTAAGCCTTTTGTGATGGGAGGGGGTAAGTCTATAAGTATGCATGAAAAGGGGCTGCTGTAATGTGAAGCCAACTCAGTCAAACATGGGCTTTGCAGTAATAAGGATGGGAAGCTAAAGATCAGGCCTCATGGTAAAGAATTGCCCCCTTTCTTCTACTTGGCCTGTAAATGTGACTTTTCTGACACTTTTGAGGCCCTGCTCCTTGTCTCCTATTCAGCACCTAATAATGTTGTTGCAAATGTCAGGACTGCAATAAGCTCAGTTGTGTTGTAGCAAATAGGAGTCTGCTACAAAGTGGGAAGAGTCACTAATAGTTTTGGCAACAAAACATGACAAGGTGCGTATTACTAGAGGCAATTACCTGCATCTCAGGGGGATTCAATAGACTCTGAGACTGACTTTAATGCCCCGAAAATCCACTTGCCATTTTCGTTTTCTCTGTTACGTCCAAGTAATGAAAACATTGAGAAAGTTATTGTAACTATAAAATTGTAGCATAGTTTCTTTCTTTTTTTTAAACTAAAGTCTGATCTATTCTTTGACTTGGAAAATGGTTTATTATGCTTTGATTCAAAGAGAGAATAAAACTGGGGATAGTGGGAAGGGACCAGCTTACTTTGTCTGTGTCAGTTGGTACCAAACTATTTGGGCACCAGCTCAGGATAGATGAGTTTTAACATTCCTACATCAGAGCAGGGAGACAGTTCCACACTCAGTTTTCAGAAAGTCTCTAAAGACCAGTGGTCAACTATAATCTGTATTTATTTATTACTAATTTTTAAAATTTGTTTATATTCATGTGGTATGATGCAATTTTGCTCATTGATAGATTGCACTGTAGTGAAGTCAGGGTCTTCAGTGCCGCCATCACTGGAGCAGCACACATTGTACCCACCAAGCAACCCGTTAGCTATAATCCCATTAGCTATAATCTTATTAATGTTATTTCTGAGAGGCTTTGGAAAGACTTTCCTAAACTGGATGAGAAAACATTCATAAAGTATAAAATGAAATCAACAAACACAGATACAGTTTCCTCATTTTAGGCAAACAACTACTGTGTTATTTGTGCTACTTCTTGGTTGTAGCTCTTGTAGGGGAAGCTATCCCTTATGATGCCTGAAAGTGACAACAACAACAAAAATCTCAGCAAATTAGGACAACATCTCAATACTTTAGCTTAATAATAGGTGTCTACGGAAAACACAACATCAGACTAATTCCTAACAGTGAGATGTTAGTGGAACGCACTTTAAAATCAGAATAAGGTAACCATGTCAGCTCCTACCACTTCCATTCACCACAGGAGATCCTTACCAGTGTAAAGACATAAAAGTAAAATGAAGGATAGGGATTGAGTTTCTAAAACCAGAAACGGAGAGTAGTATACAAAAAGAGATGCGAATGGCAACACAGTTCAAGAATGTATTTAGTAAATGATGCACAGGATCTGTATGAAGAATGTTGTTGTTTGTATATCAATAAAACTTTATTGAAATTCACTAAGAAGACCTAGATAAATACAGAAATACGCCATTTCCCGTATAGAATACTTCAATATTGTAAACTTGTAACTTCTCCCTAAATTGAATTATAGATTTCAGGCAACTTTCATTAAAATCTTGACTGATTTTTGAAGAATTTAATGAGTCAATTCTAACATTTAAATGAAGGAGCAAAGTCTCAAGGAGAGCCAAGATTCCGCTCAAGAAGAAAACATTGCAAGGACTTGAATTACCAGATAACCAGTGGCATTTTCACAAAGAGTTACAAATTAAACTAAATAAGGAGAATAGACAGTGCAGACACAGATCCACATATGGAACTTTATGTGGCAGAAGTGGCATTGTAAATGACTAGGAAAGGAGGTCATATTTAATAGATAGTACTGAGAAAGTTAATTATCCATATGGAAAAAAAATAAATTCTATTTTCACACTGTAAAGAAAAATAAATTCTAGTTGAATTAATGCATGCACATAAAAGGCAAAATTTTCCAAGAAAATATGGGATGATTTGCATTCTTGGGTAAAGAAACATACATTTGAATAAGATGCAGAAAGCACTAACCTAATTTTTTAAAATTAACTGTATTAGGAACTTATGTTCAAGGACAACATAAGGTAAATGAAAACACAAGGCAATGGCATTTGCCTGACATATAACAAATAAATTGATTTCTGAAGTATACAAAAAAATCCTACAAACCAATTAAAATGGAGATAACCCAATAGAAGAAAGAGGGGAAAGACATTTTATTAAAGAAGCATCATGAATGGCAAATGTATATAAGAAACCTTAAATTCTAGAAGAAAACCTAGGCAATACCATTCAGGACATAGGCATACATGAGGACTTCATGACTAAAACACCAAAAGCAATGGCAACAAAAGCCAAAATAGACAAATGGGATCTAATTAAACTTAAAAAAATTCTGCACAGCAAAAGAAACTATCAATAGAGTGAACTGGCAACCAACAGAATGGAAAAAAAAAGTTTTGCAATCTACCCATCTGACAAAGGTCTAATACACAGAATCTACAGAGAACTTAAACAAATTTACAAGAAAAAATCAACCCCATCAAAAAGTGGGCCAAGGATATGAACAGACACTGTTCAAAAGGAGACATTTATGCAGCCAACAAACATACGAAAAACTCATCATCACTGGTTACTAGAGAAGTGCAAATCAAAACCACACTGATGCCAGTTAGAATGGAGATCATTAAAAAATCAGAGACAACAGATGCTAGAGAGGACGTGGAGCAATAGGGTTGTTTTTACACTGTTGGTGAGAGTGTAAATTAATTCAACCATTGTGGAAGACAGTGTGGCGATTCCTCAAGGATCTAGAAATAAAAATTCCATTTGACCCAGCAATCCCATTACTGGGTATATACCCAAAGGATTACAAATCATTCTGTTTCAAAGACACATGCACACGTATGTTTATTGTGGCATTGTTTACAATATCAAAGACCTGGAACCAACCCAAATGCCCATCAATAATAGACTGGATAAAAAAATGTGGCACATATACACCATGGAATACTATGCAATCATAAAAAAAATGAGTTCATGTCCTTTGCAGGAACATAGATGAAACTGGAAACTATCACTCTCAGCAAACTGACACAAGAACAGAAAACCAAACACTGCATGTTCTCACTCATAAGTGGATGTTGAACAATGAGACCATATGCACACAGGGAGGGGAACATCACACACCAGGGCTTGGTGGGTGGGGAGCTAGGGGAGGAATAGCAGGGGGTGGGGGGATTGGGGATGGATAGCATTAGAAGAAGTACCTAATGTAGGTGACAGGGCAATGGATGCAGCAAACCATCACCATGGGACGTGTATACCTATGTAACAAACCTGCAGGATCTGCACATGTACTCAAGAACTTAAAAATTAGAAAAGGGGTTTAACTTCATTTGTAAGCAAGGAAATGCAAATTAAGACTCCTTTTGTAAAGCTCAAAACCAAGCAAGAGTACGTGATACATTGCTTATTTATAAATATATATGCTAAAATTAGAAGGCAAATCAATGGTGATCACTAATGCAGCACAGTGTTCACCTCTGGAAGGAAAGCTCTAGGGTAGAAGAGGAATCGTACAGGTGGATTAAATGCTAAGAGCAAAGTTCTAGTTTAAGTTCATTGATAAGTTCATAATGTTCATTTTGTTAATGTATTTTATGATTCATATATTTACTACATTAGTAGACATCATACATACCTTTTTTTTAAAGTTGGTGAAAAAAGGAAAAAGAGAAGAGAGAGACTGGATACAACCTTTGCACTGTTTCCTTGCATCTCCAATTCTATCTTGAAGAGTGGGACCTTTGAAACCATAAGAAACATTTTTCTGTGCCATGTTTCTTTCAGGGTGCCAGATAGAAAAGAGCCTCCCTTCTCCTGACCCCTGGTAAATCTTTTTGTGCAGGCTCCTGACTCTCTCGCTTCTGCTCCATAGGTGGTAGAAGTTTGACTCACTGTTTCTTGAATAAAGTAAAGAAAAATAAATTAGTTGTTGCAGCAGGGTTATAATTCAAGCATAAAATTGCCCTTATGGTGTATTGTACCCAATACCACATGCAGATGGGTATTTAGTAAATGTTTTTTGAGGACAGCAATAACGAGAAAAAAATATTCATTTGAGAGAAGGTATTGGTTTATGCTGGCAGTCATGAAACTTATAAATGTTAACCTTTTGGGCACTTGGATGAATACCGAATAAATACATACTTACAAAGCATGGGCTATGAGCTTCCTTGAATTTTTACAGTTGAAATTTCTCCTGGAGGCTAAGCAAGAGGTTTTGTCCTAAAGACTTTGCATCCTGGAGCTGTTCTGTTCTGGGGATAATGGGAATCCAAGTGATATCTCTGTAGTGCCAACTGCCTCATTCTTCTACCTGAAGGTCCTGGAGTCCAGTGGGGAAATAGGATGGGGTGAGGAGGTGGAACGGTCAGCATGGTTTTGCCCTTCTGTGACTTAAAAGAATTCTTAGCAAGCAGCGAGGAGAGGGAAGGAGAGTTTTATCCTACATTCCAAAAGAAACTTGAGCCTTCTCACAATAGCTTACAAAAGGGAAAGGACTCTCTTGAAATGTATCTCTATAGCTGAAATCATTAGGGTGATGGGTCTGAATGGTGCTGTGATTTCTTTGCTTAGTGAATGAAAAGATCACCTGCCACTTTGCCTTTAGGATCAGTTTCTACCTAGAGGACAGGCTGTCAAAGGCTGGAGAAAAAAACCCTCTGATAAAGTAAGTAGGTATTGATTTGAATTGAACAAATAGATAATAGGGACTCCCAAACCTTTTTAAAGCCAAAGCAAAATGAAACTGAAATAATGACTTTGAAGACCATGGAGCAAACCTGAACTGTTTTCTCTAATTTCTCTCTCTTTGATTGCTTTTACTATGTGAGAAGTCTGCCCCTATGTCCATCTTGCTTCTCTCAGCATTTTGTGGCCTAACTGGAATCTCACCTCTCTATGTCCCTGAATCTATCTGAGTGATAGCAAAGGATCTTTCTTTTTGTGACTGTTTATGGCATTTTTTTTTTTTTTTTTTTGGTCTGAATGGTGTATTTGGCAACAATTCTTGTTCAGCCTTTGGATTTTGATTGTTGCTGAGACCTGCTATTTTAATGCAGGACATGATACAATAGGCAAAACATGAGCTTTTAAGTCAATCTAATTCAATTTATTTGTATAGACTCAACTTCCTTCCAAAAAGGAATTACAAAAACATTTTAAAAAGTTGCAATGAAATTAACCACATAGCAGAAATATGCCAATCATAAGCATGAATAGAGCTGAAAACTTGGCACTGAGCCACCTGTCAGCATTATGAAAAGAGAAACATGACAAACTAGAAAGAGCTCATTACCTAAGAAGGGGAAATACCAGCTCTGAAGAGGAGGTGAGTTCCACCCCGACCATTAAACTCTGAAAAACATTTATAGAATTATTTCTGAATTCAAATCCCATCTCTACCACTTAACTAGCCTTGAATTCCTAACTGGTTTTTTAAATGGCTCGAAGATTGTTTTTTTGTGAATCTTTAAAGTGGGTATAAATACATAACTGTGTGATTGTAAAGATTAAAATAAAATATGTATATTCATTAAAGTACATGGTACATAATAGCTAATTCTCTATCCACCGATTCATCTACCCATGTATCTGACATCATTTCTCCTGTTTCATAAATCATTTGTTGTTATTTCATTTTCCATGGTTTTGGTACTTTTGTTCCATGAGGTTGTAAACTTTTCAAAGGTAGGGACTACATCTTACATTGTTTATCCTCATTCATTCCAGTAAAGTGCTGGTCATAAAGCTGTAATTCCATCAGCCTTTATTAGTTTGGTTCTTTTCATGAATGTATCTTGGGTCCTCATTTACTTCTCTTCTGTTCTCTTCTCTGTTAGGCTTCTCTTTCCTCTTAACTTCAGTGATGAAGGAAATGTTCTCTTTTCCTGGACTGAGTCCCTGGGCTAACACTCCTCTATGATTTTCTGTGTTCTTTCCAGAGAGTGGTGAGTATTGGCTACCACTCTGCTATGTACCTCATTGGTTCCACTGATGCCCAGACCAACAGAAGAAGGAAAAATGGCAAGTGGGTTTGTCTGACCCAAATTCTAGTCAATCAGATATGCTGCCTGAGAGTGACCTCAACAGGCATGTGGGAATACACTGCCTGAAAGAAATTTGAAAACTTTTGACTCCACAGGAGTCCTGGCACTGTTTATTGTGCATAAGGGTGGCCCTCTTTCATCAGGTAAAAAAGTGAAAGCCCCGGCCGGGTGTGGTGGCTCAAGCCTGTAATCCCAGCTCTTTGGGAGGCCGTGGTGGGTGGATCAGGAGGTCAAAAGATCGAGACCATCCTGGTCAACATGGTGAAACCCCGTCTCTACTAAAAATACAAAAAATTAGCTGGGCATGGTGGTGCGTGCCTGTAATCCCAGCTACTCAGGAGGCTGAGACAGGAGAATTGCCTGAACCCAGGAAGCGGAGGTTGCGGTGAGCCGAGATCGTGCCATTGCACTCCAGCCTGGGTAACAAGAGCGAAACTCCGTCTCAAAAAAAAAAAAAAAAGTGAAAGCCCCTACTTCTGCTCCCTGGAGTAGCTCTGCATTCATAGAAGGCACAGGGCACTATGAATATTATGTCAATCCAAATGTATTGGTATTCCGATCTTCCCATAGAACCAGCTAAGCCTTAATGAGACCCCCCTAGGCTCTGTCGTTCAATTCCCCTTTGAAAACATGGTATCATAGCCTCCCCCAATTCCTACACACAGATCCCAGAAGAGCTGCCATGGGATTTGCCAGCCGACTGGGAAAAAATAGAGACCCTCCTGAACTGTCCTGTGCTTTCAAAGAAGGCTCAATCCACTCAGTTTTCTGTGGTACACTAACTCAGGCCCTCAGAGATGCCCTAACAGTTGACATCACCTGTATCATTTAATCCTCATAATGACTCTCCAGGCATATACGATCATCCCAATTTTACAGAAACGAAAACAGGAGCTAGGAAACACCAGTTTCAACACATCATCTTTCTCACTTCAGAGCCCTTGCTTTTTCCAGTGGGCTGGGATGCCTTCTTTCTAAAGTATAAAAACTTGGTGTTTATTAAAAATCATTTAACATTGCTACTCCCACACTTAATTAGCACTCTTTTTTGGGTTTGGATTTTTTTGTTTGGGGTGCCATATGACAAGTCCAAAGATGTTTTGGAAAGCCAGGAGCCAGAAGGTTATTTAAGGAAGGAATAGTGTATTTAGAAATAGAATAACTTAGAGGTGAAGCTCCAGAGAAAAGTAGCAGAAGGTTTGGACATCAGTGCCAGCTGCTGGGACCTACTGACTCATGCATACTCTTTCCTCCAGATGGTCTTCTCAGATTCCTAGCAGATGAGAGTTTAGCACACATAGTGCTTTATAAATAAATCTAAGGTTTTATGTGTATAATGCACATTATATTAATAAAAGGAAAAAGATAAAAGAATGAGAGCCTTTTTTAAAGCTCTAGGCATGTACATTTTTCTTTATCCCTATGCTTTGTTGGTCAGGGGTGGGGGTTACCATTTGAGGTCATACAGTTTCAAGCCTCAATCTCTGTCTTTTGTTTCTCTTAATTTGTCATGTCTCTTGATAAGCAGCTATTTTATCAAGGGAACTTCTTCAGGTATGGATGTGATGATTCTCAGGTTCAAATAAAGCTGAACACATAATCTGAATTCTTGGTTGGTGTGTTCCACTCTGTAGGTGAACATAGTTCTTTCTAATGTTGCTCAGTGCAAACTAATATGAAGGTGAGAAGTAATATTCAAAATAAACACAATAAGCCAGGGGAAGGTTTAAGCACAAGACTGTGCTGATGAACAAAGAAATGTGAGTTTATTTTTATTTTTTTTTTTTATTTTATTTTTTTTTAAATTTTTTATTGGATTATAGGTTTTGGGGTACATGAGCAGAGCATGCAAGACAGTTGCGTAGGTACACACATGGCAGTGTGCTTTGCTTTTCTTCTCCCCTTCACCCACATTTGGCATTTCTCCCCAGGCTATCCCTCCCCACCTCCCCCTCCCACTGGCCCTCCCCTTTTCCCCCCAATAGACCCCAGTGTTTAGTACTCCCCTTTCTGTGTCCATGTGTTCTCATTTTTCATCACCCACCTATGAGTGAGAATATGCGGTGTTTCATTTTCTGTTCTTGTGTCAGTTTGCTGAGGATGATGTTTTCCAGATTCATCCATGTCCCTACAAACGACACGAACTCATCATTTCTGATTGCTGCATAATATTCCATGGTGTATATGTGCCACATTTTTCCAATCCAGTCTATTATCAATGGGCATTTGGGTTGATTCCAGGTCTTTGCTATTGTAAACAGTGCTGCAATGAACATTCGTGTACATGTGTCCTTATAGTAGAACGATTTATAGTCTTTTGGATATATACCCAGTAATGGGATTGCTGGGTCAAATGGAATTTCTATTTCTAAGGCCTTGAGGTAATCGCTACACTGTCTTCCACAATGGTTGAACTAATTTACACTCCCACCAACAGTGTAAAAGTGTTCCTTTGTCTCCACATCCTCTCCAGCATCTGTTGTCTCCAGATTTTTTAATGATCGCCATTCTAACTGGTGTGAGATGGTATCTCAATGTGGTTTTGATTTGCATCTCTCTGATGACCAGTGACGATGAGCATTTTTTCATATGATTGTTGGCCTCATATATGTCTTCTTTCGTAAAGTATCTGTTCATATCCTTTGCCCACTTTTGAATGGGCTTGTTTGTTTTTTTCCTGTAAATCTGCTTGAGTTGTTTGTAAATTCTGGATATCAGCCCTTTCTCAGATGGGTAGACTGCGAAAATTTTTTCCCATTCTGTTGGTTGCCGATCCACTCTAGTGACTGTTTCTTTTGCCGTGCAGAAGCTGTGGAGTTTCATTAGGTCCCATTTGTCTATTTTGGCTTTTGTTGCCAATGCTCTTGGTGTTTTGTTCATGAAGTCCTTGCCTACTCCTATGTCCTGGATAGTTTTGCCTAGATTTCCTTCTAGGGTTTTTATGGTGCCAGGTCTTATGTTTAAGTCTTTAATCCATCTGGAGTTAATTTTAGTGTAAGGTGTCAGGAAGGGGTCCAGTTTCTGCTTTCTGCACATGGCTAGCCAGTTTTCCCAACACCATTTGTTAAACATGGAATCCTTGCCCCATTGCTTGTTTTTGTCAGGTTTATCAAAGATTGTATAGTTGTATGTATGTTGTGTTGCCTCCGGTGCCTCTGTTTTGTTCCATTGGTCTATATCTCTGTTTTGGTACCAGTACCATGCTGTTTTGATTACTGTAGCCTTGTAGTATAGTTTGAAATCCGGTAGTGTGATGCCCCCCGCTGTGTTCTTTTTGCTTAGAATTGACTTGGCTATGCGGGCTCGCTTTTGGTTCCACATGAAGTTCATGGTGGTTTTTTCCAGTTCTGTGAAGAAAGTCAATGGTAGCTTGATGGGGATAGCATTGATTCTGTAAATTACTTTGGGGAATATAGCCATTTTCACGATATTAGTTCTTCCTAACCATGAACATGGAATGTTTCTCCATCTGTTTGTGTCCTCTCTGATTTCGTTGAGCAGTGGTTTGTAGTTCTCCTTGAAGAGGTCCCTTACGTTCCTTGTGAGTTGTATTCCAAGGTATTTTATTCTTTTTGTAGCAATTGCGAATGGCAGTTCGCTCTTGATTTGGCTTTCTTTAAGTCTGTTATTGGTGTAGACGAATGCTTGTGATTTTTGCACATTGATTTTATATCCTGAGACTTTGCTGAAGTTGTTTATCAGTTTCAGGAGTTTTTGGGCTGAGGCAATGGGGTCTTCTAGGTATACTATCATGTCGTCTGCAAATAGAGACAATTTGGCTTCCACCTTTCCTATTTGAATACCCTTTATTTCTTTTTCTTGCCTGATTGCTCTGGCTAGAACTTCCAGTACTATATTGAATAGGAGTGGTGAGAGAGGGCATCCTTGTCTAGTGCCAGATTTCAAAGGGAATGCTTCCAGTTTTTGCCCATTCAGTATGATATTGGCTGTTGGTTTGTCATAAATAGCTTTTATTACTTTGAGATACGTTCCATCGATACCGAGTTTATTGAGGGTTTTTAGCATAAAGGGCTGCTGAATTTTGTCAAATGCCTTCTCTGCGTCAATTGAGATAATCATGTGGTTTTTGTTTTTGGTTCTGTTTATGTGGTGAATTACGTTGATAGACTTGCGTATGTTGAACCAGCCTTGCATCCCTGGGATGAATCCTACTTGATCATGATGAATAAGTTTTTTGATTTGCTGTTGCAATCGGCTTGCCAATATTTTATTGAAGATTTTTGCATCTATGTTCATCATGGATATTGGCCTGAAGTTTTCTTTTCTCATTGGGTCTCTGCCGGGTTTTGGTATCAGGATGATGTTGGTCTCATAAAATGATTTGGGAAGGATTCCCTCTTTTTGGATTGTTTGAAATAGTTTTAGAAGGAATGGTACCAGCTCCTCCTTGTGTGTCTGGTAGAATTTGGCTGTGAACCCATCTGGACCTGGGCTTTTTTTGTGAGGTAGGCTCTTAATTGCTGCCTCAACTTCAGACCTTGTTATTGGTCTATTCATAGTTTCAGCTTCCTCCTGGTTTAGGCTTGGGAGGACACAGGAGTCCAGGAATTTATCCATTTCTTCCAGGTTTACTAGTTTATGTGCATAGAGTTGTTTGTAATATTCTCTGATGATGGTTTGAATTTCTGTGGAATCTGTGGTGATTTCCCCTTTATCATTTTTTATTGCATCTATTTGGTTGTTCTCTCTTTTCTTTTTAATCAATCTGGCTAGTGGTCTGTCTATTTTGTTGATCTTTTCAAAAAACCAGCTCTTGGATTTATTGATTTTTTGAAGGGTTTTTCGTGTCTCAATCTCCTTCAGCTCAGCTCTGATCTTAGTAATTTCTTGTCTTCTGCTGGGTTTTGAGTTTTTTTGATCTTGCTCCTCTAGCTCTTTCAATTTTGACGATAGGGTGTCAATTTTGGATCTCTCCATTCTCCTCATATGGGCACTTATTGCTATATACTTTCCTCTAGAGACTGCTTTAAATGTGTCCCAGAGGTTCTGGCACGTTGTGTCTTCATTCTCATTGGTTTCGAAGAACTTCTTTATTTCTGCCTTCATTTCGTTGTTTACCCAGTCAACATTCAAGAGCCAGCTGTTCAGTTTCCATGAAGCTGTGCGGTTCTGGGTCGGTTTCTGAATTCTGAGTTCTAACTTGATTGCACTATGGTCTGAGAGGCTGTTTGTTATGATTTCAGTTGTTTTGCATTTGTTGAGCAGTGCTTTACTTCCAATTATGTGGTCAATTTTAGAGTAGGTGTGATGTGGTGCTGAGAAGAATGTGTATTCTGTGGATTTGGGGTGGAGAGTTCTGTAAATGTCCACCAGGTTTGCTTGCTCCAGGTCTGAGTTCAAGCCCTGGGTATCCTTGTTGATTTTCTGTCTGGTTGATCTGTCTAGTATTGACAGTGGAGTGTTAAAGTCTCCCACTATTATTGTGTGGGAGTCTAAGTCCTTCTGTAAGTCATTAAGAACTTGCCTTATGTATCTGGGTGCTCCTGTGTTGGGTCCATATATGTTTAGGATCGTTAACTCTTCTTGTTGTATCGATCCTTTTACCATTATGTAATGGCCTTCTTTGTCTCTTTTGATCTTTGTTGCTTTAAAGTCTATTTTATCAGAGATGAGAATTGCAACTCCTGCTTTTTTTTGCTTTCCATTAGCTTGGTAAATCTTCCTCCATCCCTTTATTTTGAGCCTTTGTGTATCCTTGCATGTGAGATGGGTTTCCTGGATACAGCACACTGATGGGTTTTGGATTTTTATCCAATTTGCCAGTCTGTGTCTTTTGATTGGTGCATTTAGTCCATTTACATTTAGGGTTAATATTGTTATGTGTGAATTTGATACTGCCATTTTGATGCTAAGTGGCTGTTTTGCCTGTTAGTTGTTGTAGATTCTTCATTATGTTGAAGCTCTTTAGCATTCAGTGTGATTTTGGAATGGCTGGTACTGATTGATCCTTTCTATGTGTAGTGCCTCTTTTAGGAGCTCTTGTAAAGCAGGCCTGGTGGTGACAAAATCTCTGAGTACTTGCTTGTTCGCAAAGGATTTTATTCTTCCTTCACTTCTGAAGCTCAGTTTGGCTGGATATAAAATTCTGGGTTGAAAGTTCTTTTTTTTAAGAATGTTGAATATTGGCCCCCACTCTCTTCTGGCTTGTAGTGTTTCTGCCGAGAGATCTGCTGTGAGTCTGATGGGCTTCCCTTTGTGGGTGACCCGACCTTTCTCTCTGGCTGCCCTTAGTATTCTCTCCTTTATTTCAACCCTGTTGAATCTGACGATTATGTGCCTTGGGGTTGCTCTTCTTGCGGAATATCTTTGTGGTGTTCTCTGTATTTCCTGCAATTGAGTGTTGGCTTGTCTTGCTAGGTGGGGGAAATTTTCCTGGATCATGTCCTGAAGAGTATTTTCCAGCTGGGATTCATTCTCTTCGTCCCCTTCTGGTACACCTATCAAACGTAGGTTAGGTCTTTTCACATAGTCCCACATTTCTTGGAGACTTTGTTCATTCCTTTTTGCGCTTTTTTCTCTGATCTTGGTTTCTCGTTTTATTTCATTGAGTTGGTCTTCGACTTCAGATATTCTTTCTTCTGCTTGGTCAATTCGGCTATTGAAACTTGCGTTTGCTTCGCGAAGTTCTCCTATTGTGTTTTTCAGCTCCTTTAATTCATTCGTATTCCTCTCTAAGGTATCCATTCTTGTTATCATTTCCTCGAATCTTTTTTCAAATCTTTTTTCAAGGTTCTTAGTTTCTTTGCATTGATTTAATACATGATCTTTTAGCTCACAAAAGTTTCTCATTATCCATCTTCTGAAGTCTAATTCCGTCATTTCGTCACAGTCATTCTCCGTCCAGCTTTGTTCCCTTGCTGGTGAGGAGTCTTGTTCCTTTCTAGGAGGCGAGGTGTTCTGGTTTCGGGTGTTTTCCTCCTTTTTGCGCTGGTTTCTTCCCATCTTTGTGGATTTGTCCACTGGTCGTCTGCGTAGTTGCTGACTTTTCGTTTGGGTCTCTGAGTGGACACCCAGAATGTTGATGATGAAGTATTTCTGTTGCTTGGTTTTCCTTCTACCAGTCTAGCCCCTTTGCTGTACGACTGTTGAGGTCCGCTCCAGACCCTGCTTGTCTGGGGTGCACCTCTAGTAGCCGTGGCACAGCGAGGGATGCTACCAGTTTCTTTTTCTGCTCTCTTTGTCCCAGGATGATGCCTGCCTAATGACAGTCTTTTGGATATAGAGGGGTCAGGGAGCTGCTTGAGGAGACAGTTTGTACTTTATAGGGGTTTAATTGCTGAGCTGTGCACTCTGTTGTTCATTCAGGGCTGTTAGGCTGCTATGTTTGATTCTGCTGCAACACAGCTCATTAAACAACCCTTTTTTTTTTCTCAAATGCTCTGTGTTGAGGGGTTTGGGCTTTATTTTTGGATGTCCGATCAGGTGTCCTGCCCAGCTCAAAGGCAGACTAGCCACTGTTTGGCTGCCGAGGCTCCGCCCTGCTGTTGTGTGATTCGCGCTGTTCCTGCCGGCTCTGCTGTGGTCTCCGCCACGCCCTGCGGCGGAGTCTCTTCGTTGTAGCGTGTTGCCTCAGCAACGGCAGGCTGCGTCAGCAGTAGGCGTGTATCTCAGTAGGGACGGGTTGCCTCGGCAACGGCTGGCTGCCTCAGCAGTGGGCGTGTATATCAGTTGGGGCAGGTTGCCTCCGTAGTGGTGGACGCCCCTCCCCCACAGAGCGTCTCGGACCGTCTGCCCGGGATAGTTTGAAATCGCGGTTTTGTTCTTCCCACTGGGTATCCCAAACGATCTGTCCCTGCAATCCCCTGGGCTGGGCTACTGTGCAAGTCTCGTTCAGTCTCAAGTCCAGCCCTCTCAAGTCTCAGGTTGCCGGTTCAACAAGGCACCCGGACAAGCGCGCCCTGTGGGGATTGCTGGGTAGGGCCGCCAGCCGCCGCCCCGGCTGCCGGCTTCGCCAGGCAGACCTACTGCCTGGCGTCCCGTGTCTTTTTATACTTGGGAGTTTCCCCGTTCTGTGGGCAACAAAGATCAGTCTGGAAATGCAGCACTGACTCACCGTTTGCGAATTCAACGCGGGCTCCAGTCCTGGGTTGTTCTCACAGCGCCATCTTGAGTCCCCCCGAAATGTGAGTTTAAATGGTTCTTATTAGAGAGCAATAACTCTTAAAAATGTCATGTGACATGTATTTTTAATGACGTTTGAAAATTTTTATTAGCAGTCATATTAGAACAGCTAGAAGTTTAATTGTCATTACTAAATTTTATTACAAATACCTATAACTTAATGTAGTATAACCATGTATTTCAGGGTAGGACTTTTTTGTGGTTCAAATTGATAAAAATCAATGTTTTTCTTTGACCCTCTTAGGGTGACATCTGTTGAGTTGGTTCTGTTTGCTGGTTTGTTAAGATAGCTTGTTGAACAGGGGAGCCAGCCCTTTTAGGGTCCTGCTTCTCCTAACATAGACAGGCCTTTCAAAAATGCACTAAATGATTTTTTTTTTCTAGCTTTACCTGGTCATGTAGATAGAACTTTTGTCTTCAGTTGAATCTGGGGCCTAGGGAGTTTGAGGCTCTATATAAAGTCATCCAAATTGGCAGCTCTACCCACATATTTTGGACTGGTATTACAGTGAGCCAGTATGCTCAGGGCAAAATGAATCAGGCAGAATTGCTGGAATCTTTACAATTTTTCAGGCATATTCTCACCTTCTCCCAAATTGAAAAACTATTCTTTAAAAAACCCATTGTTTATAATTCATCATCTAGAGTATCAATTTATTTTTCTTATATTCTTACCTATCTAGGGCCATTAAACACACACACACACACACACACACACACACACACACACACACTATTCTCAGCCATTACTTGGATTCAACTCATTGTCAAATCTACTACCCTTTTTTCTTTGCTCTCTACCTCCTTGTAAAAAGAAAACACCACAAACCACCCTCCAGTCCCTTCCTTCCATGAAAGAAGTGGTCTTTAAAAAAGCAAATAAAGCAACGAGGAATGAGAAGACTTGTATTGATTTTGGAATGAGAGTGTGACAGTGGATTCAGTGCATGTTATTCAACTTTGAGGATGTATTGAAGTCAACCATGTCAATCAGACTGTTTGTGTAGCCAGACCTAATCAGGAAGCAGAGCCTAATAAAACCACATATAGAAAGCTGCTAAATTCCCTTCAGGTATTGCAACTTTTTATAAGGTCTTTTTATAAGTATTATGCCAGTTGTCATAAAACATCCAGTAAGAAATTCTATTAAAACAATAAAATCAAGGCCGGGCGCTGTGGATCATGCCTGTAATCCCTGCACTTTGGGAGGCCAAGGCAGGTGGACCATGAGGTCAGGAGTTCAAGACCAGACTGGCCAAGATGGTGAAACCCTGTCTCTACTGAAAATACAAAAATTAGCTGGGCATGGTGGTGGGAGCCTGTAATCCCAGCTACTTGAGAGGCTGAAGCAGCGAATTGCTTGATCCTGGCAGGCGGAGGTTGCAATGAGCCAAGATTGCACCACTGCACTCCAGCCTGAATGACAGAGAGAGACTCTGTCTCAAATAAAATAAAATAAAATAAAATAAAACAAAACAAAAGTGAGAGTTGCATATAGTTGACTACCTCCATTGATTCTTTTGTGGCCCTGTGTACCCTGGCTGGAATTGGCAGACCAGGGATCTCAAACTCATTTACGTAAGGGGTTAAGTATATAAGGAAATGAAGCAGATGGAGATCAACATATTCCCTATCCAAAGGTATATCCCACTCTGGCAATTATGGCTGTATGTAGGAATTTGGGTCTATATGACCAAATCTTCTGATATTCATAGGGAATACCTATGTCCTACATATAATACCTCCCCTACCCATTCATGCTGTATGAGTTCTACTTATCCTATAAAACTTTGTTCAGTTATTAATTGCTCTGGGAAACATTTCTTAACTCTTGTAGTGAGAATGAACTACTCAGTACCTACTCTAAAACTCACAGCATGTTGTGCAAATCTCCAATATTAATTGTACTTCACTAGTGACATAACTGCATGTTTGGTGATATCTCCCCAACTCTACAGTGTGAGGGCAGGCCCCATGCAACACTTACAAAGCAGAGCTGGGCCCACAGTAGGTGCCGCATGGTGCTGAATGGCTGAAGATGACTATAGAAGCAGAATTGGAATGGAAAGCTCTTAGGTTTTTGGAGTTGATTTGGTGGTTTGGAGCAATAAACAAGAAGGGAGCAGGCCCTGACAAAGTGTGTCATTATCATTCCTTACCAACTTCCTTAATGCTCTTTCTGTTTGTATGTGCTACCTACTACAATCCTTTTCCCAGCTGGTGCTTTGAATCAAATTCCTATCCCCTCACCAAGCTATATGCTATTATATACCATATTAGCATGATTTTTTAAGGGTAAGCTATTGATGTATTAGTTTTGAACCCTGTGAGTCTAGTACAGTGACTAGACACAGCTCAGTAAATGCTCTTATGAGTGAACAAATGAATGAATGGTTACTACATATATCAGCTTGCTTTCTGCCTGGGGCAGCTAGCTGAAAGCAAGCCTAGAAGGGGATGGGATTCTGGGTAGGCAATTAGAAAAATAGGCCACATGTTAGTGGGAGGTGTGGACAATCCCTCTACATCAAAATTGTTCACCTCATTATTTCCGGGTAGGCTGTGCTTAACTGGGAGGAGAACCAGACCCCCAAACGAGGACCATTGCTAATACCTTTGTTAACTATTTAATTTTATAATTATACATTAGAGTTCTAGAGTCTCATTCTTTATTATATAAATTGCAAGGCTCTCACCAAGATATTATTCACCTTGTATTGCTCTACTTGACATGTGAGATGGGATCAAAGATACCTTTTACCCCAGCCACTTGGAAATTCATTTTGAGGTCTCTGATGTGAAAGGAAATCTCAGCACCAGTTGAAGATTGTGTAGCCTATTCAGGCTCTAACTTGATGATCCAGCAGTGATTTTTGCCTTAAAACTAAGTTAATGCAACACAGAACATGTTTTCTCCTGAGGCTAAGCAGCTTGCTTGTGTGTAGCAGACTTAGCTCGGTCCTTAGCATGAATCATAAACAGATACTTCTTAAGCCACATCACTCCTGTTATGAGAAAAATTATTGGATTTTCATTCTTGGGTGGGGAAAGAAAAAGTAGCCTGCAGCCACAGAGCATAACAAAATGTTGTTGTCAATTTCTGGTCCTTGAGTGATGGGTTGGCATTACTCACTGCTCCTAAGAGCAATAATTACATTATAATATTGTTCTATTTGTGCTCTAAAACAGAATCTTATGTGTAACAGAAAGGTGACTTCATGGTCTGATATATTCAATATGTGTGGGTTTTCATAGTTTAAGTACTGGCAAGATAAATTTAATTAAAGTATAGTAATAAAATAACAATATGGCAGCAGTAATTGTACACTAGAAATTGAGTCCCATTTTCTATTGGTTTTCTGTCCATACAAATGCATTTCCATGAGACTGCTTGTGGGAAATGTGTGTCGACATCTATAGAGCACCCCAAAGCTCTACTTTTGTTCACCTTTGTCAGACACCATCCTGTGAACTTGAATTGACATGCTCTTCCACATAGGACAAAACTGGGAAATCAATAATAGTCCTAGCAAGAGAAAAATTAATGGGTGTAGTGAACATTTATTGGTGGTGATTTGGCACATCTTTTTCATTCTTTCTTAATAAAGGTATCACCAATTTTCTTTGGAAACCACTTTCTTTTTCAGGTACACAAGTTGAAAGAGGTTAATCTTATCCATGATTCCTGGCTTAGCTCTGATTGTGATTAGTGCATCCCACCTTCTTGGCCTCAGGGATGGGAATGTAATCTGGTCAGAGCTGATGGGGAGAGTTTGCTTAGGATTTTTTCACGTATGACCTAGTTTAAGTTAGTTTCTTTTATTTGTAAGCAAAAGAAATCCTGACAGGTCCATAGATCATTTGGATGAATTTAGTGCCTGTGTTTGTGTTCGTGTTTGTTTTCAGCATCTTTTGTGCCAAGTAATACTATTTAATTATCTTAAGCTAATAAGAAAATAATAGAGGTCAATGTAATATGTAAATGATGCACAGTTTATAAATGAAAGTTTTGTAGTAATCTAATAGAGAGAAGTGAGTCATCAAATAGTATCTACTCTGAAGCCTGCAGAACCTGAAAGAACCCATACCATAGTTATGGGTGCCAAGTTCAGACAGAAAATAGTGATTAATTCTTAGCAACGTACCACCATCCATCGCATTAAATTAAGATTGCTAATTAAAAACATACTGGCTTGAAGTTGGTTTGTATTTAATTTAAAACTTTTTTAGTTGCTTAAAAACTATAAGCATAAGGACATTTACAGCTATAGGTTTAAGGCTGTACGGATTTGAATGATCTTAAAATAAAATTAACAACAGGAAATCAAGGAGAAATGTGTTTTTTCTTTACAGGGTTCATTTCTTAAGTTTTAGAAGTGGTGCCATCAATGGTAAAAGTGCATTTAGGTTATAAAAAGACAGACTATGGGATTGGATAAACATCCTCCTGTCTGGAACATTACCGAATTGTACCAAACTATATAAAAATCTACCTCCAAAATTTCAAACCTTAAAAAGGAGCTTCTCTCTTCTAAGGAGGACAAGGTATTTTTGCAAGCATAACTGCTCTCATTTTCAAATCACCAGTGTGTGAGTTCATTCAACAAATGGGAATATGAGCCTGAGCTCAGCAAGTTCAGTTCCACTGGTTGCAAGTACAACTCATGTTGCCTCAACCTCTTTTATAAAATTGCTTCTAGAGAAGAGCCAAGTACTGCCAGAGGTCAGTGAGGGTGAGGTGAGTTTGTGAAGGGTGGTGGAATATGGGGTGACTACTCCTTTTTCTGTAAGACTGCTCTCACCAACAAACCCCAATTGAGTGAATC
The DNA here is from genome assembly GCF_049354715.1 of Callithrix jacchus. NCBI lineage: Eukaryota > Metazoa > Chordata > Mammalia > Primates > Cebidae > Callithrix > Callithrix jacchus. The sequence continues at coordinate 85,198,282 of NC_133502.1, forward strand.
CCAAGATCTCAATTTGCACTACAATTTGTAAATCACAAGTTGTTCCATGAGAGAGCTGGGATTTTGTATCACTTGTACTGTGTTATAGAAGGAGCAACCTTTTTCTAGAAGGAGGCTTCGGGTTTACCAGCTGCAAGAACAAATTCAGGTCCATTTGGGTCAGCTCAACAGATACTCTCCAAGTTCCTATTATGTGCCCAGCACTGTTCTGCATGCTTGGCGGACACAAGGAAAGACTAAAAGGTGATCCTTTCCCTCAAAAAGTTTGTAGAATAGTGAGAGTGTAGATTTCAATGCAATGTGGTAATCCAATGACAGGATAATCAGAGAATACTACAGAAACACATTTACCCACATCATCTGTTAATTCATAGGAAAAAGGAAAACACGTTATTTTCACTGTCTTACACACAGACACACACACATACCCACACACACAGTTGTTTGACTAAAAATTTTGGCTTTAGAACTGGTTGCAATGACATCACCTCAGGTAGATTCAAGTAGATTCAGATACTGAAAAGTGAAAGATGGAGATTCAACTATGATACCCAATAAATGGAGATGTTGCTGATTTTTTGATTATCATATTTCGAAGTTGTTGGCAGTGCCTTTGGCCAGTTTATCTCTGCTGTTGGAGAAAATGTATTTGGTGAGACAATTACAGCTTTTATTTTCTCGCCTAGGTGAAATGGAAACTACTTTCTTGCCAACAAAGCTGTAGGGCCATTTTCCCAATGATAACCTGGCAGGTTGAAGCCAGAATTTGCTTTGAGTATTCATCAGAATCCTGCTTTTCTTGCTTATTAATTCTGGGTAAATTTTAAGTTGTTTCTTCAAGTACTGAAACTCTCAGACTGAAGTATAACAGAAATGACACAGAAGAGGAGGTGGTTGTCTTTGTTGAAACCATTTGGAAGAGAGAAGGGCTGGTGTGGAAGTGTGAATTTGTGGTTGTTGATGAATGAATCAGGAGACTGCAGCCTGTGGGCCATTGTAATTCCCCCTAGCCCCGAAACGTCATAAAGAGAGTGTTGTAGTTTCAGAGCTGAATTTTTCTCTGTTTGCTTGGCTTTACAATTTGGGCCAATATGTCTGGGCTGTCAAAAACCACATCCTCTTTAAGTCTTTCCATTTTTACCTTTCATTTCCTCATGGGCCAAAGCTCTTTTTGTGCTAATTCTATTGATTCCTTATTTTTCTTATTTGGAAAATAAAGCACCTTGAAAGTCACTCCATATAATGCAAACAGCCTGTGTCTGAGGAGACTTTTCAGTAAAACTGAGAATTTTGAATGCATTGCTAGAGAATTTTTTTTTTTAATTTCTTTTTTGGTCTTATCTAATGGCACATTAAAAGTCGGTTGGGTACTAAATTTATTGAGAGGTCCAGAAAAAATGCAATTCAACCGAATAAAGATTTAATTATGCTGAGAAATAATGAGGTCTAAAGATCCCAATGGAGTGCTTGCTGGGTTAACTTACTCCTGTGATAGATTTCTTAGCACTGGCATAAAAAAATCATGGGGGACACTCTCTGTGAGTGCATTCCTCTTTTGAAGAAAATGAGACTACTTGGGGAAGATGTGTTTGCATAAGTATTGCTTAAAGGTGTTTATGAAAAATAGATCTATGTTTGTATAGTCTTTTGAAAGGAGCCTTGAAAATTACACTCTTTAAGAGAATAGTCATAACAAAGCAGCTAATTCTAGCTTGGCTAAATTATTCATCTACTCCTCCACCATTTATTGAATACAACATGGGAAATTTGGAGCAGTGAAGCCTAAGGCAGTCTCTGACTGCTTTGCTCAATGTTCTTCATGCAGAGTTTAGAAAATATAGTTGTTAGTAGATGCTACATAGAAAACAAGGGAGTGAGAGGGTGGTTTGGAGAGGACCTCTGGTCAGGTGTTAGGAAAACACTGCTAACTTATATTCCTCTAGGAAACATGTAGTAACTAGTTAAAGGCTCTAAGGTGTGTTTCTATAAAATACATGTTTACCTTTATTCAGCATAGAGGTTTTAGTCCTTATAGGATCATAGATATCCTCTTTCTTTCCAGTGAATATCTATACATATTGTGATGTCGTATAAATACAACCTCACACAAGGCAATGATCCTCAAAGGGCGATATATTTATAATAAAATGATGTCTTCCAAGATAGTTTCTTTACTGCTATGCTAATGGCTTGACCAAGAGGAGCCCAAATGTCCTCCCTCAGGGTGGAATGGCAGCCTGGGCTCCATGTCTGTTTGGCTAAAGTACTTCCTGCCTCTGTTTCTTCCCTTTCAGGTTTAAGCACACTCCTGTGTCACACAGGCTAGAGAAGCAGCCTCCTTTCTTGTTTATTTGTTCTGCCTCTATAAAGGACATAATCAGGATATGTAACATGTCCACTCATTGTTCTCTAAGAGCATTCACTGTGGGATCTGGACAACCCTTCCTAATCTCTGACTTTTTTTCATTCTCAGATTACTTGTAGAATAAGGATTGCAAGACATGAGACAGGAAGCTAAAACCCTGTAGAACCCTATAGAGACAAATATATATTTTTTTCATATGAACTGTTTGAACTAATATAAGGCATTCTAGAGATAATAATTCCTTTGATCAGTATCCAGGCAAACCCCATTATATTGTGCGTTGCTTTAAGTGCTTTGCAGCTATTTCATCTTTTACTGATTGCAGGTTTGTGCAACCCTGCATTGAGTGAGCCTATGGGCACCATTTTCTGACAGCATGTGCTCACTTCGTGTCTCTGTGAGCATTTTTTTAGCAAAGAGTATTTTAAATTGTTATGTATATTGTTGTTTACACATAATGCTACTATACACTTAATAGACTACAGCATAGTGTAAACATAATTTTTATATTATATTTTATATGCAATGGGAAGCCAACAAATTGTGTGACTGGTTTTATTCTGGTAGTCTGAAGCCAAACCTGCAAATTCTGAGGTACGCCTGTATTCTTTTCTTAGTATTTTCATATGCTCTATCTTATTTGATCCCAGCTCAATTGTTGAGTGACATCCTGATGAGAAGAATTAACACTAGACAGATAATACAGATTTGGAGACTCCCAGTTGAATGCCTTTTCTATGATGCTAGAGTTTCACAAATGGTATGGATTTTAGGGAGGGCACAGACACGGTAGTAAATGCCATTGAGTCATAAGGTGAGAATGTTAGGGATGTTTCAATTTCTTTCTCTGTTTGCTTTTTATTTGATACAGAGTCTGTCACCAAGGCTGTAATGCAGTGGCACAGCCAGCTGAAACCTTGACCTCCTGAGCTCAAGCAATCTTCTTGCCTCAGCCTCTGTGTGGCTGAGCAGTTACTTTTTTTTTTTTTAACACTTTCATATACATAAAGGAGAAAGTCTCTGATTCTAGTCTTTAACCTCTCTCTAATATTGGCGGCACATCTCCTCTTTCAACAAATGCAGAGCAGGACACAGATAACAGTGCATTAGTTTCATTTCACAGTTGCCTTCTATTTGTGGTGACATGAAGTTTTCTTTTAATTGAAAAAATTGTATTTATTTTGTTGACCAGATGATATATACAAATGGTACAACATTCAGAAAGTACAAAAAGGTAATATAATATACCTTTACTTGTTAGTGACCCAAATTTTCTACAAAGGTAATTATGATCAATAGTTTCTTATTGTTATTTACAGAGACGTATTATATTCCTAGTAATATGTATGTATATGTACGTATTTTTAGATGGATTTTAAAAACCTAAGTGGTAGTAAATTAGTCATGATGTTTTGCACTTTGACTTTTTTTCAATTAAATATTTATCTGGGGGTTCCAGATATGGCAAACACTTTTAAGCAGTTTCATGGAAGACTGGTCACGTGCTTATAACATTCAGTCTCTCTCCTCTGGCCTGTAAATGGACACAAAAAAATGTCGCTGAAAGGTTTGCTCCAAAAATAAAACTTAAGTGATTAAGTGAGGTCTGATCATATGCTTCTGCCTCCACATTTTTTCCTTTTGCCCTTGTGTTGTCTTTCTCCCTGTGCTCTCCTTGAACCAGGGAAAGGAACAGACCCTTACTGCCCAGCAGAGAGGAGATGTGCAAGGAGGAAATAGTGCTAGTGAAAATTTTCATCCCCTAATGGTTAAGAGGAGCCTGGAGCATGAATCAAACTAACAAAAGGTGAAAAATGGTTTTTCCTAATGGCTCTCTCTCTGAAAAGCTAAGGTAGATTTAAGGTAGAGACAGTGATAGTCTGATTTGCCGAGGTCCATGAAAACCAGTCCATAAATTGCAGCCATTCAGGAAAACTGTTCTGTCCAAGTCATAAGCAGTCAACCTCACACAACCTTTGGACTCACCAGCTTTTGTCCCACCCTAATAGGCAGGGAGGCTTTTCTTCCTTTGCTAGGTTTTTACCAAAAATATATTTTGGTAGGATATAAACTGTTTAAAAACCAACCCAGTTGCCAATTTTTATGAACTTAAGCACATTCAACCTCAAATAGGTATGTTTTCAGGTCGAAAATACCTGCTTAACTGTGGTCCAGGGTTGGCTCAGTTCTTTAGTGGATATGGCCAAGCATAGGTGTTAAATCTTCATGTGGGGCAGAGGAAAAGCTGCTTGCTTGCCCCAGATGATGCTGTGGATCTCAGTGAATCCCCTATAGAGTGCAGGAGGGTTGCCCCAGACCAGTGGCAAGTGGTCTAGGACAGACTCCTTCCCACCACTGGGAGGGATAATTCAACCAACTCAAAGTGCATATGATTAAGCAAATTGTTATGAGAATAATAATAATGCTGGCTGTTAATATTAGCACCTCCATTTTATATAGGTCAGGAAGCTAGGGCTCAGAGAGGTTGAGAAGTTTGACAATGTTCCTAAGGCTAATGGGCAAATCCTAACTCAAACCAGGGTCCTCTGACTCCAAATCAAATCATGAGTCAGTAGCCTCACTCTCACGCAGGTGAGTAATCAGTGCTTCTTAAATCACCTGCCAGGTAGCCCAAACTAACCCTCTCTATCATCTGTTATAATTTAATATTACAATCTCGTGGGAAAAATTTAAGTGTGGTGCAATTATATGTCAATCACAAGGTAGGTTTTGTTTAAAAAAAAATGAACCTTAAATGGTAGCACATTAGTCCATTGTTCTGCTTATTGCTTTTGCCAATTAAACCCATATCTGGGAAATGGGGTTTGGGTATGGCAAAACTCTTGCAGGTTATGCAAGAATGACTGAAGTTCATAGAAGTCATTATCTGCTGAAACTGTTCAAAAAATGATTCTTAATTTCCTCTGCATTGTAATTGTGAAGGGAAGATCCGAAGCACTGTAAGAAACACTTTGTCACAAGGAAGTTACAGAACTGTTGAGGGTTTTATCCCACAGTTTGCTGCTCAAATATGAAAGTTGTAAAAAGGTATGCAGAAATTCATTTGTGTTCAAGCTCTTTGAGCTGAGTCAGCTGTTTCCAGAACAAAGATTATAATGTAGCAAGTTCATGTGCTAGAGCAGAACATTGAAACATGGTAATTATATTCCCCATAGATAATGCTTCTTAAACTGAGGGCATAAAGACCTCTGTAGTGTGAACATTACTAGGGCCAGTTTTTATGTGTCAGGTAACTAATTCCAGCTGTTTTGCTGCGTCCTTCTCTGCCAAAGGCTTTCCCCAAAGGTAGTGTTGGTTCCAGGAGTTCTACACTTAATACTGCAAAAGATGGCCATCATACAACTTGTCTGATAGTTTTGTCTGATAGTTTATTTAGAGGCAAATGTACTCCTATCACCAAGTCTCTTTTTCAGTGGGCACAAATTCACCTTGATGATGCACTTTATAGATAAGAACATTTGACCCTTGATACCCAACTCCTTCCCTGACCACGCTTTCCTCAAGGCATCCAACTGCAGCAGAATATAAAGGCATTTGTCCAAAATATTTGAGGCCCACCCAAGGGTCAGATAAATGTCGTCATGTTCATTTTCTGGAATCAGGATTAAGGGACAGGGTTAAGGGAAAGATTTTTCCTGTTTCAAATAAAGTTTACTGGAAATGAAGCAATCCTATTTTATGCAAAATACTGTTTTTCTGTCTCTGTGTGACATCATAATCTGGCATGCTCTCATGAGTTTTTGATTGTCATACCTTTGAATGTCCTGTGCCTATTTTATTTGTATTCCAAGATGCAATCTTTCAGAAAGAGGACAAAAAACTACCAATTTGGGCAAGGCAGGAGGGCTTGGCTTTCTTGGTTGTGGGTAGCTAATGCTGGCAAATGTATGCTTATAAATCCAGGGTACTGTATACCCATCAGTCTGAAATTTAAATTCTTGTAGATGTTTAGGTCATTTTAATAATTCTCTAACGATGAGAACAAAGTTGGAGCAACCAACACACCATGAGAATGTTCACTATGCAAATTGCACCAAATTCAGAAAGTAAGGAGGCTTGAAAAGTGATATAAGCCATGGTATCATTGGCTCATCACCCACCCCAGCATAAGACAAATATGAGTTTCATGTGAAGCCTAAAGAATATGCATGGGTGAATCAGGCAGTCCTCAGTGGTGGATGGTATTGATTATTTCCAGAACACATGATCTTTACCCCTTTTTGGCTTTGCACAAAGTGTTCCCTCTTCTTGAAATTCTTCCCTTCTTACATCATTTATTGGAATCCTTTGGAAGAATCTTATCTTCCAGTATTCTTTACCTCATCTTCCATAGTATTAGAATACTGAGCTGGACGTGTGGCTTTCCAGAACAAACACTACCTTTCCCAGCTTCTCTTGCAGCTAGATGTGACTCTGTGACTAAGTTTCAGCCAGTGACATATAAGAAGTGTCAGCTGGCAGCAACTGGAAATCTCTATTGCCATTTTTTGCTCCTTCTCTCCTGCTTTGCTGACCAGCAGAGAGAGATGAGGTGGCTGCAGCTGGAGGAGCTACCCCAGAGCCTAAGGGGGAATGGAGAATGGAGTTAGTGCAAGGGGAAGTGTCAAGGTAGAAGGAGCCTGAATCCCTGATACTGTGGGATGCCAACTCAGATTTGGATTGCCTGCTTCTTTCCTCATACTATAGAGAAAAGCAAACTTGTAAATTATTTAAGTCACTGTTATATTGGGGTTCCTGTCACTCATGTGAACTTAATAGTAACAAATCCACTGTCTCATGCTTTGAAGCTCACTTTAATGCCAGCATCATGTGCAAGAATTGAGAGCTCTGGGCTCCAGATTTTCATAATATATGGTCTTCTTTTTGGTCTTTTCTCTCTTCTTTCTGCACAGGCTTCTTGAAGCCCATTCTTCTTCAGGCTCCCTTTCAGTTAGTATACTCATTTTCCTTAGTGGGCATCAACATTTTTAAGGAATTTTCTGGAATATGATGTTTTTCCTTTGAAACAGGCATGCAGTGTGGCTGCCCAGAGGCCCCATCTCAAGGTCATTTGAATTCTTCCCTTCACATTCTAGAAACTCTGTAGGATGTTGTAAGCTCATCTTCTCTAAATCTTCAGGCCCACAACATCTAGCCCATCTGTGATTCCAGGTTCTGTGGCCCAGGACCCCTGACACACCCCTATCCTGCTCCTCAGAGCTGTTTCCTACTCCCTGTAGTCTCTGGCCCCATGCCAAGGTCTCAGGCACAGACCCCCACCGCCAACCCCTCAATGCCTCTCTGGCTACCTACCATCTTCAGACACTGTCTTGACATTGGGATCCAGCAACAACCAGTACAAGACAGCCTCTAGACATGTTCCTGGGCTCCACCTTTCGGCCACTTTTATACCCTAAAGACATTTCCAATGCAAAAATTAACTCCTGGCCCCATCCATCAGTCTCGATGCTTTCTATATAGTCAAGTTGGCTTTATCAGAGTTCTCACAGTCAATTTTGATTTTTGTCTTGCTGGATTATAAAAATTATATTGCTGTAGAAAGTGTGGAACTACTGAGACACATAAAGAAGAAAATAACACCTTCTCATAATCTCTCAACCTAGAGGGGAAGCATATCTAATATATTTATTTCCTTGTAGCTTCTTCATGTGTATGTTTGTGCATACTTTATGATGTAATATACTTTCTATGCAGTTCTTGCATCTATCTACCTACCTACCTGTCTATGGCTGCAAAACACTGTATTTTGTGGATATACTAGAATTTACTTAACTAGTTTCTTATTGTTTAATATTTAATTTTCCCCCCAATTTTACCTGGTTATAAATAACATGATTAACTTTTATGTATACTTATTTTTTATGTTTGGATTATTTCCTTAGGCTTGATTCTTTGAAGGTCAAAGAATTCTAGATTCTTAGGAGGTTTAAATTCTCTTATACATGTTGCAAATTGCTTAACAGAAAGTTGTCTCAATTTCTTATTCTCTTATTAACGTCTCGTTACTCCCTTGCATGCCTAGAATTTTTATTATTAAAAATCTTTACTCATATGAAAGTTAAAAAAGGTCTCATTTTAAAATTTGCATTTATTTGATTACAATGAAAGTTAAATACATTTTTGATCGATATTAATTTACATTTCTTCTTTTATGTCTCTTTATGTCCTTGGCCTATTTATCTGGGATCATCATGTTTTCTTAAAAATTTGAGAAAACTCTATTACAAAAAAGTATTTTAACCTTTGCCTGTCATAGTGAACATATATTTCCCCCAGTTTTCAATTTGCCTTTTAATTTGTGTCATGATATTTGTGATTAACATCCATGCAAATGATTATGAAATCAAGTATAATTTTTATGACATGTTTTATAAATTTTAACTTTAGAAAATCTCTATTTGCTCAAAGTCTAACTAATAGTAAGAAGACCCCACTTTCCTCCATCTGTTTACAGTGATACTCTTATTAAATTCTATTACATTATCTCCTAAGGATCCATTTTGGGCTTTTGTTCTGTTTCATTGATTTGCCTATTTTTTGGTACCAATATTACTGCCTTCATTATAATAGCTTTACAACTATAATTTTTATTTCATAATTATTGAACATCTACCACATTCAGAAACTGTCTTGGCTTAGGGATACAGCAATATAACAGATGGACATATTCCTGCCTTCACGTTTATGGTTTTTAGTGCAGGAAACGGGAGAATAATTGATATGTACAACCCAACATGAGTGGTGAGATGAGAGCCACATGCTCCTGGGGAACATATGATAAAGGTCCACCCTGGGCTCGAAGTGAGTGACATCTAAGTGATACCTAAACAAGTGACATCTGAGTTTAGTCCTGAGGTTCAGGATAGGCAAACAGAAGAAGGAGAATAATATCGAAGATAGAGACAGCTGCAGGCAGAAAATCCAAGAGTCAATAGAAAGCCTGATGCATTTGAGAAACTGAAAAATAATTCTGTGTAGCTGGGGCAGAATGTGATTTGTTCTGAACAGGGACCAGAGTAAGAGTCGCTCAAACCATGTGAAGGAGCATGTAGTTTACCCGGGGGACCATGGAAAATTTTGGAAGTGTTTAAGTAAGAAAGTTACTTAACTGATTTGTAGTCAAGAAGGATCTGTCTGACTGTAGTATGGAAGGTTGATTAGAGTGGAGGCAAAAATTACGGCAGGGAAATAACTTGCTCTAATAAACCAGAAGAAAGGAAATGATGCTGCCCTGAGCGAGGGTTTTGGCACCAGAAGAGAGAAATGGATGGATTTGAGAAATGTGGTCTATTTGGAAGACATTTAGGATGTAAACTTGATAGAAATTGGTGACTGATTAAATTAAATTGGTGACAGAAATTGGTGCTGAATTGGAGAGGAAGGAATCAGAGATGACACCACAGGACAATTGGGTACATGTTGGTTTCATTCAGAAGGAAACACAGGAAAGGTGGGCTCAAGGCTGGAAGATGCTAGAGTCTGTGGTACAATCTACAGCTGTGTGTCCAATAGACAACTGGCTGTGCTGGCATAGAGACTGGATGAGAGTGAGATGAACTAGGAATACAGATTTGTCTGTCTTCAGTATTTAAAGGGTGAATAAAGCTGTAAGAGTGAATGTAACCCAACCTCTCACACACAGTCTGAACATAGCATGAACATAGCAGAGAATCTGAGGAACAACAATATTTAAGGTACAAACAGAGGATGGGAAGCTACAAAAGTAGACAGAGCAAGCAGCCAGGGGGAGGGCAGGAAAACAAGAGAGTGGTGTCTTTGAGGTGAAAAAAAGATGGATTTTTAGAAAATGGGACTGGCATGACATTGATGCTCTGAGACATCAAGCAAGATAACGACTGCAAGGTTGTCATCAGTATTAGCAAGATGTGTGTTGTTAATGACCTTGAAGAGAACAGTTTTGGTAGCTTAGAGTCCTGGAAAATAAAGAAGAAGTAAGCAAACAGAAATGGGCAGTGTTGACAACTCTAAAAGTTTTAAGTATGAAGGGAAGAACAGAAGAGGATCATGACAGCTGAAAGGAGATGTGAGACCGAGGAAATTCAGACTTTGCATTCAGGAATATTTTATGACTCTCCTTTTTTTTAACTCAAATATTTTCTAGTTCTTGGGAAAGTGTGTAGCTGTCTGTGTGGATTTTGCAGATTTCTTGTATAGTTGTTCCTGTTTTACTGTTGCTTTTCTCCTCTTACTTTAAATGTAATCTTTTTTAACCTTATTACTTTATATTTACTATCTAGCTATTGTTAGCAAATGGAAAGCATGCTGATTCCCCATATTTGTGTAATTATCTTGTTTCTATCCACTTTATGAAAAGATATAATTATTTTGCATAATTTAATAATTATATGATGTTATAATAGTTATAATCAATTATCTTGAGTTTTCCATGTATATAAGTACCGATGTTTTATAGTATAAATGTCATTCCTTCTCCCAGTTTTACAAGGAAGGGACTATGCCTTCCTTGAAAATTAAAGGGTCCTGGGAAATCACCCAGACTAATATTTTTATTACTTAAAATGAAGAACTGAGGTTAAAAGCAGTTAAGCCTGTACAGTCTTATTCATGCCAGGTCCTGTTACAACACCATAAAATGGATATACATTTCATTTTCATCAGAAGACATCAGCTTCGGGATGGGGGAGAGAATATTAACAGTTTATATCATCACATTAATTATGGTAATAAAATATAACTAATTCAGTGAGGCCTCCAGCAACATCCTCAGAAATGAATTAAATTTCCCTCTTGCTACTGGTGCCAAAATGCACTGTTTGGTGACCTTGACTAGCTCATGCTGCTTCTTCCCCTTCATCAGGGTAACTGAACTGGGTTTTATGCCATTTTCACTCTGTTGTTGCCACTCACCACTGGAGAAAAGTATTCTTGCCTTCCCTGTTGGCACTTCTGAAAACAATCTGGCTCTGTAAAGTTATAATTCCCACTGCCAATGAATGTGATACAAGTTTTCAGGCAGGGAGTCCCTTTGAAAGACCCACATGCTTTCTGTAAAATTTTACCAATTTTATTAAACCATAATTTACATCTAATAAGGCATCTAAATATATGTACTAGTCAGGGTTCTCCAGAGAGAATATATACATATGTTCAGAGAGAGAGAGAGAGAGAGAGAGAGAGTTATTAGAAGGTATTGGCTCATACAATTATGGAGGCTGAAAAGTTGTACTATCTGCCCTTGACAAGCTGGAGACCCAGGAAAGCCAGTGATGCAGTTTGAAGGTCTGAGAGCTGATGGTATAGATTCCAGTTGAGTCTGAGAGACAGGAACGCAGAGGATCAGCAACGTTTGATGTCTCAGCTCAGTCGGACAAAGAGAGAAAATCTTCCCATTATCTACTTTGTTCTATTCAGATCCTCAGTGGATTGGGTGATGTCCACCCACAATGTGGGGAGCAAATCACTTAGCCTACCCATTTACATGCTAACCTCTGCCAAGAGCACCCTCACAGACACACCTAGAAAACCTGGCATCTCATGAGCAGTCAAGTTGTCACATAAAATTAACATTCACAGTATAGCTCAATGAATTTTGACAGATGTCTACACCTGCATAACCAGCCCAATCAAACCATGGATCATTTCTGTCTCCTTCAAAATTCCTGTGTGCCCCTTTACTATCAATGTCCCCTTCCCCATTCTCTACTGTATTTCCAGGAAACCAAAGATTTGCTGTCAACAATATGTGGTCTTTTGTGCTTGGCTTCTTTACTCAGAATGAGGTTTTAGTTTATTAACATAAAGGAGTCAGTAGTTATCTCCTTGTTATAGCTCAGTAGTTTTCCATTTATGAGTATACCGTGATTTGTATATCTACCCATCTGTTGATTGGTGAACATTGGCTTTTTCCCAGTTTTGGCTAATACAAGTAAATATGCTGTGAGTAATCATGTACAAACCATTTCTGGTGGGTAAATCCCAGGAGTGAAATTGCTGGTTCATAAGCCAAGTTCATGCATTTCTCAGCCCTTTCCTCTTTCAAATCACTTGTGTATTTTTTTTATTTCTTTATGTAATTATGTAAACTTTCAGTGTCCATGTTCCAAATCTATGTTGTTAGAACGATACAGGTATAGAATTGTAATAAATTCCTGGGGAGTTGTTACTTTTGTCATTGAATGAAACTTTCATTTTTCTAATAATATTTTTACCTGAAACTCTATTTTTCAGGGTATTAATATTGTTTCTCTCATTAATATTCTAACAGATTACCATTCCTATCATTTAAATATTTATTTAAATTTTCTTAATATATGACCATAATTTTTAAAAAGTCAAATTGTGCTGCAAAGTTTAATGAAAGCCTGAAGTACTCTTTCCTACCACTCCCCAACCACAGTCCTTCAGAGTCAACATTTAAAATTATTTTTAGTTTTCTGTTCCATTCATATTTTTAAGTACCACATTTATTCTTTCTTTATTTGAGGTATTATCTATTGATTTCCAAGTATGATAGATAAGACCTATTCATTCAGGCCTGCTCCTTCATCCTCCTGCTATAGGCAGACACAATTCCTGGTTAAATCATTATTCAGAGTTTGTATCATAGGAGTATTGAATGTTGTTTACACTGGAGACTTAACAATGTTGTATAATTGCATTGAAGTTTTTGTACAATGTTGTTCTTTTCATTATCAACAACTGCTTCATTTTGCTGTTTCGTAAAAAAAAAAAACTATCACTAATTCTCCCTCAAACTTTTTCACATGGTCATGTATACTGGATAATTTATTTATTCTGCGTTCTTTCTTTGTGTTGTACTCTGGAATCCTCCATTCACCTGCATTTCTCAATGACATTGTTCTTCCTTCTTTTCAACATTGTATTTAAGCTTCCTGACTCATTTTATGCAACTTAACCCTCCTTCTCAGAAGGACTTCTTTCTCTCCTGGCCAGCTACTTACACTACACCAATTTATAATCATTTGGTTAAATTCAAGTTCCCGAAATAGAAATTTTCCTTTCCATTTTTTTCTTAAATTTTAAACAGCAAATGACAAAAAAGGAAAAGAGTAAAAATGCTGTTGAAGGGTTGTAAGCATGGGAGCAGTGTGTTTTAAACCGTCACTGTTGGCCGGGTGTGGTGGCTCATGCCTGTAATCCCAGCACTTTGTGAGGCCGAAGTGGGTGGATCACCTGAAGTCAGGAGTTTGAGACCAGCCTGGCCAATGTGATGAAACCTCATCTCTACTAAAAATACAAAAATTAGCTGGGCCTGGTGGCATGGGCCTGTAATCTCAGCTACTTGGGAGACTGAGGCATGAGAATCGCTTGAACCTGGGAGGCAGAGGTTGCAGTGAGCTAAGATTGCACCATTGTACTCCAGCCTGGACTACAAGCGCGAAGCTGTGTCTCAAAACAAAAACAAACAAAACCTCATCACTGTTGCAGAGTGGAAAATGAGGAGCTACCTGTGGGTGCAGTTACCACAGTCCAGTCACAAGATGATGGTGCTTTCTTGGACTGGGGTGGAAGAAATGGGGATGGAGAAAACTGGACATATTCAAAAGATATTAAAGAAGTAGTATGCATAGTGCTTGGTGATTGGATGGTGATGGGTAGAGAAGAAGTAGGAGAGGTCAAGGATGATTCTCAGGATTCTGCCTGGATGGGTGTGGTGCCATTTACTGAAATGGGGAATACTGGAAGTCATGGAGGAGGAGGAACAGGAGAAAGAGAAGGACGAAGCATTCATTTCCCAGTGATAGTGATGTGACCTATTGTATGTAAGGCATTTTTCACATAAACTTTCTAAATTTGCTAAACTTTTTAAAGCAGTATATAGTAGACTGGTTCTGGCAAAGTAGGTGTACTACCAAGGATCAAAATTCTACTATAATTGATTACTTTGATTAGTTGCTTTTGTTTATTCTCTTGATACCATTTCACATTGAACTTTTTTCTCATGCTCTTTCCTTCCAAGTAGAAAAGACAGGCTTGTGTGGCAAAAAGATGATGTTGGAAACTGATTGGAGCTAATTAAAAAACATCAAGATGGAAAACAAAATGTGAAAGGGTGCAGAGCTTGAGTTTAAAAAAAAAAAACCTTAGGAAAATGCAATAAGCGTACTTAATGAATTAACCAATTCCAATAGAAAATTATTGGAAAAATATTGTTTTGAAGGAGATGTAGTAATATGCCACCTCCACAATGCACAGTGCCAAAAATGCTGCCAGAAGGAAAAAAAAGTGCAGTCCTATTCAGCAAGGAGAAAAGGAGAGGGTTATGAAAATGAGGACTGTCAGGGCTCTAAATATCTGAGAGAGTAAGCCTTATAAATGGTTCTTAGATCTCACGTTCTTCAGGCACATAAACATAGAGCATTACATAAGCATTCTAAGTTATGGCATGAGTCTTGTACCACAGAAGACAGGACCAAGAAAGAGAAGTTAGTTAGCACTGACTGTAGCTGTATGGTTTGTGTCATAATAGAAATAGAAACATGTAACGAAATGAGTCAATTTCCCTGTTGACTTGTTATCATCTAGGAAATTGTAAGACTACATTTTCTTCATTGTGAGTTCTGTGCAAACCAAGTTACACATTTACTAATAAATTCCGTACTGCTTAGTGTCTGATAAATTTGTAAGAAATAAGCAATCTTGAAATTTGTCTACCTCTACTAAATTTATGCTTTGCACACACATTTCTTTGCTGTTAATATTTATTTTAGTACTATGTTGTTATTGAAACTTATATTCCCTTGCGAATCTGTTATACCTTAGTGAAGATACTGGCCTTTTAATGAAAATGAATCACTATTTTTTTTTCTTCTCCAGTGTTAATGCCAAATGGCTTGTTGGCCACAAAAGAAAACCCTAATAAAACTATTTTGATTCATTTCCATCTAACGGGCCTTCTTGGCTGCAGATTCTGTCCAGGTGATACCATCCATATTGTCTCATCTAGTAATATACATTGATATTATCTTTTCAAAGTCTGAGCAAATCCTAAAGTTTCTTTAGGATCCTTGGTTAGGGCTATCAAGGGTTGAGAGTTCTGACTATGCTAAAAAAAATCAATGCCTGTATCATAGAGGGAAATCATATAACCGTAATCAGACTGTACTTCCCTTTCTCAAAGTCATTCTATGACAAAGGTAAGAATAAAAATTCTATTATATCAGTCAAATGTACTCTCCACATGAAATTAATAATTATTGATGCTTGGCAAACTGTTCTCAAATATTAGACTATTTAGTGTGATAGAGGCAAAACAATCAGGTGGTGTAAGTAATTTTTCTTTTGTTTTGATAATGTTAACAAATCTGCATGATGAAGGCAGATTGCTGAAATTATTTATTTCTTTATGAATTGGCTTTGGTGACATTACTATCTCAAAGAGATGCTGGGTTGGTATCTCCTAAAATACCAACAGTGCAGTATTATCTCATAAAAAAGCAGCATAGAAAAGTAGAAAAATAATGGTATAAATAGTCAAATACCTGGGTTTCAAATCGGATATTATGGCTTGAAAACTCAATGATACTGACAAGTATCCATTCATCTCATCCTAAAACAGCAACAATAGTAACCCCTGGTTGCTATTTCATATGATCACTGAGAAGATCAAAGAATCCAGTGAGCATGCTTTGTGAATTATATTCAGAAATATGTCTTTTCTTTTAAGTAGAATATTTTATCTGAATTGAAATCACAATGGTGAACTCTCTTATTAAGTTATCCATTGGGTTTATTTGGAAATGAATATTTTGATCTTTTACATTTAGTGTGAATTCAACTAAGGAGGCTGCTTGAAGGGAGGGAAGCAAAAACTGACTTATTGATTTTTATAGAATGAAGCAAATACTGACAAAGCAAGCTGTAGTTTGATACTACATGTGTTAGTTTTATAATAACAATTTAAATGCTTCCCCATGAGTCAGGAAAATTTATGTTGGACACACTTACTGCTTCAATTTCCTATTCCAAATAGACATTCTGGAGTCCATATAAGGAGACACTGAGACTCAAAGCAGACCATCTGCACACCCTGATTTGCAGTCCTGTTGGTTCCCTTGTGAGGATTTTCAGAAACCCTGAGCAAAGAGGCCATAATTCTGTCAACACCATGCACCACAGGAGCAGGGTTTAGGACTTGATCCCTGGAAGCTTTGCAGTTAAACTTGCCTTATAACCCTGGGATAGAATGTTTGGACTTGATGGGATCTGGATCCTATGTCTTAAAAGCCATTGTCCTGAGAGCTGTCAGGAGCTGCCAGCTGCCTAATGCCCTAGCTGCTGATGTGGTACTAATGACACACCTAGGATGTCTCAGATCTCCTGGGAGGGAGGGAGACAAAGAGCCTTTGCTAGGTCCATGGGCTAAAGCAGATAGTGTGCTCAGTTCATTCCCAGTCCTTGTGAAATATTAAGCTACATGAGATGTTGATTTTCCTATTAATCTCTTATTGTGTAGCTGGGGTGACTGACTGGAAGTGAATTGAAATGCTGATGTAACCTGGTCAGAGGGCTGTGTGCTAGGTCCCATGTCCACCTTCTCTACTGTGCTCTGGGTCCTGGGTGGCTGTCTTGTAAGGACAGCATCAAATTGACCTTCTTGCTCTTTGGCCTCTGGTCAGAGGGTTCAATGGGTGGAAGGAAGAGAGTGAGGCAAAGTGTTTGTTTCCACGACTGTCTCCCTGCAGGGAGGAGGCAAAGCTCTGTTAGATGCCCCATCCATGCAGCTTTCTATGTCTCTGGTTCCAATAAACACACCCTCTGCTTACCCCTTCAGGCACATGGAGGTGATGATGAGGCATCGTCACCACCCTGGGTTACTGCACTCTTCTTCACAGTTTCCCTATTCTCTGCTCCTGTATAGGAACTAGTCCCTTTATTAAATTCTTTTCATGTATCCCAATTTGAGTGCCAGCTTCTTCCTGCCAAAACACACCAGGCAAGCTAGATTGCCACTGGCCTGCAAATAGGGTCAAACCTAAACTCCAGGTGCCAAATAGCTGTTGGGCAGAATGCCATTCAATTACAGTGACAACAGGGGTCCTCTGCTTCTGTTACTTTCTAGATAAGGATTGGTTTCTCTCAGTTTTGTCTTTAAAATGCTGTAACAAAAATATCTGATTTTGTGAGGAGTCCAAGTTGCTTATTGTAAGGAGATTGTGAATAACATTGCTTAATCTAAAAAATCATTTGTTTCATATATTGATTTTGGGTGGGGTAAAAAATGAGGTACTACTTTTACTGTTATAAAAATAAAATCTCTTTCCTTCTCCTTTCCTTATTAATAATGCAATCACTTGAGGTCAGGAGTTTGAGACCAGCCTGGCCAACATGGCAAAACCCCATCTCTACTAAAAATACAAAAATTAGCCAGTTGTGGTGGCAGGCACCTGTTATCCCAGCTACATGGAAGGGTGAGGCAGGAGAATTGATTGGACTGGGGAGGTGGAAATTGCAGAGAGCCCAGATTGTGCCACTCCAGCCTGGGTGACAGAGTGAGACTACATCTCAAAAAAAAAAAAGATTGTCTATTGTTCAAACTTAGAGTAAATATCTTAGAACACCAGATTTAGATCAATAGGCATGCTTTGAAATAATAAGAAGGAAAACAAAAATCTTATCACTCTTTAATGTTGGCATGGTTTGGCTCTGTCTCCACCCAAATCTCATCTTGAATCGTGGCACCCATAATTCCCACATGTCATGGGAGGGACCTGGTGGGAGGTAATTCAGTCATGGGGGTGGGTTTTTCCCGTGCTGTTCTTGTGGTAGTGAATAAGTTTCATGAGACGTGGTTTTATAAAGCAGAGTTCTGCACAAGCTCTCCTGCCTGCTGCCATGTAAGATGTGACTTTGCTTCTCCTTTGCCTTCTGCCATTATTGTGAGGCTTCTCCCACCATGTGGAACTGTGAGTGTATTAACTCCCTTTCCTTTATAAATTACCCAGTATATCTATATAGCAGCATGAGAACAGACTAATACAAATGTTCACCAATATGAAAACATCAAAACATTTAAAATTTATGTGGATGCTAGGCATACCATTCTAGTCAAATGATCTATTTAAGTTGGCTTATTTGATTTACTTGTGAGATAACATCACATTTTAAAAGTTTCAGTACATACTGTTTTTTTAAACTATTGGTATTGTGTTCCCCATATTTGTGGAGGTGTACTCTTTAATGCCACTCTACTTCTCCAAATACTGTATGTCTGGAGACATGAAAATAATTAGAGTATATTCAAATTAACTTGTTTGGGGAACAGTGTGACACCCTGTGATCATTGTTTAGTGTACATCATGTGGCATTTTCTGTCCTGTACCCTTCCTGCCTCTAGGAACAACATTTTCCTCCTTTAGGAACTGCTCTTCCCCAGATCCAACCATGTGGTTTCTCAGGATCCACCCTGGTTTTCCGTGATGCTGTCATACTCTGACCACAAGTAATTGCTCTAGGAGCAGGCACATGGCCAGAGTTCAGCCAATAGGAATCCTTCCCTGGGATTTTTGTGAAAGGAGGAGAGGAGGAGTCATTTCCTCTCCAGAGATGGAAACTATTTGTAAAATCAGCTTCCCTTGGCAGCCACTTTCCCTCTCATTTGAAGGAAGCCTGTTTTTTGGTGGCAGAAACTGAAGTGGACAGAAATGCAGGTCAGAGGTCAGACTTGTCAGAGTCAAGTCCTTGGCTCCAGCTGTTCAGAAGGCAGGTGCATTTCTGCCTTTATCAAGTTGTGGTTGTTCAAATATCCTTTAATTATATAAGACATACTCAGGATTGTACTGCCGGCTTTCCCATTTGCCTAAGCTAGCTTGATTGTGGTCTCTATTGGTTACAATGGAAAGCATCATGACTAAAGCAAATGGTTATAAATTCAATTGAAATTTGTTCAGCACTTCCTGGGTAGTTTTGAGCCAAATCCTCCAAGGGAAGCAATGCAATATGAAGTCTTGTCGCTATCCTCTGAGTTTATGCTAAAGTAGGAGAGAGAATAATAATGATAATAACAACACTGATGATACAACCACTATGATGTTTTGCACATTCTCTGTGGGCATCTGCTAAGTCTTTTAAATGCATGATTTTGTTTAACACTTATAATAACTATTGTGTAACATCACCTCTCACACTGAAAATGGTGTAATTAAGGCTCTGTAAGCTTGAGTCATACAGCAAGTTAGGGGTTGAGGCAAGGGCTGTTGGGCGTCTAGATCCTTGCTCTTGTTCACTATACCTTACCTCTTATATGTAAGGAAAAATATGTTTGACTTAAGGATTAATCCATAGACAGGAGAGTAGGATCTAGAGTCGTTTAATGGAGGAAGAGGTCTTTGAGGGTAGCTGTAGGATGTAATGGGGACAGAGAACATAATCCACAGATCCTCTCTGTGCTTTAAGTATACTCACAACTGGGACTGGTCCAGGATAAAAACAGGAGATAACATAAATTCAAATCCCTCTTGGGTTGTATCTTATACTTTTCATGTTAGCTCATTTTTCCCATTCAGGCTGGCCTTCTTAATGGTTCTGCTAAGTGTAAGGAATTAACCTGCAATTCTAAAGCATCACAGCTGGAAGAATTTCATTTTGGAAGCACTGAGGCCAAGAAAATTTAGCAGTTTTGATTGAGCAGGCTCAGAAGTCATTGAGCTTGGAGAGAGCAAGTGCTTCCTGGACCGATGAGGTTTACATGACTGATAATGGCTTTATTGTGTTGATATTAGGCAATTTGCATGTGGAAAGCTTTGCTTTCTCTTTCAAGGCTCTTTGAAAGCAGGGGCTGATGCACGCTTTTGTCTCAGCACAGTGCCCCATCCACCTGAGAGACACACATAGCAGTTTTGATGCACAGCAAGTCTGATCCCTGGAAATACCCTAGAAGTTGTAAAACCAGGAATAATAATGATTTTTGTATACCCTGCTTCTCCCTTTCTAGGGTAGAGCAGACATGACCATAAGTACCCCTAACTCCCTCTATGAGTATTTTGGATAAAAGCAGCCTGCTGAGGACTTAGTAACCCTCCTTGGTAGTTTTGTAGCAGTATTGCTAGGCCAGTGAGTTTCAAGTGCTTTATAAGGAACTAATATTTATTATTTACAACGTGTCAGACACTGAGTTAGAGACCTTATAGACCACCTCTTTAACTCTTAACACTTCATAGTAACACAGCAAAACTTGAGATTCAGAGAGGTTAAGAATCTCGCTCAAGGTCACACAGCCAGCAGATGGCAGAGTTAAAATTGGAATCTGCTTATATATGGCATAAAGCCAATGATGCCTTCACTTTAAGCTGTCAGTAGGCATTATTACTCTTCTTTGGCTGGAGATACTAAAACCTGGAAGTTAAAAAAATTGGAGGGTCACATTGCATCCCAGCAGTAAATATTATCCAAATCCAGTCACAGCAGTGTGCTTGTGTCAGAGCAGATTCTAAACAGCACTACATGTCAGGTACTGGTCAGAAATAGACCATGCAGAAGTGACAAAGCACACTGTTTGGAGAAAAAAACAAAGTCAAACTTCTAGAAAAATGCCTAAGTATTTCCATTAAAAGTGACATAAGGGATTATTATTATTTACAGGTGGTTATCACTGAGATCCTTCCCAACTGGCCACTTATTTTTGAAGGTGTTAATGTCAGGCTCGAAATATGTCAACACTGGGAAACTTCAGAATAATCAGCTGGACAGATGATCTGTAGGCTTGTTGCACAAATACTCTTTGTGAAACAGACAACGTCCTACTAGGACCTGGCAGGAAAGCAGCCTCTATTGCCATATTTTTCTGAAAATAGCCTGAGTAGTTTGAGCGGCAAGAATCATATACTAAATGCATCGCCTAGAGATGATGATCTGTCCATTATGGCTTGTGGTTTTATTTTACATTATTTGATGACTGTACTTAAAAGAACTACATTTTTGCATGCATTGGGTAAAGTGTCCGAGGCAAGCAATTAATGGTATACGTCCATTTTAAATCTAATCTTAGAAGGAGAGGTATTCTAAAGAAATACAAAGAAATAAAAAAACTCCCACTAAGAAATAAGTAGAGTATATCGCCTTGGGACTCAAATGCATTTGAAGATTCACAGAGGATAAATTGTAGACATCTGGATATCGTGCGGTTAGCCTTGTGCTTTCTTCAAAGTTTCTAACTTTAGTAATGTGGAAAAACAATCTACTGGGCTTAAGATTTTCTCTATGTCAAGAAAAGTTTCTGCCTTATGCTTAACAACCATGAAATTAATGTCAAATTTTATCACATAATGCTGTTTGTCTCCTGGGTCAAAGCAGTGCTTCTAATATCAGAGCAACATTGATGATCCTTTTCCAAATTGGCTGCCATGGAAGTTTTGTGGGGAACTTCAGTGAGCCTGGGGCTCTTCATACAACCTTTAGGTCTAATAACTAGGTCCTGGTAAAGCTGTGTGGACTTAAAAAAACATAAGATCCTAGATTGCTCCTTGGGAACAATACATAACAACAGCATGCATTACTTAGGGTTCTTTTCTCTATCAGTCAGAATTGGATAAACAAGCCCCTAAATTTCTGTGGCTTTCTGCAGTAAAAAACTGTTTTTTGCTTATTTCATTGTCTGTGTCAGGCTGGATGGCTTCTCTAGGCACCTTTCTTCAAGGAGTGACTCAGGTATCTGGGCTTCTTCCACTGTATGTCTGTATCATTGAGAAGGCTCCAATTCCTGTTTCATGGATGGGACAAAGAGAATGTTTACAATCACGTGGGATGCTTTAAAGTCCAAGCCCCGAAGTGGCATATCGTATTTCTACCTAAGTTCCAGAGGTTAGAATTTAGTCACATTCGCAGCCTAACTGCAAGAGAGCCCCCGAAATGTAAAATGTAGAACATACAAGTGGTAGAAGCATTTTTACATTTCAGTGACTTTATTTTTTGGGGGCTTGTGATAGAAGAATGGGGATAGAAGAAACAGGAGGGAGCTTTTGGTGAGACCGGTGACAGGTCACTGTAAGAAGAAAGGACATGTTAAACCCAGTAATACTAGAGAAATCAACACTCAGATACAAAAACTTTAAACCACTACTTTGGTTAGCAGTGCTAATATTGGCAAGCCAGATTCTAAAAACAGGAAACAAAGCCTTCCATCTTGTCTGGTCAAATAGGTCAAAGTAAGGAATCTTGTGATAGTGTAACTATTACCATTAGGTTTATTTTGAGGGCTTTTGGTCATAGTATATCATTATACATATATATCAACTGATCAATTAGAAACTCTAAGCAAACAAAATTTGGGTAGAGCAAGATTTAGTATCATATGTAATCGTGTTAGCAATTATTGTATACACCTATTGTTTGCTATCCAGAATACATTTTCCCTTTCTTTTTTTTATTGTGGTAAAACCACACACACACACACGCACCCCATGAGATCTACCCTCTTAACAACTTTTGAAGTGTACAATACAGCATTGTTAACTATATGTACAATGTGTACAGTAGATCTCCAGAATGTTTTCATCTTTAATGACTGAAACATTGTACCCATTGAACAGCAACTGCCCATTTCTTCCTCCCTCTAGCCCCTGGCAACTACCATCTTACTTTCTATTTCTACGAGTTTTGACTCTTTGAAATTTCTCATGTAGGTAGAATCAAGTAGTATTTGTCCTTCTGTGAATGAATTATTTCACTTAGCATAATGTTCTGGGACTCATCCGTGTTGAAGTATATGACAAGATTTTCTTTTTAAAGGCTAAATTATATTCCATTATATGTATATATAGCATCTTCTTAACCTATTCATCTGTCAATAGATATTTAGGTTGTTTTCACCTCTTGAATATTGTGACTAATGAATGAACATGGGGTGTAAATATCTCTTCAACATTTTGTTTACAATCCTTTCAGATAAATATTCAGAAATGAGATTGCTGGATCATATGGTAGTTCTATATCAAGCTAAAAAGTTTGTTCTATATCAAGCTGAAAAGCTTCTGTGCAGCAAAGAAAAAAATCAGCAGGATGAAAAGGTAACCTCTGAAAAATATTTGCAATATATCCTATGTATAATAAGGGGCTAATACCCAAATATAAAGAGCTACTATAACTCAATAGCAAAATAACCAAATAACCCAATTAAAAAATGGGCAAAGAATTTGAGTAGAAATTTCTCCAAGAAAGACGTACGAATGGCTAACAGGTATATGAAAAGATGTTCAATATTACTAGTCATGAAAACTGCAGTGAGGTGTCTTATGTCATATCTATTGGGATGGTCATTACAGACAAACCAATCAACAAATCTAGAAAATAATGTGTTGGCAAGGATATGAAGAGACTGGAACCCTTGTGCATTGCTGGTGCAATTCTAAAGGGTATGCTCTCTATGAAAAACAGATGGATATTCTTCAAACATTTCCCCTTATGATAGTACTTTGAATATCCTTTGGAGAAATGTTTCTCTTCCTTTATTAGTGATTCTGTCTATATCATATTTACTCTACTTTCAACTCCAGAAGTAAGCCATAGATAGCTTAAACCAATTGCAGACCTCATCAATTTTCCTAGAATGATTGGTTTAGCAAAGGTATAACACCTAATTGTATCAATAATAAATTCTTGGAAAGACTAATTTTTTTTTTTTGACAGAGTCTTGCTCTGTCACCAGGCTGGAGTGCAGTGGCACAATCTCAGCTCACTGCAATCTCTGCCTCCTGCATTCAAGCAATTCTCCTGCCTCAGCCTCTTGAATAGCTGGAACTAAAGGTGCTCACCACCACACTCAGCTAATTTTTTATAAGAATTTTCATAAGACTTACTGAGATTATCAAATATTCAAATATGCTATATATCATGTGTATTAGTCAATTTTCATGCTGCTGATAAAGACATACCTTAGACTGGGTAGTTTATTTAAAAAAAGAAGTTTAATGGACTCAGTTCCCCATGGCTGGGGAGGCCTCACAATCATGGTAGAAGAGCAAGGGATGTATTATATGGCCACAGGCAAGAGAGAGAATGAGAGCCAAATGAAAGTGGTTTCCCCTTGTAATACTTAATACCATGAGAACAGCATGGGGGAAACTACCCCATGATTCGGTTATCTCCCACTGGGTCTCTCCCACAACGTGTGGGAGTTATGGGAGCTATAATTCAAGATGAGATTTGGGTGGGGCCAAATCATATCATCATGTGATCAAAACACCATGGTAATGGCATGTACTAAACAAATAAATAATTAAAATGGGGTAGAGAGCTGATATATAGATTCAAGTATGTGTAGAAACTGGGTCTATAATAACATCCACTGGAATTGAAAATATACATATTCAGCAACACCAATCTTGGGAATAAAAGCACTAGTAGGTGTCAGGATATGTTCGCAAGTTATTTGGTGCTGCATTGTGTGCAGTGGTCAAAAAAATTAGAAATAAACTAAACATCCACCATCAGAAGAATAAATAAAATTTGGTAATTCATACAAGGAATAGTATGCAACCACTAAAAGGAATGAAATCGGTCTTCAACAGTCAACTCAAAGGGATTTTCAGGATGTATAATTAAATAAGAAAAATAAGGGAAGGGAAATACATATACTATCACCTCATTTTCATGAAACAAATGCCACTCGTTATTACTATTTTATGTATTTGTTTCTTTTATATTTGCTTAGAATTAAGATCCCACATTAACATTTTATTTAATCATTTTGTGGAGATAGAAATAAATGAAACAGTATATAGAGAATAATGATCTTGTTGGTAGAAAACTGGGAAATGTATCTGAGAGGGAAATAAATGGAAGCATTTCAGGAAATTTTTACTTTTGTTCTATTTGAGATTTTTTAAATCAGTGTATGAATATCTGTAAAAAAAGAAGAAAAGTTATTGTAATTGTGGGGGAAAATAAAA
The DNA here is from genome assembly GCF_049354715.1 of Callithrix jacchus. Lineage (NCBI taxonomy): Eukaryota > Metazoa > Chordata > Mammalia > Primates > Cebidae > Callithrix > Callithrix jacchus. Next base: position 85,223,554 of record NC_133502.1, read on the forward strand.
AGTGATATAGATAGAGACTAATTCATTCTGTAGAAGCAAGTGAATCATTTTTTGCACTGAGATCAATATATCCCCTTAAACATGACTGTTGGTCCTAAATATAAACCAATCTCAAAAGTAGTTAAAACATGAAATAGGAGCTAACATTTAAAAAATTGGTTGTTTTACATAAGAGTCACATAGACTATCTGGGAACGAGATTCTGAGTTTTGCGATGCACACTCTGCACATCCATCTACAGGAGCTCTGGCTATAGGAATCCACATTGATCAGAAGCTTCTAGATGATTTTATGGCAAAACACCTCAAATGGAAATCTGTATCTTCACATTAGAAGGGAAAAAAAAAGAAAAAACTTGAGCAATCTTTTATAGATAAATGAAAGGGACCAAACATATCAACATGAAATTAAACGATAGGCTAATGTATAAACATATGAATCCCACCTTTATAGGTTTGCTTGGTAAACAGATGGTGTCAGAGCAGCCAAACAGTTCAACCTTTGGCTGGAAGGAAGAGAAGGGTCAGGTGTACACACTTCCACAAAGATATTCTCATGAAGTGTGATTGATTGATTCATAGACTGACCCATTCATTTTACAAACATCAACTACAAGACTACTGGTGGTAAACAATGTACTGGGCTTTGGGAGGAGAAGGTAAGGATAAATATGACATGATCTCATAGCATAGAAAATGTATATAAAGTTATGAATAAGAATATTACAATTATAATAATTATTGAAACCTAACTAAGCAACTTTTTTCTTTAAGTAAAGGAATTCTAACATTCTGCTGAAAGTCTATAGGATACATTGAACATGTCTCATCTTAATCTTATGTACTTGACTAATAATTAAATCAGTTTTATTTTCAGAGTGGGGCTTTATTAGGGTCTATGAATTTTCAGGTTCTGTTACCTCCCAGTAGGTATTCAATGATTGAAATAAATGAATTGATAAGCTTCAGGCCATTTCTAAGAGTACCAACTGCCAAGCCTTAACACATTGCAGCAGGAGTTTCAACAGAGGAAAAAGACACTGCGAGGATATTTGTCTCCACTGGAACCTTCTGTCCTTGTGACTCAGAATGAGTTTAGAAGTAAGAAGTTATCTGCTGTTTTTGGTCACAGGCACAGGATCAAGGAAAGCCTTCTGATCCCTGGGCTTTCTTTTCAGTGTTCTATAAGAAGCCAAGGTCAAGATCCTTCTTCAGTTTTATCCATTCTTATTTATTGAAACACATTACGTCATTTAAAACATACACTCTATTTTTTTTTTATGTTTTTACTTCTGCTCGTTCTTGTTCATCTTTTTTTTTTTTTTTTCCATCTGCATAAGTCAGCTTGGGCTGTCATAACAAAATGCCACAGACCGGATGGCTTAAACAACAGAAATTTCTTTTCTCACAGTTCTCAAAACTGAAAGTCCAAGAGCAAGGTGTGTTTGCAGGGTTGGTTTCTCCTGAGGTTGGTTTCCCTTTTTGAATTGCAGATGGCCACCTTCTTGCTGTGTCCTCACATGGCCTTTGCATCTCTGGTGTCCCTTTATGTAAAGACACCCGTCCTATTGGATTAGGGTTAAATCAGAACCCTTATCACCTTATTTAACCTTAATTACCTCTTCAAGGCTCTGTCTCCCAATGCAGTCACATTTGAGGAGTATAGCTCAGTTGTAGAGAATTTGACAGCAAACATAGTCACATTCTTAGACTCTAAGGGGTAGGGCTTTGACATGTAAATTTTGGGAGGATACTTTTCAATCCATTTCACCATCTGTGTGTTCCTCTCTCTCTTTCCAGTTCCTGTCCTTTTAATTGTTGCTTCTGTTAATCTAAACTATTTGGAGTAGACTCACAAATTTTCTCAGAGACCAAAATATGTGTGTCTGTTGTTCGTAGTCAAACACTTCAGATTAATGCTAATGTTAGGAAGGAAAGTTAACTGGAACCGTGGGATAACATATAGGTCCCAGGTTAGGTGTTCAAAAGGTGCCTTTTGGTTTTAACCCTTCCTTTTATTAGAGGAGAGAAAAATTGCTTTTCTCAAAAATAACTTTTAGGTTCAGGGGTTCATGTGCAGGTTTGCAAAGTGGTTAAATTGTGTGTTGTGGGGTTTGGTGTACAGATTATTTCATCACCCAGCTAATAAGCATAGTACTCAATAGATAGTTTTTCTATCCTCACCCTCCTCCCACCCTCCACCCTCAGTTAGGCCCTGGTGTCTGTTGCTCCTTTATGTCCGTGTGTACTCAATATTTAGCTCCCACTTGTAAGTGAGAACATGCAGTATTTGGCTTTTTGTTCCTGCGTTAGTTTGCTTAAGATAATGACCCTCAACTCCATCCATTTTGCTGCAAAGGATGTAATCTCATTCATTTTTATGGCTGCATAATATTTTACAGTATATATATGCCACATTTTCTTTATTCAGTCTACTTTTGATGGGGAATTTAGGATAACTGCATGTCTTTGCCATTGTGAATAGTGCTGCAGTGAACATACATGTGCATGTGTCTTTGTGGTAGAATGATTTATATTCTTTTGGGTAATGGGATTCCTAGGTCAAATGGTAGTTCTGTTTTAAGTTCTTTGAGAAATCACCAATTACTTTCCATAATGGCTGAACTGATTTACATTCCCACCAGCAGTGTGTAAGTTTTCCCTTCTCTCCGTAAACTTGCCAGCATCTGTTAATTTTTTTGACTTTTTAGTAATAGCCATTCTGACTGGTAAGAGATGATATCTCACTGTGGTTTTGATTTGCATTTCTATTATGATTAGTGATATTGAGTATTTTTTATATGCTTGTTGGCTACACGTCTTCCTTTCGAAAGTTTCTGTTCGTGTCCTTTGTCTGCTTTTTAATGGGATTGTTTTTTGTTCCTTGATTTCTTTAGGTTCCTTACAGATTCTGGATATTAGGCCTTTGTTAGACGCATAGTTTGCAAATATTTTCTGCAGTTCTTTAGGTTGTCTGTTTACTCTGCTGACAGTTTCTTTTTCAGTGCAGAAGTCAGAAAATTACTTTTTTAATTTAAAGAGCTGTTGTAGACTATGTGATTTACAAAAATTGCTAACAAAATGCCCAACTCTTAGTTGACTTTTAATAAATATTCCTTTTGCTTTGCTTTATTAACTTTAAGAGATTGTTATTGAAAGCAGATTTCTGAGAAGTGGTAGAGGTAACTTAGAAAAAATTATAATGTCTTGTAAAGCAGAAACAGGCATCATTATTGAACAGTGATGAAGCCAGCACGCTTCTAAACACTCTCAGCTTTATCATCAATAAATTGTCCTAACCATTTCTGAGACATAGGATAAAAGGATCTCTTGACATTACAGACAGCTAGTGTTCATTTCCACCAGGATTATGTGAACCTGTGATGATTCTGTGTGCATTTCTTACACACTTCGAGACTCGAAAAATATTTGCTCAATTATATCTTATTAGACTCATTGACATCTTCATTTTCTTCTGATCTGTAGGTGTTAGTTACATAGCAAGCCAGTATTAGTCCATCTTTTTTACCTTGTTTCTCCACCATCACCAGCAGGAATTCAGAAATATAAAAAACTAGATATGCGCAACTTTGTACCAACAACTTTTTTCCCCTAGAGCCAGCCACTTGAATGCCCATAATTCCCTAGAAGCTTCATGGTTTTCAGTGTAAATGAGCTTGTTTATATCTTTTGTTTTGTTTTAAACATAGAAATCTGATTATAGCTAGCGGGTTTACACTCAGAAGAACTGGGGGGATATAGGAAGTTTATCTATTGGCTGAACTTTTTAAGTATCAGTTCATGGAGGTAATTTACATTAAAGAAAAAGCAGCATGGGGCTGCCTTGGGATTTCCAGGGCACTTTTGTTAGAAACAAAAATGTCATACATCTGACCAAAATGATTGAATGGTTCAATGCCAACAGTGTTCTTTTCATCGGTAAACAGTTTGAAAAATCCAGCAAGTGAGAAATGAAACACTGATTTGGTTCAAAATTGAAACATCTCAAATAAATTTAATACTTATGCCAAGTATCAAAGATTTTTGTGTTCAAATATAGAGCTTTGGGCTAAAGTAACAGGGCAGCACATTGTACTACAAATGTGGTTAGTTGAAATATCTGAGCTTATGAAGTTTGCAATTCAGTGGAAACGGGAGAAGAATTTTGGAATGCAAGAATTTAGATAAAGAACACATGCATTAGGACATACTTACACCTCTTCAGACAAGTCAAGTTGGGGATCACATAGAGTAAAAGCTGTGTTTCCTGGCACTTGATACCCATAAAACCCTAGGAATAGCTATGTCTGCTGAGTTCTTGAGACAAAAGGTAAGCATTAGAAAGAAGCATTAACTGGAGTAGAGCGTGTAGTAGGTTGGTAATAGCTAGGTGATGTTTAAAAGCGTCTTAAAAAAGACCTATTTCTTTTGTTTGGGGTAACTAGCAGGCCTTATAACTCAGGAGTCTTTTAGACTATGATGATTTATAACAACAGTTGCTAGCAATTGCCTGACTCTTAGTTGTCTTTTAATAAATGTTAATTTCCTTCCCTACTTCCCTTCCTCCTTAGAGGTTTATTTAGGTTGGTGCGAAAGTAATCCCGGTTATAAATTTTTTGCCAACCTCAATAAATTTCAGAGAAGCCAGCGGGGAAGTCACGTACATTAACTCATAATCAACTTCAGTTTTGATTAGTAGACCTTTTCTATTTCCCATATATTTTGAATATAAACATGATTTCATTTATTTTATACACACACATATATATGTGTTTGTTGATATGTTAATGGTGAAGTTTGATAATGTATACTTTTCACTGAAATAAATTATGACTTTAAAATAGTTCTAAAGTTTCTAGGTGCAGGAGCTAAACCATAGGGTTAGCAAAAGAAATCATAGAATCACTGAGCATCATCATTTTGAAAGGAAACTTAAAGAGTATCTACTGATCCCTCCTCAAAATTTTTTAGAGGAAGAAATGAGGCCTGATAAGGTGAATTGATTTTCTTTAACTTGTCCATGCCAGTGACCTCAGTGGCAGCAAATCTTTATTGGAAACAATAAAAAGTCATTTGGAGCTAGTTCTGATGGATCTATCATTGATTAAGTTGGATAATAATCTTCTTGAAGCAAAACATTTCATGAAGCACACAAAAGAGTTACTAAGACAATCAGAACCTGGCCTTTCTCCCTGCCCCAAACCCCATTTCTATAAGAGATTTGCAAAATCCTTTAAAATAATAACTGTGTCATTGAAAGAAAGTGCCCAGATTTCTAGGTTTGTTTTGAATGATGACTCTCATTTGGATGAATGAGTTCCAAGGTGTATGTTTATTTTAATTAGGAACATTATTTCAGTTTCTTTCCTATAGGAGGGTAGACTTAGACCTTTGGCAAATGCCCCATCATTGATTTCTGTAACATCACATTTGTGCAACTGGGAACTCATAGATTGAAAACAAACAATCATAAAATTGTTCTCATCTTTTGCAAAGCAGAAAAGAAACAAAATATTGTTCTCTTTGATAACTTTAAATTATTTTAATAATCTTATCGAGGGACTCTGGTTTAGAGATCTAAAGGAATCTTCAAATTGCTTTGCTTGTTTTTAATAATTAGCTCTGAAAGTTTTCTTAGCATGTACTTTACTAATTATTTGGACATCAAAACACATTTATATGTAATTCAGAGAATGTATAATACTATACTTGAATTTTATCTGATGCATCAATAACATTTGTTTTCCATCTATAAAAATCAATTATATGACTATCATCATAAATGTATTTTGTCATTTATTCATCTATGTTTACTATTTCTAAATGAGCAGAGATAGTTAACTACTTACCCAACATTAATTTCCCCTTCTTCCTATGCAGTGTGCCCAATGGGGGAAAACAACAACATTTCCTCACATTGACCAATGAAATATAAGCTGCAAAATGTCTTCAAAAGCTCATGCCCTTTTGCTCCTACCCTTTTCTTTCTGTCAGTTGCCTGGTATGTCGTCATGATAACTGGAGTTTCAGCAGTTATCTTGACATACGAAGAAACCTTTAGTATAGACACCAGTGCCAAGGAGGGTACAAGAGAAAGATAAACAGAACTTGGATCACTGATGATAGCCCCTGGAGTGCCTACTTTCAGATTTCTTTTATATGAGAGAAAAGTAAACCCATGTGTTTCTAAGTCATCATTACCACACACTTTCTGTTCTATGCAATGGAATGTAATCCTTTCTGATTTGCTAACCTTAAGTTCACCAGTGTTTTCTCAGCTCAAGAAAGTCTTATAGCTACCTATTGCTTGTTGTAAAAATACAACCAGTTCTGCTTAATTCAGAGTATCCTACAGAAAAATCTGTTAAGTAATTCCAAGGGGTACAATTTTCTAGAGTACAATGGGAATAGAGTCATCTGATGGAATATAATATAGTGTCTTAGTATGGGCCTCAAAAAATTATAGCTATCTGTTTTAACAGTTTAAATTCACACAGAGAGCATACCTAGAGTGGTATAATATTATATTTTGTATTGTAAAATTAAATATAAAAAATCTATTGTGTAATTACATGCAAAGTAAGATGTACTTTTTTTTCTTCAATGAGGTCTTCCTTAATAAGATGTACTTTTTTAAAAAGGGTAAAAGAAAATAAGGAAACAAGTGTTTAGATGAACATACAGTAACAAAAGAAAAAAAGAAAAAATGCATATGTTCAAGAGAATATAGACACTGAAAAGAAGACCTATAGTTCAGCCACTTCAGGCTGAATCAAGAAATAGGTTCTACAAACAGCCAATCTACCTACAGTCTGGGAATAAGGAAATTTAAAAGTACTTTATTAAATTGAGGGAAGGAAGTAGGGCAGAACCAAAAGTGATTACAAGCTTGTGAGAAATGGTAGAGAAATATCTAGGCAAGGGTAGGCACAGCTCAGGTCAAGGCAGATGTTTCTAGAAACCAGAATTTTAAAAAATTTTAATTGTGTTAAAAAAACATGTGACAGTATGACATACAATTTTACATTTCAATGATTTTTAAGCGTTCAGTTTAATAAGGTTAACTGTATGTACATTGTTGTACAGCAGACCTGTAGAATTATTTCATCTTGCAAAACTGAAACTCTATACCCAATGAAAAACAAAGCCTTATTTCCCCCTTTCCCCAGGCCCTGGCCATCACCATTTTATTTTCTGGTTCTATGAATTTGACTAGACAGGTAAATCACAAAATATTTGCCTTTTTATGACTGGCTTATTTCACTCAGCATAGTGTCCTCAAGGTTCATCCTGTTTTAATAAGTGACAAGATATCCTTCTTTTTAAAGGCTGAATGCTATTGCATTGTATGGATGGACCACAATTTGTTTATTCATTTATCCCTCAGTGAACATTTGGGTTGTTTCAACCTCTTGGCTAATGTGAATAGTGATGCTATGAATATGGGTGTGCAAATAACTTTCAGATCCTGCTCTCAGTTCTTTTGGATATATCCCCAGAAGTTGGATTGTTGGATCATATAGTTAATTCTACAATTCTACTTTTAATTTTTTGAGTAAATTCCATGCTATTATCATAGCCACTCAGCTACACTATTTTACATTTTACATTCATCCACAAGGTGCAAAGATTTCCTTTTCTCCACATCCTTGCCAACAATTATCTTTTGCCTTTTTGATAATCACCATTCTAACAAGTGTGAGGTGGTGTCTTTGTCATTTTGACATGCATTTCTCTAGTGATAAATGATGTTGACTATCTTTTCATATGTTTCTTGGCTGTTTATATATCTTATCTGGAGAACTGTCCATTCAATATTTGAGTTCTTTTCCCATCTTTAAATCAGGTAGTTTTGTTGTTGTTGTTGAGGTTCAGGATATATTCTGGATGTTAATCCCCATCAGATAGGTGATTTTCAAATATTTTCTCCCATTCAGTAAGTTACTTTTTCACTTTATTAATTGTTTCCTTTGATGGGCAGAAGTTTTTAACTTTGATGCAGTCCCATTTGTCTATTTTTGCTTTTGTTGCCCATACTGTGGGTATCATATCCAAGAAATCATTGTCAAATCCAATGTCATGAAGATTTTCCCCTATGTTTTTCTCTGTAAGTATAATAGTTTCAGGTCTTGTGTTTAGGTTCTTAATCCATTTTCAGTCAATTTTTATATATAGTGTAAGGAATAAGTTCAATGTATTCTTTTGCATGTAGAAACCTAGTTTTCCCAGATTATTTATTTTAAAAAGTCCTTTTCCCATTGTGTCATCTTGGTACACTTTTTAAAGATAATCTGACCGTATAACTGATGACTTGTTGCTAGAATCTCTAGTCTCTTCCTTGGTCAATATGTCTAGCTTTATGCTAGTGCCATACTATTTTGATTACTGTAGCTTTGTAATAAGTTTTAAAATTAGGGAGTTTGAAGTCTCCAATTTTGTTCTTTTTAAAAATTATTTTGTCTACTCAGGGTCCCATGAGTTTTCAGGATTTTTTTTTCCTCTGTCTGCAAAACATATAAAAATTTTGATAGCTCTTGTATTAAATCTGTAGATCATTTTGGGTAATACGGACATTTTAACAATCCAAGAGCTGGTTTTTTGAAAAGATCAACAAAATAGACCACTAGCCAGACTGATAAAAAAGGAAAGAGAAAACAACCAAATAGATGCAATAAAAAACAATAAAAGGGAAATCACCACAGATTCCACAGAAATTCAAACCATCATCAGAGAATATTACAAACAACTCTATGCACATAAACTAGTAAACCTGGAAGAAATGGATAAATTCCTGGACACTTGTGTTCTCCCAAGGCTAAACCAGGAGTAAGTCAAAACTATGAATAGACCAATAACAAGGTCTGAAGTGGAGGCTGCAATTAAGAGCCTACCACACAAAAAAAGCCCAGGTCCAGATGGGTTCACAGCCGAATTCTACCAGACACACAAAGAGGAACTGGTACGATTCCTTCTGAAACTATTTCAAATAATCCGAAAAGAGGGAATCCTTCCCAACTCATTTTATGAGACCAACATCATCCTGATACCAAAACCTGGCAGAGACTCAACAAGAAAAGAAAACTTCAGGCCAATATCCATGATGAACATAGATGCAAAAATCTTCAATAAAATATTGGCAAGCCGACTGCAGCAGCACATCAAAAAGCTTATCCATCATGATCAAGTAGGATTCATCCCGGGGATGCAAGGCTTGTTCAACATATGCAAGTCTATAAACGTAATTCACCACATAAACAGAACGAAAAACAAAAACCACATGATTATCTCAATTGACACAGAAAAGGCCTTTGACAAAATTCAACAGCTCTTTATGCTAAAAACCCTCAATAAACTCAGTATTGATGGAATGTATCTCAAAATAATAAAAGCTATTTACAACAAACCAACAGCCAATATCATACTGAATGGGCAAAAACTGGAAGCATTCCCTTTGAAATCTGGCACTAGACAAGGATACCCTCTCTCACCACTTCTATTCAATATAATACTGGAAGTTCTAGCCAGAGCAATCAGACAAGAAAAAGAAATAAAGGGTATTCAAATAGGAAAGGAGGAAGCCAAATTGTCTCTATTTGCAGATGACATGATAGTATATCTAGAAGACCCCATCGCCTCAGCCCAAAAACTCCTGAAACTGATAAGCAACTTCAGCAAAGTCTCAGGATATAAAATCAATGTACAAAAATCATAAGCATTCCTATACACCAATAACAGACTGAAAGAGAGCCAAATCAAGAACAAACTGTCAATTCACAATTGCTAAAAAGAGAATAAAATACCTAGGAATACAACTTGCAAGGAATGTAAGGGACTTCTTCAAGGAAAACTACAAACCACTGCTCAACGAAATAAGAGAGGACAGAAACAGATGGAGAAACATTCCATGTTCATGGTTAGGAAGAATCAATATTGTGAAAATGGCCATTCTGCCCCAAGTAATTTACAGAATCAACACTATCCCCATCAAGCTACCATTGACTTTCTTCACAGAACTGGAAAAAAACACCTTGAACTTCATATGGAACCAAAAGAGAGCCCGCATAGCCAAGTCAATCCTAAGCAAAAAAGAACACAGTGGGAGGCATCACACCACCGGACTTCAAACTATACTACAAGGCGACAGTAATCAAAACAGCAATGGTACTGGTACAAAAGCAGAGATATAGACCAATGGAACAGAACAGAGACATTGGAGGCAACACAGCATATCTACAACCATACAATCTTTGATAAAGCTGACAAAAACAAGCAATGGGGAAAGGACTCCCTGTTTAATAAATGGTGTTGGGAAAACTGGCTAGCCATGTGCAGAAAGCAGAAACTGGACCCCTTCCTGACACCTTACACTAAAATTAACTCCAGATGAATTAAAGACTTAAACATAAGACCTGGCCCCATAAAAACCCTAGAAGAAAATCCAGGCAAAACCATTCAGGACATAGAAGTAGGCAAGGACCTCATGACCAAAACACCAAAAGCATTGGCACCAAAAGCCAAAATAGACAAATGGGATCTAATCAAACTCCACAGCTTCTGCACAGCAAAAGAAACAGTCACTAGAGTGAATCGGCAACCAACAGAATGGGAAAAAATTTTTGCAGTTTACCCATCTGACAAAGGGCTGATATCCAGAATTTACAAAGAACTCAAACAGATTTACAGGAAAAAAACAAGCCCATTCACAAATGGGCAAAGGATATGAACAGACACTTTACAAAAGAAGACACACATGAGGCCAACAAACATGAAAAAATGCTCATCATCACTGGTCATTAGAGAGATGCAAATCAAAACCACATTGAGATATCATCTCATGCCAGTTAGAATGGCAATCATTAAAAAATCTGGAGACAACAGATGCTGGAGAGGATGTGGAGAAATAGGAACACTTTTACACTGTTGGTGGGAGTGTAAATTAGTTCAACCATTGTGGAAGACAGTGTGGCGATTCCTCAAGGCCTTAGAAATAGAAATTCCATTTGACTCAGCAATCCCATTACTGGGTACATTTCCAAAGGACTATAAATTGTTCGACTATAAGGACACATGCACATGAATGTTCATTGCAGCACTGTTTATAATAGCAAAGACCTGGAACCAACCCAAATGCCCATCGATGATAGACTGGACTGGGAAAATGTGGCACATATACACCATGGAATATTATGCAGCAATCAAAAATGATGAGTTCATGTCCTTTGTAGGGACATGGATGAATCTGGAGAACATCATTCTCAGCAAACTGACACAGGAACAGAAAATGAAATACCACATATTCTCACTCATAGGCGGGTGATGAACAATGAGAACACATGGACAGAGGGAAGGGAGTACTACACACTGGGGTCTATTGGGGGGAATAGGGGAGGGACAGCAGGTGGGGGGGAGTTGGGAAGGGATAGCATGGGGAGAAATGCCAAATGTGGGTGAGGGGGCGGAAGGCAGCAAATCACACTGCCATGTGTGTACCTATGCAACTATCTTAGATGTTCTGCACATGTACCCCAAAACCTAAAACGCAATTAAAAAAAAAACAATGCTTCTAATCCATGAACATGGGATGTTTTACCATGTATTTGTATCTTTTTTAATGTTTAATCTCCTTGGTTAAATTTTCTGCTAAATATTATTTTTATGCTATTATACATTATATAATGGGATTGTTTTCTCAATTTCTTTTTCAGGTTGTTCATTGTTAGTGTATAGAAATGCAACAAATTTTTGTATGTTGATTTTGTATCTGGCAACTTTGTTGAATTCATGCATTTCTTTGAGTAGTGTGTATGTGTTTTCTTGAGAATTAAAAACCCAGAATCTTTTTAGTTAGTCATAATCTTAAAAGGATATTAGTAGATCATTGCTTTACTTGGGATTACTTGTTCAATTCCACGTTCTTCCAGCATGTATTAATTGAGTGCTTACAATTCTAAATACTAGGAATACAATGGTACCCATAAACATGAAATTCCTTCTCATGTAGCTGACATTCTAGTGAATGAGGGAAAGAAAATAAATTAACAAGTAAACAAATACATAATTTTAGATAGTAATGAGTTTTGAAGTAAACACAACTAGGAGCATTAGAAAGAGTGTGAATAAATGAGGCTCTTCTTTATATGCTGTGTTCAAAGAAAATCTCTCTGTGTTGTGATATTCAAAATAGGCACTAATTGAAGAGTATAAAGTAGCCACTCAGCAGAGTATCATTCTAGGTGAGAGGAGCAGCTAGTGCAGAGGCCCTGGGTTAGAACACGCTGGGCGTGCTTGAAGAAAGGACAGTATGGACAGATAATCATGAGTGAGGGAGGGGGGTTTAGGAGAAGAAACTGGGGAGGCAGGCAGAGACCAGAGTTTCTAGCTCTTCAAGGAATATCATAAGGTTGGATTTTATTTGCATAAGAAGCCACCAGTGGGTTTTATGTAAAAACAGGATTTATATTTCAAAACAATTACCCTTGCTACTGTGTGGAACATGGACTATAGTGGGGAGAAGCATGGAAATGAGATAAGTTTGGAGGTTATTATATTAGACCAAATACAAGAAGATGGTGGTTTGGGATAGTTCTGTATCAGTGGAGATGTAGATCCTATTTGAATGTACTCAGTCTGAATAAATAAAGCTGTACAAAGTTTAACCATGCTGGATGTGGTTCTTTGGCAATGTTTACTACTGACACAGTGTATGAAAAATATAAGAATTTTGAAATAGAATTTAAGGGCTATAGCTTTCAAGAAGACACCAAACCTAGGAACAGTGACCATGGATATGACAAGGAAGACTGAAAGCCTGGCATTTAATGTTTATGAGTAAAAAAATCAAATTTTTGTGTTTTCTCATGGGTTTAATTGTTGTCATGCCTTGCTTAGAGTTAAGAAGGATTCTCATTAATTTCTACAGGAATAAAAAAGAAAAACAGCACATAATTGAGCTGATTTGCACATAAGGGTGTTCTGGAAGAGGGATTTGTTGCAGAGGGATTATTAGATTTACTCATCTAGAATATATAATCCGTATCAACCCAGTTGTAAACTTTTGTCTCAGCTGAGCTCTTTTTCTGTTGATTTTGCATCACAAATCCTGTTCCACTTGTCAAATGGAAGTGGATTTGTGCTTTATCTTCTAATCTGAGTTCAAATAAACTTGTGTGCTTAAAGGGAATAACATTATAAAACCCCCAGATTTCAGCAGGGAAAGGAAGATTCTCTAATCTGTTTAGCCACAGTCTCTTCCTGGTATTTCTCAGCCTCTAAAAGGGAAGCTGAGTACTAAAATAGATTGAGTATTCTTTAGGATTAATGTCATAGGTTCTTCTAAAACAACATTTAGTTCCATTGACCCATCAATCTATGCATTTTTGAGTAATCCATTTATTCAGTTCATTGATTTAAGAAACCACAAGCTTCCTAGTTATATCTCCCTCCAAAGATTTTGAAGCTGGTAGCTACCAAGTAAAAGAAGCCAAAATAAGCACAGTTTATGCTCCAAATCCTCAAGTATTTATATTCCATTCTTTGGAGAGAAACTGGGATGTCAAATATTTGTTCTTCTTACCTTCTGAATGTAGAGAATGTTGGCATTTTTTTCCCCTCTAATACAGTCATGTTTTACAATGATTTTCAATTAATCAAATTAGGAAACAAAAAAAATGAACATTTGTTGAATTCCATGTCTGTGCTATGTATGTTCATATATATCTTTTTAAAAATTATTTACTTTTTCACTTTAAAGTTATTTCAAACCTAAAGAAAGTTTACAAGAATAGTACAGAGAACTCCCCAAGTCCCTTTACCCAGATTCACCTAATGTGCCAGATTTACTTTGTATTTTTTTTCTCTCTTTCACTCACTCTCTCATGTAATTTTTTTTCTATACCATTGGAAAGTGGGTCACATACCTCATAATCTTTTAAGCTTCAATAGTTCTTCAGTGAGTTTTTCTTAAAAACAAGGATATTCTTGCTGGGCACAGTGGCTCACACTTGTAATCTCAGCATTTTGGGAGGTTGATGTGAGGTGGATCACAAGATCAGGAGTTCAAGACCAGCCTGACCAACAATGGTGAAAGCCTGTCTCTACTAAAAATACAAAAATTAGCCAGGCATGATGACACATGCCTGCAATCCCATCTCTTTGGGAGGTAGAGGCAGGAGAATCTCTTTAACCTAGGAGGCGGAGGTTGCAGTGAGCTGAAATCACACCACTGCACTCCAGCTTGGGAAACAAGAGCAAGACTCTGTCTAAAAAAAAAAAAAACAAAAAGCCAACAAACAAACAAACAAACAAACAAACAAAAAACAATGATATTCTCTTATATGTCCATAGTGTAGTTATATTCAGGAAATTTTACATTGGTACAATATTTTAATCTAATTTACAGTCCAAATTCCCTTTTTTTTTTAATTTTGAGACAGAGTTTCGCTCTAGTTACCCAGGCTGGAGTGCAATGGCACGATCTCGGCTCACTGCAACCTCCACCTCCTGGGTTCAGGCAATTCTCCTGCCTCAGCCTCCCGAGTAGCTGGGATTACAGGCACGCGCCACCGTGCCCAGCTAATTTTTTGTATTTTTAGTAGAGACAGGGTTTCACCATGTTGACCAGGATGGTCTCGATCTCTTGACCTCGTGATCCACCCGCCTCAGCCTCCCAAAGTGCTGGGATTACAGGCTTTAGCCACCGCGCCCGGCCCCCAAATTCCCATTTTTATAAATTGTCCCAATAATGTCTTTTGTAGCATCTTTATTCTTTCAGCCCAGGATCTATCACTACACTCAATGGCTAAGTCTCTTTCACCTTCTTTATCAGGAACAATTATTTAGCCTTTGTTTTGCTTTAGCTTTTGTGACTTTGATATATTTTAAGAATATAGGCCACTTGTTTTGTCTTGATAGAAAAAATATTTTGTAGAATGTTTTCCATTGGAGTTTTTTTTCTCTCTCTCTTTCTCTCTTTTTAATTTTCTTATGCCTAGATTTCAAGTCTGTATCCCCAGTTAGGATACTACAATAGTTTGTATGTCCTTCACAGGGCATCATGTCTGGATGTACATCATATCCCTCTGTCCCTCATAAGAGATGCTAATTTTGATCACCGAGCTAAGATATTTCTTGTTTATCCATTGTAAAATTAACATTTTTTTCCATTCTGAAATATAACAAGAAATCTCAACGGAGACACTTAAGGCAATGAAAATCAGGATTCCAACTCCAACAGATACGGCACCCACTGATGATTCTTGCCTAAACCAGTTCTAACTCTGATGGTTGCAAGTAGTGATTTTACAACTCATGCTCCCTACCCATTTACCAGTTGGAATGCTGCTGAAAGGAACAGGCCCTCCTTTGCTACTAGGAATATTTATTTATTGTCAGTATGAACTCATGAATTCATTCCTTATTTATTACATCATAAGCCATTACTACTTAATTGTTCTAGATTTGACTGGTGGGGACATCTTCAAGCTAGTTCTGTGTTGTTATTGTTGATTTTGAAGCACATTTTAAAAAACATTTACTTTCAGAATAATTTGACAGAAAAGTTGTGAAGATGACACAGAGAATTCCTGCATATCCTGCCCACATTTACCCCTATTATTGACCTGTAACTATGGCCCATTTGTAATGACTAAGGAAACAATGCTAGCACATTACTATTAACTAAATTCCACACTTTATCCAAATGTCACTGCTTTTTCCCTAATGTCCTTTTTCTGTTTCAGGATCCCATTCAGAATACCACATTATGTTTAGCTGTCATGACTCCTAGCCTCTTTTGCTCTGTGACAGCTTCTGAACCGTTCCTTGTTTTTGAAAAACTTGACAGTTTTGAAGAGTACTCACCTGTGTCTTTTTGACATGTCAAATTACTTTTTTTTTTCAAATACTTTCTTACTTTCTGGCACAAGAAGATGTTTCAGGCTCATTTTGTTATTTCCCTACTTTAGTTCTGGAATTTGCCATTTCTCCAAGAAGCCCTTGGTCCCTTTAAAGGAAGGTGGCATTTAGAAACTAATATGTGGGCACCCAATAGGCTTATTGATACCGAGGTGCCAAGCATCATTGATTCTAGGCATTTCAGCAAAGAGAATTAGGAGATGTAGATTTGATATGGATATAGATTTCTGCGAATACCTACAGCATTAGCCCAACTCCATAGGACTGTTTCTTTTTGCCTCACTCCCTTTCATCTTGTAGTCTCCTTTTTCTGTAGTGACCCAGCACTTCCAACAGCATCAATAACCATTTGTTCATTTGCTTAATTCCACAATACACATAAACTGATTTCAGAATGTTTACACCAACATCACTGCAAAATAACAGACCTACACAAGAGTCCAGGATTTGTTTGCAATGTTCTTTCTTCCTAGACTGAAGGTGTACAGTCGTAATCTTCATTTCAATGGGTACTTAATGAGTTCTTTTTTGGCCCTTTCAATGAACTTACGTTATTCATTTGAATTGCAGATAGGTTCATTGGATACTGTTGGCATTCAGTTTGAGGTTTTTTTCCTCCCCAACTCTGTGGGTTTAATTAATGAATTAACTAGTTAATTTTAATTTTACTAGGAACCAACAAATTTTTTTCTATAGATTTCCAGACGGTAAGTATTTTAGTTTGTGGACCACACAGTCTCTACTGCCGCTACTCAACTCCGCAGGTTCAGCAGAAATCTTATTTACAGAAAACCTTAAATCAGTAAAACCTTATTTACAGAAATAGGCATTTGTCTCAGATTATTGTTTGCTGATACCCATTCTAGAACACGAAAATGCCTCTCAAAATCTGAACTATTTATAAAAGGTATATTCACAGAAATGTAACTTCTTCCACTGTCTCCACTACATTATGTCCTACTGCATTTTCCAAAGATGATCACAGCATCTTCCTTCCTCATGCTCTTCTGCAATGCAACTTTGCATTGCTTCATCAGGAGGCAGAGTCTAAGCTCTACCCTCTGGAATCTAGGTTGGCCCTATGACTGCTTTGACCAATAAAGGTGGTGGAAATGATGGTGTATCTGTTTTGGTATTCTGTTTCCTGCTACTTAGAATGTACATTTGGAGAAAAGCCAGCCACAGGTAATAAGCTTAACTTCCTTGAGACCTCCATATAGTGAGGGAGACCAAGCTAATGGTATAAAGAGAAAATGCTGCCAGCTCCCAGCTATTCCTGCCATCTACTTTCAGGTGCCAGACATGTGAGTGAAGAAGCCATCTTGGACACACCTACTCCAGGAGATGCCACTCAACTCAAGCACACTGCCTCAGTTGAGTTTTCTCAGCCCTCTAGCCATTCAAACCACCTCAGCTGAGGCCTCAGATACTGTGGAACAGTGAAGAGCTGTTACCCACTATGCCCTGACAGAATTCTTAACTCATCAAGCCACACAGTGGTTGTATTACTGTACCAGTTTGGGATGATTTGTTAAACAATGATAGATAACCCAGAACACATCCTTTCCTCCATTGTATTAGTTTGCTAGGGCTGCTGCAACAAAGTACAAAAAACTAAGTGGCTTAAACAACAGAATTGTATTGTCTTACAGTTTTGGAGGCTGGACGTCAAAAATCAAGGTTCCTTCTTAGGGCTGTGAGAGAAGGATCTGTTTTAGGCCTTTCTCCTTGGCCATTAGATGGCCATCTTCTCCCTGTGTCTTCTGATCACCTTCCTTCTACATATGTACTCTGTGTTCAAGTTTCCCCTTTTCATGAGGGAACAAGTGTTATGAATTGGGTCCCTTTCTAATGACCTCATTTTAAAACTTATTACATCTTTAAAGATCATATCTTCAAATAAAGTCACATTTTGAGGTAGTAAGTGTTAGGATTTCAACCTGTGAATTTTGACAGAACACGGTTTATCTCATAACAACCATTCCTATAGATAGCCAATTTCATTTATTATTTTATTTAATCTCTGTGCTGCCTTCCTGCAAAAATTAAGCAGATTTATAATTTTACCCTATTTCCCTTAAAAATTTTTTTCACTTTGCTTTTTTTAAATGGAACAATATAGCCAATAAAATACTACTATCAATTTGCAGAGATTTTTCTCATCTTTTTTTTTGTAGCTACATTGTGTATCAACATGTATGGAAACCATGGTTTATTCAACCCATCTTTAGGTATTTAGGTATGTTCCAATATTTTGCAGTTACAAATAATGTTGTGATGAATAGCCACATACATATGTATTTTCATATTGTTTAAAGTGTATCTTCAGAGTAAATTCCAAAAAGTAGAATTGCTGGGTCAAAAGATAAATGTGTATGTACTTTTGTAGATACTGTCAAATTTTTTCCATAGAAATTGTGAACATTTTCACTTCTATCAGCAATTCATGTATGAAAGTTCATGTTTATCTATAGTCACTCCAATAGACTACATTGCTAATATGTTTAATTTTTGCCAATCTCTTAGGTGAGAAGTGGTATCTGAGTACAGTTTGAATCTGAATTTCTCTATTATGTGTGAAATTGAATATCTTTTCATGTGTTTAAAAGTCATTTTATTGTCTGTATATGTCCTTTGTCTATGTTTACACAATTTTAAAATCTATTTGCTCTTAATTTTTATACATTAGGGTTTTTTAGTGAGGGTTTTTTGCCATATATGAAAAATTATGTAGTTAAATTTGTCATCTTTCATTGCATCTGCATTTAGAATCATAGAAAGCCTTTTCCTATGCCAAACCCAGGGAGGGATCCATTTGTGTTTTCTTCTTTTCTTCTATTACTTACATAGACTTTTTGTTTTTTAAACATTCAGATTTTTGAACTATTTGGATTCTATTCTTGCATATAATGATCAAATTCTCCCAATATTACCTTTGTTTTTTTAGAGATGGGGTCTCACTCTGTTGTCCCAGATGGATTGCAGGAATATGATCATAGCTGACTGTAGCTTTGAACTCCTGGACTCAAGAGATGCTCCTGCCTCAGCCTTCCAGGTAGCTATGACAGGTACATATCACCACATCTGGCTAACGAATTTTCTTATTTTTAATTTTTGTAGAGACAGGATCTCACTTTGTTAACCAAGCTGGTCTCAAACTCCTGGCTTCAAGCAAACGTGTGCTTCCAAAGTGCTGGGATTATAGGCATATGCCACTGTGCCCAGCCTCAACACCATTTTTAAAAAGCCCCAGTGTTATGAATCTCCCTTTCATCATACATTAGATTTCCACAAAATGCTGACTCTACTTTAGACTTTCTTTTTTTATTCCATTGGTCTGGTTATCTCTCCTTGTACCATTACACTGTTTTAATTACTATGGATTTGTTACATTTTAATATCTGGTAGGGCTAGGCCCCTTTTAGATCTCTTTTTCTTCCCAAAATTTTCCCAATTGTATTCTTGCATGTTTATTATTTGATATGAACTTAATTATCAAGTTGTTCAACACTAGAAAAAAACATTTTGATATTTTCACTCAGGGAGAACTTATATCTTGATGAAGTTGAATTGCCTTAAATAAAATAATGTGAGGAGGAAGCCTTCATAGTTTTCTTTATATAGATTTTGAACATGATTTGTTAAGTTTATTTGGTAAATTGTGCTTTTACTAGTTCTATTTAAATATTTGTGTATGTGTATACTATTGGTTTTTCATATTAACTTTATATTTTGCCTTTATTTGAATTAGTTTTACATTAATTATCTAGGATTTTCCAGGAATATTATCATGTCACCTGTAAATATAGAGAATATATTTTTTTATGGCTCAAATTAATTTTTGTCTAATTGCATCGATTAATACTCCAATATGTGTTCAATAATCATGGAATCAGCATGCATCCTTGCCTTGTCCCTGACCTTGGTAGAAATGCTTCTAATGTTTCTCTCTTAAGTAATATTCTTGCTTTGGGGCATATATGCCTGTATGTAGTAAATGGATAGGTATATATAGATATATGTATGTACATATTTATGTTTGTGTGTATATATATATATTTGTAATTATTTTCAGCTTGATTTTAGTACTTTAAGCCCTGAGTTTTCCGTCAGTTGGTTCTTAGAGCACAACCCCCTCTCTGGCTGCACTATCCATATTTATTGCTGTGGGTTGTTGCTACAAATGATTGCTGGTCAGTGTTTCATATAATTCATCAAAGGTATGAAGGAGAAAAATGACTTAGAAATTTGAGTGTACATCTACAACTATTTACCTTAATGACTGCCTTGTATTTTCTCTACTTTCTTGTCTTCATTTATTTTGGGTTAAGATTGCCCTCAAGCCTCTCTACATTTATATTTTTCCCCCTCTAAGCTGATTTAAAGCACTCTAACCTATTTTTGTTTCTTGGCTGATTCCTTCCTCTTTTTCTTTTGCTTTCCTGAATAGTCACAAATTTATCATTTTTCAATACCCTTTTTGCCATTTCATGGGATTCAAGTAAGAGGAAGGGTTTATCTGCCACCTTGATTTAATGTCCTGTTTAAACTTTTCATGTAAGTGTACTAATTTAGTCCTGTTTTCCCCAGACTTTTCTGGGTATGGCACTAAAAGTCTTATGTTCCAGAAAACCTTTCAGTTTGTTTCAAATAGAGGAGTTGGTCGTCTTATTTCTCTATAACAGTGGGAAATCTGGTTTACTTTCTACACAGCGGTGGTTGGTCCAACAGTATCTTCTCCTACATACTCATGAGTGGACAATTCAAATAACTAATGCAATAAGAATGGCAAAAATGTTTTGAGTTTTGGTGGTAAAGGAGGAATAAATATTACTGAGAAGATTATAGCTATCCAAGAAAGATACTGTTGGTGTGAGGTTCAAAGCAGCTATAATAGAACTCTTGCCATCAGGCCATTAGGGCAGAAGGGTGGCTTCAGTGTCACTTCTCATAAAATAATGAGGAAAAAATGAGATTCATTGCTGTCCCCCCACCTCCCTACCACCACACCTAACATATCTTCTATTTCAGTAATTGGTTAGTTAACCCTAGGACCACAGTTTTGCCATGTTATATTTCAGGGCATATATTTCTTCTATCTGGGTCAAAGCAATGGTCTTAAAACATATTTGCATTCATGACACTATGGCACTCAGAAGAATCTCATGCAGAGACTCATGTGGGATCGTCAGCCTATTAATGCTATGGAAAGGTTTTACTTACGTTAGGCAACAACAGTAACCTACATAATTGTGAATCAAGATAGACACCATCAAGAAGGTTGCCATCAACATGCAAATCATGAATTAACTCTTTTCTATCTAGTGTTCATTTTGCCTTACAGAATTAAGCTAGTTATATGGTCTCAATGTATGGCCTGCAGATTTTCTAGACCAATCATGATTCAAATATTTTCTTTCACTATCTACATGACTGACATTGTCTGCCCCATATTTTGGGTTTGAAAATATGGAGACTGTGAGTAACTTAAATGTCAAACTATGACTGATCAATGGTAAAACTGTAAACCACACTAAATGTGTTTGCGGCTATGGCCTTCTGTTTTAGAAACATGTTCTCCTTCTCAACTCCAATGTCTTTCTTCTCATTTGCTGTCATCCCTCATGTCACAGTCATCCTGTCTCCCTTCAACCCTGATGTCTTGTCCATGAAGCACTGTCTTCTTCGCTAATGAAATGTCATATGGTAAGACTTAAAAAACCACCTAGGAGTTCTTGCAGGTAATAGTGACTTTGAAAAGTAAAAGAAACCAACCAACCAAAGAAACAAACCAAACAAACTTCAGGATTTCTGGATTCCACCAGGAAGAATGGGAGTTGTGTGGTTATAGCCACAGTAGACTCTCCACCAAAGCCTGCTGTAATGGTTATACAGCTTGTAGACTGTGATGTAAATTTTGCCCAAACAGGGATTTCTAGTGGCTGGACTTTCATCATCAGGTGTGTGTTTCAGGGAAGTATTTCCAGGCAGGGGAACCCAAAATGTGGTTAAGATGAATGAGTACATCAAATCAGAGGGTAATACCAGGAGATTTAAGAATTGGCCCAGGTAAGGTGCAAACACAGGTTGGAAGGATAGTTCCAAGTTTAGTTTATGAAGAATGTATATGAAGGTGAGGTGTATCCTGAGCCATAATGTAATATAATATTTAAAAAAGCATGCCTACAGCATAATTCTGTGGAGTGATGCAAATAACTCCTGTAATTAGTGAGACAAATACTTCTAGATTAGGGTCACAGCAAAAGTTAGAAGTTGTTAGCTCTTGTCATAAAATTGGTACTGAAAGTAAAGTGTTCTGATTTTCTTACCAAATATAAAAGTGATCATTTAAATGACAAGTTATAATCAAAAGTTTTGCAGTGGCTGTTGTAATAATAAGTGATAATGGTAACCGTTACATGCTTAGAGTAACAGCAAGTTAACAATTAAATTTATGATTACAGGTCAATCTCTAAGGATAGGAAAAAATTGACTGGAAGTGAGAATATATCCAAAATGACACTAAGTTGATATACAGGTGAAAAGATAATAGTAGAAACATAGAACTTTCCCTGTGCCAGCACCGTTCCAAGCACTGTATAGTAAGGCCTCACTTAATGTCATCAGTAGGTTCTCAGATACTGTGACTTTAAGCAAAATTATGTATAGGGAAATCAATTTTACCCTAGGCTAATTAATATAAACAAGAGTTAAGCTCATATAGTGTATATCTGGTCACACATGCATCATCGAATTTCTAAGTAAAGACCGGAAACACTTCTAATCTTAAACATTGAAATAAATGTGAGCTATACACACATTTCAGAAAGATTAATGAAAACAAGTAAGATAATTATTTAGTCAGTTATTTTAGTTCAGGGTCTCAGGTAGCCACAACCTACCCCTGCAGCTCAGGACCACAGACAGAAATGACTCTGGACAGGACACATTGACACACAAAATCACATGCACGCAGGGACCATGTCGCCAATGAACCTAACTTGCACATCTTTTGGGATATGGGAGGAAACTGGAGTACATAGAGAGCACCCATGTGGAAATGGGAAGAACACACAAACTCCATGTGAACATGGAAAGGACACACAGACTCCACATGGACATGGGAAGGACAGCCTCCACACTGACATGGGAAGGACACACAGACTCCACACAGACATGAGACAGACTCCACATGAACAAGGGAAGGACATGTAGATGCCACATGGGCATGGGAAGGACATGCCAACTCCCCACAAACATGGGAAGAACATGCAGACTCCATGTGGTCATGGGAACATGTGGAACCCACATAGTCATGGGAAGGACATGTGGACCCAACGCAGTCATGGGAAGGACATGCAGACTCCATGTGGTCATGGGAAGAACATGCAGACTCCACACCGTCATGGGAAGGACACACAGACACCATGTAGTCATAGGAAGGGCACATGCCACACGAACATGGGAATGACACAGACTCCACATGGACAAGGGAAGGACACGCAGACTCCACATGGTCATGAGAAGGACACACAGACTTCACACAGACATGGGAAGGACATGCAGATTCCACACGGTCATGGGAAGGACACAGATTTCACACAAACATGGGAAGGACATGCAGATTCCACATGGTCATGGGAAGGACACACCCTCCACCTGAACATGGGAAGGACACAGACTTCACACGAACATGGGAAGAAAGCGCAGATTCCACATGGTCATGGGAAGGATGCGTAGACTCCACATTGACATGGGAAGGACATGTAGACACCAGGCAGACAATGGTCTTGACTGCATGAAATTTTTTTTCTGAATTTCAAAGGAATCGATTTTTCCCCCCTCATCAATGTTATAACAAAATGAAACTAAACAAAATGACATTTGAAGACTTTGTGTGCATACATCAACAGATTTTACTGTTTTATTCAGGGAAAGAGTAAAGATTCAATTCAAAGAATGACAGATAATGTACTGAAATTACTTGACAAAACAAAGTTATGTAACTAAAAAAGGAGAATCTCAAAGCACAGGTAAACTTTGTGACACCAGATTTGTCCAGGAATATTTACGGTACACCTTCTAAGTAGGGAGTGAGAGAGAAAAGCTCATAATTCAATATTACGTGATGAATGTTGTGTCAGGCTGGGTAAGAGGACAGAGCCTGGGGAGTGACTAACTCCACGTGGGCAGAGGAAGAAAAAGCCTTGCAGAGAAAATGACATCTGAAAATACGACGAATAAAAAAGGAGGCTTCTTTAGTTCTTTTGAGCTTTGTATAAATAAATTTCTAAAGAAAATTGAATCATTTGAGGGTAGTCCTTTGAATAGGACTATGTATGTTAAACCAATCTCCCTGAGCTATATGTCCAGATCAAATGATGACTTTCATTGTCTGTGTAAGACGTGATGTCCACTTACTATTTAGTGGTTGTTACTATTCAGCTAATCTCACTTTTTTCTTCTTTTTGAGATATGGTCTCACTCTGTCACCAGGGCTGGAGTTCAGTGCTGCAATCATGGCTTACTGCAGCCTCCATCTCCAGGGCTCGACTGATTTTCCTGCCTCAGCTTCCCAAGTAGCTGGGACTACAGGCACACACCACCATACCTGGCTGTTTTTAAAAATTTTTATAGGGACAGGGTCTCACCATGCTGCCCAGGCTGGTCTCAAACTTCTGGGCTCAGGTGATCTGCCTACCTCAGGCTCCTAAACTGCTGGGATTACAGGCAGGAGCCAACATGCCCAGTCCTATTCAACTCATCTCTATGAGCCTGCTGAAATCTATTCCTGCCACGGAAGTCACATTCTTACCAAAGTCACTTCTCTTGGTTCTTAAACTTTATTTGGCAACTGTACTTAGCAAATTACATAATTTGGTTAAATATCTATATTTATGCCAGTTGTACTTATGTAATTAGGAATTGAATGTTAAATAAGTCAATGAAATGTGAGTCTTAAAAGGTTATTATTCCTTTGAAATATGATTGAATGCTTTGGAAGACTTCATAAAGGCTAGTCACAAAAATAAAAATATTCTGTTGAATTATGTGTGGATAATTATAAAAGTTTGGGGAGGGTATTTTAAAACTAGAAGAACTTTGAACTGACTGCACTAATACTATATACAAGTGCTCACAAGCATCTTCTTTAAAGTGTCTTGCATCACTTTAAAGAAACCCAAGCCAGAAATCATAGATTATGCATCATGGGTGTGATTTATGTAAGACAGATCTGGAACTCCAATCAGAGTTTCAATGCACAAAAGAAAGAAAGAACATAGCTCTAAAGCTAATGATTGCCAGTGAATGTAGACTTATATACTTTAAGTTCAAAATAAAAAAGTTTATAGTATTTGTATATTTTAATAATACATCCGATGTTGTGGCTTGCTCCTGCCGCCACAGGTACTTGAGAGGCTGAGGTGGGAAGATCACTTGAGCCCAGGAGTTGGGGACTGTAATGAGCTATGACTGTGCCACTGCACTCCAGCCTAGGTAATAGAGTAAGACCCTGTCTCTAAAAATAAAGCAATATAATTAAATAAAAACAATTTCCAGTTCAAAACTTGTTTTTTCTTAACCAACAACTGGATTTAATTGCATTTGAAAAAAGACCATGTACCACAAAAATTATTTATCCTCTTTAATCACGTGTGGCACACTTGAGTGGATCATAGGAAATACGAGCAACTAGTATGAAAGGGTATGGGCATGTTTTTGCTGGTGAGTGAAAACCGATGATTAAGAAACCTGTGGAAAATCAAATTTCTGTTTCTGTCATTAATGTATTCAAGTCTTATTCTTTTCAAAACATCAACTTCTTGAAAGTTGCTAGTAATGCACTAGAGTTTACAGCTGGCTTTGTGGACATCTGAGCTGTGCAGTTGCACAGGGCTGTGTACTCAAAAGGGCCCTCAACTTGTTTTAAAGCTTTTTTATCAACTATCTTGAAATTCTTATTAACCTTATCTTTGGGTTTTGTGAGTGACGTCTGCTGGGACTATGGAGCATGCACTTGAGTAGAGGAGATGGCTGTGAGATGTAGTTCTATAATTCCTAGCTATCTCATTTTAACACAGCATCTGCAATGCCTCTTGAGTGAGGAATTCAGGTGGACCCACAGTGCATGGGAGTTTAGTGAGCCTAAAAGTGAGTACCAGGTGAGTGCATTATACATACCTATGACCAAGTGAGTGGGGACAAAAGGCCACACTTTGCTTTCTGTTGGAACCAGAACTTGCTTTGAACATAAAAAGAAGTCAATGGCAGTCTAAGAAAGGAGAAGCACTAAAGAACCCTGTGAAAGGCAGGATGATGATCTCCCCCTGCCAAAGATGCCTACATCCTAATACCTGGAAACTTGAATGTCTTAGGTTATATGGCACAAGAGAATTACGGTTACACCACAGATTTAAAAAGGCTAATCAGCTGGCTTTGAGATGGGGAGATTATCTTGGGTTATCTGACCATAGGCAATGTAATCACAAGTGACCTTAAGGAATGAAAGTAGAAGAGAAAGAACTGGATAGGTGGCAGCCAGAGTGGAACTTGGCCTGATCTTGTTGACTTTGAAGATGGAGGAAGGAACCACAAACCATGCAATAAGGGTAGCCTCTAAAAGCTGGAGAATGAATGGGAATGGATTCTTCCCTGGAGCCTTCAGAAACAATGCAGCTTGCTGACACCTTGTGTTGAGCCCAGAGAAACTCGTTTCAGACTTCTGACCTCTGGAACTTCCAGATAATGCATTTGTGTTATTTTGAGCCAATAAGTTGGGGTAATTTGATACAGCAGCCATAGGAAACAAATATAAACCTTATAATAGCTTTTCTTTGTTTTTAAATTGTACTTTAGGTTCTGGGGTACATGTGCAGATCATGCAGGATGGTTGCATACATAATCATATGGCAATGTGGTTTGCTGCCTCCATCTTCCTGTCACCTACATCTGGCGTTTCTCCCCATGTTATCCCTCCCTGACCTCCCTACACAACCCCATCCCTCCCTTGACCCCTGCAACAGATCCCAGTGTGTGAGGCTCCCCTCCTTGTGTCCATGTGTTCTCACTGTTCAACACCCGCCTATGAGTGAGAACATGCGGTGTTTGATTTTCTGCTCTTGTGTCAGTTTGTTGAGAATGATGGTTTCCAGATTTATCCATGTCCCTACAAAGGACACGAACTCATTGTTTCTTATGGCTGCATAGTAGTCCATGGTGTATATATGCCGCATTTTCCTTGTCCAATCTATCATTGATGGGCATTTGGGTTGGTTCCAGGTCTTCGCTATTGTAAACAGTGCTGCTATGAACATATGTGTGCATGTGTCCTTATAACAGAGTGATTTATAATCCTTTGGATATATACCCAATAATGGGATTGCTGGGTCAAATGGAATTTCTATTTCTAGGTCCTTGAGGAATCACCACACTGTCTCCACAATGGTTGAACTAGTTTACGCTCCCCTCAACAGTGCAAAAGTGTTTCTATTTCTCCACATCCTCTCCAGCATCTGTCTCCAGATTTTTTAATGATGACCATTCTAACTGGCGTGAGGTGGTATCTCAATGTGGTTTTGATTTGCATTTCTCTAATAATCAGTGATGAGCATTTTTTCATGTTTGTTGGCCTCATATATGTCTTCTTTTGTAAAGTGTCTGTTCATATCCTCCTCCCACTTTTCGATGGGTTTGTTTTTTTCTTGTAAATCTGTTTTAGTTCTTTGTAGATTTTGGACATTAGTCCTATGATATCTTTTCTTACTCATGCTACCTCCCTGTATTAGCCAACTATTTGTGTTGAAAATGACACAGAAAATAAAAGAAAGGTAGGACAACCCATAGTTCTTTGCAGTTCTTCCTTCCTCATTAGTAAGCTGAAGTTAGTGTCCACAGAATTCAAGCATATCAAGAAGTAAAATGAAAAGAGTTGCATTACTTTTGTGAAGCATTTCCACTGTTCTGGTGAGAATGGGATACATACGCATGTATGAGCTGTGGAATACAGTTGGTGTAACTTTGGTCATTCTGCATATAAGATAAATGCTCTTATGCTGGCTCTTATGATTGCATTTAAAGCTAGAATTGCAAAATATAAAGATGAGTGGTGGGATTTGTGCTAAAACTTAAAATTTAGTATTTCTTTTTTTAGAACATTAAATAGTGATATGGTTTGGCTCTGTGTCCCCACCCAAATGTCATCTTGAATTGTACTCCCATAATTCCCACATGTTGTGGGAGGGACCCAGTGGGAAATAATTTGAATCATGAGGGTGGTTTCTCCTATACTATTCTCGTGGTAGTGAATAAGTCTCATGAGATCTGATGGTTTTATAAGGGGTTTCTGCTTTTGCAACTTCCTCATTTTCCCAGACAATTTTCCTGTGAGATTTATGAGAACTTCTGAAACTGGATGGAAACACTTATTTGAGAAAAAATGCTCTTTTCAGGAGGCATTGGAGGAAATCTTTCTGGTTGACAATGAAACACATACACTCAGAGATGGAGGTGGTGCCCTGAAGTTCCTGGTAAGTCTCTCAGAGGCCAGGGTAGAGCAGGAAGCAAGCCATCTAGGGACTGCCCCTAATGGGTCTGCCCAATCTCTCACCTGCATGGACCTCTTGGGTATTTTCCAGGTGTTTCTGGCCTGGGTTCTCCCCTTGCCCCTTGGTAATTCACTCCCTGAGTCTTTCCTTGAGTGACTCATCCAGTCCTTATTTTCACCTTCTCAGGCACAGCCCCCAGACCCCTCATTCAGTGGCATTTGGACCCCTTGTTGTGGTATGTTTTGGGCCCTTGCCCAGGCTGTGCCTGAGACCCTTCCCTTGTCTTTCCTCAGCTGAGACTTTGCTGGGCCCCTCACATGGAAACTTCCTGGTGACTACATCAATCTCCCTTAGGTCTTCACCACTCTGGGGCCCTAAACTCAGTGGTTTGATGGTGGATGTCAGTCTTAGGCTGAGATGTCCCTGGCAATTTGCCCTGATGCTGCACCAGTGCCAGAGACTCTAGGATCCTGCAGGCCAGGTCCCTGCAGTGTTGAATATGCCTTTTTTGAAGGTGATGCTTGGGTTGCATCCTGAGCTCACTGCTGAGCGGAGAATGTCCAGGAAGGAGTCTGGCAAGCAGCCTAGGAGGCAGGGCTGTAGTGTGGAGGGTTGGGAGCAGGAGGACTTGAGGAATCCTGAGATTTTTAGACCACAGGGAGGAAACTCCACAAACTTTGCAACTTCTTTGGCAACGAGCATCATGTAAGGTGCTCAATTTCAGTCACAATAATAGACTGTACTTTACCCACTGCCCTAATCTGTGATGGAGAAAGAAGGATGAATGTTGAAACAGGGCATGGGTCTGTAGTACCAGGGATGGATATGGGGGTGGTAACTGGCTAATATTTGTATTTTAGCAGAGATGGGGTTTTGCCATGTTGGCCAGGCTGGTCTTGAACTCCTGGCCCAAGTGATCCTTCCACCTTAGCCTCCCAAAGTGCTGGGATTATAGGTGTGAGCCACCGCACCCAGCCTTTTCTTTTTGTTATTTATTTATTTATTTATTTTTTCTTTCTTTCTTTTTTTGAGACAGGGTCTGACCCTGTTGCCCAGGCTGGAGTACAATGGCATGATCACAGCTTACTGCACTCTCAACCTCCTGGCCTGAAGAGATCCTCCTACCACCCTCCCGAGTAGTAGGACTGAAGGCATGCACCACCATGCCTGGCACTTTTTAAAACTTTTTATAGAGACAGGCTCTCACCATGTTGCCCAGACTGTTAAGATACTTTTCCTTAGACTATTACATCACTTGAAAATAAATTCTAGTTCCAGACATATAGTTTGTTTTCTGAATAGTGTCATTAAAAATTTTTGTAAACACTTTTATCCATCTTGTTCTTTTTCCTACCCCATCTTTCATCCATTCAGTTCTGCCCCAGCCTCTGCCACTCAGGCAATACATTTTTTATTAGGTTCTTGTGCATTTTCCAGAGTTTTTAACGTAAAAGTAAACAAACTGAAATACTTAATTCTTTGCTCCTTCTGTACAAAGGATATCACATTATCTGTATTGTTTTACATGCCTTTCTGACTTGATAATAGATATTAGAAATATTTCTTTATTATTTAATAGAGTGCCCTCATTCTTTTTGCCCAAACTGCATAGTGTTAATGGACATTTGTTTGTTTTTCCCCATCTTTTCTACTGTTTAAGTGATGCCATAATGAATAACTTCACGTATAACATTATTTTTGCAAGTTTCCTTGTAGAGTAAATCTCCATCAATGACACTGATGACTGAAAGGCTATATGCATTTATAATTTTATTGTTTTTGCCTAGATGCCTTTCATGTACCTTGTGCCAATTTACATTCATACCAGAAATACATAAGTACCTACTCCCTCCCAGCTTGCCAACAGAGTGTGTCATTGAACTTTGTAGATATTTGTCATTCTGAGGGTAAAAAATGGTATACAGACATCCATAATTGCTCATACACACTGAGATCTCTGTTAAGTGAAATCAGCCAGGATAATGAAGTGCCCTGCTCCAGCAAATGAAATGATAAGCCTAATTGTTTGAGGCCTACTCTTTGGAGACGGGTAATGAATGACATGATGTATCCAAATACCTGTAGACCTAAGCATTGTGTCCTACTAATTCAAAAAAATAAAAATAAACCGCCTGTCTGGTGGTGAGAACTGCTGGAAAGTACAAGTTGTAAATTGCCACAGAAGAACCATCTCTGGTACTCAGTTCTGCAACACTGTCCGTTGCTTTCACCATAAACGTCTAATGTGAATCTGTGTCTATCAACACAGCCTTACATTTTCAGATGAGGTTAATCAATGTCATCACAAAAGGCCACACATGAGGAAGGAAAAGCAGTGTAAAAAGTCAAACCAGAGAGGATTAGTGCATTTTCAGACTGTGAGCAAAATTTGCATCTGTATTTTATTCGGCAGCTCCCAGATGGAGTATAAAGAGATTTCCATTTTTGTTTATCTTGCCATAGATCATGCTTTTGGTTAAATTAGCCCTGATAAAACTTTCCTTAACAATTTTGGCCCATCAACACTATTTTGGGTTTACAAATGTGTAGGAAACTGCTGACATTTTATAAATAACTCCATTTAATTATTCTCCATTTCCAACTGTGTCCCACCACTCTAAATAAAGCAGCTTTTGAAATTTGAAATTAAATTAAGCTGTTTTCTACAGTAACCCTAGTCCCAAGTTCCCCCCAAAATTCAAGCTCTATTGAAATAATAATTAACCCAATATTGAGCCATTATTCAGTATCATGCTCTTGTATAAAATTTATTAATCCTTACTGCATTTGATGAGACAGTCATTGTTATCATCTCCATTTTAAGATAAGAAACTGAGGTTAAATTACTATGCCAATATTTCTTACCTAGACAGTTAGAGCCTGGTTTTGAATGCAGGTAAGTCTTGTTCCAGAAACTGGAAAGTTAAAAAGTAAAAGAGATAGTATATTGCTTCAGGTCAGGTAACTGCTTAATTTCATTCAAGTTTCATTTAGCTGACTCAGATCTCTTCCCCCAACCCAGAACATTTTGATAATTTTAAAGGTATTAATTTAATCCTACCACTATAAAACATTTTTTATCACTTTTCTATGTTCTCTTTCAGCCTTTGAACACACTCATATTTTATGTTGTTGTAATTATAACATCATAATAACATTTTATATTTTGCTTTTTCAATTAATAGTATATCATAAATGTTTTCCATGCTGCTACACAGTATTCATAATTATTTTTAATGACTTTATAATATTCTATGCAGTTAACCTACCACATTGATTTAAATAGTCCCTTATCATTGGATCCACAACTTTATATAAATTCTGCAGTCATAAGTAATACAGCAGTAAATATTTTAATGCTTATAGTTTTATGCCTCAATTTGAATTACATCCATAGGATACATTTCTAGAAGTGGGTATAAGACCACCATATATGTCTGTCCCAATTCCTGCTGCAATGGCAGTGAATGAGCATACCATTTTCCGCACAACCTCCCTAGCAGTAACAATGAACTATTTTGAAATGGTCCAGTTAATTTAGCAGAACATAATGCTATCTGGATGTGAATTTATTTAATTGTGTTTCATTACTAAGCTGAAGTATAATTCATTTTGGAAATAAGAAGACATACATAAAACAATAAACAAATGCATCTTCTAGCTTATATCACCCAGATTATTTTTCTCCCCAACCTAAACACTTAAGCAAGGTCCTGAAAGTACTGCATTCGATCTGGGAGAAATGAGTAGCCATTACGTTTAGTGAGCTTTGTCCCAGGTTTCTGATTAGGCTCCAAATAGAAAACAGTTTACTTCACTTTCTTTTGTCATTAGACAGTGATGCATTATGCTCTGACCTGGGTAACCTTGGCCCAGTGCCCCCTAAAGACTTGGACTGTTTTCTTTGCCAAGATCTCAATGCCCACTGAGCAACACCGTCTGTTAAAAGGAACTGAAGAGGTAGGAAATAACATGGCACAAAGGTAAAACTAGAATTCATTACCTTCAACTCAATCTAATAAGAAAAGATGCACACGGCTCCAAATTGGCACCAAAGTGAAAATCTACACTTTCCTCCATGAAAAACTATCTACATTGATTTTTTTTCTTGTACGATTAAAGGTCAGAATGAAAAATACCTTGCCCTTTAAAATTGTCCCATAAATAGGCTATTTTTTGCTTAGAGTGAGGATTTTTCCATACAGCTCTAATAACCTATTCATGTCCTCCCTCAGCAAACAGAAACAGCTTAGGCTTTATAAACAAGCCCACTACAAAGAGAATGCCACGTGGGGAGACCTTGGCACTATAATTCACAAAGACAAAATACCTTGATACCTACTCCTTAGACTATAGAAATTATTGTTTAAATCTGATAGCTTTGTCATGTTGCTCAAAACACATATCACATTATCCAAATTACCTTCTTTATAGGTCATAAATAAACTGCCAAAGGACACCTCTGGACATTGCAATGACCCTTCAGGGACTACATTACATGAAAGGAAGTGGACAGATGAAACTTGTGTCAATGATCATTTTTCTTTTTCACACATCAAATAAGACTTCTCCAGAGCAGTTACTATGGTGTGAAATGTCATCTTGTTGGTAATTAATGAGTAATGTGTAAGATCTAGAAAGAGAGTTCTTGGAAATCTGAATGCTTTTAAAACCCTTGTGTGCCATAAATCACTGCCTTAAATTTTCACAGGGCTTTCACATTTCAAAAGTAATATGTATGCTAGGGTCCAGAGTTGATATTTTCCTCCCTGTATGAATTCTTGTGTTTGTAGGTTGTAGTTTTTTAGAATAGAGTTAGCCCAGAATAGCTTTTACAGCAATAAAATGTGATTTTATTGAAGACCTGCTTTATTGCTACTGAACACAATGCATTTATTATCTACTTTTATTTCTCTGAGCAAAGTGTCTGAGCAATAACGAAATCTTTGCAAATCTGTGCATTCCAAAAGTTCACTTCAGTGTACTGAGAGTACCATGGATAGCATATTCACATCCATAAAGAATTTTGAACCCTACAACTGCCTAGTTAGCATAGATAACATTAATTTCTTTTGTAGATTAAGAGGGTATCCATCACTCATGCAACAGGGTCAGCCAGATCGTAAATAGTAGAAGGATTTAAGATTCATAATTCCTTGCCCTTCTTGCTATAGCACTGTGGCTTCCCGGGGAATAATGAGCCCCCTGAGATTACAGACCAAGTTTAGGATAGAGGGTTGGAGCTGGTCCGTCTCCACATTTCTTGTCACTGCTGCCTTGAAGCAGGTGTGGATCCAGAGCCAATTATTGCAAACTTCAATCTCTTCCTTTGCAGACAACCTTGAGTCCTTCTAAATCTTCTAGTATGTCTTTCCACTTACATTTGGATAGCAAGACAAAGATAGAGTATGCAAACTAAGTTTATGGGCAAGTTTTAAATACTGTTTTTGCATAACGGAAGGCAGATGGCCAAATAGCAAATACAACAGTCAGTGAAAATATGTAATTCCTAGGAAAGGTTTGAAAACAAAAAGACCAGGAAAGATTTGAATTTTCTCAGGTCTATGCTGGCTTAAGTTCATAGATATGTACAAAAAAACACACTGTTCATTCTGATATTCTACCCATACAACAGAATTTGCCATAATTCAGATTCCTTTTATATTTGAGTAAAAAGATTTATTTGCTAAGTTGCCACATTGACTTATTATAAAAAGACTGTCTGGAAATTAGTTTTCTTTTGCCCTTCCCCGCCCTCTCCATTCCTTTAATAGTATCATCATAAAATTTCTATGTATATGGGAGAAGACGTTCAGGAAATTTATCAAAGATGTTTTTGTTCATTATTATTTGCATAAAATAGACCACAAAGGTCATGAGAGAATTGAAATGACAGTAATTTATGATACAGTATCAATGTTCAGTGTGCAATTTCTCACCTGTTTTCATGGGTTTTCTTATTTTCTCCACACTATTGAGTAAGGGGAAGGACAAAGATGTGTCATTAGAGAAAACTTTTCACAGCAATTAGCAGTGGTGGGAAAGAAAATGTCCACAGAGAAAGAAAGTGCTCTAACATTTAACAACTAGCAGCAACTTCTGACAATATGATACTAATTAAACCTTTCAGGGCCTGTTTCATCCTTCAGTCTTACACACATTGTCCTGCCCAGGCAAAATGATAAGTCAGGTTATATGGATGATAGAAAATGTTTCTCTTCTGCCTCTGCTTTCTTCCCTTAGGGAAAAAAAGGAGAGAAGGGTTGATTCTGAACTTTTGCTTTGCATAAAGATCCATATTGCTTGAGCAACACATACATGCATATATGTCTATGTATGAATTGCATATAGAAAGAACATGCCTATGTGTCACTGTCACTGTATGAGTTGTAGAATTGATATTCTGTACATTTGTAACAGCCAAACTGAACGTATCATATGCAACCTCCCTCACTGATTGCACATATTTTCTTACTAATATGGGAAGAAGGGGGCAGTCATCATGTGCACTGTCAGAGGTGCATCCTAGGGTTGTAGTTAAAACAATTTTAGTTTTTCTTTCTTATTTTTGGAGACAGGGTCTCTCTGTTGCCCAGGCTGGAGTGCAGTGTTGCCATCTCTGCTCACTGCAACCTCTGCCTCCCTGGTTCAAGAGATTCTCCTACCTCAAACTCTGGAGTAGCTGAAATTACAGGCCTGTGCCATCACACCTGGATAATTTTTGTATTTTTTATAGAGACAGGATTTCACTATGTTGACCAGGCTGGTCTCAAACTCCTGACCTCAAGTGATCTGCCCACCTCAGCTTCCCAAAATGCTGGGATTACAGGCGTGAGCCACCACAGCCAGACAGTTTTTCTTTTTCTCCTCTAGCATGTTGTCCAAAACAACAGCACTGCTTTCAAAGATGGTGATTCTCCTGCAGTGAGACATGATTGCGTCACTGTACTCCAGCCTGGGTGACAGGGGTGAGACCCTGTCATGGAACAAAAAAAAGATGGTGATTATGAAGGTGTGATAAGATACATGCATTTTTAAATGTGTGTTGCTTTTAAAAATTATTTTGACTAAATATGTATTAATGGAGTTCATAATTCCTTCAGTACTTAAGCTTTTAGAGGCTCAACACTGTAACTGGCAGTTCTTGAATATTTTGAGAAGAGAAAAATACTTTTACTTTTCTTCAACAAAATAAGGAAGAGGGACCCTATCTGCACAGCATGTGAAGATATAATATATACTATATAAATAAAATATCTACTATACTAATATATAATATTTATAATATTTAGGGAAACGGGTTTCTTCATGTGAGAATATTGTTTCCATTTTCACTGATTTTTAAACTGGTGAAAAAAATGCATATTTTAGAACTGTCACTTAATATGCCATAAATTATATTACACTGTAGATGACTGGTTGTAATTGTTGAGTAATAATCAAAGCTGACATGTTCAGAATGCCAGACAGGAGCCTTCTGTCTGAGCCTTCTACTTCCTGGAGCTTGTATGCACTGCAAGAGTCAGCTTAAATGGAGAAAAAACATCATTACTAAGATCAGTGAAGAAGTATCAATGGGATAATGATATATTCAGGGTTTTATAATTTATATTCTTCACGAAAATTTCAGCATCACGGAAATTAACACAGGGTACGTTGCTCTTGAAAAAGCAAGACCTTAATCTATGGAAGATGTGGGAAATCCCCTTTAGCATCTCTTCATGAACACAGGACATAGGTATCTGCCATCATACGATATGGTTGACTTCAAACTCCAAGTTAAAGTAAATATCCATGATATATTTCCAGTTGCTTGAATCTTAAGAGGCAACTCTAAATAATAGGCTCTAATCTTCAATAATTTGTTTTTACTCTGAATAACTCTGTGAGTATAGGTTAATCTGGTTTGACCTAGGCTGTTGTCCCTACTATTAGGTATTTGAGATGGCACTTCTTAATTAACTCCTAGCATATCTCCTCTGGTGTGTGTTAGATGATGTGCACAAACCGGAAGCAATACTCAAATGGGAAACATGGGATTATTTTAGTAACTATGCAAGTATTCAGTGTCCTTTCATTGCAAGGCATTTCTGGCAAGTTGTGCTGGAGCATGTAGCCTAATCCAAGAGACTCAGAATCTACTCTGCCGTCCATAGACAAAGACAGACAAAGAACAGGATCTTGATGTTTACCTTGCAGAGGAAGAGCGCATGTCATCATGGAGTACCTCTCTTTTCTAGGAAGCAGGAATAAAGCAGAGAGCAAAAGAGATCATTGTCTTTTCCCTTTACACATCTTATACTTTGAGCAAAACTCACAGAATGAAAGCTTCATCCACTAATGAGCAGGTTTACTCCTGACTGTGCGAGATATCAGGGTTATAGGGTAGTCTTCCTAATTGCCTCAAGGAAACATTTCTTAGGCCAACTATGGGTCATTGTCACACTCCTTTTTTTCTCTGGACTCAGGTTCTTGAAAATGATCTACATCTGTGGTTCTCAGACATGGTCCCCAAGTCAGCAGCTTCACCATCATCTGGTAACTGCAAATTTTAGAGCCCAATCCACACTTACTGAATAGAAAAATTGAAGTTGCACTTAGAATGCTGTGGGTTTTTTTTTTTCTCTTTCCAACTTTTAATTTAGGCCTCAAGGGTACAGGTGCAGGTGTGTTACATGGGTAAATTAAATGTTGTAGGGTTTTGGTGTACAGATTAATTTTGTCAGTCAGATAATCAGCATAATTCCTGACAGGTAGTTTTTCAATAGTCATACTTCACCCTCAAGTAGGCCCCAGTGTCTATTGTTCCCTTCTTTGTGCCCATGTATACTCAGTGTTTAGCTCTCACTTATAAGTGAGAACACACAATATTTGGTTTTCTGTTCCTGCTTCGATTTGCTTAGGATGATGGCCTCCAGCTCCATCCATGTTGCTGCAGAGGACATGATCTCATTCTATTTCATGGCTGTGTAGTATGCCATGGTGTATATGTACCACATTTGCTTTATCACGTCCACCAGTGGTAGACATCTAGGTAGATTCCATGTCTTAGCTATTACAAATAATGCTTCAATGAATATACACATGCATGTGTCTTTATGGTGACATGATTTAATTCCTTTGGATATACACCCAACAATGAGATTACTGAGTTGAATGATAGTTCTGTTTTAAGTTCTTTGAGAAATCTCCAGACTGCTTTCCACAGTGGCTGAACTGATTTACATTCTTACCAGCAGTGTGTAAGTGTTCTTTTTTCTCCACAACTTCACCAGCATTTGTTATTTTTTGACTTTTTAATTACAGCCATTATGACTGGTAAGAGATAGTATCTCATTGTGGTTTTGATCTGTATTTCCCTAATGATTAGTGATTCTGAAGCTTTTTTCACATGCTTGTTGGCCATGTGTGCATTGTCTTTTGAGAAGTATCTGTTTATGTCTGTTCCTGTCCTTCGCCTGTTTTTCAATGGGGCTGTTTGTTTCTTACTCATTGATTTGTTTAAGTTTCTTATAGATTCTGGATACCGAGACCTTTGTCAGATACATAGTTTGCAAATATTTTTTCTCATTCTGTGGATTATCTGTTTATTCTATTGATTGTTACTTTTGCTGTGGAGAAGCTCCTTAGATTAATTAGGTCCCAATATCTATTTTTGTTTTTATTGCAGTTGGCTCTTGGAGGCTTCATCTTGGAGTCTTTGCCAGAGCCTATGTCCAGAATGGTATTACCTAGGTTTTCTTATAGGGTTTTTATAATTTTAGATTTACAGTTAAGTCTTTAATCCAGCTAGAATTGACTTTTGTATATGGTAAAATGTAGACGTGCAGTTTCAATCTTTTGCATATGTCTAGCCAGTTATCACAGCAGCATTTATTGAATAGGGAGTCCTTTCTTCATTGCTTGTGTTTGTCTTCTTTGTCAAAGATCAGGTGGTCATAAGTGTGCAGTCTTATTTCTGGGTTTCCTATTTTTTCCCATTGGTCTATGTGTCTGTTTTTGTACCAGTACCATGCTGTTTTAGTTATTATAACCTTGTAGCATCGTTTGAAGTCAAGTAGTGTGATTCCTCCAGCTTCGTTCTTTTGGCTTAGGATTGCCTTTGCTATTTAGGCTTTTTGTTGTTGTTGTTGTTGTTCCAAATGAATTTTAGAATTTTTTTTCTAATTTTGTGAAAGATGTCATTGATAGCATGATAGGCATAACATTGAATCTGTAAATCGCTTTGGGTAGTATGGCTATTTCAATAATATTGATTTTTCCTATTGATGAGCATGAAATGTTTTTCATTTAGTTGTGTCATCTCTGACTTTTTGAGCTGTGTTTTGTAATTCTCATTGTAGAGATCTTTCACCTCCCTGGTTAGCTGTATTCCTAGGTATTTTATTCCATCTGTGGTATTTTGAATGGGATTGTATTCTAGATTTGGCTCTCAGTTTGGACATTATTGTTGTACAGAAATGTTGCTGATTTTTGTACATTGATTTTATATCCTGAAACTTTGCTTAAGTTTGTTTATCAAACCTAGGAGGCTTTGGGCATAGATTATGTGGTTTTGTAGGTATCGAATCATATCATCTGCAAAGTGAGATAATTTGACTTCCTATTTTCCTATTTGGTTGCCTTTTATATCTTCCTCTTTCTTGCCTGATTGCTCTGGTGAGGACTTCCAATACCATGTTGAATAAGAGTGGTAAGAATAGCTCGAGGGGAATGTTTCCAGCTTTTGCCTGTTTGGGTATGATGTAGGATGTGGGTTTGTCATAGATGGCTCTTATTACTTTGAGGTATGTATCTTCAATGTCTAGTTTGTTGAGGGCAATCTGTTTTAATGGGCCTTTCAGATAATTCCAAAGTGCACTAAAATTTAGGAACAGTGTGCTAGAGAAGTGGTTCTCAAAAGCAGTGGACAAATGGGACTCCTGGAGATCTTGTTTATTTTTAATTTGTTTGTTTTTTGAGGCAAGGCTTTTGCTCTGTTGCCCAGCTGGAGTGTAGTGGCATGATCACGGTTCACTGCAGCCTCAACCTCCCAGGCTCAGGTGATCCTCCCACATCATTCTCTTTAGTATCTGGAACTACAGGTGTGCACTACCACGTCAGACTAATTTTTGTATTTTTTTTATGTGTGAGTGCAGGGTCCCACTATGACGTGGTGGTCCCACCACCATGTCAGGCTAAATTTTGTGGGGATTTTTTTGGCAGATATGGGGTCCCAGGCTGGTCTTGAATTCCTGGATTCAAGTGATATACCTGCCTTGGCCTCCCAAAGTGCTGGGATTACAGACATGAGCCACCAAGACCAGGAATCTTGTTTAAATGCAAACTCTGAGCCAGTAAATGGGGCTCAAAGCTCCACATACTAACATGCTCCCATGTGATGAGTGCTGCTGGCCTGTGTACCACACTTAGAGTAGCAAGGCTTTGGGTGTTCTTATTGCTCTTGGTATATGTAGTTTGGAGAGTTTCAACCTGTAGTGAATATTGTACAGCTCCTCTTTAGAAAGAAGCATAAGTTTCTTTTCTCTTGGTGCCCATTGGAATCACTTCTATTACATTGTTTGTCATATTGTACTGGAATTATCTGTTTACTTGTCTGCATTCCCCTTTGGTTTATCAATGTGTTGAGGGCAGGAAGCATGTCTGTTTTGCAGCAGCTTTAAGTGCCTGACATACAAAACCCCTTTGATAATGGGCGATACGGCAAGATTCTGATATCTATAGCTATAACCATATAGCTTGTCAACAAGAGACTTATTAAAGCTTCCTGCAAGTAACTTCTCTGTTATTTTTGGCAATCTTCTGAGAGTTGTTCCCTGCCAGTTTAAGATGGACTGGTTAAATCCACGAAACTGAAAGCCTTTAAGTATAGCCAAAGTGAGATCAACTTTAGTCTTAAATGGGTATGTGTCTAGTGGAGAGTGGGAGAGAAATAAAGCTGCTTTTGGCCTGGCTCCTGTTGAACTGTGACTAAGAGTTTGTTAACAGCTTTCTTTTAGGAGTTGGAGATTGCCAGTTCCCATCAGAAAACAGGGTTCCAATGTGTAGACGCCAGTGTTCTGTCTTCAAAAGAAGAATCTCATTTTACCCGTGATAGAAGCTGGAATTCACTTCTACTTCTGTCCAGAATAATATAGTTAATATGATGAATTATCTCTTTTTTAGCCTGTCTGTCCTTACTTACTAAATAAAAATGGATATGGATAAAAATGTGTACCTAGCCTTGAAAACAGCCAGTATCATATTCTAAAGAATGCTGGCTATTTAGGGCCTCTCTCCATTGCACCATCTTTCTTATGTGCCCAAAGGAATTACTTCTAATAGTATGAAGACTGGCAACATTAAAGTAATGGCACTGGGACAAGACTAAAGAGGTCGGGTAATATCCAATTGAAGTGATCTTATCTTTACTCAAAAAAAAAAACAAACAAACAACTATTTGAGGGATTGGATTATTTGTCTGTATAAAAAGCAAGTCTCACATTAAAAGTGGCCCATCAGTAAGAATTTAGCCGAGAATATGAAGTTAAATGAAGTGGCCTAAACTTACCCATCATGAGTTAAGTGAAAGTTAAAGGCTTGAAAATACATCTTTGCAGATACGAATTCTATTTATTCCATTTATAGGCTCCAATGATGCCTGATAAAGATCTCTAAAAGTAAGGCAGTGCCCAAAGTATTATTTACCAAAGACTAAGATAAATGCAACTTTCTTTCACATACTACAGTGAACAGCAGGCCATATTGCATTTTCATTAGATGTTTAATTATTATAGTCCTTACAAAACATTTTCTCTGCAACTTCTAAATTCATTTCACTTGGGATCACAGGAGTTAGTCTATTGGAATGATTTTCAGTAAAGTCCAGATTTAAATTAAGACCATCTGGCTTTCACAGATACAGCAGTAAGTAGGAAATCTATTGTGCTCTCCAGACCACCAGGACTATAAATTGATTTGAAGCTTTGGCCCTGTAGGTTGTGTTCCTCTTTGGGCAGCTGTCCAGAAACAGCAATAAAGAGGGAAATTACCTTGTTTTGTAGTCATTCTCTCTCACACCAAAACATTTTACTTTCAAGTTTATATTTTACAACAAAAATCTTCCATTAATTGGGAAAAATCATCTGATAAATCTTTATTATAGTTGTCAATGGATATTTTGTGCCTGGGGAAATTAGTAATTAGAATATGAACCTGAAAAGCCTATATCTAAAATCACTATTTGCCCCCTTTTCCCTGTTTGTAGCCTCAGAGTAGGCAGCTGAGAACTGAAGAGGTAATCTTCCTTCTGGAGTTTCCAAGTAGGATCTGGAGGAAGAAAGACTTTATCTTCCTTAAAAATATATTATAGTTTAGTTTATGAGCCAAAGAGTGAAAACTTTATCTGCTTATAAAGCAAAAGGATACTATCCACAGACACTACCTAGTCCTCATGAGGCTGAAGAACAGGGTGATGAAGTTTTATGCCTCAAAAGTGATGGATCATGAAAAAAGATTAGTATATACCTTATTCTACCTCTGCTAGAAAAGAGTAGAGGCCAGAGTGGTAATTACTTGAGGGCCAAATAAACTGATAGCACTCAGTTCTGGAAGACACCATTCATTCATTCTACAAGCCTTGCTGAATAAACAAATGAAGGAATCTCAGGCGAATTAACTACCATCTTTAAGCATTTAGAATCCATCTTGAAGCAGCCTTTTCTACACGAGCTCACTTTTTCAGAAAGCCTATCTAGTCGATATTAGTCAATATGAAAAACCAAGAGCTGACAGCTGCTTAAATTTGGAGCAGGCCTTCATGATTTATTCTGATGCAACAAACAATGTAATCTAAATGAGGTATGGGAGGGAGAGAAAAAAGGAAGGAAAGTTTGGCAACTCTGCCTATCCGGAAGCCTCCTCTCAGTGTTAATGTGAGAAAAGGAAAGAGTATTTTTATTTTCATTAAAATGCAACAAGAATCAAAATCAGAAAATAGATCATCTTTCCTCCTGGCTAGAAGCAAACAGAAGCAGATGAGCATGTGCATTCTGCTGGGTGTTGCTGGGCCTTTTCTAACACAGATCCATCACTTGGCATGTGAGTCCAAGCTTGCAGGGAGGAGGAGAGGAAACCTGCCTGAGGACTGGATTGGCCGCTGTCCAAGCAGGACAGACAAGCACTCTGCTAGTTCTGGAAGATGTTCCATTCATTCATTCTGCAAGTCTGTATTGAATGCCTTCTATGTACCTGGGCATTTATCAGCTCTGGGGATGAAAAGGGGAGCGATAGATGTGGCAGTACTGTCAGGTTGCTCACAGCCTGATGGAAGAGTGAGATAAGCGAGCCGGCAACTGCAATACAATGTTCAAGTATCATATTATAGAGATTTAAGAGCATATTCAGGAAGGGCTTGTCCTTCTGACTCAGGAGTTCAGGAAAAGGCTTATAGAAGATCTGACATCTAGACTGATACTTGAAAAAGGAATCAGCCAGGCGACACCACAGCAGTGTGGAGGTGGCGAAATAGAGAAAGGGGGTGGGGAATAGAGAGGAGGCAGGAGGTGATGAGATAAAAGATTCTAAAGCATGTTCAGAGGTCTGGAGGAGAAAGAGAACATAGCACATTATGAACCAACACAAGTACAATGTGGCTGAGCATATTCTGGCAGGAAGAGAAATAAAGCTGAAGAAATAAGTTTTAAAAAATAAGATCCTTGTAAATCACACTAAGGCATTTGAATTACATCAAGAGTCACAAGGCTCTATTCTGGGCAGTTTTGGAATTTCCAGGTAACTCAGATTCCATAGATGAGAAACCACATCACACACAGCACCTCTTTAAAAGGGGCTGAAGATATTTGTTTACATTTGTGTTTTTGCCAACTCTAGTATCAGTTCCTGGATGTCAAAAAACCTTTTTGGGGTAAATGTCTTGGGCTCAGCTTGGAGGTATGTAGTGGCTTCACTGGTGTCCCCTAAAGGACGTGTTAATGTGACCTTATTATTTTTAAAAGGTTTTTACACATGTAATTTAAGCATCTTGAGATGAGATCATTCTGAAATTAGAGTGAATCTTAAATCCAATGATTGTGTTCTTAGAAGAGAACACATATACACAGAGAATGCCATGTGAAGACAGAGGCAGAGATTGCAGTTTTGTTATCAAAATCCAAAGAATGTCTGAAGTCACCAGAGAAGCTGGAAGAGGCAACAAAGGAGTCTCCTCTCGAGCCTTCAGAGGGAGTTACAGCTCTACAGAGACTTTCATTTCAGATTTCTGACCTGTAACACTGTGAGGGAATATGTTTTTGTTTTCATAGGACACCCAATTGGTGGTCATTTTATTATGATAGCACAGGAAACTCAGAGAGAGTGGCAGCTGTAAGAAGTCAAGGAAGATTTCTAGAAGAGAGAATGCCTGAGTGAAGTCTTGAAAACAGAGTTAGACTGAGCCAGCTGAGATGATCAGGGCATGGGGATAGGAGGAGGATGGAAAAGAAGTAGGAATGGAAGGGCAAGTTGATATGGGTTTCAAGGAAGGGTCTTGAAAATTAAAGGAATGATCTTGAAGATGTACTTGTATTTCATACTGTGATGTAATATGAAACATACTTGTATTTAATGTTAGATACTAAAACATACTTGTTTTTAACTCATAGTTGAGACGATGTGGCCAAAGAGAAAAGGATTCTACAAAAAGGTTGTCAGAAAGGAGTTTTGTATAGAAATAAGTGTGGCAAATGATGTATGTACTGTCAGAAAACAAAATAATGACAAACTTAATATCTAGAATTGGACAATACTTATTCTGTAATATAGAACAAATGT
This sequence comes from Callithrix jacchus, assembly GCF_049354715.1. Lineage (NCBI taxonomy): Eukaryota > Metazoa > Chordata > Mammalia > Primates > Cebidae > Callithrix > Callithrix jacchus. The sequence goes on from NC_133502.1 coordinate 85,267,820, forward strand.
TCCCATGAGCTGAACAGAGGGAACAGAATAAAAAGCAGACGGGTCATTTCAAAGTTAATGATTGAAGTAGAGGGCTGCCTTGTCTTGCCTGCTTAAACTGGCCTATTTGGGAATTTGCATATTGTCTGTCTCTCTCCCGATTTCTCAGAAGGCCGGATCAACAAGTTAGTTTTTGCTTGGTAGCACAGAACCTTAGCATGACTCTATTTTGGTTTGGTCTGTTGGGCCTAGGGCAGGAGCTCAGTCCAAACCAATGACATCCTATAATGTGTTTTTGGAGATGGAGTCTCGCTTTGTTACCCAGGCTGAAATACAGTGGCACGATCTCGGCTCCCTGCAACCTCTGCCTCCCAGGTTCAAGCAATTCTCTGCCTCAGCCTCCTGAGCAGCTGGGATTACAGGCATGTGCCACCACACCCAGCTAATTTTTGTATTTTTAGTACAGATGGATTTCACCATCTTGGCCAGGCTGGTCTAACTCCTGACCTCATGATCCACCCGCCTCGGCCTCCCAAAGTGCTGGGATTACAGGAGTGACACAATTTTTTCAAACAATACTATTTGTAGTTTTGGGATCCTAAGTTCATATAACTATACTGACAGTTGGGGGAAATTCTGCACTCTCTTTTTTCCCCCTAGTCTCAAACGTGTGTGTGTGTGTGTTTGGAGAATAAGGAGGCCTGCACTTCCCGATCAATGTTTGAGAAACATTGCCCCAGACTATGTTTGAGGGAGGTCAGGAAAGCCCCACCCTCATATGAAACCAAATGGTTCAAGCTCCTTTTTTTGGTGTATTTTAAAAATAATTTTATAATTATATAATCTGTGGGTTTTGGAATGATAAATATTAATACTTTTGTAATGAGAAAACTTATTTTGTATTTTTCTGTAGCTGTGAAAATGTTATGCTTTGCTCCTAGGAGTTCACCCTTCAGGCTGACTCATCACTGACACCTTAGAAAGTGTGAAAAGCGGTTCCTTTCTGTAGAATGGGCTTAAATTAGGACTAGTGTGAAAGGCCATGATACATTCTGAGAAGAGCCAAGGGTCAACCTAAAAGTAATGCTATGGTAGACAGGTGGTGAGGCTAACAGCCAGTTCTGGGTTTTGTTTGGCTCTGACCAGCTCTGCAAAAGTCAGGTAGGTTGCCTTGCCTTGGGCTGACTTTTGACGAGGTGCAGTTTGCCTCTAGCTGTTTCTCCTCTGCTCTTTCATTCTTCCTGTCCCTGAAATTCTTTGATTTCTGGCCAAGCAGGCAGCCCCATGAGTGATCTGAGAGCCCCATCTCTACAATCAAGTCCTGAGAGTGTCCTGGTCACCTGGCCTGGCTTTTCTTAGGATACTACACTTTTTTTTCAGGAATGGCAGAAGATGAATAACTTTCAAAGAATAGCTTTTACAGATAAGTTCTGTTTGACCAAAGCAAATTGCAAGCATGCAATGACTAAGCTGCAGATAATTGAAAACAAGGTTTTATTTAAATAACAACAAACCACCCCCAATCCCGTCCAAGAAATCAGTCATTGCCTGAAACCTACATTTTATGGTGATGACTTAAATAAAAAATAAATGATATCTAGCACCTTGGGGTGATTCATGAGTCCTTCCAAATCATGGGTCCCAATTAGTTCACATTGGGACTTCTGCAATCTTAACCAAAAGCAGCAATTTATGGAAGGAATTTCTTCTCTGACAAACATTGAAAGCAAATACTGTTTCTCTCTCTCTCTCTCCCCCCCACTCCTCACCGCTTCTCCCTCTCCCTCTCTATTTCTCTCCCTCTCTCCCCCCTTAGCTTAGCTTTGTGCTTGTTTGTTTTATAGATTAGGGGCCTGATTTTAAAGTATCAGTAAATCTTTCTCTAAGTAAGAGACAGATTGCTGATCTGTATGCAAATGATATACTTGCCTGCCTTAAAAATTTAGGATTGACTTTGAATTGACCCCGTGCTTTATCCCTCAGAGGAGATCTATGAAAGGATATTTATAATACCTGTGGACATTGTGTATGATACCAGTGGGAGTTTCCTTCAACAGTAGATGAATAGCAGAAACACGGGCAGACTACAATGTGGCAGATATATGCAAAAGGCAGGTTGAAACTGCTTTACATAGCTGGGTATTACTTACCATAGCTCTGTGGTTTCTCTCTTGAATACCTAAAAATATGATAAAGTTCTGCAAAAATAAAGAATATAAAACTAAAAAAAGCACACATATGATAACATACTAGTTGAGTCCCAATAAATTTATAGCATGAATTTTATTTTATTTTTCTAAATATAGCATAGTTTTGAGAACAACTCAAACAATTTTTATAATGACCCTTTTCTTACCTGGGGGCAAGCCACAAAAATCTCATCTATGTTGGAAGTTCACGTGCTTCAAAACACATACCTCACTGCACGTTGGTTTTCAGCATTAGCCAAGACTTTTTGTTTGTTTGTTTTATTTGTTTGAAACTCTTTTCACATTGCCTTAAAAATTAGAATAGACAGACCAGAACATTGACCTGGGATGAAATATGGATTTTTTTACGCTTCTCTCAAACTCAAATTTTATTAAGGTTATTGAAAATAAGATCACTTCACTTATAAATGCCAGAGAAACCCAAAGGATAAAATTGCATGAGATTAGCATACCTATTCTTACCCTACAACAAACATATTTCATTCCAAACCTCAGCAATTTCTTGGACCACACTATTTCAGAGCTACATTTTTTAGTGTTTAGTTTTTATTTCCGCAGTAGCAGGTTAGCTATCTTGTACTCTCACATGAAAGTGTTGATATTCTCCAGGTCATCAAGAAAGTGGTTGCAGCAGAGTCTTTGTATCCTCAGGATCACCTGTGAAGTCTTATCCCTAAACATTTTGCATTCATCAGCTCACAGTGGAGCAATCCAAGTGCTGGGCCTGAGCATCCCAATAGGATCCTCTCATGATTGGGGAAGTGGTAAAAGACAACACTCTCTTATATTTGCCCTTTGTCTCCCACCCTGAGACCCCTCTACTTGCCCCCTCTCATGTCCAGGACCCAGGCTCTTGACTGTTTCCTTTATTTATCATGAAACTGATACCGTCTCATTTACTGAGTAGCTAGCTGATAATAGTCACTCAATCAATGATTGTTACTGAATTAATAAATGAATGAATGAATCACTTACATTCCAGTTTAGAAAGGGCCAATTAGAAAAAAAGATCAGAGAAAGAAAACAAGTCGCACTTGGGTCTTCCAACTCTAGTCTTTTCTTTGTGGGACAAGTGGGAAGAAATGTGGCTAAGAAGAGTTGACATTCATTTTAGAAGGAGGGGAGAAGAAAAAGGACAGGTAGCAAGAGAGGAGTAGACACTTCTAGCAGAAATCAAATTATTCCAATGCCCTCCCTTTTGTGTGGCTGGATGTTACTAGGAGGGCAAAGCACTATTCAAAAGAGAAATGCCTACAACATGATGACGTGCTCTGTAGGGGGAGGGAAGGAAGTGGAGATGCCTAGTGGAAATAAGTGATAACTTTGTAGTGTGCACAGGGGTAGCTATGCAGGCCCCTCCGCTCTGTGGGAGAGGGACTCTGGGTTTGACAAGCCTGATGCCTTTCCTGCCAGCTCTGCAGTGTGGGTAACAAATCCCTGAACTACATATGTTTCCTTGAGGCATATGCTCACCCTCCTCCTTCCTGGGTGAACTAATCTGGATCCAGAATTGCCCCTTTTTTCTGTCTTTAATCTCCTGTTGGTCCCTTCGTGGTTGATGGGAGAGAACAGGCAATCATTAAGGAGAATGAGGTTGCCTCCTGTGTGGGAAAGAAGAGTTGGGGATTCCTCCATGAATGCCGTGCAGAGAAAAGAAATGAAATTCCATCCCATTTCCTTTTAAAGTAGTGATCAAAATACTTTCTCTCTTGTGGGATGCTCTTTCTTTATTGAGAGGGTTAAGAGTTAATAATATGCTCCTTTCTTTTATGTGTCAGATACTATGCTAGGTAGGCATACCTTGCCTTCATGGAGCTTGTAGTCTAAAGGAGAAGATAAATATTAAGCAAGCAGCTACATAAGTAGTTACAAGATTAAAACTGTGGTTATTGCTGTTCAAGAAGGGAAAATGTTGCTATGAAATTTTATAGCAGGGGAATCTGATGTAGTTCAAGAGTTTGGAGCGGACTTGTTACAGAGTGATTTGAATTTTATGACATCCTTTTATTAGAAAGCAAGAGATTTTGATCCCTATTAAAGGAATTTCTGGCATTATTATTCAAATGAACAAAAATTACAGGCTCTTACAAGACCTTCTTATGTCTCTCCAAAGTCAGGGGAGCAGCTTTCTACGCTACCTGTGCATGGAGTGGCTGCTGGGACCAGCACTGCCAAGTTCAGCCGGAAAGGTCTGGAGCCCTCTCAATGGGATTCTAGATCTTTTACCCTCTGAGAAAGAAAAAAGCAACCCTAACATTCTGGACCGATTCTGAGGCTTATGGCCAGGCCCCAGTTTGTTAGAAGCAGCCCTGTCCCTCATAGGCAGGCCATGTTATTCTCTTGCTGGACATAAACAATCTCACAGAATACCAACATCAGACAAGATCACTCAGCCCGTGATACAATGAGAAAACTGAAGACCACTTCATAATTTTGTCCAAGCCAGTGACAGAAGATCCCTGTGCAACCCACAAAATACCAAATAATCACCCTTTCTTGGCTAATGTGACTGATTCATGGTTCTTAACAATTTGTAACTTTATCTTTTCTCTAGTCTGCCCATTCTAAAGAATTATTGCTGCTTTTTGACAGCCTTCAATTCCAGGCTTTCTTGATCCCTCTCCCAAATCTTTCCCTCTCCCTCTCCCAAATCTTCTCCCTCTCCCTCTCTCTTTCCCTTTCCCTCTCCCTCTCCCTCTCCCTCTTCTCCCTCCTCTCCCTCTTCTCCCTCTTCTCCCTCTTCTCCCTCCTCTCCCTCCTCTCCCTCCTCTCCCTCCTCCTCTCCCTCTCCCTCCTCTCCCTCTTCTCCCTCCTCTCCCTCCTCTCCCTCTCCCTCTCCTTTGATAGGGTCTTGCTCTGCCACCCAGCCCAGGAGTGCACTGGCTCAATTATAGCTCACTACAGTCTCAAACTCCCAGGCTTAGTTTCATTCTTCTGAGTAATTGGGAAAACAGGTGCACACCACCATCCCTGCCTGACTTTTAAAATTTTTTGTAGAGATGAGGTCTTGCTGTGTTGCCCAATCTGGTCTGAAACTCCTGGCCTCAAGCAATCCTTCCACCGTCAGCCTCCCAAAATGTTGAAATTATAGGTGTGAGCCAACTCATTTGGTTCCATAACTCCTTCTAACACACTTTTATTGATATATCCATACCATGGATATAACTCCTCCTTCACAGGTAAAACCCCTAACTTATTCAACCACATGTGTGTTCCTAAGGGGCTTTCGTTGAAGGGAATTGACACCTCACTGCTTCTGAAGTATGATAATCCTGCCTTCTATTAGAGACTTCAGGACTTTGGTCAGTTTTTTTTTCCACACAGCTTGTGCATGATGTACATATAAGATAGATGACTGATGCAGGATTTCTATATCTGCCTATCTACCTATTTACTGATTGATCAATCTATCTATCTGTTAGGACTCTGGTTTGCTGATGAAAGAATACCCAACACAAATAGTCACTAAAAGCGGGGAGACATTCATTATTTTATTTAATAAAAAAGTTTGGACTGGCTTAAAGAAAATCTGTATTGAGGGCTGAAAAAACATAATAGAAACTTGTTTCTCTCCATGTCTCACTCTTTTTTATACCACACTGAAAAAGTTTATCTTCTGTGTTTGTTCTTTTACAAGCCCATCACAGTGGGTCAGGAGAGTGCATTAGTGCATTGCTTTGACTTTCCAAGCCTGGGTCATACAGTCCACCCCCAAGCCTTTATTTAGGGATGAGCTTACCAAGACTGCTGGAGCAAGAGCTGGAGAGATGGGAACTGCCAAGCGAAAGTTGATTCTGTTATGAATCTTATTAGAGAGGATTTGAATGGCAGTGACTAAACGCTAGTGCAAAGAGGGTTTGGGGAGCAGGACTCTTAGAAGACTTGGGTAGAAGGAGTATCAGAGCCATTCTATGCTTGCTTAGATAGCATTGCTAGAAAGCAGGAGAGTTAGAGCTGACATGGGCTTGGAAAGGAAAATATCAGAAAAGTTTAGGGTATTTTTACTGAGGAAGACTGAGGAAACTAAAAGAAAGATTTCAATGCTTAAAATATAATTATGGGACGCCAATATTTTTCACTGATATGTGAACACACACACACACACACAGAAAAATAGGCTTAGTGGCAGCAGGAACAAGTAAGTTAGTTTTCCTCTGCCTGAACTGCTCTGCTGCTGCTCTTCACTGCTTCCCTCCTGGGCATCCTTGGATCCAGCTAAGCAAGGCATCCTCTGGGTAAGCATTACAGAAAAAAAGTGGGATCATATAAAAGAAATCTACCCCTCCCTTAAACTGAGAAGGAGATGAGAGACCAAAGAATGATACAGACAAGTCCAGCTTGATGAGTAGATGAGTTTATTAGGACACACATACAGGGCATTCCTGGGAAGCAGCAAGTCAGCACTGGAGATTTGCCCTGCCACCTGCATCTAAGATGTTTTTGAACTAATTTTCTGGCTTTTTGCCTACTGTATGCAATAAGGTTGTATTTCTTGGTACATTTCCAAATATGCTCTTAGATGTTTGGGTTCTTGGAGATACTTGCTCTTGGGCTAAGCACTGTGGCCTTGGCTCACCACTTGGCCTTCTGAGATCAAGCAACAGAAATTACCCTTAAATTTTTGGTGGAGGACCTATCACTCCACAGCAAGTGTTATGGTTTGCCTCTGTGTCACCATCCAAGTCTCATGTTGAATTGTAATCCCCAATGTTGGAGGTGAAGCCTGGTGGAAGGTGATTGGATCATGGGGGTGATTTCTAAGGGTCTAGCACCATCCCCTGAGGGCTGTCTCATAATAGAGTTCTCATAAGATCTAGTTGTTTAAAAGTGTGTGACACCAACTCCCAGTCTCTCTCTTCTTCCTGCTCCAGCCTTGTAAGACTTGCCTGCTATCCCTTCACCTTCTGCCATGATTGTAAGTTTCCTGAGGCCTTCCAAGCCATGCTTCCTGGACAGCCTGCAGAATCATGAGTGAGATAACCTCTTTTCTTTCTAAATTACCCACTCTAAGGTATTTATTTATAGCAGTGTGAGAACTAACAAATACAGCAAGTCCTCCAAAACCTTAAAGAAGACAGATTTCCCTGCTATAAAATTTTATAACACTATTTCTCTTTCTTTCTTGCATAGCGTCAATCAAACTTTTAATCTTATATTTATTTATGTAGTTGCTTGCTTAGTAACTATCTTCTTTTTCAGACTGTAACTTCCATGAACACAAGATTTACCCACCTAGATTAGTATCTGGCACATATAAGATATGCATTGGATATCTTTTCAATAAAGAAATGTATAGGCATAAACTTCCTAATGGGGTGCTTTTAAACACTATTTTACATTTCCAAGAAAGATTTTATTGTCTTTCTTTAAATGTTGTGAAAGATGGACAGGTATTCAGCAACATCAAAAGGGATAGCTGAAGTCTACACCATGGCCTGAGGCGAGAAAGATGCTTCCAGTCCTGTAATCTAGAGAATTGTTATAAAATGATTGTTTGGAATTTCTGTTTTTGGCAATGCCACGATGCCACAGGAGACTTGAGTCTGAAGTTTGCATGATTCATTTCAGTCCAGTTGAGGAAGAACCAAATGACTATCATTGACTCACCGAAACACACCAATTGCTTCTCACATACAGTAATGACTTTTAAGGTTTCTTTATCATGTCCATTTCTAGTGATATGCTTCTTTATAACAAGTAAACTAAGAAATTCATCTATGACAGTTATTTTACAGCCATCACTGGGGAAGTATTTGTTTTCAAATTTCTATTCTGTGGTGGAATAGTTTTTTTAATATACCATAAAAATAAATTACTAGTAAAATAAAATAAACAAATATATAAAAATATAAGCCCAAGTTTTCACTACATGAAGCAAACATCAGTTTACTGTGTCAAATTGTTCAAAAAGTTTCTAATCACTCTCAGTTTTGTACTTTTCTTTTTTTTGTTGTTTTTCATGGCAATCTTACTCCAGATACAACTTATAATGTTACTATTTGCAATGGCAGAAGAAGTCCCAAGACACTAGTTCAGTTCATGCATATTTGTGTGCTTCCAGCAAATTGTTTGTCTCTCTTTCTCACCGAATGAGTCTGTAAAGACAAGAAAGTCAATATCCGCAGATAAGCTTTCTGTCACATGGTGCAATCTGAGAAGGTGTCAGGATTGTTACAATTTTGGATTTTGCATGACTAAACATTTTTCTATCAATCATTTAATATGAAATATTCAAAAGTTCAATAGAAAACCCAGATGAACCTAAAAAGAGCATAAAATGAGAAATATGTCTTATTTTTGATACATAGAGTATGATGTACTCCATACCTGCTTCAAAAAATAAAAGACACATGTCTTTTAAATCTGGGGCTTTCATTTCCATTACCCTAGAATTAAGTAAAAAGAAATGGGTTTGACTAAAGCATGATAACATATTGCCCTCTTCCAACAAATATCAGATCATAAGAATGGTAGATGTGACGGTATGAAAGTGATTTTGTTAACTTGTGACCACTGTGACAAGACATTTCACATCATTTGGTTTTATAGACAAAATATACCACTGGGATAAAATCAGATTTCCTTTGACGATCTGTGGGAGAAGAAAGGATCTGTGGGAGAACTACATTATCATAATTGTGATGTAAAAAAAAAATGCACAAAACAGCATCCACGTTATCCAGCATTGGGAGACTGTAAAACTTGATTATTGCAAAGGTGGATTGGCATATTAATTAAAAATAAGACTGACATTTGAAGCATATTTCAGATTTTGTGGCAAATTTCATCATTCTAAATATAGTTTCAGATTAATTATGACACATTTGGTGCTGAGCTATTTTAGAATTCAAAACACTTCCATCTTGGAATGGTTGCAGCAAATCAGGGTGTTTGATCAAGCTGCAGAGAAAAGAGACTGGCTTTAATGCTCCAGGTCTCCTCATATTCTCTTTTTAGCTTTTCTTTTCTGTGCAGGTTAAGTTGGTGGAGTTATACAAGGTGATGGCGTTTCAGTGCAAATGAAATTTGACATTTTGAGTGTAAATAAGAATGGTTTGTCACCTTGCAGTATAAGTCACTCTTCGCCAGCAGTTAAAATAAAGTGAAAACCACAGAAATGTGGGTTATTCATTTTCTTGCATATGCACCAAGGAATTTTACATTCAGTTATTGCTATGAACATTATTTTATCCTTTTCTTTTTCAATTTATTGCCTCATTACAGGGATTGATAATGATATTTCTTCGGAATGACTATTATACACATACTTTTTCAACTATAGCTAAGACCTGGAGATATAACTTTTATCTTTCCTTTAAGGATCTCTTAGGTAGGCGCTCTTATTCTGCCTAAGATGCATAAAGATTGAGAAACTTTACGATTTTTTTTACTTTTGTTTTTCTAACAGTTTTACTGAAGTAAAGAACAAAGCAGATATAACACACTTAATTTTATCCTTCTCTTTAAGTGAGAGAGAAATGGTGAGAGGAGGAGGTAAGAATAAACTCAGGAAGAATCATAAAAGTTCTGAGCTGGAAGGAATACTTAATTCCAGAAATGCTTAAATCCTGCCATTGAGACCTTGAAACTCCTTCTTCAGATAAGGACAATGAAGTACAGAAAAGATAACTAAGTTTACCTAACTAGCTAGTTACAGAGCTGACCCTACAATGTAGATCAAAATGGATGAGTTGGATGTGTCATTTCACCATTCTCAGCTTCATTTTGTTCCATTGTAAAATCTGACGGTTAAATTAGAAAATCTCTAAAGGCCCCTTTAGCACGAATATTTCTAGAATTGGAAGTATTGCAATTCTAGAAACATTAGAATTCAAACATTCTAATGTTAAACATTACGGTGTCAAACATTACAGTATGCATCCTGGCTCTGTCTCTGTACTGGTCAGGGGGCAGTTGCTTTAACTCCTAAGCCTGTTTTCTCACTATGGAATCCTGATTAATTAATTAATTTAGCCCACATATATATTAGTCTATTATCACACTGCTATAAAGAACTGCTCAATACTGAATAATTTATAAAGGAAAGAGGTTTAATTGACTCAGTTCATCATGGCTGGGTAGGCCTCAGGAAACTTACAATAATGGTGGAAGGCAAAGCGGAAGCAAGGCATCTTCTTCACAGGGTGGCAGGAATCAGAAGTGTCGAGGGAAGGGAGAAGAGCCCCTTGTAAAACCATCAGATTTTGTGAGAACTCACTATCACAAAGCATAGGGAAAGCTGCCCCTGTGATCCAATTACCTCTACCTGGTCTCTCCCTTGACACATGGGAATTGTAGGAATTATTGGGATTAAAATTCCAGATGAGATTTGGGTGGGGACACAAAGCCTAACCATATCACCATATTGACTGAGTTTCTGTCTTATGCCAGGCAATGGAAACACAGATGTTCAAGGCAGCAATGGTCTCTGCTCTTATGGAGCACAGGCCATTCATCCATTTATTTATTTTTTCAAGAAGTATTTTTTGAGTGCCTACTATTTGCTAAACAATGTGGTAGGTGCTGGAGATATATCGGAAAATATTCCTGGAGTGTAGGCAGGCAGCTAAAAAGCCAAAAAGCAGGCAGCAAGCAGCAGTAAGTATTATGAATGGAAAAAACATGAAAATGAAAGTATAATAAGGTAGAAGTTTTGTCTTTAATAAGGCTCTTATAAAAGGCTTCCTAGTAAAAGTGACATTTAAGCTGAATCTTAAAGGACAAAAAGAAACTAATAATGTAGAGTAGCAAAAAGAGCCAAATGTACCTGAATAAGAAAATAAGTGTGGCTGACTGTAGTGCAATGAGATGACTATTGGAAAAATATTTAGAAGATAGACCTGTAAGGGCCTTAAGGATTTGGTTATTAGGAGTTCAATCAAAAGCAACTGAGGACTTGGTGGTGGTAATGGTGGGGTACAGAGAGTAAATTTTAGTAATGTCAGGTGGTAATTTGATCTGATTAATGTGTGGAACATCTGTTTGCTTGTTTATTGGCGCATGGGTTGGAGGGGCATGAGTGGAAGTAAGATGACCAGTCAATAGCATGTTGCAGTAGTTCCAAGCAGGATTACAATGGAGGTTGGGGAAGCAGGGAGATGCAACTGATTGAGAAAACATTTTGAAGTTAGAACAATCAAAATTTACTAATGAATTATGTTACGACCTGAAGTATGTCCCTAGTGTTATGGGTTGTATTGCAAAACCTCCAAAAATTCCTATGTTGATGTACTAATTCCCAGTACTTGAGAATGTGGCCACATTTGGAGACAGGATCTTTAAAGAGGTATTTAAGTTAAAAGAAGGTCATATAATGGCCCTCATCCAATATAACTGGTGTCCTTATACGAAGAGGAAATTAGGACACAGACCCTCACAGAAAGAAGACCATGAGAAGACACAAGGAAAAGACAACCATCTGCAAGCCAAGCAGAGGCCTCAAATTAAGGCTAATACTTTGATCTCAATCTTCTAGCCTCTAGAACTATGAGAAAATAAATTTCTGTAGTTTAAGCCACTCAATGATATGACAGCCTGATATGGTTGAGCTGTGTCTCCACCCAAATTTCATCTTGAATTGTAATTCTCATAATCTCCATGTGTCATAGGAGGAATCCTGTGGTAGGTAATTGAATCATGAAGGTAGTTACCCCTGTGCTGATGTTCTTGTGATAGTGAGTTCTCACAAGATCTGATGTGTTTGCTTCCCGGTACACCATGATTGTAAGTTTCCTGAAGCTTCCTCAGCCATGCTGGACTGTGAGTCAATTAAACCTCTTTCCTTTATCCAGTCTCAGATATGTCTTTATTAGCAGTGTGAGAACTAATACACAGACAGCCCTACTAAACTAATATACATTGTATGTGAAAATATAAGAAAAAGGTAAAACCAAGGGTGACCCCAGTGTTGGAAATATAGATTTGGGGAGGGGAAGCAGAGTTCCATTTTGAATATGTTGTATTTGAGAAATTAGTGAAGCAAAAAGGTAGAGCTATCAATTCATCAGTAAGCTATATGAGTCTAAAGCTCAGGGAAGTGGGCTTAGTTAGAGAAAAGTAAACATGGATGTTATCAGAAAAAGCAACAGGAGTAGATGAGATCACTAGGGACAGAAGAGACAATGAAATTTTTTAGGCCTAAGCCCTAAGGAACTCCAATATTTGGGAGTCATGACAGCAGATCCCATAAGAAAAACTAACAAGAGATCAAAGTGGGAGAGGGAATAATGAAAATACTGGTGTAAGGAGTTCAAGAATGAGGAAGGCCCACAGTATTGAAAGTTGCCGAAGGACAATAGAGATGAGTAAAAAATATTCAGTGCAATAGGTTACATGGTGTTTGTGTTTGCTGCCAATTTTAAACAACAGAAAACTGAATGAAGTGTTAGAGGAGAAAGACAATCTGGGATGTACTGAGTTGTACAATGGAGATGAGGAAATCGAAATAAAGCTTCTGAAAAGTTGAACCAAGAATGGAGCAGAGAATTGAGAAGGGACTCAAGGAGGGTTTATTTTCTTTTTAAACACAAAAGGTATTATATAATGTTTATATGCTGATAGTAGCAGAAATGAGGACGGTCAGAAATTGATGTTATAGAACACAGAGGAGGGAACTAAGGGAAAGAAAAGTCCTAGAGAAATTGAGAAAGTTTGGTGTCTGGAGCATAGAGTGGCTTAGCACAGTGCTTAGCATAGAAACTGTCCAGCAAAGCAATTCAGCACATGCCACCCCCAAATCTGCCACCCTGGCATACTGACTATTTTGAATTAAAAGGACTTAAAATAGTAGGTGCAAGAAGATCACTCTTTCCTTCTGTTTCTTAAAAGTAGGAGGTGAAATTCCCATGTGAAAGACATTCTTGTTATCAAGGACAAGCAATTGAGGCCTAGGGAAATCCACAAACCTTGTTAAACCAACTTTATCTTCGTGGTCACTTTTTTACCTAATCAAATATCCTAGCTCCAGCCCCTTTGCCTGGCCACATTTTCATAATCTGTGACTCTTGCTTGATCCAGTTCAGCCTGCAAGTGTTTAACTTTGTCTTCAGGTCTTCATTTCCTTTTTTTTTTCCCCCTGAAAAAAACAACTTTAATAATCTCTAAGTCTCTAACTGCTTTTTTTTAGACAGTAAATGCCTGTATATTAAAGGGCTATATATGCACCCAACACAAAAGCACCCAGATTGTAAAGCAAGTTTTTAGAGCCCCTTGAAGATGGTGAATGTTCTTCATCAGACATTACATTTATCCTGCATTTGTTCAGTATTAAATCTCTGATGTTGAACACAATATAAGGACTTGTTAAAGACTTTTCTGCATTTTTAACACTTGTGGAGCTTCTGGCTTGTATTAATTCTCTTATGTCCAATAAGTTATGAGAACCACCTGCATGCTTTGCCACATTCTTCACATTTGTAGGATTATCTCCAGTGTGAATTCTCTTATGATTAGTAAGGTCTGAGAAGCACTTAAAGGTCTTGCTATATTCTTCATATTTGTAAGGTGTCTCTTCCATATGAATTGTCTTGTGGTTAATAATGTTTCAGGAACAGGTAAAGGCTTTGCCACATTCTTCACAGATGTAGGGTTTCTCTCCAGTGTGAATTCTCTTATGTTTACTAAGGGCCAAGAACCACTTAAAAGCTTTTCCACATTTATTACATTTGTGGGGTTTCTCTTCAGCATGAATTATCTTATGTCTAGCAAAGTCTGAGAACCACCTATAGGATTTGTTACATTCTTCACATTTGTGGGATTTCGCTCATACGAGTATAAATTATCTTATGATTAGTAAGGTCTGAGAATCACTTAAAGGCTTTGCCACATTCTTTGCATTTGTAGGGTCTGTCTCCAGTATAATTTCTCTTGTTTTTAATAAGGGTTGAGGAGCAGGTAAAGATTTTGCCACAGTCTTCACATTTGTAGGATTTCTCTCCAGTATGAACTCTTTTATGTTCAGTAAGGCTCGAAAACTTTTTAAAGGCTTTGCTACATTCTTAAATTTGTGGCATCTCTCTAGTGTAAACTCTCTTATGTCTAGTAAAATCTGAGAACAACCTATAGTATTTGCCACATTCTTCACATATGTAGCATTTCTCTCTGCTAAAAATTTTCTTATGTTTACTGAAGATTGAGCACAACTCAAAAGCTTTGTCACATTTTTGACATTGACATGTTTTGCTATGGGTAGTTGGTAAACATTGATAAAGGTAATTGAAACTGCTTTTCTGCCCCTTGCAATTACCCATACTTTGGTAGTCTTTCTTTAAATGCAAATTATTAAGGTCACACATCTTCCATATTTCCTCAAAATCACTTTTCGAGATTAATTTTTCATATCGTGCTCCAGCAATATCTCTACAGTAAAATTAAAAAGCCAGCATGTATTTAAAATGTTCACCTCCAGAGAAGTAGCAAAACAGCATTCTAGCTCACCAGGGTGGGTCTTTCTTGTACTTTGGGGTAGTCATTCTCCTTCACAAGCCATTTTGCAGCCCCCGCATATTCCACCATCCCCCCTGTACCTGAATGAAGTCACGAAGCATGTCTGAGAAGGGGCCCCAAGCACAGTTGTCCTGCCGTCCCCATCATGCTGCACCATCCACTTTCTGAGGCCTTATTGGCCGCAGGGGTTGTGAATAAGGTTGCGTCCGATGGGTCTGCGCGCTCAGAAGCAGCCCAGCGGTCAGGGCCTGGCGTTGCAGGCGGGAGACTGGCAGCTGCGGGCGAGCTGCAGCAGCGCGGCAGGTGATGCTGTGGTCCCGGGCCAAGATAGCAGCCACAGGGCCTGGCCGTCCACCAGGTCTCGCCAAGTGTGCCGGGGCACACTTGGCGGCAGCGCCCCAGCAGCGTGCGCGGGTGAACGTGGCTCAGCACCACCAGAAGCAGCTCCGGGGGCATTTGGCTCAGGTCCAGCGCCCCTTCGGGTTCCGGCTCCGGCGTGGGGACCCGGGCGGCCCGGCACCTGGAGGCTGAGGCGCCCATGGTGCCCCCGCCAGGCCCGGCTGTGGCCCCAGGCCTGGCGGCCCTCCTCACCGGGATGCCGCAAGCCCAGGTCTTCATTTCCTTATGAAGCCTCGTGCACCACATAAAACTCGTATAAAGAAATCTGTATGCATTTCTCCTAATTATATAAATTATGTCAAGACTTAAGGTCCAAATAAAAAAATCTGTATCTAAGAGGGTAGAGGTAAAATTTCGCCTTCACTATATCAGTAAGTATAAGTATTGAAGATTGTAACCACTTAAGGAAGCTTTTTAAAAATCTTTGTATTGGCTTAGCCTGGGAAGAGACGCACTTGAAGAGGAGAATTCTGGTAGTATAGAACAGAGCTGGGTCGCCAGCTTTTTCAACTCCAGTTATCAGTGCCTTCCTGAATGTCCAATAATAAATTTAGGAAAGAAAAATCTTAGTATCAGAACCAGCCTGAATGAGGTTTATAGAAATATTCGAAAACAGACCACCTTTGCTGGCCCCCTCTCCCCTGCACACACATGGTGCCACTTAAAATGATCTCCTCTCTGAGTGCAAAGTGGTACAAACTCCTGGAGAAAAAATTGGCAATGTCTGACACAGTTTTCATTGCATTTGCCCTTTTACAAAGTCTATTATCCTCTAGGAATTTTACTCAGAAGATACACTTTGCAGCTCAAAAAAAACAACAAAAAATATACTTGAGATTCACCACTTTGTTATGTGAATAAACAAAATTTGGAAATAACATAAATGCCCACTCATATTTATTCACTAAATGAATAAACTATGCTACATTCACATACTATGTAGTTTATTTAAAAAGTGAGGAAGATCTTTAAGAACTAATAAAGAGTGATTTCCAGGATCTATTGACAAGCGGAAAAGGCAAAGGAGAAAAGAGTGTATATAATATGCTAAATATGCTTTTTTTAAAAACAAAGAAGAATATATATTTACATTTCCTATTTCTTGCAAGAAGCTTCATAAGTTGTATAAACCAGAAACAAATGAAAATGATAAGGGGTGGGTGGGAGAAGGAGTGATGAAGTTGGGAACAAAGTGAGATATTCTTTGAGAGTAAATTTTTATTTCATTTTGACTTTTATAATTATTTAAATATTTATATATTATTTAAATATCTATAAATAAATGAACAAGGATTTTAAGAACAAAAAACCTTGGCATTAAATACAGGCAGAAACATAAATATAGCTATATATCAAATTGATAACATTTACATCAAGATAAGAATTGGGTCAAGTTATTTATTTTTATTTTTTAGACTTTTAGGTTCAGGGGTATATTTGCAGGTGGGTTACACAAGTAAACTGCATGTTGTGGGGCTTTGGTATACAGATTTTTTGTCACTCAGGTGATAGGCATAGTACCCATAGTTCGTTGATCCTTACCCTCCTCCCACCTTCCACCCTCAAACAGGCCCTGGTGTCTATTGTTCCCTTCTTTGTGTCCAGGTGTACTTAATGTTTAGCTCCCTCCCATTTATAAATGAGAACATGTGGCATTTGGTTTTCTTTTTTTATTTTTTGAGACGGAGTTTCGCGCTTGTTACCCAGGCTGGAGTGCAATGGCGCGATCTCAGCTCACGGCAACCTCCGCCTCCTGGGTTCAGGTAATTCTCCTGCCTCAGCCTCCTGAGTAGCTGGGATTACAGGCACGTGCCACCATGCCCAGCTAATTTTTTTTTTTTTTTTTTTTTTGGTGAGGAACTAGGATGTTGAAAAGTAAAAAAAGGAGAGAAGGAGAGGAAGAAAGAGGAAGAAAAAGAGGGAGAGAGAACAGAAGTATTGCTTCATTCTAAAAATGGGTATTAATAATGGCCGATCAATATTTTGTGTATTTAAAATGGAGAACTCTATAAATATTTATTGAGTTTACTTGTTCCGGATCTGAGTTGAAGTCCTGGATAACCTTATTAATTTTCTGTCTCATTGAGTCTAAATCTCGTTATGGGTCTTATGTATCTTGGTATTAAGATCTCTTATTGTTGCATTGATCCTTTTACCACTGTATCTTTGTTGCTTTGAAATCTATTTTATTAAATGTGAGAATTGCAACTCCTGCTTTTTGTTTATTTATTTTTGCTCTCCATTTGTTTGGTAAATTTTTCTCCAACCCTTTGTTTTGGGTTTTCCAACCCTAAATTTAAATCGACTAAATCCCCCAATCAAAAGATACAGCCAAAACCTAACAGTATATTCAAAGATACACAAAGACTCAAAACAAATTTTCTGTATTTTTAGTAGAGACGGGATTTCATCATGTTGACCAGGATGGTCTCGACCTCTTGACCTCGTGACCCACCCGCCTCAGCCTCCCAAAGTGCTGGGATTACAGGCTTGAGCCACCGCCCCTGGCCGTGGCATTTGGTTTTCAATTCCTATGTCAGTTTGCTCTGAATAGTAGCCTCCAAGTTCCATACATTTTCCAATGATCTCATTCCTTTGTGTAGCTACATAGTATTAGATGGTGTATATGTACCATATTTTCTTTATCCAGTCCATGGTTGATAGGCATCTAGGTTGATTCTGTGTCTTTGTTAGTGTGAATAGTGGTGCGATGAACATACATTTGCAGGTGTCTTTATGATCAAATGACTTCTATTTCTTTGGAATATTCCCAATAAGTTTGCTGGGTTGAATTGTAGTTCTGATTTAAGTTCTTTGAGAGATATCCAGACTGCTTTTCATAGTGGCTGAACTAATTTACTTTTCCACTAGCAGTATGTAAGTGCAACCTTTTCTCTGCAACCTTGCCAGCATCTGTTGTTATAGGTTTTTACTTTTTAGTAATAGTCATTCTGACTGGTATTAGATGGTATCTCATTGCATTTTGATTTGCGTTTCTCTAATGATTGATTATACTAAGGATTTTTTTTTCCCACATGCTTGTTGGCTATGTGTATGTCTTTTTGAAAAGTATCTATTCTTGTCCTTTGCCCTCTTTTTAATGGGACTATTTGTTTCTTGCTTATTAGTTTGTTCAGGGTCCTTATAGATTCTGGATATTAGACCCTTGCTGTATGCATGGCTTGCAAATAGTTTCTCCCATTCTGTAGATTTTCTGTTTACTCTGTTGATAGTTTCTTTTGCATACAGAAGCTCTTTAATTTAATTAGATCCTCTTTGTCAATTTTTGTTTTTGTTACAATTGCTTTTGGAGTCTTTGTTATGCAGTCTTTGTCAGGGCCTATGACCAGAATGGTATTTCCTACTTTTTTCTAGTGTTTTGGTAGTTTTATGTTTTACAGTTAAGTTTTTAGCCCATCTTGAGTTGATTTTTTTGCATGGTGAAAGGAAGGAGCCTAGTTTCGATATTCTGCATATAGCTAGTCAGTTATCCCAGCTCCAAAGGGATCTTTTTCTCCGTTACTTGTTTTTGTCAACTTTGTAAAAAATCAGATAAGTTTTAGGTGTATGGCTTTATATCTGAGTTCTCCAAACTGTTCCATTGGTCTATGTGTCTGTTTTTGTACCAGAAACAAAAATGATGCTGTTTTGGTTACTGTAGCCTTGTAGTATAGCTTGAATTTGGGTAATGTGATGGCATCATTTTTGTTCTTTTTGCTTAGAATTGCTTTAGCCATTAGGGCTCATTTTTGGTTCCACATGAATTTTAGATTTTTTTTTTCTAATTTTGTGAAAAAATGCCATTGGTAGTTTGATAGGAACAACATTGAATCTGTACATTGCTTTGGGTAGTGCGGCCACTTTAACAATATTGATTCTTCCTATCTGTGAGCATAGAATGTTCTTCCATTTGTTTGTGTCATCTCTTACTTCTCTGAGCAGTGTTTTGTAATTCTCATTGTAAAGATCTTTCATCTCCCTGGTTAGCTGTTAATTTTTTATGGCTATTGTGAATGGGACTTCATTCTCAATTTGGCTCTCAGCTTGGATGTTGTTGGTGTATAGAAACACTACTGATTTTTGTACATGGATTTTATATTCTGAAACATTGCTGAAGTTGCTTATCAGTTTTTGAATGGAGACTCTGGGTTTTTTTAGGTACAGAATTGTGTCATCTCCAAATAGAGATAGTTCGACTTCCTTTTTTCCTATTTGGATGTCTCTTATTTCTTCGTCTTCCCTGATTGATTTGACTGAGAATTTTAGAACTACTTTGACTAGGAATAGGAAAAATGGCATTTTTGTTTTGTTCTAGTTGTCTAGGGGAATGCTTCCAGCTTCTGTCCGTTCAGTATGATAGCTGTGGGTTTGTCATAAGGTGGCTCTTATTATTTTGAAATATGTTATTTTGAAGTTTGTTGAGGATGTTTAACATAAGGCGATGTTGAATTTAATAGGAAGCCTTTTTCTGTGTCTACTGAAATGATCATGTGGTTTCTGCTTTTAGTTCTGATTATCTAATGAATTACATTTATTGATTTGCACATGTGTAACCAGCCTTGCATCCTAGGGATGAAGCCTATTTGATCATGGTGGATTAGCTTTTTAATATGCTGCTGGATTCAATCTAGTATCATTTTGTTGAAGATTTGTATATCTATGTTCATCAGGGATTTGGGCCTGAAGTTTTCTTTTTTGTTGCTTTGTCACTGCCAGATTTTGATATGAGGATGACGCTTGTCTCATAGAATGAGCTGGAGAAGGAGTTTCTCCTCCCCAATTTTTTGGAATGGTTTTAGTAGGAATTATACCAATTCTTCTTTATATGTCTGGTAGAATTTGGCTGTGAATCTGTCGAGTCCAGGGCATTTCCTTGTTGGTAGGTTTTGAATTACTGATTCAGTTTTGGAACTTTACTTGTTATTGTTCTGTTCAGGGTTTCAATTTCTTCCTGGTTCAATATTGGGAATTTGTATGTTTTTAGGAATTTATCCATTTCTTATAGATTTTCTAATTTATGTACATAGAGGTGTTCATAATAGTTTCTGAGGGTTTTTTTTTTTTCCCTAGTTCTGTGGAGTCAGTTGTAATGCCTCCCTTGTTATTTCTGATTGTATTTATTTGGATCTTCTCTTTTTTCCTTTTAGTCTAGTTACCAGCCTATCAATCTTAACTATTATTTCTTGAATAACCAAATCTAGTTTCAGTTTTCTTTTGTATGGATTTTCACACCTTAATTTGATTCAGTTCAGTTCTGATTTTATTTCTTGTCTTCTGTTATCATTGGTGTTGGTTTGCTCTTGTTTTTCTAGTTCCTTTAGGTGTAATGCTATGATTTTAATTTGAGATCTTTCTAACTTTTGATGTGGGCATTTAGTGCTATAAACTCTCATCTCACTACTTTAGCTGTGGCCTGGAGATTCTGGTATCTTATATTTTGCCTTTTATTAGTTTCAAAGAATTTCTTGATTTCTGCTTTAATTTCATTGTTTACCCAAAAGTCATTCAGGAGCAGCGTGTTTAACTTTCATGTAATTGTAGGGTTTTGAATTATTTTCTTTGTTTTGATTTTTACTTTAATTGCACCATGGTCCAAAAGTGTGTTTGGTATGATTTTGTTTTTGTTTTTGCTTTTTTAACTTGCTGAGAATTGTTTTGCGACAAACTGGTTGGTTGATTTTAGAGCATGTGCCATGTGCAGATGAAAAGAATGTATATTATGTTGTCTTGTGGGAAAGAATTCTGTAGATGTCCATTAGGTCCATTTGGTCAAGTGTCCAGTTAAGGTCATCAATGTATTTAATAGTTTTCTGCCTTGTTGATTTGTCTAATACTGTCAGTGGAGTGTTGAAGTCTCCCATTACTATTATGTGGTTATCTAAGTCTCTTAATAGGTCTCTAAAAACTTATTTTATGAAGCTGTGTGCTTCAGTGTTGGGTGCATATATATTTAGGATACTTAAGTCTTCTTGTTGAATTGAACCATTTACCATTACGTAATGCATTTCTTTGTCTTTTTTGATAATTTTTGGCTTAAAGTCTGTTTTGTCTGAAATTAGAATAGCATCCCCACTTTTTTTGTTTGTTTGTTTGTTTTCCATTTGCCTGGTAGATTTTTTTCTCCATCCCTTTACTTTGAGCCTACAGGTGTCATTGCATGTGAGATGTGTCTGTTACAGAAACACCAGGGCTTCAGTGTAGGTCCTGCTGCTCACTGCACAGTAAGCCAATCACTAAGACAATGAGTGTTGCCAGGGAAGGAGGCTTTCATCAGGTGTTGCAGCTGAAGAGATAGCAGATCAGTCTCAAATTCATCTCTCTGATTAACTAAAATTAGGTGTTTATATAGCAGAAATGTAATTACCTGCAGGAAAACAGGAATTCAGGAATTAAAGAGGGGCAAGGAAGAGGAGTTGGTCATCAGGAAGCAGGAGGTTAGTTACGCATTGATGGTGGGTGAGGGGTCTGATGTCTGATTGTCTAGATGTGGCAATCTAGTTAAAGTTTCAGTTCCTTGATGCTGTCTGAGAGGACTGATAGTTGGTTTCCTGAGAAAGGAATTCGGACAAACAAATGTAACTTCCTCAGGTTTCAAGCCTTGGGAGGCTGGTGATCACTTTATATGTTCTTTCCAAAGAAACTGTAACATCAGTTCTATAGGACAGTTGGGTTGGTTTCAGGTCCCTTGAAGCCAGCATGCCATTGAATCTTGTTTCTTATCAAATTTGCCACTCTGTGCCTTTTAAGAGGGCATTTAGCCCATTTATTTTCAATATTAGTGTTAATATGTGAAGATTTGATCCTGTCATCATGATGTTAACTGGTTGTCATACAGACTTGATTGTGTAGTTTCTTCTTGGTGTCAATAGTCTATGTACTCAAATGTGTTTTGTGGTGGCCAGGAACGATCTTTCTTTTCCATATTTAGCACTCCCTTAAGGACCTCTTGAAAGGCAGGTCTAATGATAATGAATTCGTTTGGCATTTGCTTGTCTGAAAAGATCTTATTTCTTTTTCACCTATGAAACTTAGTTTTGCTAGATAGGAAGTCCTTGATTGGAATTTCTTTTCTTTAAGAATGCAAATATAGGCCCTCACTCTCTTCTGGTTTGTAGAGTTTCTGCTGAAAGGTCCACTGTTGGTCTGATGGGGTTCCATTTGTAGATGACCTGCCCCTTCTCTCTAGCTGCCTTTAATATTTTTTTCTTAAGTGTTGACCTTGGAAAATGTGATGACAATATGTCTTGAGGACAGTTGTCTCATAGAATCTCACAGGGGATATCTGCAAGTCCTGATTTTGAATGCTGGCCTCTCTAGTGAGGTTGGGGAAATTTTCTTAGGCAATAGACTCAAATATGGTTTCCAAGTTGCTTGCTTTCTCAGGGACACTAATGAATCATAGATGTGGTCTCCTTAAATAATTCCATATTTCTTGGGAGTTTTTAAAAATTTTTTTTTTAATTTTCTTTGTTTTTATCTGACTGATTTGAAGAACCAGTGTTTGAGCTCTGAGATTCTTTCTACATCTAATCTGTCATTAACACTTGTGATTTTATTATGAGATTCTTGTAGGGAGTTTTTCAACTCCATCAGTTTAGATTGGTTGTTTCTTAAAGTGGCTATTTCATCTTTTATCTCTTTTATTATTTTATTGGATTCATTAGATTCCTGGGATTGGGTTTTGACCTACTCCCAAATCTCGCTGATTTTTGTTCACATTGAGAATCTGAATTCTATGCCTGTCATTTCAGCCATTTTAGCCTAGTTAAGTACAATTTCTGGAGAACTAGTGTGGTAGTTTGGAGGAAAGAAGGCAGACCAGCTTTTTGAGATGCCTGTTTTTGTGCTAGTTCTTTATCTTTGAAGTTGCTGTCCTTTGGTTGGAGTTTTTTGCTTTTATAGTCTTTGATGCCATTGGGGATTTATTTGTGGTATAAGGTGGGTTCAGTCAACTGGCTTTGTTTCTGGAAGATTTCAGGGGGATAAGGGTCAGTTCATCACTCCTGGGATTCTTGCTCTAGACCTGGGGGCTTGCACTGGACTACTGGCTTTGCTCTTTGGCTACTGAAGGTTAGAAACCTGCTGCACTGTGGGAACCAAGATGTTCCTGGACTACTGGCAACAATACTCCAATGGGGGATGCTGGACACTGGTCTGTGCTCTTGCACTTGTGGTCAAGTGATTTTTGAATACAATACTCTGGCTATGTTTCTACAGGAAACATAGATTGTATAAGGACAAAAAATGATAATGATAAGAAAATTTTAGGCTTTCTTGATGGTTTTATCATTGGTAGTGGTACAGAGATTATAAATATGAAATTATCTTTTTATACTGGAAAAAAAAGCAAATAAGTAAATATATTGACATTGCTGGGAAACAGTGTTTTCATTGTAAAAAAAGGTTGATAGAAACATGGAAAAGGGAAAAAATGAAAAGGAAACTTCTGGTATTATATTGAAATTAATGACAACCATAGTTTAAACACACACACACACACACACACACACACACACACGTGAATCCAGAAGCAATGATATTCTATGATATTCTAATAGGAGTAAGCATCCTTCTGCCCATTAAAATTTCTCCACTAAGGAACTGCAGATTCTTAGAGAAATGGCAGATTCCAGATTTGTGCAATGAAAAGTATAAGGCAAGTTTGGGATATTTTGTGCCAGAATTCAAAGGATTGCTTGTTGATTAACAGAGACATTTGAAAAGAACAGTGAAGCTAGCTTAAAGGCTATCCCACTGGCAATATTTGGAACAAGTTGAATATCAAAAAGAATAAGGATAGTTGTGTTTTATAACATGCTGGATTTTTTTAAAAGCCAGGACCCAACAGTGATTAAAACATAAATATATAATTCATGTTAAAGCAAGAGAGAGACAGGAAAAAAAAAAGAAAAAACTCTTTTTTACAGATGAATGCCAGCTAATAAAATCTGGAAGGAGTGGTAGAATTAGAAAATGACCATTTTGCAAATCCCAATCTTAACTAATAAGACAAAGATCCTCAGTGGTTCTTAAACCATTGGGGAAAAGGTTATTGAGAATAAATATTCATGTGTTCTCAAAGTGTTACCCTAAAAATTACTTATCACTTATAATGTATAATTACGAGAGTGAGATTTAAAGATTACTAACCATGTTGTCAAACTTGGCAACACTAAAAGTGGGACATATTGTCTCCCCATGGGATGCAATAGAAACTATGCAACATCATTCATGTAATATCCTTGTAAAAAGTACAGAATCTTTTTCAAATTTTCAAATTTTCCTCCAAAATGGTTACTTCCATTTAAACTTTCAAAATTTTACTTATTTTGCTAGATTGTTTCTGTTAATTCACAGCAATGTGCAGGAGCTATTTGTATTTTAATGAATTTATTTGTTCTTAATAGGTGTGTCAATTTGGGGTTTACTCCGTTTTTAAAATTTGTCCTTGACTTTATGTTATTTTTTACATATATAAAGCTTCAAAATTTTTAGTCATCATTATCATTCTTTTACTTTCTGGCTTCTAGGAAAGAATTAATTTCATGTTCTTTATTAATATGAGGACAGTAAAGAGGTGGGAGTATTTTTACTAAATTCTATAGCACACAGATTAGTCTGTCATGTAGTTGGGAACAGCCAATGTTCTATTTGACTCTAAATCCGCACTGGTTCCATACACATTAGTCAGTATTTTCCTCTTCCATTTTAATCATGCCTACTCTTTATTCATGTTTACCCCATACCTACAGTAAATCTCTTCCTCATGTCTGCTTACATGAAAGATATTGAGGAAAAACATACATGAAATAGACTCAGTTCTGCTCTCAGTTTACAGAGAAGAAGAGGAGATGAAATGTGCTTGTAAGCATGGTCAATGCCACAAGAAAGACAAGAAAAATGTCACAGGATTTCAGAGAAGAGATTACATCTAGCTGACAAGATTAGGAAATGCTTTGGGGAAAGAGAGGTATTTAATTTGGGTCTTTAGTTCTAGGTGAGATCTTTATATACAAAAAATGGGTTAGAGAAACAGTAGGCACAAAGACAGAGAAGGGGAGAGTATGTAAAAGAAACCGCTAGAAGCTCAGTTGGCCTGAAGTGTAGGCTGCACATACAAGAACACACATGAGGGCAGGAGCCTTGGACCCTGATCATTCAGTCATCAAAACTTAAAAAGAATGTATTTGGCCAAGTGTGGTGGCTCACACCTGTAATTCCAGCACTTTGGAAGGCTGAGGTGGGTGGATCACTTGAGATCATGAGTTCAAGACCAGCCTGGCCAACCTGGTGAAGCCATCTTTACTAAAAATGTAACCATTAGCCAAGTGCAATGGTGCCTGCCTGTAATCCCAGCTACAGGGAGGCTGAGGCACAAGAATGACTTGAACTCAGGAGACAGAGGCTGCAGTGAGCCAAGATTGCACCATCACTGTATGACAGCCTGGGCAATACAGCAAGACACTATCTCAGGGGAAAAAAAGTGTATAGCTATAGCTGAAAAGGAAATATTGGGTATTTGGGCAGTGTGGAGTTTTTAAGAGTATAATACCATTGCAATGTTTGTCAATTCTACTTGCGGGTTTTTGTTTTTTTTTTAATATATCCTTTCCTCTCCATTCCAACAGTGTTCCATTTGTCCTCAATTTTCTCAATTTAAAAATACTGGATCAGGAATTCCTGCATTGTCTTGACCTAATGAGCAATTTGGCTGTGTCCAAATTGCAGGCTGCCATTTATTGCCCTGTTTTACTGTTAGTAGTGAAACTGCCTTAAAACACACTGTTAAGCAGCTCTTAGCACTCTCTGACGTGACACTTGGTCTCCTGGGCTGAAAGGGGAGCAATGACGTGGTCCTTCTGCCTCTGGCTTTTGAGGAAACCTGTGACCCTTGAAAAGGTTTCCAGTTATTTGGAGGGATTGTAATTCTCTCAAGCTAGAAGACCAGATTTCCCCTTTGCCTGAGCGCTTGAAACAAACAATTGGCTAATGTGACAGCCTCCTCACTCATCCTAGAAGTAATTGTATCAATTTGACTTTGTGGCCTGGAGGTGGGGGCTGTGAGAGGGTAATAGGATTTAAACTCCAATTCTTTTTCAGCTGCTGGCTAGGATTAGTCAATGGAGATAAATAGAACCCCTTTGCTATTTTTATACATTTCAGCTTTGGTGTAGACTTAGATTTGAAACATCTGAAATTTCTCCAGAGACGACATATAAAAACTACCGGGGAAAGCTACAGAAATCCTATCTTGGGTTAAAGAATTTGTCTCTGTTTCTCTTCTAGACAGTGTTTGGGGAAATGATCTCCATACAGTTTTATTATTACTGATCACTCTGTACTCCTTCTTGAGCATTTGTCAACAAATTGCTCCAATAAAAGTACTTGTAATAAATCCCATGTGTTCTGTGGGTCCATTGCCTTGTAGGTACAGTTCTTCTCAGATATATTGCGGTTTGGTGGTTCAATGACTTTGTAATTTAAACTGTAACTGATAGAAGGAAGGAAACAAACTCATCTGAAAGTAATGACTTAAAGCTACTATTCTGAAGACCTGAGAGCTTCATGGCTCTGTTGCTTCTGTCTTGTTGGTGTGTTCATTAGTGTGCTCAAACTGGAGAGGGGATAATTGAGTCTGAGAACTGTCTCAAATCAGGAACTGTTGAAGCAACTGTGTTTACTTATGTTAGAGAAGAAAAAACAGGAGACACATGCTGAAAGTATTTCTACTTACTATTAATAGTATGTACGTAAAAGTACTTACTATTAAGAGGAGACAGACTTTGATGGTGTTTCCAGTACGGCTAACCAGTAAGCACTGGAGAGAAGATACATGGGGGCAGGTTTGAATTTAATAGAAAATGAATTTTCTATCACTATCCAGCAATGGAACAAGTTGGCCTATGCTGAAAATATGGGCTGGGTAACTCTCGAGATTATAATTACTCTCTGACATCATTTGTCAATTTTAAGAGTCAATTCATTCATTAACTCATTCCTGATTCATTCATTCAAGTATTAATTACCTTAAGGAATTATTAGGAACTAATGTGGGTAAACACAATAATGAGTGACAACAGATGTGGCACCAGGATGCAGACTATGACTCCCTCACAGTCTAGTAGAGAGATAAACAATGACCAAATAAGCAATAAGTACATGATATTAAACTTGGGTAAATGTCACAAAGTGAAGGAATGTGGTCCTATAAGAGCACATGTTGGCCAAGCATGATGGCTCATACCTGTAAATCCAGCACTTTGGGAGGCTGAGGTGGGCAGATCACCTGAGGTCAGGAGTTCAAGACCAGCCTGGCCAACATGGTGTAACCTCATCTCTACTAAAAATACAAAAAATTAGCCAGGCATGCTACCGCATGCCTGTAATCCCAGCTACTTGGGAGGCTGAGGCAGGAGAATCGCTTGAACACAGGAGGCAGAGGTTGCAGTGAGCTGAGATTGCGCCACTGCACTCCAGCCTGGGCAACAAGAGTGAAACTCTGACAAAAAAAAAAAATACAGGTCAAAGGAATCTTCCTAAATCTATCAGTGGTGTGGTGGGTATTGTGAAGAGAGCTTTCCTACTGATGCAATGCTGTAGTAAAAAGTTGGAAAATGAGTGAGAGTGAATCTGCTGTGGTGGGAAGAGAAAGGGAAGAAGAGGTTTCCAAGCAGCCTGTGAGCAACACTGTGGAAGGAGAGATTCTGGTGCGAATTTCCCAGTCTTTCCTTGAAGTAAGAATGACCTTAGGTTCTTGTTAAGTATATATACCAGTTTTGAGGGCCTTCCTCTGAAACTATCATCCAGTGGGTTTGGAAATGTTATCAGACAACTTGAGTGATTTATTTAATTATCCAATAACTTGAGTGATTCTTACCAACATAAAACTTTCAAATGGGACATTAGCAGAACTAGAAGGCCACTGTGACTGATGCACAAAGGTTGTGGGTTGTGGGGTGGGAGGCAGTCTGTGGTCAGTGCATTTGTTTTTATCCTGAGAGCATAGTAGGTTTGTGGAATTAGTAACTAAAAATGGAGGGAATTCTTTCTTACCACTTTAATTTTCCCTGTGAATGAAGAAACAAAAATGGTTATCCATATGTAGTAGGAGAGGCTGAGCAGACATCATCACAGTTTTGAGAAAAATGGAGAAATGAGAGAGCCAGTTGGCCAGGAAAAACTAGTAGGGGCTGATGTGCAGAGACGAGGGATCACTTAAGGTTAAGGATTATGGATTTATAGATGTTACAATTTGCTCTGCAATTGTTTTTCTCCAGCAATTATCAAACTCTTCAGTTTAACTAGAGAGACAGCAGGATTGACTGAGGTTAGATGTGCTAAAATACAAAGGCATAAAGAAGTTTGGGGTATGGACAAGAGTGATTTTGAAATGAAGGACTATGGCACGTAAGTTGGATAAGGAGGAAAGTAAAGAAAGGAACAGGCTGAAAGATTGCTTAGCCACACAGGGATCCATAGATCAGAGGTTCTAAGGAGACCAAAGTGGAAGTAGTTTAAAGTGATCAGTGGAGAGGCAATGTTGTGGTTGATGGATAAACCGCAGCATTGCCTCTCTGTGGTTGATTGGATTTATTCATTATTTGAAGACCTAGCTTTTACATAATATTGATGTCTACAATATTATAGTGTGCAGCTGGGTTTCCTTGGGTAGAGTGGAGGAAAAGTTATTGAAAAAGAGTTAGCCAAATCATCTCTTTAGAGAGAAAATCATCTCATCCCCACTACTATGATTTAGGAGAATGAAGACTGGAGAAGGGGATTTTGCTTCAATGCATGACCTGTTGTTTTCTTCCACTCTAATAGTCAATGTAAGGGTGGCTGCAGGTCAGGGATCTAGGTAAGATGCTGCGACTGGTGTAGGTTATCATAAAGTGCATACAACTTAGGGGTCAGGACAGGAACACATCAGGCTAGGGAGCCGCCAGAAGCCAGGAGGGCACAATTACAAGAAAACAAAACACAGCAAATGGCCAGAGTGATGGAGATGGTGAGAAGCTGGAAGAGCTGTATACTGAGAGGAAAGAAAAGAAAAAAATATTGAAAAATAAGAGTCAAGTAAAACCGGGAACTAGAGTGAAGGGAGGATAGACAGGTGAGCAGATATAGCACACCTGTAGTGAAGGAATCACCTTGCTTTGGTTCAACCTAAGCTGTGTTATTTCCTTGTGACCCTGCTGAAAACTGATCTAGAACAAGCCTGGCCTGCACTTGGCAGTCAATGAAAACAGCTAATGGATAGGAAAATGTCTGGTTGAAAGAAATACTTAAAAACATGTTGTCCTTTGTCATTGAAGATGGCCCTATTATACTTCAGACTCTACACTGGGATTTGCAGCCAAAAAGAAGAATTTATCCCTATTTTCCCTTTCCTGGTAGAAGCTTATTAACCCATAAACTTACTGGAAAATAGAACTGTAATGCTTCATAATCCAGAAATAACATCTCTTCAAGGATCTGTCAAGTGAGGGCTGAAAACCAAATAAATATACGTAATCTCTCTTGCACAAAACTAGTACATCTGAAGCTAGAAAGCTACAAGCAATTTAGGATGATTAATCTCAAGAAAAATACAGTGAAACAGCTTAAGAAATACTGCATTTTGACCCAGGTACGAGGGTAACAGTGCTCAAGAAGGCATTGCTGTTGCCCTTTTCTGGTTGTGGCTCACATTATAGGCTGAAGAGTCCCTGGGGCCAACTAGATGGGTTCACGCAGAGATGTATCCCTCTTCTTAGACCATGCTTTGATATCTAGGACCCTAGGATTCCCTTTCTAAATGGTCTGACCCTACTTTCAGAGCCTGAGTGGGTCTGTTACCTTTATCTTTGCTCCTAAGGACAAGATGGCACCACTGGTGGGTATATCCTAAGCTGAGTGGTGATCAAGAAGTAGCTGTTTGTGGAGGCCGTGACTGGAACTTGTATACACAACCTGGGTGTCCACATATATATGAGCATGAAAAGGAAGGTGGGCAGGAAAAGAAGGGAAGATTGTAAAAGGCCTCAGGCTAGGAGCTGCAAACCAGCTGTCTGCACTGCCATGGTCTGACTCAACTCTGAGGAGTCAAGGATTCTAAACTCAAATCTGGTCTTCCAGATTTTATGAAGTTTTATTTGTCAAGGTAGAAGGGTAGAACATGTTTTATTTAGCACCCTATTCACTTGATTTTTATCTTTTAAATATTTGGACATATAATATGTGATCCTCCATTTGTACTTTTGCCTAGGTCCCAAATATTTGGGACAGGCCTGGGCTTCTCTGTTCACAAGTTACTCTAACTTTATCTAGTCCTGCATTGTAGCACTCTCTTGTGCCTATTAGTTTATATGTCTATCTTTCCTTTTAGAAATTTTCCTCTGAATCATGTCCTATTTTTAAATTAGTATGTAGCTGATTGCCTCTTTGCACATAATAAGAGCTCAATAAATATTTGCTGAATCAGCAAAAAGACTATGCAGTCATGAAATTTGTCTGACTGAGGCAATGCTCTGATAGGCCCTTTCTCTGTTTCTAAAATCCCAAGGTCTCCTCCTCTTGTTTAGTCCCTGTAAACAATATATATATATATATTCCCTCCACAAAGCTTACTTCCCTTTGCTATTACATGTAAATGTGAGAGGTAGAGAAAAATGTATTCCTAACAGGTGGCATCAGAATTTCTCTTAGAAAGAGAATTGTCTTACTTTACTTGAGAAAGTGTATGGAACCCAGGCTGGCTGAAGTAAAGACATTATAGAGAAAGGAAAATTAATTTTGTATAAAAGAAGATGAAGCATTTGGCATTCAGGAGGACAGTCTGTCAAGAAAGAGGAAGAGAAGAGAGGAGCCAGCCAGATGGAAGACTCAAGATGACATAACCCATCTTTGTGACCACCTCCACCCATCCAAGTAAAGACTGCTAAGTTCCCAAGTCATCTTTAATGTGTTTGTTTTCCCCTGGAAACTGAAGAAGAAAGAAATGCATTCTACATTGGAATTACATGGTGTGGAACAGAGACAGCATGTAAGAATGCAGAATCACAGAGATTAAGATTTACTCTGAAAATGAATTGTTAGCTTTCTGGAAAATTTGTAGAACTCTTAGGGAGGGTTTTGAATGTCCATGGATTGTGGAAGTGGCAGGAGTTCCAGCCAGTCTTATGTAGGTTTTATCATAGCTAATACACTTGAGCTTCCCATTCCAGTTCTTCTTTATGCTTTAGTACAAAGCCCCACTTCCTTCATGTGCCTTGTGACAGTTGGCTATAAATGCTGCTCTCCCCACCTTCCCAGTGAAAATGGCTCCTAGCTTGCAAGGAGAATTCAAATGAGGTTTATTTCATCATTTCCTCTCAGTGAACACTTCTTGCTACCTGGATTTATTTTTCATCAGTGAGTGCTTTTCTTTTTGAGACAGGTTTTTGCTCTTGTTGCCCAGGCTGGAGTGCAGTGGCTCTATCTTGGCTTACTGCAACCTCTTCCTCCAGGGTTCAAGTAATTCTCCTGCCTCAGCCTCTGAGTAGCTGGGATCACAGGCCTGAGCCACCATACCTGTCTAATTTTTTTTGTATTTTTAGTAGAGATAGGGTTTTACCTTGTTGGTAGGCTGGTCTTGACCTCCTGACTTCAGGTAATTTACCCGCCTCAGCCTCCCAAAGTGCTGGGGTTACAGGTGTGAGCCACCACACTCAGCCAAGTGCTTTTTACTTACAAAACTAATACATGTTATAAGAAAATTTTAGTTTAAAACTTTATAAAGTCAGTCAGTTAAAACATACATATAAGAATAAACACAATGCTTGTTACTTTATCATTGTACTTTAGGGTTCTTTGTTTGGAAGCAACAGAAATCTACTGTAGGTAACTTAGAAAAATCATTTATTTGAAAAAATTTTAAGGAATCAGATCTGCATGTAGGGGACACACAGGAATGCCCATCAAGGTACTAATGCATATTTCTTCCCTAAGGAAGAATTGAAGTGAAGGTTGGAGAATTGAGGTAAGGATCTTTGGAAGGGACAAGAATCAGAGCACTTCTGGGATTTGTAATAGCAGGAACCTGTGGAATATCCTTAGGGCTCTGACACAAGCATACATCAGTTCTTCCCCGTTTCAAACTCCCATGGAAATGTCAGCTTTGCTTAGCTCAGGTCATGAGTCTGCCTCTTGGCCAGGGCACATTCATTAACAAAGGGGAGATCTGGATTCTAGATAAAACACATTTCCATTACCAAAAGCTGAGGGAATGGATTTGTGAAACAAAACTTCAGGTGCTCATTTTAATTTTTCACATGTCAGTATGTCCTGGACAGTCATTTATGGCAGCACATACAGACAGATCTAAACTCCTAAAAAGTGCAGTAATTTCTTGGCATGGATGTCAAAACCTTTCTTTTATTTTTTAGTTTGAGTGTTAATGGACAAATAATTGTATATATTTATGGGGTATAGTGTGATGCTTTGAAACATATATCAGCTGTAACTTGATCATGTCAGACTAACTAACGTATTCATCACTTCAAATATTTATCATTTCTTTGTGATAAAAATATTTAAAATTCTCTCTTTTAGCTAGTTTGAAATATACAATATATGATTATTAACTATGGCCGCCTTGCTATTCAATAAAACATTAGAACGTGTTCCTCTTGTTTCACTGTAACTTCTCCACCCCAGCTTTCCTCCACCTCCCTCCTCCTTAGCCTCTAGTAACCTCTATTCTACTCTCTCTTTTTATGAGTTCAACTTTCTTAGATTCCATATATAAGTGAGATCATATGGCATTTGTCTCTCTATGCTTGGTTTATTTCACTTAACATAATGCCCTCTAGGTTCATCCTTTTTTGCAAATGACAGAATTTTCTGTTTTTCTCAAGGCTGAATAGTATTCCATTGGGTATATATACACCACATTTTAAAAATGTATTAATTTATTGACAGACACTTAGGTTGTTTCCCTATCTTGGCTATTGTGAGTAATGCTACAGTGAATGTGGGAATGTGTACATCATACTGATTTCAATTCCTCTGGGTATATACCCAGTAATAGAACTGTTGGATCATATGGTAATTCTATGTTGAGTTTCTTAAGGAAAATCTTTCTGAACAGCGACTGTTTTCTTGGACTTTGTTCACATATGATTAGACTAGGTGGTATTAAACTACAGGCCTTTTAGTTAGCTCTTTGTTTTCACATGCTTTGCTGATCTCAGAACCTCTATCCCAGCCCATATTGCTTAAATAGCATAGAAAATAAATCCCATCCTAACATTCTGATTTGGAGCCAACCTCTTGGAATAAAAATCAGTTTGCATCTGAGTGCAGGAACTGTCGGTTTTGAATTCCAGGTAGAGTTGCAGAGAGCTCAATTAGCAAACTCGCAGCGGCTGGCTATTTCCATAATAATAGCTCTCATTTGTTAAGCCCCTATGGTCTGCTTGATACATTGCCGACTTTATCTCCACTCCATATTGCAGCCCTAGGAGTGAGGTGCTGCTAGCCATTAGGGACTCAGAAATTGAGGCAGAGGAAATGTTAACCACTTGGCCAAGGTCACCGAAAAGCTGTACTGGGATTTGAAATCAGGTCCATTTGACCCTAAGCCGTGGCTCTTCCCATGCTGCCATGCAGCTGCTCTTAACCCACACTCAGCAGCTCTACCCAAGCCTCTTTCTCCAGCTTCCTCTTGTGTTTGTGTACATATCTACCTCCAGCCATACACTGGAAACTGAAAGTACAGATTGTTTTTCAATTATCATCATGTATCCCATCATTGTGCTTTATAGAAAGCAGATGTTCTTTTTCTCTCACTGTCATATTCACTCTCTGTACACACTCTTGCATGTGCACTCACACATGTACACACACACCTATCTATGGGGACAGTGAGTTGTTTCAGATGATATTAACGGCTGAGCTTTTCCATTTTCTTATGAACAATTTCTAAAGTGAAATACTCAGCAATACCCTTCGTGTAGCAACTGCCTAAATAAAAAGATTGAAAACCTGAATGGCCCCTCTCTACAAAGCACAGGGAACAAAAAATTTGAAATCTCTAGAGCAACATAAATGCTCCATCCATAACTGACTCAGCTTTGCTCAGACTCAGAGGGAGACCAATGAGGCTGAAAAGTCTTTAAACATAAACACTTATGAGTACAAAGTGGGTTTCAAGAAGCCAGTAATAGTTTGCTTCTGAAAATAGTTTGAAATGGTTGTTTTGTTTTGTTTTTTTGTAAGATGTTGCAAAGGGAATGAAAATCAGAATTGAATTTTGGGGGGCATAAATCAGACCCCAAATTACTGACAGAATAAGGGGATCTGGACGTGAGGGGAAAAATGGGAAAGAGGGAGACTGAATTATCCAACTTTTGTCCATTATCCATTAGAGTTTGTTGGTAACGGTAGACCTTTGATAAATCCTATGGAAATAATGTTGCATCATTAATCCAAAGGGCAGTTAGTTAAATTGCCTTTGTTTATCTAATTTTGAGTTCATATATGTACTTATAAAATATATTTTTTCAAAATCCTGCAAGTAAACATGTGGTTTCCCTGATTTATTGGAATGAAGATACTTTCTCTTAATTTCTAAAGATAGCTCTCAAACTGTCTTATGTATGAGAACTAGCTGGATAATTTCTTCAAATTGCAGATTCCTAGGCTACCCCTAATCCTGCCAAAAATCTAAGTTACTTAGATTGTGGTTTAATCTTGGACCCTACACTTTGAAAATAATCTTAGGTGATTAAGATGCAGGTTCCTAAAACTGTATTTTAATAAATGTTGGTTTATGTGATAGGGCCAATAATGTGATTAATGAAATATCAGATACAAAATACCTTTATAACAAATTAATGGCTTAAAATTCATTTTCTGTCTTTATGACTATTAGATGTACTATATTCATGAATATGTAGAAAGGAGCAGAAGTCTCAATATCATGTGGTTATAGCTATCAGGGTGGAGTGTATGGAACTTAGAACATATGATTTACATTTGAATGGGTATGAAGAATGAATTGGAGTTGGGATGATCAGAGAGCTGTGGCCTACCTCACCATAAAGGAAGAAAAAGGGGGCTCCAATTACAGCATGTGTGTCTGTGTGTATATCTTTTTTAATCTGTTTCACATTTCCACTCAATGTTGACATAGTAAAATGACTCTCAGAGTGTTGCTGGAAATATGTCTTCACTGGTAGATACTGCCTGAATCTGTTTATCAATAAGTACATCTAGTTATAAGGAGGACATTTTTTGCCTTTGTGAAAGTAGTCTCAAATTTATAGACTAAGGCAGAGAAACAATCAAATGAACAAAATAAGAGTTCAGAAATGAGTTTTCAGGTTTACAATATAAATAGTCTGTATTAGCGGGAGGCCGAGGTGGGTGGATCACGAGGTCAAGAGATTGAGACCATTCTGGTCAACTTGGTGAAACCCCGTCTCCACTAAAAATACAAAAAATTAGCTGGGCATGGTGGCGCATGCCTGTAATCCCAGCTACTCAGGAGGCTGAGGCAGGAGAATCGCCTGAACCCAGGAGGTGGAGGTTACGGTGAGCTGAGATCGCGCCATTGCACTCTAGCCTCGGTAACAAGCGCGAAACTCCGTCTCAAAAAAAAAGAAAGAAAGAAAGAAATACCCAAGACTGGGTAATTTTTAAACAAAAGAGGCTTAATTGGATAATGGCTGTACAGGAAGCATAGCAGCATCTGCTCTGGGGAGGACTCAGGGAGCTTTTCCTCATGGCAGAAGGCAAAGTGGGAGCAGGTGTCTTGCATAGCAGCAGCAGAACCAAGGGCAAGATGGGGGAGGTGCTACGCACTTTTAAACAACCAGGTTTCATGATAACTCACTCACTATCACATGAACAGCACAGAAGAGATGGTGCTAATCCATTCATGAGAACTCCATCCCTATGATCCAATCACCTCCCACCAGGCCCCACCTCCAACACTGGGGATTACAATTTGATGTGAGATTTGGTAGAGACACAGATCCAGACCATATCAGAGTCTGCATAGGAGGATCTTTCCTGCTCAGGAATATGATCAAACCTCACAGAGGTAGTTTGAATCCACAGGACAATTTTTATGTCTTCATAGAGAAAAAAGAACTGTTAATTCCTGTGAGTTCTATTAAACTTACAATGGATTGACTGACTTACTGAATCATAATAAAACCTCTTTATGTGTCCTTTTCAAAAGGAATATCTAGCTGTTGGGAATATTCCTTAACTTTAGCATAGTTTCAACAATAATGTCACTGTAAACATAAATCACTACAAATCTAATCTAGCCTTCTAAGCTACTATTTGATTTTTTGAACTCTTCAGTTTAAAAAAGACATTTAATACTAATATACTGTGTAATTTAATGTAAATAATTTTAAGTTAGTTAAACAGGTTTGGATTTAGTTCAAAGTATATAAAACCAATGAGCTATACAATAGAAATCAGTTGATCTGTTCCTTCAGCATGGATCAAACTGGTTTTCAACTAAAAAGTTAGTCCAACTCAAAGTGAAAAACTGACTCAAACCAGTTCCTTTTAACCTGCTTAGTTACTGTTTTATCTCCCACAACCTTTTCAAGCAGTAACCTCACCATAAATCTTACCATCGTTAGAAGCTGCATTGCCCTGACATTTTCATTTCAAGCAACCCATTCTTGAGCCACCACAACTTAATCTTCCAGATGCTTGCTGTATTTTCTTACCTGTAACAGTTCTTGCCTTATTACTTCTGCTGCATAACTCCATGCCTTTTTCACCATCCATTCTCCTGATGTCTCTATTTTCCTCTTCACCCAACTTAGATTCCATTTACAATCTATTATAGACACTTCCTTGAAAATACCTCAGCTCACTTTTTCTCACTCCCTTCCTGTGCACTGAATTTGTAGAGCAAAACCAAACCTCAGCGAA
The DNA here is from genome assembly GCF_049354715.1 of Callithrix jacchus. NCBI lineage: Eukaryota > Metazoa > Chordata > Mammalia > Primates > Cebidae > Callithrix > Callithrix jacchus. The sequence continues at coordinate 85,304,776 of NC_133502.1, forward strand.
ACCCAACTGTTCACTTTTCCATGCCTATCCTGGAGAAGCAAAACATTTGGGAGGGGGTTGTGAAGGGAGTATGGTTGGAATCACAATATAGCCGACTAATTTCACTTGAAATTTCTGACTAGAAACCCAAAAAGGCCATTCCCTGGCAATCCTGCTACAGTGCCTTCCAGAGTGTGGCAGGTTTATTGAATAGGCTTCTCTCCTTAGGGAAGAAGCAGGAAATATCTTCACTTTTCTCCAGCTACTGCTTTCCAATCCAGTGACTAGTAGTTTTTCTCTCACTTACTGATGGCATCACAAGCATATTCCCTGCTTTTGGACCACTTTCATCCATAAACAGACACATTCTCCAGTGAAAGGAAAAAAGTGTAGTCCAGTGTAAATGAAAACTTGACTTTATCATTTCATTCAAATTTTCTCCTACCCCTTAGCTCAGGACTGACCCGTGTAAGGGAGAACAGCATAGTCTTTATCTTCAGTACTCCTTCATCTTGTTCTTCCATTCCTCTTCTTCCTCCTCCCCTTACCTCCTGCTATGTTGCTTCTGGCCTCTGCAGAATCAGGATCAGGAAAGAATGAACAAACTGAAAATGGAAAAAGACCTTTTTACTTAGCTAAGGTTAATGGAAGCTCTCTTGCCTGTCAACTACTCTCCTTCAGGGCAGGTGTTCTAATAATACTGGCTCTTCTGTGGAGGTCTTTAGTAACCCCCGCCCCCTTCCCCAGCAGAAGGAATCTCTCTACTCATCTAGAGTCAGCAAACTCATGTGACCCTCCACCTTATTTCTGCACCTCTACTCGCACCATAAGAGGTTCATCAACAGCCTTTTAAGTCTGCAGTTATAGTTTCCTCAGCCTTAAACACAAGGAATTCTTAGAGCAAATATGGTATAACAAAATTCAGACCTCATTTCCCTCTCCAGCAACCACCCGTATCCTAAAATAAACAATACTCATCTTTGATCTGCTAAATCAACACATTTCAGGTTAATTCCACTACTTTCTTTTCTTTTTCTTTCTTTTTTTTTTTTGAGTCGGAGTTTCGCTTTTATTACCCAGGCTGGAGTGCAATGGCGGGATCTCGGCTCACCACAACCTCCGCCTCCTGGGATCAGGCAATTCTCCTGCCTCAGCCTCCTGAGTAGCTGGGATTACAGGCACACGCCACTATGCCCAGCTACTTTTTTGTATTTTTAGTAGAGACGGGGTTTCACCAGTTGACCAGGATGGTCTCGATCTCTTGACCTAGTGATCCACCCGCCTCAGCCTCCCAAAGTGCTGGGATTACAGGAGTGAGCCACCGCACCCTGCCGATTCCACTACTTTCTTGCTCTGTCACCACGGGCCGCTTGACGCAGAAAGCAAACACCTGCAGCTTTATATTGTTATTGTTGTTTGTTGTTTTTGAGTCCTTCTCTTCTCGGTCTCTTGGAACTTTCTGCAAAGTATACTTTCTACTGTCTATGGAAGGTAATATAATAAATTATATAGAACTCCATCATTTTCTCTAAGTCCTCTTTCAAACAATCCTCCTCCATGAATTCTTTTTCTTACATAAGTTGTGGAATGTGATGATTACTGGGCCATTTTTCCACCCTCTGGTAGATCCTTCACAGAAGTATCTAGTAGACTCTTCAGTTTCTTTCAGCTTTTGGGCTCTAACTGAAATTCTGACATAATAGGAAATTTCCATTCAATATCTTTTTATATATGTAATTTATTTTCTTTCATCTTTGAGATGACTATTTTATGCCTTTTCCCTTGATTTCATACATTCATTTTCTTCCATTCCCTTTCAGCCATTGACTTTGTCCCACATTCTGTTGAAAGAATAAATACCACGATAAGGAATCTAAATAGGGAAATATAACCACATTCTCTAATTTCCTTTTCGTTACCGGGAAAACGTGTCCCTTTCAATTGGTGTTTACTGTGGCAAAATGTCTAAACTTATAAAACTGGAAAGATAATTTGCAAACTTTGTTTTGAAAGACAAGAACTACAGCATCCACACAGGAGAGGATAACTGGGTCATGAAACATAGTCCTATGGTTTGGATCTGGTTCCTCTGGCCCCACTAACTCTCATGTTGAAATCCGATTCCCAGTGTTGGAGGCGGGGTCTAATGGGAGGGGTTTGGGTTAGTAGGGCAGATCCCTCTTGAGTAGATTAATGCCCTCCCTGGGGAGTAGGTGTGGGGGTGGTGAATGAGTTCTCACTCTTAGTTCCCAAGTGAGTTCCCTAGAGAGCTGGTTGTTAAAAAATGCCTTGCACCTTGCCCTTCTCTCTTCCTTTGTCTCACCATGTGACCCCTGCACACACTGGCTGTTCTTCCCCCTTGTCATGAGTAGAAAAAGTCTGAGGTCCTCACCAGATGCAGATGCTGGTGCCATGCTTCTTATAAGGCCTGCAGAACCATAAGACAATAAATCTCTTCTTTTAAAAAAATAAATTGCCAAGCCTCAGATATTCCTTTGCAGCCACACCAACAAATTATACCTGGTCACCAAAATTTAGAGGACCCATCAATTTAAATCAAAAAAATTTAAAAATCCTTCTCAATTTTTATCAGATGAAATTATGTATAGCTTTATTTGATTTATTTTCATAAACATTAACACAGGCATATGTTTATTGATATCAAGAAGTCCAGAAGGACTTTTATCTGTTGTTATGCTTTGAGAGTAAATAACAGAAGTTCCCAACTCAACTAGTTGCTACAAAAAGGAAAATTTATTATCGTATGTTCAAGACATGTTAAGTTGAGAATCTAATGTTATTTAATTGCTAATTCAATGGCATCATCAAAAACTCAGGTTCTTTCTTTGTTCTGCCATTCTGTGAATATTGCTTTTTACCTCAGTCTAGCTTCTTTTTTGTCACAACAGTTATATCTGTCCAGACATCAAATTTAGACATGTCCATTTTGAGAAAAAGAAGAGTACCAGCCGCCCTTAGTAATCCCCCCTTCACGTCTCATTGGCCACCCTCTAATCCAACCGCTGGTTAGAAGTATAGGATCACCGTGATTTAATAGACTCATTGGGATTGGCTCCTTGGTTGGAGATGGGATCACTTTCTCTCAGGAGTAGAAATCTGGATTCTGTTAGCAAGGAAACGGGGCAAATTGAACTGCTGCAGGCTTTTAATGAATTTCAACAAGTGTCAGACTTCCTCATTTCCTCCTCCATTCCTGCACATCATTCAGAAAATTTATTCTTTCAGCAAATATTTCTTTAGCATTACAGTCAGCCCACCACTGTTCTAGGCACTGGGGCCAGCATAGCAAACTTCTTCCATTTTTATTTCTTTTGGGGTTATTCCGATATGTCTAAATTATATGTTTATGGTGAAGCTTCCTCAAATATCAAAATTAGACAATGTCCATTGACTTCCTGCCATGAATCATGAGGACATGAGGATTTAGCTGTTTTATGTCACTACCCATCTCCCCTACCTCTCTCCTATGTGTATAATCCATCCATAAAACGTTAAAAAGGATTTTAAAACCTGTTTCTTCTTTAATAAACCACAATCTACCTGTATTAGTCTGTTCTAACACTGCTGTGAAGAAATTACCCAAGACTGGGCAATTTGTAAAAGAAAAGGTTTAATTAACTCACAGTTCCTTATGGTTGGGGAAGCCTCAGGAAACTTAAAATCATAGCAGAAGGCAAAGGAGAAGCAGGCACCTTGTTTACAGGTGGCAGGATGGAGTGAGTACAAGCAGGGGAAATGCCAGATGCCTATAAAACCATCCGATCCTGTGAGAACTCACTATTATAAAAAGAGCATGGGGGAAACTGCCCTCATAATCCAATTACCACTACCTGGTCCTGCCCTTGAAACATGGGGATTATGGGGATTGCAGTTTGAGGTGGGAATTTGGGTGGGGACACAGAGCCAAAGCATATGAATACCCCTACTCTTCTTTCACCATTTAGCATTTTTTGAATGCCTGTTAGCAGTTTGGCAGCAGGAACAAGATATCTTTGTCTTTTTTTCTTCTCAGGGGATTTCTCCAATGCCATTTTCAGTTGTTTTTAATTTCCACCCCTTTGGTATCTTGGAGGTTGGTGCTTCTCCTTTTCACACTGCTTCTCCCTCATTGAAGGACATCCAAAAGTTAAAGACTTGACATTCCCTCTGCTTTAGAACTCAGTAGCTGAAGGCAGATGGCAGAAATCTGCAGGAAGCCTTTCACTTTACAGACAGCATCTCTTGGCTCCCAAACTAATAAGACGAAATCATTATTCTCCTTCCACATATCCCCATTCTCTTTTTATTGCTCAACCTCAATCAGCTATATCTTTCTTTTAATATTGTCAGTATTAAGAATATTTACATTTTATACCTTTTTTCCTTTGATGTACCCTTGATTCTGAAAGGTGAAAATCAATAAATCATAATATCATATTATAACTATGTAAATATTTTCTGCTGCAGAGTCAAACAGTTCACTCATATTATGTTTTTCTCCATGAATCATATCACTCCAAAGAAATTGCTCCTGTCAGAAATTCAATTGTATTTTCTTACTCTCTTTTCAAAATAAATCACCAGTTGTCTTTGTCATATTATTGAGTTATTCCAAGCTTTAATAACGCTGTGTAATTCAGAGCTTTCCAACTACTGATGGTATCAGTAGTTGACACCACAGCATTGGGGTCAGGCAAGCTCACGGCTCATCAGGGGTATGAAACCTCCTTTATTTAGCTCATTGTGCTAGACAAATTTGCCATTTTAAATTCATGCTGTGGTGTAAGAAAGGTTGTGAGGTGCTAGAAATCGATCCACTTTCTCCCTTTTCTTCCCGCAGAGATCTCAGAACCTAAGTTTGTGCACTGTTTCTATTACAAAGTTGTCATCCTAGGACATCCCCACTCTGCTCTCCTGGATTAGATTCATTTTCCTGGATCCCACATTTTCTTCTTTCTGTGTTTACTCCTTTGTTTTTCTAGGGTGCATCTTCAACTTATGTCCTGAGAAGTGTAGCAGGAGGTAAGAATTATAAGTCCTCCATTTCTCTAAGTATCTTTATTTGCCTTTCTCACAGGATTGAGAGATGGGCTGAATATAGTCCTCTCAGTACTTTGACAGCATTGCTTAGTTTTCTCCCATTCAGTTGTTGATGAAACATTGGAGCCACTATAATTGTGATTATTGGTACATGACTTGAAAGCTTTTAGGATCCTTTGTTTATTCTTGGTCTTTTGAAATTTTTCATCCATTTCACTGGCACTCAAGAACTCCATTTTAGCTTCTTTAGCTGTAGAAAATAGTCTTCTGTTGCTTTCAAAATTTTTTGTTTATTTTCTCTATTCTATTTTTCTAGAATTTTCATTAGACAGATGTTGGGTCTCCCAGGTAAATCTTTATTGTCATTTTTTTCTTTTCTTTTATATTTTTCTGACCCTTTATCTCTTTGTTCTACATTCTTAGAAGTTTCCCTGATTTACCTTCTAGACATGACTATTAAGTCTCAACAGCACAGGTCTCCTTACTGTAAAATTAGGGGTATCTAAGTATCACTGTTCATCCTAAAGCAGAACTTTCTAGTTGGCAAACCTCCTCCATGCACACATAACTTATACTCAGCCCTTTGACTGCCTCACTCTTAAGAGAGAACAGATAACCAAGGATCAACAGGCATTTGTGGAAAACTTGTAGCGTGTAATGGCAATAAGCAATCTCAAGTTTAATCAATGTTATTCGTAAGGAGAGGTGACTCCAAAGGAAAGAGATAATTTCATGACCAAAAGACAAGAAAAATAAAAACTGTCCTTTGCATGGATAGAGCTGAAGGCCATTATTCTAAGCAAACTAACATAGGAACAGAAAATCAAATGTTGGGTGTTCTCACTTATACATGGTACATATGAACACAAAGAAGGGAATACAGACACCAGGGCCTACCTGAGGGTAGAGGGTGGGAGGAGGTTGAGGACTGAAAAGCTACTTATCAGGTACTATGCTTGTTAGCTGGGCAGCAAAATAATCTGTACAACAAACCGCTGTGACATGCAATTTACCCATATAACAAATGCACGTATGTACCCCTGAACCCAAAATAAAAGTCGAAAAAATTCTTAAAGAAATATCCTTTTATTCAGTTTTACCTGGATAAAAGTTATAGGATTTCAGATCATTATACACAATTTTCAATGTAATCACCCTTTTTTGTGCCACTTCCCAGTCTTAAATCCACAGCCTCTTTGCTGTATGTCTGGTTCCTTCCTTTCGTGGATACCATTGGAAACTAGCTGCCTCTATTAGTTTCTACTGGGCTTTGTTTCTTAAGAAAGTTTTGAAAACTCTTATCCACTGGTATTGCCCACAACCATTTTCTTCATTATTAGGAAAAAAACCTTTATGTATTTTTTCCTAATACAAAAAGTATAGCTTTATGTATTTTTTTGCCATCATTGTTAGAGATCTTTTAGCAAAGTGCAAGTTCTTAAATAATGGAACAAATTCTGATTTCAACATTTTTGCCATTTTTTCATTTAATTTACCTGTTGGTGATGCACATACTTCCCTAAAGAAAGTGCCTGGTGATTAGGAATTATTAATTAAAGCATCATGATACCAAATGTACCACCCTGCTAATAATCCCCAGCTGTGAACTACATCCTAAATTATGAAATTGATGTAGACGTGATTCTATGCTGCTTGCTCTGTCAATGTTGACAGTTAATATTCCAACTAACATCAAGCATACCAACTCAGACTAACCTGGGTGATGAAAGGCTGCACTCAGCATAATATTTTATTACTAGGAAAATTATAAAAGAGAAGACTAATAAAATAATTTTACATAAGAAGAAAATATTCTTGTATTGAAATGGTCTCATAGATTCCTGAGAATAGGCTGTAAGAGGATTAGATCAGTGACTGTATTTTTTTGTATGTACTTTATAAAATATTTTCAAAACTTACTTTCAAAAAGTATCCCCTTCTGTATTTTATGTATCTAATTTTTTGTCATGAGGGTAAAAACCTATAAAGGATATTAATATTGACATATATAATTAAATTGCTATAATATATTTTAAAACATTAAGTATAGTCTAAATATCATATGAATTTATAACTATCACCATCCTTTAAAAAATACATCAGCAAGTACTCTTTAGTAGTATATTTTTATTGCATTTCCCACTGAATTTTATCTTAATGTAATATATATTTAGAATGGATAGTCTTTAATTAATTACCTTTATTGAGTAATTCATGGAAAAAATATATGAAATGAAACTGAAATTGATGTATCAATACACTTCCTGTAACTGTACGGCTCTAAGGGTTAAATTTTTTTCATTAACTTATCATTACGATGATTAGTAGCAGATACTCAAAACAACATAAATGTCTATAAATTATAAAAAGCATTAAATATAAAATGTAAAAGTTTATTGGAAATAAATCTTTTAAGGAGATAGAGGCATTTTTTGATCAACTCACATTAGTATGAATATTTCTTATTTTAAAAAGGGCTCAGCATCTTTTCTGTTCTAGTTTTTGATTTTTATAGAAGTAATCTATGTTGGTTTACCTGTTATATAAATGAGAATAGTTTTTGTTACAATAATGCCATTTATGTTTTAGAACTCCTTTTGAACTATTTGCCAAAAATCACATGATATATTTTAAAAAATAAATTTTAATGATCTAGAATTTGACAACCCAATTTTGCTTTTTTTCCATTTTTTAAAAAGTATGATTAGGAAAATACCTCAAAGGGACATGAATTTGTTACTCAGTTTTTAAAGTCATTGACTTCCCTGACACTCACACACCAGCATTTTAAATTCATTTTGTGCCTTGTAGGTTTTTACATCCTGAAGCAGTGCACCAGATTTAGGTACAGTGGGACTTGAGCTCTAATTCTGTGAAGTGTAATAGGGCAACTGTAAAAGAAATGGCTTGACTGTAACATGTTCTCAGTCCAACCAATTTTAGGAAAGGAAATATGTGAAGGCTGAGGATCCAAAGTGATCCCCTTCAAACTATCCTACCCCATGGGAAGACTCTGTGAACTCCCTAAGGTGACAGGCATCCAGGACACTGCTGAACTATAGGATTTCTGTTCCTTCCAGCTTTTTATTTTACCACTGATGTTTCCTTTCTCCTATAAAGGAAACAGCAGCTTTAGAAAATTTTGAAGAGGGTCTCAAAGTGATTGGGGGAAAAAAAATAAACTGCAGAATAGAAAGAGAGAGCTCTATGGTTAGGAAGTCCAATAGGCAATAAGGAGAGACGAGATAAAAGAGAACCAAACAAAATCCAATTTTACAACCTGATTAGAAGTAGAAACTTGAGCCGGGCGCGGTGGCTCACGTCTGTAATCCCAGCGCTTTGGGAGGCCGAGATGGGTGGATCACGAGGTCAAGGGATCGAGACCATCCTGGTCAACATGGTGAAACCCCGTCTCTACTAAAAATACAAAAAATTAGCTGGGCATGGTGGCCCGTGCCTGTAATCCCAGCTACTCGGTAGGCTGAGGCCGGAGAATTGCCTGAACCCAGGAGGCAGAGGTTACGGTGAGCCGAGATCGCGCCATTGCACTCCAGCCTGGGTAACGAGCGAAATTCTGTCAAAAGAAAAAGAAAGAAAGAAAGAAGGAAGGAAGGAAGGAAGGAAAGAAAGAAAGAAAGAAAGAAAGAAAGAAAGAAAGAAAGAAAGAAAGAAAGAAAGAAAGAAAGAAAGAAAAGAAAGAAAAACTTGAGGATTTAATCAGTGAGAGGGGTCACGAAAGAAAGAAAGAAAGAAAGAAAGAAAGAAAGAAAGAGAAACTTGAGGATTTAATCAGTGAGAGGGGTCACAAAAATATATAAATGCAGATCTTTTTTTGTACTAAAATAGCTGGCCGCCTTCTTATCTGAATTTTGAAGTCATAGTAAAGTATCATTGAGTTGTAGTTTTTGGAAGATTTTGAGTAAAGGTAAGCTGACAGATGATGGCTCTAAGACGGTGGCTTTTAATCTTTTAAAACACAGCTAACAGCAAAAATGCGATTTACAGCTATATAAGGGAAACAGGAGTTCCAGTTTTTGAAAACAGATAATACTTACTGTCATGCTGGACCCTCTGCTGGCTTTAATAGGGATGGCACCAGGTTTGAGCGTCCAAAGAAGAGACCTGGGGCCACGAAACTATACCTAGGGTTTATTGAGGGGACTGACATACAAGGCATTCCACTGGCTATGGGCCAGACAGAAGAACTGTCCTCATTTGTAAGATGCATGCAATCTATGTAGATCAGGTGTAACTGCATTCTCAGATTATGCTTACGTTATGGCTATCAGGTGGGTCTACCATACACTCACACTTACAATGTGGGGTATTCTGTAATGCTTTGGCTTCCCTCCTCCATTCTTCTTATGTATTAAAAGCAATGCTGGTCAAGAATTACCAATTTTTTCATCACTTATCTAAAAAGTAATGATTTTCCATCTGAAAAACACAACTGTAAGATCCTCTGAGAAACAATCATATATTGTTGTATTAAAATTTTATTTAAAAAACACTTGTGAAGAAAATCGCACATACATTTGACTCATCTCTGCCCAGGAGAAATCAAGCCGTTCACACCCCAAGGACATAACCAGGATCCCTTTGGTGGCAGCCCATCTCAATTGTAGGCACAGTGCCCAAGATGAAATAGCCTCTGGAATGCTACAGAATGACAATAAATGGGGAAAATATCATCCTAGTAGAGAATCAAAGTGCTCGTAAGCCAGTCTCTTAATTGATGCCAACCTTCTGTTCTGTGACTATAGTGTGTAGGGGTGAAATGGGTGTGGAGGAGGCCGGAGGGCTGGGGAAGAAGTGAGATTTAAAAGAATGGATGATGTAAGTGGAAACAGAGTTCCTGGAGCTTCTTCACACAAATAGTCTTCCCAATAGAGTGCTAGATTATCTATGCGTTCCACACATCTTGAAACTGATAGTTGTCCTTGTTTGCCCCCTCTCTAAGAAGACAAACGTGTGGAATTAAACAAGGCATCAACTTCCTAAGAATGTGCTAGGAAGCCAGTGAGGGTAATGAGAGGACAAATACATCATTAGGGTGCCATCCAAGCAATACAAGTAAATGAATGCAATAGAAGAGACCTGTGAGAAGACTGCTGAAGACAAGAAATGCTTTTTTTGAAAGAAAGAGAATATATAAACTTCCAATTACCTACAGTTACAAAGAAATATTTTGAAAGGTCCTTTTTACAGTAAGTTTTTAAAAAGTTAAAGGCAAAACAAAAATCTCTTGGATATACAGTGTCATCACTTCCAAATCAAATTACAAAATAGAAAATTAACAAGATTTATTACTCTGAAATATTTCATGACTGAAAAAATACCCAGAGTGCGAAAACTCTGAACACTTAACAGTCCCTGGATCAGAAAACTTCATGGTAGAATTAAAAATAAAAAAATCTGTAAATCCACTGGAGAGCCATTGCAAGTGTCAGTAAATGGAATCCTAAATGGAATCACCTGGAGGAGCTTTTTAGACCATTGGAAACCAAAGTTGAATACAGACCAATTAAACCAGTCTCCAGAAATGGAACCCAGGTATTAGCACTATTCAAAGTGAATGTGTGGCCAGTGTGGTTGAGAACCACTGCTCTAGACCCTTGCCACTCACAGTGTGGTCCATGGGCCAGCAGCAACTGTCTCACCTGGGAGACAGTTGTATTATTAGAAATACATAACCTGAAGCCCTTGCCCAGTCCTGCTGAATCTGTAATTTAACGAAATCCCCAGATGGTTCCTGTGCACATTAAGTTTGAGAATCAGTGATTTAGAAGATGGATGTTATTATATACCAGCATTCACTCTTCCTTAATATTCAATCATTTCTTGCTTGATGTTGATATACTGTATTTGGAATGAGCCAAGTAGCAGCACCTGCTATGTTGTGCTACCTCCAACGTCTCTAATTGCTCAGAGTTGATGAACAAATGCTTAAGACCTGAAGGGTCAGTATCTGTTTTCATCCTAATTATGAATAGCCTTGTCTCTTCCCCACTGGGATCAAAATATTGCCAGGATTCTACCTAGAATCCAGTGTCCTTTGCTGCCAATGAGATTCTAGACAAAATTTAGTATGTTAATATTGTTTATATATTTTTAGGTTGGGCATCAATGGCAACCCTAACACTGCTCCTACCTTCTGCCTCTCCTAGTTTTCTCTACCACTAATTCTAATTACATAGAATAAACTCAAAAGCTAACGAAGTGGCTGTGGGGCAGCTGGCCTTCCTCACTTATGCTATTTCCCTTTATAAAAAGGTGGCTGGGGTTCTGAATCCATATGTAGAACTGGATGATGATGCTACCCAGTTGGTTCTGCTGCTACTGGTTTTTCCACGTATCTTGATTTCCTATGGCTTTTACATTTCATTTGTCCACGAGGCTACTGAAATGAACAGATAGCATTTAAAATGACTTCTAGAGCAGAATTCCTCTTGCATTCCACTGCAGATGACCTCTGCAGTAGAAATACATCATTCCCTGGCCTTGGAACTGGGTTTTACAACGTCACTCCTCTACTCTTCTTTTCTGCTCTATTTCACTGCATGTAACCCATGAAAATGTCTCATGCTTAGCTGAACTCTAACATTATTATAGGGTAGATGGCCAATATAAAATCATCTCAGGTTCATAAGACTAGTAAGAAAATCTCAGAAGGCTTTTGTGTGTAGGGACAAAAAAGCAAACAATAAAAGAAAAATGTAAAAGTAGCATTCAGAAAACCAGAAAAAGCTTTTCCACGTTTCTCTGGTGAACACCAACTTATTCCTAGACATACTGTTAGATTGCCATTGTGCAGATGTGCTCTAGGATCCTGGAATAAATGTCTCTCCAGTCACTAGAAGTGGAAGCCCTAAAGGGTCCAAGTTGAGTAGAACTAGATTTACCTGTGTAATCACAAATTGAATTTTGGAAGACATACAACTCTGGCTCACTAAAGAAGAATCAACTTCTGAAAGGGAGATTATGAGATTTTTCCAAAAAAAAGAACATAAAGGTTCCTATGGCATTCAAATCATAGGACCAAGATGTGTAGTTGGTTTAGAATCAGGAGCTTTTTAACAACAGCTGTAACCCATTTGGGCAGTTGTGCAAAACAGAAACTTGGCAGACCAGATACTCTTTTCAGACATTAAACACAAGATCCTTGGGGCCAGATCTGGTGATTAAGAAATCAAATGTTTTCTTTTTTCCCTTCCAACCTGTTCTCAGAGTGTGGAAAGTTATGTGGTTTTTTTTCTCTGCCTCTCTGGTTGTGGTTATCAGGCCTGTCTCGTCAGCCAGACGAGATCCAGCCACTGGAGGTCAATTTGATTCAACCCAGTCCAGCCTAATCTAATCCAACTCAGCCTTATCCACCTTCCTTTCAAGGAGACCTATGTGAACATAAAGAACTTAAGTGCCTTGGGGTCCTATACAACAGGTTGTCTACAGCTCAGCTCATAAAATGTCTTGACTCTGAGGCAAGCCCTATGCCTGTTTGCTTCCACTGAGGGTGCACAGATCTGATTTCTAGATACTTTACCACATCCTGGTAAAGTATCTGCACATTCTGCTTCATCTATAATTTCCAGATTCTGCACATTGTTGATTTTTCTAGTCCATCTGGGCATGACTTACTCTTGTACATGGCTCTAATTGACCCAACTACATCCTGACTGCCTCCCAACTCTCATCTTTACTCTCCCCTGGTCCCTGCCTCTATCCATCCTTCATTTCAACCTTTCAGGTTTCATTTTCTCCTTCCACAACTTGGCCTGGCAGAAACTGCTTCCTCTGAAAGGGTTTTCTTTCAAGTACACATGTAAAAATATGCATGAGCATCTGGTGTGAGCTTTTGTTCATCTTCAGCCCCTAGTGAAATACAGAGTCAGCTACTCTGAGCAAAAGAGAGAAAAAAAAATCAAGATTAATGAGAATGAACATCAGAGAAATACCTTCATGTCTAGAAAATATTAAGAGCTTGCTTTGGCAACAGGGCAATAGTTGTGTGTCTGGATATCAGCTCTTTCCCCTGGTCTACCTGTAGTAGATCAGACTCCCAAGAAGCCTGGCAGTGGGAAGTGTGGGGCTCTGGTGAAAAGTGGTTGCTGCTTCCTGGCTCTCACAAGGAAAGGGGTGGATCCATAATCCACCATGAAGCCACACCATAAAGTGTGCCATCTATAATGGTGTTACTAGTTGTTAAAAATATTGAAATACTACCCTATTAATTAATAAACAGCCATTGTCCATCCCTCCCATCCACCCCTCTCTTTGCCTTGGTGCTGTGATGCCTTCATTGGTTCCTCTCCTACCTCCACCAACTAAAAATTGAACATTCTGATTGGTGGCTCCTGGGCTCAATACCTTGTTAAATATTATGATAATCTCTCCTCAATAATCACTTCTGACTCTTACAGGAATAGCATGCTTAGAGCCATCTAGAAACCAATAAGCAAACAGCCTTTGAAGATCATCTTAGGGAGCATGATGCTCTTACCTCCTCAGTAAAATTATTCAGGGGCTGCTCAGATTCACTCAGCCCCTTCTGTTTCACCCACTTTCCTCACTGACATGGTTTTTTGACTGTTTATCTGATGACCTAATTTTGCTATCCCTCTATCCTTACCCATGGAGTAGTCTACAGGGAGCTGTCTCCATTTACTATAGTTTGAATGTTTGTATCTCCCCCAAATTCATATGTTGAAACCTAATTCCCAATGTGATGATATTTGGAGTTGAAGTCTTTTGGGAGATGATTAGGTCCTGATGATGGAACCTTCATGAATGGAATTAATGTCCTTATAAAAGAGACCCCAGAGAGACCCTTGCCCATTCCACCATGTGAGGACCAATGAGAAGGTGCCATCTATGACCCAGGAAGCGTGCCTTCACCAGACACTCAGCCTGCTGTTGCCTTGCTCTTGGACTTTCCAGCCTCCAGAACTGAGAAATACATTTCTTTTGTTTATAAGCCACCTAGTCTATGCTATTTTGTTATACCAGCCCAAATGGACTAAGATACCCATTAGATACCACTTTAAACTCCTTTTCTTCATATAGTCAGCTTCCTGGACAGAAACGTGTTACTTCCAAGTCTAATGATCATATTCCTCTCAAATGTTCACGCTGCACCCCATGCAGCCATGTGTGAGATTCCCTGCAACCACCAGAGGCAACCAGGTACCAGTTAAGTCTAACACCTTCTGCAGTTTAACTTCCCAACAGCATCATAGCAGGACAGAGAGGGCACTTTGGAATCAGGCAGACCTGGGTTTGAAATTCAGCTTCTCTTTGCTACCCAAGTTACTTGATCCAATGACTGAAACTTTATGGACCTATTTTTTAAAGTCACAAAATGAAGGTAGATATTACTTCATAGAGATGATAAGAGGATTAAACAAAATAATGCTGTTGTAGTGACCCACTTACTTTCTTTTTCTGTTCAGTATCTCTTTAAGGAACTCTTCCTTTACTATTCTTATTTTACATGATTTGGTAATGGGTGTGGTCACATGACCCATGAGGCCAGTATACTCTATGCCTGCTGGCCATAGTGTTGGTCTGATTTGTGCCTATGACCCAATCTAGCCAATCAATATCTTCTCTTGAAATTTGCTAGAATAATCTATAAAGAGGCATTCTCCTTTCATGAGTACATTTTGAATATGCAGTAGGAGAAAAAGAATTATTGTATTTTTTATTATTTGTATCCAATGTTACAAGTTTTGAGAAGAATTTTTATAACGGTATTCTGCCATTTGCAATCTGAAGAGTCATCATATGTATATAAATTTCCAGCTCTACATATATGTAATTCATGTCAATATATAAATTTAGAGCAGTAAATTAATTATTGATAATTGGTGGCCATATATATCTGTACATCTTTAAAATGGCTTAAGCAGAAGAGAAATTTGTTGGTTCTTGTGGCCGAGGGCCCAGTTGAGTGTTGAGATGAAGAACTGGCCTTAGAGACTCCTGGAACTCTGAACATGTCTGTCATCTCTGCTTCCCCAATGGCCATTGGCTTTATGATCTCTACTGCAGATGAGTTGCTAAATGAGGGACAGACACTTGATCAGAGACTCATCTCAGCTTAGTAACATTAGAGGAAAGAAAATGTTTTTCTCTGAGTGTCTGTAAAATGTCTCTCAGTGTCTTTGAAGACACATTCACAAAGGGATATTTTCCAAAGCTTAGGTTTTTCTAAAACTGGTTTGAACTTTAGAAAAATATCCCTTTGAATAATTTTCTAAAAGTATTATGCAATGATCAGATCTGACCATTGCTGAGCCAGTCTCTGAGACATATGTATGTGCATGTGTGTGTGTGCTGTGCACTGTGACTGATGCATTCACTACAACCGTATGGAGAGAGAAACAGTAGTTCTCAGAGGAAAGGAGGTAGAATGACCAAAAGAATGTTTGGGAAGGGATGCTGGGCAGGCCCAAATAGTAAGTATCTGCTATTATCATTTTCATCCTATTACTATTGTTCATGACTATCTTCATAAAAGATAATGGTATTTGGACTGATTGGCAGTAAAACTTGACCTGAACTATCTGACAACAGCATATCTAGGTAGCATTTCTTTCTTGAAGGGGAAAAAATTTTGTCCCTATCTTATGATGAAAACTCATCCATTAAAAAATATTAGTGTTAGTTGAGGTTGAAGTCTTATGAGAAAAAAAGCATTTTATAGATGCAGAAATTTCATGTGGCAAGCGCTCCTAGAAACAGTGTCCTTACCTGAAAGACACTCACACCCCATATGGCACAGATGGGTATACTTTGTGGCCACTTAATGAATATGAATTCAATATCATTTCTGAACAAGGACTACAAAGGTCATATCTTTTAATAGTTTATTTTTAATATGTCTCATCTTTGGTAATAAGGTGCCAAAAGGGATATGTTTGGTTCTGGTTGGTTAATATTATAACATGCACATTAGAAGACCTATAAAATATCTGTTTCTTCATTTCTGCAGTAATTTTTTTACTTTATTGTGTAATTGGCTTAAAAAAATAAGACGAAATAAAGTCTCTCAGTATAGCACATGAAAGTTGACATGACAACCAATTTTTCTAGTGCATTGTGGATATAGACATTCAGTAAATGCAGATATATAGTTAGGCAAATTCAGAAAGTCACATAGAATTTCTACTTTATATAAATTAGCAAGTCATTTGGAGTTTTTATGGCTCTTGGTGGTAAACTATATTAAATCACCTTTTGAAGAAATAGATTTTTATTCTCCTAAATTGCACGTATTCAGGCCTTCATCATTACATATTAACATGTTACTAGCTGATGTCTAGCAGTAAACAAACATTCATATTTCTTACTAAAAACATTCTGGCCAGGTGCAGCGGCACAAGCCTGTATGTAGTCCCAGCTACTTGGGAGGCTGAAGTGGTAGAATCATTTGAGCCTAGGAGTTCTAGGATGCAGTGAGCTATGATAGTGCCGCTGCACTCCAGCCTGGGTGACAGAATGAGACTACATTGCTTAAAACAAAAAAAATTCTCATTTTTTAAAACCAGAGGGAGAACCTCTGACACTGCCCAATTAAGTTCTGACTTCAGAAATAGAGAAGATAGCGATCGTGAGAAACCCTTCTCCTCCTTGCCTATCTTTCACTCCACCCTACAGTAGACTTGCCAAATTTAGCAGGTAAGAATATAGGATGTCCAGCTAAATTTGAATATCAGACAACAAATTTCTCAGCATAAGTTGTCTCATGCAATATTGTGCACATTTATGCTAACAATTATTTGTTGTTTATCTGAAATTCAAATTTAACTGGACATTTATTTTTATTTTCTGAATCTAGCAACTCTACTGAAACTCTAAAATTGACTTGTTATACTCTTATTAAATATGTTTTTCTGCTAAAATATGCACAAAGAAAAGGATCCCAAACCTATTCATCCTAAAATATAAACCAGTATGCAGCTCTTAGGGTATATCTCAGCTTGCTGCTATACCCAGTAGATACACACATGTGACTCAAAACCAGCCTTCAAAGGGGGGCGATCTTTCCTGGCAGTCCCTTGCAGTTCCACAGCACATCACACAAATCTTCTGAGAGGATGTCTTCTTTTTCCCCTTCCAGAGTCTTTCTCTGTGAGGAATCTCTTCCCAGTCTTGCCTTCTTCTGTCCACATCTCCTCCTCAAGCTCCTCTTTCCTCTCCCACTGCCATGGTGTTCTGTCCTCTTATCTTCTCCAGGCCTCTGCCATTTGCATCATCACACGCGTTCCAGCATCACCAGCAGATTTGGGAAGGAGAAAGTAAAAGGAGGCAATGCTGTGGATGCAAGTTTATATTGACATGCCCCCAACATTAGCCATTATTACAAACAAAATATGTGTAATTATTTTACTGACTCAAAAGTTGAACTAAATTTAAACTTCTAATTTTTTTCCCAAAATTTACAATGATCTAAATTTCTTAAAATATACTCCTCTCAGCATTACAGTTGTGCTTCAGTGTCTAATGTAATGACTTCTAACATAAAATATAGAATAAGAAAGCTCTTTGCCTTCTTTTTAGCTTCCAGGGTCAGATCAGAAGCCCAGAAATTATTCCATGCAAGCAAAAGTTTATATCCTGCTCGCCCTCTGGATAAATGGAGCTTGTCTACAGTAATTTCTTCGCATTTCCTACCCGTGTCTTATTACAGCTGCCATTGTCCAGCAATATTTTTCCCTACTCATCATCATAACAGCTTATAAGTGTTTGTTGGAGGTAAACGGAGCCAACACAATTCTGTCATTTAGGCAGCCAAATTTATGAGTCCAGGCATCAACATGTAGTGATACAATGTCCAGAAGCCCGTGCCTGCTGATTGTTATCTGTATCAACTGTGGATGGCTCAGCCTGGTCTTAAGTTGTAGGGTCAGGTAAACCCTTGGTATAGCAAAACAAAGTGTGAGATTTACCATTTAATTTCTTTGTTAAAATCTTCCCCTATAGTTTATTTTTTAAAAAGCCTGTAAAATCCCTGGTTGGTGACAATCCAGTGCAGGCTCGGCAATAGCTGTTTATGTTTTCACTGGCCCAGAATAAATAACAATTATTTCTGGGTGTGGAGAAAAAAAAATTGTTTATGTTCCTACCATTGAGACACCCACACCCCAACAACAATCAAGGAAAGGCAGGCTGAAAAAGCACTTTTTGGAATATAGAATAGTAATAGTGATGATAATAATTTAATATTAGCAATAATATAGATTATTTCAAATTATCAGTCTGGTATGTTTTAAAACAATTATACAGAGACAAATGTGAAAGTGCGATTTTTAGAAATATTGTACTGCTAAGACTAAATTTTATCCATCTTGAGAATAAAAGGATTATTGTCACTGAAAGCAGAAAGCAAGCTATCCTGCCTCTTTGTATGCAGCTTCTCATTTTGTAAACAGTGTGGCTCTAACTTTGTAAATGAATTAGGTAGCATCTACACAGCAGAAAAACATCCAGTTGAAAAACAGTTAATTTATCCAAATGATATTTAAAAACACAGTATAGTGCCAACAAATTAATGGATTCATTTTATTTCATGGACCTGTTCCACATTCCCAATCAACTACTTTCCTGATGATTTATCACATTTGTCTCTTCCTGTGGCTAAAACTTTATCTTTTTGTCTAGAATGTATCTTTGCATTATACAAAGATATGTTTTGACTCTGATGATTTTATTTTTCTGATAAATTTTAGAAGGTTAATCTGATAGAATACTAAGCCATACGTGGGCTATGTTGATGAGGCCCATGTGTGTACAAGAAAATGTTATGCCAAAAAATTAAAAAACTGAACCCCAAGTAAAATATACATATTGATTTCAACTGTGTGAATGTGTTAGACACATTAGCAAAGAATAAAACTTAAATTAGAGGATAATAGTCTATGTTCATTGAGAGAGAGAGTGAGTGTGTGTGTGCGTGTCTGTGTGTGTGTAAAGTTTGTTTTACAATAATTTTTAAAGTAAAAAGTATCCCAGAAGAAAAAGTACTAAACACTTGTTTTAAAATGAAGTTTTATACTTTAAAAACATGCATATGTAGCCAAAACAATTTATTGCTAGGGGCGGATTAGGGATTTAGTGGTATTATTAAGGAAAAAAAGCAACAGCACAAGATTAATATTTTAAAAGTTTACTTAGAAAGAAAACACTCCTGGCCTCCAAGATACCATGTGCCAATTTTCCCCTCTGAACAACTTTTACAGACAACTTATAACCTCTCTAAATTATAGGTTTATGCAGGAAAGTAAGTGCTTGTTATATAAAAAGGAAGCTGACAAATCTTTAACTGTAACAGTACTAGTTATTGCTACTGTAATTTATGCATAGATACTGATTCTAATTAAGTAATAGCAGAGGTTGCCTTTGAATTTATGAGGCTATAATCAGCTCCCTTGTGCTCAATAAATGCCACAGCTACAGTCTGTGGTGTTAATTTCACACTACAGTGGGAACTAGTGGTTGTTGCCAAATATACTCATAAGTCACAGGCAATTTGGATTATTACTATAGTGTGTGCTGCACTGAGAAATGAACTAGTTCATAATCACTTTTTAAAGTAATTATTGAGTGTTTGTGTATGATAACCCTTCTGACATTGATGAGGTATAGTGCAGTAGCTTGCCTTTTTCCCAAAAATCATTTCTAGATAAAATAAATATATCGAATCCTCTGGAAAAATAACAATATAAGAAGCCCCTGCTTCCTCAGCTGGAAACTTAGAATTTTTTCCTATAAACTACCTCCTGTGTGATGTTCCCCAAAGGGACAGTGCCTGGTATGGGGTCATTCCATATGGGAATTTTATGAATTAATGTGATGAGATTTTATAAATGCCATGAACTTGCTGGCAAAATGGATTCTGTCCTTTTCTAATTTCCTGAAGCCAGGTGTCAATTAAAGCACTTTCACTGGGAGGTTTAATTCTGGAATTACTTTCCTCAAAATGTCACATACACGTAAAGATGGGAAGTAAGCTAAAAACAGTATCTCTTGTTCTTTATTTTACTATCTTCTATTTCAAAGGAGTTACTCTTGGCAGTGGGGTTTTAAGAAATTCCACATAGGATTGCACACTACTCCACATCTTGTTCTTAAATCTGCAACACTGGCACGACTCCTTATTGTTAAACAGCAAACGTGTTCCAATGCCATCTGTTGACTATAAGGGGTCTTCTTTGTAACCGAGAGGGCCGATTGCATTAATTCCATGAACAGCATGCTCTGGCTGTTGCTGGGACCACAGATTTCTGTTTCGAGTGTGTTCACATTATTTCCTGAAGAACTCACTAGGCTACAGTGCAATCAACAACATAATAGAACTGTTTTCTTCGTAAGAGGCAAGCACAAAAGGCAGATGGCTCCCCAATGCGATGTTTTAGACCTGCCAAAATCAAGACACCAAGAGAGACTGAAGCTAGTCAAAGAATCACTGAAACCTTGTATTCTTCTAAATAAAATGACACAAAATATCAAATATTTCCTGTGTTGCTTTCCATTATAGACCAAGAGAGGATTCTTCAAACATCCAAAAGATCCTGCACTCTGGAGTTCAAGCTGATCCTTTGTCTATGGCCTGTACACAGAAAGGTATTTTCAGCAAACTATAACCAATGCCCTGAGGAGGTAATAGGTAATCGTTTTAGAAAAACATGTGTGTGTGTGCCTGTGTGCATATGCACGTGTGGATGCTTTGATCCCTTTCATTAACATTCCAGGGGCAGAAATCGTAGTCTCAGAGTGGCATATAATCACAAATTTTCGTCACTTAATTTTTAACAGAAAAGGAAAAGTCTTTCTTCTATTACTGTGTAGACAAACAACAAAACCTCAGGGCAGCTGCTCTATCAACAAAAAGGCTTTTTGGAAGATTTGCAGGTGTTACACATCCTCCTTCATCAGGGCAAATGTGCAGCCTAGCTTTTTGGAGTAAAGATGGAGGCCTTTACCAATTCTTGCTTAGAAATGCACAGTCTATTTGTGGTAGCCATGGGGGTGCACGAAGCAATCTCCTATCTAAAGAGACCCTGCTGAGAGGAGCATTGTTAGCTGACAGCTTCTGCAGCCACATCTCCATATTCACCATGGTATTCATGCCAAGATCTGTTGTCTTTCTTAGAAGCTCTCAGTCAGTAACTGAGCATGCTGGAGACCCTAGGGACAGGCCATTCCTGCCGAACATGACTCCTATAGTGGACAATCCCTATTCAAGAATTCCTCTTCAGTCTGACCAAGACTTTTACAGGGTAGCAGTGCAGTCCGGGCTCAGCCTTTTCCTTCTCTCTCTTCTTCTACAAGTGTTAGAGCTACAACCCCACCTAAAGTTTCTCTCTATGCCTGCTATCTTGTCCTTGTTTCATACATGTCTTGAGATATTGCCAAATGTCTACTGGGAGACAAGAATCTCCATTCTATGAGAACCACAGGCATAAGGTAAGAAAACTTCCCTAGGAAGAGCTAGGTGCTTGCTCCTTGGGCTCCTGTGGCACTTAGTCTCACTAGAGCACTTTTTATGTTTAATTGTCTTTATTCATCTATTGGGTTCTCCCACCAGCTTATGACTTCTCCATAGGAACTGTGACCTTCACATTTATTGCGTTTCTCCAGTCTCGTTTTGAACCTGTTTTAAAAAGGTGTTTAAATGTCAAGAAAGGGGAGAAGGCAGGGAGAGCAAAATAGGGACGGAAGGACAAAAACAAGCAGTTAGGCAGCAGGGGGAGAAGAGAGCGAATCTATGAACCGTTTTTCCTTGGCTAGCCAAAGTGGCCTGAGTTATGTTTCTGCATTTGAGCCTGGTCATTCTTAGCTTATTGCCTCCCCTTTTGGCCTTACTGCATGACTCTTTCCATCTACAATATTTGTTTGTTGAAGAATCCTTCATTTATTATGCTGCATGTGCTGAAATCCTCTTTGGTTTTTGGATCTTCTCATAGCCTCCTCTGCCCACTTTAAGGCCATTTCCAGGCAACTGCTGGCAGCTCCTGGTCCCTCCCAAGTAATTGACATTTTTGGTTGTTTGGGTCAACAACCAAAAAAATCCTGAACGGTCCCAAATGGAAAGATAGATAGGAATGCAGTCAATTAACTTGGATGATGTTATAATCCACATGCATAGCAGAAGAGCTAGAATTCCAGGCCTTTCTGTGCTCAGCACTTCTGAGGATTATTAGCAGTGTTCCAGGGAACTTCGGCCCATTGTGTTGTATATCTCTAACAATATGATAGGCCTGAGAGATTTGGAAACAGATTCTTTAGCTTACTAAAATTATTTAAAACTCATACAGGCCAAGCGTAGTGGCTCATGCCTGTAATCCCAGCACTTTGGGAGGCTGAGGTGTTTGAATCATCTGAGGTTGGGAGTTTCAGACCAGCCTGGCCAATATGGTGAAACCCTTTCTCTACTAAAAAAACAAAAATTATCAGGGCTATGGTGGACACACCTATAGTCCCAGCTGCTTGGGAGGCTGAGGCAGGAGAATTGCTTGAACCTGGGAGGTGGAGGTTGGAGTGAGCCGAGATCGTGCCACTGCACTCCAGCCTGGGAAAAAGAGTCAGACACTTTCTAAATAAATAAATGTATAAACCTCACACTAACAGGAATGAGAATGATGCTTGTAGGCACAGAAAGAAAAAAAAATACTAGCATCTGTTTTTAGCTCATCTTGCTCTTGAAACCTATAGTCTTCTATATTTCAAGAATGAGTACACGTAGCCAGAGGCAAAGAAACTCTGCCCAGGCATGGGCTAGGTAACACCACAGCCAGCCCCAGATGATCTCCTATCCCACACACTAAGCCCTTCTTTCTAATCCTCATCTTCTAAATCTGTTCTCTTGATAGAAGTTTGCCAACCTTAAAAAAAATTTAACTTTTATAGTTCTTAGTCTTCCATGTATTTCATAGTCTGCATTAACAGCTAAAAATATCCTTTGTCATCTATCTTTGACATCAAGTAACACTGCTACCATCACCCAATTTGGAGTTTTATGGAATTCTAAATTCGTAAGAGATTAATAAATTATTAAATTCAGTAGTTCCCAAATTTTAGTGAATAAAACATCCATTGAGGGAGCTTGTTAAAAATTCAGATTCTGATAAGGCCCAGGAATTTGCAAAGTTTTGACTGAGTTATAACTTAAATACAGCAAAATTCACTCACTTGAGGTGTACAGTAGCAAGTTTTGATAATTGTATACGGCCATGTAATGTCCATTGCAATCAAGGTATAAAATAGTTGCATCACCCTACAAAGTTCAGTGCCCTTTTGCAATCCATCCCCTTTCCCTCCTCCACTTATAACCCCAGGTAATCACCTGTTCCATTTCCAGCCCTGTGATTTTGCTGTTTTGAGAATTTCATATAAATGTAATCTTGCAGTATATATATAGCATTGTATGTTTAACTTTTCTCCTTTAGTATGATGTTTTTGAGATTCATCTGGAAATTTTGCAGTTAAAATAGAAACTCTTGATGATTCTGTTCAGAGAGTCTCATAGCCACATTTTGAAAAGCACTCTTCTAGTCCAAACTTTATTGGAAATATTCATAGATAAGGAAGCTGAGGTTCTGTGAGTTACTTACCTGAAGTGAAATATTACTGAGAAATATTTGGAATGTATGTCCCTGAAGAGAATTCTGTGACTCATTTAATTTTGCTTTATCTATCTATGATGAGAGATTGGATCCTTTAGCAATCATATCCTTAAAACAAATGATATGAGATCTAATGTGAAAATATATTTTGGATTTTCTTCTGGATTACAGAATATTATTGCCAGGGCTTTGCTTAAATTCAGAAAAATTTACTGAGAGACAGTATGATTTAGTAACAAAACACCTCTATGGCCTTTTTGAAAATAGTACATTTGCTTTTGTACATGGTGAAATGTAATGAATGAGATTCCTCAACTTGTACTTTTTAACTTCACTGATAGAGAATATCTCTTTCTCACCTGCCTATTCCCATACTTTCCAGTTGGAAACTGGTTGTGCTGTCGTTGAGGAGGCAGCATGGTGAGTGTTTTCCCCACCTTTTCTGGATGACGGGTCCCTTTGTGAATCTGATGAAGGTCTGACGACTCTCAGGTGGAAGAGATGGAGGAACATAGGTAGGTCATGTGGCAAGTAAGCCAGAGGACCCAGGATCAGGAATGCCATAGTCAGGGGAATGTTGGGACAGTTCATATAGGACCAGTTATAGTTCCAGATAGCACTCCACAAGCATGCATCAAAGCTCTGTAGGGGCATTCCTGCTGACTGAGGCTTTTCATCTCATGGAGCTTGGGTCCACCCCATCAAAGCTAAGCCTAGGTCCAATTTACAGATGAGGAAACTAAATTTATGGGATGACAAAAATCTGCCTGTAGCCAGTTCTTAGTTTAGTGCTGCAGCCAGGATGTAGCTCATGACTTGAACCCTTAACCCTAGCCTACCGAATTGCATCACCTATCCTGTGCTGTCTTCACTATTTGATCTAAAACTGAATATAAGAGAATTACATTGGGTGGCACATCAGCTAATGACTATTATAAACGGGGAAATGTCTCAAGGTCCTCACTATTTGATCACTTATTCTCAGCACCATTTTAAAGGGCTTGTATGTGTTGTAATGACAGTTTATGAGGCCATTTCCCCTTTTTGTTGCTTCTCTAAAAACTAGAAGTGCAACCAAAGCCATAAAAATAAAATGAGTTAATTTTCCTACAAACGTAGTAAAAGAAAGGGGAAATGACCAGTTTATACCATTTAAAATAAGCAGACAGTTCTAAAGATAATACTCTGATTTTCATTTACAACTTTCTTATGCTCATCTTCAGTACTCTAGAGTGGACGTTTGTAATTTGTTGATCCCAGACCAGAGCACCCAGTCCTTGTCCTGAAGAGACCTGTTATCTCCTATTATACCCTTTGGGGTTTGAGGCCAGATGGATGTTCTGGAACTGACTTCTGTAATCTTTCTTCAGAGCTCCAGAGAGCTAAAAAAAATGTGACTGCCAAGAAAACAAACAGACGGAAGGTGTGAATTACTTGTATAATTAAATTACATATTGATATGCAGATGTGTACAGTACAACAAAAATTTTAAACTTGGACAAATTTCTAAACAACAGTCAACACATAATCAATGCATTTTTTAACTTGTCAAAATAATCACATTCATCAATAATTATTGGTCTTTTTCTGTTTAATCTGTTTCTTAGTGGCATTAACTATGTCTTTCCCTCTGCTTTGAATTCCTTTTCCTTCTTTCTTTGCCTGCAAAACTCTCAATCAATCTTCAAGACTTCGCTTCAAGACTCAGCTGCTATGACTTCCTTAGCATGATGCATATAGTATTGGTTTTCCTGTCTCTCTATGGGATTATGAGGACCCTCCTACTCATCCATGTTGCTCTGCATGCTGTTGATACTCAGCGCTGCTAGATGGTAGAATTAGTTGGAGTCACCTTCTTGTCACTGGATCTACCAAACTCAAGGTCACTTTCCTACATTCACTGATAATTCTAGCATCTTGCTTCACTTCACTTCCTCATCTCTTACTATCATCCTGAGAGACTTCCATGTGGTTAATATCCAACATCCTTAGTTAAAGTCAGGGATTTTCATGCTGATTCTGCTTTATGAATTTATCCATATAATTCAAGAATGGCTCCTGTCAATTCACCAATATGTTTTCTTCCAAAATAGTAAATTCCAATGTGCTGCTCTATAACCTCAATTTTATATTCTTTCAATTCCACTAAACCAGATTTTCAATATGTTAGGACTTCCAGTCTATATCTCTGACATTATTGGACTACTGTTGGACATGATTCCTTCTTCACCTTCTTCAGATTTTTGTGATGGGTTATTTCATTTCTCACTTGCAACATCACCTCCTTTTACCTTCTATTAATCTTATCCAAGAAATCTCCACTTTAAACCCCCCAATATAATTACATCATTCTTACATCTGGACCACTTCATAATACTGGAGAAAATAACCTAGTCTTGCAAATTATTGCCAGTATGAATGTATGTAATCTAATGTGCATGAGTGCTGCTCATTTTTAAAAGGGGCAGTAGACTTTTGGAGACTTCACTATTATTTTCTAGTTAACTTCCTATTTTCAGACACCTCTTACACATCATGCCAGAACCTCTTGGCTTGCCCTCTGTCGTGGGCCCCCGGCTTTGCCCCAGCCACCACTGCAAGCATCTGCTCTTAGTTTCACATGCCATCTTTGCATGGGCTAAATAGCTCACCTCCCACCCTGGGGCTTCCCTGGGAAACTGCTAGGCACTGAGGTATTACAAACTAGTAGTACAGGGAAGTTGACACTCTCTGGAACAAACCATGAACCAATGGAGATAGGAGCTGGTAGCAAAATGATTTTCTCTTCATTCTCACTCCCTTCCTGGATGGTCCTGTGATATTTCACACAGCCTTCTACAGATGTCAAATAATCAGTTACACTTGATAACAAACCTCTGATGTGACATAATCAGTTATACTTAATAACAAACATAATTATTTCAGCAATGTACCTTCTCATCCTTGTTCTTGGACCACTCTTGGACATGATTCTCTGTTTTGCTTCCTTTTTCTCTCTCTTCTGCTTTCTTGGGATTGTGGGAATTCCTCCTCACTCACCCTCAAACACACACAGTAAAGCACTAATTTTCTAGTACTTCATTGTGTGTGCGTAAGGGTGGGTGAGGAGGAATTTTCGGCAATCCAGATTAGGATACTTCCTGAGTTCCACTAACCTTACTGCAAAGAGGCAACTTGCTTTGTATTTTATAGAGCGAACAGAAGTTACTATGTGTGAAAATATTCAACTTTCTTGTTCTACAGCTGGAAACTTAATTATCTGTTTCTATGTTCGTCCTCAGTCTCAGAGAGGAGGTATCACTTCCTAGCATTTTGTTTTTTTTGAGACAGAGTGTTGCTCTGTCACCCAGGCTGGAGTACAGAAGTGTGATCTCGGCTCACTGCAAACTCCGTCTCCTGGATTCGAGCTATTCTACTGCCTTATCCTCCCCAGTAACTGGGGTTAGACACATGCGCCACCACGCCTGGCTAATTTTCATATTTTTAGTAAAGTTGGGTGTTACCATATTGACCAGGCTGGTCTTGGACTCATGACCTCAAGTGGTCTGCCTGCCTTGGCCTCCCAAATTGCTGGGATTATAGGTGTAAGCCACCATGCGTGGCCTTTTTACTGTGTTTTGGAGGTTATCCTCTCCCTTTCTCAAAAACCCATTTATTATTAGTTCCTCTTTTCTTAGATTTCATTGTCTTCTTTATTATAGATCCTTTCCCATAGGTTATAAATATCCTACATTAAGAAAAGAAAAAATCCTCTAAAACTGTTTTTCTTCTAGTTTGACCTTCTCTTTATAACCAAGTTTCTTAAGGGCCATTAGCAGTCTTTCTTCCCATCCCCATTATCATCCTCAAACATACTCTTCACTTCATATAATGTGGTTTCTGACCGACCTCACTGCTTACATTAAGCTGTCCAAGTAAAGGCTGCCAATCCTTTCACCATTACCAACTCCAGTAGGCAGTTTTCAATGTTGATGTCCCTGAGCTTCGTGACACTGTGGAACACCATTTTCTTCCTTAAACTCTTTCTTCCTTTGATTCCAGGATTCTACTCTCTGCATCCCAAACCCAGTTTCTGGCTGGTCTTTTTCAAAAGATTCCTTTGCTGTTATCTTTTCCTCTGTCCACCTTTAAAGAAGAGATTTTTTTGACAGATTTCCATCCCTTACCCTCATTTTCCTTCATTCTACATACTTTTCCTATGGGATTGCATCCACTGCCATGATTCTGACTAATGTCAATATTTTCATGGCTCTCAAATCTCTCTCTAACCTAAAAGTGTGTCACAATACAAGGCTTACATGTCCATCGGCTTAATGAATGTCTTCATCTAGCAAATCAATGAAATATGGCAAAGTTTCATGAATGTATTATGTTTCTTCTACCCACAATGCTCTTCTCTGCCATTTTCACCTGTCAAATACTTTTTCTACCTTCAAAACTCATTTTCATGTCATCTTAATTATACCTTTTCTGATTTCTTGCATGGAGTTGATCCCTCTCTCTTTTTGGCCCCACTCTGGTGAACTTCTTCTAACAAACTTTCATTGCTAACTTACTTTATGCCAAGCCCCAGAGAAAGAGAGATGAACTCATCCCAGAGTAGCTCTCACACCAGCCAAGAAGTCACTTCAGAGGTACAAGTTCCTTTAGTAAGGGAGAGATGCAAGAGATTCTGGTAAGGCCATCATTTTCAAAGTGGATTGTGAACCCTGGGGGAGTCCTTAAGACCCTCTTAAGGGGGCTGCAAAAACAAAAGTACTTTCATAATAGTATCAAGACATTATTAATCTTTTCACCTTATTGAAATTTGCATTGATGATGCAAAAGCAATTCTGGATAAAACTTGGCACATTATAATCAATCAAGGCAGTGCTACTAAACTAGTTAATAGATTTTTCATTGCCACCCACTCACTATAAAAGAAAATGTCAGTTTTACTTGAGAGTATCTTTGGTGAAGCAGTAAACATTCATTTTAAATCTCAACCCTTGAGTGTAAGTCTTTCTAGTAGTCTGTGGCAAAATGAGAAGTATACATCAAATAATTCTGCTGCATACTAAAGTATGGCGGTCCTCTTGAGGAAAGGCAAGTTATAACCTCGACCAGCACATTTTGTGAAATGGCATTTTTGCTTGAATGACTCATAAGCAAACAATGGCTATTTAGACTTAAATATTTGGCAAATATTTCCTATGAATGAGTGAGTGAGCCTGTCACTTCAAGGAAAACAACTCATTGTGTTTGTTGCCAATGATAAAATTCAAGTTTTTGAGTGGAAATTAGCATTTTAGAAACACATCCACCTGTAAGTTTGACAGTCCTAATATTTAAGGCCTTTTCAAATGAAATTGATGGTGATGTTAACAATGTGATTTTTTTTCTATTATATAATGAAATGTGCCAACATTTGGAAGATCTGCATAACTCAATGAACCAATACTTTCCAAATGACCAATGCATGGTGTTAGAAAATCATGCATAGGCAAGAGATCCTTTCACAGTGGAAGATGGTCCAGTTAAAATTCACTGAAATGGTTTCAGATTTGACATTACAACTAATTTTTTTAAAAATACAACTTGGCAAGTTTTGATGCAGTATTAAAGAAGAATATCCATAATTGTTTGAAAAGGCTATTAAAATTCTACTCCCTTTTCCAAATGCGTATCTGTGAGAGGACAGATTTTCTTCATATACTTCAACTAAAACAACATATCTACAGCAGATTGACTGTAGCAGCAGACATGAGAAGCCAGCTGTCTCCTTTTATGCCAGAAATTAAAAAGATTTGCAAAAGTACAAAACAACTCCACTCTTCTCATTAAATTTTTTTGTTTTAGAAAATACAGTTTGTTAGAAGATAATTTTCAAAAAGAAAAGGAAAATCATGACTCCCATACAGATGTTAAAATAAACATGGGCTAAAGAACTTTATTCTACTCATTAATCAATGAGGGAATTAGGCAAATATTGCAAACAGTTCAAATAAGAGGTTAAACTCAAATTTATATGGAGTAAAGTTAGATTCAAATAAATCATAAAGGGGGCAAAGAGGGTTTTCCAATCTAATCTTTATCAGAGAGGACAGAATTTGCATGTCTAATGGCCATCTACAATTTACAGTTATAAAATAGTTCAAAGAAAAGAAAGGCTAGACATTGGTAACCCAGAAGGAATGTCCACTAAACCATGCATAGTTTCCCATTGAAACAAATTTTTTCAAAAAGTTAATTTTTATTACAAAATGATAGTTATGTTAATAGCAAATGGGTTTTTTACCCATCAATCAATACTTTAAAACTTTTTCACTTTTAATTTCTAATATGGTAAATATAAGTAGATATATCTCAGACAAACAAAAACTCTCTGGAAGCCTCCATTATTTTTTAGAATATAAACAGGGTTCGGTGACCAAAAAGTTTGAGAACCACTGTGGTAAGGATTCAACAGATTAATTAATCCTCACCCAGCCTGCTCACTAGATGAGAAATTCCTCCATGATCAATTGATCTTGTAGTCTGATGTAACTTCTCCCAGAGAGAACTGGGTGTGTTCCTTTCCCCCAGCCCTCTTCCAGGATACTGCTGCACTGAGTCTATTCGGATCACCCGAGGCTAACCAAATCCATTATGCCTTATGCCTCTACAAAGGCCACTGGCTAAAATGTATGCTGTTTGATCATCTCTTTCAACTCAACTTCTCCCTAATCTCCTTATCCTAATTTATTCCATTGCACCCTTGATCCATGACAAATGGCTTTTTCTGCTTCCTTGACCTCATCATTAAATGTTTCTTTATCTCCTGTCTATGCTAACGCCTGCTCCTCCCCTGAGTTCTGCTTTCCTGGAAACTTTATTTAAAGAGGCAGCTGACCAATCTCCACATACTTTAGAGTCAGGGGGTAGAATGGGCACCGTCCTGCTTCCTGTTATTGCCTTTAGACCATTACCCCACCTGCTTATGCCCCAGACCAAGATCCTTTGAAGTTCATATCACCCACCTTCTACCCTCATTTTCATCAACTACTTACCCTTCATTTGTTCCAAGCTACTGAAGATTAGGCATTAGTCTTTCTGATCTGTTATCATTCTGGATGAAAAACACTTTTCAGTTTTGACCTTGCGAACCCTCATGATTTCCACTCCTTTTCTGTGATCCTGTAACTTGCCCTCATGGGGAACTACTTCCCTCCATCCAAACCACACACTTCCTGGACACAGTTCCATATTCTTCCCCTTCTCTCTATCTGTTATTCTCACCACATCTGCTCTTCTGTCTCTTTGTGATCTCCACTTCCTTGTTCTTTCAGGTGTCATCTCCACATCATCTTCTTTCCCATCATGACCCTGAGGCAACTTTGTGAAGTCACTTTCTTAGTAAAGTCTTCAAGACCTCAGTGTCTTTTTTTCCGTCTCCTCTGCCTGGTGAACTCCTAACTTTATAATTCTCCAAATGATTGCCTTTTCTGCTCCCACTTGCTTGGATCTGAGTGCTACACATGGAGCTTGACACCATACAAAATCATGTTTTCTAATTTTATGCAGGCTTTAAGGATGCCTTCAATCATACATTCCTGAGTCAACGTTCCAATGTTTTTCGTATCCTTCAACCCTCACTTCTATTATCTCTTTCTCCTGTGTAACAAGAATGCATCTGCCTCCTTCTTTAGTGGAATGAAGGATGCTATCATATCTCAATTTCCTGACACTCCTACCCACAACTATATCCACATGTAACTTTACTTCCTCCACTCTGGTCACAGTAGGAGGGTCAGAAAGTGTCTTCTCTAAGGCTGGTCCCTAATCCCACAAGATGGATCAAACAGGAGCTGTGCTTTGGGTTGAAGGAGGTAGCCAACCTGCAGTGACCCCACAGGGAAGGGCTCAGGGAATCAATACCTCAGTCTCATTTATCTTCTGTCTTCCTTTGTCTCTTGCTGATGCTTCCCATTAAGTGAGCCCTGTTGGAAGCAAGAGGGCAAGGGAGCCCATTGATACAATTAGTAACAGTTTCTTCTCTCAGGATACAAGGCAGAGAGGAGAAGGTAGACAGTATATCTAGAAAGCAGGAAGAAAACATCCAGCACATCCTCCTCCTTTAGAGCTGGGGACTGAAAATGATCTTCCACATTTCCCAAGCTAATGAGATTTGATCCCCAAGGCACAGAGTTCCAGCTAATTAATGTGTAGGGGGCAGGAGTAGTGGAGAGGAGTGGACTAGGCCCCTTGTTCTGTATTCTTCTGTACATCAGGTCCTCTAGCTGGAAAAGAGCTCAGCATTCTCTAAACAATGTCTGTTAAAAAAAAAAAAAAGGCAACACCCTTACACCTTCTCTTGCTGTCTGCCCAAACAGCACCTGTTATCGGTTGTTCTCTGGCTTGGCCACAAGGCCTTTTTTCCTTAATCAATTCTCAGGCTATAAAGACAGTTCTACTCCCCTACATGAAGCAGTATTCTAGGGGACTTCACCTGTGGTCCAGAAGGCTCAGACAGCACTTAGGCCAATGACTAGTACTACCTAAGGGCCTTTTGTGAGAACGCCTGCCTCCAGTCAGCTATGGCTGGGAGCTGGACTGAAGGTCTGAGGAGCTCCGAGAGGTAACATGAAGATGTTTGCCATTTTTTTCTATGTAGCCAACTTAACTTCTCCTAGCTCTTCCTTGCTCGAGATAACATCTAGCAGCCCCATTTATTGCAGCAAGAGATTGCTTTTGATATTAAACATGTATGCTTCTATTTGTCATAAAAATTTTATCCAGTCACTGTGCATAAGAAATTAAACCAAAAGGTTTTCCAAACCCTAAGCCTTATTTCAAATAACTATGTGCAAGCTAGGTTACACAGTTTTAAACATAGTGTAATATGATGGGGAAGATGAATATCTGCTCTTCTGATTTAGACTTGAGGTTAGATTGGGTACGTTTGTACCAGAGTCAGCCAGTCTGAACTTCAAGCAAATCACCTTTGGTGAGATCAGACCATAATAGAAAATGAAGTCAGCCAGCCGAAAAGAGTTGAGCCTTACACAAGACTTCCTTGGTGCTCCTGTTTATGCAGGCAGATTACTCACTGTGACGGCTCTTAGGCCACTGCACTGGCTGAGCTTCTGCCTGCTATTTTTGAGCCAACCATTTATCCCAACTAGAGCTTTATTAAAAAGTACCCTCCACTCTTCAGAGAACAAATACGAAAATCTGGTTTCTGAAGATATCAGAACCATTTATTTTTGAAGTTGGCAGCACTGGCTATGAACACTGCTCCGGGATAGATCTCTTCTGTTGAAAGAGTAGTTATATATTTTTCAGAACAAGCTTTATTCCTTTCATTCACATGAAACAATGAAATATTAAATATGGTCTGAAAAAGATTAAAGCATTTTGAAAGGGAAAGAAAAAGAAAATCACACCCCTGATTGGAAACCACTGCAGGAAGCCTCTCTGATAATAGGGAAGAGAAAGTTGTTGGGACCGGGGCTCTCTGATCATTCCATCTGTCCCCTGGCTTCCCTGCAGAGCTGGCTGCCCTGCTCTGGGTGACAGCACTAGCTGCTTCCCCTATAAGGGTGACAGGAGCAGATGGAGCATCTTTGGGGTGGCTGTCCAAGTCTGACCAGGACTTTCTTATAGAACACCAGGAAAACTAGTTGAGAAGTGAGAAAATCAGCTGGTTAGTTAGCTGCTTGGGATGAGAGATGGGTTGGAATTAGAAAGACTTGAAATTGCCTATCACCTCTAAAATCCATTTTCTTTTCTCTTCTTGAGGTTTTTTTTTTTTTTTTTTTTTTTTTTTTGAGACAGGGTCTTACTCTGTCAACCGGGCTTACTGCAGCCTTGACCTCCCAAGCTCAAACCGTCCTCCTGCCTCGGCCTCTTGATTAGCTGGGATTACAGGCACATGCCACCATGCTGCCCAGCTAATTTTTATAGTTTTTATAGAAATTGGGTTTTACCATGTTGCCCAGGCTGGTTAAATCCATTTTCACATCAAGGAAAATAGAGGTAATAATATCTACTATGCACCTGGGGGGACTGGCTGTGATCACTGATGTAAAGCACCTGGCATAGAGCAGGTATTTCACATAACGACAGCAGCAAACACTTAAGTTGTGCTTGTTATACCAGACACTTTCCCAAGCACTTGTCTTAACTCCTTTAATCACAAATGACCATATGACAAAGGCACGATTTTTATCCCCACTAAAAACAAAGAAACCGAGACACAGCAAGGTTAAGTAACTTCTTTAAAACACATACACTGCTTATAAGAGCGTAATGCAGATGTAGAATTTATACCCAGATAGTTTGGTCCTGGATCTCAATCTCTAGTCCTGTGCTCTTCAAGATAGAACAGTCTATATGAATTAAAGTTAATTTTCCTTACTCATAGTAACAATTTGGCTTTCTTTCCACAGAAATGAAAAATGGTGTGTTATTCATTTTGCTTAAACAAAAGGTGGTTTGTTATTGTTCTTTTTGCTTAAACATGACCCTGACAAATTTGAGAGTGCATCTCAGGACTCTGAATTTCTCTTTTGCAGTAAATGACCTTCCTTTTTACTGTTTAAAAAATGCAACTCCCTTCTGATTGATGATATTTAGTTTAAGTCCATCATATTCCAGCAGAAACCAGCTGATTTCATTGCATTGATGAGCAGTGGACAAACAGCTAGTTAATATTTCTCATTTTCATTGGATTGTCAGGGATTTGTGAAGATATTTTATTTATTTATTTTTTCTTTCTATAACTTTTTGGGTCCAAGTGGTTTTGGGTTACATTAATGAATTGTCCAGTGGTGAAGTCTGAGATTTTAGTGCACTTGTCACCCAAGTAGCAGCCATTGTACCCAATATGTAGTTTTTTATCTCTCTCTTTCATCTCACCCTTTATCCTCTGAGTCTCCAGTGTCCATTATACCACTCTATATGATTTTGTGTACCCATAGCTTAGCTCCCACTTGTAACTAAGAACATATGGTATTTGGCTTTCCATTTTGAGTTACTCATGGAGATATTTTAAAGCTAGAGAATCGCAGAACATCAAGATACAATCTAAGATGTCATCAATAAAGTAGGTATCAGTTGCCAAGTAGCAGCCTACCAATTAAGGGACAAAAATGAATTACTGTCACCTTTGTAGGTGGAAAGGAAAGGACACCATGTTAAATCAGGATCTTGGCTTGTTCTGATTTATATATTGGTCTTGCTCTGCATAAATTGATGTGTTTTTTAAACATGACTTGACAGTCATCCACAAACATTTATGAGTGATTGAATGAACTGAAAGCTGAATGAAAAAATAATTTTGTAGATAAACTAGAATTTAAATTCCTAAAGAAATTTATTATTTGTAAAATCACTTTGTGCAATGGGGACTTTTTCTGTGATGGAATATATTCTGGTTAGCATACCTATTCAATACATTCAAATTTGGTATGTGAGGTTTCTTAAAAAGAATTACATTTATATCAATCAGCAACAGTGAAATGACATAATCCTGAGTTTTTGAAGGGCACAGGGGTTTGGGAATGATGTTCTTATGGGTGTCACATTTCCTTTTTCCTGTGGTATCTTCCTGTGAGTTGTTGGCAGTAATCCAACTGTAACCAGACACCATCTGTAATTGCTTTTCTGTTTAACATCAAAACTTCACTGAATATAAATACCTCCCTTCCTTCCATCACCACCTCTCTCTCTGCTTCCTCCTCCCCAACAGATTTCAGAGTTGCTGTCTGGTCAATTTATTCTTACCCAAGAGGCCCACAGGTTACAACATAACGACATGTTGAGTTTTCCAAGTGCCTGTGTGTAAATTGTACAATCCTGTATCAGTAGAGATATGAGTATGACCTAAAGCATAAAAAACTTAAATTCTTGAACTAGGTTTATCATGAGTTCAGCCTGATAGCAATTTTACATTTCTTGTTACAGCTGATATTGCAAACATAAGAAAAGCACTAAAACCACACAGGCATAATGGCAATTGAGGGAGTGAGTGGATGATGTCAACCCACATACATTTTGGTTATCAGAGGATTCTGTCTTTATGGTAATGATTTTGATACTACATGCTCTTGTAGTGCCATATTTACGTAAAGAAAGGAATTAAATGAGATGGGGTTGGGACTTCAGCAGAATGGCTCCAGAGCAGAAGAGATTCGAATTGATCTACTGGACTCTAAACTCATTTTAGCTTTAAGAATATATGCATTTTGCATTCAACTTTTAAAAAGATATGTTTAAATTTTTCCTCATGACGAAAATATTTTCTTTCCTTTAAATGTTTAATCAGCACAAGTGACCTGTTCAGCTAAGGTATAGCAGCACATCTGTGTAAAGGGAAAAAATATTGCTGGTGTGGAAACGTTATTCCTTTGCCCTTCTCCTGGCAGGAGGACAGTCAATATGCATGTTACTATATTTAGTCACCTTTATTTTGTGAGCACAAGCTGACTTAAATGAAAGAGTTCACTCAAAACATGGAATACAATAGAAACAAGAACTGAGAGGATTTGAGGAATCCTTAACTAAAAAGGAAGTGTACAGTCTGTAAGGACTTGGGGAGAACCTGCAGAAAAGCAGAGGGAGCTGCCATGACAGGGAAAGGGGTCTCTGAGGGACTCAGGCAGTAGAGAAGGGGCTTGGATTACGGCACATGGGAAGATGAAAAGATGGTGAAAGCAGCAGTTTGGGAATCATCTTCAATAAGGAGACGGTGATGCATTAATGAGTTCTGTTGGGTAATATCCTAAATTATATTTAGCATGTTATTGGTTCTAAATAGATCAATTCACTTTTGAAAAAAAATGAAATAATGTACATTTTGGTTCAGGATAGACTGAACACCCACAATCACCTCCCTCCCTCTAGAGGACACACTAAAATGGTAAAGTTTTTTAGAGTGGAAAGAGAATAGGAAGGGAAACTATAGTAGATGAGAAACTGCAAGAGATTTCTGGAAGATGAAATGTGGTTGGAGGCATGTAGGCAAATGAAGCAGTGGAAAAGCACAGGATGTGCTATGGGGGTCAGAAATGGGGGAGGGCACCCACCTGCCTGGAGGGGTTAAGGGTGTGGACTCACAGGAATGATAAAAGAGGACCGAGCAGAGGAGGTCAAAAGGGGAGCATGGAATAAAGGGCTGTGCCAAGCAGCCGTGTTTGCTCCCCCACCCAGGGAGATTGTCATGCAGCCTGGCCATTGACTCCAGGATCCTTCTCTAATGATAATCCAGGAAAAGCCATACCCTCTTTTGAAACTCTTTTTGACCCCTCGGAAGAAGGCATTCCTCCTTCTGGCATTCAGCCTACAGCCCACTGTCCACAAAGCTGATCTTTCAAACTGCCCAACCCAGCTACCCAGATCTTACAGGTGGACTGCCCTGACAAGGAGAGGGCTACCGAGGAAAAGTAAAACTTTCCGCTGAACAGGGGAGGAAGCAGACACACTCATTACTAATATGAATCACCTAGGGAGGATCAACACATGAGGAAAACAAATAGTGTGAAAGAAAAGGACCACAGTTATCAGACAAAATAGATATAATTCAGAAAATAGAAGAGGACTTTTAAAGAATCCTTTGGTACCCTCAGCAAGATTCGAGAAACTATTTTATCCATAAAATAGAATCAAATTACTGTGAAATAGGGACACAGAACCAGTGGTGTGCCTAAAAATTAAACTAAGTATATTTGCTATAAATGCAAAGGATATACAAAACGTAAAGAAAAATAAGAGAAAAATGAAAGAAATATGAAGCATAGAGGCTTAATTAAAAAATGTTTATCTTCTGACTAAGAAGGGTTCAAGGACAATAGGTCTTTTTTTTTTTTTTTTTTTGAGACGGAGTTTCGCTCTTGTTACCCAGGCTAGAGTGCAATGGCGCAATCCTGGCTCACCGCAACCTCTGCCTCCTGGGTTCAGGCAATTCTCCTGCCTCAGCCTCCCGAGTAGCTAGGATTTCAGGCACGTGCCACCATGCCCAGCTAATTTTTTGTACTTTTAGTAGAGACGGGGTTTCACCATGTTGACCAGGATGGTCTTGATCTCTTGACCTCGTGATCCACCTGCCTCGGCCTCCCAAAGTGCTGGGATTACAGGCTTGAGCCACCGCGCTGGGCCGACAATAGGTCTTAATGAAAAGCACCAGGAGGCGGAGGTTGCGGTGAGCCAAGATCGTGCCATTGCACTCCAGCCTGGGTAACAGGAGCGAAACTCCGTCTCAAAAAAAAAAAAAGAAAAAGAAAAAGAAAAACAAAAAGAAAAGAAAAGCAGTGTGTGCTAGGGCTGGCATAACAAAGTACCACAATCTGAGCGGCTTAAACAATAGAAATTTATTGTCTTACAGTTCTGGGGACTGGAAGTCAGAGGTCAAGATGGCAGTAGGGTTGGCTGCTTCCGAGGGCTCTGAGGGAGAATTTGTTCCACGCCCCTCTCCTGACTCTGTTGGCTTTCCAGCAATCTTTACTGTTGGTTGGCTTGCAGAAGCATCATCCCATCTCTGCCTTCATCTTTTTGTGGCATTCTTTGTGTTTATGTGTCTGTTTCATGTCAACATTTCCCCCTTTAGTAAGAACACATCTTCTTGGATTAGGACCCACCTTAATAATCCATCTTAACTTGATCATCGGCAAAAATTCTGTTTCCAAATAAGGTCACATTTGCAGACACTGGGGGTTAAAACGTCAACATATTTTTTTGGAGGTGGGTACATTTCAATCCATAACAGGACAGAAATTTCTCTAAAAAATATTAATAGAAAAAAATTCCAAAGATAAGGATATGCATAAAAATTTGAAATGAAAAAAGACACTAAGGGGCAAATGAGATGAATAAAAAAGATTCCTGTCTAGAGACATCTTCATGGAATTTAAAAACAAGTTTAAAGCATATTTCTCAAGCTTCTAGAAAGGATAAACTGGTTGACTTCAATGAGAATCAGACTGTCACAAGACTTCTTGGTAACATCAATGGATGTTAAGAGACAAGAAAAATTTTCAAAGTACTGAAGGAAAGCATTTTCAAGCTAGAATCCTTTTGCTTTTTTTTAAAAAATGAGGTATAACATGTGGGTTAAGGTATACAAATCTTGAATGTACAGCCCAATGAATATATATCTGTGTCACCACCAACCTTGTCAAGATATAGACTATTTCCATCATTCCAGAAACTTCCCTAGTGCTCCTTTCCAGTCAGTACCCATCATTCCCCACAATCCAGGTACTCAGAATTCTGACTTTCATCACCACTGATTTGTTTTCTCTTTTTTTGAAACTTAATCATGTAGTATACACTTCTTATGCCTTGATTTCAGAATGTACTACAATGGTTTTAATGTTTATCTAAGTTGTTAGATGATCCGTAGTTCTTTCTTTTCTATTAATGAGCAGTATTCTATTACATTATTATAGCATGATTTGTTTATTCATTTTCCTATTGAAGGACATGGGTTGTTTATACTTTGAAGCTGTTAAGAAACTGTTAAGTAGTCCTCAATAACATTGTTGCACAAGTTTTTCAGAAACACTAATTATAACTTTTGATTGTATACCTAGAATTGAAATTGCTCTGTCATAGGTAGGTTTGTATTAAAATGTATGAGAAATTGCTACATGGTATTTCAGGTTCACCCTTTATCAGCAATGTATTCTGAAGTTTCACATGCTCCATATTTTCTCCAATATCTGGTATTATCGATCTTTTCTTTTAAAAAATCTTCTATTTTAGCTTCAGGGGTATTTATGAAGGTTTGTTGTATAGATAAAATTGTGTCATGGGGATTTGGTGTACAGATGATTTTATCCAGGTACTAAGCATAGTATTCAATAGTTATTTTTTGTGATTTTTTTCCCCTCCTCCCACCCTTTACCCTCAAATAGGGACCTCCCAGCTGGGAGGGAGGCCATACCCTGCAGACCCACAGGGGCAGAGCTGCCCAAGACCATGGGAACCTAGCTCTTGTATCAGCATGACCTGGATATGAGATCTGGAGTCAAAGGAGATCATTTTGGAACTTTAAAATTCAACTGCCCTGCTAGATTTCAGATTTGCATGGGCACTGTAATCCCTTTGTTTTGGCCAATTTCTCCCATTTGGAATGGCTATATTTACCCAATACCTGTACCCCCATTGTATCTAGGAAGTAAGTAGCTTGCTTTTTTTTTTCTTTTTTTGAGACGGAGTTTCACTCTTGTTACCCAGGCTAGAGAGCAATGGCATGATCTCGGCTCACCGCAAGCTCCGCCTCCTGGGTTCAGGCAATTCTCCTGCCTCAGCCTCCTGAGTAGCTGGGATTACAGGCATGCACCATCATGCCCAGCTAATTTTTTGTATTTTTAGTAGAGACAGGGTTTCACCATGTTGACCAGGATGGTCTTGATCTGTTGACCTCGTGATCCACCTGCCTCGGCCTCCCAAAGTGCTGATTACAGGCTTGAGCCACTGCACTAGGCCAGTAGCTTGCTTTTGATTTTACAGACTCATGGACAGAAGGGACTTGCTTTGTCTCAAATGAGACTTTGAAATTTGGACTTTTAGGTTAATGCTAAAATGAGTTAAGACTTTGGGGGACTGTTGGGAAGGCATGATTAGTTTTGAAATGTGAGGACATGAGATTTGGAGGGGACAGGGTAGGAGTAATATGGCTTGATTATGTCAAATTGTATTTCTCAGAATTCCCATGTGTCGTGGGAGGGACTCAGGGGGAGGTCATTGAATCATGGGGGCCAGTCTCTTCCATACTATTCTCATGATAGTGAATAAGTCTCACATGATCACGTTATCATGGGTTTTCGTTGCTTCCTCCTCATTTTCTCTTGCCACCACCATGTAAGAGGTGCCTTTTACCTCCTGCCATGATTTGAAGGCCTACCCCAGCCATTGGAACTGTAGGTCCTATTAAACCTCTTTTTCTTCCCAGTTTCGGGTATGTCTTTATCAAAAGCAAGAAAACACACTAATACACTACTGATTTTTGTATGTTGATTTTATATACTGAAACTGTTGAAGTTGTTTGTCAGCTCAAGTAGCTTTTGGGCAGAGACCACTGGGTTTTCTAGATGTCGAATCATGGTCATTAGCAAACAAGGATAATTTGACTTTCTATCTTCCTATTTGCATGCATTTTATTTTTTTCTCTTGCCTGATTGCTTTGGCCAGGACTTCCAATACTATGTTGATTAGGAGTGGTAAGACAAGACATCCTTGGCTTCTGCCAGTTTTCAAGGGATGCTTCCACCTTTTGCCCATTCAGTTGATGTTGACTGTGGGGTTGTCATACCTGGCTCTTCTTATTTTGAAGTATATTTCTTCAATGCCTAGCTTATTGAGAGTTTTTAACATAAGGAATGTTGAATTTTATTGAAAGTCTTTGCTATATCTATTGAGATAATCATGTGGGTTTTTTCCTTAATTCTGTTTATGTGATGAATCACATTTATTGATCTGTGTATGTTGAACTAACCTTGCATCTCAGAGAAAAAGCTTTATTGATCATGGTGAGTTAGCTTTTTGATGTGCTGCTGGATTGGTTTTGCTAATATTTTGTTGATGGTTTTTACATCAGTGTTCATCAAAGATAATGCCCTAAGCTTTTCCTCTTTTGTTGTGTCTCTGCCAAGTTTTGATCTCAGGATGATATCAGCCTCATACAATGAGTTAGGGAGGAGTCCATCACCCTCAATTTTTTGGAAAAGTTTCAGTAGGAATGATGCCACCTTTTCTTTGTACACCTGGTAGAATTTGGCTGTGCATTCATCTGGTCCTGGGTTTCTTTTTGGTTGGTAGGCTATTTATTACTGATTCAATTTTCAGGCTCATCACAGATCTACTCAGGGATTCAATTTTTTCCTGGTTCAGTCTTGGAAGACGTATGTGAGCCAGTAGTCTTATTTTTTTTGCAAAGAACCAATTCCTAAATTCGTTGATCTTTTATTTAGTTTTTTGAGTCTCAGTCTCCTTCAGTTCAGCTCTGAGTTTGGTTATTTATTGTCTTCTGCCACCTTTGGGGTTACTCCTTTGCTTCTCTAGTTTTCTTTTAGTTGTAATATTAGGTTGTTAAATTGAGATCTTTTTCAAGTTTTGATGTAGGCATTTAGTGCTATAAATTTTCCTCTTAGCACTGTCTTAGGCATGTCCCAGTGATTTCAGTATGTTGTGTCTTTGTTCTCATTAGTATCAAATAACTTCTTGATTTCTGCCTTAATTATTTACTGAAAAGTCATTCTAAAGCAGATTGTTTCATGTCCATGTAATCACATGGTTTTGAGCAATCTTTTAGTCATGATTTCTATTTTTATTACACTGTGGTCCAAAAGTGTGTTTGGTATGACTTCAGATTTTTTGAATTTGCTGAGGATTGTTTTATTCTGATTGTATGCTCAATTTTAGAGTGTGTGCCATGTGGTGATGAGAAGAATGCATATTCTGTTG
Organism: Callithrix jacchus; assembly: GCF_049354715.1. Taxonomy (NCBI): domain Eukaryota; kingdom Metazoa; phylum Chordata; class Mammalia; order Primates; family Cebidae; genus Callithrix; species Callithrix jacchus. Next base: position 85,346,841 of record NC_133502.1, read on the forward strand.
GTTTGGGGTGGATAATTTTGTAGATATCTATCAGGTCCATTTGAACCACTGCTGAGTTCAGGCCCTAAATATCTGTCAAATTCCTGCCTTGGTGGCCTAAGACTGTCAGTGGGGTGTTAAAGTCTCCCACTGTTATTGTGTGGGAATCTATGTCTTTTCATAGGTCTCTAAGAACTTGTTTTATGAACCTATATGCTCTTGTGTTAGGTGCATATATATTTAGAATAGTTCAGTCTTTCTGTTGAATTGAACCTTTCTGTTGAATGCCCTTCTTTGTCTTTTTTGATATTTGTTGGTTTAAAGTATGTTTTATCTGAAGTTAGGATTGCAACTTCTGCTATTTTCTGTTTTCTTGGTAGATTTTTCTTCATTTTTTTATTTTAAGCCTATTGTCACTGCATGTGAGATGGGTTGCTTGAATACAGCTTCTCTGTGGATCTCGCTTCTTTATGCACTTTTCCACTCTGTGCCTTTTAATTGGAGCATTTAGCTCATTTATATTCAAGGTGTATTGTGTGGTCTGTGTATTTGAATGTATTGTTATGTGTGGCTTTGATTCTATCATCATCATGTTGTTAGCTGGTTATTATGCACACTTGTTTGTGTGGTTGCTTTATAGTTCACTGCCAGTTTTCAAGGGGAATGCTTGCAGCTTTTGCCTATTCAGTTGATGTTGACTGTAGGTTTGCCATACCTGGCTCTTCTTATTTTGAAGTAATTTTTTTGACAGAAAGAAAAATGAAAGGAGTGAAGGAGAGGAAGAAAGAGGAAGAAAAAGAGGGAGAGAGAACGGGAATGTAGCTTTATTCTAAAAATGGGTATTAATAATGGCTGATCAATATTTTGTGTATTTAAGGTGAAAAATGTATATTTTGTGTATTTAAAATGGAGAGCTTTATAAATATTTATTGAGTTTACTCATCTGAGTTCAAGTCCTGGATATCCGTATTAATTTTCTGTCTCGTTGAGTCTAAATCTCTTTATGGGTCTTATGTATCGGGTGTTAGGATCGTTAGCTCTTATTGTTGCTTATTGTTATTTTGAAGTATATTTCTTCAATGCCTAGCTTATTGAGGGTTTTTAATATAAGAAATGTTGAATTTTATTGAAAATCTTTTCTGTATCTATTGAGATAATCATGTGATTTTTTTGTCCTTAATTCTATTTATGTGATGAATCACTTTTATTGATTTGTGTATGTTGAACTAACCTTGCATCTCAGAGAAAGAGCTTTATTGATCATGGTGAATAGTTAGGTCTTCTTGTCATGTGTATTTGTGTGGTCTGTGTATTTGAATATATTTTTGTAGTTGCTGATAATGGTCTTTCTTTTCTATATTTAGTGCTTTCTTCAGGAGCTCTTGTAAGGCATGTCTGATGGAATGAATTCCCTCAGCATTTGCTTGTCTTTCTTTTTAATTTATGAAGCTTAGTTTGGCTGAATATTAAATTCTTGGCTGGAGAAAGTTTTCCTTTCAGAATGTTGAATATAGGACCCCAATCTCTTCTGGCTTGTAGGGTTTCTGCTGAGAGGTCTGCTGTTCATCTGATAAGCTTCTCTTTGTAGGTGACTTAACTTTTATCTCTAGCTGCCTTTAACATTTTTCTTTCATTTCAATGTTGGAGGGTCTGATGATTATGTATCCTGGGGATGATCTTGTGTAATATCTTGCAGAAGTTCTTTGCATCTTATGAATTTGAATCTTGGTCTCTCTAGCAAGGTTCAAGAACTTTTCATTGACCATATTCTGAAATATGTTTTTCAAATTGTTTGCCTTCTCCCTGTCTCTTTCAGGGATTCCAATGAGTATAGATTTGGCCTCTTTACATAATCCTGTATTTCTTAGTGTTTTTCTTTGTGTTTTTGTGACTGTCTTGTTTCAGAGATCCAGTTTTCAAACTCTGAGAGTCTTTTCTTAGCTTGGTCTATTCTGCTGTTAACACTTGGGATTGCATTATGAAATTCTTGTAGTGTGTTTTTCTGCCCTATCAGGTCAGTTCAGTTCTCTTTTACACTGGCTATTTTGTCTGTTAGCTCTTGTATCATTTTATTGTGATTCTTGGATTCTTTGAAATGGATTTTGCTGTTCTCCTGAATCTTGATGATTTTCATTCCTGTTCATATTCTGAATTTGGTACTGCCATTTCAGCCAGCTCAGCCTGGTTAAGAATGCCTGCTGGAGAATGAGTGCAGTCATTTGAAGGAAAGAAGGCCCTCTGCAAGGAAAGAAGACCCTCTGGCCTTTTGAGTTGCCAGAGTTTTGTGCTGGTTCTTTTCCACCTCTGTGTGTGGCTGTTCCTTTAAATGTGATGTAAATTGAGTACAGTCAGTAGATTCCCTTTTGGATGTTTTCAGAGGGCCAGAGGTTTGTGGAGGGTTTTTACTAGTATTTCACTTCTTGTCTTTGGTTTCACAGGCAGGTATGTTAGCAAACTATTTTTGGAGTTGCAGTTTTGGGGTGTGTTCCAGTAGGTGGCGTTTAAGCATAATGGTCAGTAGATGATGAGCTCTTTCTCAGTTGTGTTGCTCCTCTGTGTTTTCTCATATTTGCAGCCATGCTCCCTCTCAATGCTCTGAAAATGTAGGCTCCTCTCCCACTTGAGGGCTGGCTGCAGCTCATGGCTTGGCTTTCCTGTGCTGTCCATCATAGCTCTGGAGTGACCTCAGGGTTTATGTTCCCTCCCCAGCCTGGAGGTACTGGGGCAAGGGACCTTAGCAACGGTATTGCCAAGGGTGTTTCACTTGTCTCCTAGAGCTCCATCCCAGAGAGAGATGCAGAGCTACAATCAATCGGTGTGATTTGCCCAGGATGGGGGCTGCACTGTGGGCCAAAGCCAGGAGGGGAAGTAAGGGAGAGGCCTGCCTGGTGAGGAGCAGGGGGAGTGGTGGGACCTGTGGAAGACAAATTGGCCTTCTCTCCTTAGGGCAACTGCAGCTTTCTGGAAGTATGGATAAGGGACTTAGAGACTTTATTCCTTCCATGTCCAAGGGCAGCAGGGGCAGTGGTAGAGGGACTTTTGGTTACCCCCAGGAGCTCCACCTCTGATGAACGTGGAGCCACTGCTATTAGGAGTGTTCAACCAGAGGATGGGGAAGCTGCACTTCTGGCCTGAGCTAGGTGCTTCACTTGTTTGGAAGCTGGGGGTTGAGGGTTCACAGGGAGAGGCTGGCTTCCTCACTGTATGGTGATGTGGGATGCTGTAAGCTTGGGTGTAGTTCTTGGGCAATTTGTTTCTTCCCCAGACTGAGAGCAGCAGGGGCAGAACTGCTGCTGTGGCAGTGCCAGAGGGGATGTTGGTTGCCTCTGGGATTCTCTCCCCAGGAACACTCAGTGCCACTACCAGTGGGTATGCTCAGTTGTGGGAAGGGCAGCTATTCTGGGGTGAAATAAGATGCCCAGTGAACAGTGGGAGCCGGGGATTCCCAGGGAATAAGAATTGGACTCCTCTCCATATGGTGGCTGTGGTGTGCTGGATATGCCAGTGTAGCAACTAGGCCTTTTGTTCTTTCCCCAGTCCAAGGGCAGTCAGGGCAGCACTACTGTAGCTGCAATGGCAGCAGGGTTGCAGGTTAACTTTGGGATTTCCTCCTCAGAGGAATGCAGAGCTGCTTCTGATTGAAATGTTCAAGCCAGGGCAGGGTAGTTGTACTGGGTAGGGCATTGGAGGGCAGTCAGGTGGCCTACCCAGTGAGAAATAAGGACAGGGACCTGCTTGGGGAATAGTCTAGCCACTTTTCTGTGAGGTGGCTGCCCTGTGATGGGGGTCCACACCAGCTCCTATTTCCTGCAGTCTCCAGAGCCTGGAGGCAACAAAAGTGAGGGTTGCAAAACAGCAAAGATGGCAGCCCGCCCCGCCTCTGGGACCTCTGTCCCAATAAATTACATAAGTGCTACCAATCCAATCGCCCCCGTGGAGTGTGGCTGGAGTCCCAGATTCAGAGGTCCTGCCCAGTCAGGAGAAATATGATCAGGCACCTGCATAAAAAACAATCTGGCCATTTTTCCATAGATAGGGTGGCTGACTGTGCTATGAGTCTGCACCAGTCCCTAGTCACCTTGGACTCTCTGCAGAACTAAAGAAAGCAACAGCCAAGGCTGCAAAACAACAAAAAATGGCAGCCTTCCCCTTCCTCTGGGAGCTCCATTCCAGGCAGGTGAGGAGCTGCTCCAGCCCAAGAAGACTGGTGGGGGCAGCTGGAGTCCTAGGTTGGCAGGTCCTGCTCAATGTGGAGAAATGGGATTAGAGACCTACATAAAAAATAGCCTGGCCACTTTTCTGCATGGTGGCTGCACTGTGCTGTGAGTCTTTGCCAATCCCTAGTCACCTTGTACTTTCTGTAGCTTAAATCTGGCAACAGTCATGGCTGCAAAACAGCAAAGATGGCGGCCCATGCCTTCCTTTGGGAGCTCCCTCCGGGGAGTCGTGGAGCTGCTGCAGCCTGAGAACACTGGTGGGGTGGCTGGAGTCCCAGGTTAGAACTCTTTTGAGGAGAAATAGGATTAGGGACCTGCATACAAAACAGTCTGGCGGCTTTTCCATAGGATGGCTGCACTATGCTGAGGGGCCACTTTAGTGCCTCCTCACCTCAGGCTCTCCAGTGCCCAAAGCCTATGAAAGAGCAAAGATGGTGGCCCGTCCTTCCCTCTCAGAGCTCTATCTCAGGGCTGCTGCCAGCCTGAGAACACTGGCAGTGGATGGCTGGAGTCCCAGGCCAGTGTGTCTTATCCTGAGAGGTACCATGGAAGTGAGGCCTGCAGACTATGGCTGCTCAGCCCCCTGGATTCAGCCCCTTTCCTGGGGGTATGTGAGGGAGCCTAACCTCCCCTTTTTCCATAGCTGTAGCTGCTATTGCCAGGATGCCTATGGGTCCAAGGCCCCCAGGACTCTCTGTGTGCCAGTGGCTCTGCCCAGATTCTGTGTAGCTCTGCCCAGATTCCACGTAGCTCTGTGTGTCAGTCTGAAGGCATTGGTGGAGTGGGTTCACAAAGGGATCTCCTGATCCCAGAGTTGCAAAGATCTATGGAAGAAGGGTCGGTCCTTGGGGTCTTTCACTCACTCACCATTTCTCTGCAGAGTGGGGCCTCCTCTGGCTCCATGTCACTCCCAGGTTGGCAGCCATCCTGTCTTACTCCTCTCCATTCTGCATGGTTCGAGTTGTTTACAAGATGAATCCCAATGTGTGCACCTGGCTGTTTCTGTCGAAGGTATTGTATTTCATTTTCTTTCTTCTGAGAGACCAGCACACACTAGCTGCTGCTAGTCGGCCACCTTCAATCTTTTCAATGGCTATTTTGATGCGTGTGCAGTGACATGTCATTGTCAGTTGAATTTGCTTTTCCCTGATGAGCACTGAAATCCAGCAACTTCTTAAATATATCTTAGTCATTTGATTATCTTCTTTGTGAAGTTCCTGTTCAAGTATTGGCCCATTTTTTAAAATTCCATTGCTCATTTTTTTCTTATTGATTTTTAGAAGTTCTTTATTTATTCTGGGTTTGGGTCTTCTTTCTGTATGTATGTATTACAAATATGTTCTCCTAGTCTGTGGCTTGTGTTTTTATTTTTTAATTTAATTTATAATTCTCCACTCAGCCTACCTTTCCAGTGAGTATGAGAGCAAAAATAGACGTGTTTTTAGATGTACATGTCTCAGGGCCTCCTAAGATCTCATCTTAGGAAATCCTATCAGGGATGACCTTGAAGAATACTGGAATGGGGAAATATACATTCAAGGAGAGACACTGCTGGGGGAAAAGCAGGAAGGACTCCATGCACTGGACAATATGATTGAAAGTCTAGGTAAACTTGTGAAGAAGATGAGGGTACATCATTCTTCTATCAACAAGAGAAAAGAAAGCAGTTACAGACCTCAGGGAAAACAAAAGGTTGTACAAGAATTTATGATTTGGATATTATTAAATAAAGCAAAATACGTCACAGTTTTTTACATGTGGTGTCAAAGATAAACACAGCTGGACATTTTTTGAAGTAGTGAAAACAGATTTTATTCAGTAACTACTAACAAAAGGGGAGCTGAACTCCATTCTGACCTGTGCAGTGATGACTAGGCATTTTTAAAGGGAGACTGAGAGGGGCTCCAACAGAATCAAGGAAGTGAAAAATTAGACAAAGTAGGAAAAGTGTGGGCATCATTAGTCCAAGTGAAACCATGTGGATTTGCTAACTGGAACTTTGCAAATTTAGGCTCCTACCATCTCACAGAGACTGGGAGACAGGTCTTTCTTCAAGGGTCGGTCGGAACAAGCAGCAAGTACTTTTGGCAGCTTTGAGTTTTCTCAGACAGGTGCTTTAAAGGAAGGATAGGGTCATCCTGAGGATGTGACCTCGAGCTGTTAGAAACTGGGAGGTTTTTGCTTAAGACGTTATAGGCCAGGGTTGAAGCCCAGTTAAGAAATGTTTCAGAAGAGCAGGGCTAGAGTTTGGCCACAGAGAGAATATTTGTTGGTGGCATGATATGATTTCAAACATTTTACTCATTAGGTACAAGAGCAGAGAATTCATTTTACCCTGGTGCTTGGAGTATGAATATTCTTCATTAATTGGCTCAGGGGTGCCGTGAGACCTTTAAGAGAAGGAATTATAATTATAGTACATTTCTTGGCTCTGCAGTTAGCAGCATTTACATATATATGATAATGTAAATCTGTTTATGAATTTTTGACTTTCGAATCAAACTAAACAAAGCATGGAAGACCTATTTATATTTGAAAAAAACAGAATGCTAAAGTTAAAAATTCTGATACTGTACAAAATACAAGTACAGCTGTAAAAGTTAAAAGAGTGGGGCATAAGAATTATTATTTTTTTTTTTTTTGAGACGGAGTTTCTCTCTTTTTACCCAGGTTGGAGTGCAATGGCGCAAGCTCCGCCTCCTGGGTTCAGCCAATTCTCCTGCCTCAGCCTCCTGAGTAGCTGGGATTACAGGCACGCACCACCATGCCCAGCTAATTTTTTGTATTTTTAGTGGAGATGGGGTTTCACCATGATGACCAGGATGGTCTCGATCTCTTGACCTCATGATCCACCAGCCTCGGCCTACCAAAGTGCTGGGATTACAGGCTTGAGCCACCATGCGCGGCCAAGAATCTTATATATCAACAGAAAGGAGTTAGTTGAGACACTGAATTAGGTTAGAAAATGAATAAAGAGGGCAGGGTGTGGTGTCTCATGCCTGTAATCCCAGCACTTTGGGAAGCTGAGGTTAGTGGATCTTGAAGTCAGGAGTTCAAGATCAGCCTGGTCAAAATAGTAAAACCCCATCTCTACTAAGAATACAAAGATTAGCCAGATGCAGTGGCAGGCACCTGTAATCCCAGCTACTCAGGAGGCTGAGGCAGGAGAATCACTTGAACTTGGGCTTCAGAGGTTGCAGTGAGCTGAGATCGTGCTACTGCACTCCAACCTGGGCAACAGAGTTAAGACTTCATCTCAAAAAACAAAACAAAACAAAAAAAGAAAAGAAATGCATAAAGAGAACACAATGTTAGAATATGAGCTCCATGAGGGCAGGGACTTTTTGTGTGTGTGGTGGGATTTCTTTGCTACTATATCTCTGGCACCTGGAATAATGCTTAACATACAATTTGCCTTTAATACAAATGTGTTGAGTGAAACACATATTAGAAGTTTCAAAGGGAACAGTTAGAGGAACAAAATATATGCCGCCTCATACTTATACATCTTTGTCCGCTCCTTCACAAGGCCAGATGTTGAGTTACTGGCCTTGCTTAATCCCTGACAGAATTTTTCACATGCTTCTTAGTTCCAGTCTCTGCAGCCCACTGGCCCTTCTGGTCTTAGGTCCTCACACACAACCCACTCAGTTCAATCATCCAGAATGAAGGCTGGTCAATGAGGCAAATTTGGACAGAAGAAGTCAGTGTCCTACTCCAGCTTGGTGGCAGAACCCCAGAGCTGGGGATGTGCCCAGTGACCTGCATCTACACCAAGAATAGGGCCTGCCCCATATTCAGGATGAAACCTGAACTTTGGCACTAAGGCTGAAAAGGCTTACATGATTGAATGAAACAAAAATGAATTGGCACAATTTGAGACTGGTTTCTTTGAATTTCTCAATTTTCTGTCAAGAAATAAGGAAATGCCTAGCAAATCTCAATATGACCATGCTCACCTTTTTTATTTTAACTTGAGAAAAAGGAGCTTGTTGTATATATTTTTTTCTTTTTTTTTATTGCATTTTAGGTTTTGGGGTACATGTGCAGAGCATGCAATACAGTTGCATAGTCCCAAATCATTTTATGAGACCAACATCATCCTGATACCAAAACCCGGCAGAGACCCAACAAGAAAAGAAAACTTCAGGCCAATATCCATGATGAACACAGATGCAAAAATCTTCAATAAAATATTGGCAAGCCAATTGCAACAGCAAATCAAAAAACTTATTCATCACGATCAAGTAGGATTCATCGCGAGGATGCAAGGCTGGTTCAACATACGCAAGTCTATAAACGTAATTTACCACATAAACAGAACCAAAAACAAAAACCACATGATTATCTCAATTGATGCAGAGAAGGCATTTGACAAAATACAAGAGCTTGTTGTATTAATCAATTTGAGACTTTAAGTACTAGAATCACATGGGCAAACCCTAGAAAGTGTAAGGCAAGAAACGGAATGCTTCAGCAGGCAATCTCTCATTGAGATTTCCCCTCATTTCATGAGAAAAGGAAATAAGGGGCAGAGAGCTTTAAAGACTTGTTGAGATCCAGATACAAATGAGGTTTGAATGAATAAATCAGTGTCCACTTAAATCCTAGCCAAGTGACCTTTTTACCTGGTGAAGTAATTTCTCACGTTCTTGCCAAGGATAGATAAGCTACAGTTGGCCAGAGGTAAGTGATTTCTGTTGGCCCATGTACAAAATTGTGATTTTTGTCATCTCCATCTAGAAACTCTTGAAAGATTACTTAAATTTTTAAATAAAGGCTGAGCCTATGAACATTAGTGAAAATGTATAAAGATTGTAATGAAAATAAGAGAAAAAGTTCTTCTGATAGAAAGCATAATCTCAAGAAAAATAGGAGCAGGAGGAATTCTCACACTGAAATTTATCTGGTATGGATTTCATGAATGCATCTATACATTTTTAAAAATAGTTTCAATTTGGGAAGTCACATGCTAATACTTTAAAAATATCTGATTGAAACTTGTAAAATAATCCACTTTATCAGATTGTTTAAAAAATTATCCATTTTAGCAACTTTCATTTCATTTGTTTATTGAACCTCTTTGAATAGAAAAAAAAAGCCCATTAAAGAAAGAAACAAGAAAAGGTTGTGTCAGGTATGCTGATATATACCAGAGAGTTCTGGAAGGATTTGCAGGAAAGGTAACAAGGGTTTCTTCTAAGAAGGAGAGTAGAATTACTATCAAGAGATGTAGAGAGACTTTTTAAATTGTACTTTGGGCTCTGGGGTACATCTGCACATCCAGCAGGGTTGTTGCATAGGTACACACATGCCATGGTGGTTTGCAGTCTCCATCTCCCTGTCAGCTACATCAAGCATTTCTCCCAGTGTTTTCCCTCCCCAGCCTCCCCACTCCCTGCTGCCCCTCCCCTAGCCCCCCACTCCCCAACCTACCCCAATATGTGATGTTCCCTTCCCTATGCCCATGTGTTCTCATTGTTCAAAACCTGCCTATGAGTGGGAACATGTGGTGTTTGGTTTTCTGTTCTGGTGTCAGTTTGATGAGAATGATGGTTTCCAGATTCATCCATGTCTCTACAAAGGGCACGAACTTGTCACTTTTTATGACTGCATAGTATTCCATGCCATAGTATATGTGCCACATTTTCTTTGTCCAGTCTATAATTGATGGGCATTTGGGTTGGTTCCAGCTCTTTGCTATTGTAAACAGTGCCACAAAGAACATATGTGTGCATGTGTCTTTATAATAGAATGATTTATAATCCTTTAAGTATATACCCAATATTGGGATTGATGGGTCAAATCGTATTTCTATTTCTAAATCCTTGAAGAATCACCACACTGTCTTCCACAATGGTTGAACTAATTTACACTCCCACCAACAGTGTAAAAGTGTTCCTATTTCTCCACATCCTCTCCAGCATCAGTTATCTCCAGATTTTTTAATGAACGCCATTCTAACTGGTGTGAGATGGTATCTCAGTGTGGTTTTGATTTGCATCTCTCTAATGACCAGTGATGAAGAGCATTTTTTCATATTTTTGTTGGCTGCATAAATGTCTTCTTTGAAAAGTGCCTGTTCATATCCTTCACCCACTTTTTGATGGGGTTGTGTTTTTTTCTTTTAAATTTACTTTAGTTCTTTGTAGATTCTGGGTGGTAGCCCTTTGTCAGATGGGTAGATTGCAAAATTTTTTTCTCATTCTGTTGGTTGTCAGTTCATGCTAATGATTGTTTCTTTTGCTGTACAGAAGCTCTTAAGTTTAGATCTCATTTGTCTATTTTGGCCTTTCCTTTCAGTTATCTGTACCTTTTGAATTTTGTACCATATACATGAATTACTAATCCAAAAATTTTAAACATAAAATTTATTTTTAAAATTTAAAATATAAAGCTAGTTAAATTGTTAAAAACTTACATTTGGGTGAGACAGTAAGCTGTCTTGCTGCTGCTAGGGGTATGACATCCTGGAATATCTTGGGGAAAAAAATTCTAGAGTGGTTTTGTAGGGCGGGTTTAGAAGGGGAGCCACGGCCCTGCTAGCACTGAGCTGCTGTGTTTTCTTTATTTGTTTTTATTTGCTATACCTGTAACAATATGGAAGCATGACCACCAGAAGAAAAGACTGCACCTTAATAGTTGGCAAAGCATGCCTTGAGAAGTTTTGCTCTGGGCCATGTTTTTCCAATAAAAATTGGCTTTGTGCTTTGCTATCTTTTTTCCCCCTGCTAAGTCCATACAAATGTCAAAATCGCGTTCACATTTCCAACTATAAAGTTAACATGACCAGCAAAAGAGGAAACTGTCTGCTTCCCAAGACTTGCCTTTACTATTGATTTTTCAAGCATGAAGCTTTTAGTAAGCCCTCTGCATGCACTATTTCATTTCCTTCAGACGAGACGCTACCTCACGGCCTCCACATACCCTCCCCTTTGCTCACAGCAGCTGCCATGCCATGTGGAACCTGCCCAGGGTGGTGTCCAGCTCTTTAGAGAACCCCACATTTGAAGAAAAAAAAGAGACAGTAATTAAATTTCTTTAAAGTGGCATGTGTAGCTGCTTCTCTCTAAAACAACATAGTTAAGTGTTTATGCAATTTTGGAGCCTAGCTGTGGACCTGAGCAAAGGCCACCAACATGACAGGGACCACAAATGTTGGAGGACACTGATGGAGAGGATTTGGGACTTGGACTCCTGGGATATCAAATTTTTCTTGTCTCTTTCCTGCTTTCTTTGAATTAGACTCCCCAAACAACAAATACTATTATTTTTTTCTTCCTGGATCAAATGTGGAATTTAGAGATGACCCTCCAACTCTTTTAGATACCAGTTTTTTATTAAGCATCAGGTAGGGTGAGCATTTCCAGAGACAACTGGCCAAGAAAGATGGTAAATCAGCATTTTTACAATCTACCATGAGCTTTGAAAAGGCAAGAGCCTAAATGATACTGCTGGAAATTATAGACCTTACCATAATTACATACTGGTAGATCCGTGTGAGATGGAGCCTTTTATTTATTCCTCTAGTCACATGTTTCCTCTGCTTGGATCGGCAGGGACTGCCTGCATTACCTCCAGGACCCTTCACTGTCACAGGCATCATCGGTATAACACAAACAAAGGATATCATTTATCTCTTTTGGAGGGCAACTGGAGCGTGAGAGAAGAATTTGAAAGTCATAGAGCAGTTTGAGAAGGGAAAAGAAAATGTAGAGATAGCAGTCCTAGAACTCCTTTATGTGTTTCGGGCCCTTGCCAAAATATCAGTGTTGGCTTCCACTTAGGTGAGGTCTAATTTTGGTTCTTTAACATTAGCAGCAAGGCAGAAAGTTCAGGACATGAAGAGACAGCAGAGACTCTAAAGGGTTTCCTACTTCCCTATAGTTGTTTAGCTGTCTGCTAATAAGATTCTTTCCTTTGTTACTGTTATTTTCCTTTTATTTTTCATCATCTGAGAAGATGTGAAGAAAGGATTTGGCAACAACCTCACGTCTGCCTCAAAGTTAGAATGATTGAGGACAGGGCTCAGTCATCCTTTGGTTGCTTTCCTCTTGGGGTGGGGACTGGGAAGTATGTAGAGGCAGAAATGATTGACTGCTGAGGAAAATATTAGACTGTTTTAAATGTGCTTCCTCTTGGCCTGTCCTCTTTTCTTCAGCAGCATCATTAAACAATAACAAAGACCCAATTTGGATAGAGAAACTTCTACCAGGAAATTTGCAAGCATCATGTGTTCTGTTTATTGCAACAGTGTGAATTCATCTTTCTGAGAAAGGTACGTGCAGAGCTCGGTGTACCTTTACTTCAATAAAAGAGTTAACAGTTAAAACTTGCTAATCCCATTTGTTTTCCCAAAGAGAAAAATATCATGATTTTGCAGCAAGTACCCCATATTTCATGGAATATAATGTCATTCACTATAAGAAACACTAAGATTACCAAAAAGGAAAAAATGCTGTCAGTTAAATTTATATAATATTCTTTTCTTACTTAAAGTTTTTATTTTCTACTTATTGAAAGAACTATTTAAGACTTGTTTAGGCATAAATTTTTATGATATAGCACTCTTATGCATTTCTAAAAAAGAAAAGCATAGCAAATTAAATTGGTTAAAGTATTCTTAAACTTCTTTATATTCAGATACTGACTCTCTGGAAAACTTTTACTTGAGGCAGTAGATATGATTTTTTTCATATAAAACTGTTGTCTACAGCATCATGAGTGCCAGTGATGTTGTATTTTTTAAGAAAATGCTCCAACCAACCTTTCCAGGGATTCCATCCAAACCACTGACACCTACCTTTTTACTCTGGATACACACACACACCATGGCACCTCCATCTTGACTGCTATCTGACCAGCAGGGATTTTTGAGAGATGCCTCCCCATTTCAGAGATGTAAAACGTGGAGTGGGGGAATCTGTGTCATAGCTTTAACATCTTGCCCTATAGATAGGGATTTGGCAATGGTTTCCCATATTACTACGATAGTCTGCGATGGACAAGTACTAATCTTGTACATTATATGCCATGATACCTGAGTCCAATTGTAGGATTCATTTATTCATTTATGCATCCATCTATGTGCCCAGCCATATAACATAGGGGTCCTCAGATAGTGGTCTATGGCCTCTTAGGAACCAGGCCACACAGCAGGAAGTGAGTGGCAGGTGAGTGGACGTTACTGCCAGAGCACTGCCTCCTGTCAGATCAACAGCAGCATTAGATTCTCACAGGAGCGTGAACCCTATTGTGAATTGTGCAGGTGAGTGATCTCAGTTGCATGCTCCTTACAGAATCTAATGAGGTGGAACAGTTTCATTCTGAAACCATCCCTCTTCCCCCATCCGTGGAAAAATTACCTTCCATGAAACTGATCCCTGGTACCAGAAAGTTTAGGGACCATTGATATAACACATGTATTGAAGACCAAATATTCCTCAGGCATAATGGTAGTAGGTACTAAGAGTATAAAGATACAGGGTCCTGGCCTTAATGAAATTGCAACCAAATTGAAAAATAGATTTAAACCTAGTAGTGATTAATACATTACAGTGTCATCAGTGAAACAATGGAGATATGGAAAAGGTACTTATTACAAAAAAAGCAACCATGGCATGTGCATACCTAACTAACAAACCTGCATGATCTGCACGTGTACCCCAGAACTTAAAGTATAATAATAATAAAAAAAAAACTAAAAAAAGCAATAGTTAGAATATGGTAGGATCAATTAAAGAGACATGTAATAGGTACTTTTTACAAAGAAAGTATCTTTGCTTGGGTGGGCTGAATAGAGAGGAGACCTAGACCTGCTGTTGAGGGCAAGGAGATTCCTGGTAGAGGAAAGAGCTTACCTTCTTCAAAAGCAATCCACGCGTATGTCTTAGCTACATTGCACCCAGTAGGAGGAACTGCCTAGGTAGAAGCACCATCATCCATCCCTGACTGGGGCTACTGGGCTGTTCACAATGCGGTCAGGCCCTTCACTTATGTAGATCTGTCAAGATTGGTGAACCATAGCCTTAAACAGGAGGCATGTTCTAACTTCCACGGCAAACCAGGGGAAATCAGAGAGAAAATTGGAAATATGTGGGCCAGAGCCAACAGGGCTCACCAGGTATGCATTAACCCCAGAAGAAGCTAAGCCACAGGGCACATGGCACTAAACCAGGGCATGTGACCTTGGGGCTGACACTCAAGAGATGATGACAGCATTTCCTGGCAGACACACTGTTATGACTAGCCAGCCGGCAGCATTTGTAGTGAAATCCAGTCAACAACTGCAAGAAAACAGGTCTTTCCCTAGAGCTAGGGGAAGAGTCATACCTTAGTCATAGGGGTTCTGCAGATGTTCCTGTCTAGGGAAATTGGAAGAGTTTAAGGAATCAGGGTAGAATCTGGTCCTGGGAAAACCCAGATTGTTCAATGTGCTCCCATCAAAACCAGTAGCTTAGCCCAGGCACGTAGGCTTCATGTTGCAAGACTAGGGCTCAATCCTGTCCTGTTTGCCACCTCTTCCTTTGGGAGGCAGAGACCTCTAAGAGACTCCCAGAACTGCTCAGGATTGGCCCAGAGAATTTCTCAAACTAAACTTACAGGGAGCAGTGATACTCATATTTTTTAGAGGGAATGGAGATTCCTAGATGATAATACCTAAGTTTATTCAGCTAGTCAGTGGTGGGGTTCGAACTCACGCTTTTAGATTCAAATTACCTAGGAGACACGTTGATACCTAACAAGAAGGGAGACTCCTTCTCCCTTGAACTTTTCAGCCTTGTCCAAAGGAACAATCTAATTTTTCCCAAGCTTCTTTTCTTTTTCCCAGTCAGAGGAATATAGGAAGAAATATCCATGGCTCCCACTGCAACTTTCTTACCACTGAGTAAATTTTTTTTCTTTTTTCTTTTCTTTGATTGAAGCCCACTTTCACTGGGTTACAGTTCCCTAGTGGATGGGCTCACTGCATTGCTAGCAGAGAAGCATCAGTGACTGGTGCTTTCTCCTGCTTCTGATGGCAGGCACCTCGATCACATTCACTTTCCACATTCTTCCCTGGGGCTTTCTCCCACCCTCCTTCCCCTCCTCCCTCCCTTCCTCTCTCTCTCTCTCTTCCTTTCTTTCTTTCTCTCTTTCTCTATCTTTCCTTCTTTCTCTTTCTCTTTCTTTCTTTTTCTCCTCCCTCCCTCCCTTCCTTCCTTCCTCTCTCTTTCTTTCTTTGTCTCTTTCTTTCCTTCTTTCCTTTCTTTCTTCTTTCTTTCTTTCTGTCTGTCTGTCTGTCTGATTCTGTCCCCAGGCTGGAATGCAGTTGTGTCATCTTGGCTCACTGCAACCTCCACTTCCCAGGTTCAAGCAATTCTCCTGTCTTAGTCTCCCAAGTATCTGGGACTACAGTTGCACGCCACACCTGCTAATTTTTGTATTTTTAGTGGAGACGGGGTTTCACCATATTGGTCAGGCTGGTCTCAAACTCCTGACCTCAGGTAATCCACCCGCCTTGGCCTCCCAAAATGCTGGGATTACAGACGTAAGCCACTGCACTCAGCCTTCCTGGCGCTTTCTATTCTCAAACAGTACGGCTGCCTGGGCACAGATGTTGATCCACCTTATGGAGGCAGGCTGCACCAGGACTTCTCCCCACAGAAGAAAGCCACGGCTCTCTTTGTTGCTTCATTTTATCTCACACAGCACCTGCCTATCAGTTCACAGCCCAAGCTAGTGAGGGTTGGGCATCCTAGGCAGCTAAAGAGTAAGAACTGGGAAAAACTACATGATATTTTAAAATTTTTCTTGCTTGTTTTCTTGACACTGACCTGCTAAATGTATTTTGAATTGGCTTTTCAATAGGGTGAAGGCAAAGGGGTAGATGTTGGTATAGGCTGAGACCTTATTTAATCCTTTTGGCATTAGCCATGTTACAAAGTCTTTGTTAGAACAGTCTTCATTAGTTGCTGTTTTCTAAGATATATGGCCATATTTCCTTCTGTGTTTGATACCTTCAGCCTACAACTTGGAGGATAGAAGTAAGTAATACAATTCGAGCCCTAAAACCCAAACTCAACCTTAAACCCCTAACAGCATCATCCGTGATCAATAGTAGCTACTCAATTAATAGTAGGTACATTTCAGTAAATGCTTTATTATATAATGAAATTCATGTCCATATGTATCATTACTATATTTCTTCATCTACAGAGCTCATTAATTTTCATATTTTCTAATTAATTAGTCCAAAGACCTCTTTTACCTCCTAGAAACTAAGATTTGACCTTTAACATATATTATACTCATTCAGTTTCCACATGAGGCAGTGACATTTCTAAACCATACCATAGGCTATTATGAGTTATTCTCATTCGTTAAAAGCCAACATAAGCAGTGCAGCTTCTGTCTTTTGACAGCGATTGTTTGTTTGGAAAAATGTTTACTCTGTTAATGTGGCATGAAAATAAAATTACAACAGTCAGAAAGTTTTGCACACTAAAGAGAAGCAGACAGTGCAGAGTTAAAAGCAGGCAATGAGTCACATTGCCGTTTGGAAAACAATTCCTAAAACACACTTGTAAAATGCCAACTGAAGAGACATCCAGCTACAAAATAACAGTTTCATCTGATCAGAATTTTTGGCACTATGTGAAATTATTTTCTATGATTAGTACTTCCTACATTAAAGAACTTTCTTTATTTTCATGAGAGCATTGTTGAAAAGAAAAAGAAACAGAAGTATTTTGCCTTGTAGCAATGTCTTCTTAAGAGTGCCAAAATGTTTCTTTAATTTAAAACAATATCTCAAGTTGAGTTTTCAAGTTAGAAACAAAGATTTCCTCCAGTGATGTGAGGTGTCTTCACAATGCAAAGTTGTTGGACCAAATTTATGTTACCAAAAATACTGAGAATCCTTGCAGTCTACCAAGCAATCACTTTGGCTATTTATCTAGTTGATAATAAATAACTGTTTTGATTCAACTTTGTATTTTTGACTTGTTTTTCAGTGTTTTAGAAATTCAAAATTATTTCAGGGAAAGAAACCCCAGGCCTTTGAAATCTCCTCTGAATATATAACGGGTTAATTTACTGTGTGACTTTGAACAAGTCAATTAAATTTGGTAGGTCTTAGTTTCCTCATTTTTAAAATTAAGAGGTTAAACTAGTTGGCCCTTAAACTAGTTGGAGATTTGTCTTTGATTTCAATTCTCTTTCCTTTATTGCTTATATTACTTTGGAAAGGAAGGTTGTATTTTATAATATGCCAACCAGATGCAACTGCTGTGTCTCCCTTTTACTCAGACGTTTATTTCCATTCCTCTTATTTCATTGACTCTTATTTGCAGTAACAACAAAATATAGACAAAATGCTTCATGTGCATGAAATAATTTCCGTCTGAGCCTTATTCTCTAACATACTGTGACTTTTAGTAAGGAACCTATGCTTTAGCATTGTGTGAGGACTGGCAAAATGACATTTGCACTACATTTTGGAGTGGAAAAATAGCAGCTATGTACCATTGAAAAGCCTGTTATTTTTACCAGATAATGCACCAACAAGAAAACAGTACAACTCTTGAGTTCTCAGACTGTTTGGCTGGGTATCCTGATTTGAATGCATATTACTTGAAATATCATTTGCATGTTTATAGTTACTTTTGAAATGCCTTCTAAACAATATGCCATTCTTGTTTTGCAAATTGTGGCAGGCAGCCTCTAAGTTTGCCCCATTGAGGCTCACTTCCCCTGTTAAATAGGAATGACCAGTTGGAACCAGTAGGAGATTGTGGAATTGCTGGTGTGTGACATCTGAGGCTAGATACTAAAGGACATGTGGCTTCCACCTTGCACTCTCCTGAATTATTCACTTGGGATAAATTCAGCCACTAGGCCATAAGGACACCCTGGCAGCTTTATGCAAAGGTACATGTGGTGAGGAAGTGAGGCCTCTTGCCAACAGCAAGTACTGACTTGGCAGTGATTGAGAGAGCTGTCTTGGAATCAAATCTTTCCACCCCAGTCAGTCCTGCAGATGACTGTTGTCCCAATTGCCATATTTACAGCAATCTCATGGGAGTCTTTGATTCAGAACCACACAGCTAAACTACCCTGGAATTCCTGAGCCACAGAAATTATGTGAAATGAATATTTATAATTGTTTTAAGTTGCCACAATTTAGGAATAATTTGTTCTGCAGCAACAGATAAATAATACATAAGCCAAAGAAAATGTTGTGGGTATTCATTTTTTTGGCCAGTAATTCATGTGTTGGAAAGAAAATAATCTTTTTTATTATTCTATAACTCAACTTAATCTCTATTTGAAACGCCATTCTGTCTGATTACAGGGAAAAATAACCTTAATACATTGTAGGATAATTCAGTAACTTCAGATTTTAACTTAGTTAATTTAGAACATTTTTTCTTAATGCTCCCATTTGCCTAGGAGTGGCATCTCCAACTGGAGGCTTACCTAGTGTCACAGTGTCAGGAATATGTATAGCTGTCTTATTCCTGGACTTCATAATATGTCTACGTAAATATTAATGAAAAGACATAGGTGACCGTAGGTACATTACCAATATGAAATATAAAGGTAGACTTTTCAATATTCTTTCTAGGTCAATTATTTTTACTATTTTATCAGCTCTAATATTTCATTAAAATCCAGAGGAATTGTAGAGGGCCCAGAACCAACCCATAAATTAAAATTCTATGGCTTCCTGCGGAGTTAGAAGGCTGACATTAATTTAAATATGTGAATTCTTTAAAAAATCTATTCTCTTGCTATGTGTCATGGGCTATCCATGAAGTTTTGTCAATACCCAGAAGCTATTCTAGACAGGCAGAAAGTATAAGAAGCTACTTTAACATCAGTTGATTCTTAAGTGAATGCTCATTTGGGTAATTACTCTCAATGCCTCAAACTGCCTTCAATATTTTAAAACAAAACAAAAAAATTTTTACCTGCAACTTCAGTGTTCCTGGAATTGCTGTCATTGTTCTCCCTGTGGTCATATAGAAATGAGTATGTTGGATAAATGACAGATAAAACATATCAGTGACAGAAGTGTGGATGATTAGCATGCGGATTGGAGTTGCTACACAGTGAATCACATACTTTGAAGGATATAGCACAAGATTCTTGAAAATAACATTAACTATGACAGTTGTTCATGACAAACACTGTAATGTGCCACATTCCTTCATATGATATACCTCAGAAATAAACAAAATCAACCCATATGTTACATTTTATTTGAAGGCTTTTCTTTTTGTTTCTTAGCCTTTGTTTCAGTACTAGAATTTAAATAACTTTCATCATGTTCCATGTTCAGTTCTATCTCCAGGTCTAGGCCACTTCTTCAAAGTAACAGCCTAAGACACATTCCTGTGCACAGCTCTCTTTCTATTTTCATCATGGCAAAAGCAATTCATTTGTTAGCGTCTAAAATTCTTATATATGCTGAAGGGTAAAAACAATATATTGAGAGAATAATAATGAGAGAAATCCTCTCCTTTTGGAAGACAGAAAATTTCGTGGCCTCTTTGTTCTTTTTGTTTTTCTTGCTATTTCTTAATTTCAGGGTAAATATTGCTTGTAAAAGTAATCTGAGTTCTCAAACCATACTGATGACTGTTTTGCATTACATGTGTTTAGATGTGCATTTAGTTTTCTGATATGCATACTTTTCTGGGTTTTTAAATTATCAATTTTGAAGTTGCTTTATCATTTCATATGATTGATTTTGATGCACTCTTTGGTATAAGTCATAAAGGAATATTGCGACAGATTGCAAAATGTGATGACAGAACAATAATATCAAGTTCTACAACAATGATTAAATAAAAGAAAAACAATGAAAAATACTATTATTATAGGAAGTGTTAAACCAAGACCTTAAAATGAGATTATTCCTATTGCATTTTATATCTAAAATTAGTTAGGGAAAGATATAAATTATGACGTTTGTGTCAAGGTGAAAGGTAAGGACTATTAGGAGAACAGTGGGTGTAATTATTGTAGTAACAAGTGACATGCTGAATTGAGGGAACCATCAATTATCTTGTCCATTTGAATTTCCACTGCAACATTTGGGACTATGAGTGAAATGTATTCTTGGAGACATACAATATTCTATTTAAAGTCAGGGAATTTTACTCTGTGAACAAGGACATCCCATTCCCAAAAATAATTTCACTGTGATATTTTAGTGCCTTAGAAATACTCTTCTGGTTTAGAAATGCTTTTATTCTCTATTGGCTGTATAGACATTATTTGGAAACATGTAGACTTACCGTTATTATTGTATCTGTGATGGACTCTGTAATCAGAGAAGACTGCCCCTTATCTTCCAAACCATAATCTTAAAGTGGTATTTTTTCCAATAGAAAAACACACTCTGTCAACTCTATTACTTTCATTATTACATTCAAAAGTGTCTGTTGAATGGCTAGTAAATATCTGTTTCCATACAAGTATTGCAGTCAACTAGCAATATATACTAACTGTAAAACACAGCTTGGCAGGTTGCTCATAACCTTATTTACTTGCTTCATAAACTTAGATGGAAAAAAACCTAAACAAAATATCAAACTAAATTCAGCAGAATTAAAAAATGCTATTATATCACACATGTAAGTGAATTCATCCCAGAAATGCCAAGAGTGATTTAACATCATAAAAAATTAAATGTAATTCACCACATTAATGAGCTAAAAAAAGAAAAGTTACATACTAATTAAATAGAAGCAGAATAATCATTTGATAAAATACAATATGTATTCAGCTTAAAAATACTTAAGCAATCTCTAATAATAGAAGAAAATATTTTTTCTCAACAAAGATTACCTAAAAATACTTAAAGCAAACTCATTATTAATAGAGAAATATTGGAAGTACACCCTTTAAAATTAAAACCAAAATAGAATGCTCTATCACTGTGTATATTAAACATTTACCTAAGTCCCTTGTCAGTTTAATAGGAAAAAAAGAAACAAATTAAAGGAATGAAGATCAGGATAAAAGTAATAAAATGCTCATTATTTTTAGATTGATTATTTACATTATTTATTAAAATAAACAAGAGAATAGAGCAAAATGAGTATATATAATACCAATATGCAAACATCAATTGCATTTTTAAATGCCAACAAAACTTTGTAATTTTTTTAAAAATGACATTTAATATAGCAATGAAAAAATAAAAGATCCTTGGGAATCTAATAGAAATTGCGCCAAATCTGTTTGGAGAAACTATAAAACTTTGTGGAAAGACATAAAAGAAGACTTAATTTGTGAAATTTATCAAATATACAGATAGAAAGATCTAATATCATAAAGATTTTAATTCTGCCTAATCTGATCTATGGTGTCAATACAATTCCAGTTTAAAAAAATAGAATTTTTAGACAATTGAAAAGTTATTTTTAAAAGACATATCAAAGAACAAAAAGCCCAGAGTAGGCAATGAGGGAGAGGGATTTACCCCATACACATCAATACTTATTAGAAAGCTTTATTAATTATGGCAGTGTGGTATTGGGACAGCTTGTATTATAAACAGAAAAGAAAGCCCAGAAACATAGACACATTTATCAATACTTGATATATTGTGGAATTACTATTTAACAACATAGCTGAGATAATTAGTTACTTTTATGGGAAAAAATAAAATCGTATCCCTACATTATACCATGTACAAAATCATTTCTAGTTAGATTAAAATCTCATATGTGAAAGGTGAAACTTTTACATGAGAACACTTTTTTGATTTTGGTATAAGAAAAACAGTTCTTAAACAAAGATGTTATCTTAGTTTGTTCAGGCTGCCAAAACAAAATACCATACACTTATAAACAATAAACATTTATTTCTCACAGTTCTAGAGACTGAGAAGTTCAAGGTTAAGGCACCAACAAATTGTCTTGTGAGGGCCCACTTTTTGGTTTATAGACAGTCTTTTCACAGTGTCCTCACATGATGGTGAAGCAGGTTATTTCCCTTACCCTTTTGTAGGACTTGCCATAGGGGTACCTTGTTTACCCAGCATGCAGCTTTCAACTCCTCATGGGAGGGAGCATGCAAGTGAATGAGGCCAGAACTGGAGTGCATGAATGCTGGAACCAGCTGGCTACTTCAGCACCAGCATGGACAAACTCAACTCATTCACTCGGACCCCCTGTGTTCATGGAGGTGGGCAGATGCAGAAGCCAGAGCAAGTGCTTTTGGGTGTCAGCAGGAGAAAAACTTCATGCAGGCCACACAGCAGTGTCTTTGGGGGTGCCCACAACCCCTGAAGCCCCAGAGGGTGTGATATAATGCTCTTTTAGCTCTGCCATCTGTGGACAGCTTAAGTGTCAACAGTTCAATGGGCTCTCTGCTTTTTTGCATGAGGTGACTGCCTTCTACCAGCAAAGGGCAAGTTTGACAGCCTTTTGTATCCACAGCACCTTAGCTCTTGTCTGGTGTCCAGGAGAAATCAGATCACACAAACAAATTGAAGGATGGTAAATGTGGAGAATTTTATTACCAATTAAAGTAGCTCTTAGTAGGATGGGGAGTTGAAAAGGAGATGGAATGGAAAAGTGGTCTTCTCCTGAAGTCTGGCTGTCTCCAGTGAGATTCTTCTCTGAAGTTATGCTATCAAGCTGTCCCTCTCAAGTCAAGCCACTTCTCCTCCAATGTCCAGCCATAGTCTTCAACATGCAACTGCTTCTCCTCTTTCTGACAGCTGAGTCTGGGGTCTTTATAGGCAAAATGCCTGTATATAAGACCAATATACAAACATTAATTGCATTTTAAACAGGATCAGGGCTGGGTGGGGCCATATGTGGTTTTGGAAAAGGCAACATTTGAGCAGGAAAACAGGGATTGAAGTTCTTACTTTGGGCCAGTTTCAGGCCTTTTGGCTTGGCAGGGGGGGCTTTTGTTAGGGACCCACCCTTTTCTGCCTAGAAATTTTCTGCCTCCTATCCCCATCATTTCCCTTCTCTGAAGAGGCACATCTAACTGCCATTACAATATGCATGATGCCTCATCTTAGCTACTTCCTGCTGATAGGGACATGGTTTTGGGGAGAACAGGAAGTCGGATTCCTCCCAGAGATCTACCTAAAGGTCCTCAGCAAAAAGGAGCTATCATCCAAGGCTCCAGTTGCCTGACTGTTTGGAGTTTGATGGCTCTAGGCAAGAAGAAACAAATTTTACAAGGTTAAGTATGCATGAATCAAATACGTGTGTTGTACAACAAGGGGTTAAAAGGAAAGAATCTAGTTCCAAGGATAACAGAAATAAGATGTGAAATAACTAATCATTCTGAAAACATTACTGTACTTCATGGTATGGAACAGAATGAAGGTAAGAACAGCAAGCACAGGCAAGACCATAAAGAGCCTATCCATGGAAGGTTAATTATTAACACTTACCTTTTGTGATTTTAACTTGAGGTCCTCGATCTCTTCACATTGGTGTTTTGGGTACTCTTCTGGTTTGCTGGAGGTACCTCTGTCAGCTTCCCAGGACTTTACTGAGATACAATGAATTCAAGAATGTATTCCAGTGACCTATTTTTAAAGACCAAGATGGCCACTTTCAGGAGGTTCTCTAAAGTACTATCGGGTCCCAGGGCCTCTTTCTGCAGCTTCCTCCTTATAACAGGGGCTGCCTGAGCAATAAATTTATCCTTTAGGATTAGTTGTCCCCATCTGAATCAGGAGATACAGAGGTGTTGCGTTATCAAGGCCTCTCTTAGCCTTTCCAGGAAGGTAGTGGGATTCTCATCAAATCCCTGGTCTATCATGGATAGCTCATAGTTGAGAGCCTTAGTTCTAATCTTGCATAAGCCCTCTATTATGCATACCTGAAAATATTTCCTATTCCATTCTCACATCTTGTCATTGGGATCCCATGACAAGCAGAAGGGTCTGCTTCTCTGTCAGTTGGATAAAGTTTGGCCTCTTCCTTGACACTATATGTGATACACAGCTCATCCCCAAATCCCTCCACCACTTGTAGAGTGGCCTGCTTCTCATTGTTAGGGTTTGATTCAAAAGTAACATAATGTCTTTCTAGAAGAGCTCACATACTTGGGTTAAATTCTGGAAGGCCTCTATATATCTGTCAGGGTCATTTAAAACTTGCCAATATACCCACTTAATTTTCCGTAAGTCTTGTAGCAAGAAGGAGATCTACATCTTAACTGGGACCGAATTCATCAGGCATCTTGGAGGGGCAAGAGTGAGACTGGGGCTTGTCTAGGGTGAGGATTTCTAGCAGGGGCAAGAGAGAGAGAAAGAAACTGGATAGGGAATATGAAATGGACCTGGAGAAGCAGGGCTAAAGGGAGCTGGTTTCCCTGTTAGAGGTACCTCTGGGATTTGTTTTTTTCAGTTCACTGGGATTGCCCCCTGCTGCCTCGCCTGAGATGACAAACAGGAAGGCTGCATCAGTCCTACACTGTTGGCAGAGGTCTGGGTTACTCTGCAAGGTATGGAAAGCCTGCACATATGGGGCTTCAGACCATTTGCCCTCATGTTTACAGAAAAGGTCCAATGGCAGGATGGTATCAAAATGAATGATTCCTTCCTGAAGCCAAGCCAGTCCTTTCTACAGATCATAATTTGGCCGAACCTTTGTGCAAAGAGCTTTGAGGCATTTTTCCTTCAGAATCTGAGGGTCAAAGCTGTTCCAGTGATTCGGGATACACTCCAGAGGACTATAGACTAAGGATGGTGAAGATAGTTGGTTGCCCATTCTGAAAGGGAAGAAAACGTCCCTCCTTTCCCTTCCCTCTTTCAGCAAAAACTCTGGGTGTGAGACAGAGAGAAAACAGGTATGGCTCTTTTCTCTTCCATCTTTTTATGCCTGAGACCCAGAAATCTTAGAAAGATGGCAACTTTGGGTGCAATTGCAGCCTGCAAACGTGAAGCAGAGAGGGCTTAGAGAATAGGAATTACCCTCTCTCACTGCTATCTCCGTTCCTCCTACTGTCGGCAACCTTTGGGTGTCCTGGGCCTTTTCTATGCCATGGAGCATGATCTCCTTTCATGAAGCAGGGGCTTAATTGGCAGGAATTAGTCCTGCCCATTTACACTGTGCCTGGCTTTGGTTCCCTCAGATTTGGTTTTCCTTTCTAAGACTTCAACCTGAAGTTTATAATTGACAAAGAGTGTCTCCGGGGTGCACGGATTCATTTAGATTAAGTCCCAGACAGCCAAATTTGTAGTTACTAGCCAGTGGAGTCACTCCTTGGCTGCTTTCCTATCATAGGCAGAGGGCTGAGGTAGGAAAAGAACCCTGTTGCATAGAAAAGGAAGGACAAAAAAAAAAAACAGTTCAAGGCAGGTAAGAACCTCTTAATCTATGCAAAGAGGTTCCTTCCCCCTTTTTCCTTCCCTGGATTTGGACTAAGCTGGAACCCTCAGCCAGGGGAGAAAAGACTCTGTGGGCATGTAGCAGGAGGGAAAGTAAGTGGGAAATGCTGGCCAACTGGCTGCGTGGGGCCTCTGACCCCCAACACTGCCCTGGGGCCCCAGCAGCAGCTGCAGTTGTCTCCCAGCCCATGGGGACATTGGCTACAGCACACAGTTGCTGTGAACATGCCCAAGTGCCCCAGATGGGAGGGGAGGGGAGCCTCTGTGTGCCACCCATGCCTGCAGGTGTTGGGGTGGGGCTGGAGATGACAGCTCCTCAGAACAGATGGCAATCACATTGTCCTGAATTGCATATCTGGTGGCTAGGCCAAATGCTTATTCTACCTAATAATATTTCTGCACTTTTCAGCAATACCCTTATCATTATAAAAGAATAAATAGGAGCCATTTCAAACTATGAAAGAATAAAAGGAAAGATACCATAGAAAAGTCTGGGGGTCTTAGTAGATGCTCTAATTGGCAGTCAGGGACGGGGTCCAGTCTGGGGGCTTTCCAACAACAACAAGGAGTAGCCTTAGCCAGATGCCTTCAATTGTTTCAGGACTCTATTCCGGTTCCATGTGAAGGCTGTATCTCTGTGAAGGGAAACAGAGCCAACATTCCTTTCACCTGAAAGAAAGAGAGAGATGACAGGGTTGCATCCTGTCCTCAGCAAATGGCATAGCTCTGTGAAGAGACAGATCTGGCAGGTCCTCATTTACTCACTCTTTTGATGTGTCCCAGATGGGACCAAGATGAAGCAGGATAGTTCCTTGACCCCTTCATGAGACTTGGGATAGTGGTGCCTTGTTTACCCAGCCAACAGTTTTCAGCTCCTCATGGGAGGGAGCATACACATGAATCAGGCAGGAAATGGAGTGCAGGAATACTAGAGCCACCAGCCAGCCACTTTGGTGCCAGCACAGGTGAATTCCACTCACCTAGACCCACTGTGTCCCACTCCTCACTGGAGAGAGCACACAGGGGAAGGGGTACAGGAGCCAGGGTGAGTGCATTTGGAAGTAGCAGGAGCCAAACCCTGTGCAGGCTCCACATCTTACAGGGTGTCTGTGACCACTGAAGCCCCACAGGGAGTGTTACAGTGCTCTTTTAGTTCTGCTGTCCTTGGACTTTTAAGTGTTAACAGCTCCTTGGGCCCTTTGCCTTTTCACATGAAGCAGCTGCTTTCCACCAGTGAGGTCAAAGGGCAAGTGTGATGCCCTTTTGAATCCACACATCTGGCACCTGAGCTCCTGTGGGACATTAAGGAGAAATGAGATCGCACTAATGAATTAAAAAATGGTAAATGCATGGGATTTTATCGCCATCGAAAGTGGCTCTCAGCAGGAAGGGGAAGTGAAAAGGGGATGGAATAGGAAGGTAGTCTTCCCTGAAGTTGGCCATCTCCAGCCAGATTATTCTCTGAAGTTACCCTGTCAAGCTGTCCCTCTGAAGTCAAGTCACTTCTCTCTGATACCCAGCCACTTTGATGTCCAGGTGCTTCTCCTCTTCCTGCTGGCTGAGTGTGGGGTTTTTGTAGGCACAAGATGAGGCAGATAGGGGCCTTGGGTGGTCTGGGAAAAGGCAACATTTGACCAGGAAAACAGGGAAGTAAGTTCTCACTTTGGGCTGTGGTTTCAGGTTTTCAGCTTACGGGTCAAGCTTTCTCCAGGGACCCACCATTTTCTGCCTAGAATTTCTCTGCCTCCTGTCCCTATCAGTGGAAAGGGCAAGTGGTCTCTCTGGGTCTCTTTTATAAGGGTACTAATCTCATCCATCAGGGCTCCACACCCATGAACTGATCACCTGCATCATCTTTAAAATGAGAATTTTAACATATTAATTTTGGGGGAGACACAAATAGTGAGACCATAGTAGAATCATGAAACATATAAAGAAAAGATTGATAAATTTGCCCATATTAAAACCAAGAACTTTCTGTTCATAAAACATTACAATAAAGATAATCAAAGTCTAATCAAAGCAGTGGGAAGATGTTTGTAACCAATACAATTAATGTATTAAAAAGTCTACATGTCTTAAAACAGGAAAACAATCACATAAAAAAATGGGTAAATCATATGAGCAGGTATTCCCTAAGAGGGAAAACATGAATGGCCAATAAACATGTAAGAAGTTTCCCAGCCCTATTAGTAACCAGAAAAATGAAAACTAAGACCACAATAAAGTGCTATTTTTCATCTACAAAACTGGCAAAAAGTCGGAAGTCCGAAGTACCAAGCATTGGCAAAAATATGGATAAACATATACTTTTATACTGATGGTGGGAATGTAAATTAGTAAGAATGCTGCAAAACACTTTGACATTATTTTGTAGAGATAAACTTTCTCATGACCTGCAATCTGGCACCTGGGTATCTTGAACTTCCCAGCCTCCAGAACTGTGAGAAATTCTTGCATGTGTGCAGCAAGATCTAAATAAAGAGTCCTCAGGAAGTATCGTTTATAATAAAGGAAATGAAATAACTCAAGTGCCTCTCTGTTAGGAGAATGGAATTAAGTCCTATTCACACAATG
This sequence comes from Callithrix jacchus, assembly GCF_049354715.1. NCBI lineage: Eukaryota > Metazoa > Chordata > Mammalia > Primates > Cebidae > Callithrix > Callithrix jacchus. The sequence goes on from NC_133502.1 coordinate 85,374,975, forward strand.
GAACAAGATGATTGAATCTTAAAAACAAAATGGGGAGTGAAAAAAAGTTCCAGAAAACTGCACATATTATGAATCAATTTTTATAAATTGCAAAGCAAACAAAACTAAACAATATGTAGTTTAGAGGCATACACTTATAGATACGTTTTTGTGTAAGGCAAGGGAATGATCAACAAAGTTCAAGATAGTGTTCATCTCTGTAATATAAAGAAAGTGCCAGAGAAGAATATTTTTAGAAGCAAACATCCTGGAAAAATTCTGATCTCTAGTGAGGTGAAAAGTTTAGAAGAGTTTATTTTAATACTGTGTTTCAATGTGTCAAATATTAAACAATATCCAAAACTAAAGGTCACACTTTATGCTGAGAAAACATATATAGAATAAAAAAATTCAAATACTTCTGATTATTTTTAACTTTAAAAATGAAGAAAGTTATTATTCAGTGCTAAAAGGGAACAAGATTTCAAGCCATGAAAAGACATGGAGAAGACTTAAATGCATATTACTAACAGAAAGGAGCCAGTCCGAAAATGCTGCTTCCTGTATGATTCTAACTATGTGACATTATGAAAAAGACAGAACTATGGAGAAAGTAAGAAAATCAGTGGTTACTAGGGACTGTAGGGAAGAAGAGATGAATAGGCAGAGGACAGAGGATTTTTAGGGCAGAAAAACTACTACATATGATACCTTATTGGTGGATACATGTCATTTTATGTTTGTTCAGACTCACAGAATGTCCAACACCAAGATGAATCCTTGGATTTTGAACTTGGAAGATAATAATGGAACTGTGAATTTTGGGTAATAATAATGTGTCAGTGCAGATTCATTGATTGTAACAAATGCATCACTCTGGGAAAGGCTGTTGATAGTAGGAAAGTCTATGCATGGGGGAAGAAGGGACACAGGAGGACTCTACTTCTGTTCAATTTTGCTGTGAACCTAAAACTGCTCTAAAAAAGAAAGTCTGGTTAGAAAAAAGTGGGGGGTGGGGAGTGAAGATTTCTGAAGTAACAAAAGGAAAAAAATATCAAGGTGCTCTTAGACTTCTCACAGCAGAATGTGATATCAGAGACTGTGCAGAAATAGCCACACAGTTCTCTTGATAGGAAGAATTTGGCCTAGCCAGTTGCCATTCAAATTTCAATACAAAAGGCATTATCATACATAAAAATCTAAAAACACAGCACTCATGAGCCTTTCCTGGAGGGAGGGGGGAATCTAATTGTTGCCAAAATACAGTCAACTGGAGATTAAGTAAAGAATTTAGATATTGGGAAGTCCTTTTTAAGGACAATGGATGGGTCTTAATATAAAACTAAGAATAACAACTGAGAAGACTGTAGTTATAAAACAAAAGGCAATTGTAATCTCTGACCTGAAAACAAAACAAAACAAAAAACTACAACAACAACAATAAAGCAACAAACAAATAGTAGATGTAAAAGAGGAGGATAATAGCATTGTTATTCTATTTCCTAGCAGGGCATCATATTGTCAACAACGGAGCTAGCTAAACACACACACACACACACACACACACACACACACACACACACACACACAAACTCAGTACAGCTTAATGGTCTTCATGTTGCAATTCCTTTTTTCTTTTTCTTTGAGATGGAGTTTCGCTCTTGTTACCCAGGCTGGAGTGCAATGGCGATCTCGGCTCACCGCAGCCTCTGCCTCCTGGGTTCAAGCAATTCTCCTGCCTCAGACTCCCGAGTAGCTGGGGCTACAGGCACGCGCCACCATGCCCAGCTAATTTTTGTGTATTTAGTAGAGACGGTGTTTCACCATGTTGACCAGGATGGTCTCGACCTCTTGACCTCGTGATCCACCCACCTCGGCCTCCCAAAGTGCTGGGATTATAGGCGTGAGCCACCGCGCCGGGCCGCGTAAATTATTTTCAATGCTATTGCTTATTTATGTGATATTGTCGGGATGTATGTTGCAAAAGTAATTCTACTAGATTGTGAGTTCCATGAGAGCTAAGAACAGGAACTGCATTGTTTACCTGGTTGAAACTTGAAGTAGATACTTTCCTGCTCTTAGCTCTCATGGAACTCACAGCCACTGCGCCCGGCCCGTAAATTTTTTTGCTTTTTTTGAGACGGAGTTTCGCTCTTGTTACCCTGGCTGGAGTTCAATGGCGCGATCTCGGCTAACCTCAACCTCCGCCTCCTGGGTTCAGGCAATTCTCCCGCCTCAGCCTTCTGAGTAGCCGGGATTACAGGCACGCGCCACCATGCCCAGCTAATTTTTTGTATTTTTAGTAGAGACGGGGTTTCACCATGTTGACCAGGATGGTCTCGATCTCTTGACCTCGTGATCCACCCGCCTCGGCCTCCCAAAGTGCTGGGATTACAGGCTTGAGCCACGGCGCCTGGCCGCAATTTCTTTTTTAAAAGGCTTTCTACAAATTAACATCTTGAGAAATAAGAAACATTTTGTAAAAATTAGCAATTCCTTCTTTTTTAGTTTATTTTCTTCTGCCAAATTAAAAAAATGACTTCTTATTAAAACACTGTAAATAGTGTTATCCCATTTTTGTCAAGTGATTTTTTTCTCCCTATCTTTCTGCATGACTTTTATAATTTCTATCTATGTAGATGAATGTTACCCAGTAACACTGATTCTTTCTGGTAATGATATTTGAAGTGATTTGTTGCCTTTTTCATATCTTTTAAAAATTCTTTGACTTATTTATAGTATATGTTTTATTTCAAAATGTAACAACAAAGTAATTACTGAAAAATAATTTATTTTTGTTAAATGGGGAAATAAAACATTTGAAGGTTTTTCATGACTGGATTAATTTAGAGCTTTGGTAATGCATAAGATTGCAATGTTCTTAAAAGAACTCTCCATTATGTTCACATCCCTCACAACATCATGCACAAAGCAAATGTCAAATAAATGTTTCTTAAATAGAATTCCATATTATTTTCTAGTTTTCTCTTAGATTTGAGAATAGTCTAAGAGAAATGCACCTCTGAGAAATCATCATTTAAGTACTCCTCTACAAAGATGCCTGTTGAAGTTCAGTCTGTCTCCTTAAAGCAAAACTTCCTCCATTTGTCTCTAGGTGGACATTGGATAATCATCTTTTGAATCTACCCTCAACAATTATTTATTTGTTTTTTAATTTATCAGTCAAGTGTCTATTGAGGACCTATCATACATAAGTGTCTTTCCATGTATGCATACAGCAGTGGACAGAAAAATCTCTATCCTTAAAAAGTTTACATTTTTATTTACATAGGAAATAAACATGTACATTTTCAGATGTCAATAATGCTATGGAAAGTGACAAGGTGGAGGACATAGAGTGGTTTCAGAAGACCTCTTTAATAAGGTGACATTTGAACAGAAGACATGAGTAACTTGAAGGTATGAAGCGTGTGGATCCTTCCAGACAAAAGGTTCCAGTGTATAGTACAAGCGTTGATCACAGATGTTGGCCTGAGCAAAGAAATGAATAAAGGTACCATTTAATGTCATGAAGACAGGTTTCACAGGATGGGTGGAGCAGAGGTGTATGGAAAATTAAGAGTTTAGTATTAGATATGTTTAGCCTGAGATGCCCAGTAGGCAATCACACTGAAGGGTTGAGTAAAACAATTGGATAGATGAGTCTGGAAGTCAAAGTATATGTTGAGTAAATAGTTGGATATAAGAGACTGTAGGTCGAAGCACATGTGTAATAACACTTAAAATATATATAAAGCTGAGTAAAGTAACACAGGTTAAAATAATAATGAATATTCTTTCCTACCAAATAGTCTACTGCTTTCAAAATAGAAAATACATTTCAATAACAGTTTTCTTTCTAAGCAATTTGCTCTTTCAATGTATGTACAGGAAGAAAAATTTCTGGTTCAAAGTTGTGGTGGGATTGTCCTTTTGTGTGGTCATTTTAAGCAGTAAAGCAGGGGCTTATCAACAAGGCTTTGCAAGATGGAGGTGAGATCCTTTGCCTTATTGAACCCTATGCTTGCTGGCCTGGCTGTGCACAACATTCTGTTGCACCCAGTGTCTTTCAAACACAAAGGTCCTGCGGGTTGAAGAGTCACTGTGTCCTTGGAGCCAGTGCTTTGACAAGCCATTTTGCTCTTGCAGTGCATTTTCAGTGGAGCAGAATAGCAAAGAGAAAATCTTGTCAATTAGTGAATGATGGTGGGCTGCAGGGCAAGCTGTGCAGAGGCTTAGTGACAATTGCACCTAAAGACAGGAACATTCCATTGCCTCTCCCTCTTTGTGTCATATGGCTCAAACGCCAAGGTTTCATGTCGATGTTCATACCAAGCAATGCCTAAGCAAGATCTCCTCTTTCTCTCTGCTCTCCCACTTCCAATTAATGCTGAGGTTTGGGATCTATGGATTTCAGTTTGGCTCCACATTGTGACCTGTGGCTAAAATTTGGCCCCAATAGCAACTAAAACTTGTGATGTGGAAACCTCAGCAACATGACAAAATTCAGAGTATTGAATATTATAACTCTTCCTATCTAGAAAATGAGCACTATTTCTATGTGCCTCACAATAAAGCAGGGATATATGTCATACAAAATGTTTATCACAAGGATGTCTAAATATAGGGATAAATGATAGGCATTACCCATTTGGAAGCAAGAAGCTATATATGTGTCCATTGTTCAGAATTTATAAGTGAAATCCAAATGTAAACTGAGGTTTCCATAACCCTTGCAGATCTCAAAGTTGACTCAAACTCAACTCCCATCTCCTCATTCCATGGCCAGAGACAATCCAAAATCTTCCTCCTGTGATTTCAGTTGATCATAAAATCTTTACATTTTCATGGTCCCCTCTATCCCTGGTACCTTTATTCACTTTCCGAGTCTCTCTTTCCCCCACATCAACTCATACTCAAAACTCAAACCTTTCATTAATTTTTCACAAAACAGATTTACTCCCACAAAACATGTTGTGGGTTTAGTGGCTTTACTAGAGATTTGAAAGGTAGCAGGCACATGGCAGGGGAGTCTGGGAGGGGCATCGCACATTGTTCACTATTCTGCTTTGGTAATCTCACTGGTTTTATCCCTGCTTTCCTCCCCGCCTCTCACCCTCAAGGCCAAATGCATTCGTACTTGAGCAGAGTAGTTGCATTACCTTCTTCAAAGACTGGATCCCAATAGCCAACAACCATGCCTCATAGGGACTTGCTTATCTCCAACAAATTTATCAGTGTTTTAATCCCAATAGAATGCAACTCTCTTCTTAAGTAAAAATCTAGAATTAGCTGCCAAGAAACACCATTTTCTCCATCTTATTACATCAGACTTGAATTAATTTTCTGTTATGTGATACTTTTATTCTTTGGTGAGAGGAAGATTTGCAAGAAAGTTAGGTTAATGTTTCTTAATCCTGTGTCCAGAATTTAGAACCACAGGGTTCTGCATTGTGCCTTTTGGCATAGAAGCCACTTGTCTATTGAACCAGTTGTTCTCAATCTTGGGTATATTCCTTAGAATTACTTGACGTGCTTTCAAAAATCCTAATGGCCAGGATCACCCTACGTCAATTTCTTGTGAGTGGGATCCAGTTATTAACACATTTCAAAGCTTCCCAGGTAATTTTTAGCACATTCAATGATGAAGTCCATTATAATATATCTTTAAAAATTGTCTAAACAGAAGAAAGAAACAAGGAATTACTGGGAGTTTGAGGTCAGATGAGTTTTATATGTAAGAAAGAGTCTGTGAAAGCAAGGAAAGTGAAGTAGCAAAAATCCCTTTGAAAGATGTGAAATTAGTCTGCACACAAAACCACAGCTAAGAAGACAAATTGTCCAGTATGTCCACCAAGGCATTTCACTTACTCTGTATTCCATCAGGAATTTGGGAGGAGACAAAAACATTCAAACCATAGCAATTCCTAGTATGATTGTTATGGTTTGAATGTTTTTGTCCCCTCCCAAATTCATGATGAAACTTAATCCCATTTCAGTAGTATGGAGGTGATTGGGTCATAAGAGTTCGACTGTTAGGAATAAGATTAGGTGCCCTAATAAAAGGGCTTGAGGATGGAGTTCACACCTTTTTTTTTTTTTTTTTTTGGGAGGAAGGGAGGAAGGCAGGAAGGGAGGGAAGGAGGAAGGCAGGAAGGGAGAGAAGGAGGAAGGGAGGGAGGAAGAAAGGGATGAAGGAAGGAAGGGAGGAAGGGGGGAAGGAAGGGAGGGAGGGAGGGAGAAAGGGAGGGAGGGAAGGGAAGGAAGGAAATCAAGCAATAAGAGAGACATTGCCGACCTGGATCTAGAGGTTTACAAGTTGATTTTTTTTTTCTTTTTTCTTTTTTTTAAGAGAAGGGAAGAAAAAAAATGAGTAAAGGAGAGGAAGAAAGAGGAAGAGAAAGAGGGAGGGTGAATGGAAATATTGCTTTATTCTGAAAAGAAATGGGTATTAATAATGGCCAATCATTGTTTCATTTAAACCTATGAGTAGGTGTGATGTGGTATTGACAAGAATGTATATTTTGTGTATTTGAAGTGGAGAGCTCTATAAATATTTATTAAGTTTACTTGCTCCAGATCTGAGTTCGAGTCCTTGATATCCTTATTAATTTTCTGTCTCATTGAATCTAAGTCTCTATGTATCTGGGTGTTAGGATCGTTAGCTCTTGTTGTTGCATTGATCCTTTTACCACTATATCTCTGTTGCTTTAAAATCTATTTTATCCGATATGAGAATTGCAACTCCTGCTTTTTATTTATTTATTTATTTTTGCTCTCCATTTGGTTGGTAAATCTTTCTCCATCCCTTTGTTTTGAGTCTTTGTGTATCCTTGCATGTGAAACAGGTCTGGATGTAACATGCTGTTGGGTTTTGGCTGTGTCTTTTGATTGGGGGATTCAGTCGATTTGAATTTAGGGTTACTGCCATTTGATGTTAACTCGCTGTTTTATCCATTCGTTGATGTAAATTCTTCTTTATGTTGGTGCTCTTTACTTTTTGGTATATTTTTAGTAAGGCTAATACTGGTTGTTTCTTTCTGTGTGTAATGCTTCTTTCAGAAGCTCGTGTAAAGCAGGCCTGATGGTAATAAAATCGCTGAGTACTTGCTTGTTCATAAAAGATTTTATTTTTCCTTCAGTTATGAAGCTTAGTTTGGCTGGATATGAAATTCTGGGCTGAAGGTTCTGTTCTTTGAGGATGTTGAATATTGGCCCCCACTCTCTTCTGGCTTGTAGAGTTTCTGCTGAGAGATCGGCTGTAAGTCTGATAGGCTTGCCTTTGTGGGTATTCAGGAAAATTTTCCTAAACTAGCAAAGCAGGTCAATATTCAACCCCAGGTAATACAGAGAACACCACAAAGATATTCCTCAAGAAGAGCAACCCCAAGGCACATAATTGTTAGATTCACCAGGGTTGAAACGAAGGAGAAAATACTAAGGGCAGCCAGAGAGAAAGGTCAGGTTACCCACACCCTTTTTTGTCCCTTCTGTTTCTTCTGCCCTGTGAAGGCACAGACTTTTCCCTTTAGAGGATGCAGCAACAGGGCACTACCTTTGAAATAGGGAGACTAAACTTCACCAACCAGTGTCCCAGTCTTTTACTTCCCAGCCTCCAGAACTGTGAAAAATAAATTTTCTTTTTTTTTCTTTTCTTTCAGAAATTGCTTTGTCTGTGGTATTTTGTTATAGCAACACAAATGGGCGGAGACAGGGATCTTTCCCTATTAAAAAATTGCCTAATATTAATAAAACTTGTGGCGGGGGGAAGGGAGATAGAATTTGCTTGGCGAAATGTGCTGCATACCCAATTCAACTAGAATTTGTCCATGACTGGGCTAAGTCTTCTCCTCTGCTTTTCACTTATTCTCTTTCTCTGCCACCTAATTATTCAAATCTACTTGATTATCTCCTGCCTCTCTGAGTTCCAATTATTTCTCTTAACGCAGATACAATTAACACAATACACAAAATACATTCTTTTTATTAATTCACTATAATTTATTGAACACAGATTGATAAACATTGTGTTAACCATTCAATTTTTTTTCTGTTTTAAAACCATTTCCTCATACCCCCACCACTTATAAATGTATACGTTTTCTTTGTGTTACTTTCATGTTAAATAAAATATGACTGCCTGCTTTATTCTTTTATGAAACTGAATACAAATTTGTGAAGCATGTAATGACTGTAACAGGTTAATGTTGTCTCTCATGTAAACATTATAAAACTTTGCAATGTTTCTTTTCTAGATCTATTCCTTGGTGGAGAGAAATCTCAGATGCTGATATGACAGATATGTCAAATGTTAACTTTTTAAATGAATTAATACATTTATCCTCAAAAGCTAATATTGATAACCTTCATGCTATTTACCCCAAATGCTCTGTTCACTATAGATGCATTAGGTGGATAACACATTATTCACACCTTCATTATTCTCACACATTATTCTTCACCTTATAGCAGACTGATGTGTTTTCTGCTATAAGAGCATTCTGAAGGCATTTTTAGATGATTTTGTTGGGTGTCATTGCTTCTGTCCTGAAGAGCATGCTATTAGCATGCTGTTTTTATAAGAATGCGTGCTCTGAAACTCTTCGTAAAACTTCTCTGCATTGTTCTAATATACATGTTAGTATGAACTGATTCTGCAATGCAACCATGCTTTAGGTAATCTTGCTGTCTTATTAATTCCCATGTTACAGGGCACTCACACTACAGTTTATACATGATTGAGTTATAGTTAGTGTGATTAATGAGCCAGATTTTTTTTTTGAGGGCTGATGCACTTATTCTCCCATCTAAGTAGAAATGCTGGCTGCTGAAGGCTTACAGCTGAGTCCTCCTTTAAGCATTGCCCTTCCAAAGGGAGTCACTTCACTAAGGTTAGACCGCTAGCCCAGAGGCAGCCCACATCCAGTTACTGGTCTAAGCAAGGCCACAAAGGTCTGAGTACTTGTTTCGATTCAGGACAACTGGAAAGGCCCATCTCAGCAGCAGGGCTTCCCATGATTGTGGCTCAGGCCACATTTGCAACTACACTGCTTTTCTTTCTTTTTTTTTTTCATCTTTCAGTAGGCTTTAGTTTTGTTCTTTTTTTTTTTACATTTTAGGTTTTGGGGTACATGTGCAGAACATGCAATATTGTTGCATAGGTACACACGTGGCAGTGTGATTTGCTGTCTTCCTTGCCTTCACCCACATACTACATTGCTTTTCAACTTCTCCTTCTGTTCAATCCTGATTCCCTAACTGTTTACAGGAATTGTTTCTAAGAAGATTCCCAAGTAAATCTCCTACAGGCAAATCTTCTCCTCGGAGTTGTTTCTTGGAAACTGACCTAAGATGGTTGTCACCATAAATGGTCCTAGGAAAGTGAGGTTTTGAAAGTGGATTGCCTGATGATCTGACTTGTAATAAGGACCACATCACAAGTTGTAGGAGGACTACTGATAGATTTTGGCACGCTGAAGCCATGCAATAGTTTCAGCTTTCTTCCTTTATAATGTTTGCTTCTTCAAACCCAAGAGGACATATGTGTTTTATATATATGGCATTAGAATATGTATATCTATATATCTCCAATAATGGGGGAGACAGCTCATCATCTTTGCCATATTCTATTGGTTAGAAGCAAGTCAAAGATCTTGGCTTCACTTAAGGGGAGGGGATTATATGGGGCATAACAGAGGGGATGGGTCTGGGACCAGCTTAGAATTCTGCCTACCATAGTATTCTTTCTTTTGCACTTAATGTCTAAGTAAAGAAAGATTACATTTTTAAGTTATTAGGAATTTAACCATTTGTTATGATATTGCAAATTGCCACTTTTAAATACAAATATGAGAGCATTTAACTCAGATGTGAAAACACCAAAATTACACAATTAATGTTTCAGAGCTCTTACATGTATATGCCTTTTACTCTTACTGAAACATTGGAAATACTGCATAAAACTGACTCAGCTAGATGTTTGTTTTTTTTCCACTTGTTAGGCACATATTCAACCAACATTCCCTACTGTCAGCTACTGATGAGTAAGAAATGACTGAAAAATAAACTATGGTTATCCTATCTTACCCTTTCCCTCTATGCATGTTTGAAGCATTAGTGGTTATCTAAAACAGGGAAGTAAGCTGAGTAAGAAGGGACATGATTGGGTTTCTTGGTCATTTAGCTCCTTAGAACACCATTGCCTATATTCTGTATTCATAGCGAGCTCTGGTTCTTTTTTTTTTTTGGAGTCTTGTTCTGTCCCCAGGCTGGAGTGCAGTGGTGCGATCTTAGCTCACTGCAACCTGGCCTCCCAGGTTCAAATGATTCTCCTGCCTCAGCCTCTCAAGTAGCTGGGATTACAGGCACCCACCACTATGCCCAGCTAATCTTTCTATTTTTATTAGAGACAGGGTTTCACCGTGTTGGCCAGGCTGGTCTCGAACTCCTGACCTCAAGTGATCTGCAGGCCTCGGCCTCCCAGAGTGCTGGGATTACAAGCATGAGCCAGTGTGCCTGGCCCTAGTTAGCTCCGGTTCTAACAGAAAGTGTGGCCTCTATGAATTGTCAACACTATCATTTAGTCAGTCATCAACATGATATGATTAACCTTGTATTTGCTTTGAGTTCCTGTGAACTCCCACATGTCATGGGTCCACTGGAATTTCATAATCATGGGATATCACAATTACTGTCACAAAAAGGGAAGCAAGGAACAGCAGACACACATATTGCACATGTGTCCTTTGCACACACATGCTATCTTGTCTCATTAAAATTTATTTCTGAAGCTGACATGGTTTGGATGTGTGACCCCTCCAAATCTCCTGTCAAAATGTGATCCCCAATGTTGGAAGTGGGGCACAGTGGCAGATGTGTAGGTCATGGGAGCAGATTCCTCATGAATGGCTTGGGGCCTTCCATGCAGAGTAATGAGTTCTCACTCTTAAGTTCACATGAGACCTCGTTGTTTAAAAATGCATGTCATGGCTGGGCACTGTGGCTCACACCACTGCACTTGGGGAGGCCAAGACAGGTGGATCACTGGAGGTCAGGAGTTCGAGACTAGCCTGGCCAACATGATGAAACCCCATTTCTACTAAAAATACACAAAATTTGCTGGTTGTGGTGGTGAGCCAAGATTGCACCACTGCACTCCAGCCTGGGCAACAAGAACCATGATTAACCCTTCACCTTCTGCCATGATTGTAAAGTTCCTGAAGCCTCACCAGAAGCTAAGCAGATGCTGATATCATGTTTGTACAACCTGCAGAACTGTGAGCCAAGTGAAACTCTTTTCTTTATAAATTACCCAGCCTGTGATATTCTTTTATAGCAGTGCAAAATAATCTAACACAAAAGCACAAGTTCAAAGATAAAAAGTTGTTAGGGCTGATATCCAGAATTTACAAAGAACTCAAACAGATTTACAAGAAAAAAAAAAGCCCATCCAAAAATGGGCAAAGGATATGAACAGACACTTTACAAAAGAAGATATACATGAGGCCAACAAACATATGAAAAAATGCTCATCATCACTGGTAATTAGAGAGATGCAAATCAAAACCACAATGAGATACCACCTCATGCCAGTTAGAATGGCGATCATTAAAAAATCTGGAGACAACAGATGCTGGAGAGGATGTGGAGAAATAGAAACACTTCTACACTGCTGGTGGGAGTGTAAATTAGTTCAACCATTGTGGAAGACAGTGTGGCAATTCCTCAAGGACCTAGAAATAGAAAGTCCATTTGACCCAGCAATCCCGTTACTGGGTATATATCCAAAGGACTATAAATCGTTCTACTATAAGGACACATGCACACGAATGTTCATTGCAGCACTGTTTACAATAGCAAAGACCTGGAACCAACCCAAATGCCCATCAATGATAGACTGGACTGGCAAATTATGGCACATATACACCATGAAATATTATGCAGCAATCAAAAATGATGAGTTCGTGTCCTTTGTAGGGACATGGATGAATCTGGAGAACATCATTTTCAGCAAACTGACACAAGAACAGAAAATGAAATACCACATATTCTCACTCATAAGCGGCTGATGAAAAATGAGAACACATGGACACAGGGAAGGGAGTACTGTACACTGGAGCCTATTGGGGGGAATAAGGGAGGGACAGTGGAGGGGGGAGCTGGGGAGGAATAGTATGGGGAGAAATGCCAAATGTGGGTGAAGGGGAGGAAGGCAGCAAAGCACACTGCCACGTGTGTACCTATGCAACTATCTTGCATGTTCTGCACATGTACCCCAAAACCTAAAATGCAATTAAAAAATAAATAAATAAATAAATAAATAAAAGAATTTCATGATGGCAATTACAGTAGAGTATTAAATTTCCTGCAAGGCCTTTCTGAACATGGTGCCTTAGGTGACTACACAAGTTACATGCCTATGAAGCAGACTTTGCATCCTGTCCAAGTCAGTTCTTTAAATTTTTGTAGCCCTGACTGATGTCTAATTAAACCTTATGAAGTAGCAAATCAGAAACACTCAAGTGAGCCTCTCCCAAATATCTGACCCATAGGAAATGTGAGAAATAATAAATATTTATTATGGTAGAACAGATAATGGATATATGAGTCTCAGTATAGTGCAGACTCATAGATTATAATTCAGAGTCAGGTTGTGGCCCAAGAATATACATTTTTAGCAATAATCCCAACCATCAGGAAAATGCAAACCAAACCACAAAGAGTTACCACTTCATACCTACTAGGCTGGCTAATTGAAAAAGATAATAACAAGTGTTGGTAAGGATGTGGAGAAATTATTAGAATTCTCACACATTGCTGTGTGTGATACAATGGAACAGCCACATTAGAAACAGTCTGAATGTTCCTTAAAATGTTAAACATAGAGTTACTATATGATCTAGGAATTCTATTCCTAAGTATATACTCAAGAGATTTGAAAACATGTCTCCATAAAAAATCTCATACACAGAAGATTGCCAAAGGAAGCTTCTTCAGAGTGCAGCTACCACCAAGTGAGACAGAACCAGAGTGATATCTGCATCTCCTAGTGAGGTACCAGTTTTGTTTTAAAGGGACTGGTTGAACAGCAGGATTAACCCCCCAAAAAGGCAGTGAAAGCAGCCCAAAGGCATCCAGCCAAGGCAAAGTGGGGCACTGTCCCACCTGGAAAGTATATCAGGCATGGAGGACAAGAGGGTCATCACCTCCTCATTCTCTGAATCAGAGCAATTCACTCTGAGACTTCAGCAGCACACAGAGCAGGAAAACACCACCTTGCTGAGAACCACCTGGAATTGCAGACCCAGGTGACAGCCCAAGCCAGCAGCCCCGGCCAGACCAGTGCCTTGTAGCACAGACCAGGGCAGAAATATGGACTAATACCAAGAAAGTTTGTGAAAAGGAACTGCCCATCTCACAGAAGGGAGAGTTGAAAGTGGGGATGGGGATACAACCAGACAGGCCCCTCCCCAACGAGATCCAGCAACCGAGTCCCTCTCCCAGGAGACTTTCACAGTTAACGCATCTTCCACCTGGGAACAGTGGGCTCAGCAGAGGGAAAGAGCCCACGTTTGGGAAGGCAGGGCTAATCCCACCACTACAGAAAACAGGCTGAGACCAGAGCAGCCCAACAGTGCCTCCACAGTCAATGGACAGACTGTCTCAAGTGGCAAAGTGACACCTGTGTTTAAAAAGAAAACAAGCCTCATACAGGAGAAATAACCCCAACTTTAACAGAAAGGACGTCCACTCAGAGAAGATGGGAAGAAACCAGTGCAAAAAGGATGAAAACATCAAAGTCCAGAATACCTCTCCTCCCCAGAAAGATCATAAAGACTCACCAGTATGGCAACAAAACAGGTCAGAAAACAGTTTTGACGAGCTGACAGAAGCAGGCTTCAGAAGATGGGTAATAACAAACTTCTCTGAGCTAAAAGAACATGTTTTAACCCAATGCAAAGAAACTTATAACCTTGAAAAAAATTAGATAAAATGCCAACTAGAATAACCAGCCTAGAGATGAACATAAACGACTTGAAGCAGCTGAAAAACACAGCATGGGAACTTTGTGAAGCATACCCAAGTTTCAGTAGTTGAATTGACCAAGCGGAAGAAAGGATATCAGAGATCGAAGATCTACTCAATTAAATAAAAAGAGAAGGCAAGAAAAGAGAAAAAAAGAGTGAAAAAAAATGAACAAAGCCTCCAAGAAATATGGGATTATGTGAAAAGACTAATCTACCCTTGATTGGTATACCTGAGGAGGACAGGGATAATGAATCCAAGCTGGAAAACATTCTTCAAAATATTATCCAGAACTTCTACAACCTAGCAAAGCAGGCCAACATTCAAATACAGGAAATACAAAGAACACCACAGAGATACTTCTCAAGAAGAGCAACCCCAAGGCACATAATCATCAGATTTACCAGGGTTGAGATGAAGGAAAAAATGCTAAGGGCAGCCAGAGAGAAAGTTTGGGTCACCCACCAAGGATAGCCCATCAGACTCATAGTGGATCTCTTGGCAGAAACCCTGCAAGCCAGAAAAGGGAGGGGACCAATATTCAACATCTTTGAAGAAAAGAACTTTCAACCCAGAATCTCCTATCCAACCAAACTAAGCTTCATAAGTGAGGGAGAAATAAAATTCTTTATGGACAAGCAATTACTGAGAGATTTCATAGCCACCAGGCGTGCTCTATAAGAGCTCCTGAAGGAAGCACTAAATACAGAAAAAAAAAAATCCAGTACCAGCCACTGCAAAAATGAACCCAATGGTAAAAACCAATGATGCAATGAGGAAACTGCATCAACCAACAGGCAAACAACCAGTAACAAAATGGCGGGATCAAATTCACACATAATAATATTAATATTAAATATAAATGGTCTAAATGCCCCAATCAAAAGACACAGACTGGCAACCTGGATAAAAATTCAAAACCCATCGGTGTGCTATATTCAGGAGACCCATCTCACACACAAAGACACACATAGACTCAAAATAAAGGGATGGAAGATCTACCAAGCAAATGTAGAGCAAAAAAAAAGCAGGGGCTGCAATTTTAGTCTCTGATAAGATCAACTTGAAACCAACAAAGTTCATAAGAGATTAAGATCAACTTGAAACCAACAAAGTTCATAAGAGACAAAGAAGGACACTACATAATGGTGAAAGGATCATTACAACAAGAAGAGCTAACTATCCTAAATCTATATGCGCCCAATACAGGAGCACCCAGATACCTAAAGTAAGTTCTTAATGACTTAAAAGAGACTTAGACTCCCACACATTAATAGTGGGAGACTTTAACACTCCACTGTCAACATTAGATAGATCAACAAGACAGAAAATTAACAAGGATATACAGGACTTGAACGCAGAACTGGAACAGGCACACCTAATAGACATCTACAGAACTCTCCACTCTACAGCCACAGAATATACATTCTTCTCAGCACCACATCACACTTACTCTAAAATTGACCACATAATTGGAAGAATTGTGTCCTCAGTGGACGCAGAAAAAACAGAAATCATAACAGTTTCTCAGAACACAGTACAATCAATCTTAGGGTTAAGAAACTAACTCAAAACCACACAACTTCATGGAAACTGAACAACTGGCTCCTGAATGTTGACTGGATAAACGATGAAATGAAGGCAGAAATAAACATGTTCTTTGAAACTAGTGAGAATGAGGACACAATGTACCAGAATATCTAGGATACATTTAAAGCAGTGTCTAGAGGGAAATTTATAGCAATAAATGCCCACATGAGAAACAAGGAAAGATCTAAAATTGACACCCTATCATCAAAATTAAAAGAGCTAGAGGAGCGAGATCGATAAACTCAAAAGCTGGTAGAAGACAAGAAATAACTAAGATCAGAGCAGAAAAGAAGGAGATAGAGACACAAAAAAACCTTTCAAAAAATCAATAAATCCAGGAGCTGATTTTTAGAGAAGATCAACAAAATAGACTGCTAGCCAGATTAATAAAAAAGAAGAATCAAATAGATTCAATAAAAAATAATAAAGGGGATATCACCACCAATCCCACAGAAATACAAACTACCATCAGAGATTACTACAAACAACTCTATGCACATAAACCAGTAAACCTAGAAGAAATGGATAAATTCATGGACACTTGTACTCTAACAAAACTAAACCAGGAAGAAGTTGAAACCCTGAATAGACCAATAACAAGGGCTGAAGTTGAGGCAGCAATTAACAACATAGCAACCAAAAAAAGTCCAGGTCCAGATGGGTTCACAGCTGAATTATTTCAGACATACAAAGAGGAGCTGGTACCAATCATTCTGAAACTATTCCAAACAACCCCCAAAAAGGGAATCCTCCCCAACTGATTTTATAAAACCAACATCATCCTGATACCAAAACCCAGCAGAGACTCAACAAAAAAAGAATACTTCAAACCAATCTCCATGATGAACACAGACGCAAAAATCTTCAATAAAATACTCGCAAACCGATTGCAACAGCACATCAAAGAGCTTCTCCATCATGACCAAGTAGGCTTCATCCCAGGGATGCAAGGCTGGTTCAACATATGCAAGTCCATAAATGTAATCCACCACATAAGTAGAACCAAAGATGAAACCACATGATTATCTCAATAGTTGCAGAGAAGGCCTTCATCAAAATTCAACAGCCCTTTATGCTAAAAACTCTCAATAAACTAGGTATCAATGGAACCTATCACAAAATAATAAAAACTATTTGTGATAAACCCACTGCCAATATCATAGTTGAACGGGCAAAAAATCATCTCTGCCCAAAATCTCCTATAGCTGACAAGCAACTTCAGCAAAGTCTCAGGATACAAAATCAATGTGCAAAAATCACAAGCAGTACTATACACCAACAACAGGCAAACAGAGACCCAAATCATGAGTGAATGCCCATTCACAATTGCTACAAAGAAAATAAAATACCTAGGAATACAACTAACAAAGGAGGTAAAGGACCTCTTCAAGGAGAACTACAAACCACTGCTCAACGAAATAATAGAAGACACAAACAGATGGAAAAACATTCCATGCTCATGATTAGGAAGAATCAATATTGTGAAAATGGCCATACTGCCCAAAGTAATTTATAGATTTAATGCTATCCCCATCAAACTACCAATTACCTTCACAGAACTGGAAAAAAACACTTTAAACTGCATATGGAAACAAAAAAGCAAAAAGAATAAAGCTGGAGGCATCACGCTACCTGACTTCAAACTATACTACAAGGCTACAGTAATCAAAACAGCATTGGTACTGGTATCAAAACAGAGACATAGACCAATGGAACAGAACAGAGGCCTCTAGGGCAACACCATACATCTACAACCATCTGATCTTTGACAAACCTGACAAAAACAAGCATGGGAAAGGATCCCTGGTTTAATAAATAGTGTTGAGAAAATTGGCTAGCAATGCGCAGAAAGCAGGAACTTCACCGCTTCCTTACACCTTATATTAAAATTAACTCCAGATGGATTAAGGACTTAAACATAAGACCTAACACCATAAAAATCCTAGAAGAAAACCTAGGCAAAACTATTCAGGACATGGGCATAGATAAGGAGTTCATGACTAAAACACCAAAAGCAATGGCAAGAAAAGCCAAAATAGACAAATGGGACCTAATTAAATGAGCTTCTATACAGCAAAATAAACAATCATTAGAGTGAACCAGCAACCAACAGAATGGGAAAAAATGTTTGCAATCTACCCATCTGATAAAGGGCTAATATTCAAAATCTACAAAGAACTGAAACAGATGTACAAGAAAAAAACAAACAAACCCATCCAAAAGTGGGTGAAGGATATGAACAGACACTTTTCAAAAGTAGACATATCTGAAGCCAACAAATGTGAAAAAATGCTCATCATCACTGGTCATTAGAGAGATGCAAATCAAAACTACATTGAGATACCATCTCATGCCAGTTGGAATGGCGATCATTAAAAAATCTGGAGACAACAGATGCTGGAGATGATGTGGAGAAATAGGATCACTTTTACACTGTTGGTATGAGTGTAAATTAGTTCAACCATTGTGGAAGACAGTGTAGCAATTCCTCAAGGATCTAGAAATAGAAATTCCATTTGACCCAGCAATCCCATTACTGGGTATATACCCAAAGGGCTATAAATTATTCCATTATAAAGACACATGCACACCATGTTCATCATGACACTGTTTACAATAACAAAGACCCAGAACCAACACAAATGCCCATCAGTGATAGACTGAACAAAGAAAATGTGACACATATACACCATGGAATACTATGTAGCCATAAAAAAACAATGAGTTTGTGTCCTTTGTAGGGAAATGGATGAACCTGGAAACTATCATTGTCAGCAAACTGACACAAGAACAGAAAATCAAACACCGCATGTTCTCACTCATAGGTGGGTGTTGAACAATGAGAACACTTGGACACAAAGAGGGGAGCATCAGACATTGGGGTTCATTGTGGCTGGGGGGCTAGGGGAGGGATAGTGGGAGGGAAGGTGGGGGAGGAATAAAGTGGGGAGATATGTCAGGTATAGGTGATCAGGGGATGGTGGCAACAAACCACCTTGCCATGAATGTACCTATGCAGCAATCTTGTATGATCTGCACATGTGCCTAAGAATCTAAAGTACAATAAAAAACAAAAAAAATCTCATACACAAATGTTCATAGTGGCATTACTCATCATAGCCCTGAAATTGAAAACAATCCAAATGTCTGTCAATTGATAAATGGATAATACATGTGGTGCATGCATACAATGAGATATTATTTGGTATAAGAAGAAATGCAGTATTGATACATGCTATGACATAGATAAACCTTGAGATCGTTCTGCTAAGTGAAAGAACCCAGTCACAAAACACCAAATATTTTTGCATTTGAGTTTATGTAAAATGTCCCCAATAAGTAAATTCATAGAAAAGAAAGTAGATCAGTAGTTGCCTAGAGCTGAGGGGTTTGGAGGGAAATACAGAGCGGCCCCTAAGGAGTAGGGGGAGTTCTTTTGAGGTTGGCAAAAATGTTCTAAAATTGATTGTGTTGATGGTTGTGTAACGGTGAAAATATTAACAACCACTGAATTGTACACTTTAAATGAGTGAAATGTATGATATGTAAATTATATCTCAATAAGCCTATTATAAGAAATTCCTCATATTATTCTAATATCCACAGTCTAAATGCTATACTTCACAAATGCCACCTAGACTTTTAAAGTTGATGTTCATTTAAAATGAAAAGCATTACTTTAGTACTTGTAATAATTTCCTTATTATGTTCACCACTTACACCTTTCTAAAGAGAAGACATAACATGAGACAAGTGAGGAAAAACTTGGAGTAGAACAATCTTTAAATTCAATTGAAAATGACTTTTAACTCATCCAACTTTCTTGGCAAAGAACAAAAATAATGACAGTAGCAGTAAGGATTGAGAAGAACCCTCAAGAAGAAAACAAGTGTGTCAGAAAGAGAAAGAAGATTAGTAGTTCCTTTTCAGAGGCTGTAAAGAGGGGGCTTAATTTCTCCATGAAGTGGCTTTCTTGCTCATTCTTAAGATGCTGTACCTAGGCCTGGACACCATGAGTGTCATTCATTTTGCTTTCTCTCTAATATTAGCAAGAGTCTTTTCTTTTAGCTGGGACAGAATGACAAAAAACAGGATGCATCTGATAACTTGGGTGAAAGCTGTTTTATTCTGACTTGGTGTTTGTTGATGCCTAGCACTCTGTCTTTTCTTTGTAGAGCTTTCACACACAGTGGTTATTTAATTGCTTGAGCTCTATTTGTCATAGGTATGGTTTAAGCTCTATGAAAGCCGAAGCTGAACTTGTAGAGAGAAAAGGAAGAGGCTTTCTGCAATGAAGAGCTTTCCTCTTGAGGTTGGCATAATCCTTCCTTTCTTGTACAAAATGGGGACGGTCAAAAAGTCATCCCATTTCCACCTTCTATTCTTTAATCATAAAATCTGAACACTTAAAAAAACTAGTCTTCAAAAATGTGTTGCCTCTATACAATGTATAGAAACATTTGACTCCCTCTCTGTCTCTGTCTGTCTGTCTCTCTAGATATAGCTACAGATACAGATGTATAGGAATACCTCGTTTTATTGTGCTTCACTTTATTGCACTTTACAGGTAATATGGTTTTAACAACTTTGAGTTTTAGGGAAACCCTGCACCAAGTAACTCTATCAGCATCATTTTTCTAACAGTATATGCTCACTTCATTTCTCTGTGTTACATTTTGATAATGCTCACAACATTTCTAACTTCGTTATTATTATTATTATTGTTATATGTTATGGTGATCGGTAAGTAGTGATCTTTGCTATTGTAATTGTTTTGAACCAAACCCACATAAGACAGTGAACTTAACACATGTGTGTGTCCTGACAGCTCCACTGACTGGCTATTCTCCCATCTCTCTCCTCTTCTTGGGCCTCTCTATTCCCTGAGAGACAACTATAGGTCAGTTATTAACCCTACAATGGCCTACAAGTGAGCAAGTGAAAGAAAGGGTCACATCTCTCACTTTAAATCAAAGGCTAGAATGGATTAAGCTTAGTGAGGAAGGCATGCCTACAGCCAAAATAAATTAAAAGTTAGGCCTTTTGCACCAAACAGCCAAGTTGTGAATGCAAAAAAAATTATTGAAGGAAATTAAAAATGCTACTCCAGTGAACACACAAATGGTAAGAAACCAAAACAGCCTTACTGCTGATAGGGAGAAAATTTTAATGGTCTGGATAGATTAAACCAGCTACAGCATTCCTCTAGGCAAAACCTAATCTAGGGCAATTCCCCAACTCCCTTCAGTTCTATTATAAGAAGGTTGATAGGGGTGAGGAAGCTGCAGGAGAAAAGTTGGAAGCTAGAAGTTGGTTCATAAAGTTTAAAGAAAGAAGCTATCTCCTTAACATAAATGTGCACATGAAAGTACTAATGTATTAATAGAAATTGCAGAAAGTTATTCAGAAGATATGGCTAAGATCACTGATGAATGTGGCTGCACTAACCAGGTTTTCAATGTATGCATAACAGCTTTTTATTGGAAGATGATGCCATCTGGGGCTTTCATAGCTAGAGAAGAGGTCAGTGTGTGACTTCAAATCTTCAAAGGAGAGGCTGACTCTCTTGTTAGGGGCTAATGCAACTTGACCACTTTAAGTTGAAGGTAAATGCTCATTTACCATTCCCAATATTATAGAATCCTTAAGAATTATTCCAAATCTACTCTGCCTGTGATCTATAAATGGAACAACAAAGTCTGGATGGCAGCACATGTTTCTAGCATCATTTACTGAATATTTTAAGCTCATTGTTGAGACCTACTGATCAGAAAAAAAGACTTCTCTCAAAATGCTGTTCACTCTCAATGATCTGGTCACTTAAGAACCCTGATGGAGATGCAGAAGGAGGTTAATGTTTTCACGCCTGCTAACACAACGTCATTCTGCAGCCCTTGGATCAAGGAGTAATTCCTCCTTTCATTCTCATTATTTAAGAAATACATCTGGTGAGGCTATAGCTGCCATAGATTGTAATCCCTCTAGTGGATCTGGGCAGTGTAAATTTAAAACCTTCTGGAAAAGATTCACTATTCTAGATGCCATTAAGATCATTTGTGATTCATGGAAGGAGATGAAAACAGCAACATTAACAGGAGTTTGGAGGAAGTTGATTCCAACCTTCATGAATGACTTTGAGGGATTAAAGACTTTAGTGGAGAAAGTAACTAAAATTATGGTATAAATCACAAAAGAACTAGAACTAAAAATGGAGCCTGGAAATGTGCCTGAATTACTGCAATCTTCTGAAAAACTCAAACACCCTGAGGTGCTTTCCATGGATGAACAAAGAAAGTGGTTTCTTGAGATAGAATCTATTCCTAGTAGAGATGCTGTGAAATGCTGAAATTACAACAAAGGATTTATAATATTACATAAACTTAATTGATAAGACAGTGCAAGGTGTGAGGAGTTTGACTCCAATTTTGAAAGGCATTATTGTGGGTAAAATGCTATCAAACAACATTACATGCTATAGAAAAATCTTTCATTAAAGTACAAATCAACTGATGTAGCAAATTTCATTGTTCTTATTTTTAAAACTTTCCACAGCCTCTCCAGTCTTCAGCAAACCACTCTGATCAGTCAACTATCATCAACATAGAGGCAAGACCCTCTACAGCAAAAGATTATGACTCACTGGAGGCTTAGATGATTATTAGCACTTTTTAGCAATATTTTTCAATTAATGTGTGTACAGTTCTTATAGACATAATACTATTGCACGCTTAATAGACTATAGCATGGCATGTAATTTTTTTATGCTCGAGGAAGCCAAAAAAAAAAAACTTGTGTGACTCACTTTATTGTGAGATATTCACATTATTTCAGTGTTCCTGAACTGAACCCATTTTATCTAGGAAGCATGCCTGTATATATGTTTCTCATAAAACTAATAACTTAAGAATGGAATCATTTGTTGGGACTTCAGAAATCCCTTTTAAATATCCAAAATGATATTAAAAATGCTCCATTTGAAAAACTGTGAATTAGAGTTGTAAATAGGGAGAAAAGCAGATTCCCATGGCAGCACTTGTTATAGGAAAGTTTTATGTTATCAACTTTCTGAGTCATTTAATATATGCTATTGTATTCATTATCAAAAAATCATTTGAGAAACAAGATCTGGTTTTCAGCCCTGAGCACCTGCCCAGGAGGACTGTGTTATGTTTGTTGGCACTAAGCCCAGACGTAGCACAGTACCTGGAATATGGCTGATGTTTAGTAAATATTGGAGCTTTCAAAATTACATAGAGAGCTTCCCTATTTTACCTTTAGCATCTCCTTCTCGGCTTCCATCCATCCAAAATCTTTATTCTCCAAGTCACTTTAAGTATTGCCTTGTGTGGCCTCATCTGCAGCATAGCCCCTTCAGTGGCAAGATGTTTTATAATGGGGCTTTACTGTATTTCACTGAGTGTTGTGTGCTGTGAAACGCATGGTAGCAAGATCGTTTTTTTTAGGAATGGCTGGAATTTAAAAATTTTTCAAACTCTCTTTCCAAAGAGCTCTATTAGGTCAGTTTTATTCAGTAGTAGTACAATTATTTGGGGAAAATCTTTTGGGTCCTTCCTGGTTCTGCTCCCAGAAACTGACATTAGAGCTTCCTGGAGAGTAGTGGGTGGAGGAAGGGAGTAAATAATGGAGCTGCAAACAGTAGAGCCCAACAATTAGCACAAAAGTCCCAGTAAGTATCCTGTTATTTGGTAGGTTCTGCTGATTTAGCCACGGGCAATGTAGAGGGCTATGGGATGCCATAAAGCTCAAGATTATGGAACCTTAAACAATCCATTAACCTGAGATGCCCATAAGCCTGAAGGAGAAACTTTCCTCTTAAAAACCTTTTATTTCCCATGAGAATTCTATAAATAGGTTTTTTTCTAGTTGAGAAATATGCAGAAGGCAGTGGAGAGCAGGTTACAGTGAGAGACCAAGATGGGATTTATCAGCTGCCACCTTTTCTCTCTGCATCAGTTCATACATGTGACCTTCAGGAGCCCTCAACAAATGACGGAGGCCTGGAGAGTGGTCACTTTCTTAGAGGACCCCTACATCTATAGTAATAGAAAAAAACACCATCATTTCCTTCACCGGAGAATCAAATGGATTGCCTTAAATTTTTAAAAGTCATTTTACTTTTGTTTATTCAGGAAAACACACTACACTTTTGACACTTACCTCTAGAGAAATTCTATTTAAATGAACAGGAGGAAATCAGAGAATTTAATAGAAAAAGATCAGCTTGATTTTAAAAGTGTATTGAAGCAACGAAGCATGCTGCCATCATGAAAAGTTAGACTGTTAGAAGTAAAAACTGGTCATGTGTTTGCACAGATCTCCAGATTGTGCTTTGTACTGACTGTATGATGAGGTCATATATGATATGTATGGCTTCAATGTGTTCTCATTTTTCTTCTCACTCATAAATTCTTGATTTCTAGTCCCTCACATAAAGACTAGAAGAATGTATGTAAGCCTGACTGAGGGAGAAATTTCTTAGGAAGCAGAACTGGAGCATTTAAGACACAAAATGAAACCTTAGAGACCAAACTGCCCTGCCTCCCTGAAGTTCAGTCCCCTTATCCATGAAATAAAGGGTCCTACAGGGTCTTTAGATTCCCTTTCGATTCTAAACCTAATGATGATAGCAGTACTATACCTATTAGCCTAACTTTCCCAGTTCACTCTTTAAGTGTCTTCTTTTTATTTATTCATTGGAGTGTATCATAAAGAACCTGGACTTTAGGGTCAATAAGCCTGGGTTTGAATCCCCATTTGGCTCTTTCCTAGCTGTGTGACCACTGACAAGTTACGTAACCTTTCTGAGATTCAAATTGCCTCCCCTGAGAAATGATGATATGGTACCGTTGATGTGGTGAGGACTGGATGAAATAAGCTATATACTTGCTACTGTGACTGTACCACTGTCTGTTTTTAAATAAATAGTAGGATTATTACCATTCACCCTAAATATTGGTTGGATGCTTCAAGCTGGCCCAAGGATTGTAAAGATAAATGTGTCCAGTTCCTTTCTAAAGAAGCTCATAGTTTTTTTGGGGAGATAAATATATTAACAATTAACATACTATACTGTAATTAATACTACAATAACAGCATGTTCCTTACTGATTTTGCCATTTTCCCTTTTCTATATAAATTACATGTAATCCTTTTACCACTGGTCCTAGTGGGTTTTTTTCACCTATTTCTTTCCCATTTAGTACTATATGTGCCAAGGTATTTATGTTTTTTTTCCTAGTTGGTACTACCTAAAATTCTCATTTCTTAACTTTCATTATTCAGATCTCTTATTTGCAATTTTTAGAGCCATCACTAATTCAGTTACTGATTTCTGGGAGAGTCATCTGCCCATACAATTCCAGTCGTTCTGAATAGCATCTGAACCTTTCCATGTGCTATAGCTAAGCAGTGGCTTTCATGGCCTCTCAATTGCATCAGGTTTCCATGACAACATGAGTTTGCACTGTTAGTTTTAAATTCTATAGCTCTGAATTCCCAGGTGTTTTTCTCCCCACCTTCTCCATTACTATACTTCAATCCCATATTTTACTGAGTGGTACTTTGTAATTTTCTCTGTATGGCTTTAAATCGAAGTGTTTTAAATATGCAGGTGAGGTTTTCTTTTTAAACATGAAATTAATTTTATCTAGTATGGGTTATTTAGATCCTTGACAACTGTAGATACCCAGACAGGAGTGGATAATTGGTGGGTGTTCATAAAATATTGAAATAAAGACATACACACGTTTATTTAAGATGATGACCCATCTTACCACTTACTGCATATCTAGGAAGAAACCTCTATTTTTAGCACTTTATGACTTTTCTATAAAAGAATTCTTGTGGAATGAAAAACATGGAGTGTTTCTCAGCTCAAAAACATATTTCTTTTCTTACTCCTTTTCTAAACTGTATTATCAGTTTTTAATTACTTCTTATTCTGGGGAGTTGGAAATCATCTTAGTGTAATGGTTTCCCCAGGGCATCCTACATAAATTCTGAGGCATTTTTGCCTTTGGGGTTTTTTCACATATTCTTTGTAAAACTTGTGCCTGAAGATATAGTGCAAACTTAAAAATCAAAAAATCAATTATATCACTTTGGAGGATGAGTGTTGGAAACCAATGACTGAAAAAAAAAAAAAAGGAAAAAAGCAGTGGGCCTTGGGACATGCACATTGTCAAAAAAAAAAGCAAGGGACTCAAATGAATTCTTTTGAACAGTGAAAAGCTGGAGTAGAGGAGGCTGAAGAACTAAACCAAGAGAGAAAAAGAAGGGAAGAGTCAACAGGAGATTCTCTTAGGCACAGCATCTGCTTTCTGTTGCTTTCATCTCAATTAAGGAATCATGTTCTCTAGCCTTAGGATATCAGCCACGTGAGACTCTTCCCTCTCATCTGTCCCCATTCCAGGTGTCTACCATATTTCTCCATCTCTCTTCCTTTACAGCCATCATGCCTCTCAAGCTTCTCATCCTCTAACTGCTACATTCCTCCCATTGCCCCTTAGCTTTTTCTAATGATTCAGCCATCTCTCATCTTTCTTTGTAGCACCATTAAATGAGATAGCACTTACAGCCTTAATACAGTGCTTGGAAGAGAGTAAGGAGTCAAAAAGTTTGGCTACCATTTTTCACCTCTCTAGTCTGACCTCAAAAACATTTATTTTATCATGTTTCCCACATAATTGTGACTCCTCATGAGTTCCTATCTCCCAACATAAATTCTTTGGCTGGATATCTGAGGCTCACTTTTAACTGGCCTCGATGTAAATTTTCAAGATCACCTCTCAGCATTGCTGCTTCTGACCCCACCAAGCTGACAGATGGCTTTTGTTTAGGTCTCACGCATTCCTGCTCCTGTATCTTCAGCTAACAGTTATTTAACACTGGCTAATGTTTATGCTTCATCTGTTTCTCATACCAATACCATGTAATCTATATTATGATTTTCATTTTGCTGATTAAGAAACTAAAGCTTCGGGAGGTTGAGCAATTTATTTAAAATGACAACTAGGATATTGGCTTAGCCAGAACTTGACCCACATTTATCCAAGTTCAAAATTCATAATGGTCACCAGGACTTCATTCTTTTCTCTGAGCACCACCAACTGAAAAGTCCTCCCTACTCCCAGTCTCACCTTTTCTCATAAGTCTCTTGACTAGTCTCAGAGACCTCAGTCTTTCTCTGTCAATCTTTTGGGGCCACAGTCTTCTACCATCTTGGCATTTTAAAAATGTTGGATGGTTTGTTATCCCTATTGTCATCCCCTCAATCCTTTATTTCATTTATCTGTGGGCAAAGATTTGTGTGTCTTTATTTTAATCATCATCATGTCTGCTTTGGCACTTTGGGTGTAAAAGTTTACAAGAGGTAAAGTGAATGAATGCTTAGTATTGGAAGCATTGAGCTTTTAGCTGTATCTATTTTTTTTTCTATGAACATTTGGAAAAGATGTTTCTGCCAAATTCAGTGACTAAATATGAGGAGATAAACGTTAAGGGGCTTAACAAAATCTTAAATCTTAACCTTGGGAATTCTAGCATGAAACATCTGCCCTAGCTAAATGTACTGCCCATGACCAGACTCCCTGAATTACAGAGCAGTGTGTGACAAAAGAAACTAGAGAAAATGTCTAGGGGTTCTGGCTTCATGTTCCCAAGACTGTTAACAAGGAATTCCTGCTGCAAGTAAAAGGACAGATACAGCATGCAGAAGCATCAACAGCTCTGCAGATCTCTGTTGAGAACTGAGCAGAGGCTGCAGGAATAACTGTGGACTATGAGTTAAAAAGCAAACGGCTCAAGCATGGGCTTTGTTTTCCACCTGCATGAATTGAACCTTTCTAAAGTCTTACTTTTGTGTAAATGTCACTATATCTAGGATATGCTAAAAATTGTAGACTGTAAGTTGAGAGATTCTATATGGCATTGGAAACCACTGCATTGTCAGCACCAGAAAGCAAATTCAAACTTGTGGCATGAAATTAATGCATTTGTTACTCCTCACTTGTATTAAGGAGAATTTAGCGATGTGCAAAATTGAAGAGCTAACTTTCACATCTGCCACCCAAGCAGGGCTTTGTAGTTTTTAGTTGATTGAATTTGGTCCCCCAGTATTCCACAGTAGACTGAGAGTGACTTATTGCAAGCTGCTGTTAACAAGGCTCAGTGCTGTTGCTATTCTCAAGTGACAGAAGGGATTCTCTCTGGACTTTCAACTGCCAGGCCAGGAGTGACCTTTAAAGAAAGAAGAGATGAGGCCAAGAGGAAGCATTAAATCATGTTGGATCACCCCCCTTTAAGAGTGCAGGTACCGAGGAGATGATTAACTCCACTGGCTATCAAATTAAGTGGACTGAACCAGACAGGAAAAGAGAATTTGAATGGGACCACTTAAATGGACAAGAATTCAAGAGCTGCCATATGAATAGTAAACAGAACTTGAATGCTTCAGATCCACAGAGTATTACTTTGCTTTCTATTGATGTCGCCTTGGTCCTGTGGAAGACAAAGTAGATGCTTTGGTTAAAACTGCATGTGTTCTAGTCCCTGTAAAGTTGGGTTTTATCTTTGCATCACATAATGCTGTGAATGAGAAAAAGAAAATCCATCTTGCTTTTGTAGCAAGAGAAAGCCTTGATTGCATACCTCATCAGGAGAGAGATTTATTACACCTACGGCTCCTAATCCTCTTGTAATTCCTCCTGTTCTCTGCTTTTTAATTTTTTTCTTTTTGTAAGCTGACATCAAATCCTTCATGTTATTGGAATGTTTCTTTGTGTGTTGTATTTCTAAAGGATCCATAAGTAGTACAGGAAAGAAAATCAGAATATTAATGCTTCTTGTTTTATTTTTACTCCCTCATAGTATTCCTTTGGGCTGAGGCTTTGCATTTTGTTCTATTTTTCCCCCTCAAATTCTGAGCTAAATCTCTTAATCTCATTGTGCATAAACAGATCTCCAGTGGGAGATTTAACTGCCAACTTGAGAAGGACTAAACATTTAAAGTTTCAGTACCACCTCACAGCTGTGATATGGTGGATATGTCAAACAGTGATGATTTTTGTAGGTTGTATATTGATTTTAGGGCACTGATTTTAGCTGGTAAAACTGGAAACAATCATTTTAATTCATTTGCTTTAAACTATTTTATGAAGTGTACATTGTGACCTATTTATGATTGTAGAAGGCTGTGATATACCATATTTGAGCTCTTAAAGTTGTCATGCTCATGGCCTTTTCATCACTGTTGTCATATTTTTATGAGTATTCTCTGGAACTAGTTCTTTCATTATTTATTCTTTATTAAAGAAACACAGCAGGAAGTGAAAATATATTCATCAACATCCATTTTTTATTCAACTAACTTTTCTAGGGACCATTTTTTTTTCTTATATGCTTTTGATTTGGTCTTTACTTTAACAACATGACTAAACTGCAACAAAGAGTTTTCCAGGCTGAGAACCCATAACTTAGAGCCAGTTGTACACATCTCCTAGTCAGGGGACAATTCTGGGAGAGATGAATGGTTCAGCAGAAGGACGATTACCACTGAACAAAGGAAACCAGGAACCAAAGAGTTGCTATAATAGTGACATTAGATATTTTTAATGAGCCAAACTGTCCTAGAGATATAGATCATCACTGGCATTTCTTGTTGATGATTTATGATATGGTTACATTGAGTGTCCTTGTGGCCTCGTATGCAGCAGATATTATTTTGATTTTCTTTCTTTTTTTTTGGGTTCATTTTATTCCATAGAGCACAATCAGAGAAAGCCAGAGAGGTTCCTGTTTAATATACCACATTCTATCTGAGCAGGTTCCTTTGGTTGAAGAAGAAGAGAGAAGAGGGACTGTTAAGTTTTATCTGGTAGAACAACAACAAACAACACTAGCACTAAATCATTCTCATCTTTACTGAAATGCTACCCTTTACTCCCCAATATAATTTTTTCTTTTTCCATATGCTTCTTCTTAACAGTAGAAATCAGAGTAAAACTCAACATTGAAATAATTTTTGATTTCTTTATCTCTTCAGTTGAGCCAGATATTTTCAAATATATCATAATTTCATTGATGTTTCAACAGCCCTAGGAAATATTTAGAATAATTAATCTGTTACAGAAACTTACACATTCCATATTTAGTAACTGGTAAAATCAGAATTCAAACCAAAGCAGTCAGGATTAAAACTCAAAAGTCATATACTTCTTATTGCATGATGTTAAAATCTTGGTTTCTCTATATAATACACATTATTACTAAAAAGATTTTCAGTATACCAATAATTCATCCTGGGCACACATCCTTTAAAAATTGCAAACTAAACTAGATGATATTTTTGCATTCTGAACCTTAGACTCATTCTTTTTTTAAAATTGAAGGATTATAGTTAAGCACCAGGATAAGAAAGGGCATTTTAGGACAAAAAGGAAGAGACTGTTTATTTTAACTGATGTAGAAACATTTCATATTCAATTGTAAGCCACTACTTAAGCCAAAGGAAAACAATGGTTATTGTTTTGATCCCCTACTGTGATATTATAAAAGAAATTATTAAATCACATGACTCACAAAGACAATGGCAACCCTTCACCAGAGGGATGGTAGTAGCATATAATCAGGATTCCAAGATCAGATTTCCCTTCGCTTTGGAATGAAATTATGGGTCTGACGTTTGTTTTCAGTTTCTCTCTTTTTAAACTTCCAATATTCTAGTCAGTGGTTTAACATCTAGAGATTATGAGTTTCATTTTCATTGACTAAAAGAGAACATTCTAATTTGTTTATTGACTCAGTATTGACCACTCCTATTAGTGTTATATTTGATACTTTAGCTGGATTTTCCAGTGTTTCAAGTTAGATTTTCCTAGAAACAGACTGGAAGCAAGTATTTGAGAGTGAGTAGTTTATTTGGGAAGTCATCCTAGAAAATACCGGTAGGGAAGTGGAAAAGCGAGGCAGGGGGAAATAAAGCCTGTACTACATGTGTTTAGGAAGCCAGTTTCTATAGTAAACAACTGTAGTGGATATTAGTTCTAGAACTGTTTACAATGAGATTAGAAATTAAGATTAGGCATTTATAAATGTTTGTAGCAAGTTGATAGTGGCATGATGTAAAAATAGATTTTTATTCTATTTTACAAAGCTTTGGTCAGAAACAAACTAATCTGGTACCTCAAAACTGATGGATTTTTGCTTTTGTGGCCTGAGTTTTAATGAGATAGCCAAAAAAATTATTACCAAGGTCACTGTCCAGGAGCTTTTCTTCTGTGTTCTCTTCTGAGACTTTTATAGCCTTTGGTCATATGTTTAGATATTTTATTCAATTTCAGTGATTTTTGTGTATGGTGTCAGAACAAAAGTTTCAGTTCCATTTATTTGCATGTGAAAATACAGTATTCCCAGCACCATTTGTTTTTGTATTTTGACAAGGCCTCACTCTGTCACCCATGCTAGAGTGCAGTGGTGTGATCCTAACTCACTGTAACCACAAACTCCTGGGCTTAAGAGATCCTCCTGTCTTAGCCTCCCAAGTAGTTGAGACTACAGGCACACACCACCATGCCCAGCTAATCGTTTTTAAATTTTTTGTAGAGCTAGGCTCTCATTTTATTCCTCAGGCTGGTCTCAAACTACTGACTTCAAGCAATCTTCCTGCTTCTAACTCCCTGAGTGCTGAGATTATAGTCATGAGCCACTGTGTTCATCCCCCAGCACCATCTATTGAAGAGACAATTCTTTTTCAATTGCGTCTTCTTGGTGCCCTTGTCAAAAATGAGTTGACTATATATGTTTCCATTTATTTCTGGGCTCTCTATTCTGTCCCGTTGGTCTATGTGTCTGTTTCTATGCCAGTAGCATATTGTTTTGACTTCCATAACATTGTAATATAATTTAAAATCAAGAAATGTGATCCCTCAAACTTTTTATTTCTCAAAATTATTTTGGCTATTCTGGGTCTTTTATGGCTCCACATCATCAAAAAATTTTTTTCTATTCCTGTGAGGAATGCCATTGGGATTTCATAGTAATTGTGTTGAATCCTTATATTGCTTTGGGCAGTATGGACATTTTTAACAATATTGACTCTTCCAATCTATGAGCACAAGTTATTTTTCCATTTATGTGTGTCTTCTTCAATTTGTTTTACCATTGGTCGGTAGTTTTCATTGTATATCTTTCACCATTTTTATTAAACTTAGTCCTAGGTATTTTTTGATACAAGTATAAATGGGACTATTTCTTGACTTCCTTTTGGTTTGGTCATTATGTGTGTATAAAAATGTTCCTCATTTGTATGTTGATTTTGTATCTTACAACTTTACCAAATTTATTTTTTAGTTCTAATCATTTTTGGGGGATCTTTGGGGTTTTTAATATATATATAGGATTATGCCATCTGCAGTACAGATAATTTTACCTTTTTTTTTGTTATTTGAATGCCTTTTATTTGTTTTTCTTGTCCGATTGCTCTTGCTAATACTTCCATTGCTATGTTGAATAAAAGTGAGGGTGAACATTCTGTCTAGAACGAGGCCTAGTAAAAAGGCTTTTAGTCTTTTCCATTGATTATAACGTTAGCTGTGGTTTTTTCATAAATGGTCTTTATCATGCTGAGAAACTTTTCTTCTATATCTGAACTGTTACAAGTTTTAATCAGAAAAGAATGCCGATCTTTGTTGAATGCTTTTTCCACATCAATTGAGATGTTGATGTGGTTTTTGTCATTCATTCTCTTGATGTGATATATTATATTGATTAATTTGACAGTGTTAAACTGGCCTTGCATGCCAGAGATAAATCCTACTTGGTTATGATGTAAAATCTGATTGATATGTTGGGTTTGGTTTACTAATATTTTATTGAGGATATTTGCACCAATATTTATCAGATAAATTGGCCTGTAGTTTTCTTATGATACCTTTGTTTGGCTTAGGTGTCAGTGTGATGCTATCTTATTAATGGATTTCAAAGTATCCTCTCTCGGTCTATTTTTTGGAAGAGTTGGTAGGATTCAGCTGTGAAACCATCTGGTGTTGGGCTTCTCTTTGTTTTTATTTGTTCAATCTCTATTTGATGTTGGCCAGACTAGGAATTTAAAACAACTATAATTAATATGGTAAGCGCTCCAGTGGATAAAGTAGATAGCATGCAGGAAGAGATAGGCAATGTGAGCAGAGAGATAGATATTTTAAGAAAGAATTGAAAAGAAATGCTATAGTTCAAAAACATTGTAACAGAAATGAAGAATGCCTTGGGCTTATTAGTAGACAGGACATGGTGGAGGACAGAATCTCTGAGCTTGAAGTTATCTTGATAGAAACTTCCAAAACTGATAAGCAGAGAGAAAAAAAAAGATTTAAAGAAAAAAAAAAAAACCAACAACCAGAACTGTATATCTATGGAGTGTGGAATAACAGCAAAATGCACCAATTAGAAGAAAATGCTAGAGTGGATCAAAAACAAGACCCAAATGTATATTGCCCATAAAACACATACAAGAAAAAGTAAAAGGTCTAATCCTTTTGTGGTTCATAAGTGTAATGATTGAGTTTCTTACACTCATGTGTGAGATATACTTCTCTCAAACCTTGTTGCCATATTGCCATACTATTATACCAGATTGATGTGGAAAAAAAGTAAGGGATTTGAGAAAGATATACCATGCTAACACTAATAAAAAGAAAGGGACAGTAGCTATATTAATTTGAGGCACAGAAGATTGTATAGCAAGTAAAATTATTAGAAATAAAGAGGAGTATTGCATAGTAATAAAGAAGTTAACTCTGCAAGATGATATAACAATCCTTAATGAATACACACCCAGCAATAGAACATGAAAATACATGAGTCAAAAACTGATAGAACTTCAAAGAAAACTAAGATTAATTTACTATTATCTTTAGAGACTTCAACATGTCTCTATTAAAAACAAATTGATCATGCAGGTAATGTCCTAGTAATGTCATAGCTGAATTCAACAACTGGAAGTTAATAAACTGGGTATAACTGACATCTATAGACTACTTCATCACAAAGCAGCCAGTTGCACATTTTCCTCAAGCTTACATGAAACATTTGCCAAGATAGACCATATTCTGGGCCATAAAAACACACTACAGGCCGGGCGCAGTGGCTCAAGCCTATAATCCCAGCACTTTGGAGGCCGAGGCAGGTGGATCACGAGATCAAGAGATCGAGACCATCCTGGTCAACATGGTGAAACCCCGTCTCTACTAAAAGTACAAAAAATTAGCTGGGCATGGTGGCACATGCCTGTAATCCCAGCAACTCGGGAGGCTGAGGCAGGAGAATTGCCTGAACCCAGGAGGCAGAGGTTGCAGTGAGCCAAGATCGCGCCATTGCGCTCCAGCCTGGGTAACAAGAGTGAAACTCCATCTCAAGAAAAATAATTAATTAATTAATTAATTAATTTTAAAAAAACACACTACAACAAATTTTAAATAATAGAAATTATAAAATGTCTGCTCTCAGACCACAACAGAAATAAATTAGAAACTAATTTCTTCTTTTTCTCTTTCCAGAAAGACAGCTGGAAAAATCCCCCAAATATTTGGAGATTAAATAATACATTGATAAATGACATACTAGTCAAAGAAGAAATTTTAAGATAAATTTTAAAAAATTTTTGAGCTGAATGAAAATAAAAACAAAACTTTTTAAAAATTTCTGAGATGCAATGAAAATAGTGCTTAGAAGGAAAGTTACAGCATCAAATATATATACTAGAAGAAAGATCTAAATCAGTACTCTAAGCTTTTACCTTAGGAAACTAGGGGAAAAAAGCAAATTAAATCCAAAGTATGTGCAAAAAAGAATTGCTGAAAATCAGAAAAGAAATTAATGAAATTATAAGTAGAAAATTCATAGAGAAAGCCAGCAAGACTAAAATCTTGTTTATTGAAAAGATCAATAAAATTAATAAGCTTTCATCCAGGCTAAGCAAAAAACATGATAGAGATTAAGAGAAAGAAAAGAGAGACTATCACTCTGGATTCCATGGATATTGAAAGGAGAATAAAAGAATATTATGAACAACTTTATCTCCACAAATATAATAACCTATCAGATGAAATGCAACAATTCCTTGATAGACATAATCTGCCAAAAATCACACAAAAAGAAATAGATTATCTGAATAGACCTATATTTATTAAAGAAATTAAGTCAATAATTAATAATCTTTCAAAACAGAGACAACTGGGTCTAAATGGATTCACTAGTAAATTCTACCAAACATTTAAAGGAGAAATTACATCAATCTACAATCTTTTTTAGAAGATAGAAGAGGGAATACTATCTATCCCATTCTATAAGGCTGGCAACAAAAAAGAAAAAGACATTATAATAAAACTACACACCAATATCTCTTATGAACATAATTGCAAAAATCCACAACAAAATATTATCAAATAGAATCCAAAGATATATTTTAAAAATATAAATCATTGCCAAGTGGGATTTATTCCAGGTATGTGAGGCTGGTTCAACATTTGAAAATCAGTTAATGTAAGCCATTGTATCAATAGGCTAAAGAAGAAAAAAAAATGTGATCATATCAATAGATGCAGAAAAAGCATTTTTCAAAATCTAACATGTATTATTGATGATTAGAAAAATCTTAGAAAACTAGAAATAGCGGGGAACTTCCTTAATTTGATTAAAAACACTTATAAAAGAAAGCATACAGCTAACATTATACTTAATTATAAGAAACTTCAAGCTTTTCCAGTAAGATCAGCAGCAAAACAAGGATGTCCCCTCTCACCACTCCTTTTTGACATCATACTAGGAGTTCTAGCTGATGCAATAAGACAAGAAAAGGAAATAAAATGTATTCAGATTGGAAAGGAAGAAATAAAACTGTCTCTGTTTACAGATATCAGTTATCTATTTGGAAAATCAAGAATTAATTTAAAACTTTCTTAGAACTAATAAGTGATTATAGAAAGTTTGCAGAATATAAAGTTAATATACAAAAATCAATCACTTTTCTACATACCAGCAATAAAAAAGTGAAAATTGAAATTGAAAGCACAATAATACTTACATTATCATACCCAAATACTTAGATATAAAGCTATGAACATATGTACCAAATCTACATGAGAAAAAAGGCTTTAAAAACCTGATGAAAAAGTCCAAAAAGAACTAAATAAATGAAGAAGTAGTTCATGTTCATGGATAGAAGGCTGATATCGTCCAGATGTCAAAGCTTGCCAACTTGATCTATAGGTTCAATGCAATCTTAATGAAAATCCTAGCACATTAATTTGTACATGTTAACAAACTGTAAAGTTTACATGGAAAGGAAAAAAATCCAGAATAGCCAACACAGCATTGAAGGAGAAGAGCAGAGTTAAACAACTAATACTGCCTGCCTTCAAGATTTACTATTATATAAAGCTAGGCATTCAAGAGAGTGTGGTATTGGCAAAATAAAAGGCAAATAGGTCAATGGAACAGAACAGAGAGCCCAGCAATAGACCCAGGTAAATACATTCAACTGATTTTTGACAAAGATGCAAAGAAAATATAATGGAGAAAAAAATTCTTTCAGCAAATGGTGCTGTAATAGATAGACATGTGAGAGAAGAAAAGGAAAGAGAGGAGAGAGAAGGGGAGGGGAGAGGAGAGGAGGAATCTAGGCACACACCTTACACCCTTCACAAAAATTAACTCAATTGGCTCCCAGACCTAAATATAAAACTCAAAACTCTAAAACCTTTAGGAGATAACATGGAAGAAAATCTAGATAACCTTGGGGTGGGCAATGGCTTTTTACATATGACACCAAAGGCACTATCTATGAAAGAAACAATTGATAAGCTGAACTTGATTAAAACAAAAAAATCCCTGCTCTAGAAAAGACACTGCCAAAAAAATGAAAAGACAAATTAAGAACTAGAAAAAAATATCTAATAAAGAACTATTATCCAAAATATGCAAGGAACTTTGAAGACTCAACAATAAGAAAACAAACAACTCAATTAAAAAAATACACCAAGAACCTCAACAGATACCTCCCCAAAGAAGATATACAGATGTAAAATAAGCATATGAAAAGATGTTTTACATCATGACATCACATAAATGCAAATTAAAACAATAAGATACTGCTACACACCTATTAGAATGGCCAAAATCCAGAACACTAAGACCATCAAATCTTGATGAGGATGCGAAGAAAGAGGAACAGTAGTTTATTGCTGGTGGGACTGTGAAATGGCACTGCTACTTTGGAGGACAGTTTGACAATTTCTTACAAAACTAAACAAACTGTTGCTATATGGTATAGCAATAATGTTTCTTGTTATTTTCCTAAAGCAGCTGAAAACTTATGTCCATAAAAACCTGTACAGAGATGTTTATAGTGGCTTTATTTATAATTATTAAAACTTGGACAACTAAGTTGTCCTTCAGTAGGTAAATGAATAAACAGACTGTGGCACATGTAGTCAATAGAATATTATTCGGAGCTAAAAAGAAATGAGCTAACTAGTCATAAAAAAACATGAATGAAACTTAAATGCACATTATTAAGTGCCAGTCTTAATAAGCTACATATTGTATGATTCTAATTATATGGCATTCTGGCAAAGGCAAAATTATGCAGACAATAAAAAGATTAGTGGTTTCCAGGGGTTAGAGTGGAGAGAGGATTATCACTGCAGAAACTTAAAAAATGTTTTAATGAAGAGACTATTAGGAACAACTTGGTGCCAACAAATTTGATGACTTAAAAGAAACAAGAACAATTCTTGTAGAATCCAACTTACAAAATTAACACAAAATGAAACAGAAAATCTGAATAGCTTTGCATCAGTTAACTTGATTGCATTCATTATCAAAAAGCTTTTTGAGCAGGAAGTCTCCAGGCCCAAATGGTTTTACTTAAAATGTTCAAGGAAAAATATGTATAAAATGTTCAAGGAAAAATAATATCAATCTTACACAAAAATCTTTGAGAAAATAGATGAATATGAAACTTTTCACAGCTTATTTTATAAGGCCAGCAGAACTCTAGCACCAAAACCTGACACAGACATTATAAAATAATAATAATAATAGACCAATACACACATCCTTTAAACGTAAGCAAGTCAATATTTATAATTTATGTAGCACATAAAGGGATAACACATCATAACTTGGTAAGATTTATCTAAGATAAGGAAAAGTCAATCTACCATAGGCACAAAACAAAAGTAAAAAAAATGTTCATTTTAATAGATGTAGAAAAAAGCGTTCATCAAAATGCAATATTCACTCTTTATAAATACTTTTACCAAACTGGAAATACTAAAGAATTTTCTAATCTGATAAAGGGCATTTACCAAAAATCCTATAGCCAATTTGTACTTTAGTTAGAAAATGTAAATTCTTCTCTCCTAAAACTGGGAACACAGCAAGAATGCTTATTGCAATAACACCTACATAACATTGTACTGGGGTTTCTAACCATTGCAATAAAGCCATAAGACATAGAATCTGAGAAGAGAAGTAAAACTATCTCTATTAGTATATGGTGTGATTGTTCACATAGAAAATCCAAATTAATGTATGAAACAATTACCAAACTAACAAATGAGAACTAATAACCTTAACAAACATACAGGATACAAAGTTAATATTTAGTATTAATATGGGAATTTAGCAAGGTTAGAGGATATAAGGTTAATATGCAGAAATCAATGTTTTATACACAAAACTGGAATTTTTTTTTTTTTTTTTTTTGAGACGGAGTTTCGCTTTTGCTACCCAGGCTGGAGTGCAATGGCGCAATCTCGGCTCACCACAATCTCCACCTCCTGGGTTCAGGCAATTCTCCTGCCTCAGCCTCCCGAGCAGCTGGGATTACAGGCATGCACCACCTGGAAATGTTTTATAGCAAAAACTGGAAAATTAAATTTTAAAAATTCTTTACAATAGTGTAGAAAACCACAAAATATTTTATACTAAATTGAAGAAGACATGTAAGACCTTTGCAATGAAAATCAAAAAGCATTGCTGAAAAAATTAAACCAAAATAAATAAGAAGATATACTATGTTCATGGATTGGAAGACTTAATATTGTTAAATGTCAAACTCCCCTACCTGATCGGTAAATTAATCCCAATCTCAATTAATATTTATGATGATTAATTTTATTTGCTAGCTTGACTTGGTTAAGAGATACCCTGATAGCTGGTAAAATAGTATTCTGGGTGTCTGTGAAGATATTTTGGGGAGAGATTAGCATTTGAATCAGTTGACTGAGTAAAGTTCTATCATTACTAATGTGTATGGGCATTGGCCAATCCATTGAGGGCTCAGGTAGAACAAAGAGGCAGAGAAAGGACAAAATTTTTTTCTCTCTTTTTGAGCTATTCTTGCCTGGGACATTGGAGTTCCTGGGGCCTTCAGGTTCTGCAGCTTACACCAGCCCCTCATCTTCTGCACTCACCATCCCCTGGGTTCTCAGACCTGTGGCCTTGTATGGAATTAAAACATTATCTTTCCTGGTCCTCCAGCTTTCAGGCAGCATATGATGGGACTTCTGAGCCTTCAGAATTATGTGAGCCAATTCCTGTAATAAATGTCTTCCTAATATCTGCATACATTCTATTGGTTCTGTTTCTCTAGAGAACCCTCATACAATATCTCAATAATTTTTTGAAGATATTGACAAAGATTTCTAAATGTATATGAAAATCCAAATGATTAGAATTGGCAAAGCCAATTTAAAACTGAAAGAATTTGGAAGATGTATTAGTCCATTCTCACACTGCTTTAAAGACACACCCAAGACTGGGTCATTTATTAAGGAAATAGGCTTAACTGACTCACAGTTCTGCATGGCTGAGGAGGCCTCAAGAAATTTACAATTATGGCAGAAAGCAAGAGAGAAGCAAAGGCACATCTTACATGGCAGCAGGC
This sequence comes from Callithrix jacchus, assembly GCF_049354715.1. Classification (NCBI taxonomy): domain Eukaryota; kingdom Metazoa; phylum Chordata; class Mammalia; order Primates; family Cebidae; genus Callithrix; species Callithrix jacchus. Next base: position 85,414,537 of record NC_133502.1, read on the forward strand.
AAGAGAGAGTGTGTGAGTGATGGGGGAAGAACCCCTTGTTAAACCTTCATATCTCCTGAGAACTCACTCACTATCATAAGAACAGTGGGGAAAAGCTGCTCCCATGATCCAATCACCTTTCACCAGTTCCTGCTCTTAACACATGGGGATTATGGGGATTTTTTGAGATGAGATTTGGGTAGGGACACAGAGCCAAACCATATCCTAAGATTATATAAACTGACTATAAGATTTATTATTAAGCTACAGTAATTAAGACAGTATGGTTTTGGCAAAAATATAAACATACAGATCAATGGAGAAGAATACAGAGTCCAGAAAATGAAACCATGTTTCATGATGAATTAACTTTTGACAGAGACACCAAGGCAATTTAAGATGGGAAAAGATAGTCTTTTCAACAAAAGATATTGGAATAATGAGACTAACTATATGGGGAAAATGAACACTGAATCTTGCCTTATCTTATACTTCAAACAGTAATTAAGTTGAAATGGAACACAGACCTAGAAATAAGAGATAAAGGAAGAAAACACAAAAGAAAATACTTAAGGCTTTGAAATAGGCAAATATTCCTTGGCTAGAATAAAAACAACATGAATCATAAGAGAAAAAAATAAGGACTTTTGTTCTTTGAAAGACATCATAAAGAAAGTGAAACAGCAAGTTAAAAATGTGGAGAAAATATTTGCAATATTTATCTAGACTATGTAAAGAATTCTTGCAATTCTTTAAGAATAGGAACAGCCCAATAAAAATATGAGCAAAATGTTTAAAAGAGACACTTAATAAAAGAAGATATAAGAATAGCTTATAACCACATGAAAAGATACCCAACATCATGAGTTGTAAGGGAAATGAAAATCCAAACTGCAATGAGACTCACCTACCCATGAAATTAGCTGGGCATGGTGGCACATGCCTGTAGTCCCAGCTAATCAGGAGGCTGAGGCAGGAGAATTGCTTGAACCTGGGAGGCAGAGGTTGCAGTGAGCCAAGGTCATGCCACTGCACTCCAGCCTGGTGCCTGGTGATGGAGTGAGACTCTGTCTCAAAAAAAAAAAAAATGCACTTACCAAACAACCCAACCATTCCAGTCCTTTCTTTGCCTTACGGAAGAGAAAACATGTCCACAAAAAGGCATGATTACAAATGTTACTAAAAGCTTTATTTCTAATTGTCAAAACCAACTTCTGTATCTACTTAAAATATAGAATGCTACAAAGAACAGTTCTTTTCACCTAACAATGAGAAGAGGTTAGATAAAAATCATAACACTTATGAAGCCCACCAGAAAGCTAACATTGTAAGACAACCAGTAAACTGATTTTAAAGGACAAGCTCTATCACAGAGAGATAAACACACGAACCATTACATTTTTAGCAGAGGATGGGAGAAAGAGGTAGCTTTCACACAAGCAGACTTTACAAACAATCCGCTAAAATTTTGACAAATACTTAAAAGTCATGTGCAGGCTAGAGTGGCAATTAGTAACCTTCCTGAAGGTTTTTCAAGATAAATGAATGAGTTCATGAGATCTAAAAACTCTCTCATCTGTCCACAAAGTTTTGATCTTCTCACCCTCATCTCATCACCATTTTCTGTTATTCCTCGTTGTTTGAAAGACTGTAATCAGTTTTTCCCCACCCTGGAAGGTAGCATCCTGAGACAGTTGGCACACTGCCAAGCCTCTTCTTAGGTTCCTAATAAAGAAGGCTTTCTCTGTTCTTTCCTCCTTGCTACCCCCAAATTTGAAAACATGTTACAGTGACAGTTTCCTCCAAGACAGATAGTTTTTACTGAGACATTCAAGATTCCTAGCACTAAAATCCTTAACTTTAATCCTTTGGCTTCCCTCCTTATACCAAAATGGGTCATCTGTAATAGAAAGACATTTTTACACTCCAAAGTTGAGATTTTCTTCCTTCAGGATACAGTAAACCCACTTGATAAAAATAAAAAACTGTTTTTAAACAAGCTACAACTTCTCTCAAATTTAGTTTCCTAATTACCTTTCATTCAAAATTCAATTAAAAGTTTATTTTCTTCAAAGACTATTTCCCAAATGATTCAAAGAGCCTTTTTCCATATTTAATTCTATGAATACACCAACATGCAACACTATTAGTGTTGTCTGCTTTAATTCATAAGCTCTCTGAAGAAAGAAAAACCTTATGTTTAATTTATATACTCTTTAGGGAAGAGATTAAAAAAAGATGAGGATGGGAGTTGGAGGGGGAGGAGGAGGAAGAAAAGAAAGAGGAGAAGCAATGAGGAAGAAATGAAAGAAAGAAAGGAAGGAAGGAAATGGGGAAACAAGAGATAGAGGATGAGAAGAAGGAAGGAAAGGAGGAAGGGGAGGAGGAGGAGAAGGAGTTTGGGAAAGAGAAAAGAAGATACTTCCAGACTGGAAAAGGACAGAAATGTTTCAAGCAGTCACTCTGGGCAGTGTTTACAAATCCTCTAGTAGGAAGGAATTAAAATTCCACGAGAGCTATATATTATTTCAGTTTGATTTTCTAAATATTTATGTTGACATCAAGAACTGTTCACCTGAAGATCTCCTATACTGCAATACATGTTGTAAAAATACAATTAAGATCTTTCTGTAATGTTCATGAATGAGGTTCAATGCTTTGATGATCTGGTGGTGATGATAATTTTATATAGACAATGGTTCTTCCCAGTGAAGTCCTTGCTCCTTTAATAATGATTGGTGATATGAAAACTCAAAATTGAGTTCTGGTGCCTGGGACCATTCCCTGTAGTGCTGGTGATATTGGTATTCACTGCTCCCCTTCTCATGGCTTGGGGAATTCAGCTCAAAGGACTTCCATAGTAAGATGTAAAGGAGACCATGCCTGAGCAAGAAGTAGGTGCTGGCCTCAGGATTCACAGCTGAAGGTCAAGAGAGTGATGGCTATTTAGTTTACTGGAGTGTGGGAAATCCTAGACTTTAAGAGATAGTAGGCATATTAGTAAATAGGAGCACACTCTGATCCTGTGTGCTAAGGTTTTCTTGGAAAATTCCATAGAAATTTTAAGGAAATATCTCCAGGACACTCCAGATGTGAATCTCTGCTAGAGACCTTTCCCTAGATGTGTTCTGGAAGGATATGCAATCACATCAGCATCTTGGTGTGGATTTGTGTTTTCACTCTGGTTCAGTCTTTACATCACTGTGTTTGCCATTTAGACTGATCTGTAGCTAAGAGTTGGGAGAGCAGAGCTGTAGAAAGCCATATGTGGCCACTATGTCTCATGAGGTATGTGAAGTTGCCAGGCTTGGTTTAAGTGCTGTTCACAATCCAGAAGGAGAAATGAGGCAGTAGAGTGAAGCCTGTAGAATACCACATGGGCCTCCTGACGTCACCTGAGCAGCCAAGAGCCAACTCAGCCGGTTTCTTTGTCACTAGCTATGGTTCTCTCCCTTGTGTAACATGGGAATTCCAGCACTTGTTTCTACGTCCATCAGTGTGCAATGAGGAATTAGCAGTTATTAGTTTCTGAAAATGGAGAACAAGATGATAAAAATGCCTTGGAAATCTGAATTATTTATTGTTTAATAATTTTGAGAGGTCCTTCAATAAGAATGTATTTAATTGTTTTATTTTAGATATTTTTCCAGACTCCATAAAGTACACATTTATTGAGCATAAATTCATTGTAAAGTATCCTCTAGAGTAAAATTTATTCACACATGCTACTTGAGGTATTGCTTCCTTGTTGCTATACATTTTTAGTTTTGCTTGAGAGAAGTAGAGTTGACTATATACCTAATATTTTGAGCTGATAGAGTGCTTTGAAGAATGCAGAGTTTTCTTGATTTTACATTCTAAATTTAAAAGTTTCTAAATATAAACCTTAATAACACTCCTGGACATCAGCATAAGTAAGATAAAGTGAGTTTTTATTTAGTAACTGAAGCCCCATCGTTTGTGTTTGAGCAGCACTCTGCAGGTGACCTTCTGATATACTCTAGTTATTTTTAAATTTACAATGTGACATTAGGTGTAAAATTAAAGCTGTGATTGCATTACTCTATATATTTTCATACAGTGGAAGCATAAGGAGGAACTTGCTCACTATGAGAGGTATCCAAAGGTGAACATTATTACAATGTTCCAGCTGTCAGAGGCATGAGAGAGGTGGTGGGAATTTAAATCTCAGTGACTCTGGTGGCTCATTTACTTTCTAAAATTAGGTGACTGTTAAGTCCAGATTTATTTGACTCAAACATGAACATTTCACTATTACACTATTAATGTTTATTTCACCACTGTGTTCAATATTTTCCACCCCAGACACCTCTGCTCTTCTCGTCCAGCTTTGTCCATGGAGACTTTTGATTATCTATCCTTTTCTCTCCTCTTCATGTCTAGAGTTTTTATATTCCTGCTCTAGCCCCCTGGTGGACAGACAACCCAGAAATGACTAGCAGAAGCAGCAGGAAATAAGGGACATAGGAGGTGGGCCGTAAATAAAAGTTGCCTCTTTTAACTTTAAAGTGTTTTGGGCTAGGAAAGTGATGGTGGGAAGGCTCTAAATGGGGTACAAGGACCTTGTAACTACATTAGTCATTTATGAAATAGGCATAATTTCTCTCCTTCATAGAAGTGGTTTGTCTTCTGCAAGATTTTCTTCCAAGCTTTTGTCTTTTCACCTTTCTACAGGCACTTAGGGCTCTCATGCTGGTTTTTAGTGGTCCAGCTTATATTCACTGACAAAACTGTGTCCCATCAGAATTATTACCTGTAATGCTAGCTCCCTAACAAACTAATCCCAGCAATGAATATTTACGGTTGCTGTGTTAGCCTTTCTCATAAAAGAAATTTGCACTGCAGGAAGGTGTCTTATTATAGTCACTTTGTTCTTTGCAAAGCAAGTCACTCAGGAGAGACAATGGGAAGCCCTCTGATGACTTGATTGCAGCATGTAGGCAATTGTGCATTCTGCCTACTTTTGTGTACCAGATTGAGAGTGTACAAATCTTCAGCCCATTGTTGCTGCTTTTGCCATCTCCCAAATGACACTATGACCTAATGCAGAGGCTGGAAGGGAAAAGGAAAGATGTGACTTGCTAAAAATGGCCTCTTCTGAGTGCTGTTAATAGTAGATGCAGCGGCAGAGGTGATCTGTGAACCAACCCATGGATCCCAAAGTACTGCACAGCACAGGTCTAAAGTCACAGAGCTGATAAGTGCAGACTTTGAACTCAAAATTAAAACTGTACATTTCAAACCAAGCTCTTCCACCTGATGCTAGTAGTACAGCTAATTCTCTATATTATTTTTATTTTCTCTATGAAAAAAGAAAAGGGGTAAGGGCGAAAAAGAATACCATAAAGAACGAGGCTGGGGAAGGCTCCTGAAAAAATGAGAAAGGGGCATAGAAATAGAAGCAAGAACCTCTTGGATATGCAGATTTTTCAACAAACCAGTAACCAGCATTTTTTAAAACAGCAAATCTTGGCAACCAAATTTCGTGCTAGTAGGTATTTCTTGATTTTCAGTTGTACCAGTCAGAAGCAGGATTCCACTAATTCCCACCAGTGGCAAAGCTGTGAGCAGTTGAAGACTTCTGTCATCTTGTCTACGTGATGGCAGGTAGCAAACATTACCAGCACAGGACAGCTGATCTCCAGGGCTTTCCAAGCACAGCCTTTCTGGTGGAAACAGATTGTATCATTCCCCTGCTGTGCTGAGCTAAAAATAACACTCCCTGACTGCCTTCAAGTGTCCCCATAACCAGCTGCCTGCCATCCATTAATGGAAAAGACTGAGTAAGAAAAATGACTCGTACTTTCTGTGTTTGGATCAAAATGACCTGAATGTAGATTTTAAAGTTCAGCTTGGTATTTCCTATAGAAACTCTATTTCAGACCCTCTCTTCCCTTACTGTCTTTCCCATATGCTAAATAAAGACTCCAAATATTAATATTCAATTCAAACAGGTCTTCTCCAAGACATATTATAGTCAAACTGTAGAAAGTCAAAGACAATTAGAGAATTATAAAACCATCAAGAGGAAAGCATCAAGCCTATATAAGGAAACCTTCATGGGAATAAGAGCAAATTTCTTCGCAGAAACCAGACAGGCCAGGGGATAATGGGATGATATATTCAAAGTGCTAGAAAAAAAAAAGTTCACAGATTCAGTGCAATCTCTATCAAAGTATCAGCAACATTCTTCACAGAAGTCGAAAAAACTCATGAAATTCACATGGAACTACAAAAGCAATACTAGGCAAAAAGAACAAAGCTGGAGGCATAACACTACCTGACTTTAAAAGTTACTACAAAGCTATAGTAACCAAACAGCATGGGTATTCACATAAAAACAGGCACAAAAGACCAGTGGAACAGAGCAGAGTACCCAGAAATAAATGCACACATTTACAGTCAACTTTGTACATTAAAAAAGAACACCCTTTTCAATAAATGGTGCTGGGAAACATGAATGTTCATATGCAAAAAAAAATAACCAGACCCCTTTTGTCATATACCAAAGAACCCAAAGTGGATTAAAGTCTTAAATGTGTAAGACTTGAAGCTATCAAATGACTGGAAGAAAACATAGGGGAAATGCTTCAGGACATTGGTGTAGGCAAATAATTTATGACCAAGACTTTGAAAGCACAGAAAACAAAAACAATAAGAGACAGATGGTACTATTTTAAATTAAAAGGCTTTTGCACAGCAAAAGAAACAATCAAAAGAGTGTATAGACAATCTGTACAATGGGAGAAAATATTTGAAAACTGTTCATTCTATAAAGGACTAATATCCAGAATGCAATAGAGACTCAATAGGAAAAAAAAAGAAAATCCCATTGAAAAGTGGACAAAGAATCTGAATAGATATTTCTCAACAGAAGATATGCAAATGCCCAACAGGTATATGAAAAGAATGCTCAACATCACTAATCATAAGGGAAATGCAAATCACAATGAGGTATCATCTCACTACAGTTAGAATGGCTATTACCAAAAAGGCAAATGATAGTAAATGCTGGTGAGCAGAGAAAAGAGAACTCATACACTCTTGGTGGGAATGTAAATTAGTACAACCATTATGGAAAACAGTATAGAAGTTTCTCAGAAAACTAAAAACAGAGCAATCATACTATCCAGCAATCCCACTATTGCTTATTTATGCAAAGAAAAGGAAATGAGTATATTAAAGGGACACCTGCACTCACATGTTTATTGCAGTACTATTCACAATAGCCAAGATATGCAACCAACCTTAGTGTTCATCAGGGGATTAATGGACAAAGGAAATGTGGTATATATACATAATTAAATACTATTCAGCCATAAAAAAAATTATGTTATTTGAAGCAACATGGATGGAACTGGAGGTCATCATGTGTAGTAACATAAGCCAGGCATAGAAAGACAAGTATCACATGTTCTCACTCCTATGTGGGAGCTAAAAACATTTATCTCATGAGGGTAGAGAGTAGAATGATAGATACCAGAGACTTAGAAGAATGTGTGGCAGAGGGCAGATAGGTGACGAAGGAAGGTTGGTTAGTGAGTACAAACATACAGTTAGATAAAGGAATATGGTTTGATAGCATGGTAGGGTGACTATGATTACAAGAATTCATTGTATATTTCAAAATAGCTAGATCTGAAATGTTCCCAACATAAGAAATGAAATGGTTGAGGTGATTGATGCTCTAAATACCCTGATTTGATCATTATATATTATTATGTGTGTATCAAATTATCACACATAACCCATAAATGTGTACAACTATTACACATCAATAATTAAATAAATAAACAAATGAATAAATAAATAAAAATTGGGTCCATGCTCTCAAAGCACCAGCATTATGTGGAAGTTTATTAGAAATGCAAATTATCTGCCCCTGCTTTAGATCTGATTGAGACTGCAGTTGAGCGAGATTCCCCAAGTAATTCATATGAACATTAATTCTGGATTTTTGGAAGCACTGTTCTAAGACACCTACTGCCTCACTCATTTGGAATTTAGCAGCCATTTCCAAACACAGATCTGAAGCTCCTGAGGGGAATAAATCTAGGCTCTGTTTGTATCTGCAGTGCTATGCTCACAGTGGCTGGTGGTTGATTGTCATAAAGTAATTCAACAACCATCCAGCTAGATACTGATTGTCTCCAAGGATATTGAAACAATTGGATCATGTTATTTTAAGTGTTTCCAGGTGCATCTCCCTACCCAAGTTATGTTGACTGGAAGTCTCTGCAGCAACTAAAATAGTGAGTTTTAATGCTTCAGAGGAAAGGTAAATTCCCTTTTGACTGGAAAATTAGAATATTTCCTAAGACTACCACAAGGTGATTCACTGGAATTTCTAAATTTCTTTGTGTTCCCATTAGCAGATGGGGCCTGGCTGAATTATTTATGGAGCCAGATGATACCTTATAAGGTATAGGGTAGAGAAAATTCCAGATACAATGTAAGGAAAAAAGATGTTGCATAATCCTTGATGAGTTATGAGAAGAAGAAATTGGAAGCAGGGAAACAGATTATGAGACATGTTTGCCTTTACTTTCCCACCCCTGGCTATGGTCCTGAAGAATATAATTATTTTAGATAAATCAAGGGAAAATTCAACAGAAAAGAGGCTTTGTTTCACTTCCACGTGTGAATGTGGAAGCAGAGAAGACAATACCACTCTGCCCTGCGGAGTCAGGGACCCAATGGAAGGTCCAGCCTTACCTCAAAGGACTTATCACTGCAGAGCGAGGGAAACTTCCACTGGACAAGTCTGATATGAAGGAAATAGATTTTGAGGTAAATGAGTGGTAGACAGTAAGAGGACAATCCAGGGCAGAAGCAATGTGTAAAAAAAATTAGAGATTATAGTCAAGAGCTGATATGTCAGTCCATGATCATCAAAGACAAACATTTCTTTCATCCTACTGCTTCACCCACGGCTTTCTTCCATATAACCTTCCAAAGGGCCAGGCCAAGCTGACCTGTCTGCACCAAGATCAGCCCAGTGATGGGGCCCAGAATGCGGACATGACCGTTTTGTGTTAAATAAAAGAAAGAGAATACACAAAGATGGCGCTGTGAGAACAACCCAGGATTGGAGCTCTTCTCGTTGAATCCGCAAACGGTGAGTCAGAGCGGCATTTCCAGACTGATCTTTGTTGCCCACAGAACGGGGAAACTCCCAAGTATAAAAAAGACACGGGACGCCAGGCAGTAGGTCTGCCTGGTGAAGCCGGCAGCCGGGGCGGCGGCGGCCGGCCCTACCCAGCAATCCCAACAGGGCGCGCTTGTCCGGGTGCCCTGTTGAACCAGCAACCTGAGATTGAGAGGGCTGGACTTGAGACTGAACGAGACTTGGACAGTAGGCCAGCCCAGGGGATTGCAGGGATTGGGATACCCAGTGGGACGAACAAAACTGCGATTTCAAACTATCCTGAGCAGACGGTCTGAGACGCTCTGTGGGGGAGGGGCGTCCACCACTACCGAGGCAACCCGCCCCAACTGAGATACACGCCCACTGACTACGCAGCCAGCCATTGCTGAGGCAACACGCTACAACGAAGAGACTCCGCCGCAGGGCGTGGCAGAGACTACAGCAAAGCCGGCAGGAACAGCACGAATCACACAACAGCAGGGCGGAGCCTCGGTAGCCAAACAGTGGCTAGTCTGCCTTCTAGCTGGGCAGGACACCTGATCGGACATTCAAAAATAAAGCCCAAACCCCTCAACACAGAGCATTTGAGAAAAAAAAAAAAAAAAAAAGTGTTTTTTAATGAGCTCTGTTGCAGCAGAATAAAACATAGCAGCCTAACAGCCCTGAATGAACAACAGAGTGCACAGCTCTGCAATTAAACCCATATAAAGTACAAACTGTCTCCTCAAGCAGCTCCCTGACCCCTCTATATCCAAAAGATTGACATTAGGCAGGCATCATCCTGGGACAAAGAGAGCAGAAAAAGAAACTGGTAGCATCCCTCGCTGTGCCACAGCTGCTAGAGGTGCACCCCAGACAAGCAGGGTCTGGAGCAGACCTCAGCAGTCATACAGCGAAGGGACTAGACTGGTAGAAGGAAAACCAAGCAACAGAAATACTTCATCATCAACATTCTGGGTGTCCACTCAGAGGCCCAAACGAAAAGTCAGCAACTATGTAGACGACCAGCGGACAAATCCACAAAGATGGGAAGAAACCAGCGCAAAAAGGAGAAAAACACCTGAAACCAGAACACCTCACCTCCTAGAAAGGAGCAAAACTCCTCACCAGCAAGGGAGCAAAGCTGGACGGAGAATGACTGTGACGAAATGATGGAATTAGACTTCAGAAGATGGATAATGAGAAACTTTTGTGAGCTAAAAGATCATGTATTAAATCAATGCAAAGAAACTAAGAACCTTAAAAAAAGATTTTAAAAAAGATTCGAGGAAATGATAACAAGAATGGATACCTTAGAGAGGAATATGAATGAATTAAAGGAGCTGAAAAACACAATACGAGAACTTCGTGAAGCAAACACAAGTTTCAATAGCCGAATTGACCAAGCAGAAAAAAGAATATCTGAAGTCAAAGACCAACTCAATGAAATAAAACGAGAAACCAAGATCAGAGAAAAAAGCGCAAAAAGGAATGAACAAAGTCTCCAAGAAATGTGGGACTATGTGAAAAGACCTAACCTACGTTTGATAGGTGTACCAGAAGGGGACGAAGAGAATGAATCCAAGCTGGAAAATACTCTTCAGGACATCATCCAGGAAAATTTCCCCCACCTAGCAAGACAAGCCAACACTCAATTGCAGGAAATACAGAGAACACCACAAAGATATTCCGCAAGAAGAGCAACCCCAAGGCACATAATCGTCAGATTCAACAGGGTTGAAATAAAGGAGAGAATACTAAGGGCAGCCAGAGAGAAAGGTCGGGTCACACACAAAGGGAAGCCCATCAGACTCACAGCAGATCTCTCGGCAGAAACACTACAAGCCAGAAGAGAGTGGGGGACAATATTCAATATTCTTAAAGAAAAGAACTTTCAACCCAGAATTTCATATCCAGCCAAACTGAGCTTCAGAAGTGAAGGAAGAATAAAATCCTTTGCGAACAAGCAAGTACTCAGAGATTTTGTCACCACCAGGCCTGCTTTACAAGAGCTCCTAAAAGAGGCACTACACATAGAAAGGATCAATCAGTACCAGCCATTCCAAAATCACACTGAATGCTAAAGAGCTTCAACATAATGAAGAATCTACAACAACTAACAGGCAAATCAGCCACTTAGCATCAAAATGGCAGTATCAAATTCACACATAACAATATTAACCCTAAATGTAAATGGACTAAATGCACCAATCAAAAGACACAGACTGGCAATTTAGATAAAAATCCAAAACCCATCAGTGTGCGGTATCCAGGAAACCCATCTAACATGCAAGGATACACAAAGGCTCAAAATAAAGGGATGGAGGAAGATTTACCAAGCTAATGGAAAGCAAAAAAAAGCAGGAGTTGCAATTCTCATCTCTGATAAAATAGACTTTAAAGCAACAAAGATCAAAAGAGACAAAGAAGGCCATTACATAATGGTAAAAGGATCGATACAACAAGAAGAGCTAACGATCCTAAACATATATGGACCCAACACAGGAGCACCCAGATACATAAGGCAAGTTCTTAATGACTTACAAAAGGACTTAGACTCCCACACAATGATAGTGGGAGACTTTAACACTCCACTGTCAATACTAGACAGATCAACCAGACAGAAAATCAACAAGGATATCCAGGGCTTGAACTCAGACCTGGAGCAAGCGCAAACCTGGTGGACATTTACAGAACTCTCCACCCCAAATCCACAGAATACACATTCTTCTCAGCACCACATCACACCTACTCTAAAATTGACCACATAATTGGAAGTAAAGCACTGCTCAACAAATGCAAAACAACTGAAATCATAACAAACAGCCTCTCAGACCATAGTGCAATCAAGTTAGAACTCAGAATTCAGAAACCGACCCAGAACCGCACAGCTTCATGGAAACTGAACAACTGGCTCTTGTATGTTGACTGGGTAAACAACGAAAGGCAGAAATAAAGAAGTTCTCCGAAACCAATGAGAACGAAGACACAACGTGCCAGAACCTCTGGGACACATTTAAAGCAGTCTCTAGAGGAAAGTATATAGTAATAAGTGCCCATATGAGGAGAATGGAGAGATCCAAAATTGACACCCTATCGTCAAAATTGAAAGAGCTAGAGGAGCAAGATCAAAAAAACTCAAAACCCAGCAGAAGACAAGAAATTACTAAGATCAGAGCTGAGCTGAAGGAGATTGAGACACGAAAAACCCTTCAAAAAATCAATAAATCCAAGAGCTGGTTTTTTGAAAAGATCAACAAAATAGACAGACCACTAGCCAGATTGATTAAAAAGAAAAGAGAGAACAACCAAATAGATGCAATAAAAAATGATAAAGGGGAAATGACCACAGATTCCACAGAAATTCAAACCATCATCAGAGAATATTACAAACAACTATATGCGCATAAACTAGTAAACCTGGAAGAAATGGATAAATTCCTGGACTCCTGTGTCCTCCCAAGCCTAAACCAGGAGGAAGCTGAAACTATGAATAGACCAATAACAAGGGCAGAAGTCAAGGCAGCAATTAAGAGCCACCTCACAAAAAAAGCCCAGGTCCAGACGGGTTCACAGCCGAATTCTACCAGACACACAAGGAGGAGCTGGTACCATTCCTTCTAAAACTATTTCAAACAATCCAAAAAGAGGGAATCCTTCCCAAATCATTTTATGAGACAAACATCATCCTGATACCAAAACCCGGCAGAAACCCAACAAGAAAAGAAAACTTCAGGCCAATATCCATGATGAACATAGATGCAAAAATCTTCAATAAAATATTGGCAAGCCGATTGCAACAGCAAATCAAAAAACTTATTCATCATGATCAAGTAGGATTCATCCCGGGGATGCAAGGCTGGTTCAACATACGCAAGTCTATCAACGTAATTCACCACATAAACAGAACCAAAAACAAAAACCACATGATTATCTCAATTGATGCAGAGAAGGCATTTGACAAAATTCAACAGCCCTTTACGCTAGAAACCCTCCATAAACTCGATATCGATGGAACGTATCTCAAAGTAATAAAAGCTATTTATGACAAACCAACAGCCAATATCATACTGAATGGGCAAAAACTGGAAGCATTCCCTTTGAAATCTGGCACTAGACAAGGATGCCTTCTCTCACCACTCCTATTCAATATAGTACTGGAAGTTCTATCCAGAGCAATCAGGCAAGAAAAAGAAATAAAGGGTATTCAAATAGGAAAGGTGGAATCCAAATTGTCTCTATTTGCAGACGACATGATAGTATACCTAGAAGACCCCATCGCCTCAGCCCAAAAACTCCTGAAACTGATAAACAACTTCAGCAAAGTCTCAGGATATAAAATCAATGTGCAAAAATCACAAGCATTCGTCTACACCAATAACAGACTTAAAGAAAGCCAAATCAAGAGCGAACTGCCATTCACAATTGCTACAAAAAGAATAAAATACCTTGGAATACAACTCACAAGGAACGTAAGGGACCTCTTCAAGGAGAACTACAAACCACTGCTCAACGAAATCAGAGAGGACGCAAACAGATGGAGAAACATTCCATGTTCATGGTTAGGAAGAATTAATATCGTGAAAATGGCTATACTGCCCAAAGTAATTTACAGAATCAATGCTATCCCCATCAAGCTACCATTGACTTTCTTCACAGAACTGGAGAAAACCACCATGAACTTCATATGGAACCAAAAGAGAGCCCGCATAGCCAAGTCAATTCTAAGCAAAAAGAACACAGCGGGGGGCATCACACTACCGGATTTCAAACTATACTACAAGGCTACAGTAATCAAAACAGCATGGTACTGGTACCAAAACAGAGATATAGACCAATGGAACAAAACAGAGGCACCGGAGGCAACACAACATACATACAACTATACAATCTTTGATAAACCTGACAAAAACAAGCAATGGGGAAAGGATTCCATGTTTAACAAATGGTGTTGGGAAAACTGGCTCGCCATGTGCAGAAAGCAGAAACTGGACCCCTTCCTGACACCTTACACTAAAATTAACTCCAAATGGATTAAAGACTTAAACATAAGACCTGGCACCATAAAAACCCTAGAAGGAAATCTAGGCAAAACTATCCAGGACATAGGAGTAGGCAAGGACTTCATGAACAAAACACCAAAAGCATTGGCAACAAAAGCCAAAATAGACAAATGGGACCTAATGAAACTCCACAGCTTCTGCACGGCAAAAGAAACAGTCACTAGAGTGGATCGGCAACCAACAGAATGGGAAAAAATTTTCGCAGTCTACCCATCTGACAAAGGGCTGATATCCAGAATTTACAAACAACTCAAGCAGATTTACAGGAAAAAAACAAACAAGCCCATTCAAAAGTGGGCAAAGGATATGAACAGATACTTTACGAAAGAAGACATATATGAGGCCAACAATCATATGAAAAAAATGCTCATCGTCACTGGTCATCAGAGAGATGCAAATCAAAACCACATTGGGATACCATCTCACGCCAGTTAGAATGGCGATCATTAAAAAATCTGGAGACAACAGATGCTGGAGAGGATGTGGAGAAAAAGGAACACTTTTACACTGCTGGTGGGAGTGTAAATTAGTTCAACCATTGTGGAAGACAGTGTGGCGATTCCTCAAGGCCTTAGAAATAGAAATTCCATTTGACCCAGCAATCCCATTACTGGGTATATATCCAAAAGACTATAAATCGTTCTATTATAAGGACACATGTACATGAATGTTCATTGCAGCACTGTTTACAATAGCAAAGACCTGGAATCAACCCAAATGCCCATTGATAATAGACTGGATTGGAAAAATGTGGCACATATACACCATGGAATATTATGCAGCAATCAGAAATGATGAGTTCGTGTCGTTTGTAGGGACATGGATGAATCTGGAGAACATCATCCTCAGCAAACTGACACAAGAACAGAAAATGAAACACCGCATATTCTCACTCATAGGTGGGTGATGAAAAATGAGAACACATGGACACAGAAAGGGGAGTACTAAACACTGCAGTCTATTGGGGGGAAAAGGGGAGGGCCAGTGGGAGGGGGAGGTGGGGAAGGATAGCCTGGGGAGAAATGCCAAATGTGGGTGAAGGGGAGAAGAAAAGCAAAGCACACTGCCATGTGTGTACCTACGCAACTGTCTTGCATGCTCTGCTCATGTACCCCAAAACCTATAATCCAATAAAAAATAAAAAAAAAAAAAAATAAATAAATAAATAAATAAAAGAAAGAAAGAGGAAAAAAATAAAGGCAACGGAGTGAGAATGTGATGTTCTGTCTAATTGGCTCTATGACTGCTAACCATCAGAGTTCTCGTTATCAAGAAAGAAGGTCAGAATGGTTCAGAATGGCAGTTACCAATCTCTGCAACGTAGGTTGTTTCCTGATACAAAACTCTCATGGTACATTTATCTATCTGTTGTCTTTAATGAAATTGGCATACTTTAATAGTGACTGTTTACTATTATCTTGTAGTAAAAATCATGTGTGCTACTAGACATTTGTTACTAAATTGTCCTGCCCTTGAATCAAACCCTCTTACTTTTAAGAGATGGGGAGAACGCATAAGAAACCATTCCCGACTGAGTGGATGATGCTCTTTGGTGTACCTGAAAGAGATCTCCTTCAATCTGTCTTCTGGTCAGCAGAGCTGCTTTTCCAGTGAGCCAGTGAGTTTGATGTTCCTATGGCCATTTATCATTTTTATTCAGTCAGGGTTCACATGTGGTTTAATGGGTATAGAATGTAGAATTCCTCCCATATGCCTTCAATTTTCTGCCCTCTGTGCTGACTCACAAGTGTTCATTTCGTGCTCCTTCTTCTTAGACCATTTAAAGAGACTCTGGCTCACATCTTTTTCATTTTTCTACTGATATTCTCCATACATGTTAAGGTTTGTGACCTGAAAGAGAGGTTAACTTCCTTCTAAAAGTAGGAAGATTCAGCAGGAAGCTTATAGGAATAAACTTCATGCTTTGTAGGTGGAGATTTTTATTTCTGAACTTCGCCATCTATGAGAAATAGGAACTGGGATATTCAAAGCTCTCCACTTAGGGTCATTGATCTTAGTGCTTGACAATTGTATATCTTGTTGCGATGGAAATTCAGCTACTAAAATAGCTCTCCAATGACCTTCCTTGAGGATTTGATATAACAAGATCTTAGAATCATGAGGAATATATTTAGTCATTTAATAAAGTATTTTTCTATGTTATTTTAAAAGATACGGTTAGTAGATAGTATGGTTTAACAATATCCTTTCAAATTAAGACTGCCACAAACCACACTATAAATCTTATCTCAAAAGGGTTTAGGCATGCATATAGAAAGAAAGGAAATGAGAAATAGATGTGGAATAGGGTAGAGTGGCATATTTAATATGCAGGCCAAAAGTTTGGATCGTTGATTAAAAGATATCTAAAAATTTTTATTCAAATCAGCTCGGTTTGCAACAGAAATAGAAAACTTAAAGGTGAGAACTCATATTTAGCTTTACAGTGTTTGAGGTAGAACAAAGTAAATATCAAATACCTCCCTGGTGTATGTCTGATGAGAATTGACTTACATTTTCACACAATGGCAGATTCACACCACTGAAATTAAACTGCTATACCACATCAAAGTAAATCTACAAAGGCGAAAATAAATTTTTGGTTCATTCTTATTTTCTCCTGGGAGATTCTATAATAAACCATTATTTTTCCTCCCCCTAGCTGCCTAGTTTTCCTCTCTTTATTTTCATAAATTGATGGGAAAATATCATCAGCATCTAAACTAATTTGGTCTTGTGGTTCTAACTGCACAGAAGATTAAATCGTCAATTAACAAAAGAGTAATTTAAAAGTCATCTCACCCTCTTTCTGTATTCCCTGATGAATCATTTGACAAGATGTCCCTGAAGCACCTTGGCTTACAAGAACAGTATTAGTGTGCACACAAAAGCAAGAAGCTCAGTGATGATCATTAGCCATATTATGTCTGTTTTTCACATAGTGAACACATCAATTTCTAATGGTTCCTAATTATGTGTGACATGCTGATGTGAGGTTTATAAATGGAAAAGGTGAATTTTACTAATCTCCTTCAAATGCCACACACACAACCAATTATATAGAAATGTACTCAAACAACACTCCTGTTTTTATCAACAATAGAGAAAAAAGAATTAAAGGAATATTTGGGTTATAAGATACAATGGAATGCAAACAATACAATGTCTTAAAATTGTAGAGAAAAGCAAATTGTGAATAAAGCAATGGTCCCCCCACAAGCCATCAAAAGAGAGTAGGGAAGATGCAGGAAAGGCTATTTCCAATATCAGGATCTATGGGATTAGAAAAGTAAAAAAGTTGTCTTAAAAACAAAGTAAACCATAAAATGACACCACCTATTAACAAATTAAAGAGCAGTATCCTAAACCAGGTGCAGTGGCTCACACCTAAAATCCTATCACCTTAGGAGGCCAAAGCTGGAGGATCGCTCAGGCCAGGAGTTGGACACCAGCCTGAGCAACATAGTAAAACCCCATCTCCACTCTCCCAAAATACAAACCTTAGCCAGGCATGATGGCATGCACCTTCAGTCCCAGTTACTCAGAAGGCTGAGGTGGAAGGATGGCTTGAGCTTGGGAGGTGAAGATTGAAGTGAGCTGAGATTTTGTCACTGCACTCCAACGTGGGTTATAGAGCCAGACTTTGTCTCAAAAAACTTTAAAGAGAGAGAGAAAGAGAGAGAGAGAGAGAGAGAGAGAGAGAGAGAGAGAGAGAGAGAGAGAGAGAGAGAGAGAGAGAAGATGTTAAATTTCAGAGAAAGTACCTGGCAATGTCAAATGAGTCTGGGGTGAGTAGGTGAGTATTTAGTGTTTGCCAGTAGACCCAAGTGTTAGCATTTAAACTTAACATCCTCAACTTTATGGTCTCATAAACTCCAACTCAAAGCTTCAAATATGATTAGACAGAGGGATGCTGAGTTAGACAAACTCACAAGGAGCTGTTATTTATAAACATCATAACAGTTTCATAATTTACAGTGAATAAC
Organism: Callithrix jacchus; assembly: GCF_049354715.1. Lineage (NCBI taxonomy): Eukaryota > Metazoa > Chordata > Mammalia > Primates > Cebidae > Callithrix > Callithrix jacchus. The sequence continues at coordinate 85,432,713 of NC_133502.1, forward strand.
AGAGCTCTCATGAGGAGTGGATTTTTCTTTTTTACATGGAAGCCCATTTTCTTCCTATTGAAAAGTCACACAAAAAGGCAAATAAAATTCAAATGTTTGCTTCATAAGTATGAAGTTAACTATGGATTACAAAAGTTTCATTTCCCTGGAGAGGGAGAAACCAGTGTATTCATATTCAAAACAGGGGTTAGTTGCAAAGGGGGTTTTTCTTGTCAAGAGACAGTGCTTTTTTTGGACATTGCTTTTGTGAGTCTGTGTGTGTGTGTGTGTGTTTGGCTCTCTTTTGTCTATGTTTCATTGCTGTCCACTTTCTTCTATACCTTTCCAAAGTATGAATTCTTTCTTTAGACGATAACAGCATCCGTCAGATATTATTACCATTATTACTGGTATTTGTCTTTCAGGCCATTTTCATTTCCTTAAAGTACTCTGAAGCACCTTACAACTTAAAATGTGATCTGGGGATCAGCAGGATGAGTGTCACCTGGAAGCGTGTTGGAAATGCAGAATATCAGCCCCACTCCAGATCTACTGAATTGAATTGCTCATTTTGATAAGGTCTTCAGGGATTTGAGTGCACATTAAAGTTTAGAATGTATTTTTCTACCTCCTGTTCTCTACCCTTACCTCTCCTCCCCTCTCTCTTCTAGTTTTGCCTTTACAACCGGGTTAACTCCAATAGGGAATGTAATCTCCGGAATAACCTCTTCTCTACACTGGCCCACTATGTTTTATGTCTTAGGCCTCAAAGGACAATGTTCATTTCAAATTTTTAGAGGCAACTTCACTCTTATATCCGGGAAAACAAGCTCTCTGAGGACTGGGCCTGAAATTGAGCCCCACAACCTCAGTCGTGTACCTAAGACAGGTAGACATACCCAAGGTAGACATACAGGTAGACACACATTTCCCCTGCTGTGTGATACCTGAGGCAATACCCAAGGCATACCTGAGACATAGCTCTGTAATTGAATGAAAGAAACTAAATTCCAGCTGAGTTATCCTGTCTTCAGATTAGTCAGGAGTCCTCCAGTTGGACATTAAAGAAAGTCAGCTAAAACAGCTTTAACAAAAGGAGAATTATTGACTCTCATAATCAGCAAGGGCTGGAGTTTGTCACTGATGACAGGAGAACCCAGGACATCATGTTGCCATGCTCTTGCTCAGCACCTCTCAGGCCAGCTGTACTCTCTCCTCCTGCAGAGAGTTTTTCCTTCTGAAAATGGTTGCCAGCACTTAGTAATTCAACTGGTAGCTTGCACTCTGATTTTCCAGTGTCTTGTAATTTGGAACACATATTTTCCTACTACTTGGAGGACTGCAGATCTGATATATTTCTGATCAAAATTAACTAATTTCATTCCTACTAGAGCCAACCATGGAAAACTGAGGAAGATCGTTACTAAGTGAATTGCTGAGCAGAAGGAACAGAAGAAAGGGGTGGGCATAGTGGATGAGTCTGGGCTCATCCCCATTCTGTATTTACATACAAGGATGAGAAGACTCACCCAGAACTATGCTCATGATTAGTGGTCACTAAGATAGACTTTTCTTTCTCAAGTGTTTGTACTACTTCGGCTTATAATCCATTCATTATTTAGATTTTTTAAAAAAGTATTGACACATACTATGTACATATTCATGGGGTACATAGTGATGTTTCAATATATATAATGTATAGTGATCAGATTAGGGTAATTGGCATATGCATCATCTCAAACTTTTTCATTTCTTTTTATTAGGAACATTCAATACTCTCCTCCTACCCAACTGAAAGTGTATGTTATTGTTAACTGTCGTCACCCTACGGTGCTGGAGAACCCTAGAATTTATTCCTCCTGGCTTTCCAATGTTCACCCTTACAATGGCCAAGATTTCGTATCCTTTAGCAGCAACAACCACAGAGTTGATCTCATAGAAGTGAAAGGAGAACAAGAGGATACTGGAAGAAGATATTTGTGGAAGTATTTTTTTTTTAATCCAGCAAGAGCCGAAATGCATATTGCTCATCTGACCCCTCTAAATTGTTTACAATATATTCAAGATTGAAAGCAAATAGTTTTTCATAACTTTATTCTAATCATCACATCATGGAACTTGCTGTATTGAGGTTTGTGTGTAGCTCCCACAATATAATTTTTACATATGTATGAAAGCAGGAACAAACCACTTTGGGGGAAAAGCTTGTCAAGTTTAATCTTATTGCATATTAGGAGTGATGTCTCATTCAGGGAATATAAGCCTACTTAAGAATGCTATTTCTCCATAAAGAAAGCTTCATAAGGAATCATATAATAAAAGCCCAATCTCTGTGAATAAAATTATAATCAATCATTCTTGGGAGAAATTACTTGAACTATTTACTAACAATAACAAGAATGGAAACTGGATCTCACAGTGACTTGGTTATTTTTTTCTTTTCTTCCCCTAGTCAAATGCTCACTTTGAAAACATCTGTGTAAGGTTAGGATGGAAGTTTATACTCTAGGTGTAAACTTGGTTAGGGAAAAAACATTGATTTGGGGGACTTACATTGCTTAATAACTGAAATGATGCTGTGATATTATAGAATACAGATTCTTCAAAGCATAACTTAGAGGCAATGCAAATATGTTTTTCATCGCAAGGGTCAGTGGTAGATATGGATATCATTTTATCAAGGCAGGTACTGAAGACGTGCATGAATTTGAACAGCACTATTAAAAGTGACTGGAACACTCAGCTGTTCAAGCAGTCCTGTTCAAATGAGGCACTTAGAGATGGTCCTGAGGGCCAGATGTCCTACTACAATCATACTGAAGGTTACATATTTAGTACTTAAAATAAGTATATCAGTCAGACTACCAGAAGAAAGCAGATAACACACTCCAGTTGGGTAATTGGAACAGAATTTAATAAATAGGAGTGTGCAGGCTGTTAGAGAACCAAGAAAGAAAGTGCAGTACCTTGAAGCTACCAATAATGGCATGCCTTAACTACTGATAGGTGTAAAAAGATGGGGACCTGAAGAGAGAGCTATGCATGGTGAGGTGAGTGGCATGCAGAATTTAAGGAGACAGTTCCAGAGTACCTTCTCAGGCTCTTGCTCCCCTACCCAACCCTGCCGAATGACCCTGGAGGTGTTAATCCTTAGTTCTAGTTTTATTACATCCTAAGACAAAACCTTGAGTGAGGAAGTAGGAAGACTAACAGAGGAAGCTTGTCACTTGCCCTAGAATGCCATCATTATGGGTCAATCTTTGTTCACTCATTAGAACTTCTGAGAGCAGAAATAGGCTGAAAGGACATTGCCCCTGGCCCCATGGCCACAACCCCTCTAGGCCCCCAAATGAAGAAGTGCCAGGTACTTCATCAGCATCTTACTGTTTTGCCCTCTGACTCTCCTATCGCCATCCCAGCAACTCCAGAAGATCTCCATCACTTCAGAGACAGATTAAACACACAACTGCATCATGCATTTGGACATCTACTTTTTTCCAATAGCAAAAATGTTAAAAAAAAAAAAAAACACCTTTTCTTTCAAGCTAATGTCTCTATCAGAATTTATGATACTGACTTTGAAACTCAAAAGCCAAGTATCGTCTCTTTATTTCTCTCTGCTGTAACAGCTCTACCCTGAACTGAGGAATCTGGGAGAAGGCTCGGAGTAGTGGGACATGTCAGCCAAAGAAGCATGGGTTAATGTTTCAAAACATAATCTGATACCCATATATGTACTGGCGGGCAAAGTCATTCATTTCTGGATGTCGTCAGTCTTGCCCCATGTCTTTGTTTAGTGAAGAGGATGATGGGTTGACCTACTAGATCTATCTACTTCTTCACAGCCCTTTTACCTCCACCCCACCCCAGTGAAGATCCTGCCATGACAGACTGACTCTCAGGCTTTCATAGTGGAGAATCTGGATGAAAAGGAGAAAAGAGGAGCCTGAGAGGCACATAAAAGGAAGAGGTGGAGCGGCTGAAGAAAGGAGTTGAGGAAAGCAACTACAGCATGTGATGGCAGTGTTCAGAGCACAGAAAAAGACAAGGGATTTCAACAAATATTGCTAGAAATAGTAAATCCTTTTATAGTGCTCAAGAGATACAGCTAAAGAACTTGAGTTACTTCTTTTTTTTTTTTTTTTTTTTTTGAGACAGAGTTTCGCTCTTGTTACCCAGGCTGGAGTGCAATGGCGTGATCTCGGCTCACCGCAACCTCCGCCTCCTGGGTTCAGGCAATTCTCCTGCCTCAGCCTCCTGAGTAGCTGGGATTACAGGCACGCACCACCATGCCCAGCTAATTTTTTGTATTTTTAGTAGAGACGGAGTTTCACCATGTTGACCAGGATGGTCTCGGTCCCTTGACCTCGTGATCCACCCGCCTCGGCCTCCCAAAGTGCTGGGATTACAAGCTTGAGCCACCGCACTTGGCCGAGTTACTTCTAAATTGCTTTTTATTACATGGATTTTGTTCTTTTGACCGCAGCTTCACTCTAGAATTGAACCACATGAATCACATCATGTTAGCTTTCCTTATCTCTGTGTCTCCTTTCTCACTTGTTTCCTCTCCTTCTGACATCTCTTTTTCTTCCTACACTTCCCAACAGTGTACTGCTTTATAAGGTGAGTTTTTGTGGACTTACGGACTATTAGAGCTTGGGTATCAGCATATCCACAGATTTAGACCATGATGATGATAGAAAGGCATTATGTCATTTATCTGTATTTGGCCTTAAAATTTTGGCTTTGGAGTGTTGTATGCCATATATTGCATGGTACATATTACAATCCTAATGAGTGTTGCTAAGTCTTAATTCCACTTTATTCCACCTCATTCTTTCTGCCAAGAACCTACACACTCTAAGGGTTGTCCCTTGTCCTGAACTTGCTTCCAAACCAAGCCGAGTGCTGGCCAGCATCATCAGCAGCCCTTCTTGATTGCATGCTTGCATTACAATTTACATTAGATTCCTAGGACTGCCTTCACAATTGACCACAAACTGGATGGCTTAAAACATTAGAATTTTTTTTTTCTTTGTTCTGGAAGCTACAAATCCAAAATCAAGGCTCCAGTAAAGCCCTGCTCCCTCTGAAGGCTTTCGAGAAGCATTCTCCCTCGCCTCTTCCTAGATTCAGGTAATCACTAACAATCCTTGGTGTTCCTTAGCTTGTAGCTTCAGCACTCCACTTTCTGCCTGTGTCTTGACATGGCCTCTTTTCCCTCCGTGTGTGTTCCCACCGTATCTCTGTGTGTCTCCTCTTATAAGGACACCAGTAGCTGGATTTATAGTCTACCATAATCCAGTATGACCTCATCTTATCGAGTTGAATCTGCAAGGATGCTATCTCCAAAAAAGGTCACATTTCAAGGTTCCAGGTAGACATAAATTTGGAGTACACTATTCAATTCAGTATCCAATTTAATGTCATGCAGTAAGCACTTCCTTTACCTATAGATTCTACACCAGCCCCAGCTGCCAACTCCATTGAATCTGTGGTCAGGCACAGACATGGGAGTTAGGTTTGCATGCCGCCTGTCTGGACCCTGCTATTAAAATCTAATATTAGGCATTCAGCTTGCTCTGGTACTTTACCTTTATCTTTCCAGAGAGTCATTCACCCTGCAGGCTGTGGGGCCATATTTTGGCACGGCATTGAAACCACTTAACTTGTTGCAGTAATGAGGTTTAAACCTTCCTGAGTAGCCAGCTATTCAGACAGGGCACATCAACTCTGAGGCATTATCTGGTTTATCCTTTTATAAAGCACTTCAGAGAATGTGGCCAGATTTGTTTAACAATGCTCTAAATGTTTCTGTGGTACCAGTAAAGGAAGAGCCAAGTTTTGGGGAGTCGGTTTGAGTTATTGCTATCTTTCTGTGTTTATGCTGCCTTGTAATGCAGATTTATGAAGCTAGATTGAACTCTGAGGTAAAGCCAGAAAGAAAAAGCTAGAAAAAAGGCAAAGGAAATTATGTCTTGCTGCATTGGCTCCTGAATGGAAAAGTTCAAATAAATCAAAGTTTCCTAAATTAATTTACAAATCAAAAATAGATCAATGCCTTTAGCATTTATTTATGTATATTGATCCATCTCCTGTATCTATCAATGTGGCTGGAAAAGTCTAGCTGTTACCTTGAAGTTCCTTAAGCACTGAGTATCATCATAGCATGGCTTGAGGCCTGTACTGTTAATATTTTGTGTTGATGGCTGTCTTGGCAATTCATAATAGGGAAGACTGTGGTGCCCAAAATAATGTTGGCTGGATGGCAACTAAAATCAGGCATTAGGGAGCAGTCTCATAAATTTAAGGCAGAGACTGTAAAATATGTCTTTTAGGGGTCAAACAGGTAAGAAATAAAAGAGGTGGGTGAGTAAGGACTGTGACATCTGGAGAACCTGTGGTCATAGTCCTTACCTACCCTTGGCTACTCAGAAAAGCTATTTATTTTCAGTGACTGTCACCCCCTCAGTGACTGTCACCCCATCAGAATGTGACTTTCAGTGCTAGTAGAGCCAGATATTGAAATTTTTTTTTTAAGAAACAAACTTTTATGTAAAATTCATGCATTTTCAGGTGTAGATGAAATTGAAATTCTTTAAAAACATAGTTCAGGTAAAATAATAATAGCACTAATCCATAGCTTCTGGCCTCTGCAAGTGTCTACTGATTTACTGTCTCAAAAATAAAGAGAAAATATCCTTTGCTGGAGGGACAAGAACAGCTTTTTATTTTTAACCATATTGTAACAACAGGTTGCCTTGTAGACAGGTGATGAGGTTGTACTCACAGCTCTGATACTAATGAATTCAAAACCCTTGAGCAAAAAGTTATTTTTATTGTTGGGACATCAGTTGCTTTATGTTAGACCAGAGGATCCCTGAGTGTTCAGAGATATGCTCTATTTATCCTGTGATTCTGTGACTAAGCTCCTTGAAGGCAGCCAGTAAATCTCTTTTCCCACAGTACGGCGCTCAGTCAGCACTCAATGAGTGCTGTTCAATGTAGAACTAAGTTAGGAAGTAAATTAAATTACCTCCACTTTCAAGATGAATCAAGTAACTGAGTCCCAAAAAGGTTAAGTAATATGTCTGAGTCCCTACGATTAATAAAGAAAGAGCCAGGACAGGGAACCTTGGTCTTCCTGCTCATAAAATAGTAAAAAGAAAAGCATAGAACATTGAACATGGAGGAAGATACAGCAAGTACAGAGTCCTCCTGCATTATTTTGCTAGAAGTTCAACTTGGTTCAGTTGCTTGCTACTGATTACTTTTTCCCCAGTTTTTAAAATTATCCAGTTATAATTTACATGGAAGAAAAATCCACCCTACTTTTAGTTTACATTTCTGCAATTCTGAAAACATGGTAATGTAGCCACAACCAAAATGAAGATACAAAGCATTCCCATCAAAATAACAGACATCTTAGCTGCACTTACATGCCTTGCAGCTGATGGTCATTATTTTTCAGATATTTTCCTTTCTGTATTTCATTTAACTAGTTTCTACTGTATATCTTTAAATTCACTGCTATTCCCTTCTGCAATATCTAGCATCCGTGAAGTTAATTATTTTAAACTTTAAAGTATTCTGAGCCTTGAGAGGCATGTGACTATGCAGCCTGAGTCACAAGGCATGTAACTGCAACTTTTGCCTTTTTTCTTTTGTAAATCATTAGGAAGGCCAAATGGTGCCAGAGTTAAGACTGCCTGAGATCTTTACTCCACTCCCATCATAGAGTAATAAAGTAATCTTCCTTAGAATGTGGCAATCTGCCATCAAATTGCTATATCCTGTGCTCTGGTCTTTAAAAAAAAAAGTACTGGCTGAGCACAGTGGCTCGCACCTATAATCCCAGCACTGTGGGAGGCTGAAGTGGGCAGATTACTTGAGATCAGGAGTTTAAGGCCAGCCTGGCCAACATGGTGAAATTCCACCTCTACTAAAAACAAACAAAAAGTGAGGCAGGCATGGTGGTGTGTGCCTGTAATCTCACTATTTGTGAAGCTGAGGCAGGAGAATCACTTGAACCAGGAAGAAGAGGTTGCAGTGAGCCATGATCATGCCACTGCACTGCAGCCTGGGCAACAGAGAGAGACTCTGTTTCAGAGAAAAAAGAAGAGAAAAGTTATAATCCTGCTAAAATTTGTCTGTCTTAACTAATAAACTGAAGCCCACAGCAGAGACTCACAACAAAGAAAAGAGCAGGGCCAAGGCTACAACCTCCAGAGGACTGAAGACGCAGACTGCAATGAGAATATTGTGTTGAACAGCAAGGAATTTGCAAAGAAAGCAAAAGCTGACCTGAGAAAGCACCTAGGCCAGCACGTCTGGATTTGTGGCTGAGAAGTCAGAATGTTCAACTTCTACTGTCTTCCTTGGATAAACGCTTTCCTCAAATTGAATATCTTCTGTTAATAGTTCCCTTTTCCTGTTCTTTGCCTCACCAAACCATTTTAATATTCCTTTTGGCCTTGGCAAATGTAAATCTCACATATCTCTCATTGGAATGTATTTGGCATCTGGTTATAATCTGCCTCAGATGAACATTTAATAGGCGTGCATAGCCTAGGTTTCTTGTCCTGTCCAATATAGTACTATTCTATTCACATGTAGCTTTTTAAGTTGAAAGTTAATTAGAGTTCGATACAATTTAAAAATTCAGTTTCTTAGTTTCACTAACACATGTCAAGTGCTCACCAACTACATGTGACTAGTAGCTATTATGTTGGAAAATACTTAGGTCTGACAGCATCTTCATCTTTGCAGAAAGTTCTGTTGGACAGTGCTGTTCTATGCAGAACAGATCCAAAAACAAATGCAACCAAGAGATCGAGCCTTCTTTACAAGCCTCTTCTTTACTTCAATTTACATTTAGAAAATTTATATATTTCAGACTCTAGTACTGAAAAGCACATGGCTTGTCCTAATATTCATTGTCCTATAAATGAATCCCATTGTATCATTTCCAAAAACTTCGTAAATACATTATCTGATATTCAGCCTCAGAGGAAAGTACTCACCTAAGGATGATTACTTCCACTCACTGTAAGGAAAATTATATTGAAGAGTTTAGTCTAACAACTTAGATGAAACTCTCTGTCTTAATGAATAAACTGAAACCCATGGCAGAGAATCGTGAGAACCATGAGTTGTCTGAGACATGGTACTACTAAGTGGCTAAGCCACGTAATAGTATTGCAAGTACATAAGCCAAATTTTTCATTGCAACATGTTTCTTCCTGAATAGAAACCATAAGTGTTATCACATTAGCAATATTATGGGGGTTAAAATCATACCTACAAAGGCGTAAGAATCTTTTCCCTTATATCTCTGTTAGCAGTAGAAGGTTCTTTTACTTGTTTCCTGCTAAAGATCAATATTTATTGATTCAATTCTCTATTAATAAACTTAAGCATTTTTCTTTAAAAAAAAGTTTGCCTCTGCATATATAATTGAGACTTTAACTTCGCACTCTTGAACAGTGACCTCATTCATTTGGAGTTTATATTTCCCAGGGGTAATCTTCATGCTTTGTGCTCAAACTATGAATCAGTTTTTCTGAATTTCATTGTTGCTGTATGACACATCTTTTTAATCCCATCCTGTGTATTTTTTATCTCAGACATTGTGTTTTTCATATCTAGGTAGTTAGCTGGGATCTTTTTCATCTAGTCTAGATCTCTCCTTGACATGCTCATGTATTCCTCTGACTTCTCAAACTTATGGGATACACTTTTAATAACTGGTTCAATATGCTTGGTACTGATTCTGTCACCTGTTATTTCCAGGTCAGCTTTGATAAGTTGTTTTTTTTTCTGCTCATGAATCATACTTTCCTGCTTCTTTGTGTGTCTAATAAATTTTTATTAGATGCCAAATGTTTTGAATTTTACATTGCTAGGTGTTGAATATATATATATTTAATATCCTTAAACTTTTTCTAGGATCCAGATAAGTAACTTGGAAATTCTTGGATCTTTTTGAGCCTTGCTTTAAGCTTTGTAAGGTGGGACCAGAAAAGCCTTTATTCTAGCAGAGGCTGATTTTCCTCTGCTAATAGAGGCATAGCCTTCTGAGGACCCTACCTAGTGCTCCATGAGTTACAAAGGTTTGTCTGCTCTGATGGGTGGGCCCAGAAATGATCCCAGCCCTAAGTGTGTTCCAGGGGTTGCTTTACCTGCTCCTTTTGGGTAGTTCTTTCCCTGAACTCAGGTGGTTTCATCACATACATAAGCTAGCTAGCAAGCGGTTCTCTTTCTCTCTTCTTCTCTCTCTTCCCCTCTCCTCTCTATCTCTGAATCTCTTTTTTCTGGTCTAGACTGTGAATTCAGAGTGTCTCGGCCTTGAAAACGCCCATCTCCACTCCTCAACTCAAGGCAAACTCTAGGATTTGCCTGGGTTTTCCCTTGCTGCACTGTGGCCTGAAAACATTCTACAGGCTGGGACACTTTATTTATTTATTCTACAAGCTATAGGCTGGGTCACCTTATTTATTTCCACTCTCTCAGAGACCACTGTCTTGCACTGTTGGTTATCTAATGTCTGAAAAACATTTTAAAATATATTTTTCTGTTTATTTAGTTCTTAAGAGTAGAGGGTGGGGTAGGGTGGAGAGACAGTATAATCAAGTCCTGTTATTCCATGTTGGCATGAAGTAGACCATAGATTAGTTTTTGATTTTTCCATTCTCTTGTTCAACCACCCATGAGATGGTTCTTTCAGTGTCTTTTTCTTTTTTGTCTTTTAATAATGCCCAATTCAGATTTTCTTCCTTGTCACATCTCCAGTGCTTAAATAAATTGGAAATGATAATAACTTTATTATTTTATTTCTAGTCAAAAACCATGGCTAATTCACTTTTTCAGTTGATCTCTGTTGCTTATACATTGCCACATCAGCTACTACTTCCATTTAGTATTGATTCCTTGCACAAATGCATAACCTATCAGGACCTGCAGACTTGTCAGGGTATGGCTGTGTCCTGGAGTCTGACTTTAATTCCTGATACCACCTCTAGTATCTCCATTGCCCCATTCATCTCTGTTGTCTTTATATTGTTCACATTTCATTGTATTCATTCAGAAAGTATTATAGATCATCTGCTTATCTGGTCAGTAATCTAATATTCATTTATATGTTCATAAAAATACAACTGAAGGATTTCATTTTTTGCGATATTATAGACTACCTTTACTGATACTGTTCTTCTGTTTCTCAAGACTTGAAAATGCAGAATAAAATTATTTTCCAAACACCTTTTTTAACCATAGCTGAGCAGCCAATAAAGTAAGAAGAAAAATTTTTTAAAATAGGTATAATTGCTTCAAAATAAGCTAAAGAGACATCAAGGTCTGTATCTCCAGGGTGCTGGAGGCTGGTTTTCAACAGGCCACACATGAGAGGGGTCAAGAAATGAACCTGGAGCTCAAGGAGACAAGAACAGATTAGAAAATACTGTAGAGAGCCAAGACTCTTAAGGGTGATACCTCAAGGAGGTGAGCTAGCCACAACTGCATTCCATACAAGTTTCAATCTTACTCTTGGCGCTGGGTGTAGCAGGAAAAAAAAAAGTCTCCTCTGAGAATTCATTACTACTGCCTTCCATCACCTGATACTGAAACTTGGATTTAAGTTTTGGATCCTCAGGCCAAAAACTTAATTTAAAATATTGCCGACACTTCACAGAAAATATACATGCAAATGACTCTAACATATGGCAAAATGATAAACTTTGGTCATAATAAAAGTATACTGAGCTAATACTTTGCAACTACTTACTAGGCAAAAATACCGGAGTGACTCCTTCTCCACTGCTGTTCTGCTGTAGAGAAACAGACATTCTCATCTATTGCAGCTGGTATCACAAAATGCTTCCACCTCAGGGGAGGAGAATATCTATTTCAAAACATATGTACTTTTACTCTTTTACATATCAATCCATGTCTAAGAATGTATTCCAAAGACAGCTCGGAAAAAAATACAAATTAATGTCAGCACATGCCTAAGTATCACACCTCTATTAGTAATAGCAAAAGACTGGAAACAACCCACCTGTCCATTAAACATTATATGAATAAATAACTATAATAGACTACTAGTAAATTGACTGAATACACATTAAAAATTCTGCTATATACTGTTTATACTAGAAATATGAAAACTTAAAATGATTGAAAATAAAACTATAGAAAAAGATACATCAGGCAAATACTGACCATAAGAAGGGAGGAAGAAGTCAACACATAAATTTTAGACAAAATAGAATCTGATACCCAAAATATACTATAAGAGATAAAGATCACAACATGTTAACAAGTAGTTAATTTCAGTACGAAGATATAACATTTCTAACTTCGAATACCCTTAATACTATAGCTTAGAAAAATACAAAGCAAAAGTTAATAGAACTTAAGGAGAAATAGGCAAATCCACTGGCACAGTAGAAGATTTTAAAAACATGCTCAATCATGGCTAAAGCAAAGACAAATTGTAAGGATTGTGGCATCGCAGCTACCTTCAGCCTGGTATCTGGAGCTATTTTCTTTTCTTGAAATAAGTACCTGGCTATACAGAATAGAGACCACATTTCCCAACTTCCCTGATACCCAGGTGTGTTCGGGCAACGAAGATCTTGGTAAAGGAAAAAATGCAGAAGTGATGAGCACCTCTTCTGGATTATTCCTTAAAAGGAAAACGTGGTCTGTCCAGGTTTCTTCTGTCTTCCTTCCTGCTGGCTAGGTTGGATATGTGCAAGTATGCGCTAGAGATGAACCATGAGATGGAGGCATGTGTTGAGGGAAGACCAACAAAATAGGAATGTGGGCCCTGGATACTGTAACCTTCTTAGGTTGCTTATATGGTAGCTGCTATGTAAGAGGGAAGTAAACTCCTGGCTGGTTTATTTTGAGTCTTCGGTACAATATCAGTATCATACACATGTAGATTTTGACCCTGGCAGTGGAACTGTAGGAACAGAATCTTGGTGGTATGCCCTGGGAAGGTGCACTGTAGACTCTGAGAATGCAGACCCAGCAGGCTGGAATCTGCAGGTCTGCAGCAAATCATCTGGTAAATCTATCTCCTGAGATACTTTGGCAGGTTTTCTCCAAACCCTGCTGACACAGCCCTCCCTCTCAATTCCTTTATCTTGAATAACTTCAAGGTAACTGACAACAGGCTGAAGTAGAGTGGGACAGGCAAAACACAGAGATCATTAATAAAACTCCAGCATTGGAACACTCTGCTTAGATTAGTGCTTTCCAACTCTGTCCACATCATGTCCCTATAGTATGCTATGAGCTTTGTATCACCGTAGGCATACATGAGGCTTCTAATGGCCATGGTGACCAGCCTGCATGCTCCAGCCATCCCAAATAGAGGCTATGGGAAAAATATCTTGGTTATATTTGTAATTTGTTTGTGGCTAACCAGTATACCCAATGCACTGCTTGAACAGCTCTGTTTGACATAAGATCTTTGGCCGTGGCTACTCTAACATGAAACTGACCAGAAGCAAGCAGTCTAAGATGCCAAAGGGAATTTTGCCAAAAAACCCACATGTCTAGCCTGCAAAAATCTTCACTTTTTGAATCCTTTAAGGAGTCAAGCCCCAAAGTCTGGATGAGCAGGAATTGCCAGCAATATCATTGCCCTCCCCAAGGAGGAACCATTTCCAGTAGCCATTTCTATGTGCCCACAGGATGTGTAATAGACAGGAAAGCACCTTCTAACGGCAAAGCCAGAGAGCAAAAGACAGAGGAGTTTCTGCCCGAAACAAAGCAATAGTGTCCACATAAGCTAAGCAAGAATCTTCCTCCACTGCCAGGACAGGAAATCTCCACAAAGCCTGCCCAGCAGCATTAAACTTTTTCTATGGAGGACTGACTGCTGGATGTCCCTGTGTTCCCTTTTCTTGGGGAGTTTTTATTGTCATTATAATATGAAACAGGTGATGAGGGTGGACATATAAATAGCCTGTATTGATGGGTCCCATAGCCAGACCTAGTGGGGCAAACAGGGCATCATGCAAAGATTCCACACATCTGCATGGGATTTCAGGGAGGCACTGTGGTCCTCAGAGAGGTAATGTTGGGTTATATGTGATGAAAGGTGTGTATGCATATGTTTAAATAGGTACAGTAGGGAGCAGCCAAGGATTACTGATGATTCCACTATTTTGGAAGAGAGAAATACTTCTACTTTCTGTAAGTCACAGATCTGTTGCCGTTTGCTATAGTAGCCTAGCCTATATCTTAACTACTAATAGAGATAGAGCCAATTTGAATAACGCAACCAAAAACAATAGAAGACATGCACCAAAATAGTCATCGCGGCTATTCTTAGACTTGTAAAAAAAACTGTAAACAATTAAAATATTCATCAGAACAGAAGGGATAAATTCATTGTAGTTTATCAGACAGTAGAATACAAAATGAAAGGGGGGGAAAAAAGAAATAAACTACATGACTCAATCATGCCACAAACCTGATGTTGAGTGAAAGAAAATCACAGAAAAATACATGCAGGATGATTCTGTTTGTGTAAAGTTTTAAATGAGGCAAAACAAAATATTTATTGTTTAGGTGTATATTCATATGTGATATAATCATAAAATGGCTAATTTTATGTGTCAACTTGACTGGGGCCATGGAGTGCCTAGATAGTTATTCAAACATTATTCTGGATGTTTCTGTGAGGAATTTTTAATTAAATTAATGTTTAGCACAGTAGACTAAGTAAAGCAGACTGTCCTCCATATAATAAGTGGCCCTCATCCAGTCAACTAAAGGCCTGAGTAGAACAAAAAGGCTGACCTCCCCCTAAACAAGTGAGAATACTTCCAATCTGATGGCTTTAAAACTGGGACAACAGCTTTTTTTCCTGTTTTTGGACTCCAATTGAAACATCAAACCTGAGCATTGAGTCTACCAGCCTTCACACTGTGACCACATCCTCGCTTTCCAGGGTCGCCAGCTTGCTGACTCACCCTGAAAATATTGGGACTTGTTAGTGTCCATAATTGTGAGTCTGTTCCTTATAATAAATAGTTTTCTATATTTATGTACATCCTATTAATCTGTTACTCTGGACAACCCTAATACAAGCATTTAAATAAGTAAAATAGTGGGCACAGTGGCTCACACCTATGATCCCAGCACTTCAGGTGGCCAAGGCGGGTGGATCACAAGATTAGGAGATTGAGACCATCCTGGCCAACATGGTGAAACCTCATCTCAACTAAAAATACAAAAATTACCTGGGCATGGTGGAGGGTGCCTGTAATCCCAGTTACTTGGGAGGCTGAGCCAAAAGAATCTCTTGAACCTGGGAAATGGAGGTTGCAGTGAGCCAAGATTGTGCCACTGCACTGTAGCCTGGCAACAGGGCGAGGCGCCATCTCAAAGAAAAAAAGCAAGAGTGTTTAACAAAAAATTTAAAGTAGTGATCATATCTGTTGGGGACAGATGGGGACATTCAGGAAGGGACAGACAAGGGACTGTAAGGTTCATGGCAATGCTCCATTGCTTCTTCTGGCTAGGAGGCTTTATGAATGTTTACCTATTTATTAGCCTTGAAAATTACTCTCATTATATATTCTTTTATATGTATGATATATTTCACAACAGTTTTTGTAAAATCAAAAAAGTTGTGACTTTGAAAGTGCTTTGAAAAGAGAAGATAAAGCTTCCATGAGCACCTAGGTAAGGGTGGTTGGGGAAATGTCACTGATTATTCATGTCAGGTCTTCTGCATCTGTAACTAACGTTCATGGTGTTCATATTTTGAGCACACAAAGGACTTCCAAATAAATATGATTTTTGTTCTTTCTCATCATGCAGTTCATTAGGGAAAGAAGAGTTTAGTCTTTCCTTGAAATAAACACTAGTTCAGCAGCTCAGGAAGCTGATTGGAGCACCACTGTGTGTCCCAGAGCACACATGGAGGTCATATTACAACCACAGAGGCAGGTACTGGAAACATATCCTTCTCTCAATTGGTTCCAAGCTTCTTTGGTTAATTCCGCTGGGATCATCTCAGACAAGAAAACATTTAGTCTGTAAAAAAGATAAATGGTGAGAAGAAAGCACATGGGAAATCATTGCGCAAGTGTCAAGGGATGTAAATGCTGAACTACTCATCACTCATTAATGAAAGAGTTTAAAACTCCAAAATTCTTCATGCTGGAGTGGATTGTGAAGCTAGATGCTCTAGTAATGATATAGAATCTCTTACAGCTAACTTGGGAGTGTGAGAATACCTGCCTACCATAATGGAATTTGGCAGGAAAAGTCTATTGAATGTGAAGAAACAAACCGCTAGCCAATCTAGTAATTAAAACATTAAAGAAAACAAGAGAAAGGTCATTGTGTGTTATGTGGCCACTGTAGGTGGTTATGTGTGTATGTATGGGGTTTGGGGAGTTGATAACACAGCAAAGTAACACTACTAATCATTTATTAGGTGCCTACTATGTACCCAGTAACCATAACTGTGTGCACTTTAGGCATATTATCTCTTATTTTTACAAAGACCTGTGGTTTAGGCTTTTTATCCCCATTTGATGGAGGCAGGTTCATCATCTCTCTTGGATGTGATAAACATCCCTGATTTGAGGCAGAAAGTATAGAAACAGCTTCCTACTCCCCCATCTTTGGGGTAGAGCTCTAAAGTGCTCCTGATGGGGTGCTGCTTTTACCAACCTGGATTTAAAAGGTACCTGTTCCTAAGTAACTTATCCAACATCAGCTTCGGATTTAAGGGTCAAAATTATCCGTTGTTCTTCCCTGTTCCTGGCCTACATGCTAAGTATTGCCTTTTCCCACATCCTGTCTCCTTTGTATTGGGTCCTAAGGAAGCCTCCTTGGCTGAATATCCTTTTGTTGTTATGTTAGATGGTTCTTTACCTTCTAGATGGAATTTACTGCTCCTAAAAGACGGATCTTTGCTGATGCCTGTCATATCATTCTATAGCAAACAACTGAGGATAGTCCCAAAGTAAGGTTCAAACTACTTAATATGGCTCATCTAGCAGGAGAGTTTAAGTGTCACTTTATTGTCTAAATCTACTGTAGGAGACTCAAGAAGATGAAAAGCTAAACATTTCTTACATTCATCTTGTGGAAAGGAAACTGTGTTTCTCTTCTGGATTCCTTGTCCTAGCAATAGTTGGGACAAGTAATTCCATTGTGTTTCTTGAATGTCTCTAAAGATACCCTCAAATGCCTTTGTTTGAGTAACAATAAGACAGGATAGAAATAGACACTTTGAGAAGAGGAATTTGACCCAATCTCAGAGGAAGAACCAACTCTTGGTTAGTGTGAAGCTGGGTATACAGAAGAGTTGTGGGTTTCACGAAAGGCAGAAACCAGGGCATTGCTTATATTCAAGTCCATAGAGGGTGATGGGACCTTAAACGCATATGTGTTCTTGAATGCTGAGACCTGAGTGCTATATCTTGGGATCCATGGAAAATGTGCCGGTCTATGTAGTGCTCATCATGGATAGGTTGATGCTGCCGCTTTCAGATGGGGAGTGGAGGAAGGATAAAGAGCAGGAGAGCAGCTGCTAGTGTAGATAAGACATCAGAGGTATGTCACCAACTTTTCTGCAATATGGATACTGCAGAATTCAAGTACAACAAGGAAGAGCAAAGAATCACAAAACTGGGACTGAGAATAGACACCTTCAATCCTGCAGATAGGAACTGAGCTGTTTTTATAATTTAGAAATATTAAAAAATGTTACTTATCTGGCATTTCTAAAGTTCTGGTGCAAATTTATATCTCTTCAGTTTTGCTCTATCAATTTATCAGCTTGTATTTTCCCTTACTCTAGTTTAATTTCAATTCGTCAAGCACACCATGGGTTTTCTTAACTCCAGACCCTTGCATTTGTCATTACACCTGTTTGAAAACATCTGTCTTCTCCTTCCCACCCTCAACACACACAGACACACAGACACACACACGCACACACACACACAATGTTACAATATGCTGTCATCCTTAGGTGGCCAAACTTGGAAATGGGACCATGAGGCCCAAGTGTTGATGGCAAGCCTGTCCATTCTGTTTCATTTGCGTGGCTCACTGGGAATTTGTGCCTGCTTAATTTGGTCGCTACTAAACACAACATAGATGATTCACACACAAAATAAAAATTGTGTGTAACCCTTATTTGAAAAGAAACAAAAGTGCTAGCAGAGTTAAAAGGATCTTATGAAGAAATATGGTTCCAATACTGTGAAGACTGTCGCTTGCCTTTTATTATAAATCTGATGCACTAGCAAAGGCCTTGAATCATTCAGCTCTGGTTACATATCCATAAAATAGTCCTCTCTAAAGAGCTATTTCAACCTTTTTTGTATAACACTCATTATAAATTAATTCTCCCTGACAACTAACTAGGAAAATATTTTAATCTAGATAGACAAAGCCACACTCTTCTAAGAGGTCACCATACATTCTGTGTTCTGTTATTAGAGATGATTTTGTTAAGGTTCAAGAATGATTTGCAAACAAATGTTGTTTTGATGTTTTTAATGCACACATAGTTACTGGGTTTTTCTACTGAATTAGTCCCTCCTGGTACACACTAAATTGGGAGCAATCTTGGGGAATAATAGTGAAATTGAAGCTTTTTTCATGTTTTGATTACCTGTATTATTATTACTTTCCCCCCAAAAGGCTTTAAAATTAAATTTTTCTTGAGAATAGAATGAGAGCAAATATTATTCTTCTTTGCAGACATACAATGGTAAAAATAACACAAATGTTTCAAAGAAACCAAAGACAATTCTGCCTGTGGGAGGTTTGTCTTCTTGTCAGATGCCTATAAATTAAGTTTGCTACATTAAAATCAAATAATACATATTTCAGTCAGGGGATATTGGAAGTAAAATTATATCTCTGCATTCCACACATGAACATCAGCAAATAATTCAGTGGTTGCTGAGCAGTTGTTTCTTTTGGTAGGGATTTTTAGCAAGTGTGTTTTGTAGCTTTGCAACTCTCTTGAGTAAAGTGATAAAGATGATGAATGCCTATTTTGAATTAACTCCTGTTACAGTGAGTGAAGTGCCAGTTGATCCAAGCTTGTTAGTCATGACAATTCACATGTATCTTATTCTTTTTATAAGAATCTGGGGAATACCTGGTTGAAATGCTTCAACTCACAAGAAGTACACTTCCCTGGTGATAAAAGATAGATGGGAATCATTGCATTGATTTGTGAAATGTCATTGTCAGACTGCACTGGACTGCCAGCAATCACTGAAGTACAACGTTGCTCCCCAGTCTGTTCTTTCTGTTCTTAACACCAATTCTATCCAAGGCTTTGGAGCTTATCAAAAAGGAAAATACATGGATTTTTATATCTTCCTGAATCTATTTCTGAAATAGCTTCGACCCTTATAAATAAAATGTGAATAATATACTTTTCTGGCAATACATTGAATCATAAAATGTTTTAAGAGTTAGAAGAGACCTGAAAGGTTATCTTTACTTTACCCTAAGGAAATGGGCCATAGGAGGTGACATAATTTGCTAGTTTGTTGGTGGAAAAGCCTAACTTGAAACACAGCAGAAAGCATGTATATTAGTCAGTTCGGGCTACTATAACAAATTACCATAGACTGGGTGAACTTAAACAACAAACATTTATTTCTCACAGTTCTGAGGCTGGGAAGTCCAAGATCAAGATCCAGTGTCTGCTGAGGGCCTACTTCCTATCTGCAGATGGCCATCATCTTGCTGTGTCTTCATAAGGAGAAGAACAGTGAGCAGGGAAGCAAGCTTCTTCCTGACTCTTCTTATAAGGGCACTTCTTATAAGGCCGTCATGAAGGCTCTACCCTTTTGATCTCATTAACACCCTATCTCCAAATGCTAACACATTGGGTATGTTTCAATGTATGAATCTGGGTGGGGGTGGACAACAAATATTCAGTTCATAGCAATATGGTATTGAATAATTACTTCATCAGTTTTAGCTGAATTTATCTGAATTTTAATATATTATTTTAGTCCGGAGCTCAGAATGCAACAGTAGTGCTTTAGAAGTGTGTAAGATGGCCTGGAAAGTTATCTCTGTTGAAGAGAAAAGAGCTAACATTTGAAAGATTTATTCTATGTGCCAAGTATTATTTGTACACACACACACACACACACACACACACACACACACAATCTAATCAGGTATATCTTCTCTCTCTCTCTTTCTCTTTCTCTCTTTTTTCTCTCTCTCTTTACATGAAGAAGCCAAGAATGAGGAAGATTAAGTAACCTGGCCAAAATTACCAAGCTAGTAATAAAAAACTAGGATTCCAACTGGAGGCAATCTAACTCCAAAGTTTGTTTTTCTTTTTCACCACTACGCTGTGACCAAGTGTTTTTATTGGCCACGTTAAAGAGTTAAAGTGTCCACAGAATGGCTCCAAGAAATACCTGTCATGAAATAAAGATTTATTGAGACTAAGAGAGTTACACTGAAAAATGCAGATAGTAGTCTAATTTTACTTTCAATTCTGGCAACTTGGCAAACTAAGCTAATTCAGAAACTCTTATGGAACAAGTATTTGGAGAGCTGGATGGATTTATTTTTATTGTAATATCCCTCAGGCACTTAACAGAAAATTACACATACATACATACATGAGATGTAGCTACCAACAAAGATGAGAGATTCCTATATGGAAAACAAACCTTAGGGAAAATTAATTCTCACTCAAAAATTACAAAACATGAAAAATTTCACCACAAGTCAAAGTCATCAGACACAAAAAACAACAGGATTAATACCACCAAGGACTTGGAATATACATACATACACACATCTGAAATGATGACAGATATGGAACCCATCAGGAGACAGCAAGAATCTGAAAAAAGAGTGAGCATGTGTGAAGAAAAATCAAACTAGAATTTTTGAAATAAAAAATATAGTGGTTTAAATTAAAACATCAATATACTGACTAATTAGACCAGATTGAAGAGAAAATTGGTGCAATTCAAGAGAGATCTAAGCTATTTTCCAGACAGTAGCTTGGATATATCAAGAGTTGAAAATGAAAAAAAAAGATTCTGAGCACCATGGAGGATGTGGTGAGAAATTCCAACGTTTTCTAGGAAGAGTTAAGGAGAGAATAGAAAGAATGATTATTGGCAATATTCAATATAATATTTGATATTCAATGATTGAATAAATTTTCAGAACATGTGTATTTTCAGGTGGAAGACATATAAGTCCCAAATAATTTAGATAAATTAAAATCTACACTAAGGAATTTTTTGGTTAATTTAGACATTCTTTTCTGTGCCAGTATCAAATCAATTAAAAATATTTCATGGCAATAAATTAAAGGCTCAGAAATTCAAGAAAAAGTCACTAGGCAAAAGAATTTTTCAACAAATTCATTTATACTCTACTCAAAATAACAACTAATCAGCAGATATTACTTCCAAATGTCACTTTCATCATTTTATAACCTTCTGCTGTTAAGATTTGTATCTTTTCCTTGTTTTCTGTTTCTATCCATGCAGAACTGAAGGATATCCACCTCTACAATTGCCATCTTAGGATCAACAGACCAAAGGAAGTTTGTTCATGGTAAAACTTTGTGAACACAATCTAGCCACTGTTTCCCCCAGCAAGACCATGCATGTCCTAGAAAACCTGATAGATTCAGAAAAATGGTCACAGATTGTGTAACTTCTAAATGAATCGGGTAAAAACAAAAGGGAAGAAAACTCAAACCAATGGAAAACACTAAAGAAATCAAAGAAAAAACATTATTCAAAAAACACAAGTTAATATGGAAGAAATAAATTTAAATATGCTATTAATCACAATAAATGTCAATGGGCTACACTTGCCAGTTCAAAAACAAAGAGTCTCAATTTGCATTAAAACATACTGCTTTATTCTGTTTAGAGAAGACATTCTAAAGACACAAGATAATCAAAAAAAGAAAAAGAAAATGCTGGGAAATGTATACCAGACAAATACTAAGCAAACATTAGCATTAGGGAGAGAAGCTATATGCCTTCAGATGGACCATGGCACAAGGGCAAGGACCATGAGGGCAGCAGCTCATATGAACTAAACATCAGAGGTCTCTCATTAGCTTTAATAAAATATTACTACTTCATACTTCATGTACAAAACAAAAAAGATAAAAAATATCACTTTCTTATTGTTTTTACAACTTATTTTCTCAAATTGGATACTTAGCTCATTAATTTTCAGTCTTTAAACTCTCTGCTTTCACATGTATATATACACACATACATATGTTAATACATGTTATAAATTTTTCTACAAGTACTGCTATAGCCCATGAATTTTAATATGTATTATTTTCATTGTCATTTACTTCTAACCATTCTAATTTCCATTAAAATTTCTTCATTTGAGAAATGAGAATATCCATTTCTAATATCTGGGTTTGACTGTGTTTTCACTTTTAATTTTATTTTATATTGAAGTGTAAATTACATATAGTGACAAAAGAGGCAAAGTCCCTACTTTGTGAAACATATTCCAGTGGAATGAGCAAGATAATATACAGGTTATTAAAAGTAAACGAGATCGTTTCAGATCATGACACATCTATAAAGCTAGGATGTGTAGTAGCCCTTATATAAAAAAATAGTTTTCCAATGAGAACACATGGACACAGGGAGGGACTGGGGCCTGTCAGCGGGGTGGGGCAATCGGGGGGGATAGCATTAGGAGAAATATCTAATGTGGATGACAGGGTGATGGATGCAGTCAACCACCATGGCACGTATATACCTATGTAACAAACCTGCACATTCTGTACATGTACCCCAGAATTTAAAGTATGATAACAAAAAGGAAGAAGGATATAATAGTTTTCAAGTAAAGTGGCCTGGGGGTATAGTGTACAGCCTCCTCTTAGAGATTCACTATGTATATTAATACATGAAAGAATGTAAGAAGATGTGCAATGAAGCAGCCTGGCAATTGTTTTTATGCATTCTAAAATTAGTTAACCAGCAGTCTGTTTATAACATTGCACCAATTGCAATAGAAAGTGTTGATGCCCTGCTTATATCCTTTCAAAGCTCAAAATTCCAGTATGTGCCTATAACTACAAGCAGTTGAGAGCTTTCTTTCATAGATGAGAGGAAGGCTGGAAGTGCTAAGGATGTAAGGCCCTTGGGAGCAGTTCTTAGGCTTTGATGAATAAGAGTTAAACGAGGTAACTTTGGGGTACAAAGCATGTTCTTTAGTATATCCCAGAGTCCCCACAGAGGAAACCCTCTTTATAATCCATATTTTCTTAATTTTCTTCCATTTCCTGTCTCATTTCCCTACTCTAACTCCTGAGAATTCAACACAAAACATCAATTAACAACTTATGATTAAGTGATTTTAGTGTTCTGAAAGAAACAGAGTTTTAGGAATGGAGAACTAAAATGTTGGGCTACCATGGTAGTTTCATGATTTACTTTGCTTTTTTACTAGAGATGAGAGAAATGTATTTGTATTCAATAAATAAAGAACTCTAGGCATGTCAGGGAAACGTATTTTATCCCAATGGAGAGCTTATATTCCCTCATTTTACTTTTAAAAAATCTGAAACTTTTAAAAAATATTACTTTATTTTAGAGTACTATATGTACAGAATATTTCCTAATGAGAGAGCAAGGATGTTTACTAACAAGAGAAAACCCTGATGTTATGTGAAGATCATATAATGAGTTGTGGTATAGAGAAATGAAAAAAGTACATCTCTATTTCATGTTGATATTTTCTTTTTTTGTTTATGATAGAACCATTTTGATGTATATATCTACCAAATGCAAGAAGAAAAGGTTTATACATACATGACTTTTCCATTTAACATTTGCAAGTATAAATGACAATGATCTCAGTTTAATAATTCATCATGATCAGAGCAATTGACCAATGTCTCTTTACTGCTAGGCTTACCAATAGGAAATTACAGATGAATAAATGTCCTTTTGTTTCTCTTCTCTCATCCTCCTTGTCCAGAGACATTTTGTCATAAAGTTTCAGTGCAGCTCAGATCTAGGCAAAGGTAATCTTTTTGTTAGGTTGATGCAAATGTAATTGTGGGTTTTTGCCATTGAAAGTATGGCAAAAACTGTGATTACTTTTGCACCAACCTCATAGATCAGTACTCAGTTGCTCTGAATTTTGCTTTTTATTATAACGTATTTTGGCCAGGCATGATGGCTCACATCTGTAAGTCCAGCAGTTTGGAAAGCCAAGACGGGCAGATCACTTGAGGTCAGGAGTTCAAGACCAGCCTGGCCAACATGGTGAAACCCCATCTCTACTAAAAATATAAAAATTAGCTGTGCGTAGTGGCAGGCACCTGTAATCTGAACTACTCTAGAGGCTGAGGCAGGACAATTGTTTGAACCTGGGAGGTAGAGGTTGCAGTGAGCCAAGATCAAGCCACTGCACTCCAGCCTGGCCAACAGAGCCAGACTATATCTCAAAAACAAACAATCAAGCAAGCAAAACAAAAACAAACCCAAGCACGAAGCTCTGTATCTTTCCTGAACTGCAGACGTCTTCTTTATGGCAGGTCTCGCTTTGTTTTGACCGCCATTCTGTATGGTGGGCGGCACTTAGCTCTTCTTCAATTCTTGAACCATACCTCTACCCTGGACTTGGGCAAATTGAGTTTCAGCACCACCTCCTCCCGCATGGAAATGTCTGAGTACTAGGGTCTTAGCAAACAGTGCTCCCAGCACATGTACCTGCTCCCAGGTGAATGTTATCCTCTCCCTGTGCTGTTTCCAGGAGGATGGCCAGATAACCCACAGAGGAGTCCAGCAAGTCCATACCTGAAGTGCTCAGGTTTAGCCCATTGACTGTGTAGGGTGGTTGCTTAAGATAAGACATCATGCTAAGGTTGTTTGGAGGCACAAATTCAGCCCAAATGGGCAGGAGTGGGGGTGAAATGGGGGACCCAGCTAGAAGGTTTCCATGTGTATGGAGTGGACAGGTTCAGGGTCTTGGTAGGTGGCTTTGGAGTGGGGGAACTAAAGGCAAAGCAAACAAGCAGAGGTGCTGGTTTACTGCTTGGGAGGCAGCAGCTCTTCCACATTCTACCACTAACTTCAAATGACTATTAAAAATTACTATTTTCATTGCAGCACTGTTTACAATAGCAAAGACCTGGAATCAACCCAAATGCCCATTGATAATAGACTGGATTGGAAAAATGTGGCACATATACACCATGGAATATTATGCAGCAATCAGAAATGATGAGTTCGTGTCGTTTGTAGGGACATGGATGAATCTGGAGAACATCATCCTCAGCAAACTGACACAAGAACAGAAAATGAAACACCGCATATTCTCACTCATAGGTGGGTGATGAAAAATGAGAACACATGGATACAGAAAGGGGAGTACTAAACACTGGGGTCTATTGGGGGGAAAAGGGGAGGGCCAGTGGGAGGGGGAGGTGGGGAAGGATAGCCTGGGGAGAAATGCCAAATGTGGGTGAAGGGGAGAAGAAAAGCAAAGCACACTGCCATGTGTGTACCTACGCAACTGTCTTGCATGCTCTGCTCATGTACCCCAAAACCTATAATCCAATAAAAAAAAAAAATTACTATTTTCTAAAGAAAATACAACTGGCTGATTTCAATTAAGTTCTGTAATTTAAAACTCCTTTTAAAGGGAGAAATGGGATATATGGAATGTGCAGACACTCGCTACATTTTGGATGCTACTTCTTGAGGCAGGCAGTCGTATGTAGTACCGTGTCCCAGCAACTTGGCATTAACTTTCAGGAAGTGAAATGTCTAGAAACAAAAGAGCAGGAGGAATGTATGTACATGCCTTCATGCATATGCATGTCTCCTTTTGTGTTTGTGCTGGGATTTGTGTGTTTGCATATGTGTGCAGTAAGAGGATAAGCACAGATGTGGCAGTGTGGCATTTCATCCTGGAAAATGTGCCCTTCCTCAGTACAGCAGAAGGAAGGTGACAGAAACAGGAAGGATCTTAACAGCAATGCATGCTGGGATTGCTGCTTTCACACATCCCAGTTCTCGTATCAGGTATAGGGGAGAGAAGGGAAGATGGAAGGAAAGAGGGAACAGTGGACAGAACTTTCTAATGTGGATCTGCATGTATAGCCTTAACAATCTGGCAGTAATTCCTGGCACACAACAAGACATAGCAGGGCCTGGATTGTGGGCTCAGGAATCCCTGTAAGTGAACGAAAGGCCACAGCTGAGCATGCGGAAAGATAACTGACTCCTAAGAGTTAATGATTATAGTTGTAACCTCTCTACTAAAAGACCAATAGCGTCCATATTTTATTTTCTTACTTGAGCTTTTATCTGAACGTGGCACAGCAAGATTTTAAGCTTCAAAGAAACACAGAAAAAAAAGTCTATTTTTCAGACATATATAGAAGGATATTATATAGGATGAAGCCAAATGATTGCCACTGATTCTCTTATTTAGATCTTAGGATCCCATAAGTACTGTCTGAATGGGTCTAATCCTCAGTAATACTGTAGGACGATAGTTAAGAGCTTAGATCCTGGAGCTGAATACCTAGGGTCTCAATCCTGTACCCACAATTTATTACTGGTGTTTCTTTAGCAAGTGACTTTACCATTATATCTAAATACCTATATTCATCTATCTACATAATGAGAGGATGTGGGGAGGAAAAATAGTAGCTACTTCATGGAATCGTTCTGTTTAATGAGTTAATATGCATTAAATGGTTACTTTGAGCCTCTTTAGCAATATTATAGAATTATTAGACCCTACTTTCCCAAATTTCCTCCTTATATAACTTCAAAGTGCTTGAATACACAGCAAACTGAACTAATAAGAAAGAAAATGCTAACTGGTTTTATTTTCTCATTTTTACATTTCCACCTCCAGGAAAAAAAAAAGTCATACTTTGTATTCCTTAAATGTTCCCCAGGGGAAGTATAATAGATTATGTTATTGTTCTCAATTTTTCAATGCCTCTCCCAATGAGTAGTGTACCTCCCTACCTGTCAGAATCAAGCTTGGCCATCTGATATATTTTGGACCATAAACTATGAGCAGAAATGATGTATTCAATTCCAAACCAAAATTTGAAGGATCATTTCAAGGTTGTGGTATTGCTCTTGTTCCCGCTGCCATGAGGCCAGGTAGGAGCAGCTCCACAAATCTAGATCTACTAAGAAGGCATGACTGAGAGCCATAGCCAATCTAAAACTAACATGTAATGGGAAAGAAAAACACCTTTTGTTGTAAGCCCACTGAGAGTTTGAAGTTGTTGTTAGTATAGCAAAATTTGCCTATTTGCCTAAACTGGCAGATACAAGGGAGGATGAAGAGTGTTAGTCATGTCAGAGGCAAACACTGTGTATCTGGAGGAAAGGGAAATTATCCAAGACTGGAAAAGGGTATTTTTTTTTCAGGAATCCACACCTTCTCCTCCTGCCCTGCCATTTCTCTGTCTTGAGTTGAGGACTAACTTGAGAAAAACAATCAGTTTGATACATTCAAGTAGGAAGAAATGTTAGTCATAGGGACTTCTAGCCTCCACAGAGATGCTCTTGGGCACTCATCCTCAAAAGAACAAACCACGTTAGCTTTTCTGAGTAAGGATATCAGTGACCACTGTGAATCAACAGCTAAAGGTGACAGTGAAGTTCTGGACTGTGTAAGCCTCACTCCAGGACTTCAGCCTAATCCTGATGGAATTGGGATCCCTAAGGAAGGTATGCGATTGAATTTTTCACTACCCTAACGAGATAAGAAATTTGATTTAGAAAAGTGAATTAATATGAAATATGTTGCATGCAACTGTGCTGGCCATGGGTCCTGCTGTCTGCTTGCCTCCAGAGACATCACTTCCATTTTGGAAGCTGCTTTTGAAAAAATGGTTTTAAAAAATATTAGCAACATATTTTCTACTTTTTAAAAATTGTATTTTAAGTTCCAGGATACATGTGTAGAATGTACAGGTTTGTTATATAGGTAAACACGTTGCTGCGGTGGTTTGCTGTGCCTATCAACCCATCACCTAGGTATTAAGCCCTGCAAGCATTAGCTGTTTGTCCTGATGTGTTTCCTACTTTTGAAGCAATAACTGAATTATTATAGCACAGTCTCTTTGGTGACACTTTTAGCACAGTCTTTTTGGTGGCAATTTCCAACATGGCAATTTCTTACTGATGAGTCACTATAATTATTATTCTATTGACAGATAGCTATCTTCTCCACTTTCTGTGGAATGCGTCGGATTGTTGACCTTTATACAAACAACTTTCCCAGCCCATGGAGCTATTTTTAACTTCTCCACTGGCATTTTAATATCCACCAGTTTCTTTTACTATTGAAATAATCCCAAATTATGTATTCAATGAAAAGCATTTAATTATTTTCTGTGTAAATAAAGATATTCCGGAAAATAGGATGGTAGTAGTAGAGTGGCACAGCAGAGTGACGTGGAGGTCATCACTGACTTTTGATAAGAGCCATTTGAGTGGAGTAAAGTGATGGAGTAGGATAAAAGCTATGTGAATGTGGACTCTCTCTCTCTCAAAATACCTTATTGTACTGACCCCACCTATTTTCAGACTACAGTTGGCCATGAGTAATGAAACCATGGAAAGCACAACTGAAGATAACAGGGGCCTACTCTGCATATCAGATGCTCAATGATTATTTGCTAAATTAATTCATGGATAAATGAATGAAGTGTATAGCATAGTGCTCTAGCAGTCACGGACCAGAGCTGACGCCCCTACGCTCACATTTGACTGACCTGGACTATAAAGAAGTCAGCCTGTCCTATAGGCTCTGGGGACTTCATCGCTGGATCAAATACTTGCATGACCCCAAAAGTAAAGGTCTCCTTAAACGGGGTCCTAGGCACCTAATTGACTTCACCTAGTCCTGTGAAGTGATAAAGTGTGATAAAGTCTGATTTTTAACTAAACGTGTAAACAGAGAAAATAGAGAAACAACAAAGTGTGTCCTAGTGAACTTTGAATCTTATTTCCTTTAAATTTAGGAACATACTGTTTTTTCATCTTTTCATTGAGTACTGTACCAATCAGAGCAGAAATAGAAAAAAGAATGCACTTTCTTCTGGGGAAAAGGTGACTTCAGAAAGGGAAAGTATGTGATTGCCATATTTTTATTAAAAGTTATTTGAGTCCACAGTAATAAAAAAGTTATGAAATTGCACAGGTAATTTTGAAAAACATTAGAATATAATTATTTTCTCTACTTGCTACTGTTAAGACTTAATGTTCAATACAATTCAGTGCTGCTCAGTTCAATTATTAACACTTTGCTTCTCCAATATGCAAAGGTCATTTAGTTATCTGGGAAACTCTTCCTAGGTTTGAAGAGTTAATATTCAAAGACTAGCTGAGAGGTGGCAAGCTATAGGCATCGTTCATACATTCAGAAATCTTACCTTGAACCTCCAGCTGGGATAGATACTTCCATATTCAGATCATAGTATTGCTGTCTGCTCAGATTTTTTAACTGAATTCATCAAGAAAAGCCCTCCAAAAGAATGCATCATGTGACTTCGCACTTCTGCCATATCTAAAATACTGTTGTCTCCTTTGTAGTATAAAGATTCAATGGGGAAATGGGAATATCTTCCGTTTTTGTTTGTTCCCATTGCTGTTTGTTTCTTGCTGTTGTAGCAATTGCAGCAGAGACCTAGAACTTCAATAAGGAGAAAGCTTGCTCCTTTACCAAATTAACAATCCTTCTGATTACTTTAATCTGTACGGTTTTATTGTTTTGCTTTTATTTAAGTCACAAACTGAAATTGTCATTTAAAGTGCCATAGCATTATAATTAGCACTAATTATAATGGCAATAACCTAAGAGCCAGGAGATAGTGTGGGAGGGAGTACAATAGTCCCTTTTCAGGACACTCATTAAAAGCAACCTGTCACTGTCCTTCCTTGTGGCTGCAGTTCAGATTAATTCAGTACCGAATGGAATTCAGTACCTCTCCTATGCAGAGTCCTGAGTTTGTTTTTGGACTGCAGTCCTTCATTCATGCATAACCTGAGCAGCTGCAGAATAAAGCTCCCCATATGTACTGGCACCACCTTCAGCCACACATGGAGTATTTCTGTGCTTTGTAAATGACAAACCAGAGGTGCGCAGGCCATGAAACAGACCATGAGCCGTGGTTTTTAAGTGTCTTCATGGAGAGGTCACCACAAAGAAAAATCCAGCAGAAGCAGATGTTTGTAGATGCTTTTTATATCCCAAAGCAGAAAAAGGAGGAGGGCGCTGTGAGATTGCAATTTATATTTGGATTACTTATTTATACATTAAACACAGACTGGGAAAGTATTGCTTCTAACTCACACAGCAGGCGGAATGGCCAAATTGATACCAGTACACCTTCCTGCTCTGCAGATTCGGCATCCCAGTCACCCACTGTCAAGCAAACAGGTTTGCCCTCTGATTTCAGGTTATAGCCAGACTCACTCACTGTGTCTCCTAAATAAATGCTAGTCTTACCCCATGCCTAAAGCACAGATCTGCAATAAACTACCTGCATGTGGATCTATTCCAGCACTTGTTAATTTCATTACTTTGGACACATGGCTCTGTGACTCTAAACCTCTATTTTCTCATTTGTGAAATAAGGGTAATGATAGCTCTTATGTTATATGGTTTGACTCTGGGCCAAATCCATGGAAGGAGTTTTAGCTCAGTTTTCAGCACAAAGTTAAGTACATAATAAATACTAGCTATTATTATTATTTCTTACTGGCAGCATAGAATGAATGGCTGCTTCCCAGTTCGTCTTCATAAAGAAATAATCTAAAATTCTGGTATGTGCTAAAGATTTCTTGGTCTCTGGCTAGTTTGGGTTCACACAAAAAAAGACCCTGTCTTAAAGATATAGTTCATCTGGGAGGTGATCAGGAAGCGTGGCGAGAAAGTGGGGAGGTAAGGCATGAAAGGGAGAGCCAGTTAAGGGTGCATTTACATCACGGTACTGTGCAGAAGTCAGTTACACCCACTGGTGAAAGCCAATTGTTAATTTTTCAGGACTTTGGCAAGCAAGTTGCTAAATGCAGTCATTGGTAAAAAATTATATAAACTTTCAATTAGTTAAATTATGTTTAAAAAACGATCCATATGATGGGAAGATAACAGTGTGCTTCTGCCGAGCTCCTTCCCACTCTGCACTCAGTGATAGCACACTGGTAGCTTCAAGTCAGTCATGGTGGAGATTGGCAAACACTGTAACACTGGGGCAAGTTCTGTCAGAGAACTAGTTGTTCGACATTTACCAGCACCCCACTGGCAATCTAGGGGTTACTGCTGTGAACACCTAAGTTCAGTCCAGCAGAGAATTCTCTGAGCAAATGTATGGAAAATGACAGACCTTGACTCCATTGAGGGGTGAGGAAACAGGAGAAATCGCCCCTCATTGATGAAGTTTGTCACAGTGGGAATAACCCAGCCTGTCCCTCCCATGGCTAGAAAACAGCCATAAGTTGAGACCAAGAGCCTTCTAGAATGTACTGCAGTGTGTGCTATCTGTAGTTGGAGGATACAAAATGAGATTTTTTTAATTAAAAAAGGTTTTATTCTGAACTGCTCTTAGACTTACAGAAGTTGAAAAGCAGTATAGAGAGCTTCTATACCCCCCGACTCACCTAACATGCTCTATGAACATAGTACAGTTATGAAAACCTGGAAATTAACATTGGTACAAGACTATTAATTAAAGTATGCATCATATTCCAATATGACCGGTTTTTTCACTAGAGTGTATTTTCCACTCCAGGTTTCTATCCAGTAGCTCACATTGTAATTAATTGTTATTTCATCTTAGTTTTCTCTAATTTGTAAAAGTTTCTCATTCTTTCCTTGTCTTCCATTGTCTTGATACTTTCGTGTCAAGTATACTAATTTAATCATAAAGATATCAACTTTATCGTGGAAAAACAAGAAGACACCACTTGTGATGATGAATTTTCTGTGTCAGCCTGACTGGAATTATGAGGTGCCAGATATTTGGTCAAGTCTTATTCTGAGTGTGCAAAGGGGATTCTGGATGAGATGAACATTTGAACTGATAGATGAGTGAGGCAGAGTGCTCTCCTCAGTGTGAGTGGACCTCACTCAATTAGTTAAAGGCTTGAATGGAACAAAAAGGCTGAGTAAGAAGACCTGCTCCTGCCTGACTACGTTTGAGGTGGGACATTGATTTTCTCCTACCTTTACACTTAAATTGAAACAGCAGCTCATCCTGAGTCTTCAAGCTGCCAGTTTCCAGACTAGGACTTATACCATCGGCTCTCCTGGTTCTCGAGCCATCAGACCTTGGATTGCAACTACACCATTGACTCTCCTAGGTCTCAGGGTTGCCAACTGCAGACCTTAGAACTTGTCAGTCTCTATAATTGTGAGAGCCAATTTCTTATTTTTTTTCTCCTTCTTCTCCCTAATTTTTTTTCCTGGAGAACACTGACTAACACACCTCCATAACCAAGTAATCAAAGCTAATATCACTAGTCATAAGACACATTGACATGATGACACTCTTGACATGATGCACTGGGAATGGGAAACCTTGTTGCTTTGGTATTCTCATTCCAATCATGAGAAACGTTAGACAATCTCAAATTGGCTTTCTCTTGATGTTCAAATTTCAGTGTCAGTGAACCAGAAAACCCTGATTTCCTTCTGGGATTCTCCAATCCCCACCTCCAACATTCAGGATTTCTTAGCATGGCCCAGGTATCAAGTCTTCTCCCTTTTACTGTCCAAAGGGTACAGGCACTGAGACAAAACCTTCACAGTGAATCTCTAAAATTGTTGCTCTCAAGAAATCCTCATGTGTTCATCTCTCTTATTCTCCCCAATATTATACTCAGTCTCAGGAGGCCTACACCAGAGTAGGTCTGGGCTCCTCATTCTACAAATGTTATTAGCCAACAATTCAAGTTCAACCTCCTATGAAGCCCTTTCCTTAAAGACATACCCAGAGTGCCAGGGTAAATGAGGCCAGAAGAGATTCAGACACAGAGCTTCCTATATCAACATGAGCCCTGTGATTGAGTGCAGCTCATCAGACCAAACCTCTCCTTTCTGGCTAATAAATTTAATCTTAGAACAAGTGGCATGGCTTGTTCTTCCTGACACGTGATATCAATCAAGATGATTCCAGCTCATCAGAAATCTCCTAATATCCTAATAGCTTGGACTGTTCAAAGAGATATAGCCTTGGTATACTCTCCTTCTGCACCTCCCCTCCTCATAATACATTTTAAAAGTTCCTTGTGAACATGAATAGCATGTATGCACCAGGATCTTGTCAAGCCAAAAACTGCTGGAAATGCTGGTTTTTAAATAGTGCTTAAGATTAAAAGAAACAAAATTATTGATGACCTAATGAAGAGGATGTAGTTACTCTAATTCATCATATCCAAACCATAGTACCAGTTTCCAAAATAATAGGTGAGTTTCATAGCATCCTACAAAAGTGAACAATTAGCTTTTCTAAGTGTTATGAACCCATGGTTTAAATGTATTGATGCGTTTTGATCTATTGCAATTATCACTTTTTTTTGAGATGGAGTCTAGCTCTATCACCCAGGTTGGAGCGCAGTGGCACAATCTCGGCTCGCTTACAACTTCCACCCCCTGGGTTCAAGTAATTCTCCGGCCTCAGCCTCCCTAGTAGCTTGGATTATAGGCTTGCACTACCACACCTGGCTAATTTTTGTATTATTAGTAGAGACAGGGTTTCCTCATGTTGGTCAGGCTGGTCTCAAATTCTTTACCTCAAGTGATCCACCCGCCTCGGCACAAAGTGCTGGCATTACAGGCATGGACCACCACACCCAGCTGCTGTTATCACTCTTATTGGTGCTCAGTTGTTGCTTTTGCCAATGGGAGCTTTTTCAGATTGGATTCTGAATCCTTTTGTCATGACCACAGTAGTCTTTCTTAGAGTCCTTGCTCTCCACTGTGATAAGATGCTCCACGTTTATTTTGGACATTTCCTGCACCAAGGCCTGGAATCAGCTTTTTGTTCAAGACATTCTCTTTTCATGGGAAATAGTATTTTCAACACCGTCATTTGGACTTCAGGAAAGTCCATGGCTATGAAATTAATTTTTTCTCTAATCCTTTTCAGTAGACAGAGACAGAATTATTTCTTGGGTTTATACTAATACTCTCAATTCAAATTCATGACTGCAGGGATTTTTCTTAACATCTTTCATTTTAAGTTTGCATCTTCTTTCTTTACCACTAAGAATTTGGGATGTTAATGTGACAGAGGATAATCAAATTTGAGTATCCTATAAATTGGCTTATTTACACACATAGGACAGTCTCAACATAATACCACTACCAACACCATAATTACTGAAAAGGTAAATATGTGTGTATGTATATGTATATGTATATGAGGTGTGTGTATATATATGTGTGTGTGTGTGTGTGTGTATGTATATGAGTGTGTGTGTATATATATGTATTTGCTTGTGATCTCTTCTGTTCCCCTCTTTTATGCGTGTGTGATTGTAGGTATCTGTGTGTGTATATATGTGTATACATACATGCACACATATATACACACAATTGCACTGCATCTACAGTTTTGATCTGTTTTAGTGGCATATCTTTATGAAGTTCTTTTATTCTCTATGGGAATGTTCTTTGGCTTTTTATTCTCTACTTCGCTTTAATAATTTTATAGAGATTTGCCCTTGATAAATTCCTTTGATAGTTTTTACACAAAATAAATTTTACTGAACTTTTAGAGAAAGATGTGTTTCAGAAGAGCTTCCCTAACTTCACATTCTAGGGCTTTTCTATCAGTTGCTTTTGTGTCATGTTTAGAAGTTGCTTTTGTGTCATGTTTAAAAATACGTAGAATTTCTTTCTGAAATCTCCTGCCTCTCTTCACAATTTTTATCTGGATTTTTTCTTTCCTTTGTTTATGTTGAACATGTGCTGTTTGATGTGAATTTCATTCCCATCAGTTTTGTCTCAGATGAATCTTTGTTCTATAGTGATCATTGGGCAGTAAGATTTGAGAGCTCATGAGGTCCAGGTTGCCCAGCCCTCCCAAGCCCTACTGCAGATTTCCCTGATACTGTGGTGCTATACTTTCACTATCACTCTGCACTGTAGTTATTATTTCACTTTTCTGTAACACACTTTAGATTATAAACCCTGGATGGAAATTGCTCATGTTTGCACATCATCATTATAAATTTCAGTTTTGGCTGCCAGCCCTTAGAGCTTTCCAAGGAGCCCTATTTCAGATGTGCTATTGTTTCCCTTTACTTCCTGTGCAAAGATGCTCATTCCATGTTTGTCTTATGTCAGTCAGTAGTTGTTCTTCACCAGGAAACATTTTCAGGCTCATAGCAATGCTTTGCCACTTTGTTTTATTGTAGATCTGGTCACAGATTTTTATATCAGTCTCTGTTTTCACAGGGGTATTCAAAGAGATTTAAAAACTATGCCACAATAAAGATGCAATTATAGCAGTTTTCACAAAGATGAACCTTGTCTCTTTAGTTACAGAATAGAATTCCAGTGGTGCCTCTTAAATGTATGGTTTCTAGCCCAAAGATTCAGATACACATATAAAAATTCTACTTGGTATGCTACAAGCTCCTCAGAATCACCAACAATCTCCTAAAACATGCTTTCTTCTGTGTCGCCTACTCAGGGAATTAGAAATGAAATAAAAATTGACTCAATTACTCAAACTGGAAACTTTGAGATTATCTTGAGAGCCTCCCTCTCTCTTACTCCAGAATACAATCACTTAGCAAGTACTGTTGTTTCTATTAAATATATTGAATTCTCTCCATCCTCACTGCTACTATCCAAGTCCTTATTTCACCTGTGCTATGAAAAAAGTTTCCTAATAAAAATTTCTGCCTCTAGACAGTCACCCCTTCCACTCACTCCTCATTTTGTGGTATACCTCCTTAGGGTGGTGTGTCTCAAACACAAATTGGATCCTATCTGTCTACTGCTTACAGTCCTTAAATGTTCAGAATCCTTATGATCTGACATTGCTTATCTCTTGAAGCTCATTTTGTTCCTCTGTTACCTTATAACCTACCATTCAACTATATTGAATTTCTTTCAGTCCCATGAACGATTCAGCTCTACTTCACTTGTAAGATATTGTACAAAGATCTCCTCTGCTTTGAACACTCTCCCCTCTCTCTTTACCTGAAGAAGTCCTGGTCATCTTTGGTTCTCAATTTAGATAGAGTTTGAAATCTGGTCCCCAGATTGAGTGAATTCACTTCCTCTGTCCTCACAGCTTCTTTACTTCCAGTTAATATTTTACTTTACTTTCCTATAAACTTCATTAGATTATAAGCTTTGGGAAAGAAATGCCTGAGTTTACTTTACCTTCTAAAACAAGTTTTTAGCATAGTGCCTAGTAGATAGTGAGCATTCAACAAATATTTGCTAAATAAATATATTGTAGAAAACTGTTATACATAACTCATGATTCTCTTAATCTCACCATTACCAAATAATTATCCAGGTAGTCAACAATAGAAGTGAGTCAAGAGGTGCTGGTTGTGGAAACTGAGTTTCTCAGGGTGATTCTAGGAGAATTTATAGTTCTGTAACTGTCTTTCTTATTGATTTTTCGGTATGGCTTTTTGTATTTTTTGTTTTTGTTATTATAATTTTCCTGTATTACACTCAAACTATACTATAAGGCTACAGTAATCAAAACAGCATGATACTGGTACCAAAACAGTGATATAGACCATGAGAACAGAACAGAGGCCTCAGAAGTAATGCCACACACCTACAACCATCTGGTATTTGACAAACCTGTCAAAAACAAGCAATGGGGAAAGGATTCCCTGTTTAATAAATGGTGTTGGGAAAACTGGCTAACCATGTGCAGAAAGCTGAAACTGGATTCATTCCTTACGCCTTATACAAAAATTAACTCCAAACGCATTTAAGAATTAAACATAAGACCTAACACCATATAATTATAGATTATGGAAAAAATGCTCATCACCACTGATCATTAGAGAAATGCAAACCAAAACCACATTGAGATACCATCTCACACCAGTTAGAATGGCAGTCATTAAAAAATCTGGAGACAACAGATGCTGGAGAGGATGCGGAGAAATAGGAACACTTTTACACTGTCGGTGGGAGTGTAAATTAGTGCAATCATTGTGGAAGACAATGTGGCAATTCCTCAAGGATTTAGAAAGAGAAATTCCATTTGACCCAGCAATCTCATTACTAGGTATATACCCAAAGAATTATAAATCTTTCTGCTATAAAAACACATGCCCACATATGCTCATTGCTGCACTGTTTACAATAGCAAATATTTGGAACCAACCCAAATGCCCATCAATGATAGACTGAATAAAGAAAATGTGGCACATATACACAATGGAATACTGTGCAGCCATAAAAAAGGATGAGTTAATATCCTTTGCAGGGACATAGATGAATCTAGAAACCATCATTGTCTGCAAACTGACACAAGAACAGAAAACCAAACACCGCATGTTCTCACTAGTAAGTGGGTATTGAACAATGAGAACACACGGACACATGGAGGGGAACATCACATACTAGGGTCTGTTGTAGGCTGGAGGGCTAGAGGAGCAATAGCAGAGTGTGGGGAGGTTGGGGAGGGATTACATTAGGAGGAATACCTAATGTAAGTGATGGCGGGTTGGAGGCAGCAAATCACCATGGCATGTGTAAACCTATGTAACAATTCTGCAAGATCTGCACATGTACCCAGGACCTTAAAGTATATATATATAAAAATCTAAGAGTTTCTTTGAAGAGGAACTTTGTTTGTCATGTGTTTTTTGGGGGTATGGGGTTTAATTATATGACACTGTATTTTTAACTGTATGTATAATCAGTATAAATAAGGGAAATTTTTTTCTATTCATTCAAAACAATACTTTTCTCTAGATTTGTTTCTCCAAATGTATTGTAGTTGCGGTTACACTATATTGTTTTCAAAACCACTATTCATAAAAAAAATTCTTAATATATACATCAGATTCTATTATTTGACCCAGCATCATGAGCTGAAATAATTCATCTTTTTATTCAACTGCTCAAACTATTTCCAGGAATATCAAAAAGTTTTAACTGCAATTAACATAAGCCTGAGTTTGCAAAGAAGACTCTTCTGCAACATATTACTCTCAGCTGAGATATATATTAAAAGAATAGAATATCCCAAAGTTTCTAATCAAAGAACTTCCTGGCATTTCTTAAGAAATTACTCACAGGCCACACACTTCTCTTTATTACTTATAGAATCTCCAAGAGGGAAATGTGCAATCTGTAGTGCCTTTACTTGTCTTATAAGATGCTAAAGCAGTAGAAAGGACACTAGACTAGGAGTCACTGAGACATAAAGTCTAGCTCTAGCTAACTCTTACCTAATTCTGAGACCACTCAAAAATTGCTTACTATCTCTAGGCCTCAAGTTTTCATACCACAAAATACTGATTCTATTTCCTACACTATCACTTCCATAGGAATGTTGACCAAATCCACTGCAAAAATAAATATATACAACTGTTTTGATATTTACACAGCCCTACATGGGCATGGTTAAGATCAGATAAAGGGTACAAATCCATCATTAATATTTGTATGGTTTAATCAATAGCATTGCACCCTTGCTTCTTTTCCAGTTACAATGGTAAACTAATTCTAAATGCTTTTGACTGAAATTTTTAATCAAAGCAGTGGTAACAACTCATCCTCCATGTGTATTAGCCCTGTTCCTACATTGCTAATAAAGACACACCTGAGACTGGGTAAGTTATTATTATTATTATTATTATTATTGAGGTGGAGTCTCACTCTTGTTCCCCAGATTGGAGTGCAATGGTGCGATCTCAGCTCACTGTAACCTCTGCCTCCCAGATTCAAGCACTTCTCCTGCCTCAGCCTCCTGAGTAGCTGGGATTACAGGCACTCATCACCTCTCCTAGCTAATTTTTTTTGTATTTTTAGTAGACAGGGTTTCACCATGTTGGCCAGGCTGGTCTCGAACCCTTGACCTCAGGTAATCTACCCACTTCAGCCTCCCAAAGCGCTGGGATTACAGGCTTGAGCCACCACGCCCGACAGAGACTGGGTAATTTATAAAGGAAATAGGTTTAATTGACTCACAGTTCAGCATGGCTCGGGAGGCCTCAGGGAACTTAAAATCATGGCAAAAGGGGAAGCAAACACATCCTTCTTCACTTGGTGGCAGGAGAGAGAATGAGAGCCAAGCAAAGGGGGAAGCTCCTTGTAAAACCATCAGATCTCATGAGAACTTAATATCAAAAGACTAGAATGTGGAAAACTGCCCCTATGATTTAATTACCTCCCACCAGGTCCCTCCCACCACATGTGGGGATTATGGGAACAGCAATTCAAGATGAGATTTGGATGGAAACACAGCCAAACCATATCACATAGCAAAGCTTCTATTTAGATAAAGCCTCAGTTTTCCTTCTCTTCTGAAAGTAACATTTTGGCTAATCACAAGAATCTGCAGAAAGACTGATACCTTCAAAAGCACTGGGGACAGCAGTGGGTAACAACTGGTCAGAAGCAGTTCTGCAAGCAATCAGGACGTTTTGTGCAACTTGGTTTGATCAGTTGTGTTCCCCAAATTCATCAAACAGCATTTATAGTTCTTTTTTTTTTCAAGATGAACCATTTAGCCTTTAAAAGTACTAAAAACTCCTAGAAGTATTGAATAGTTTGAGTAGTGGTTACAAATGTTTTTCATACTTCTCATTAACTGTACCGACACTGGTAAATAGAGCCAATCTCCCTGTCTTTCTCATTACTGTTTCTCAGCTACTTACAAATGAAGACCTGCTATGGAATCACAAAGCTTAGCTGGCTCAATGATTTTCAGTAATATATGAAATATTATATTATATATGTGTAATATATAATATTTATAATATATAAACACTCTGCTATAAGTCCCTAAATGACCATTAGTTCTCATGGAGACAACAGATCATAATGTCAAGAACATAAGATTTGGAGTCAAATAGATAGGATTTCAAACCTTGAATCTGCCATTGCTAACTGCAGTGATTTCAGGCAAGGATTTTATGTCATAGGTATCAGTTTTCTCATCTGTAAAACAGGAATACTAGTGCCACATTAGCAGTTAGAAGAGATAATTGAGGTATAATAATGGTGCAAAGAAGATAATCACAAAAGATTGGTTCACTTCTCCTATCACCGGAACTGACATTTTATGTCTTTCATTTACCCTCAAGAGTTTTCTATTGCTGTATGGCAACTTTCCTTCAGTTTTGCTGACATGCTGACAAGATAGATTTTTTTCATCTGTCACATTTCAAGCTTTTGTTTGGTAAGCCACCCTGTTGTTCAGCTATGATTGCATTTTCTTTCTGTTTACAGGGAAAAGAAGCGAAATTACCAAACAGGTTAAGGGATCAAAAATAATAATAAAAGTGCCTTTGGCGTGAGCAAAAAGCAAATATCAATTAATGCAGCCCAGTAGAAGTAAAAGTGTGTGACTAGTGCAAAGTACTCCATTCACCCACTTCATCTACAAGGTTGTGTTTGTTGAGAGAATGCAGTGTGTGTGACTGTGTGACATGTTCCTGATGTTTTAAATGCTATAATTTTTTAATGCTGCCATTTCTCCATTCTCAACACAATTGCCCCTTAACTTTGCTTAGGATTTATTTCTTTGTTGGTTATATCCTGTGTTGTTTCCTTGAGCTAGACTACCTTCCTTCCCTTCTTATCCTCCTCCATCTGTCTAAATCCCATTCATCCTCCCAGGATATGCCTTAAATAATATCCCTCTTTGGAATCTCTCTGCCTGCTTCAAAATTCAGTCAGCAATGCCTTTCTCTGCATGTCTCAGTTTCTGAATTTGTGAAATGGAGATGATAATAGTATCTGTCACATAAGATTGTAGTGAAGACCAAATACAATGCATATAAATCCCTTAGCCAAGTACACTGTGTTTTTAAAAATGTATCTATCATATTATTCATATTTTATCATTACCCTTATCATCATCATTGTCTTTATTATTATAGTACTTCTGCACATTTGTAGTATTCTGCTTATGCCTTTATTTGTATTTGCTTTATTCTGTCAGATGCTAGTAGAAATTACATGTGTGTTTCCTGCATGACAGTATGTATCTCCGGCAACCAAGAGCAAAATTCTTTCCTTACAATCTTGCCAGTGCCTTGTCCAATGCCTGGTGAAGAACAGACACTTATTAGATGTGTACTAAAAAAAAATGGACAAATCTTTCTGTTTCCATAAATGAAATTTTTAAGTGTCCTAGTCTATGGTTTAAATTTAGCAATTCTTACCATAAAATGTGTCTTGAGTATGCAATGTGATTAAAAGAGGATTTTCTTTGTCGTCTTGTCTTTATTATGTGTTTTTATGGCAAATTAGCTTTTCCTCTTGCAAGGTAGTCCCTGGAGAGCAAGGATTTGAGAAAAAAGTGTGTGATTGTGCAGACTTGGAAGAACCGGTGCTCTCTTCCCCCAGGGCCTGACTCTCACTTTGGGAGTTAGCAAGGCAACTTGGGAGGCTCACTCAGGCATTGAGATCCCTCAAGAACTGTGCAGTTCAGGTCTGTCAAACTCAGAGCATGATACTGGGCTGAACTTTCTTTGAAAAAACTGTTAATATGAATTCATTTCATTAAAAACTCTTAGTCTTTGGAATGTAAGATATTTTTAAAGAGCTAATATTATGGTTACAGAAATATTTCTTGCACTAAATAGTATTTTTATCCAAATCCAATTTGCAGATTTAGCACATTAGTTTTAATACATTTAGTAGGGAGGGCCTGCATCACTATGTGCTAACCATTTCCCACAAGTCTGAAACCTGAGGAAGTCAGAAAGATCTGGCTCTAACTAAAAGGTATATTACTTCTATTCAGACTGCCAGTGGAAGACTGTCCCCTGGAGTTGGTGGCAGGTGGAGGCTGATCTACCACCTGCATTGAAAGACTCAGCATTCTTATACTTGGGAATCCTTTTTTCTGCAGAAGTTGCTAAGAGCATTTTTGAAATTGTATCCTAAATTGGATACTAAATTAGAGTTTTGAAACATTAATGGGAAAATCATAATCTCAAACTTTCAAGTGCTATGAGAAGTTCGGAACTTCAACTTGCTCTTTGGAACAAATAATCCTTTATATGAAACCCATTTCTATAGACTTTTGGTGGTGAAAGGAAAAGGAAAAGAAAGCAAGGAGCCTAAGTAATGTTATTAAATTATCAAATTTATATTCTTTGTGGTGAAGTCTAATCTCTAAATACCACTTCCTTTAGAATTTTTTTTCATAAATGTGGATTATAATAACACTTCACTTGAAATTGCTTTTGAAAGATGTGTGTGTTCTCATTCAAGCAGTTACCCTCAGACAATTGATGACAGGAGTAATTCGGGGACATAAGAATAAAGCTACTGGATGATTTTAATAGCTAACACCCAAAAAGAGCATTTATTATAGATGTATCCCTCAGCAATGTTATTCCAAACTAAATTTTCCAGATATTGATAAAAGTGTTGATATTAGATATTTGCGATGTGATACATAATCCTGAAGGGATAATTCTGGAGTAAGGCCAAGGATAACTACCATGGATAAAAAGTGTTAATTTTTGTTGTTGTTTTTCTTGTCACTGAAAACATTCAATGTCCCAAAAGCCAATCATTTCATAAGAGGGAGGATCTGGGCCACAAAACAGAGACTCAGAAAGCATCTTTGAAGCAGGCAATTGTGGCCTTGGACACAAGGGAAATGTTCTCTCTCATTTCCAGAGAGGTTGGCAAGCTTTCTCCACATGGAAGTAAACTCAGAGCTGGTTCATGAAGCATCCAAGAAGGGTCCCCAAGGAAAGGGGCTTGACCTTTGTGGATATGAGATCAATCGTATCTATCATCTGAACTTGAGTTCCTGTGAGATGTAATTCTCTCCTGTTATACCAAAGCTTTCAGTAAA
Source organism: Callithrix jacchus (assembly GCF_049354715.1). Taxonomy (NCBI): domain Eukaryota; kingdom Metazoa; phylum Chordata; class Mammalia; order Primates; family Cebidae; genus Callithrix; species Callithrix jacchus. Next base: position 85,475,764 of record NC_133502.1, read on the forward strand.
GTTTTGCTTAAAGTTTTATATTGGTTTGGGCAGCACAGTGTCTAAATCATTGTTTCCATGCTTAGCACATTAGTAAAGAAGAAAACAGCTTCCCCCGACCCCACTCGCACTCCTGAACTTCATCTTTTCTGAGATCATTGTTGTGGCTGCTGTTCAAAGAATTGATGTCTTGGAAATCTGTAAGATGACTGGCAGCATAATAAAAAGTGATCCATGGCAGGGAAAGGTCAGTGATCTGGAATCAGTCAGCAATGAGGGCACAACATATTTCCTAACTTGGTAGCAAGACATCTCTACCAAATAGTTAAGAGACAGATTTGTTCAGCTCAATTTAGTCATCAAATTTATATTACCTTAGGTGTTGTTCTGTCTGACGAACATGAACTCTACCTTGTTGCTCTAATGATCAACCAAAACCAGAACTTTTTTCTTTCTTACATGTCATATATATACTTAATCAACTCTCAATGATTTTTTGATAGAATTTTTACTATGTTTTCGATGTATGCAATAGGATGACATGGTGAATGAAAATCATAATCTCAGACTGAATGGATGAGACTATTATGAGGATAATCCTTATTTTGAAAAATGGTTAAAACCCACAGATGAGAACAAAGGGGGCTGAGTGCTCCATGATAATTGTGAAGTCCCGCAAGTTTTAGGATCGAGATAGCATCCCACAGGATTTATCAAGAGATGTCATCTTGACATAGTGAGCACTCCTACCACAGCCACAGCTAATGAATGAGTTAATATGTAAAATGACTGGGAGAGTAACAAAACTTCTGGGGAAGGTATAGTCTCTCCTTTTCCTTCTTCACATGGGGTATGAGAGAATTCTCAAAACTGGTCCCCACTCTCCCACCAGCCTTGAAGATAAGAGGAAGGTCCTTCATCATAAGTGCTTTTAAAGTTTGATAGTTACTTAAAGAATGGAACCCAGGGCTGGGTGCGGTGGCTCATGCCTATAATCCCAGCATTTCGGGAGGCTGAGTCGGGTGGATCACGAGGTCAAGAGATCTAGACCATCCTGGTCAACAAGGTGAAACTCCATCTCTACTAAAAATACAAAAATTAGCTGGGCATGGTGGCATGCACCTGTAGTCCCAGCTGCTTGAGAGGCTGAGGCAGGAGAGTTGCTTGAACCCAGGAGGCAGAGGTTGCAGTGAGCCGAGATCACGCCATTGCACTCCTCCCTGGGTAACAAGAGCGAAACTCCGTCTCAAAAAAAAAAAAGAATGAAATCCTGGCATCAAGACTCCATGGTGATGTATCTTCCTAACTAATGAGCCTGATGGCATCTTCCAGAGCCATGGAAAGACTACAGGAGGGATGAGGGGTGGTAATATAGACAGAAGGTTAGGAAGCAATGCAACTTCTCCCAAAGTTATGTTCTTGAGGAATATATAAAAGTGGACTGTTTCCTTCCTTCATGCCTTTCAGAATTGGGACCACAGGATTGATGAGCTTGGAGGCTGCAGACTGCTGGGAACCACTGCATGGAAAATGGGGGTACAGTATCAGAGGACTCTGGTGTAGGTCCTCCAGCTGGACATCAAAGTTCTTAGGCAACTATCTGGTCACTGAGAATTAGCCCTTAATGACCAGAGCTTGTTGAAGAAAATACCAATCCTTGCAGAACTTATAGATAATGAGCTAAATTTGCAGTAATAATTATCAGAAGAATAACAGCAGTCTTGCCATGGCAGGCATGGAAGGAGTTATCTTTTACTTCCTTACTCTCCTTACTACTCAGACACCTAGTACAGCTGGCAAGGCCAGAATTATGTTACCCTCAGTATAATAATGAGAGTATATACCCAGATGAATAAAATCCTTCACCTACAGCAGAAAGAAAAATGTATTTAAAAATCTCGAATGTAAAGTATGGCTATAAAATTGTGAGGTGGGTGACATAAATGACATGGAAATCAGCATCAACAGTACAGAGTAAGGAATGGCAAACTATAGCTCCCAGGCCAAATCTAGCCCATTATCTGTTTTTCTATGGCCTGTGAGCTAAGGATACTTTCTCCATTTTGAATGTAAAATTACAAAATACTAAAAGTTTTTATGTCTGGAGTCATAACATGAGAATCTCCATGGACCTGTTCCTCAGCAAAACAACTATAGTTGGTGAAAATGTAAACACCAAAACCAAACAAAAACAAAAATATAGGCCAGGCGTAGTGGCTCAAGCCTGTAATCCCAGCACTTTGGGAGGCCGAGGCGGGTGGATCACGAGGTCAAGAGATCGAGACCATCCTGGTCAACATGGTGAAACCCCATCTCTACTAAAAATACAAAAAATTAGCTAGGCGTGGTGGCACATGCCTGTAATCCCAGCTACTCGGGAGGCTGAGGCAGGAGAATTGCCTGAACCCAGGAGGCGGAAGTAGCAGTGAGCCGAGATCGCGCCATTGCACTCCAGCCTGGGTAACAAAAGCGAAACTCCATCTAAAATATATATATATATATTTAAAGCTGCTGGAAATTGTCCTGATGGTGTACACCAAAGTGAAGAAATATTTAATCAAGAACATTTACTAAATCTTGGTAAAAATGAGTCAGAGTTTGTGGAACTTGAGCATACACCACCACACGCATATTTTTAGTAGAGACAGGGTTTCACCATTCTGGCCAGGCTGGTCTCGAACTCCTGACCTCAAGTGATCTGCCTACTATGGCCTCCCAAAGTGCTGGGATTACAGGTGTGAGTCACCATGCCCGGCCACAAAGGCTAAATTCTTGTCAAGTGTGGCAGAGAGGTCAAGGCTCTCTTTTTCCAGATAACCCCTACTCATAGGGGAGAGGATCTATCTGTGCCACGCATAGTAGACCACTTCACCTACAGGGCAGAGATTTCATGCCACAGTAGACAAGCTGAAAAGGCAGAGATTAACATTACTGCCCAGAGCCCTGTTTATAAAGCAAGAATGTTATTCCTGCTTTCATCTCTGGAACATAGCTCTGAAGTTTTGTGCAAGGAAAGAGGTAATACAAAAGAACAGAGAACTTTGAGGCTCTCCCCAAAGAAACTGATTTTATTTGAAACAGAGTGTGGGGAAGTTCAAGCCTAAAGTCATTGTAAAAGACAATGGAGACTTTGGTGGTATGCAGTTAAGAGGAAGCTGCTAGCTAGGTGAGAGCATCAAGTAGATCACAGGACTGCTAATTTACCAGAGAGAACAAATCAACCAACCAACCAACAAACAAAACCCAGGAAGTTCTCCTGCAATGAAAACAAACCCCAAAAACTAGACTCGAAATTTGTCCCTGCAAAGTACCCTAAGTTTAACTGGACTAGAGTGTGGGGCAATTTATGCCAAGGGCATTGTCAAAAGCAACAGAGCATTAGGTGGAAATTGGTGAAGCCTAACAATATAATAATGAGAAGATCCATGAAGATTTAACTGTTTGGAACATATATGTACCTGACAACAGAATCCCAAAATACATGAGGCAAAACCTGATATAATTAAAGTGAGAATTAGACAATTCAAAAATTAATACCAATCCTTCACAAATTCCTCCAAAAAATCAAAGAGAGGGAGTATTTTCCAACTCATTCTTTGCAAGCAGTATTACCCTGATACCAAAACCACACAAAGACATTACAAGAAATGGAAACTACAAACCAATATCCTTGTGAACACAAACACAAAACTCCTCAACAAAATACTAGCAAACCAATACAACTGTATATGACATGATTATACACCATGACCAAGTGGGATCTATCCCTAAATGCAAGGTTGATTCAACACATAAAAATCAATCAATGTAATTAATCATATTCATAGACAAAGACCACTTTATAATCTAAATAGATGCTGAAAAAGCATCTTCATCAACCTGATAAAGGGCCACTAATCCATAGTGAACATCATAATTATAATGAAAAAACAAAACCAATTCACATAAGATTAATAACAAAAAGGGATGTCCCCTGTCACCACTTCCAATGAACTTTGTACTAAAGATTTTAAACAAACCAATTCAATAAGAGGAAGAAATAGAAGTCATCCAGATTGAAAAGTAGTAAGTAAAACTATATTCACAGATATGGTATTGCATATACAAAATCCTAGGAACCCACTAAAAGTATTAGAAGGAGTAAACAAGTTCACTAAGATTGCAGGATACAAGATGAATGTACAAAATTAAATGATAATTTTTTTTAAGTGTTTTGCTAATTTATTTATTTTTAATTGAGAAGTAAAAAGTATATATATTTATGGTGAATAATATGTTTAGATATAGGTATGCATTGTGGAGTGGCTAAATAAAGCTACTTAATGTATGCATTACCTCACATACTTGTCATTTTTTGTATTGAGAATACTTCAAGTCTATTCCTTTAGCAATTTTTCAAGTATACACTATATTGGTATTAACTATAGTAACCCTGACATTCAATAGATCTCTTGAATTTATTTCTCTAGTTTAACAGAAATTTTGTGTCATTTGCTCAACATTTCCTCAATTTCCTCACCCCCTTCTGATAATCACCATTTTACTCTGCTCCCATGAGTTCAACTTTCTTACACTCCAAGTATGAGATCATGTGGTGTCTGTGGCTGGCTTTTTTCTCTTAACATAATAATACCTTTCAGATCCATCCATGTTGCCACAAAAGAAGAAGATTTTCATCTCTTTAAAGGTGGAATGGTATTCCATTTTGTATAAATTTACCACATTTTCTTTTTCTATTCATCCATTGATGGACACAGATTGATTCTACATCTTAACTATTTCCAACTATATTTCTATATACTACAATGAACAACCCAAAAAGTAAGTTAATAAAACAGTTTCATTCAGAAAGTATTAAAAAGAATAAAAACTAAGGAATAATCTTAACCAAAAAGTCAAAGGTTAAATTCTGAAAACAACATAATATTGTTGAAAGACATTAAAGAAGACCTAAATAAAAGATATTTCATTTCTTTTATTCAGGCTTCCTCTGTGTTATATATTAAATATTCTGTGGACCAGAATATTTAACATTGTTAAGATGACAGTACTTGGAAAATTGTTGTATAGATTAAATGCCATCTCTATCAGAATTCTAGCTGGCTTTTTGAAGAAATTAGTAAGTTGCTTCCAAAATTCACATGGAAACAAAGGGACCCATAGTAATGAAAACAATCTTAAAACAGAAAAACAAAGTTGAAAGACTCGCACTTTTCAATTTTAAAGCTTACTACATAGTTACACTAGCCTATGCAGTGCTAGCATAAGGATAGATGAACAGATAAATGTAATAAGAGATTCCAGGGATAAGCATATATATATATATATATATATATATATATATATATATATATATATATATATGGTCAATTGACTTTGACAAGGGTGCTAAATAATTCTATGGGGAAATAACAGTCTTTTTGACAAATGGTACTGGGACAAATATCCATGTGGAAAATAATAAAGTCAGATGCTTATCTTACATCATACACAAAAATTAACTTAATGGATTCTAGATCCAACTGTAAGAACTAGGATTATAAAATGCTTAGAGGAAAAGAGAGGCATTATCTTCATGCTTGGATTAAGCAATAGTTTCTTAGATAGGACACATAAAACCCAGGTAATAAAAGAAAAAACAAATAAATTGGACTTCATCAAAATTAAAACCTTTGTACTTTAAAGGAAGAAAGGATAACTGAGAAGATAAAATGAGAGAAAAGATCTGCAAATCATATATATAATAAGTGGCTTGCATTAAAATAGTATAAGAAACTCCAACAACTCAAAAATAAAAAAGACAAATACCCAGTTTAAAATGACAAAAGATCTGGCTAGAAGTTTCTCCAAAGAAGATATTCAAATGGCCAATAATCCCATGAAAACATTTTCAACACCATTAGTCATTAGTAGAATGCCAATCAAAACCAAATGATAATATTTCATATATGTTAGGATGGCTGTAATAAAAAAGATAAATGCTACCAAGCATTTGTAAGGATTTAGAGAAAGGGGAAATTTTATACACTGTTGGTAGGAATCTAAAATGGTACAGCTACTTTGGAAAATAATCTGGTCATTCATCCAAATTTAAACAGAGAATAACTATGGGATCTAGCAATACTATTCCTAGATATATACCCAAGAGAATTGAGAATGCATACACACATGCACACAAACTTGTATGTTAACATCAGCATAGCCAAAAAGTGGAAGCAACTCAAATGCCTATTGATTAATAAATAGGTAAATAAAATATGGTATATCTCTACAATAGAATATTACTTGGCAATAAAAAGAAATCAATTACAGACACATGTTATAATACAGAGGAAGCATGAATACATTATGTCAAGTGAAAGAAGCCAGCTACAAAAGATCACATATTATATGATTCCATTTATGTAAAACATCCAGGATAGTAAAACATATGGAGACATAAAAGAGGTTAGTGGCTGCCTACGACTAGGGGGCTTGGAATAAAAATTGGATGTGACTGCTATTGAGTAGAAGATTTTTTGTGGGGGTGATGAAAATGTTTGCAACTCCATACAGACATCATCACAATAAATTTTAGAACAATCATTGCATTTCACACTTTAAATTGGAGAACTGTAGAGCATGTAAATTATGTCTGAATAAAGCAATCATTAAAAAAAAGACGATTAGCCTTTGGTGAGAACAGTTGCTCCAAGTGTTGAGGGCACTGTTTCTTGCATTGCAAGGTCTAAAATAATTACTACCCACCCCTTTATAGAAAAAGTTTACATACCCCACTATAGAGTCCCGCGTCATATGGGAAAGTAATATGGTTCATGTAAACAGAGAACAAAAGAATGTGTACTATAATATTATTGGGGTCTTAGAGTATTGTAAAGCAAAAAATGGTAAAGAAACACCTGAGCCAGATGTGGTGGCTCATGCCTGTAATCTCAGCACTTTGGGAGGCCGAGGTGGGCGGATCAACCGAGGTTAGGAGTTCAAGACCAGCCTGGCCAACATGGTGAAACCCAGTCGTTAAAAATTAAAAAAATTTAAAAATTAAAATAATTCTAAAAAAAAAAAGAAACACTTGACAGGTAAAATTATTGGCACAGCTTTTAGAGATGATGTTAGACTTCAGATAGATTTCTAAAAATATATATGTAAGAAGAGAAGATTATATTTTACTCTGCTTGGTAATTTTTTTATTTCTTAAAGTCATTCTAAATGGACAAGTCCAGGAGGAGGACTCAAGATGCCGCTGTGAGAACAACCCAGGATTGGAGCTTGCATTGAATCCGCAAACGGTGAGTCAGAGCTGCATTTCCAGACTGATCTTTGTTGCCCACAGAACGGGGAAACTCCCAAGTATAAAAAGACATGGGACGCCAGGCAGTAGGTCTGCCTGGCAAAGCCGGCAGCCGGGGCGGCGGCGGCCGGCCCTACCCAGCAATCCCCACAGAGCACGCTTGTCCGGGTGCCTTGTTGAACCGGCAACCTGAGACTTGAGAGGGCTGGACTTGAGACTGAACGAGACTTGCCCAGCCCAGGGGATTGCAGGGACAGATCATTTGGGATACCCAGTGGGATGAACAAAACCGCGATTTCAAACTATCCCGAGCAGACGGTCCGAGACGCTCTGTGGGGGAGGGGCGTCCACCACTACCAAGGCAACCCGCCCCAACTGAGATACATGCCCACTGCTGATGCAGCCAGCCGTTGCCAAGGCAACCCGTCCCTACTGAGATACACGCCCACTGCTGACGCAGCCTGCCGTTGCTGAGGCAACACGCTACAACGAAGAGACTCCTCCACAGGGCGTGGTGGAGACCACAGCAGAGCCTGCAGGAACAGGGTGAATCACACAACAGCAGGGCGGAGCCTCGGCAGCCAAACAGTGGCTAGTCTGCCTTCTAGCTGGTCAGGACACCTCATCGAACATCCAAAAATAAAGCCCAAACCCCTCAACACAGAGCATTTGAGAAAAAAAAGAAAGAAAGGTTTTTTAATGAGCTCTGTTGCAGCAGAATCAAACATAGCAGCCTAACAGCCCTGAATGAACAACAGAGCGCACAGCTCAGCAATTAAGCCCCTATAAAGTACAAACTGTCTCCTCAAGCAGCTCCCTGACCCCTCTATATCCAAAAGACTGACATTAGGCAGGCATCATCCTGGGACAAAGAGAGCAGAAAAAGAAATTGGTAGCATCCCTCGCTGTGCCACACCTGCTAGAGGTGCAACCCAGACAAGCAGGGTCTGGAGCGGACCTCAGCAGTCATACAGTGAAGGGGCTAGACTGGTAGAAGGAAAACCAAGCAACAGAAATACTTCATCATCAACATTCTGGGTGTCCACTCAGAGACCCAATCGAAAAGTCAGCAACTACGCTGACGACCAGCGGACAAATCCACAAAGATGAAAAGAAAACAGCGCAAAAAGGAGGAAAACACCCGAAACCAGAACACCTCACCTCTTAGAAAGGACCAAAACTCCTCACCAGCAAGGGAACAAAGCTGGATGGAGAATGACTGCGATGAAATGACGGAATTAGACTTCAGAAGATGGATAATGAGAAACTGTTGTGAGCTAAAAGATCATGTATTAAATCAATGCAAAGAAACTAAGAACCTTGAAAAAAGATTTGAAAAAAGATTTGAGGAAATGATAACAAGAATGGATAACTTAGAGAGGAATATGAATGAATTAAAGGAGCTGAAAAACACAATACGAGAACTTCGTGAAGCAAACACAAGTTTCAATAGCCGAATTGACCAAGCAGAAGAAAGAATATCTGAAGTCGAAGACCAACTCAATGAAACAAAACGAGAAACCAAGATCAGAGAAAAAAGTGCAAAAAGGAATGAACAAAGTCTCCAAGAAATGTGGGACTATGTGAAAAGACCTAACCTACGTTTGATAGGTGTACCAGAAGGAGACGAAGAGAATGAATCCAAGCTGGAAAATACTCTTCACGACATCATCCAGGAAAATTTCCCCCACCTAGCAAGACAGGCCAACACTCAATTGCAGGAAATACAGAGAACACCACAAAGATATTCCGCAAGAAGAGCAACCCCAAGGCACATAATTGTCAGATTCAAAAGGGTTGAAATAAAGGAGAGAATACTAAGGGCAGCCAGAGAGAAAGGTCGGGTCACCCACAAAGGGAAGCCCATCAGACTCACAGCAGATCTCTCGGCAGAAACACTACAAGCCAGAAGAGAGTGGGGGCCAATATTCAACATCCTTAAAGAAAAGAACTTTCAACCCAGAATTTCATATCCAGCCAAACTGAGCTTCAGAAGTGAAGGAAAAATAAAATCCTTTGCGAACAAGCAAGTACTCAGAGATTTTGTCACCACCAGGCCTGCTTTACAAGAGCTCCTAAAAGAGGCACTACACATAGAAAGGATCAACCAGTACCAGCCATTCCAAAATCACACTGAATGCTAAAGAGCTTCAACATAATGAAGAATCTACAACAACTAACAGGCAAAACAGCCACTTAGCATCAAAATGGCAGTATCAAATTCACACATAAGAATATTAACCCTAAATGTAAATGGACTAAATGCACCAATCAAAAGACACAGACTGGCAAATTGGATAAAAATCCAAAACCCATCAGTGTGCTGTATCCAGGAAACCCATCTCACATGCAAGGATACACAAAGGCTCAAAATAAAGGGATGGAGGAAGATTTACCAAGCTAATGGAAAGCAAAAAAAAGCAGGAGTTGCAATTCTCATCTCTGATAAAATAGACTTTAAAACAACAAAGATCAAAAGAGACAAAGAAGGCCATTACATAATGGTAAAAGGATCAATACAACAAGAAGAGCTAACAATCCTAAACATATATGGACCCAATATAGGAGCACCCAGATACATAAGGCAAGTTCTTAATGACTTACAAAAGGACTTAGACTCCCACACAATAATAGTGGGAGACTTTAACACTCCACTGTCAATACTAGACAGATCAACCAGACAGAAAATCAACAAGGATATCCAGGGCTTCAACTAAGACCTGGAGCAAGCAAACCTGATAGACATTTACAGAACTCTCCACCCCAAATCCACAGAATACACATTCTTCTCAGCACCACATCACACCTACTCTAAAATTGACCACATAATTGGAAGTAAAGCACTGCTCAACAAATGCAAAACAACTGAAATCATAACAAACAGCCTCTCAGAACATAGTGCAATCAAGTTAGAACTCAGAATTCAGAAACCGACCCAGAACCGCACAGCTTCATGGAAACTGAACAACTGGCTCTTGAATGTTGACTGGGTAAACAACGAAATGAAGGCAGAAATAAAGAAGTTCTTTGAAACCAATGAGAACGAAGACACAACATGCCAGAACCTCTGGGACACATTTAAAGCAGTCTCTAGAGGAAAGTATATAGCAATAAGTGCCCATATGAGGAGAATGGAGAGATCCAAAATTGACACCCTGTCTTCAAAATTGAAAGAGCTAGAGGAGCAAGATCAAAAAAACTCAAAACCCAGCAGAAGACAAGAAATAACTGAGATCAGAGCTGAGCTGAAGGAGATTGAGACACGAAAAACCCTTCAAAAAATCAATAAATCCAAGAGCTAATTTTTTGAAAAGATCAACAAAATAGACATACCACTAGCCAGATTGATTAAAAGTAAAAGAGAGAACAACCAAATAGATGCAATAAAAAATGATAAAGGGGAAATCACCACAGATTCCACAGAAATTCAAACCATCATCAGAGAATATTACAAACAACTCTATGTGCATAAACTAGTAAACCTGGAAGAAATGGATAAATTCTTGGACTCCTGTGTCCTCCCAAGCCTAAACCAGGAGGAAGCTGAAACTATGAATAGACCAATAACAAGGTCTGAAGTTGAGGCAGCAATTAAGAGCCTACCACACAAAAAAAGCCCAGGTCCAGACGGGTTCACAGCCGAATTCTACCAGACACACAAGGAGGAGCTAGTACCATTCCTTCTAAAACTATTTCAAACAATCCAAAAAGAGGGAATCCTTCCCAAATCATTTTATGAGACCAACATCATCCTGATACCAAAACCCGGCAGAGACTCAACGAGAAAAGAAAACTTCAGGCCAATATCCATGATGAACATAGATGCAAAAATCTTCAATAAAATATTGGCAAGCCGATTGCAACAGCAAATCAAAAAACTTATTCATCATGATCAAGTAGGATTCATCCCGGGGATGCAAGGCTGGTTCAACATACGCAAGTCTATCAACGTAATTCACCACATAAACAGAACCAAAAACAAAAACCACATGATTATCTCAATTGACGCAGAGAAGGCCTTTGACAAAATTCAACAGCCCTTTATGCTAAAAACCCTCAATAAACTCGGTATCGATGGAACGTATCTCAAAGTAATAAAAGCTATTTATGACAAACCAACAGCCAATATCATACTGAATGGGCAAAAACTGGAAGCATTCCCTTTAAAATCTGGCACTAGACAAGGATGCCCTCTCTCACCACTCCTATTCAATATAGTCTTGGAAGTTTTAGCCAGAGCAATCAGGCAAGAAAAAGAAATAAAGGGTATTCAAATAGGAAAGGTGGAAGCCAAATTGTCTCTATTTGCAGACAACATGATAGTATACCTAGAAGACCCCATCGCCTCAGCCCAAAAACTCCTGAAACTGATAAGCGACTTCAGCAAAGTCTCAGGATATATAATCAATGTGAAAAAATCACAAGCATTCGTCTACACCAATAACAGACTTAAAGAAAGCCAAATCAAGAGCGAACTGCCATTCACAATTGCTACAAAAAGAATAAAATACCTTGGAATACAACTCACAAGGAACGTAAGAGACCTCTTCAAGGAGAACTACAAACCACTGCTCAACGAAATCAGAGAGGACACAAACAGATGGAGAGACATTCCATGTTCATGGTTAGGAAGAATTAATATCGTGAAAATGGCTATACTGCCCAAAGTAATTTACAGAATCAATGCTATCCCCATCAAGCTACCATTGACTTTCTTCACAGAACTGGAAAAAACCACCATGAACTTCATATGGAACCAAAAGAGAGCCCGCATAGCCAAGTCAATTCTAAGCAAAAAGAACACAGCGGGGGGCATCACACTACCGGATTTCAAACTATACTACAAGGCTACAGTAATCAAAACAGCATGGTACTGGTACCAAAACAGAGATATAGACCAATGGAACAAAACAGAGGCACCGGAGGCAACACAACATACATACAACTATACAATCTTTGATAAACCTGACAAAAACAAGCAATGGGGAAAGGATTCCATGTTTAACAAATGATGTTGGGAAAACTGGCTAGCCATGTGCAGAAAGCAGAAACTGGACCCCTTCCTGACACCTTACACTAACATTAACTCCAGATGGATTAAAGACTTAAACATAAGACCTGGCACCATAAAAACCCTAGAAGGAAATCTAGGCAAAACCATCCAGGACATAGGAGTAGGCAAGGACTTCATGAACAAAACACCAAAAGCATTGGCAACAAAAGCCAAAATAGACAAATGGGACCTAATCAAACTCCACAGCTTCTGCACGGCAAAAGAAACAGTCACTAGAGTGGATCAGCAACCAACAGAATGGGAAAACATTTTCGCAGTCTACCCATCTGACAAAGGGCTGATATCCAGAATTTACAAAGAACTCAAACAGATTTACAGGAAAAAAACAAACAAGCCCATTCAAAAGTGGGCAAAGGATATGAACAGATACTTTACGAAAGAAGACATATATGAGGCCAACAATCATATGAAAAAATGCTCATCGTCACTGGTCATCAGAGAGATGCAAATCAAAACCACATTGAGATACCATCTCACGCCAGTTAGAATGGCTATCATTAAAAATCTGGAGACAACAGATGCTGGAGAGGATGTGGAGAAAAAGGAACACTTTTACACTGTTGGTGGGAGTGTAAATTAGTTCAACCATTGTGGAAGACAGTGTGGCGATTCCTCAAGGCCTTAGAAATAGAAATTCCATTTGACCCAGCAATCCCATTACTGCGTATATATCCAAAAGACTATAAATCGTTCTACTATAAGGACACATGTACACGAATGTTCATTGCAGCACTGTTTACAATAGCAAAGACCTGGAATCAACCCAAATGCCCATTGATAATAGACTGGATTGGAAAAATGTGGCACATATACACCATGGAATATTATGCAGCAATCAGAAATGATGAGTTTGTGTCGTTTGTAGGGACATGGATGAACCTGGAAAACATCATCCTCAGCAAACTGACACAAGAACAGAAAATGAAACACCGCATATTCTCACTCATAAGTGGGTGATGAAAAATGAGAACACATGGACACAGAAAGGGGAGTACTAAACACTGGGGTCTATTGGGGGGAAAAGGGGAGGGCCAGTGGGAGGGGGAGGTGGGGAGGGATAGCCTGGGGAGAAATGCCAAATGTGGGTGAAGGGGAGAAGAAAAGCAAAGCACACTGCCATGTGTGTACCTACGCAACTGTCTTGCATACTCTGCTCATGTACCCCAAAACCTAAAATCCAATAAAAAATAAAAAAATAAATAAATAAATAAATAAATGGACAAGTCTGTGTTTTCCTGAGAATTTGTATGAATTTTAATTTTTAGATTTGCAGGAGGGTATAGAAGAGAAAGAAGGTCACTAATGAGACGTTTAGAAGAAACAATCAGGGTAATTTTTGCTTCAATAAAGACAGTGTGTTAGAAAGGAACAATAGTCAAAAGTGAAGTTAACCACCTATATAGCCTTTTAGTTTTTAGAATATATCCAATTAATTTGAACATGGTTCTCTGTCTTTTTCAATTACTCTTTGGATATCATCAAGTGAAAGTACTGTTCATTTTTCATAAAGGGGATCAAGCAAGTGTTTTTTGTTTTTTGTTGTTGTTTTGAGACAGTCTCCCTCTGTCGCCCAGGCTTGAGTGCAGTGGTGCGATCTCAGCTCGGTACAAACTCCCAGGTTCTAAGCGACTCTCCTGCCTCAGCCTCTGGAGTAGCTGGGATTACCGGCATGCACCACCACACCCGGCTAATTTTGTAATTTTAGTAGAAACAGTGTTTCACCATATTTGCCGGCTGGTCTCGAATTCCTGACCCCAGGTGATCCACCCACCTGGCCCAAGCAAGTGTTTTCTTTTGCATAGCTCTAGCTTTCAGTTATAGGTCTCACTGCATAATGGAGGAGTTGCTGGGGCTATCAGAATTTGTCATCTTCTAATGGTCTCATGACAGTTATATTCCTGGGTTTAGAGCTGGGTCTGAGAGTTTGGGAAAAGGAAAGGGAGAAACTGAGGCCATTCTCATACAAGTCCAAATTTGGAAGGCCTCTATGGCCAACATCAAATGCCAGATTATAAGGGATGACACCTTATTTGAATCTGTATAAAACCTCAAATTCTTAAAAGTCATAATGTCTGAAAGAAAAAAAATACAAAGGCATAGGAATAATTATATTTTTAAGGTCATGCTCCCAGCCAAATGAAGAATTGGAAATAGATTTCAGACATCTGCACAACTAGACTGATTATAATATCCCTTTTATTTACCTTGAAAAAAATCTGTGATGAATAGAGAAGTGGTAGAAGCATGGAAAGAAGCATTTAAGGTTAAGAAGAAAAGGCGCATACAAGGTAAAAGCCCTTCCCAATGCGTCTGTGACAAAAGACATCTCTGCAAGTTGGTCTACAAGTGGCCATAATAATTCAGAGAAATTATTTAGCACTCGGGAAAACATTGCCACTGAATGATGGAGAGGTCTGGCAGAAAAAAATTATCAGAAGACTGGCATCAATCACAGCTAAGTGTGGTGTTTCCACTGATTACATGTACTCTGCAGTGAGCCTGCCAGAACAGATCTCTGATACTACACTGACACGTTGATAGGTGACTGCGAGAATGAGTGACGGGGTGGCCTGCCCACATCTGGGACCAGAAGGAGCGAATTGCCATTGCTGAGTGCTTGAATGCAGAGTAATTCTTGCTGATCCAGCAGCTAATTTTTTTTTGAAGCTAAATGTACACAAGGAGAAAGAGAAGATGTCCTGTGGACTGGCTTTTCATGTAAGCTTATCTTCATTATTTGCCAGGGAAACCAAAGGTTTGAAATGATACGACGTTTGTCTAAAGTCTCCTAAGAATCTATAAAAGCAAAGAACAAAACAAAACAAAAAACTCTTAGAATGTTTTCTGATTCAAGTCCATAACATGTTTATTATGTTTTCTTTATACTTTTAATGAATGTAAGAATGATAGCAACTACCATATTTGGCAGTCACTTATGTGCTACATACATTATATATTAATTCAAACCTAACAGCCACCTTACTAGGTATATATTAATGAGCCCATTGTATAGCTGTGGCAAATGAAATCCACAGAAATTATGTCATTGGACTGAGGCCACCCAGCCTATAAGTAACAGTCTCTCCCTGGAATTCAGAAATGCCTGATTCCAATGACAGTTCTCTGCCCACTTTGTCACACTACCTTTTCCCCAAAAAATGCCTACAATATTCTCTACATTGGGTCTCTTAAGGCATACATAGCCACCAGATAAGCAGTGATGCCTCAGTTGTGAAGTCATTGTTTTGAACAATTAAGCTGTGCTTAATTACGATGTGAAAACTCAAATAATAGTTGTCTTATTTACTACCAACCTCATTCTCTTTAGAATTCTCTCTGTGAGATTAGACCTAATCAGGCCTGTTCATGCCCTACATTAGGCAGAAAAGCAAACAAGCAATAGCTCATATACCTATTAATTGTTTATCAGATTTACCATGGTTTAGATCAGTGCTGTCTAACAAAAACAGAATGCAAGTCACAAGTGTTAGTTATGCAATATCATTTTAATTGTTCTAGAATTTTTTTAGATAAAAAAAATGTAGAATGTATTTTAATTACATATTTAATTTAACCAAATATACCCAAAGGTGATTATTTCAACATGTAATCAATATAGAAAGATATTATTCACTTTTTATACTATGTCTTTGAAATCTTATAAGCAGCACATTTCAATTTGTACTGGCTGGATTTCAAGTGGTTAGTAGCCAATGGCTGCCACTGGACAGCACAGTCTTGATAGTTCTTGGCTTAACTGACCCAACTCCCTATAATCAAACCATACCTCTACTTTATCTAGAGATTCATTTATTTATCAACTGATTGATTTATTGATACATTTTCTCAAAGAATTTGAGAACTGGCACTTCTCTAAATATTTTCTGCCTTACCTATCTGTTCTTAGGCTCTGGTAACCTCAAACTCCTAAACCCTGACTTTGATGTAAAGTTAGGACCTCTTTCTCTTCTTCTGGCTTTAGCTGTGTGCTTACTACCCTGAAGATTTTGTCTGGTCCTAAGAAAACTGTTAGCTTTCTTTTCACTTAATTAGACTTTTTTGGGTAATATGAACAAATCATAAGTAGGAGGCTCAATGAATGCTCACAAACTGAGCTTACCTAATCAAGAAATCTCATCAGCACTCTGAAAACCTTCTTGCACGCTCTTCAGTCATCGCCCCCCTCCAAGGAAACCACCATCCCAACACTAGTTTCGGCTCAGTGGTGCTAATTTCAGGCTTTTGGCATTCAGAACTACAAGGGAATAAGTTTCTGCTGTTTTAAACCACCCAGTTTGTGGTAATTTGTTGCACAACAATAATGCAGTATGAAGTACTTTTCCAAATTGACAATTATCTGTTTAAAAGAAAAAAAAAACTTGGTTATCTAATTGCCAACAATATAAAAATGTAAAACACTATTAATATAATATATAATATGAACTCTAAAGAGGAAGGTTAAAAAGGAAACAATCTTAGCTGGACATGGTGGTGTGTCCCCAGCAATGTGGGAGGCTGAGACAGAAGGATCATCTGAGCCCACGAGTTCAAGGTTACAGTAAGCTATGTTTTTACTCTTGCACTCCAGTCTGGGTGGCAAAGTGAGAATCTGTTGAGAGAGAGAGAGAGAGAAACAATTCACAGAGTAAAATTATTTACCTTGGTAACTTTCCTTGACTCTTCTCAACTACTGTTTCACAAACTGGCTTTATCCCCAGAGTTAAATGTCATGTTTCCAGAACCGTACTATTTCCTTAAAATTTGGGGGAAGAGAAGCACTAGGTGACTGGTAATTTTCCCCAATGCTTTCTATTCTATAACAGACTATCTGTTTTTGAGGGGAAGGTTTTATTAGTTGGTATGAAATATATGAAACATGTTTGTCATTTTAACCATCTTAAGTACATAGTTTAGTAATACTAAGTATATTTACAAATTTGTACAATCATCACCACTGTCCATTTCCAGAACTTTGTCATCAACTCAAACAGAAACTCCATACCTTTCCATTTCTGTCTTCCACCAAGCCCTGGCAACCTCTCTTATACTTTCTGTCTTTATGAATTTGCTTATTCTGGGCATCTCATGTAAGCAAAATCATACCATATTTGTCATTTGTGTCTGGCTTATTTTACATACCATAACGTTTTCAATTCATGTTGTAGTGCTTATCTAAATTCCCTTCCTTTTTAAGGCTGAATAATAATATATGTATACACTGAATGTATATATTCAGATGTTAATGGCATTTGGGCTGTTTTCTCCTTTTGGCTAGTGTGCATATATGTTGGTGTGCAAGTATCTACTTGAGTCCCTCCTTTCAATTCTTTGGGTATATACCTAGAAGTAGAATTACTGGGTCATATGGTAATTGTATGTTTAACTTTTTCAGGTACTTCTGTGCTGTTTTCCACAGTGGTAGCACAATTTTGCATTTCCAGGATCAATGCATGAGGATTGCAATTTCTCCACATCCTCACCAACACTTGTAATTTTCTGGTGCTTTGATAATAGCCATCCTAATGGGCGTGAGGTGGTAACTCATTGTGTGATTTGCATTTCCCTAATGATTAGGGATATAGAACATCTTTGCATGTGCTCATTGGCTGTTTGTATATATTCTTTGAAAAATGTCTGTTCAATTCTTTTGCCCATTTTTGTATTAGGTTGTTTGTTCTTATTCTTATTGTTGTTTCTGAGTCGTCTATCTTTTTTTAAGTGGAAAGTAAGTTAGACTAAACACAATATAAAAATAACCATGTATAATCATCAAGTATTGTCATTTACTGTCCTTTTATTTTACATATGAAAAATCTTAAAGGGAGGCTTGAAGGAGATGAATGATAAAAGTTTAGCACTAAATGACTCCAAGTAGCATGGATAGCAAATATTTACTAAGCCCTTAGAACAGCCTGCCTTCTTTATTTCATAACCCATGGAAGAATAACAGCAGTTCCTCATGTATCCTCTCCCAACTTCTTAGTAAATATCTAAATTATTATGAAGATACAAGATGAAGAATGAAGACCCATCTTCTCAACAACTCTGTCTGCTATGCCTGAAACACTACCTAAAGCCAAAACTTGAGGTGAATATAAACAAATGATAGGGCTTTCATTCATAAAACACCTTGGCTGTATACCCCTTCCTCTGGTTCTGAATTAGTTAAAAAAAATTAGGCCAATATATATTCATTGCTCTCTTTCTGGTTCTGAAAAGTACTCTTTCCCCATCTTTCCTTCCCAGTCTCAATGGTTCAATAATAAGACAGATACTAGAAATCCCGGAAAGCAAATGATCAGAAACCAGATAAAAATTAATGGTAATACAAATATTCTAAGAATTATTGTAGTCTTCTATATCAGCTCAGAGGAAAAGAAAAGAAACTAGGAATAGAATAAGATAAGAGATACATCTGCAAAACCAGCAGGGGATCTAGAACTGAGAAACTGTTTTAGGAACTACTGTCAAGCCATCCTTCAGGTATGATTTGGGAAATTTGCTGGACCAAGGATAGTCCGGTCTGGGGACAAACACTGAGCCTGAGTAGGTCAAATGAAAGATAAGTGGGAAAACAAACAAATTTGAGGCTATTCATATGCTATGGCCTCATATGAATAATGTTTCCCACAAAGGGACACAATTGAAGTCCTAACCTCCAGTACCTTTAAGTGTGAACTTATTTGGGAATAGGGTGTTGCAAATGTAGTTAATGTAAAGTGAGTTTAGTCCAGGCCAGGTGTGGTGGCTCACTCCTGTAATCCCAATACTTTGGGAGGCTGAGATGGGCATATCACTTGAGCCCAGGATTTCGAGGCAAGCCTAGGCAACATGGTAAGATCCCCCAATCTCTACTAAAAATATACAAAAATAGGCAAGTGTGGTGGTGTGTACCTGTAGTCTCAGCTACTCAGGAGGCTGAGGTAGGAAGATTACTTTTTGAGCCCAGGAGGCGGAGGCTGCAGTGAACAGAGATCTCACCAAATAAAATAAAGTGAGGTCTTACTAATGTAGGTTGGGTTCTTAATCTGACTGGTATCCTTATAAGAATACAGAACTTCAGACAAACGCACAGGAGAATGCAATGTGACAATAGACACAGAGGGAAGATGATCACAGAGATTGGAGTGATGCAGCCACAATTCCAGGCTCTCTTGAGGCTGCCAGAAGCTGGAAGAGACAGGAAGATTCCTCCTCTAGAGGCATGGTGAGGGGAAGCAGGGATGGCCCCTATCGCCACCTTGATTTTGGACTTCGAGCTTCTAGAACTGTGAGAAAGTAATTTCTGCCATAGTCACCATGTTGGTTTTACTTTATCACTGTAGCCCTAAAAAATGAGCACAAGACCTATTAAAAAGTTCTGCTTGAATAAAAGGAAAAAAAAATCACCATTCAGAAGGCTCAAAAGAAAAACATACTCAAAAAGGAATTTGTTGAAGGGCACACATAAAAATTTCAGTAAACTGTTTAGCATCCTCTATAAAATGTGAGCAAATTTGGATTCTATTATAAGGGGGAAAATGATGTGTTAAAAATGAAATGAATTAGATTTGGAAAAATTAAATAATTCAAATTATAGCACATTAAGTAAAGATGCAAGGGAAATATTGGAACTGTTCATAATGTCTTTATGATTTTTCTGTAAATCTAAAGCTATTATAAAATATAAAGTTTATTTTTTAAGAAAAATAGGAGAATGGTCAACACAAAATTCAACATTACATTTACTCCCGATAAGAAGTATGGAGCATGGGGTTGATGAGGAGCACACCCTCAAAAGTACTGGTAGTGTCCAGCTCATAAGATGGCTATTAAATTAGTATTTGTTTTACTATGTTCAATAATGTGTATACTTATTACATTATTTTATGTATTAAGTATTAGATAATAAAATCTTTAAGTGTCAGAATAAAAACACATGATTGAGTAAAGACCAGCTCTGATCCTGTAGAAGGAAAACTTTAGTACTTTCCTGTGAAGAAATGAAAATAAGAAAAAAGATATGAAACACCTTACATACAGAAAATGAAGAGCAAGACCCTAGAATGAATGTAATAGCAGGAAAACAATGTTTCTTGTGTTGAGGGAAGAGCTATGTATTGAACAAGCTCACTCCAGGCAAAACTAATTAAGAGACTTATTTCTAAATGCAGACTGGAAAATTTTTTTCAGGTACAGAGATAAAGACAAAATACTGCACTGGCATTCAGGCAGAATTAAAAAGGCCTTTCTAAGAAACAAGTAATAACTTACCACAAACTCCTTTTCTGTAACATTAAATTCCAGAAAATAATAGAACAACACCTGGAGTTCTAGCAGAAATGCTATGACCCAATATTTTATAATAAAAAATATCATTCTTACAAGTAGGCAACAAAAAGACATTCTCCGACATAAAAGAGCCCAGGAAATAGACTACCCACATACTCAACTCAGAAAAAAAATTGAAGTCTATATTCCAATCAATTGAGATGAAGCAACACCAAGTGCTTTGAAAATTGGGAAGTTAGAATATTCAAGGTCTGAGTAATATTCATATTTTAAATTTCTAAATAGTATTATAAAGCTGTTAAAAACATGCAAAAACAAAGAATAATTATTTCAAGAAAAATATGTGTAAAAACAATTTACAACTATTTTCTGGATTTTAAAATCAAAATATAGGATCTGGATATATATGACTATAGATAGAAACATATAGATATTTTCTATATAATTCTGTTTCCATATTAGATATAATCCATATAATTCTATCTCTATATGCATATTATCTATGTAATTATTATCAAAATAGATATATTCTATAGATAGATAAATTTATGTCTATCTATATCTATATCTCAAAGACTCCTAGTAAGATTCCCTTTAAACATTCCTAATGACCACAATTGGTAAGAATCGTTCTCATCCCTTCTTACTGTTACTGGCAACCTAAACTAAGAGATCATCAGAAATAATCTTATTATGCTCCATTACTGATATCAGTGACTACCAGAAGCCCAAGACACTGAAGTCATCTTTCTTTACTGGGACTCTAATCCTCATATAACCTTGCACATTTCTTACACTGAAATCTTCTACTTTTATTTCTTTTAATATTTATATATTTATGTATTTTAAAAATATTATTATACTTTAAATTCTAGGATGCATGTATACATGTGTCATGGTGGTTTGCTGCATCCATCAACCCATCATCTACATAAGGTATTTCTCCTAATGCTATCCCTTCCTTTGTCTCCCACCCCCACACAGGCCCCAGTGTGTGATGTTCCCCTCCCTGTGCCCATGTTTTCATTGTTCATCTCCCACTTATGAGTGAGAACATGCAGTGTTTGGTTTTCTGTTCCTGTATTAGTTTGCTGAGAATGATGGTTTCCAGCTTCATTTATGTTCCTGCAAAGTATAAGAACTCATTTTTTAATGGCTCCATAGTATTCCATGGTGTATATGTGCCACATTTTCTTTATCCAGTCTAACATTGATCATTATTTGGGTTGATTTTAAGTCTTTGCTGTTGTGAATAGTGCTGCAAGAACATACATGTGCATGTATCTTTATAGCAGAATTATTTATAATCATTTGGGTGTATATCCAGTAATGAGATTGCTGAGTTAAATGGAATTTCTATTTCTAGATCCATGAGGAATCCCCACACTGTCTTCCACAATGGTTAAACTAATTTTTATTCCCACCAACAGTATAAAAGTGTTCTTATTTCTCCACATCCTCTCCAGCATCTGTTGTTTCCTGACTTTTTAACAATCACCATTCTAACTGGCATGAGATGGTATCTTATTATAGTTTTGATTTGCATTTCTCTAATAACCAGTGATGATGAGCTTATTTTCCTATGTTTGTTGGCAGCATCAAAGTCTTTGTTTGAAAAATGTCTGTTTCATATCCTTCTCCCTTTTTTGATGGGGTAGGGTTTTTTCTTGTAAATTTGTTTTTTTGATTCTAGATATTAGCCCTTTGTTGAATGGATAGATTGCAAAAATGTTCTCCCATTCTCTAGGTTGTCTGTTCACACTGATGATAGTTGCTGTTGCTGTGCAGAAGCTCTTTGGTTTAATTAGATCCCATTTGTCAATTTTGGCTTTTGTTGCAGTTGCCTTTGGTGTTTTAGTAATGAAATATTTGCCATTGCCTCGCTCCTGAATGGTATTGCCTAGGTTTTCTTCTAGGGTTTTCATGGTTTTAGATCTTACATTTAAATACTTAATCTATCTTGAGTTAATTTTTGTATAAGGTGGAAGGAAAGGGTCCAGTTTCTGCTTTCTGCATATGGCTAGCCAGTTTTCTCAACACCGTTTATTAAATAGGAAATCCTTTCCCATTGCTTGTTTTTGTCAGGTTTCCTTCCTTCCTTCCTTCCTTCCTTCCTTCCTTCCTTCCTTCCTTCCTTCCTTCCTTCCTTCCTTCCTTCCTTCCTTCCTTCCTTTCCTTCTTTCATTTGTTTTGTTTTGAGATGGAGTTTCGCTCTTGTTACCCAGGCTGGAGTGCAATGGCGCAATCTCAGCTCACCGCAACCTCCACCTCCTGGGTTTAAGCAATTCTCCTGCCTCAGCCTCCCGAGTAGCTGGGACTACAGGCAAGTGCCACCATGCCCAGCTAATTTTTGTATTTTTAGTAGAGACGGGGTTTCACCTTGTTGACCAGAATGGTCTCGATCTCTTGACCTCGTGATCCACCCAACTCGGCCATACAAAGTGCTGGGATTATAGGCATGAGCCACCGCACCCAGCCTTTGTCAGGTTTCTTGAAGATTAGATGGTTGTAGATGTGTGCTGTTATTTCTGAGGCCTCTATTCTGTTCCATTGGTCTATATATCTGTTTTGGTATTATTACTATGCTATTTTGATTACAGTAGCCTCATAATGTAGTTCGAAGTCAGATGGCGTGGTGCCACCTGCTTTGTTCTTTTTGCTTAGGATTCTCTTGGTTATACAGGCTCTTTTTTGTTTTTTATATGAAATTTAAAGTCGTTTTTTCTAACTCTTGAGGAAAGTCAATGGTAGCTTGATGGGAATAGCATTGAATCTATAAATTACTTTGGGCAGTATGGCCATTTTCACAATATTGATTCTTCCTATTCATGAATATGGAATGGTTTTCCATTTGTGTCCTTTCTTATTTCATTAGGCAGTGGTTTGTAGTTATCCTTGAAGAGATCCTTCACCTCCCCTGTAAGTTGTATCCCTAATTTTTTTTTTCTCTTTGTAGCAATTGTTAATGGGAATTCACTCAGGATTTGGCTCTCTGCCTGCCTGTTATTGGTGTATAGGAATGCTTGTGATTTTTGCACATTGTTTTGTATCCTGAGACTTTGCTGAAGTTGCTTATTAGCTTAAGGAGATTTGGGGCTGAGACGATGGGGTTTTCTAAACAATCATGTCATCTGCAAACAGAAACAATCTGACTTCCTCTCTTCCAATTTGAATACTCTATTTCTTTTGCCTGATTGCCTTGGCCAGAACTTCCAAAAATATGTTGAATAGGAGTGGTGAGAGAGGGCATCCTTGTCTTGTGCTGGTTTTCAAAGGGAATGCTTCCAGCTTTTGCCCATTCAGTATGATATTGGCTATGGGTTTTTCATAAATAGCCCTTATTATTTTGAGATACATTCCATTAGTACCTAATTTACTGAGCGTTTTTAGCATGAAGCGGCATTGAATTTTATCGAAGGCCTCTTCTGCATCTATTGAGATGATCATGTGGTTTTTGTCATTGGTTCTGTTTATGTGATGGATCACATTTATTGATTTGCATATGTTAAACCAGCCTTGCATCCCAGGGATGAAGCCAACTTGATCATGGTGGATAAGCTATTTAATGTGCTGCTGAATCCGGTTTGCCAGTGTTTTATAAACGATTTTCACACTGATCTTCATAAGAGATATTGGCCTGAAATTTTCTTTTTTAGTTGTATCTCTGCCAGGTTTTGGTATCAGGATGATACTGGCCTCATAAAATTAGTTAGGGAGGAATTCCTCCTTTTCCATTCTTTCAGAAGGAATGGTACCAGCTCCTCTTTGTACCTCTGGTAGAATTTGGCTGTGAATCCTTCTGGTCCTGGGCTTTTATTAGTTGGTAGGCTATTAATTACTGCCTCAATTTAAGAACCTGTTATTGGTCTATTCAGAGATTTGACTTCCTCCTGGTTTCATTTTGGAGGGTATATGTGTCTAGGAATTTATCCATTTCTCCTAGATTTTCTAGTTTATTTGCAGAGAAGTGTTATGGTATTCTCTGATGGTAGTTTGCATTTCTGTGGGATCAGTGGTGATATCCCCTTTATCATTTTTTATTGTGTCTACTTGATTCTTCTCTCTTTTCTTCTTTATTAGTCTGGCTAGCAGTCTATTTATTTTGTTAACCTTTTCGAAAAATCAGCTCCTGGATTCACAGATTTTTTGAAAGGTTTTTCATGTCTTAATCTCCTTCAGTTCTGCTCTGCTCTTATTTATTTCTTGTCTTCTGCTGGCTTTTGAATTTGTTTGCTCTTGCTTCTCTAATTCTTTTAATTATGATTTTAGGGTGTTGATTTTAGATCTTTCCCACTTTCTCTTGTGGGTACTAATTGCTATAAATTTCCCTCTAGACACTGCTTTAAATGTGTCCCAGGTTCTGGAACGTTGTGTCTTCATTCTCATTGGTTTCAAAGAACATCTTTATTTCTGCCTTTATTTCATTATTTACTCAGTAGTCATTCAGGAGCAGGTTTTTCAGTTTCCATGTAGTTGTATGGTTTTGAGTGAGTTTCTTAATCCTGAGTTCTAATTTGATTGCACTGTGGTTTGAGAGACTGTTATGATTTCTCTTCTTTTTGCATTTGCTGAGGAGTGTTTTACTTTGAATTATGTGGTCAATTTTAGAATAAGTACTATGTGGTACTGAGAAGAATGTATATTCTGTGGATTGTGGGTGGAGAATTCTATAGATGTCTATTAGGTCTGCTAGGTCCAGAGCTTAATTCAGGTCCTGAATATCCTTGTTAATTTTCTGTCTCATTGATCTAATATTGACAGTGGGGTGTTAAACTCTCCCACTGTTATTGTGTAGGAGTCTAAGCCTCTTTGTAGGTTGTTAGGAACTTGCTTTATATGTATGGGTGCACCTGTATTGGGTGCATATATATTTAGGATAGTTAGCTCTTCTTGTTGCATTTATCCCTTTACCATTATGTAATGCCCTTCTTTGTCTCTTTTGATCTTGTTAAAGTCTGTTTTATCAGAGACTAGGATTACAACTCCTGTTTTTCCTTGTTTGCTCTCCATTTACTTTATATATCTTCTTCCATCCTTTATTTTGAGCCTATGTATGTCTTTGCACACAAAATAGATCTCCTGAATATAATACACCGATGGGTCTTGACTCTATTCAATTTGCCAGTCTGTGTCTTTTGATTGGGGCATTCAGCCATTTGCATTTAATATTAATATTGTTATGTGCGAATTTGATCCTGCCATTTTGATGCTAGCTGGTTGTTTTGCCTGATAGTTGATGCAGTTTCTTCATAGTGATGATTGTCTTTACAATTTGGCATGTTTTTGCAGTGGCTGGTACCAGTTTTTTTCTTTCCATATTTAGTGCTTCCTTCAGGAGCTCTTGTAAGGCAGGCTTGGTAGTGACAAATCCCTCTGCATTTGCTTTTCTGTAAAGGATTTTATTTCTCCTTCACTTATGAAGCTTAGTTTGGCTGGATATGAAATTCTGGGTTGAAAATTCTTTTCTTAAGAATGTTGAATATTGGCCCAACTCTCTTCTGGCTTGTAGAGTTCCTGCAGAGAAATCCACTGTGAGTCTGAATGGCTTCCTTCTGTGGGTAACCCAACCTTTCTCTCTGGCTGCCCTTAACATTTTTTCCTTCATTTCAACCTTGGTGAATCTGACAATTATGTGTCTTAAGGTTGCTCTTCTTGAGGAGTATCTTTGTGGCATTCTCTGTATTTCCTGGATTTGAATGTTGACCTGTCTTACCAGGTTGGGGAAATTCTCCTGGATAATATCCTGAAGTGTGTCCCCCAACTTGGTTCCATTCTCCCTGTCACTTTCAGGTACACTGATCAAATGTTAGGTTTGGACTTTTTATGTAGTCCCATATTTCTTGGAGATTTTGTTCCTTCCTTTTCATTCTTTTTTCTCTAATTTGTCTTCATGCTTTATTTCATTAAGTTGATCTTCAATCTCTGATATCCTTTCTTCTGTTTGATCGATTTGGCTATTGATACTCATGTATGCTTCACAACATTTTCATGTTGTTTTCCAGCTCCAAGAGGTCATTTATACTCTTCCCTAAACTGGTTATTCTAGTTAGCAATTCATCTATCCTTTTTCAGGGTTCTTAGCTTCCTTGCATTGGGTTGGAACATGCTTCTTTAGCTCGAAGGAGTTTGTTGTTACCCACATTCTGAAGTCTACTTCTGTCAACTCACCAAACTCATTCTCTGTCTAGTTTTATTCCCTTGCTGGCAAGGAATTGTGATCCTTTGGAGGAGAAGAGTAATTCTGGTTTTAGGAATTCTTAGACTTTTTGCACTGGTTTTTCCTCATCTTCATGAATTTATCTACCTTTGGTCTTTGCTGTTGTTGACTTTTGGATGGACTTTTTGTGTGGTCATCCTTTTTGATGATATTGATGCTATTCCTTTCTGTTTGTTTGTTTTCCTTTACAGTCAGGCCCATCTACTGCAGGTCTGCTACAGTTCACTGGGGGTCCACTCCAGACCTTGTTTGCCTGGGTATCACCAATGGAAGCTACAGAACAGCAAAGATTGCTGCCTGCTCCTTCCTCTGGAAACTTTGTCCCAGAAAGGCACCTGCCAGAAGCCAGTTGGTGCTCTCCTGTATGAGGTGTCTGTCGACCACTGCTGGGAGGTGCCTTCACTCATGAGGCACAAGGATCAGTGGCCCCTTGAGGAGGCAATCTGTCCCTTAGCAAAGCTCGAGCACTGTGTTGGGAGATCTGCTGCTTTCTTCAGAGCCAGCAGGAAGTAATGTTTAAGTCTTCTGAAGCTACACCCATAGCTGCCCTTTCCCCCAGGTGCTCTGTCCCAGGGAGATGGGAATTTGATCTATAAGCCCCTGACTGAGGCTTTTGCCTTTCTTTCTGAAATGGCTTGCCCAGAGAGGAGGAATCTAGAGAGGCAGTCTGGCTATAGCAGTTTTGCAGCACTGTGGTGGGCTCTGTCCAGTTTGAACTTCCCAGAGGCTTTGTTTACACTGTAAGGGGAAACCTGCCTACTCCTGCCTCAGTAACGGTGGACACCTCTCCCCACCCTAAAGCTCAAGCATCCCAGATTGACTTCAGACTGCTGTACTGGCAGCAAGAATTTCAAGCCAGTGGATGTTAGATTGTGGGAATCCAATCCACTGAGCTAGACCACTTGACTCCAGGGCTTTAGCCCTCTTTCTAGGGGAGTGAATGGTTCTATCTTGCTGGCATTCTTTCTTACTGGCATTCCAATGGAGTAAAAAAAAAAATCTCCTGCAGCTAGCTTAGTGTCTGCCCAAATGGATGCCCAGTTTTGTGCTTGAAACCCAGGGTCCAGGTGAGGTAGGAACCTGAGGGAATCTCCTGGTCTGTGGGTTTTGAATAACATGGAAAAAGTGTAGTATCTGGGCCATATAGCATTGTCACTCACGGCTTCCCTTGGCTAGGGGAGGATGTTCCCTGACCCCTTGCACTTCCCAGGTGAGGCAATGCCCTACCCTATTTCAGCTCACTCTCAGTTAGCCACATCCATTGTCTAAGCACTTCCAATGAAATGAACCAGGTACCTCAGTTGGAAATGCAGAAGTCACCCACCTTCCTTGTTGGTCTCGCTGGGAGCTGCAGGCAGACCAAAACTGTTTCTATTCAACCATCTTGCCCAGAAATCTAATCTTCTGCCCTTTTCAACACATTAAAACCTCTTTTTCAACACCTCTTTTCAACACCTTCCTTGTACCCTATATTAGGTTGGTGCAGAAGTAATTGTGGTTTTTGTCAATACTTGAATGGCAAAAATTGCAATTACTTTTGCACCAACCTAATAGAGCTCACCTTTTCTTATCTACAAATTCCTATATATTCAGCTTTTTGTGGAATGATTTTTTTTTAACCTCTTTTCTATAACTAAGACCTGGTCATCGCCTGAGAATACACTGTCAGTCCTCTCAAAAAGTGCTGCTTTCTCTTTCAACACCTGTTTGAGCCATTGGGCATGGAGCTAGAATAGATGACCTCTTTGGTAGTCATTCCTTGCAGATTTTACCAGCTGAATCACTGTAACCCTCTCCAAAATTACTTTTTGTCATAATTGTTGACAATATCAATATCCATGTTGACCAATCCAATAGACTTAAACCAGTAATGGGAATAGTCTCTCTCTGCACTATCTAATATGGCAGTCACTAGACATATGTGGCTATGAATCACTTGAGACATAACTAGTGCAGCTGAGAAACTGGAGTTCTACTTTTGTTTAATTTTAATTAATTGTAAATGGCCAGGTGTGCTGCTGGCTACCATTTTGGATAGCACAGACATCAGTGATAATTTATATAACCAAGGCTCTCAATTTTTGGCGTCCATTCTTTGAATTCACTTGTCCTCCACACTACCTCAAGCATCTACATCCTAATCCCAGAATGTGTCATTACCAATAATTATACCTTTTCCAAAAATTCAGTTTCAAACATCTCACTCACCAACCTCCATATCTCTCTGTAGAGCTCATTTCCTGTCATATGCTCCTTCAACAATTGCAAAAATTCACCTAGATATTTCTCCAGTACCCTTGCCCCTGTCTCTTCATTTTTTTAATATGGCAAAATACTAATCTTAACTAAATCCAGTTATCAGTCTCTTTTCATCAGCATTTTGTTGACTAAATGTAACTGGTGAAAAATATATAGCTATGCTGACTCGTTTCATTTTAAGTTCATGTCCACCAACTGCCTTTAGCTCTCTTCCAATATTACTTCATTTCTGTAGCCCATTTATTCATTCACTTTTGTAAGCAATTATTTTACACTCTTACACTCTTTCCCAGTTCCTCTAATTTTTAACACCTCTTCCCACTGTTGATTCTCTGCTGAATATTTGATTTCTATTTCACTGAGAAATTGAAAGTAATGAAAGCAGAACTTCTCTATGTTTTTACCAACACATCTTCCAGTGCACCTGCAGCTATTTCTATTTCTATTTCTATATTTGACTGTGTTTGAATGTGCTATGGTGAGTTTGGATGCCATATAGCAACTATCTCCCATATCTCCTGCATCATCAGTTTCTCCCTCTCCTGACTATTCTCATCAGTATGTAAACATCCTGTAATATCTCCCACATTAAAAAAAATTAAAGCTTTATTTGGTTCATTTGACTCATATTCCCTTCAGCTATAGTTCCATTTCTCTGCTCTTCTTCAACGCAAAAGCCCATGAAAGAATTAGTTTCAGTTGTTGTCTTCATGTTGTCTTTCCAATTCTCTCTTAAACTCATAAAGAAAATGTGGTACATATACACAATTAAGTAATATTCAGCTATAAAAAAGAATGAGATCCTGTTATTTGCAATAACATAGATGGAACTGGAGGTTATGATGTTAAGTGAAATATGCTTCATGGACATATGATGCATATTTCCTATGTGCGAAAATTGACACATATTTCACTTAAGACAAACCTCCCATGTTCTCAGTTATTTGTTGGAGATTAAAATAATTTTATTTACAGAGATAGAGAGTAGAAGAATGCTTATTAGAGGCTGGGAAGGGTAATTGGGGATGTGTGGGAATGGGGGGAGGTGGGTATGGTTAAGGGATACAAAAATAGAACGAATGAGACCTAGTATTTGCTAGCCCAGCATGGTGACTACATTAAAAATAATTGTACATTTAAAAATAACTAAAATAGTATAACTGGACTGTGTATTACACAAAAGATAAATGCTAGAGGTGATGGATATCCCATTTATACTGATGTGATTATTATGTATTGTATGCTTGTATTAAAATGTCTCATTTATTCCATCACTACATGTATACCTACTATGTACCTGCAAAAATTAACAATTAATAAAAAACAAACTTAAAAATTTTAACCTCAGGTTGTTGGCACTTCAGGTTTTGGTTATCTAGAATGCCCTTCTTCAAGACACCCACATGATCTATTCCCTTCCAGGCTCTTAAATGATGCTTTATTATAGAGCCTTCCCCAACCACCTCATATATAATTTCTGTAACTCTCACCCATTGTCCCACATGTCTTTTCCACAGTGCTTTATGTTTCTCCAAAAAACATGTCTCCAACTGAGCTAACACTATGTCTCTGTTGCATCTTTCTCTCCATCTATGTCTGTCTATACCTATGTATCTCTGAGAGAGAGGGAAATACAGAGAGACATATCTGAGGGCAGAAAGTTTGGGGTTTTTTTTCATGCTCTATTTCTATTTTATGGCACATATTTGCAATCAATAAATACATTTTTGCATGGCTGAAAGAAAAACAAGGAAGGAAAGAAAGAAGAGAGAGAGAAGAAGGGAGGAAAGGAGGGACACTATTCTAAACATTTTAAAGTTATATATACTTTATTTATATAATATTTAAAGAGATAAATTAAGAAATAGAATTTTCAGAGTAGTCTTTTTCCACAAATGGAATCTCTAGAAATGACAACCATACTCATTGCAAATGGAAAAAAACAAACACATATATGGGTTGAACAAAAAATTAGACATCTTAAGAGGGTATTAATGAAAACATTCATAATTAGAAGTCACCAAGAAATCAAAAGAAATAAAGAGATAATAATTATGAAATAAAATAGAGCAAATAATAAGAAGCTTTAAAATATATCTAAGAGAATTTCCAGAAAGAAAAAAAGGAAAAAGGAATTGAGAGGTATTACTGAAGAGATAATGTATAACTCAAAGAAAACTAACTCAAAGAAAAATCTACAGCAGATTTAAGTATGTCAAAGGAAAAACCAAAGAGAACTCATAACAAAAACTATAGCATATCAAAGATCGAGAATCATAATTACTATCAAAAGTAATAAAACCAGGGGGAGGAACTCAAGATGGCACTGTGACAACAACCCAGGATTTAAGCTCTCGGTTAATCTGCGGAGAGGTGAGTCAAAGCTGCATTTTCAGACTGATCTTTGTTGCCCACAGAACGGGAAAACTCCCAAGTATAAAGGAGACGCGGGACACCAGGCAGAGGCTCTGCCTGGAGAAGCCGGCAGCTAGGGTGGTGGCGGCCGGCCCTACCCAGCGATCCCCACAGGGCAAGCTTGTCCAGGTGCCCTGTTGAAATGGCAACCTGAGATGTGAGAGGGCTGAACTCGAGACTGAAAGGGACTTGGGCAGTGGGCCAGCCCAGGGGATTGCAGGGACACAGCGTGTGGGATAGCGCAGTGGGACAGACAAAACGGTGATTCCAAACGCTCGCTGTGAAGACCGTCCCTGAGGCGTTCCGTGGGGGAGGGGCGTCCACCATTACCGAGGCAACCCGCCCCGACTGAGACACATGCCTACTGCTGACACAGCCTGCAGTTGCCGAGGCAACCCACCCCTACTGAGATACACGCCCACTGCTGATGCAGCATGCCGTTGCTGAGGCAACCTGCTACAACAGAGAGACTCCACTGCAGGGAGTAGCCCGTGGTGGAGAAGGCAGCAGAACAGCAAGAGCCTGCAGCAACAGGGCGAGCCTCACAACAGCAGGGCAGAGCCTCAGCAGTCAAATAGTGATTAGACTGCCTCCTAGCTGGGCAGGACACCTCAACAGACATCCAAAAACAAAGCCCCAACCCACCAAGACAGAGCATTTGAGAAAAAGAGGGGTTTTTTTAATGAGCTCTGTTGCAGCAGAATCAAACATAGCAGCCTAACAGCCCTGAATGAACAACAGAGCTCACAGCTCAGCAATTGAGCTCCTATAAAGTACAGACTGTCTCCTCAAGCAGCTCCCTGACCCCTCTATATCCAAAAGACTGACATTTGGCAGGCATCATCCTGGGACAAAGATAGCAGAAAAAGAAACTGGTAGCATCCCTTACTGTTCTGCAGCTGCTATAGGTGTACCCCAGACAAGCAGGGCCTGGAGTGGACCTCAGCAGTCATACAGCAAAGGGGCTAGGCTGGTAGAAGAAAAACCAAGTAACAGAAATACTTCATCACCAACAATCTGGGTGTCCACTAAGAGACCCAATCGAAAAGTCAGCAACTACGCAGACGACAAGTGGATAAATCCACAAAGATGGGAAGAAACCAGCACAAAAAGGAGGAAAACACCCGAAACCAGAACACCTTGCCTCCTAGAAAGGACCAAATCTCCTCAACAGCAAGGGAACAAAGCTGGACGGAGAATGACTGTGATGAAATGAAGGAATTAAACTTCAGAAGATGGATAATGAGAAACTTCCATGAGCTAAAAGACATGTTCTGAATCAATGCAAAGAAACTAAGAACCTTGAAAAAAGATTTGAGGAAATGATGACAAGAATGGATAACTTAGAGAGGAATATGAATGAACTAAAGGAGCTGAAAAACACAATACGAGAACTTCGCGAAGCATGCACAAGTCTCAATAGCTGAATTGACCAAGCAGAAGAAAGAATATCTGAAGTCGAAGATCAACTCAATGAAATAAAATGAGAAACCAAGATCAGAGAAAAAAGCGCAAAAAGGAATGAACAAAGTCTCCAAGAAATGTGGGACTATGTGAAAAGACCTAACTTACGTTTGACAGGTGTACCAGAAGGGGACGAAGAGAATGAATCCAAGCTGGAAAATACTCTTCAGGACATCATCCAGGAAAATTTCCCCCACCTAGCAAGACAGGTCAACACTCAAATGCAGGAAATACAGAGAACACCACAAAGATATTCCACAAGAAGGGCAAACCCAAGGCACATAATCGTCAGATTCAACAAGGTTGAAATGAAGGAGAAAATATTAAGGGCAGCCAGAGAGATAGGTCGGGTCACCCACAAAGGGAAGCCCATCAGACTCACAGCAGATCTCTTGGCAGAAACACTACAATTCAGAAGAGAGTGGGGGCCAATATTCAACATTCTTAAAGAAAAGAACTTTCAACCCAGAATTTCATATCCAGCCAAACTGGGCTTCATAAGTGAAGGAAAAATAAAAGCCTTTGCAAACCAGCAAGTACTCAGAGATTTTGTCACCACCAGACCTGCTTTACAAGAGCTCCTGAAAGAGGCACTACACATAGAAAGGAACAACCAGTACCAGCCATTCCAAAATCACACTGAATGCTAAAGAGCATCAACATAATGAATAATCTACAACAACTAAAGGGCAAAATAGCCACGTAGCATCAAAATGGCAGTATCAAATTCACACATAATAATATTAACCCTAAATGTAAATGGACTAAACGCACCAATCAAAAGACACAGACTGGCAAATTGAATAAAAATCCAAAACCCATCAGTGTGCTGTATTCAGGAAACCCATCTCACATGCAAGGATACACAAAGACCCAAAATAAAGGGATGGAGGAAGATTTACCAAGCAAATGGAGAGCAAAAAAAAAAGCAGGAGTTGCAATTCTCATCTCTGATAAAATAGACTTTAAAGCAACAAAGATCAAGAGACAAAGAAGGCCATTACATAATGGTAAAAGGATCGATACAACAGGAAGAGCTAATGATCCTAAACATATATGGACCCAATACAGGAGCACCCAGATACATAAGGCAAGTTCTTAATGACTTACAAAGAGACTTAGACTTCCACACAATAATAATGGGAGACTTTAACACTCCACTGTCAATATTAGCCAGATCAATTCTAAGCCAAAAGAACACAGTGGGGGGCATCACACTACCGGATTTCAAACTATACTACAAGGCTACAGTAATCAAAACAGCATGGTACTGGTACCAAAACAGAGATATAGACCAATGGAACAAAACAGAGGCACCGGAGGCAACACAACATATCTACAACTATACAATCTTTGATAAACCTGACAAAAACAAGCTATGGGGAAAGGATTCCCTATTTAACAAATGGTGTTGGGAAAACTGGCTAGCCATGTGCAGAAAGCAGAAACTGGACCCCTTCCTGACACCTTACACTAAAATTAACTCCAGATGGATTAAAGACTTAAACATAAGACCTGGCACGATAAAAACCCTAAAAGGCAATCTAAGCAATACTATCCAGGACAAAGGAATAGGCAAGGACTTCATGAACAAAACACCAAAAGCATTGGCAACAAAAGCCAAAATAGACAAATGGGACCTAATCAAACTCCACAGCTTCTGCATGGCAAAAGAAACAGTCACTAGAGTGAATCAGCAACCAACAGAATGGGAAAAAATTTTTGCAGTTTACCCATCTGACAAAGGGCTGATATCCAGAATTTACAAAGAACTCAAACAGATTTACAAGAAAAAACAAGCCCATTCAAAAGTGGGCAAAGGATATGAACTGACACTTTACGAAAGAAGACATATATGAGGCCAACAATCATATGAAAAAATGCTCATCGTCACTTGTCATAAGAGAGATGCAAATCAAAACCACATTGAGATACCATCTCATGCCAGTTAGAATGGCAATCATTAAAAAATCTGGAGACAACAGATGCTGGAGAGGATGTGGAGAAAAAGGAACACTTTTACACTGTTGGTGGGAGTGTAAATTAGTCCAACCATTGTGGAAGACAGTGTGGCGATTCCTCAAGGCCTTAGAAATAGAAATTTCATTTGACCCAGCAATTTCATTACTGGGTATATACCCAAAGGACTATAAATCATTCTACTATAAGGACACATGCACACGAATGTTTATTGCAGCACTGTTTACAATAGCAAAGACCTGGAATCAACCCAAATGCCCATTGATGATAGACTGGATTGGGAAAATGTGGCACATATACACCATGGAATATTATGCAGCAATTAGAAATGATGAGTTTGTGTCGTTTGATGGGACATGGATGAATCTGGAGAACATCATTCTCAGCAAACTGACACAAGAACAGAAAATGAAACACCGCATATTCTCACTCATAGGCAGGTGATGAAAAATGAGAACACATGGACACAGAGAGGGGAGTACTAAACACTGGGGTCTATTGGGGGGGAAAGGGGAGGGCCAGTGGGAGGGGGAGGTGGGGAGGGATAGCCTGGGGAGAAATGCCAAATGTGGGTGAAGGGGTGAAAGCAAACAGAACACACTGCCATGTGTGTACCTATGCAACTGTATTGCATGCTCTGCACATGTACCCCAAAACCTAAAATACAATAAAAAAATAAGAAAAAAAAGTAATAAAATCATCTAAACAGGTAAGACCATCAGATAGGCAGCAGACTTTTCATCAG
This sequence comes from Callithrix jacchus, assembly GCF_049354715.1. Lineage (NCBI taxonomy): Eukaryota > Metazoa > Chordata > Mammalia > Primates > Cebidae > Callithrix > Callithrix jacchus. The sequence continues at coordinate 85,511,459 of NC_133502.1, forward strand.
CAAAAACAGAAGTCAGAAGTAGAAGCAAGAACATCTTCAAAGCACTAATTAGAAGATAACTCTCAAGCATAAAATTCCCACCAGCAACAGAGGATTCCAATTTCTCCACATCCTCACCAACATCCATTTTTTAAATTATAGCTCTAGTTTTGATTCACATTTCCCTAATGACTCAGAATGTTGAGCATGTTTACCTGTGCTTATTGGCTATTTGTGCATCTACTTTGAAATAATGGCTATTCAAATATTGCCCATTTTTTACCTCCAAGTTTTATTTTAGGTTTGGGAGTACATGTGCAGGTTTGATACAGGGATTAATTGTACATCACTAGAGTTTGGTATACAAATGATTTTAGTGAGCATAGTACCTAAAAGTAGTTTCTCTATCTTCAACCTCCTCCCATCCTCCACTCTCAAGTGAGTCCTGTTTTCTATTGTTCCCTTCTTTGTGTCTATGTGTTTTCACTGTTTTGCACTTACTTATAAGTCAGAAAGTGAGGTATTTGATTTTCTGTTCCTGCATAATTTGCTTAGGATAATGACATGCAGCTGTATCCATGTAGTAGCACATAATTTCACTCCTTTTTATGGCTATATGTTATTCCATGGTGTATATGTGCCACATTTTCTTTATCCAAACCACTGTTTGATGGATATCTAGGTTGATTTCATATGTTTACTACTATGGAATGTGTTGCAATTAACATAAGCATACATGTGACTTTATAGCAGAATAATTTATATTTCTTTGGGTGTATATCCAGTAAGGAGATTGCTGAGTTGAATGGTCATTCTGTCTTAAGCTATTTGAGAAATCACCAGACTACTTTTCATAGTGACTAAAATAATTTACTTTCTTGCCAGCAGTATATAAGCATTCTCTTTTTTCTGCAACCTCACCAACATCTGTTATTTTTTGTCTTTGTAATAGCAATTCTGACTGGTGTGAGATGGTATCTCACTGTGGTTTTTTGCATTTCTCTAATGATTAGCGGTGTTGAGCATTTTTTTCACATGCTTGTTGGATGCATGTGTGTCTTCCTTTGAGAAGTGTCTGTTCATGTCCTTTGCCATTTTTAATGGGATTGTTTGGTTTTTACCTGTTGATTTGTTTGAGTTCCCTATAGTTTCTGGATATTAGACCTTCACTGGATGCATAGTTTGCAAATATTTCCTCCCATTCTGTAGGTTGATTGTTTATTCAAACTATTTAGTTTCATTAGGTCCCACTTGTCAATATTTGCTTTTGTTGCAATTGCTTTTGGAGTCTTCATCATGAGATCTTTGCCATGAAATGTCATTTCACAGATTTTCTTGTAAGGCTTTTAAAATTTTAGGTTTTACATCTAAGTCTTTGATTTGTCCTGAGTTTATTTTTGTATATAGTGAAAGGAAGAAATATAGTTTCAATTTTCTCTGTATGGCTAGCCAGTTACCCTAGCACCATTTATTGAATAGAGAATTCTTTCTCCATTGCTTGTTGTTGTCAGCTTTGTCAAAGGTCAGACAGTTGTAGGTGTGTGGCTTTATTTCCTCTAACCAACTCAACTAACCTGTGTGTCTATTTTTATACCAGTACCATTCTTTTTTGGTACTGAGGCCTTGTTGTACAGTTTGAGGTTGAGTAGTGTGATGCCTCTGGCTTTGTTCTTTGGCTTTCTATTGTTTTGGCTATTCAGGCTCTTTTTTGTTTCCGTATGAATTTTAAAATAATTAGCTTGGTGGCATATGGAAATGCTAATAATTTTTGTACATTGATTTTCTATCCTAATACTTTACTGAAGTTGTTCATCAGTTCTAGGAGCCTTTGGGCAAGAAACTCTGAGATTTTCTATGTATAGAATCTTACCATGTGCAAAGAGAGAGAGTTTGATTTTCTCTCTTCCTATTTGGACGCATTTTATTTCTTTCTCTTGACTAATTGCTCTGGTTAGAATTTCCAGAACCATGTTGAATAAGAGTGGTGAGAGTGGGCATCCTTGTCATGTCCTGCTTCTTAAGCAGAATGCTTCCAGCTTTCGCCCATTCAGTGTGGTATTAGTTCTAGGTTTGTCATAGAGGGCTTTTATTATTTTGAGGTATGTTCTCTCAATGCATAGTTTGTTTAAGGTTGTTAACATGAAAAGATTTTGAATTTTATTGAAGACCTTTTCTTTATTAAGATAATCATGTAGTTTTTATTTTTAGTTCTGTTTATCTGATGAATCATACTTATTAACTTGCATATGTTGAACCAGCCTTGCAACTCAAGAATAAAGCCTAATCCTGGTGGATTCGCTTTTTATGCACTGCTGGAATTGATTTGCTAGTACTTTGCTGAGGATTTTTGTGACCATCTTCACCAGGGATAGTGTGCTGAAGTTTTCTTTTCTGATTGTATCTCTGCCAGGTTTTGGTATCAGAATGATGTTGGTCTCATAGAATGAGTTAGGGAGGAGTCCCGCCTTGACTTTTTGGAATAGTTTTAGTAGGATTGATACAACCTCTGCTTTATATGCCTGGTACAATTTAGATGTGAATCTGAATTTTTTACTTTATGTTCTGGGATACATGTGCAGAATGCACAGGTTTGTTTCGTAGGTATATATGTGCCATGGTGGTTTGCTGCACCTATCAACCCATCATCTAGGTTTTAAGCCCTGCATGCATTAGATGTTTGTCCTAACGCTTTCCTTCCCCTTGCCTCCCACCCACCAACAGCACCAGTGTGTGATGTTCCTCTTTCTGTGTCCATGTGTTCTCATTGTTCAACTCCCACTTATAAGTGAGGATATATGGTATTTTGTTTTCTGTTCCTGTGTTACTTTGCTGAGAATGATGGCTTCCAGATTCATCCCTGTCTCTGCAAAGGATATGACCTCATCCTTTTTTATGGCTGCATCCTTTTTATAGCTGCTTGTTTCATTTCCATGTAACTGTATGGTTTTGAGAGATCTTGGAATTCCATGGTGTGTATGGCTCACATTTTCTTTATCTAGTCTATCATTGATAAGCATTTGGGTTGATTCCAAGTCTTTGCTGTTGTAAATAGTGCTGCAATAAACATATGTGTGCATGTGACTTTAACGTAGAATCATTTATTATCATGGATTCAATTTTGTAACTCGTTATTGATCTGTTCAAGTATCCAATTTGTCCCTGGTTTAATCTTCAGAGGTTATATATTTCCAGAAATTTGCCCATTTCTTCTAGGCTTTTTAGTTTGTATGTGTAGAGGCGTTCATAATAGCCTCTGAGTGTGTTTTGTATTTTTGCTGGGTTGGTGATAATGTCTTTTTCATTTCAGATTATATTTCTTTGTATTGTCTCCTTTCTTTTCTTTATTAATCTAGTAGTGGTCTACCAATCTTACTTATTCTTGCAGAAAAACAACTTTTTGTTTCATTTATTTTGTGTGGATTTTTGTGTTTCAATTTCATTACGTTCATCTCTGAGTTTGGTTATTTCTTGTATTCTGCTAGGTTTGGGATTGGTTTGTTCTTTTCTATTTCCTCTTGGTCTGATGTTTGGTTGTTTACTTGAAATCTTTCTGACTTTTTGATGTAGGTATTTAGTAGTATTGACTTTTCTCTTTTTTAAAAAAATTGCGTTTTAGGTTTTGGGGTACATGTGAAGAACATGCAAGATTGTTGCATAGGTACACACATGGCAGTGTGATTTGCTGCCTTCCTCCCCATCACCTATATCTGGCATTTCTCCCCATGCTATCCCGCCCCTATTTACCCTCGACAGACCAGTGTGTGATCCTCCCCTCCCTGTGTCCATGTGTTCTCATTGGACTTTCCTCTTAACACTGCTTTAGCTGTGGCCCAGAGATTCTACTATGTTGTATCTTTGTTTTCATTATTTTCCAAGAAGTTTTTGATTACTGACTTTATTTCATTCTTTACCCAAAAAATTATTCAGAAGCCAATTGTTTAATTTCCTTGTAATTTAATGGTTTTGAGAGATCTTCTTGGTGTTGATTTCAATTTGTATTGCACTGTGGTCTGAGGTGGTGGTTGGTATCATTTTGAGTTTTTTAATTTGTTGAGAATTGCTTTGTGACTGAGCATGTGATTGATCTTAGAGAATGTGCTGTGTGCAGATGAAAAGAAGGTATATTCTTTTGTTCTTGGGTAGTGTTCTGCAAATGTCTGCTAAGTCCATTTGGTCAAGCATCAAGTTAGGTCCTGAATATCTTTGTTAGTTTTCTGCCTTATTGATCTAACACTGTCAGTGGGGTGTTGTAGTCTCCTACTATTATTATGTGGTTATCTAAGTCTCTTTACAGGCCTCAAAGAACTTGTTTTTATGAATCTGGGTGCTCCATTGTTGGGTGCATTTATATTTAAGATAATTAAGTCTTATTTTTTGAATTGAACACTTTATCATTACGTAATGCTTTGCTTTGTCCTTTTTGATCATTGTTGGTGTAAAGTTTGTTTTGTTTAAGATAAGAATGACAACCTTTGCTCTCTTTTGTTTTCCATTTTCTTTATCTATCTTTCTCCATTCCTTTACTTTGTTCCTATGGGTGCCACTGGAGGTGAGATGAGTTTCTTGAAGACAGGGTACAGTTGGGTCTTGATTCTTTATTCAACTTGCTATTGTGTACCTTTCAAGTGAAGTGTTTAGCCTGTTTACATTCAAGGTTTATATTGATATGTGATGATCTGATCCTATCAGTGAGTTGTTATGTTAACTGGTTGTTATGTGGACTTGATGCTTTATAGTGTCAGTGGGCTATGTACTGACACTACAATGTGTGTTTTTGTGGTGGCAGGTAGTAATTTCTTTTGTTTCTGTTTAGCATTACCTTAAGAACTCTTGAAAGGCAAGTCTTGTGGTAACAAATTCTCTTAGCAGTTGCTTATCTGAAAAGGATTTTATTTGTACTTCAGTTATGAAGCTTAGTTTGGAGGGATATTTAATTCTTGTTTGATACATTTCTGTTCTTTGAAGATGCTGAATATAGGCCCTCAATCTCCTCTGGCTTGTAAGGTTTCTGCTGAAAGTTCTGCTGTTAACTGGATGGGGTTCCCTTTGTATGTGATCTGCCTCTTCGCTCTAGCTGCCTTTAATATTTTTTTTTTTCACATTGACCTTGGAAAATCTGATGAGTATGTGTCCTGGGGATGGCCATCGTATATGGTATCTTGGAGAGGTTCTCTGAATTTCCTGAACTTGCATGTTGACTTTTCTAGCAAGGTTGGGGAAATTTTCATAGACAATATCCTCAGATGTATTTATTTTCTAAGTTACTTGCTCTCTCTCTCCCCTTCTCTCTGGGATGCCAGAGAGTCATAGGTTTGGTCCTTTACATAACCTTGTATTTATCAGCTATTTTGTTCATTTTGTTCAATTCTTTTTTCTTTTTCTTTTTCTTTTTTTTTTTTTTTCTTTTTTGAGACAGTGTCTTACTCTGTCACACAAGCTGGAGTGCAGTGGTGTGATCACAGCTGACTGCAACTTTGAGCTCCTGAGTTCAAGCAATCCTCTCACTTCAGCTTCCTGTATAGCTGGGACCACAGGTGCATGCAACTGTACCTGGCAAAATTTTTTGTTGTTGTTATTTATAGGTCTCACTATGTTGCCTAAATTGGTCTTGATTTCTTGGGCTCAAGCCATCCTCCTGCCTCAGCCTCTCAAAGTGCTGGGACTACAGAAATAAGCCACTCTGCCTGGCCTTTTTTCTTTATTTTTGTCTAAGTGAGTTGATATGCTGAGCCAGTCATTGAGCTCTTATATTCTTTCCTTAGCTTGGTCTATTCTCTTGTTAATATTTCTGATTGTATTTTGAAATTCTTGTAGTGAGTTTTCAACTCTAGAAGATCAGTTTGGTTCTTTCCTAAAATGACTATTTCATCTTTAAGCTCTTGTATGATTTTGTGGTATTCCTTAGATTAAACTTTCTCCTGAATTTTAATGATCTTCATTGCCATCCAGAATCTAAATTATTTGTTTGTCATTTTGGCTATCTCTATCCAGTTAACAACCATTACTGGGGAGCTGATGTGTCATTTAGAGGTAAGAAGACATTCTTTCTTGCTTTTAGAGTTACCAGAGTTCTTTCACTGTTTCTCACCTATATGAATCAATGTTCCATTAATCTTTGAACTTGCTGTCCTTTAGATGGGTTTTTATGCTTTTATATTCTTTGATTCCCTTGAGGGTTTGACTGTGGCATAAGTTGGATTTAGTCAATTGGCTTTATTTCTGGATGATTTCAGGGGTCCAATGCTCAGCTCAGCAATCCTGGGCTTCATGTTCTAATCCTCGAGGGATGAGACCAGGCCTGTAGCCTTTTTTTTTTTTTCCTCTGGCCCGTTGAGGTTATGCATCTGCTGTGCTGGTGAGCAGCAGGGGCTTCCTGCAACTGCCCACTAGTGGCAGTGGTCAGCAGAGAGTACACCTGTGCATGCCTGCGACAGTACATCAACCACTTTAAAATGGTATTATTGGTCTTACTGGAGTTTTGACTGTTCTTTTTGTATTCTATATAAAAATCCCCTATCTGATAAATTTTCTCCCATTCTGTTTTTTTTTTTTTTTTTTTTTTTTTACTTATTTCACTATAAGAAGCACAACATTTTAAAGGACAAAACTTTTTAGTTCTGGGGAAGGACAATTTATCTGTTGCTTTCATTTAGTTATCTTTTAGTCTTATAGCTAAAAAACTATGACAAACTCAAAGTCAGAAAGATTACTCCTATATTTTATTCAAAAGTTTTATAGTTTAGGCTTTACATTTAGTTCTTGATCTATTTTGCATTCCTTTTGTGCACACTGTGAGGTAGAGGTCTAACTTAATCCTTTTGCAAGTGGATATTGAGTAGGCACAGCACCAATAGCTGAAAAAAACTGTACTTTCCTTCACAGAAGGATCTTAGCACCCTTTTCAAAAATTTAAATTAACAATAAAAGTGAGTTCATTTTTGCACCTCATTTTTATTCCATTGATCAATATAGCTATGCTTATGCCAGTACCATGCTATCTTGATTATTGTTGTAATAAGTACAAAATAAGTTAAGTATTGAGTATGCTTTTTAGTAAATGTTGAAAATGCGGAATGTGGGTCCTCCAACTTTGCTCTTTTCTAAGATTGTTTTAGCTATTTTTATTTCCTTATATTTCCATGTGAATTATAGGGTCAGCTTTCAATTTCTTCAAAAACCAGCTAGCAGTTTAATTGGAACTGCATTGAATCTGTAGGTCAATATGGGAAGTATTGACAAGACTATTAAATCTTCTAATTCATGAGTATGAATGTCTTTCCATTTATGGAAGCTTTCCTTAAATTTTCAGTGTACACATCTTGCACTATTTTGCAAAATTTATTTCTAAGTATTTTATTTATTTGACGGTATTGCAAATTGATTTGTTTTTAAAATTTTATTTTCAAATGTTACTTTTGCACATAAATACAATTAATTTTTCTATATTATTTCTGTATCATCAACTCTTGTTTGACTTGATTATTGGTTCTAATAGTTTCTAATAGATTCTGTAAGATTTTCTAAAGGCAAAACATCATGTCAACTGCAAACAGAGATAGTTTTACTTTCTTGTCTCTAATCTGGAAGCCTTTTTCTTTTACTTGAATAATTGTTCTAGCTAGAACCTCCAATACAATATAGAATTAAAGTGGCAAGGATGGATCCCCTTGTCTTGTTCCTAATCTTAAAGGGAAAGAAAACATTCTGGTGTTCAACATTAAAAATAATGTTAGTTGCAGGTTTTTCATGTACGATCTTCATGATGCTTGTCAGGTTGAGAAAGTTTCTTTCTTTTCCTGATTGGGATTTTCTCAAATGCTTTTTCTGCTTCTATTATTTTGTCCTGTATTCTAATAATATGTTGTATTATATTGATTGATTTTTGTATGTTGAACCAGTCTTACATTCCTGAGATAAATCACATTTGATAATGGTGTATGATTCTTTTTCTATGTTGCTAGATTCTTACCAAGATTTTGTTGATTTTGTTGAATGAGTATTTCCTTATTTGCTGTATATACTAATACAATTTCCATGGACTTTATGTTTTTGTGTTTTACAATTTTCACTGGTTAAATTGTTGTTTTACTGAAGAGAGAGACCACCAAGCTCCTTATTCTGTCATTCTGAAATATTTCATTTCATTATTTCTTATCCTTATACAGTGTCCACTTGTGTGATATTCTAAAACTGATGTGTTCAAATTTTATGGATATTTGATTTGTTTCCCATTATTTTGGTTACTCTCAATTCCTTTTATAGTAACCAAAACAAATATGCAAAGTTCTCTACTGTATAAATACACACACTTGTCAGTTATGATGTATGTTTATCTTCAATTTTATTGGACAATATCAGATTATCCAATGGTGAGTGTTTATAGTGAGATTTCACGCTATTAGTTATCTTCGCAACACTGCATATTGTCAGACTTCTTAGGTTTTACCAATATGGTGGCTGCAAAATGTTTTGTAACTTTCAGTTTTATATATTTGAATACTACTGAAGATAAGCATTTCTTTATCACATTTATTAGCATTCATGCCTTTGCTTCTGTTTATGTATCTACACACACACACACACAAGCACAATCTTTTCTTAAAGGATTGTTTGAATTTACTGATTTGAAGTTACATTTTCTAGACAACAAATCTTTATTGAATATATGTGTTAAAAATATAAATATTTTGTCCTAATTTATTTGTCTTTTCATTTTCTTTGTGTGCATGTTTTTTCTTTTGTTTTTATATTTTATTTTATTTTAAGTTCCAGGATACATGTACGGGATGAGCAGGTTTGCTCATAGGTAAATATGTGTCATGGTGATTTGCTGCACAAATCAACCCATCAGTCCATTCCCCCCACCTCACCCTTTGTATGTTTTTTTAATCAAGAGTAAATCTCAATTTAAATATATTTTAATTTATCAAGACTCTCCTTTGCGGGTTTCATTCTGAAGGTTTTATTTAATAAATACTTTCCTACACCAAAGCCACAAATATATGTTGGTATGTTTGCTTCTACTAATATAAGCTTTAAAATTTGGGCTTTTACAATAAAATCCTTAACCCATTAGAATTAATTTTTAGATATGATTTGTGTTAGGAGTTTTATTTGTTTGTTTGTTTTATGTTTCTTCTTTTGGCTAAGAAATTTTGAATAGCACAATGTATTGTATAGTCATTTTTTAACCCACTGATCTACAATACCAGCTTTGTCATATCACAAGGTTATATGTATACCTAGACCTGTTTCTACACCCTTTATCATACTGGTCTACTTGATGGTTAATACCGTCAACTTGATTAGATTGGAGGATACATAGTATTGATCCTGGGTGTATCTGTGAGGGTGTTGCCAAAGGAGAATAACATTTGAGTCAGTGGGCTGAGAAAGGCAGACCCACCTTCAATCTGGTTGGGCACAATCTAATCAGCTACCATCAAGGCTAGAATATAAGCAGGCAGAAAAATGTGAAAAGAAAGACTCTGGCCTAGCCTCCCAGCCTACATCTTTCTCCTGTGCTGGATGCTTCCTGCCCTCAAAAATCAGACTCCAAATTCTTCAGTTTTGTAACTTGGACAGGCTATTCTTACTCCTCAGCCTGCAGACAGCCTATTGTGGGACCTTGTAATCATGTGAGTTAATACTTCATAAACTCCCTTTACATATATATATATTCATTCCATTAGTTCTGTCCCTCTATATTAGTCAGAACCCTGACTAATATAGTCTATTTGTTTCTTCTTGAACTAATATGACTCAGTATTACTTATTATCTTATTATAACTCTGTAACAAAGTCTTGATAATCTAGTAGGATAAATTCCTCTGTCTGGTTCTTCTTCAAAATGGTTTTGTCTATTCTTGATCCTGTAAGATTTTACAAATTATAAAATCACATTACAAGTAACAAAAAAATTCTTTTAAAATTTTGTTGGAATTATATTAACTTTCTATATTGAGTTTGGGATGATTGAATCTTCCTTTGAATATGATCTTTCTCTCAGTTTATATGATATTAAATATAATAACATTTTTAAATTTTCTTTTTCAGCTTTTGAAAATGTTTTAAGTTTATTTGCAAGTATTTTGTGGGGTTTTTGTTGTTGTTCTTTCTCTACGTTGTCCCTTTTTTAGTTCATTTTGTAATTGTTGTTAAAAGTACTTAGGAATGCTATTGATTTTACACATAGCTCTTTTCCCTATCAATCTAGCTAAACTTCTTTATTGATTCTACAAATCAGTCTGTTTTGGTTTTCTGTGTAAATGGTGATACCATTTGGACTTAATCACAGTTTTTTTTTTTCTTTTACATTCTTATGAACTATTTTTCTTCTCTAATTGTGGTCATATTGACCAGAAGTGGTGATAGTGGTCATCTCTCCCTAGGTCTTAACTTAAGGGAAAATTCTTTAAACTTTTCATCATCAAGAATGATCTTTGCTGTAAAATATTTGTAGCTACTTTTATCAATTTAGAAATTTCCTCTCTGTTTCTAGTTTTCTACTATTTGAATATTAGCAAATGGTAAAATCAGGATGCTCAGATGGCTTTTTCCTTTAATCTGTCAATGTGGTGAGGTAAATAAATTTTATAACATTGAACCAAACATGTATTTCTTATGTAAAACCAGCTCAGTCATTATTTATTATCACTTTTTGATGTTTTTGCATTTTATTTGCTAGTATTTTGATTGATTGCATCTGCATTCATAGATATGATTGGCCTATAATTTTATTTCTTGTATTGTCCTTGTAGCTGGGTATTATATCACGGTTATATCAACTTCATAAAATGAGTTAGAGAATTTCCTATCTTTTCTGTTCTCTGGACACATTTATGTATGTTTGGAATTATAATGTTTGTTAGAACTTGCCAGTATAACTCTATAGGAAGATTTTAAATTTTTGATTCTGTTCTTTTAATGATCAGAACACATTTGCATTTTATATTTATTTTGATACTTTTTTGAAGATTTTTAAAAAATTTGTTCATTAAGCCAAAATTTAAAAAGTTTATTTCTGTAAAATAGAATATTATTTTCTTAAATGATTTTTATTATTTTTTATTTGTTAAGTTTCCTATTTATTTGTGACCGTTTTAATTTCTCTTATTATTTTTTACTCCATTTTTTTCTTTATGCTCTCATTAGAGTTAATCTTATTGCACTTTTCAAAATTTTTTTTCTTTTTCTTTTGAGACAGTCTCACTCTGTCACCCAGGCTGGAGTGCAGTGGCATGATTTCAGCTCACTGCAGCCTCCATTTCCAGGGTTCCAGAGATTCTCCTGCCTCACCCTCCTGAGTAGGTGGGATAACAGGCATACAGCACCACAACTGGCTATTTTTTATATTATTGTAGAGATGGGGTCATCATATTGTCCAGGCTGATCTCGAACTCCTGATTTCAGATGATCCGCCCTTCTCAGACTCCCAAAGTGTTGGATTACAAGATCTGTTATTTTTAACAGTCTGTTAACTCTGTTGATCCTCTCTATTCTGTCTTCTCTAATTCATTAATTTATGCTCATATTTATTATCTTCTCTATTCTACTTTTTTTGTTTTTATTGTTCTTACTTCCCAAGTTGAATACTTGGCTCATTAAATTTTTGGCTTTCTTGTTTTCTGTTATAGGTGTTTATATATTTCTTTCCAAGTTCCATTTTAGTAGCATTTTTCAAATTTCAAATTATGTATAAGAAGTATCTTCAGTATCACTCAATTTTAATTATGTTTTAAGTTTCATCATGTTTTTTTTAAGTTTTTTGTTTCTAATTACAAGAAGATTTTAAAAGTTATTTTGATTTGCATTGGAATTCTTTGATGTTCAAATAAAGCTGAGTTTCTAATTACTCTCCAAAGATTGCCATATAAGAAATCCATTTCCTTTTCACTTAAAAAGCTCTGGTGTCCCTGAGAGCTGCTTTCTATGAGTTTTGCTAACAGTCACAAGTCATATAGAAATTTGTCTCTGATTATGGCTTCTCTCTCTTTTTTTGTTCTAATTCTATCTTATTTTTCTGCTGCTATAACAGAATACCACAGATGAGGTACCTTATAAAGAATAGAAGTTGATTTGGCTCATCATTCTGGAGGCTGCAAAGTCCAAGAACATGGTGCTGGCATCTGGCAAGGATGACACCATGGTGAAAGGCATCACATGGTAAAGAAGCACATGCAAGAGACAGAGAGAGAAATTGGGAACAAACTTATCCCTTTATCAGGAACTCACTCCCGAGATAACTAACCCACTTCCAGGAAAACAATATCAATCCATTCATGAGGGTGTAGCCCTTATGACCTAATCACTGCTTAAGGTCCTACCTCTTAATATGATTGCACTGGGGAACTAAGTTTCCATCTCATGAACTTTTGGAGGACACACTCAAACAATAGCAAATCTCCATATTCGTCTTGAAAGCGTCTGTAACCAAATGTCTTACGATCTTCACAGGCATGTGTGTCTTTTTCCCAATCTCTTAGCTTTCACCCACTGCCCAGTGTCCCCATCACAGTCAAAGGCAATGCCAGAAAGCTCCCAGAAATCCCTGCACTTAATCCTGATGCTCCTTGATCTGTCTTACATGATGGGTTGCACCTTCAATCTTTTTGTGCTTTGAAACCTTTTTCATCCAGTTAGTTGTATTTTTGTCCATTTCACTGTCATGGCTTCCTATCTTGGGTCCTGATTCACTCAACTTCCCCAACTTCCTTCATGTTAATTTCATATGTAATTAGAAATGCCCCCCAAAACACACAGATACACACACTCGTACTTTGCAATTCGCCTATTTTCCATGAGTTCCACTGGCCATATGCTTTCTGTGTTTCCTTTCTAAGTCTGGCTCTTAGGGTTTCTATAATTTGTTCCTCATAATGTTTCTCACCCACTTTCTTTTATTCCCTATTCTTTTCCTTTATTTGTATTTATTTATTCTGTATAGAAAATAAATGTTACAGTGTTTTAATTTTTTTAAATGTGGATACATAGGAGGTATGTATATTTATGGGATACATGAGATGTTTTAATATAAGCATGCAATGTGAAATAAGCACAACATGGTGAATGGGGTGTCCATCCCCTCAACCATTTATCCTTTAAGTTATTTTAAAATGTACAATTAAGTTATTATTGACTATAGTCACCCTATTGTGCTATCAAAAAGTAGGTCTTATTCATCTTTCCAGTTTTTTTGTATTTGTTAGCCATCCTCACTTCCCCCCAACCCTTACTACCCTTCCCAGCCTCTAGTAACCATTCTTCTACTCTCTATGTTCATGAGTTAAATTGTTTTCATTTTTAGATCACAAATAAATGAGAACATGCAATGTTTGTTTTTCTGTGCCTGGCTTATTTCACTCAACATTGTCATCTCCAGTTCCATCCATGTTGTTGTAAATGACAGGACCTTATTCCTTTTTATGGCTGAGTATTACTTCACTGTTCTAGGTACCACATTTTCTTTATCCATTCTTCTGTTGATGGACACTTAGGTTGCTTCCAAATGTTATTTATTGTCAATAGTGTTGCAACGGACATGGAAGTGCAAATACCTTCTTGGTGTACTGATTACCTTTCTCTTGGGTATACACCCAGGAGTGGGATTGCTGGATCATATGGTAGCTCAATTTTTAGTTTTTTGAGGAACCTTCAAACTGTTCACCATTTTGGTTGTAAATGTTACAGTTTTAATTCTTAATGTCAGTTCTTACTATTAGTAAATACCAGGCGCTACTTTTAGCACTTTACAACTATCACCTCAGTTAATACTCCTACCTCAGGGATAAGAACTATTACTACCATCCCCATTTTATAATGCAGTAACTGAAGCAAGGGAGAATGAACAAATTGTCCAAGGGAGACAGCTAGTTAAATGGTGGCACCGAGATTTAAACACAAACCCAACTAATACTGTTTTGATAATCCTCTTGAAGACTACTCCACAGTGCCCATGTGAAGCCCTCTTCTGCCACTACTCAGAATTGCTCTCTTCCTCCTCTGAGCTCCCACTGAACCTTACTGTCTTGTTACCATGCTATGTAAGGAAGACCACCTTTCTTATAAGTTAGCCCAGTATGTGTCTCTTATTCAAGGTAATGTGTTCCTCAAGGGCAGAGATTGTTCTACACTCATTCTCAGAACCAATGCTCAACTCAGGTTGTGCACAATATAACCATTCAAAAAGTTCTTAATGAATAAACAAAGACCTTTAACTATGAGATCATTCAGAAGGCAGTAACAGTACAGGAGAATGAGAGAGAATATTGAATTAGAAAATCCAAGTTAGAATTCAAGTATTTGGTTGTTATGTAACCTTGCGTTAGGTGACTACCTTATCTTCATCCTCTCAATTATCTTAATAAAAAACAGGAATAATGTCATCTAATTCTTACAATCTAAGTGTTTGGTCATATGTATTTTACATGAATTGTTACAAAATCTCCCAGTCTTCCTTTTTCCTAAACCATAGGACTGTGGGCCATTCCAACAATCCGTCTTTGTTAACTCTACAAAGCTCTCTCCTATCAGAACAAACTTAGATTCACGTTTTCCCTGCATTCTGTAATAACTCCATTATATGGGCTGTAAGTTTTTAAGCATCCCAGGAGCAGCAATGTTTCTTATATTGAACATTGTAGTGCTAGGTTGTGCTCCCGTCACCTTGGTTTCGTTAGGAACTAGAATTCCTTTCTCCCTTGGTAGCTGGTTAGAGCTGGCCAAAGGAGAAACTTGCATGATATTTGAGAGATAATATTCAGACGTTACTCTCAGAACATCTTTTTCAAAATCAGCCACTATCATGGAAAGATGCAGAAACACCTAGCAGGTCCTATCTTGTCTCGGGTTTCCTGTGCTCAACATCCAGTTGTTTCTTTGAATGCTGGCTGTGCTAATGAGTAGCAGATCAGACCCACTCCAGATGCTCAACATAGAGGTAACACAGATACCCTTAACAGACTGTCTTTAGTGTTAGAATGCACTCAGTTTCTTGGATTTCTCTGCAAGTTCCAACTTGTCCACACATACCAATCTTCTGATAACTGTATAGTAGTTTAGTTTCTAATATTCCAACTGCCCCTTTCCAGACCTTTGCTTCCCCAACTCCTCCCACATTTATACAAGGTTAAAATATACTTGCAGTGTGTCTAGTTTGGGGTGTGTGTGTGTGTGTGTGTGTGTTGCCTGGCATATAATAGATCCCCAATAAATGTTTGTTACATGAATGAATGTGAATGTACATACTGATTTAATTCCCTTATATGATATTTTCTTTTTCAATTTATTTTTAGAGCACACTATGTAACACACTGCATGCTACATAATATGCTGCATGACCTTCTGGCAGGAGTAGATAACCATAACTGAGTTATTCCCCTATAAGACTGTTTGATCTCTAAGATGAGAGACTGCAAGTAAAGACTCCATTAAATATTTTAGAGCACTCAATTAGTATTTGTTACCTTTCAAAATGGTACACAGATGAATCCAAAATGAATTTTGATAACAAAGAGACAAAAGGGACAAGCAAACATAGCTTGTAGGCTTTTACATGACACACTTAAGCCCCATGAGAAAAAATAAATAAATTCTATAAATTCAAATAAAAACATGGGATGAATCAGACCTTGGAAAAATGATCACTTCATAAAGCTAAATGTAGGATACGGTTAAGCTAAGCAGCACCATCATAAAAAGATTCTCCTCTGTTTATATTTTTTGAACAATCTGGCAATAAAATTTCTGTGGGTTTATGTCCTAAGAGTTGAATCATGTCCCCTTTTTCTTATGTTGTTTTTCTACCAATGAATAACTTGGAAGAAAAAAATCTGTAATAAGAGAAGCTGATATGCTGATTATCAATTATACATGTTATAAATTTTTTCACATTCTATCCTAAGACTTTGCTATAGTCTTTCTCTCTCTCTCTCTCTCTCTCTCTCTCTCTCTCTCTCTCTCTCTCTCTCTCTCTCTCTCTCTCTCTTTTTTAGTCTAACTGCAAGGGTACCCATCCAGATGTTTGTTCCCTGAATGAGTGTGACCTGCTCAAGAGGTACACTTAATTAAATAGGGACTCAACAGGAGTACTGATGTGTGACTTTTCTTTTTGAACTACATAGAGAAAGCAAGCCAAAATCCATGATAATGTGACATTTAAGTTGCAAATTCATACTGGAAAAAAAATTAGGAAATGCAAAAGTTATGGTTTTCATAGTAAATCTAGCTAAACCACAGTATGCACAGTGTACTTCCTGAGACTCATTTACATTATAAAATCATATATGACATATAATGTATTTTAGTGTTACATGGTACATGATTCCTACTAACACATGCATTTATATGAACACAAATTCAGCTCTTTTTCATTTACACATTTTGCTGTATTTCACATAAAAAAGCTGAATCAAAAGAAATTTTCCTAAATTCATGCTAAAATTAAAATTTTTAAATTCTGGCTATAGTTTACTATGTCTTCCTTTCTCTTTATCAGAACATGGTGTTTGGAGTAATGCATTCAAAGAGATATGAGATTGTCTCATTTGACTCCATCAGTATTCACATCAAAGACTGCTGAATGGAAGATGAAACATTTTTTAAAAAGTGTAGGGCTGGGCACAGTGGCTCACACCTATAATCCTAGAACTTTGGGAGGCTGAGGCAGGCAGATCACGAGGTCAGGAGTTCAAGACCAGCCTGGCCAATATGACTAAACCCTATCTCTACTAAAAATACAAAAATTAGCTGGGTTTGGTGGCTGGCACCTATAATCCCAGCTTCTTGGAAGGCTGAGGCAGGAGAATTGATTGAACCCAGAGGCAAGGGCTGCAGTGAGCCAAGATCATGTCACTGCACTCCAGCCTGGGCAACAAGAGTAAGACTCTGTCTCAAAAAAAAAAGTGTAGAAGGCTGGATTCTGTAATCACAGTTAACTTTTTTTTTGGTGTTTCTACATGCCACACTAAACATTGCATCCCAGGTAGTTAAGGTCCCTTCCAGCCTACAAATTCTGTGATTCTCTGATTCTCCCAATTTACAGACTTCTTTCTCAAAAAATACCTACCACTTCTCCAATAGTTATTCCACTAACTCCCCGATGAATACTTTTGAAATCTCATTTATTTTTGTAAGACAGGACAAAATTGAAACATCCCTCAGGCAACAAATAATAGCATGCACATTATATGCTTTTTTCCTCCACTAAAAGTTATGGTTTTCTTAGGGCAAAACTTGATAGCAAAACCAAGATTTTTATGAATAACCTGAAAGCAAATTATTATAGCTCACACCTTCATACCTTCAAACCATTGCAAAGAAAATATATAGTATTTTTGGTATATTCTATCAAACAAATCTAAGTGAGAGAAATGATTTTTCAATTTCTCTGTTACTTGTAAACATCACCCCAATTAAACATTTCCCTCTTCTAAAGGGAGATAGCATTGGAATGTTCTTAGCTTAAACCAAACGCAGCCAACCTGCAGTTAACCTTGGCATCTGCTCATTCATGTCACTTACGTTGGTGTATTTTAGTCCTGTGTTTACTTATCTGTCTCCCATAGAGAATTCACAATTCAAACCTTATCCTCTTCCTATATTGTGTACACCATTGTTCCCTAGTTACTTCACAAAGTGTACCACCACATAGAAAACACACAGAGATATATTTGGGAATGAGTTAATTAATGAATTATAACTTACTAAACCTCTGTCTCTCTAGTATGGATGCTATTGTTATTGTTTGTAGTAGATGCTCAAAAAATTTTTGACAAAGGAAAGAGGGAAATAAGGAGGAAAAAGCCTCTAGCTGCACTCTGAGTTAAGTGAATTCTTTAAAATTTTCAAGAAGGTACTGCTTTAAAGGAAATCACAGATATCAGGAGCCACCAGTTTTTCTGTTTTAAGTATATTTGGCAACAATGTCTGAGATGCTAGTGCCTTATATCAAAATATTCATGAAGAGAGTTAAATAAAAGGTTTGGGCTGGGTGTAGTGGCTCATGCCTGCAATCCCAGCACTTTGGGAGGTAGAGGTAGATGGCTCACTTGAAGTCAGGAGGTCAAGACCAGTCTGACCAATATGGTTAAAATCCATCTCTAGTAAAAAAAAAATAAAATAAAATAAAAATACAAAATTAGCCAGATGTGGTGGTGCATGCCTGTAATCCCAGATGCTTGGGAGGCTGAGGCAGGAGAATTGCTTGAACTCAGGACTCAGAGGTTACAGTGAGCTGAGATCATGCCATTTGCACGCTAACCTGGGCAACAAGAGCTAAACTCCATCTCAAAAAAAAAGTTTGTTTGTGCAATACTTTGTAAGTCATGGCTCATATTTGGCAGTGGAACCAGCCCCAGGGTTGATAACCGCCATGTTGTTGCATCTAGGTGTTTGGCTGCATCAAGGCCACTTTGTTTTCCTCTGTCCTGTGTCTTCTCCTTGTGACATTCCGCATACTGAAAGAGTATGACAGCAGAAACAACAATGAATTATTATTGTCCAAAAGAGCCTTGAGCCAATAGCCACCATTTCAACATGAGAAGCCTTCAAGTATTTGAAAATTAGGAGGTAAGAGCATACTAAGAAGGCAGTTTGCACTTGGTGGAGAGCCAGGGAATCAATGTAGGAGGTGGTGCTAGCTGGAGAGTTTATTTTTCTTCTTTTCAAAGCCATATATATCCAGTCTTTTCTAAATTCTAAGTTTGTTATAAACATTCACTGGTAATCATTGGATGCTTTTTATATTCCACCATGGATCTTAGTTTTTTAAAAATGCTAACTCATTATACCCAGGCGACATTATTACAAGTGTGTCAGATACTGCTATTTGCTTAGCCAATATCCCTTTCCCTCCTTTATGCCACATAAATAAGAACTTCATTTTGTTTGGGTGTGGCAATATGGCTAGTGCATTATTGAAATTTCTAGCTTCCCTTTCATAGTCATGTGATGCAGTTCTGTTCAATGAGAAAGAGGCAGAGGTTTTGGGAAGGGCTTGCGTCACCAATCAGACAGAGCATTTTAAGGAAAATATGTTATGCTTTCTCTCTTTTCCTTTTTCTCTGATGTTGCCTGGAATATAAGTATCAGTAGGCACAGAAGATGTCTCGAGACCATGAGAATAAAAGTCACATATTGCTCCACACATTAAGATAGTGACAGGAACTATTTTTAAAAGTCTGGAACATGGATGGCTTCCCGGGGCCATTGCTTCATCCCTGGACTGCCTACTCCTGACTTTTTGTTACCCTAGCAAAACAAACACTATTTGCACAAACCACTCAACTCACATTTGTTACATGCAGCTAAACCTAAATCCTCAGTGATCAAGGTAGATACCATTTAAACTCCTTCCTTTCTAGTGAGAAAATAAGGCACAGTGAGATTCACTACACTGGCCAAGATCTCTCAGACAGGTTGTGGAGGGCCTAGAGTATGAGTCCAAGCCAATGGGTCTTAAGCCCTTACTTCCAGCGTCCTGTCTGAGTGCTCTCGCTCGCTCTCTCTCTCTCTCTCTCTCTCTCTCTCTCTCTCTCTCTCTCTCTCTCTCTCTCTCTCTCGACTCCTGCAGATCTTCAGGGCTTTGACTCATTTTTTCAAGCCTTGGTCCAGTCATCCCTGTTTCCTGGTTCTGACATAGAGAAAAACAAAGTAATCATGGCAGACTTTATAGCATTTGCAGTCTTAAGATTAGAGAAGACTATTTCATAAAGAAATTATCTATGATATTTCTAAGAAACACATTAAAGCTTTTAATGAAGTCCTAAAACTAACAGCCTTCAGATCTATCTTGCAATGGACTTGGAATAAACTGAAAATGAGTGAAAACATCTTTCACTTCAAGGGCTAAATCCCTGTTTCTCATTAGGACAATGTAGTTCTAAGGCCACTTCAGGAGAGCCGTGACTTAGTTGTCAATCTTCAACCATCACACTCTCAATCTTTTCTCTCCTTGCAAATCTTTAAGATGCATATGTTTTACCTCTTGATATAAATTGTTTTAATTGCTTGTTGAGGTTTAAAATGTACAACTGTGAAAGCAAGAAGAATGCAAATTTTCTGTCAGCATTCTTTCTTCTGAGAAAGCTCCCAGCAAGTTTAGCAGCCATAGGGATTTAACTTTATGAAACGTAACATGGGAAGGGGAGAATAGACAATATATCTAAGGTCTGTAAATAGGCTTAATCCACCCACTGACCCTGAGAAGCATTCTAGAGAGTGGTCATTTGGCTATTTAATGATAGTCTTGCAGTGTAAATGCTCATCTACTGAAATAGAAAATTTCTGAGCATTAGAATTAATTCTAAGTGAATTTGTCAGAAATACCTTAGAGTAACATTTCCAAAGTGTCTAATAATCAAATTAAGGAAATACATATTTTGAAGAAATTCACAATGTACATGAATATATTAAAGACCTTGAAAGTTTCTGCAACAAAAGGACCAGTTTGGAATCATTCAATACTTTTAAATGCACTCTGGGGAAATATTATTCTATATGGAAAGTGGAAATATTTTTACCTTACCAGGTTAATGCTTACATTTATACTTTTATAATTTTCTCTGACTCTCAATCCAACTCATAAAGCCTTAGATATGTAGGAATGTTAAGCAAATTACAGTCAGTCTTCGTTTTTGGCAGATTCCATATTTGCAAATTTGCTGACTCACTAAAATGTATTTGTAATCCAAAAATCAATATTGAGAGTGGTTTTGTGCTCAGACATGCATGGAGAAGAAAAACTTTGTCACCCAACATGCCCATTCCCAGCTGAGGTCGAATATTCTGCCATGTTTCAACTCTCATACTGCAAATGAGTGTTCTTTTCTCCAACATAGGAAATGCCACATTTTCCATATTTTTGTGCTTTATGTTGGTAAATTAGCTGTTCAAAATGTCCCTTAAACCTCCTAGTGTTACAATTTTCTCTAGTGTACCTAAGGGCAAGAAGGCTGTGATGTGTTTTACAAAAAAAAATGAGTTACATTAGCTTCATTCAGGTGTGAGTTACAGTACTATTGGCATATATATAGATATACATATAGTATAGTATATTATGTATTTCATAAATATATGTATATATTTATATATAATATATATAAGACAGTAGCACTGTAACTGATGATGGAATGCCTATATTTTATTAATATATATATAATGGTGATGAATCAACTATATGTTAAATAAACAGACACATTACAAAAAGACTGTGTACTGATTGGTTGACCAGAATATGACTACAGGCTTATGGGAACCTACTCTTATATTTCTCCAAGGAGCAGGTGTTCAAGATTGGCAAATTCAGTGTTGATAATAACTTTATGGAACATAACTACTATAAATAATGAGAACTGACTGTGTTGTGTTAATAATTTTTAAATTTTCTTCAATCCATAAGAACAGGGAACTAGTAGGAAACTTTATTTGTGTCACTTCTTGTCTTTGGGAACTTATGACTTAAGAGTAGCCATAGTGGAGTCAAAACTATAACATTTACTGAGCACTCACTAAGTGCTAGGCACTGTTTTAAGTTCTTCACATGTATTACATCATTAAATCCTTAGACTAACTTGTAAAGTAGAAACACTTTATGGTCTATATTTAATCTAAGGAAACAGACATAGAAAAATTAAGCAACCTGATCATACTCATACACAGTTTTTTCTTTTTTCAAAAAAAGTTTAGAAACATCTCATGATAATGCTGGATTATCTGCTTTGTAGAAGATCATGAGCAGTTTGTGACCTACTTTCTGACCTACAAATGGTTACCAAGGGTCTCCCTTGTAGACCCTTCTGCTTTGCCTTTTTTTAATTTTCTTCCCTTTATAACGCCCTGAATTAAATAATTAGGTCATTCACTACTAAACTCTCCTGAGTTTCCAAGACCTGAAGGATGAAGTCTAAGCTCTGGAAACTTATATTCAATCTGATCATATTAAGCTAAACTCAACAGCTCCCAATGGTCACAAGGCTAGAGAGGTAGTCTTGGAGTGAACAATTTGGACACTATGATGGGACACTATGTGGCCTTGTTGTTAGCTAGCTTTGTGAGTGGATATGCCATTTCTCTCTGGTTTCTATCTCTTTTTTTTTTTTTTTTTTTTTTTGAGATGGAGTTTTGCTCTTGTTGTTACCCAGGCTGGAGTGCAATGGCTCGATATCAGCTCACCACAACCTCCGCCTCCTGGGTTCAGCCAATTCTCCCGCCTCAGCCTCCTGAGCAGCTGGGACTACAGGCGTGCACCACCATGCCCAGCTAATTTTTGTACTTTGAGTAGATACGGGGATTCACCATGTTGACCAGGATGGTCTCGATCTCTTGACCTTGTAATCCACCTGCCTCCGCCTCCCAAAGTGCTGGGATTACACGCGTGAGCCACCGCGACCGGCCTGGTTTCTATCTCAAACAGTTTGAGTATTGGAATGGTATCTCATCCTTCAGTATAGTACTCTCCCCTTCTCGCACCTTCCTAGTACAGCTGAAACAGTATCTTGCACACAGCAGATGTGCTAATAAGTGATTGCTTATTAAGCAATACAATGTATTATAAGAAGAAGTAAATAAACAACAGCACATCTGGAACCACTATGGTACTTGTATACTTATACATGTATTTTATTCTACAAAATAGGTGAGTTCTGGGAGGAAAAAAAAAGTATATGTGGATTGATTTTTATAAACTTTCAATTCCAGCAAATAACTTTAAAATAAAAGAATTATAATTCCTGAGTAATGCACAATATTTTTGTGACATAAAATTTATTCCCACACCCCAGATCTGCTTTTTATGTATAATTTAACTTTTATGTGTATCCAGAGCTCTAAGTTTTAAGACTGAAAAGAATGTAGGACACCTCTGTGGCCTGTGGGACACTGTAAGCATTCTAATATATGTTTCTATTTTGAGCCCTAGAAGGAGAAAAGGGGGCAAAAAGTTTATTTGAGAAAAGTGTTATTTGGGAAATTACTAAATAATTTCTTAAAATCGATGAAAACTAAACCCACAGATCCAAGAATCTCAATTACTCCCTGGCAGAATAAACATACACACAAAAAAATGACTAGGGGTTATTAAAATTAAATTGCTGAAAACCAGTGATAAAGAAACTTGAATATCTCACTTCTAATTGCTGGTCTTCAGTATTCTTTCATCTGTAAAATGGTTAAGATTATCCACTTTGTTGGGGTTTTCTAAGTTATTAGAAGGCTAAGTATGTAAAGCAAACAATATGTATTTAGGAGGCCCCCATAACAGTGATTCTCAACAAAGGTTTGGCAATCTAACATTCCAGATTCAAAGCTTAGCTGTACTACTAAGGGATCTTTGGCAGATATATAATCTCTCTGTGCTTCCATTTTCTCACTGGTAAAATGGAATTATATGACAATCCTACCAGTTGTGACAGTTAAATGATGTGAGATAGTGGTTATAAAATATAACAATACCAGAAAATAGCTGATGTTCAATAAATGATAAAGTTACTATATTATTCATTGAGAAGCAAACAACCATGCTCTAGCATCACTGTGATGCCTTCACCAAGCTGTGTCTGTTGCATCCCAGCATGCTGTTAGAACTGATTCTCAGATCCTTGGATAAAGAAAGCGTTCTGTTTTGGTGAAGGAAAAAAAATCAAGGAAATTGAATTTGCAAAACCAGGCAGAATCTAGTTTCCCTCAGGCTCTCTTGAAAGACAACCTATTCCTGCCACCAGCAAATTTTTTTTTGATAGAATACTGTTTTCATAAAAAGCCCACCAAGAGTGGAGAAGAAACCTAAAAACTATTAGGTAATATTAATCCAGAAATAAAGGCGGAAACACTGCCCACTGGAACCTGTAGCAATCAATTCTGACTCTCCCAGTTCTCATGAGCTTCAGAATTACAGATTTGGTTTGAGTTCTCAGTTAACATTCATCCATTAGGATAAAATGTACCCATGTGAGCAAACACAGATAAAAACATCCCTCCTTGCACAAGAAAAACAATGACTACAAATTCACTTAGAGATCTGTCCATCATTCTGTTACCAAATTCCGTCTTGCTTTGTTGGACTTGCATTTTAATAAGACTATTTTATCTTAAAAATACTAAAGTCAAATTTAGTAGGACCCTGTTTAAGTTGTCATATTGTGTTGATATCATTTCATATCATCATAGGGCAAAAGGGTTTGGATCAACATCTCGCTTGCTGCTGACTTTACTGACAGCACTGAGAATCTCATCTCAGAGAAGTGGATGTAAATGCATTTATTTACAACACATAAATAAAAGAAGATTAGTGATTTTGCTGGTGAAATAAAAACAGCTTGACTTTCAAAAAGCCTGTTTGAAACTGAATGCTCATGACTATATGCAATTGACACTTGGAGTTATTCCATCTTACCCTAAAGTATAAGCAAACTGTCTTATCAAGATTCTTTTGGCTGCAAGTAATTGATATAAACTTAAGTTTACTAAAGAAAAAAAAATATGTATTTATTGAAAAGTTGCTGAGTCATCTTACAGCTTGAACCTGTCAAGTCATTGCAACCAGAACTGGAAATTCAACAAGAATTCAGGCTGTCCTCTTTCTCTTTGTTTTTCTTCTCTACTTCAGTTTATCTCAGTGTTCTTTGTTTTCTCTTGACTAACCAGTTTTACACCTTTTCCTTGCACATGGCAGGTGCCTGACCTAGTTCTCCCAGTTACATTCCACAGGCAGAAATGAATAGGTTATCTCTGAATCCCAACTCCAAGCTGCTGGGAGTGAAATCTCACGTTTAACTCAGGTCAGATATCTCTGGTAGTCTAACAAGCATGTCAATGTGTAGACACAGTACAGGGTGCAAGATTGTATAACAATTCATGGGCTATCTGAGCTCCACTTCTGTGAGGAAATAAGGGGCTGTTCTCAGAGAGGGAGGGTCATTTCGTAAATATTCCCCAAAACATTAAAATATATTTTTTTACATATTAATAACAGCTACAAAAGAAGATAATGCCTATGCCCTATAAACAATTCAATTATTTTACTCCCCCAAAATCATCTTATGTGAAGAAGAGGCTCCCACAGACAACACTGGTCCAGCCTTAAAGAGACTTTGTGCATAAACAGGTGACACAAAAGAGACCAGATCAGTGATCAGTAAGAAAACACAACTTGAGGCTCTGGTTCTTATTCTTCTTTTCAACGGTCAAAACAACAGTGTTTTTACAAAAGTATTCCTAGAGTTAGTGGGAATTTGAGCTCAAACCTAAATATTAACAAAGATAAAATTTAATCTAGAACTTTGTACCTTTTATTTTTAAAGCATTAAAATTTATAACTAAGCTGAAGTCGGTTTAAAATGTAGTGAAACAAGCTATTCCTTTGAGATAGTACCTTGGGAATATGCAAAGGAATTGATAAAGCCTGAAGGCATTTTCACTTTAATGTGTTGACTTGATGATAAATATAAACCTTCAGAATGTTGTGAATTTCTTGTAATTTTTTTTTATTTTCTGCCTCTCCCTCATATTTTTATCCTGAACTCATTCAGAATGGACTGGCTCTTCACTTTCCTCGTAAATTCTCGTTTTCCACAGCACCTATGATGAATTCCCAGTCTCTTGAATAAAGCAGATTTTAAAAATCATTTATGTAAAAAATGTTCATACATTTTAGAGCTGTGGATTGAGATATACTGGGACAAAATTGCATGATATCTAAGGTTTGTCTTGAATACATTAGCAAAAAAAAAGGTATTTTATAGCTAATGTGGTATGGTCTAAATCATAGATATTTGGAGGTATATTGTACTGTACTTTTGTAGATATTTTAAATATTTAATAATACTATGATAGTTTAATATTTTATTAATAAAAATATGATATCTAGTGTAGCTATTCTTCTGATGTTGGATGCCCTCCTTCATACACCTGGCCTTGTGTTGTTGAGCTTCTCTTTGAAAACCCAAGGCAGTCCATTCCATCTTGGGACAACTATGACTGTTTTTCCTGGTGTTAAAACTTATTTATTTCTATGTCTATAACCCCATATTTATTCCTCTTCTACTTGAAAGTCATTCAAATATCCATTGGAAAAAATGATATAAAAATTATTGCTAGTTTTCTTTAAGAAATAATGAAATAATTTTGTTTTTAAAATGCTCTTCTTAGAGAAGCTTTGCAATAGTACAATCTCAGCTCACTGAAACCTCTACCTCCCAGGTTCAAGCGATTCTCCTGCCTCAGCCTTCTGAGTAGCTGGGATTACAGGCATACACCACCATGCCCAGCTAATTTTTTGTATTTTTAGTAGAGACGGGGTTTCTCCATGTTGGGCAGGCTGGTCTCGAACTCCTAACCTCAGGTGATCTGCCCACCTTGGCCTCCCAAAGTGCTGGAATTAAAGGCGTGAGCTACCGAGCCTGGATGAGAAGCATTTTTAATGTTCATCTCATTTAAAGTATTTAGTTATAAAAGGATATAATATCTAAGCTTTGTTTTAAAAGAATTCTTCAGAAGAAAAAAGTAGTTTTAGGGCAAGATTAAAAATAAGTTGATAATTGTTAAAGTGACATAAAGGCGAACTGGTATTTATTATATTGTTCTCACAAGTTTTATGTATGCTTTAAAATTTTTTGGCAATATTTTTTCTTAAAAGGCTATATGTGTTTGTGTATATCTTTGCAAAATTATATAAGACATGTGTTTCCAAAAATATGTTCTATATATTCTTGGTATGTTTATTTTAAATGAATATTGGATAATAATTGGGTTCACACTCTGAGTAGCCATGTACTTTGTTTATTTATTTCACCATGGTCTCTGAGAGTACTCTGAGATTCTGGCCCCTTTTGAGAGATGGCATTTCTATTCTGTCCCAAACTCAACTTTCCAACCACTTCACTGTACAAGATAGTAATTGTGCTTAAATGTCCCAATTATATTCTAAATTGGTCACAGACAAAAGCTGTCAAACAGAAAACACTGAAGTGATATCAGTAGAAATAATGAAGTAAGATCCTCTGAAAATCCTCTCCTCCATAAAAGCAAAGGAATCCTAGAAAGAAATAGTCAAAATCAATTTTGAATGTATTTTTACATTAACCAAAGAGTTACAACCGTCTGGAGAGAATTTATTCAAGAAAAACAGGCAAGTATCAGTAAAACGACTTGCTTTGTGGCATTTTAACTTGTACTATTTCTGTTCCCACTTCTGCATTTTCACGGGAGATTTAAAAACCAACAGTCTCACAATCATGGTGAAAACAAGCAGGCTAGCAGCCACTGAAGGTGACAGAAAAGAGTTGAAATTTCTCCAAAATCCTATTTACAGAGAATTGTCATTATTTAACCTGTCTAGCATTTTTCCTGGCAAACCTACTTGCATGGTTTGTCCTTATTTGACCTGACTCAGAGCTTTGTCAATTGGACAACAAACATACTTTTGCCCAGGGGTGGTTGTTAAAAAAAAAAATAGTGCAACTGTTTAATGCTGCATCTGCTTAAGGCAATGATAACAGTTGGAGAAAACAGCAGGCTGACTTTAAAAAGTAAAATCAAAAGCTAAAGAAGGAGATATCTATAAAGAGCTTTAAAAAAATTTCCACATTTTCCTGGGACTCTAGAAAACCACACACATGTGTAGGGTTGTATGCATGCCCACAGCTGTGTGCTTGCTTAGGAAAGATCTGCCAAGGCCTTAAGCATTCACTCGAGGGTGAACTTGAAACTCTTGTCAGGCAGTAGGTGAAGGATACGGCAGAGTAGGAAACTGCCTGGTTCAAGCTATTCTCCTGCCTTAGCCTCTCAAATAGGTGGGATTATGTGTGCCACCATAACTGGCTGATATTTGTGTTTTTAGTAGAGATGGGGTTTCACCATGTTAGTTGGACTGATCTTGAATTCCTGACCTCAAATGATTGGCCGGCCTTGGCCTCCCAAAGTGTTGGGATTACAGGCAGCAACCGCTGTGCCCGGCCTCCTTTACTAACTTCTTAAATAAGTTAGTTTATTTATTTTGGTTTTGTTTGTTTGTTTGTTTGTTTTTGAGACAGAGTCTTGCTCCGTCACCCAGGCTGGGGTGCAGTGGTGGGATCTTGGCTTGCTCCAACCTCTGCCTCCCAGATTCAAGCAATTCTCATGTCTCAGCCTCCTAATCAGCTGGGATCACAGGTGCCCACAACTGCACCCAGCTAATTCTTTTGTATTTTTAATAAAGACAGGGTTTCACCGTGTCTTAAACTCCTGACCTCAAGTGATCCAGCCATCTCAGACTCCCAAAGTGCTGGGACTGCAGGCATGAGCCGCCATGCCTGGCCTATTTATTTTGATTCTTATTTTTTATGTAACTATTTAAGTAATGAATTTTCCTCTGAGCCCTGCATTAGCTGTACCCTATAGGGTCTGATCTATGCTGATTACAGTGTTGAGGAAAAAAAAATTCTGTCTACCCTGGTCTGGCATAAGAGAAATGTTGAGTATGGCATATTTAGTGTTATTATTAATGATATTACTATTATTACTATTGCTACGACTAGTTCATGTTAAAATTTGTTTCCAAAACTGCTTGCATGCTTTCAGTACTTGGTGCACTGGAGAAACCTGATTATATATTATAACATTTTAAGAAGTAATTCAAGTAGAATAGTAGCCTGTGTTTACAAAATGGAAGAAGATGAAATTCCATCCATATTACATACTTCAATAGAGTCATGTGTCACTTAGTGACAGGAATACTTTCTGAAAAAGCATCTCTAGGCAATTTTTTTGTGCAGACACCATATAATATGCAGTACCTAAAAAAACCTAGATGATATATCCTAATTCATACACCTAAGCCTATTGCTTCTAGACTAGAAACTTGTACAGCATGTTACTGTACTGAATACTGTAGGCAATTGTGACTCAAAGCACTGGATGAAAGAAAATTTTAAACTTCATTATAGTCTTATGGGACGACCATGGTCTGGTCTATGCAGTCCATCATTGACCAAAATGTTGTTATGCACTGCATGACTATAATTTTGTTTAGAAAAAAACTGTGGAAAACTATTACATATAAACTGAAATTTTCCAACTGACTTATTCTTTGAGCTGACATAGCTGGAAAGGAAAAAATGTGGCCCTGGATGTAGTAAAATTCCTGGGGCCCATGCTACCCATTCTGTATACAAACCAACTCTTTTATTTATTTACTTATTTTTTTATTGCATTTTAGGTTTTGGGATACATGTGAAGAACATGCAAGATAGTTGCATAGGTACACACTTGGCAGTGTGATTTGCTGCCTTCCTCCACCTCACCTATATCTGGCATTTCTCCCCATGCTATCTCTCCTCAACTCCCTACCACCCGCTGTCCCTCTGCTATTCCTCCCAACAGACCCTGGTGTGTAGTGCTCCCCTCCCTGTGTCCATGTGTTCTCATTGTTCAACACCTGCCTATGCGTGAGAACATGTGGTATTTCATTTTCTGTTCTTGTGTCAGTTTGCTGAAAATGATGTTCTCCAGGTTCATCCATGTCCCTACAAAGGACACGAACTCATCATTTTTGATTGCTGCATAATATTCCATGGTGTACATGTGCCACATTTTCCCTGTCCAGTCTATCATCAATGGGCACTTGGGTTGATTCCACATCTTTGCTATTGTAAACAGTGCTGCAATGAACATTCATGTGCATGTGTCCTTATAGTAGAATGATTTATAATCCTTTGTATATATACCCAGTAATGGGATTGCTGGGTCAAATGGAATTTCTATTTCTAGGTCCCTGAGGAATCACCACACTGTCTTCCACAATGGTTGAACTAATTTACACTCCCACCAGCAGTGTAGAAGTGTTCCTATTTCTTCACATCCTCTCCATCATCTGTTGTCTCCAGATTTTTTAATGATCGCCATTCTAACTGGTGTGAGATGGTATCTCAATGTAGTTTTGATTTGCATTTGTCTAATGACCGGTGATGATGAGCATTTTTTCATATGTTTGTTGGCCTCATGTATGTCTTCTTTTGTAAAGTGTCTGTTCATATTCCTTGCCCACTTCTGAATGGGCTTGTTTGTTTTTTTCTTGTAAATCAGTTTTAGTTCTTTGTAAATTCTAGAAATCATCCCTTTGTCAGATGGGTAAACTGCAAACATTTTTTCCCATTCTTTTGGTTGACAATTCACTCTAATGACTGTTTCCTCTGCAATGCAGAACCTGGGGAGTTTGATTAGGTCCCATTTGTCTATTTTGGCTTTTGTTGCCAATGCTTTTGGTGTTTTGGTCATGAAGTACTTGCCTACTCCTATGTCCTGAATGGTTTTGCCTAGATTTTCTTCTAGGGTTTTTATGGTGCCAGGTCTTATGTTTAAGTCTTTAATCCATCTGGAGTTAATTTTAGTGTTGGGTGTCAGGAAGGGGTCCAGTATCTGCTTTCTGCACATGGCTAGCCAGTTTTCCCAACACCATTTATTAAACAGGGAATTCTTTCCCCATTGCTTGTTTTTGTCAGGTTTATCAAAGATTCTATGGTTATAGATATGTTGGGTTGCCTCCAATGCCTCTGTTCTGTTCCATTGGTCTATATATCTGTTTTGGTACCAGTACCATGCTGTTTTGATTACTGTAGCCTTGTAGTATAGTTTGAAGTCTGGTAGTGTGATGCCTCCTGCTGTGTTCTTTTTACTGAGAATTGACTTGGCTATGCGGGCTCTCTTTTGGTTCCATATGAAGTTCATGGTGGTTTTTTCCAGTTCTGTGAAGAAGGTCATTGGTAGCTTAATGGGGATAGCATTGAATCTGTAAAATACTTTGGGCAGTATGGCCATTTTCACAATATTGATTCTTCCTAACCATGAACATGGAATGTTTCTCCATCTGTTTGTGTCCTCTCTTATTTCGTTGAGCAGTGGTTTGTAGTTCTCCTTAAGAGGTCTTCTACGTTTCTTGTTTGTTGTATTCCCAGGTATTTTATTCTCTTTGTAGCAATTGTGAATGGCAGTTCATTCTTGATTTGGCTCTCTTTAAGACTGTTATTGGTGTATAGGAATGCTTGTGATTTTTGCACATTGATTTTATATCCAGAGACTTTGCTGAAATTGCTCATCAGTTTCAGGAGATTTTGTGCTGAGACGATGGGGTCTTCTAGGTTTACTATCATGTCGTCTGCAAATAGAGACAATTTGACTTCCTTCTTTCCTATTTGAATACCCTTTATTTCTTTTTCTTGCCTGATTGCTCTGGCTAGAACTTCCAGTACTATGTTGAATAGGAGTGGTGAGAGAGGGCATCCTTGTCTAGTGCCAGATTTCAAAGGGAATGCTTCCGGTTTTTGCCCATTCAGTATGATATTGGCTGTTGGTTTGTCACAAATAGCTTTTATTATTTTGAGATACATTCCGTCAATACCAAGTTTATTGAGGGTTTTTAGCATAAAAAGCTGTTGAATTATGTCAATGGCCTTCTCTGCATCGATTGAGATAATCATGTGGTTTTTGTTTTTGGTTCTGTTTATGTGGTAAATTACATTTATAGACTTGCATATGTTGAACCAGCCTTGCATCCCTGGGATGAATCCTACTTGTTCAAGCTTTTTGGTGTGCTATTGCAGTCGGCTTGCCTGTATTTTACAGAAGATGTTTGCATCTATGTTGATCATGGATATTAGCCTGAAGTTTTCTTTTCTTGTTGAGTCTCTGCCAGGTTTTGGTATCAGGATGATGTTGGTCTCATAAAATGATTTGGGAAGGATTCCCTCTTTTTGGATTATTTAGAATAGTTTCAGAAAGAATGGTAACAGTTCCTCTTTGTGTGTCTGGTAGAATTTGGCTGTGAACCCATCTGGATTTGGGCTTTTTTTTGTGTGGTAGGCTCTTAATTGCTGCCTCAACTTCAGATCTTGTTATTGGTCTATTCATGGTTTCGACTTCTTCCTGGTTTAGGCTTGGGAGGACGCAAGTGTCCAGGAATTTATCCATTTCTTCCAGGTTTACTAGTTTATGTGCATAGAGTTGTTTGTAATATTCTCTGATGATGATTTGAATTTCTGTGGGATCTGTGGTGATTTCCCCTTTATCGTTTTTTATTGCATCTATTTGGTTATTCTCTCTTTTCTTTTTTATTTATCTGGCTAATGGTCTATTTTGTTGATCTTTTCGAAAAACCAGCTCCTGGATGTTTCGATTTTCTGAAGGGTTTTTCGAGTCTCTATCTCCTTCTGTTCTGCTCTGATCTTAGTTATTTCTTGTCTTTCTGCTAGGTTTTGAGTTTTCTTGATCTTGCTCCTCTAGCTCTTTCAATTTTGATGATATGGTGTCAATTTTGGATCTCTCCACTCTTCTCATATGGGCACTTATTGCTATATATTTTCCTCTGGAGACTGCTTTAAATGTGTCCCAAAGATTCTGGTATGTTGTGTCTTCATTTTCCTTGGTTTCAAAGAACTTCTTTATTTCTGTCTTCATTTCGTTGTTTATTCTGCCAGCTGTTCAGGTTCAATGAAGCTGTGTGGTTCTGAGTTAGTTTCTGAATTCTCAGTTCTAACTTGATGGTACTGTGGTCTGAGATACTCTTTTCATGATTTCCGTTCTTTTGCATTTGCTGAGGAGTGATTCATTTCCAGTTAGGTGGCCAATTTTAGAGTAGGTGTGATGTGGAGTTGAGAAGAATGTATATTCTGTGAATTTGAGGTGGAGAGTTCTGTAAATATCTATGAGGTTTGCTTGTTCCAGGTCTGATTTCAAGTCCTGGATGTCCTTGTTAATTTTCTGTCTGGTTGATCTGTCTAATATTGACAGTGGAGTGTTAAAGTCTCCCACTCTTATTGTGTGGGAGTCTAAGTCTCTTTGTAAGTCATTATGAACTTGCCTTATGTATCTGGTTGCTGCTGTTTTGGGTCCGTATATATTTAGGATCATTAGTTCTTCTTGTTATATTCATCCTTTTACCATTATGTAATGTCCTTTTTTGTCTCTTTTGATCTTTGTTGCTTTAAAGTCTATTTTATCAGAGATGAGAATTGTGACTCCTACCTTTTTTGCTCTCCATTTGCTTGCTAAATCTTCCTCCATCCCTTTATTTTGAGCCTTTGTGTATCCTTGCATGTGAGATGGGTTTCCTGGATACAGCACACCAATGGGTTTTGGCTTTTTATCCAATTTGCGAGTCTGTATCTTTTGATTGGTGCATTTAGCCCATTTACATTTAGGGTTAATATTGTTATGTGTGAATTTGATACTGCCATTTTGATGCTAGCTGACTGTTTTGCCCATTACTTGATGCAGATTCTTTATTTTGTTGATGCTTTTTAGCATTCGGTGTGTTTTGGAATGGCTGGTACTAGCTGTTCCTTTCTATGTGTAGTGCCTCTTTCAGGAGCTCTTGTAAAGCAGGCCTGGTGTTGACAAAATCTCTGAGTGCTTGCTTGTTTGCAAAGGATTTTATTTTTCCTTCACTTATGAAGCTCGGTTTGCCTGAATACGAATTTCTGGGTTGAAAGTTCTTTTCTTTAAGGATATTGAATATTGGCCCCCACTCTCTTCTGGCTTGTAGAGTTTCTGCCGAGAGATCTGCTGTGAGTCTGATGGGCTTCCCTTTGTGGGTGACCTGACCTTTCTCTCTGGCTGCCCGTAGCATTTTCTCCTTCATTTCAACCCTGGTGAATCTGACAATTATGTGCCTTGGGGTTGCTCTTCTTGCAGAATATCTTTGTGGTGTTCTCTGTATTTCCTGGATTTGGATCTTGCTAGGTTGGGGAAGTTTTCCTGGATAATATCCTGAAGAGTATTTCCCAGCTTGGATTCTTTCTCTTCGTCACATTCAGGTACACCTATCAAATGTAGATTAGATCTCTTCACATAGTCCCACATTTTTTGGCGACTTTGTTCATTCCTTCTTGTGCTTTTTTCTCTAATCTTGGTTTCTCATTTTATTTCATTGAGTTGATCTTCGATCTCTGATTTTCTTTCTTCTGCTTCGTTAATTTGGGTGTTAAAACTTGTGCATGCTTTGCGAAGTTCTCGTGTTGTGTTATTCAGCTCCATCAATTCACTCATATTCCTCTCTAAGTAGTCCATTCTTATTATCATTTCCTCAAATATATTGTCAAGGTTCTTAGTTTCTTTTCTTTGAGTTAGAACATGTTCTTTAAGCTCACGGAAGTTTCTCATTACCCACGTTCTGAAGTGTGATTTTTGTCATTTCATCACACTCATTCTCCATCCAGCTTTGTTCCCTTGCTGGTGAGGAGTTGTGATTCCTTGTAGGAGGAGAGGCATTCTGGTTTTTGTTTTTTTCCTCTTTTTGTGCTGGTTTTTCCCATCTCTGTGGGTTTATCCACCTGTCATCTGTGTAGTTGCTGATTTTCAGATTGGGTATCTGAGTGGACATCCAGTTGATGATGAGGTTATTTCTGTTTCTTATTTTTCCTTCTAACAGTCTCTGCTGTAGGACTGCTGATGTCCACTCCAGGCTCTGCTTCCCTAGGGATCACCTGCAGCAGCTGCAGAACAGTAAGGGTTGCTACCAGTTTCTTCTTCTGCTATCTTTGTCCCAGAATAATGCTCGCCAAATGTCAGTCTGATCAGTCCTTTGTAAGGTGACTCTTTAGATATACAGGGGTCAGGGAGCTACTTCAGAAGACAGTCTGTTCTTTATAAGAGCTCAAGTGCTGAGCTGTGAGCTCTATTTTTAATTTAGAGCTGCTAGGCAGGTACGTTTAAGTCTGCTGCAGCAGAACTCATTAACCCTCCTTTTGTCCCCAGGTGCTCTGTCCCAGGGAGTGAGGGCTTTATTTATGAGTATCCATTGTGCTGATGCCTTTTTTTTTCCAGGGCTGCCCTGCCCATCAAGGAGGCAGCCCAGTCACTGTCTGCCTGCAGAGGCTTTGCTGAGCTGCTTTGGGCTCCACCCTGCTGTCGGCTCTTCCCTGCTGCCATGTGAGCTTCCCTGTAGTTCTGTTTATATGGGTGTGGTTAGAACTGCCTCAGCAATGGTGGCCTACCTCTGTAATTGTGGACTCTCTCTGTCATGGTGGGTTGTCTCAGCAATGGCCGGCTGCCTTAGCAATGGTGGACTACCTCCGTAGGGGTGGATGCCTCCGTAATGGTGGATGCCCTGCCCCCACTGAGCTGCACTGTCCTCGGTTCAGTTGTGCTTGCTGTGAAACTGTCAGCCCCAAACGTTTTCAATTGCTGTTTTTGTTTTTTTTTTCTTTTTTTTTTACTGCATTTTAGGTTTTGGGGTACATGTGCAGAGCATGCAATACAGTTGCATAGCTACACACAGGGCAGTGTGTTTTGTTTGCTTTCTCCCCTTCACCCACATTTTGTATTTCTCCCCTAACAATCCCTCCTGACCTCCCCCTCCCACTGGCCCTCCTGTTTTCCCCCTATAGACCCCAGTGTTTAGTACTCCCCTTTCTGTGTCCATGTGTTCTCATTTTTCATCACCCGCCTATGAGTGAGAATATGTGGTGTTTCATTTTCTGTTCTTGTGTCAGTTTGCTGAGAATGATGTTCTCCAGATTCATCCATGTCCCTATAAACGACAGGAACTCATCATTTCTGATTGCTGCATAATATTCCATGGTGTATATGTGCCACATTTTCCCAATCCAGTCTATCATTGATGGGCATTTGGGTTGATTCCAGGTCTTTGCTGTTGTAAACAGTGCTGCAATGAACATTCGTGTGCATGTGTCCTTGTAGTAGAACGATTTATAGTCCTTTGGATATATACCCAGTAATGGGATTGCTGGGTCAAATGGGATTTCTATTTCTAAGGCCTTGAGGAATCGCCACACCGTCTTCCACAATGGTTGGACTAATTTACACTCCCACCAACAGTGTAAAAGTGTTCCTTTTTCTCCACATCCTCTCCAGCATCTGTTGTCTCCAGATTTTTAATGATCGCCATTCTAACTGGCATGAGATGGTATCTCAATGAGGTTTTGATTTGCATCTCTCTGATGACCAGTGACGATGAGCATTTTTTCATATGATTGTTGGCCTCATATATGTCTTCTTTCGTAAAGTGTCTGTTCATATCCTTTGACCACTTTTGAATGGGCTTGCTTGTTTTTTTCCTGTAAATCTGTTTGAGTTCTTTGTATATTCTGGATATCAGCCCTTTGTCAGATGGGGTAAACTGCAAAAATTTTTTCCCATTCTGTTGGTTGCCAATTCACACTAGAGACTGTTTCTTTTGCTGTGCAGAAGCTGTGGAGTTTCATTAGGTCCCATTTGTCTATTTTGGTTTTTGTTGCCAATGCTTTTGGTGTTTTGTTCATGAAGTCCTTGCCTACTCCTATGTCCTGGATGGTTTTGCCTAGATTTCCTTCTAGGGTTTTTATGGTGCCGGGTCTTATGTTTAAGTCTTTAATCCATCTGGAGTTAATTTTGGTGTAAGGTGTCAGGAAGGGGTCCAGTTTCTGCTTTCTGCACATGGCTAGCCAGTTTTCCCAACACCATTTGTTAAACAGGGAATCCTTTCCCCATTGCTTGTTTTTGTCAGGTTTATCAAAGATTGTATGGTTGTAGCTATGTTGTGTTGCCTCTGATGCCTCTGTTCTGTTCCATTGATCTATATCTCTGTCTTGGTACCAGTACCATGCTCTTTTGATTACTGTAGCCTTGTAGTATAGTTTGAAATCCGGTAGTGTGATGCCCCCCCCACGCTGTGTTCTTTTTGCTTAGAATTGACTTGGCTATGCGGGCTCTCTTTTGGTTCCATATGAAGTTCAAGGTGGTTTTTTCCAGTTCTGTGAAGAAAGTCAATGGTAGCTTGATGGGGATAGCATTGATTCTGTAAATTACTTTGGGCGGTATAGCCATTTTCACGATATTAATTCTTCCTAACCATGAACATGGAATGTTTCTCCATCTGTTTGTGTCCTCTCTTATATCGTTGAGTGGTGGTTTGTAGTTTTCCCTGAAGAGGTCCCTTACGTTCCTTGTGAGTTGTATTCCAAGGTATTTTATTCTTTTTGTAGCAATTGTGAATGGCAGTTCATTCTTGATTTGGCTCTCTTTAAGTCTGTTATTGGTGTAGAGGAAGGCTTGTGATTTTTGCACATTGATTTTATATCCTGAGACTTTGCTGAAGTTGCTTATCAGTTTCAGGAGTTTTTGGGCTGAGGCGACGGGGTCTTCTAGGTATATTATCATGTCATCTGCAAATAGAGACAATTTGGCTTCCACCTTTCCTATTTGAATACCCTTTATTTCTTTTTCTTGCCTGATTGCTGTGGTTAGAACTTCCAGTACTATATTGAATAGGAGTGGTGACAGAGGGCATCCTTGTCTAGTGCCGGATTTCAAAGGGAATGCTTCCAGTTTTTGCCCATTCAGTATGATATTGGCTGTTGGTTTGTCATAAA
The DNA here is from genome assembly GCF_049354715.1 of Callithrix jacchus. Taxonomy (NCBI): domain Eukaryota; kingdom Metazoa; phylum Chordata; class Mammalia; order Primates; family Cebidae; genus Callithrix; species Callithrix jacchus. The sequence continues at coordinate 85,548,772 of NC_133502.1, forward strand.
TAGCTTTTATTACTTTGAGATACGTTCCATTGATACCGAGTTATTGAGGGTTTTTAGCATAAAGGGCTGCTGAATTTTGTCAAATGCCTTCTCTGCATCAATTGAGATAATCATGTGGTTTTTGTTTTTGGTCCTGTTTATGTGGTGAATTACGTTTATAGACTTGCGTATGTTGAATCAGCCTTGCATCCCCAGGATGAATCCTACTTGATCATGATGAATAAGTTTTTTGATTTGCTGTTGAATCGGCTTGCCAATATTTTATTGAAGATTTTTGCATCTATGTTCATCATGGATATTGGCCTGAAGTTTTCTTTTCTTGTTGGGTCTCTGCCAGTTTTGGTATCAGGATGATATTGGTCTCATAGAATGATTTGGGTAGGATTCCTTCTTTTTGGATTATTTGGAATAGTTTCAGAAGAAATAGTACCAGCTCCTCTTTGTGTGTCTAGTAGAATTCGGCTGTGAACCCGTCTGGACCTGGGCTTTTTTTGTGTGGTAGGCTCTTAATTGCTGCCTCGACTTCTGCCCTTGTTATTGGTCTATTCATAGTTTCAGCTTCCTCCTGGTTTAGGCTTGGGAGGATACAGGAGTCCAGGAATTTATCCATTTCTTCCAGGTTTACTAGTTTTTGTGCATAGAGTTGTTTGTAATATTCTCTGATGATGGATTGAATTTATGTGGAATCTGTGGTGATTTCCCCTTTATCATTTTTTATTGCATCTATTTGGTTGTTCTCTCTTTTCTTTTTAATCAATCTGGCTAGTGGTCTGTCTATTTTGTTGATCTTTTCAAAAAATTAGCTCTTGGATTTATTGATTTTTTGGAGGGTTTTTCGTGTCTCAATCTCCTTCAGTTCAGCTCTGATCTTAGTTATTTCTTGTCTTCTGCTGGGTTTTGAGTTTTTTTGATCTTGCTCCTCTAGCTCTTTCAATTTTGACGATGGGGTGTCAATTTTGGATCTCTCCATTCTCCTCATATGGGCACTTATTGCTATATACTTTCCTCTAGAGACTGCTTTAAATGTGTCCCAGAGATTCTGGCATGTTGTGTCTTCGTTCTCATTGGTTTCAAAGAACTTCTTTATTTCTGCCTTCATTTCGTTGTTTATCCAGTCAACATTCAGGAGCCAGTTGTTCAGTTTCCATGAAGATGTGCGGTTCTGGGTTGGTTTCTGAATTCTGAGTTCTAACTTGATTGCACTATGGTCTGAGAGGCTGTTTGTTATGATTTCAGTTGTTTTGCATTTGCTGAGCAGTGCTTTACTTCCAATTATGTGGTCAATTTTAGAGTAGGTATGATGTGGTGTTGAGAAGAATGTATATTCTGTGGATTTGGGGTGGAGAGTTCTGTAAATGTCTATCAGGTTTGCTTGCTCCAGGTCTGAGTTCAAGCCCTGAATATCCTTGTTGATTTTCTGTCTGGTTGATATGTCTAATATTGACAGTGGAGTGTTAAAGTCTCCCACTATTATTGTGTGGGTGTCTAAGTCTCTTTGTAAGTCATTAAGGACTTGCCTTATGTATCTGGGTGCTCCTGCATTGGGTCCATATATGTTTAGGATCATTAGCTCTTCTTGTTGTATCGATCCTTTTACCATTATATAATGGCCTTCTTTGTCTCTTTTGATCTTTGTTGCTTTAAAGTCTATTTTATCAGAGATGAGGATTGCAACTCCTGCTTTCTTTTGCTCTCCACTTGCTTTGTAAATCTTCGTCCATTCCTTTATTTTGAGCCTTTGTGTATCCTTGCATGTGAAATGGGTTTCCTGGATACAGCACACTGATGGGCTTTGGCTTTTTATCCAGTTTGCCAGTCTGTGTCTTTTGATTGGTGCATTTAGTCCATTTACATTTAAGGCTAATATTGTTATGTGTGAGTTTGACACTGCCATTTTGATGCTAGCTGGCTGTTTTGCCCGTTAGTTGTTGTAGATTCTTCATTATGTTGATGCTCTTTAGCATTTAGTGTAATTTTGGAATGGCTGGTACTGGTTGTTCCTTTCTATGTGTAGTGCCTCTTTCAGCAGCTCTTGTAAAGCAGGGCTGGTGGTGACAAAATCTCTGAGTGCTTGCTTGTTCGCAAAGGATTTTATTTTTCCTTCACTTCTGAAGCTCAGTTTAGCTGGATATGAAGTTCTTTTCTTTAAGGATGTTGAATATTGGCCCCCACTCTCTTCTGGCTTGTAGTGTTTCTGCTGAGAGATCTGCTGTGAGTCTGATGGGCTTCCCTTTGTGGGTGACCTGACCTGTCTCTCTGGCTGCCCTTAGTATTTTCTCCTTTATTTCAACCTTGTTGAGTCTGACGATTATGTGCCTTGGGGTTGCTCTTCTTGCGGAATATCTCTGTGGTATTCTCTGTATTTCCTGCGTTTGAGTGTTGGCCTGTCTTGCTAGGTGGGGGAAATTTTATGGATAATGTCCTGCAGAGTATTTTCCAGCTTGGATTCATTCTCTTCATCACATTCTGGTACGCCTATCAAACGTAGGTTAGGTCTCTTCACATAGTCCCACATTTCTTGGAGACTTTGTTCATTCCTTTTTGCGCTTTTTTCTCTGATCTTGGTTTCTCGTTTTATTTCATTGAGTTGATCCTCGACTTCTGATAGTCTTTCTTCTGCTTGGTCAATTCGGCTATTGAAACTTGTGCATGTTTCGCGAAGTTCTCGTATTGTGTTTTTCAGCTCCTTTAATTCATTCATATTCCTCTCTAAGGTATCCATTCTTGTTATCATTTCCTCAAATCTTCTTTCAAATCTTTTTTCAAGGTTCTTAGTTTCTTTACGTTGATTTAAAACATGTTCTTTTAGCTCACAAAAGTTTCTCATTATCCACCTTCTGAAGTCTAATTCCGTCATTTCGTCACAGTCATTCTCTGTCCAGCTTTGTTCCCTTGCTGGTGAGGAGTTTTGGTCCTTTGTAGGTGGCGAGGTGTTCTGGTTTCAGGTGTTTTCCTCATTTTTGTGCTGGTTTCTTCCCATCTTTGTGGATTTATCCACCTGTCATCTGTCTAGTTACTGACTTTTGATTGGATCTCTGAGTGGACACCCAGATTGTTGATGATGGAGTATTTTGTTACTTGGTTTTCCTTCTACCAGTCTAGCCCCTTCGCTGTACGACCACTGAGGTCCACACCAGGCCCTGCTTGTCTGGGGTGCACCTGTAGCGGCTGCGGAACAGCGAGGGATGCTACCAGTTTCTTTTTCTGCTATCTTTGTCCCAGGATGATGTCTGCCGAATGTCAGTCTTATGGATATAGAGGGGTCAGGGAGTTGCTTGAGTAGACAGTCTGTAGGAGCTCAAGTGCTGAGCTTTGAGCTCTGTTGTTCATTCAGGGCTGCTAGGCTGCTATGTTTAGTTCTGCTGCAACCTAACTCGTAAGAAAACCCCTTTTTTTTCCTCAGATGCTCTGTCTGGGGGGGGTTGGGGCTTTCCTTGTGAGTGTCTGCCTCACTGTTCTGCCCAGCTAGGAGGCATCTAGTCACTTTTTGCCTGCCGAGGCTCCACCCTGCTGGTGTGAGGTTCGCCCTTTTCCTGCAGGCTCCACCCTTCTGCTGTGGTCTCCACCCTGTTGCCTCGGGCTACGCCCTGTGGCGGAGTCTCTCTGTTGTACCAGGTTGCCTCGGCAGCGGCAGGCTGCTTCAGCAATGGGCGTGTACCTCAGTAGGGGCTGATTGCCTCGGTAATGGCTGACGCCCCTCCCCCGCGGAGCTGCACTTTAAAAAAAACACCTATTCACCGGGAGCATTTGGAATCGCTGTTTTGTTTGTTGCACTGCGCTCCCCCAAACGCTGAGTCCCTGGGATTTCCTGGGCTGGGTCACAGTTCAAGACCCATTCAGTCTCAAGTTCAGCCCTCTCGGGTCTTAGTTTGCTGGTTCAACAGGGCACCCATAACAGTATGCTTTTGTATGGAGTGCTGCGGAGCGCCTCTGTGCTCCGGTGCGGGCCGGAGCCACACTGGCTGCCGGCTACGCCAGCGGAGACCTCTGCCTGGCATCCTGAGTCTCTTTTATACCTGGGAATTTCCCCGTTCTGTGGGCAACTAAGATCCATCTGGAAATGCTTCCCCGACTCACCCTCTTTGTGCGTCCAGCGAGAGCTTCAATCCTGGGTTGTTCTCACAGCGCCATCTTGAGTCCTCTCAATTGCTGGTTTTTTGCCTGTTTGTTTTTGTGGGGGCGGGACCCGCCAAGCCTGATCACCTGGCTCCCTGCCTCAGAGCCTTTTTTTTTTTAAAGTTGAACAGTTGACTCTCTCCCAGGTGTTCCAGTCACCTGCTGAAAGGGTGCTGGATCTGTGTGATTTCTTGTGTGGTGACCCACTGTGCTGGATAAAACCACAGTGCTGCTCGGGAATCTCCCAGCCTGGCTCCCTGTTTCAGACCCATTCAATCAGATGAATGGGTGAATCCGCCTTCCCAGAGCTTCAATTGCCATCTTAAAATGGCAACCAGACCAGTGTATTTTGTATGGAGAGCCACCGTGCCATCTAAAATGGCCACGCTGGTGACCCATGGGGCTCCTCCACCTGGGAATCTCCTCATCTGTGGACAATAAAGATACGTCTGGAAATGCAGTGTCCACTCACCCTCTGCGCTTTCACTGGCAGCTGCAATCCTGAGTTGCTCCTAAATGGCCATCTTCAAATTAGATTAACCCCAAACCAACCCTCTTAATATAAGATTTGTATGTTCTCTTTAAGATGTAGCAAAACAGGGGCAACAGGAAATCATAAAGACTTGGCTGGTGGCATAAAATATAAACATTAGAAGATCCCAAAATTGTGTGTGTTTAAGGAGTGAATTTCTTAAATTCAGAATTCTGCACGTGAACTTTCAGGTAGAATTTTTTTAAGTGGAGGTGAAAGTGCCCAGAACATTGGTTTTTAATCTTCTGAACTTCTTCACAAAACCAGACAGAAGAACTAAACTAGAATTAAAAAAAAATCAAAGAAAAATCCCCAACAAAATATTCCCAACAAAACTTAGTAACAAAATTTCCCCATAATGCATCAAACCAATTCAAGACAGCTACCTGACTCATTTGGTAATATCTGATGGGAGAAAGCAATAGGAAAACCACAGATCTTTTTACAGTTTTGAAAATAGAGAACCCAAAATCACAACAGATACTAATTAGAAAACTCAGCCCATTAAGTTACATGAGTTGAACAGTTTTCCAGATTCCAATTTAACCATCGGTGGAGGGGAGCTGCTACAAGACTAGCTCTAAAGATGCTGCAGCTATCTGAAATGTGTAAACCTTCAAAGCTGACAAATTCAAATCCTTTTCCAAGACAAAGTTTCTACCATTGACATTTATGGCTTTCTGCACTGTGTAGAAGAAGCATTGTAAACCACAATTCAGGAATAGCCATCAGGAAGCGTAGGCTCTCTGCTGCTGCTGAAAAAAAAATTGTTGGAAATAGAGTCCAAACTAAGCAGGATAGAAACAATAGAATTAAAAAATGGGAAGATCCAGATTAAAGTGGGACAGAGAATAGAGGGAGTAGATTTCAGGAAATGCACTGCCATAGTTATTATAAATTTTGTGAAACTAACAAAAGAACAAACTTTAGGGACAAGAGGTGGTGGAAACTTCCCTGAACCATTTTTTTCCTAAAATAATGCAAAAGCTTATTTCATTTGGAAATGATTTTTAAAAAAAGATAACGGGCAAGTCCCATAGAAATGCTACTATAAGAAGAAAAAGTGTTAGCTGGGTATGGTGGCACACACCTGTCATTCCAGCTACTTGGGAAGCTGAGGCAGGAGAATTGCTTGAACCTGGGAGGCAAGTGAGCCAAGATCATGCCACTGCACTCCAGCCTTGTGACAGAGCGAGACTCCATCTCAAAAAATAAAAATAAAAATAATTTTTAAAAAGTGAATGAAGAGAGAGAAACATTTCTGCAAACAAAGAAAGCACATCAGAAAGTATGTTCACTGCACATATAAAAACTGTAACCAAATATGTCCAACTGAAAAAGAGTGGGAAAGAGAGAGACAGAGAGAGCCAGCATTTTGAGAAAACAACAAACATAAGACCTGGAAAGAAACTCAGAACTGAGGTGATCATAGAAAATTGAGATTTGAAGAGGACGCTAACTGAGTTAGGAAAAGAATTAAAAATGAATGAAAAAATTATTTTATCAATGTATATTAGAAGAAATTTAACTTTGTATACATTAAACTTTACAAAATAAAATAATAGATAATTTTATTTAAAAAATATTTTGAGAGAAATAGAAGTTGAGGAATAAACAAAATGATTTAAATAGGAAATAAATTAGTATTAAAAATAAAGATCAACAAGGAAAGTAATAGAGAAGATAGGCAAGGAAGATCCAACTTAGTTATAAAAGCAACTTCCAAAGATAATTAAGGAAATGGGACAGAACATTACTTAAAATAATAGTTCAAGAAATCTTTATTGAAATAAAAGATACTTGAAACTACATAGTAAATGGCCACACTGCATGCCAGAGAACATCAGCCTCAAATGGCAAACACCAGAACATATTCTAATAAAATTACAAGGCTTTAAAGAAAACGAGTAAATCCTTTGGGCACCAAGGCAAAGACAAAATTCCATTTATAATGGAAAGTAAATTATTATTATCAGACCTTTCAGACTTTTCAAACCCTTTATATAAGAAGATTAAAGGGTAATACATTTAAAATGGTCAAATTAAAAAATTAAGCCAGAGCTTTTTAATCCAGTCAACTGATTTTAAGCTGTGAAGACACAGACCAGCTGCTATGATCATGCAGAAATTTAGGAAATCTTGTCTAATGAGACCTTCCTAAGGAATGTTCTAGAGAACAAGCTTCAGCCTGAAACACTGTTGACACAAAGATTAGTGGCTTCTTCTCTGTGTGTAGAAAGGAAACTGATGCATACATCAGTAATGTCTGTCAGGAATGGAAGGCTTTCTGCTGCTTGCACTGTAGTTTTTCCATTTTTTCTAGATAATTACAAACCTTCAGAGAACTCCCCTATAATCCATCAACCCATTCTTGCAATAAATTGGAAAGAAGCAGGGATTGGCTCTCACTATCTTAGTCTATTATTTAGAAGTTACATCAGTAATTGTAAGGCTGCTATAACAAACTACTGTAACTGGGTAGCCTACAAGTAAAAAAATGTATTTTCTGTTGGCAGCTGGGGAGTACGAGATCAAGATGTCAGCGAATTCAATGTCTGGTGAGAGCCCACTTTCTCATAAATGGTACCTTTTTGCTGTTGCCTTACATGGTGGAAGGGACAAGGCATCTCTCCAGGCATCTTTTATACAGGCACTAATTCCATTCATGAAAGCTCCACCCTCATGATCTCATCACTTTCTAAGGGCCCAACTCCTAATATTATCACATTGGTGGTTAGGTTTCAACCTACAAAATTTGGGGGGATGCAAACATTTAGACCACAGCACTTATAAAGTCACATTTCCCCCTTACTCTTTTATTCATTTTAATGATTTCAATACCAAAATTTACAAAAAAACGGGGAGCTTTCCAAGTAACCATTTGCAGGCACCTGTATGTTAAATTGCCTTCTGCCATAATAATGAAATAATTCTAAAATAGATTTAAACTATAACGGGAAAATTTGCTAGATTTGAAACATAAATGTGAATTAGTTATCATTCAATACATTTTAAAAACAATTTTTCTAATGGGCACATAATCCTTCTGCCAAATAAGCAATTTTGTTGTTTAGACTTTATACTTCAATATTGGAACATTTGAGAGTTTCTAGTCTGAATATACCCTTCAAGTAAAAATATTCATATGCAACAAAGAAAAAAATTCCACTTGGAAAAAATATTTATACGAAGATTAAGAAATTTTCCCCATCTTGCAAACTCTGTGGGAACTATTACTGAAGTAAGTTCTAAAAAATGTGTTAAGGCTCCAGGTGCCCTATGTCCTGATAGAGATAGGCATAGTTCATATTACTTGAGAATTCTCCTTTCTGTATACAGTAAGCCAAGAAAATGAACACAGCTTTGATTGATTGTTCCAGGAAAAGAATGTGTAATATGGTACAAGCACATTTTGTTTAGTTTTGTTTTTTCTTTTTCTAAATAGAATGGTTCTGAGAAAGCTACACTGAGATAGAATTCTGGGGTTTTCTTTGTTTTTTTTTTTCTTTTATTATACTTTAAGTTCTGAGATACATGTGCAGAATGTGCAGGTTTGTTATATAGGTATACACGTGTCATAGTGCTTTGTTGCACCAAACAAACCTTCATCTACATTAATTATTTTTCCTAATGCTATTTCTCTCCTAACTCCCTACCCGCCAAAGGCTCTCGTGTATGATGTTCCCCTCCTCGTGTTTATGTGTTCTTATTGTTCAACTCCCACTTATGTGTGAGAACATGCAGTGTTTGGTTTTCTGTTCCTGTGTTGGTTTGCTGAGAACAATGGTTTCCAACTTCATCCATGTCCCTCAAAAAACATGAATGTATCCTTTCTATAGCTGCATAGTATTCCATGATGTATATGTGCCACATTATCTTTATCCATTCTATCATTGATGGGCATTTGTGTTGATTCCAAGTCTTTGCTACTGTGAATAGTGCTGCAGTAAGCATACATGTGCATGTGTCTTTATAGTAGAATGATTTATATTTATTTGGTATATACCTAGTAATGGGATTGCTGGGTCAAATTGTATTTCTCTTTCTAGATCCTTGAGGAATTGCCACACTGTCCTCCACATGGTTGAACTAATTTACACTCCCACCAACAGTGCAAAAGTGTTGTTCTTTCTTCACATCCTCTCCAGCATCTGTTGTTTCTTGACTTTTTAATGATCACCATTCTAACTGGTGTGAGATCGTGTCTCATTGTGGTTTTGATTTGCATTTATCTAATGACCAGTGATAATGAGCTTATTTTCATATGTTTGTTGGCCACATAAATGTCTTTTTTTGAGAAGTGTCTGTTCATATCCTTCACCCACTTTTTGATGGGGTTGTTTTTTACTTGTAAATTTTTTTTCACTTCTTATAGATTCTAGATACTCCTTGGTCAGATGAATAGATTTCAAAGGTTTTCTCCCATTCTGTATGTTGCCTTTTCACTCTGATAATAGGTTCTTTTGCTCTTTAGTGTAACTATATCCCATTTGTCAACTTTGGCTTTTGTTGCCACTGCTTTTGGCGTTTTAGTCATGAAGTCTTTGCTCATTCCTGTGTCCTGAATGGTATTGCCTAGGTTTTCTTCTAGGATCTTTATGGTTTTAGGTTTTACATTTAACTCTTTAATCATGTTGAGTTAATTTTTATATAAGGTGTAAGAAAGGGGTCCAGTTTCAGTTTTCTAAGTATGGCTAGCCAGTTTTCCCAACACCATTTATTTAATAGGGAATTCTTTCCTTGTTGCTTGTTTTTATCAGGTTTGTCAAATATCAGATGGTTGTAGATATATAGCATTATTTCTGAGTCCTCTGTTCTGTTCCATCAGTTTATATATCTGTTTTGGTATCAGTACCATGCTGTTTTAATTACTGTAGCCTTGTAGTGTAGTTTGAAATTAGGTCACTTGATGATTCCAGCTTTGTCCTTTTGGCTTAGGATTGTCTTGTCTATATGAGTTCTTTTTTGCTCCATATGAAATTTAAAGTAGCTTTTTCCATTTCAGTGAAGAAAGGCAATGGTGACTTGATGGGAATAATATTGAATCTATAAATTACTTTGGGCTGTATGACCATTTTTATGATATTGATTCTTCCTATCCATGAGCATGGAATGTTTTTCCATTTGTTTGCATATTCTTTTATTTCCTTGAGCACTGTTTTGTAGTTCTCTTTGAAGAGGTCCATCACATTCCTGGTAATTTGTATTCCTAGGTATTTCTAGGTATTTTATTGTCTTTTTAGCAATTGTGAATGGAAGTTCACTCATAATCTGGCTCTTTGTTTGTCTGTTATTGGTGTATAGGAATGCTTGTGATTTTTCATATTACTTTTGTATCCTGAGACTTTGCGGAATTTGCTTCTCAGCTTAAGGATATTTTGGTCTGAGATGATGGGGTTTTCTAAATAGAGAATAATGTCATCTGCAAACAGAGACAATTTAACTTCCTCTCTTCCTATTTTGAATATGCTTTATTTCTTTCTCTTACCTGATTGCCCTGGCCGGAACTTCCAATACTATGTGGAATAGGAGTGGTGAGAGAGGGCATGTTTGTCTTGTTCCAGTTTTCAAAGGGAGTGCTTACAGTCTTTGCCCTTTCAGTATGATATTGACTGTGGGTTTGTCACAAATAGCTCTTATTATTTTCAAATACGTTCCATCAATATCTAGTTTATTGAGAGTTTTTAGCATGAAGGGGTGTCGAATTACATCGAAGGTTTTTTCTGCATCTATAGAGATAATCGTGGTTTTTGTCATTGTTTCTGTTTATATGATGAATTATGTTTATTGATTTGCATATGTTGAAACAGCCTTGCATCCCAGGGATGAAGCTGATGTGATCAGGTGGATAAGGTTTTCGATGTGCTGCTGGATTCAGTTTGCCAGTATTTTATTGAGAATGTTTTGTATCAATGTTCATCAGGGATATTGCCCTGAAATTGTTGTTGTTGTGGTGGTGGTGGTGGTGTCGGTGTCTCTGCCAGGTTTCAGCATCAGAATGATGCTGGCCTCATAAAATTGGTCAGGGAGGAGTTCCTCTTTTTGTATTGTTTGGAATTGTTTCAGAAGAAATGGTACCAGCTCTTCTTTGCACTGCTGGTAGAATTTGGCTATTAATCTGTCTAATCCTGGGTATTTTTTGGCTGGTAGTCTATTAATTACTCCCTCTATTTTAGAACTTATTATTTGTCTATTCAGGGACTTGACTGCTTCCTAGTTTAGTCTTGGGAGGGTGTATGTGTCAAGGAATTTATCTATTTCTCCTAAATTTTTTAGTTTATTTGTGTAGATGGGTTTACAGTATTCTCTGATGGTAGCTTGTATTTCTGTGGGATCAGTAGTGATAGCCCTTTATCATTTTTTATTGTGTCTATTTGCTCTTCTCTCTTTTCTTCTTTATTAGTCTCACTAATGGACTATCTATTTTGTTACTCTTTTCAAAAAAACAGATCCTGGATTCATTGATTTTTTTGAAGGAATTTTTGTGTCTCTGTCTTCTTCAGTTCTGCTGTGACCTTATTTATTTCTTGGCTTCTGCTGGCTTTTTTCATTTTTTGCTCTTGCTTCTTTAGTTCTCTTAATTGTATTGTTAGAGTATTGATGTTAGATCTTTCTCACTTTCTCCTGTGGACATTTAGTGCTATAAATTTTTCCTCTAAATACTGCATTAGCCGTGTCCAAGAGATTCTGGTATGTTGTGTCTTTGTTCTCTTTGGTTTCAAAGAACTTACTTATTTCTGCCTTAATTTCGTTATTTACTCAGTAGTCATTCAGGAGCAGATTTTTTAGTTTCCATGTAATTGTGCAGTTTTGAGTGAGTTTCTTAATCCTGAGTTCTAATTTGATTGCACTGTGGTTTCAGAGACTGTTATGATTTCCCTCTTTTGCATTTGCTAAAGAGTGTTTTACTTTCAATTATGTGGTCAATTTTAGAATAATTGTGATGTGGTGCTGAGAAGAATGTATATTCTGTTGATTTGGGGTGGAGAGTTCTGTAGATGTCTATTTGATTTGCTTGGTTCAGAGCTGAGTTCAAGTCTTGAATACCTTGTAAATTTTCTGTCTTGTTGATTTGTCTAATATTGACAGCACAGTGTTAAATGCTCCCACTATTATTGTGTGGGAGTCCAAATCTTTTTGTAGGTCTCTAGGAACTTGCTTCATGAATCTTGGTGCTCCTTTATTGGGTGCATATATATTTAGGAGAGTTAGCTCTTCTTGTTGTGTTGATCCTTTTACCATTATGTAATGCCCTTCTTTGTATTTTGATCTTTGTTAGTTTAAAGTCAGTTTTATCAGAGACTAGGATTGCAACTCCTGCTTTTTCTTTCTCTTTCTTTCTTTCTTTCTTTTTCTTTCTATTTCTGCTTTACATTTGCTTAGTAAATCTTCCTCCATCCCTCTATTTTGAGCCTATATGTGTCTTTGCAAGTGATATAGGTCTCCTGAATACAGCACACCAATGGGTCTTGACTCTATGCAAATTGCCAGTCTGTGTCTTTTAGTTGGGGCATTGAGCCCATTTACATTTAAGGTTAATATTGTTATATGCAAATTTGATCTTGTCATTGTGATGCTAGCTGGTTATTTTGTCCATTAGTTGATGCCGTTTCTTCATCTGTGGTCTTTACAATTTGGTATATTTTTGCAGTGACTGGTACTGGTTTTTTTTTTCCATATTCAGTGCTTTCTTCAGGAGCTCTTGTAAGGCAGACCTTGTGGTGACAAAATCTCTCAGCAGATGCTTGTCTCTAAAGGATTTTATTTTTCCTTCATTTACGAAGCTTAGTTTGATTAGATATGAAATTCTGGAGAGGGGACTCAAGATGGCGCTGTGAGAACAACCCAGGATTGGAGCCCGCGTTGAATTCGCAAAGGGTGAGTCAGTGCTGCATTTCCAGACTGATCTTTGTTGCCCACAGAACGGGGAAACCCTCAAGTATAAAAAGACATGGGACGCCAGGCAGTAGGTCTGCCTGGCGAAGCCGGCAGCCGGGGCGGCGGCGGCCGGCCCTACCCAGCAATCCCCACAGGGCGCGCTTGTCCGGGTGCCTTGTTGAACCGGCAACCTGAGACTTGAGAGGGCTGGACTCAAGACTGAACGAGACTTGCACAGTAGCCCAGCCCAGGGGATTGCAGGAACAGATCGCTTGGGATACCCAGTGGGACGAACAAAACCGCAATTTCAAACTATCCCGGGCAGACGGTCCGAGACGCTCTGTGGGGGAGGGGCGTCCACCACTATGGAGGCAACCTGCCCCAACTGATATACACGCCCACTGCTGAGGCAGCCAGCCGTTGCCGAGGCAACCCGCCCCAACTGAGATACACGCCCACTGCTGCAGCCAGCCGTTGTCGAGGCAACCCGTCCCTACTGAGATACATGCCCACTGCTGACGCAGCCTGCTGTTGCTGAGGCAACACGCTACAACGAAGAGACTCCGCCGCAGGGCGTGGCGGAGACCACAGCAGAGCCGGCAGCAACAGCACGAATCACACAACAGCAGGGCGGAGCCTCGGCAGCCAAACAGTGGCTAGTCTGCCTTCTAGCTTGGCAGGACACCTGATCGGACATCCAAAAATAAAGCCCAAACCCCTCAACACAGAGCATTTGAGAAAAAAAAAAGGGTTGTTTAATGAGCTCTGTTGCAGCAGAATCAAACATAGCAGCCTAACAGCCCTGAATGAACAACAGAGTGCACAGCTCAGCAATTAAACCCCTATAAAGTACAAACTGTCTCCTCAAGCAGCTCCCTGACCCCTCTATATCCAAAAGACTGTCATTAGCCAGGCATCATCCTGGGACAAAGAGAGCAGAAAAAGAAACTGGTAGCATCCCTCGCTGTGCCACGGCTACTAGAGGTGCACCCCAGACAAGCAGGGTCTGGAGCGGACCTCAACAGTTGTACAGCGAAGGGGCTAGACTGGTAGAAGGAAAATCAAGCAACAGAAATACTTCATCATCAACATTCTGGGTGTCCACTCAGAGACCCAAACGAAAAGTCAGCAACTACGCAGACGACCAGCGGACAAATCCACAAAGATGGGAAGAAACCAGCGCAAAAAGGAGGAAAACACCCGAAACCAGAACACATCACCTCCTAGAAAGGACCAAAACTCCTCACCAGCAAGGGAACAAAGCTGGACGGAGAATGACTGTGACGAAATGACGGAATTAGACTTCAGAAGATGGATAATGAGAAACTTTTGTGAGCTAAAAGATCATGTATTAAATCAATGCAAAGAAACTAAGAACCTTGAAAAAAGATTTGAAAAAAGATTCGAGGAAATGATAACAAGAATGGATACCTTAGAGAGGAATATGAATGAATTAAAGGAGCTGAAAAACACAATACGAGAACTTCGCGAAGCAAACGCAAGTTTCAATAGCCGAATTGACCAAGCAGAAGAAAGAATATCTGAAGTCGAAGACCAACTCAATGAAATAAAACGAGAAACCAAGATAAGAGAAAAAAGCGCAAAAAGGAATGAACAAAGTCTCCAAGAAATGTGGGACTATGTGAAAAGACCTAACCTACGTCTGATAGGTGTACCAGAAGGGGACGAAGAGAATGAATCCCAGCTGGAAAATACTCTTCAGGACATGATCCAGGAAAATTTCCCCCACCTAGCAAGACAAGCCAACACTCAATTGCAGGAAATACAGAGAACACCACAAAGATATTCCGCAAGAAGAGCAACCCCAAGGCACATAATCGTCAGATTCAACAGGGTTGAAATAAAGGAGAGAATACTAAGGGCAGCCAGAGAGAAAGGTCGGGTCACCCACAAAGGGAAGCCCATCAGACTCACAGCAGATCTCTCGGCAGAAACACTACAAGCCAGAAGAGAGTGGGGGCCAATATTCAACATTCTTGAAGAAAAGAACTTTCAACCCAGAATTTCATATCCAGCCAAACTGAGCTTCAGAAGTGAAGGAAGAATAAAATCCTTTGCGAACAAGCAAGTACTCAGAGATTTTGTCACCACCAGGCCTGCTTTACAAGAGCTCCTAAAAGAGGCACTACACATAGAAAGGATCAGTCAGTACCAGCCATTCCAAAATCACACTGAATGCTAAAGAGCTTCAACATAATGAAGAATCTACAACAACTAACAGGCAAAACAGCCACTTAGAATCAAAATGGCAGTATCAAATTCACACATAACAATATTAACCCTAAATGTAAATAGACTAAATGCACCAATCAAAAGACACAGACTGGCAAATTGGATAAAAATCCAAAACCCATCAGTGTGCTGTATCCAGGAAACCCATCTCACATGCAAGGATACACAAAGGCTCAAAATAAAGGGATGGACGAAGATTTACCAAGCTAATGGAAAGCAAAAAAAAGCAGGAGTTGCAATTCTCATCTCTGATAAAATAGACTTTAAAGCAACAAAGATCAAAAGAGACAAAGAAGGCCATTACATAATGGTAAAAGGATCGATACAACAAGAAGAGCTAACGATCCTAAACACATATGGACCCAACACAGGAGCACCCAGATACATAAGGCAAGTTCTTAATGACTTACAGAAGGACTTAGACTCCCACACAATAATAGTCGGAGACTTTAACACTCCACTGTCAATACTAGACAGATCAACCAGACAGAAAATCAACACGGATACCCAGGGCTTGAACTCAGACCTGGAGCAAGCAAACCTGGTGGACATTTACAGAACTCTCCACCCCAAATATACAGAATACACATTCTTCTCAGCACCACATCACACCTACTCTAAAATTGACCACATAATTGGAAGTAAAGCACTGCTCAACAAATGCAAAACAACTGAAATCATAACAAACAGCCTCTCAGACCATAGTGCAATCAAGTTAGAACTCAGAATTCAGAAACCGACCCAGAACCGCACAGCTTCATGGAAACTGAACAACTGGCTCTTGAATGTTGACTGGGTAAACAACGAAATGAAGCAGAAATAAAGAAGTTCTTCGAAACCAATGAGAATGAAGACACAACGTGCCAGAACCTCTGGGACACATTTAAAGCAGTCTCTAGAGGAAAGTATATAGCAATAAGTGCTCATATGAGGAGAATGGAGAGATCCAAAATTGACACCCTATCGTCAAAATTGAAAGAGCTAGAGGAGCAAGATCAAAAAAAACTCAAAACCCAGCAGAAGACAAGAAATTACTAAGATCAGAGCTGAGCTGAAGGAGATTGAGACACGAAAAACCCTTCAAAAAATCAATAAATCCAAGAGCTGGTTTTTTGAAAAGATCAACAAAATAGACAGACCACTAGCCAGATTGATTAAAAAGAAAAGAGAGAACAACCAAATAGATGCAATAAAAAATGATAAAGGGGAAATCACCACAGATTCCACAGAAATTCAAACCATCATCAGAGAATATTACAAACAACTCTATGCACATAAACTAGTAAACCTGGAAGAAATGGATAAATTCCTGGACTCCTGTGTCCTCCCAAGCCTAAACCAGGAGGAAGCTGAAACTATGAATAGACCAATAACAAGGTCTGAAGTTGAGGCAGCAATTAAGAGCCTACCTCATAAAAAAAGCCCAGGTCCAGATGGGTTCACAGCCGAATTCTACCAGACACACAAGGAGGAGCTGGTACCATTCCTTCTAAAACTATTTCAAAAAATCCAAAAAGAGGGAATCCTTCCCAAATCATTTTATGAGACCAACATCATCCTGATACCAAAACCCGGCAGAGACCCAACGAGAAAAGAAAACTTCAGGCCAATATCCATGATGAACATAGATGCAAAAATCTTCAATAAAATATTGGCAAGCCGATTGCAACAGCAAATCAAAAAACTTATTCATCATGATCAAGTAGGATTCATCCCAGGGATGCAAGGCTGGTTCAACATACGCAAGTCTATCAACGTAATTCACCACATAAACAGAACCAAAAACAAAAACCACATGATTATCTCAATTGACGCAGAGAAGGCATTTGACAAAATTCAACAGCCCTTTATGCTAAAAACCCTCAATAAATTCGGTATTGATGGAACGTATCTCAAAGTAATAAAAGCTATTTATGACAAACCAACAGCCAATATCATACTGAATGGGCAAAAACTGGAAGCATTCCCTTTGAAATCTGGCACTAGACAAGGATGCCCTCTCTCACCACTCCTATTCAATATAGTACTGGAAGTTCTAGCCACAGCAATCAGGCAAGAAAAAGAAATAAAGGGTATTCAAATAGGAAAGGTGGAAGCCAAATTGTCTCTATTTGCAGATGACATGATAGTATACCTAGAAGACCCCATCGCCTCAGCCCAAAAACTCCTGAAACTGATAAACAACTTCAGCAAAGTCTCAGGATATAAAATCAATGTGCAAAAATCACAAGCATTCGTCTACACCAATAACAGACTTAAAGAAAGCCAAATCAAGAGCGAACTGCCATTCGCAATTGCTACAAAAAGAATAAAATACCTTGGAATACAACTCACAAGGAACGTAAGGGACCTCTTCAAGTAGAACTACAAACCACTGCTCAACGAAATCAGAGAGGACACAAACAGATGGAGAAACATTCCATGTTCATGGTTAGGAAGAATTAATATCGTGAAAATGGCTATACTGCCCAAAGTAATTTACAGAATCAATGCTATCCCCATCAAGCTACCATTGACTTTCTTCACAGAACTGGAAAAAGCCACCATGAACTTCATATGGAACCAAAAGAGAGCCCGCATAGCCAAGTCAATTCTAAGCAAAAAGAACACAGCGGGGGGCATCACACTACCGGATTTCAAACTATACTACAAGGCTACAGTAATCAAAACAGCATGGTACTGGTACCAAAACAGAGATATAGACCAATGGAACAAAACAGAGGCACCGGAGGCAACACAACATACATACAACTATACAATCTTTGATAAACCTGACAAAAACAAGCAATGGGGCAAGGATTCCATGTTTAACAAATGGTGTTGGGAAAACTGGCTAGCCATGTGCAGAAAGCAGAAACTGGACCCCTTCCTGACACCTTACACTAAAATTAACTCCAGATGGATTAAAGACTTAAACATAAGACCTGGCACCATAAAAACCCTAGAAGGTAATCTAGGCAAAACTATCCAGGACATAGGAGTAGGCAAGGACTTCATGAACAAAACACCAAGAGCATTGGCAACAAAAGCCAAAATAGACAAATGGGACCTGATGAAACTCCACAGCTTCTGCACGGCAAAAGAAACAGTCACTAGAGTGGATCGGCAACCAACAGAATGGGAAAAAATTTTCGCAGTCTACCCATCTGACAAAGGGCTGATATCCAGAATTTACAAAGAACTCAAGCAGATTTACAGGAAAAAAACAAACAAGCCCATTCAAAAGTGGGCAAAGGATATGAACAGATACTTTACGAAAGAAGACATATATGAGGCCAACAATCATATGAAAAAATGCTCGTCGTCACTGGTCATCAGAGAGATGCAAATCAAAACCACACTGAGATACCATCTCACGCCAGTTAGAATGGCGATCATTAAAAAATCTGGAGACAACAGATGCTGGAGAGGATGTGGAGAAAAAGGAACACTTTTACACTGTTGGTGGGAGTGTAAATTAGTTCAACCATTGTGGAAGACAGTGTGGCGATTCCTCAAGGCCTTAGAAATAGAAATTCCATTTGACCCAGCAATCCCATTACTGGGTATATATCCAAAAGACTATAAATCGTTCTACTATAAGGACACATGTACACGAATGTTCATTGCAGCACTGTTTACAATAGCAAAGACCTGGAATCAACCCAAATGCCCATTGATAATAGACTGGATTGGAAAAATGTGGCACATATACACCATGGAATATTATGCAGCAATCAGAAATGATGAGTTCGTGTCGTTTGTAGGGACATGGATGAATCTGGAAAACATCATCTTCAGCAAACTGTCACAAGAACAGAAAATGAAACACCGCATATTCTCACTCATAGGTGGGTGATGAAAAATGAGAACACATGGACACAGGGAGGGGAGTACTAAACACTGGGGTCTATTGGGGGGAAACGGGGAGGGCCAGTGGGAGGGGGAGGTGGGGAGGGATAGCCTGGGGAGAAATGCCAAATATGGGTGAAGGGGAGAAGAAAAGCAAAGCACACTGCCATGTGTGTACCTACGCAACTGTCTTGCATGCTCTGCTCATGTACCCCAAAACCTATAATCCAATAAAAAATAAAAAAAATAAAAAAAAAAAAAGAAATTCTGGGTTGAAAATTCCTTTTTTTTTTTTTTTTTAAGAATGTTGAATATTGGCCCCATTCTCTTCTGGCTTGTAGAGTTTCTATGAGAGATCTCCTGTTAGTCTAATGGCCTTCCCTGTGTGGGTAATCTATCCTTTCTCTCTGGCTGACCTTAACATTTTTTTTTTCATTTCAACTTGGTGAATCTGATGATTATGTGTCTTGGGGTTGCTCTTCTCAAGGAGTATCTTTGTGGTCCTCTCTGTATTTCCTGAACTTGAATGTTGGCCTGTCTTGCCAGGTTAGGGATGTTCTCCTGGATAATATTCTGAAGAGTGTTTTTCATCTTGATTCCATTCTCCCCATCACTTTCAGGTACACCAATCAAATCTAGGTTTGGTCTTTTTACATAGTCCCATATTTCTTGGAGGCTTTGTTCATTCCTTTTCATTCCTTTTTCTCAAATCTTGTCTTCATGCTTTATTTCATTAAGTTCATCTTTAATCTCTGATATCTTTTCTTCAACTTGATCAATTCAGCTATTGATATTTGTGTGTGAGTCATGAAGTTCTCATGCTGTTTTTTTTTCCTGCTCCATCAGGTCATTTATGTTTTTCTCAAAATTCGTTATTCTAGTTAGCAATTCCTCTGGGTTGGAACATGCTCCTTTAGCTTGAAGAAGTTTGTTACTACCCACCTTCTGAAGCCTATGTCTGTCAATTTGTCAAACTCATTCTCCATCCAGTTTTGTTTTCTTGCTGGCAAGGAGTTGTAATTCTTTGGAAGAGAGGAAGCATCCAGTTTTTGGAATTTTCAGCCTTTTTGTGCTGTTTTTTCTCATCTATGTGGATTTATCTACTTTTGGTCTTTAATGTTGGTGACCTTTGGATAGGGTTTTTGTGTGGATGTCCTTTTCATTTATGTTAATACTATTCTTTTCTGTTTCTTAGTTTTCCTTCTAGAAGTCAGGCCCCTCTGCTTTGAGTCTGCCAGAATTTGTTGGAGGTCCACTCCAGACCCTGTTTGCCTGAGTATCACCATCAGAGGCTGCAGAACAGTAAAGATTGCTGCCTCTTCATTCCTCTGGAAGCTTAGTCCCAGAGGGGCATTCACCAGATGCCAACTGGAGCTCTCCTTCCTGAGGCGCCTGTCAACCCCTGCTGGGAGATGTCTCAGCAGTCTGTCCCTTAGCAGAGCTTGAGCACTGTGCTGAGCGATTTGATGGTCTCTTCAGAGCCAGCAGGCAGGAACGTTTAAGTCTGCTGAAGCTGCGCCCACAGCCACCGTTTCCTCCTGGTGCTCTGTCCTAGAGAGATGAGAGTTTAATCTATAAGCCCCTGGCTGGGAATGCTGTCTTTCTTTCACAGATGCCCCGCCCAGAGAGGAGAGATCTTGAGAGGCAGTCTGCTTACAGTGGCTTTGCCAAGCTGTGGTTGGCTCTGCCCAGTTCAAACTTCCCAGAGGCTTTATTTACACTGTGAGGGGAAAACTGCCTACTCAAGCCTCAGTAATGTCAGACACCCCCTCCTCCCAGCAAGCTTGAGCATCCCAGGTCGACTTCAGACTTGCTGTGCTGGCAGCAAGAATTTCAAGCCAGTGGATCTTAGCTTGCTAGGCCCCACAGTGGTGGGATCCACTGAGCTAGACCACTTGGCTTCCTGGTTTCGGCCCCCTTTCCAGGGGAATGAACGGTTTTCTCCCTGGCAGTGTCTGCCCAAACAGCCACGCAGTTTTGTGTTTTGTGCTTGAAACCCAGGGTCCTTATAGTGTAGGTATCCAAGGGAATCTCCTGGTCTGAAGTTTGCAAAGACTGTGGGAAAAGCATAGTACCTGGGCCATTCCTCATGGCACAGTTTCTTCCTCATGGCACAGTCCTCACAGCCTCCCTTGGCTAGGGGAGGGAGTTCCTGACCCCTTGTGTTTTCTAGGTGAGGCAACACCCCACTCTGCTTCAGCTTGCCCTCCGTGGGCTGCACCACTGTCTAACAAGTCCCAATGAGATGAGCTGGGTACGCAATTGGAAATGCAGAAATCACTCACCTTCTGTCTTGATCTCACTGGGAGCTGCAGACCAGAGCTGTTCCTATTCAGCCATCTTACCAGCCACCCAGGGATTTTCTTTTTAGCTTGCCCTATGGTGACCTCATGGCTCATTAGAATGGAAGATATCTTTGCAGATTCCTATGTGTGCTTCTTGGCATCTAATTCATTTCTTTCAGTCTCTTCAATAATCACTATTTCCACTAAAAATTTAACAGATAAGACTTCTCCAGTGAATTGCCATGCAGCTTGCTCAGATAAAAATGGAAAACCATGAAAACAGCATTACATCTTGAATTTAATATGCTCCATACAGGATTATTGATTTCTAACTCTCCTAAACCTGTTCTGGTTTTCTTCATCTCAGTAAATGGTACCACAAATCATCCAATTACTAGAGCCACAACCCAGGAGACATCATTTTTCCTCCATTTTTCTCACCCCATACATCAAACCCATCAAGTCTTATAGGTTATAACTCCAGGCATGTATATAGGTTATAACATCCATCACGCTATGTTTCCTGCTACTATGCAGGTTCAAGCCATTATTCATCTTACACGGCCCACTGCAATAGCCTCCTAACTGGTCATGATTCTACTTTCATCCCACTGCAGTACACTCCCTCCTGAATGACTAGATTGGTCTCAGCAGGCCATATCACTTTCCTACACAAACCCACCTCCCTGGAAGCATCCCATTACACATAAAATTTAAGCCTTTTATGAAACCCCATTCTACTGGACCCCTGCCTTCCACTCTGAACCCCTCTCCTCTATGGCCCACTCACTCACTTGATGACAGCTTTCTTTCTATTTTTCTAATATGATGAGATCTTTCTTGTGTTAGATCTGTGGATATCTGGAATATTCTGGTCATTTCAAGTCTCAGCCTAAAAAAGACCTCCTAACATTAATTTAGTAATAACTACTCAATCTCACATCTCTCCATTACGTTAAAATGCCTTGTGGTATTTTAATTGTAATACTTATCTTTATTTAAAATTATTTTATTTTTAATTATTTATCAAATGTAATATCCAAGAAAACAACTTGTTTTAATCCCCACTTGAGCTCCAGATCCTATAAGAGTGCCTGGCACCAAGTAGAAACTCAATATATATGTGTTTAATGATTGAATATATTTTAGGACTGCATTTACTGAGCAATACATAAGTTCCTTAAAAGCCAGGCTGTTATTTTCCAGAAGAATTTTTTTGAAGAAGAAGAAAGATCACTTTTTTATTATACTTGTAGTTCTGGGGTACATGTGCAGAATGTGAAGGTTTTTACTTAGTTATGCATGTTCCATGGTGATTTTCTGCACCGATCAACCTGTCACCTACATTGGGTATTTCTCCTGATATTATCCCTTTCTCAGCCCCACACCCCCTGACAGGCCCTGGTGTGTGATAATCCTATTTCTGTGTCCATGTGTTCGCATGGTTCAGCTCTCACTTATGAGTGAGAACATGTGGTGTTTGGTTTTCCATCCCTGTGTTAGTTTTCTGAGAATGATGGTTTCCAGCTTCATCCATATTCCCGCAAAGAACATGAACTCATCCTTTTTATGGCTGCATAGTATTCCATGGTGTATATGTGCCACATTTTCTTTATCCAATCTATCATTGATGGGCATTTGGGTTAGTTCCAAGTCTGTGCTATTGTGAACAGTGCTGCAGTAAATATATGTGTGCATGTGTCTTTATAGTAGAATTATTTATAATATTGGGGGTATATACCAGTAATGGGATTAAAGGGTCAAATGGAATTTCTGTTTCTAGGTCCTTGAAGAATCACCACACTGTCTTCAACAATGGTTTAACTAATTTACACTCCCACCAACAGTGTAAAAGTGTTCCTCTTTCTCCACATCCTCTCCAGCATCTGTTGTCTCATGACATCTTAATGATTGTCATTCTAACTGGCATGAGATGGTATCTCATTGTGGTATTGATTTGCATTTCTCTAATGACCAGTGATGATGAGCTTTTTTTCATGTGTTTGTTGGCTGCATAAATGTCTCCTTTTGAGAAGTGTCTGTTCATATCCCTTGACCACTTTCTGATGGAGTTGTTTTCTTTTTCTTGAAAATTTGTTTAAGTTCTTTGTAGATTATGGATATTAGTGCTTTGTCAGATGAACACATTGCAAAATTTTTCTCTGTTCACTCCAATGATAGTTTCTTTTGCTGTGCAGAAGCTCTTTAGTTTAATTAGATCCCATTTGTCAATTTTGGCTTTTGTTGCCATTGCTTTTGGTGTTTCGGTCATGCAATCTTTTTCCATGCCTATGTCCTGAATGTCATTGCCTAGGTTTTTCTTCTAGGATTTGTATGGTTTTAGGTCTTATATTTAAGTCTTCAATCTATCTTGAGTTAATGTTTGTATAAGGGATAAAAAGGGGATCCAGTTTCAGCTTTCTGCATGTGGCTAGCCAGTTTTCCCAACACCATTTATTAAATAGGGAATCCTTTCCCCATTGCTTGTTTTTATCAGGTTTGTCAAAGATCAGATGCTTGTCAATCTGTGGTGTTATTTCTGAGGCCTCTCTTCTGTTCTATTCATCTATCTATCTGTTTTTTACCACTACCAAGCTGTTTTTTTGCCATAGGCTTGTAGTATAGTTGCAAGTTAGATAGCATAATGCCTCTAGCTTTTTTTTTTCTTCTCTTTAGGATTGTCTTGGCTACGCAAGCTTTTTTTTTGTTTCACATAAAATTTAAAGTAGTTTTTTCCAATTCTGTGAAGAGAGTCAGTGGTAGCTTGATGGGGATAGCATTGAATCTATAAATTACTTTGGACAGTATGGCCATTTTCA
Organism: Callithrix jacchus; assembly: GCF_049354715.1. Taxonomy (NCBI): domain Eukaryota; kingdom Metazoa; phylum Chordata; class Mammalia; order Primates; family Cebidae; genus Callithrix; species Callithrix jacchus. Next base: position 85,572,486 of record NC_133502.1, read on the forward strand.
CAATATTGATTCTTCCTATCCATGAGCATGGAAATTTTTTTTTTTTTTTTTTTTTTTTTTGGTTTGTGTCCTCTCTTATTTCCTTGAGAAGTGGTTTATAGTTCTCCTTGAAGAGGTCCTTCACATTCCCTGTAAGTTGTATTTCTAGGTATTTTATTTTTTTTGTAGCAATTGTGAATGGGAGCTCCCTCATAATTTTGCTCTCTCTTTGTCTGTTATCAGTGTATAGAAATGCTTGTAATTCTTGCTCATTGACTTTGTATCCTGAGACTTTGGTGAAGTTTCTTATCACTTTAAAGAGATTTGGGGCTAAGATAGGATTTTCTAAATATACAATTATGTCATCTGCAAACAGATACAATTTGACTTCCTCTTTTCCTAGTTGAATATCCCTTATTTCTTTCTCTTGCCTGATTGCCCTGGCCAGAACTCCCAATATTATTTTCAATAGGAGTAGTGAGAGAGGACATCCTTATCTTGTTCCAGTTTTCTTTTTGTTTTTTTAATACGTAAAGGCATTTATTATAAAATACTAAAAAAAAAGTAACATCTCCAATCAATTATAACAGCTATAATTGAGGACAGACTTTATTTCAGGAACATATATGTAACATATATATATATATATATTAGTTGGTTGGTTTCTTTTTTGAGACAGGATCTCTCTCTACCAACCAGGCTGGAGTGCAGTGGCACCCATCATGGCTCACTCCACTGTGACCTCAGCCTCCCAGGCTCAAGTGATCCTCACACCTTGGCCTCCCAAGAAGCAGGAACTAAAAGCACACATCACCATGCCTGGTTAAATTTTATATTTTTTTTAGAGACAGGGTTTTGCCCTTTTCCCAGGCTGGTCGGAAAATTCTGAGCTCAAGAAATCTGCCAGGTGTCAGCCTCCCAAAGTGCTGAAATTACAGGTGTGAGCCAGGCACTAAGTAGGTGTAAAAATCCCTATTTCTTTTTTTTTTATTATTGCATTTTAGGTTTTGGGGTACATGTGCAGAACATTCAAGATAGTTGCATAGTTACACACATGGCAGTGTGTTTTGCTACCTTCCTCCCCTTCACCCACATTTGGCATTTCTCCCCAGGCTATCCCTCGCCAGGTCCCCCCTTTCGCTGTTTCTCCCCTATTCCCCCCAATAGACCCCAGTGTGTAATACTCCCTTCCCTGTGTCCATATGTTCTCATTTTTCATCACCCGCCTATGAGTGAGAATATGCAGTATTTCATTTTGTGTTCTTGTGTCAAATTGCCGAAAATGATGATCTCCAGATTCATCCATGTCCCTACAAAGGACACGAACTCATCATTTTTGATTGCTGCATAATATTCCATGGTGTATATGTGCCACATTTTCCCTGTACAGTCTATCATTGATGGGCATTTGGGTTGGTTCCAGGTCTTTGCTATTGTAAACAGTGCTGCAATGAACATTCGTGTGTATGTGTCCTTATAGTAGAACAATTTAGAGTCCTTTGGATATATACCCAGTAATGGGAGTGCAGGGTCAAATGGAATTTCTATTTCTAAGGCCTTGAGGAATTGCCACACTGTCTTCCACAATGGTTGAACTAATTTACACTCCCACCAGCAGTGTAAAAGTGTTCCCATTTCTCCCCATCCTCTCCAGCATCTGTTGTCTCCAGATTTTTTAATGATCGCCATTCTAACTGGTGTGAGATGGTATCTCGATGTGGTTTTGATTTGCATCTCTCTAATGACCAGTGATGATGAGCATTTTTTCATGTGTTTGTTGGCCTCATTTATGTCTTCTTTGTAAAGTGTCTGTTCATATCCTTTGCCCATTTTTGAATGGGCTTGTTTGTTTTTTTCCTGTAAATCTGTTGGAGTTCTTCGTAAATTCTGATTATCAACCCCTTTCCAGATGGGTAAACTGCAAAAATTTTTTCCCATTCTTTTGGTTGCTGATTCACTCTCATGACTGTTTCTTTTGCTGTGCAGAAGCTGTGGAGTTTGATTAGGTCCCATTTGTTTATTTTGGCTTTTGGTGCCAATGCTTTTGGTGTTTTGGTTATGAAGTCCTTGCCTACCCCTATATTCTGAATGGTTTTGCCTAGATTTTCTTCTAGGGTTTTTATGGTGCCAGGTCTTATGTTTAAGTCTTTAATCCATCTGAAGTTAATTTTAGTGCTGGGTGTCAGAAAGGGGTCCAGTTTCTGCTTTCTGCACATGGCTAGCCTGTTTTCCCAACACCATTTATTAAACAGGGAATCCTTTCCCCATTGCTTGTTTTTGTCAGATTTTGTCAAAGATTGTATGGTTGTAGATATGTTGGGTTGCCTCCAGTGCCTCTGTTCTGTTCCATTGGTTTATATCTCTGTTTTGGTACCACTACAATGCTGTTTTGATTACTGTAGCCTTGTAGTATAGTTTGAAGTACGGTAGTGTGATGCCTCCCACTGTGTTCTTTTTGCTTAGAATTAATTTGGCTATGCAGGCTCTCTTTTGGTTCCATGTGAAGTTCATGGTGTGTTTTTCCAGTTCTGTGAAGAAATTCAATGGTAACTTGATGGGGATGGTATTGATTCTGTAAATTACTTTGGGTAGTATAGCCATTTTCACAATATTGATTCTTTCTAACCATGAACATGGAATGTTTCTCCATCTGTTTTTGTCCTCTCTTATTTTGCTGAGCAGCGGTTTGTAGTTTTCCTTGAAGAGCTCCCTTACGTACCTTGTAAGTTGTATTCCTAGATATTTTATCCTTTTTGTAGCAATTGTGAATGGCAGTTCATTCTTGATTTGGCTCTCTTTAAGTCTGTTATTGGTGTATAGGAATGCTTGTGATTTTTGCAAATTGATTTTATATCCTGAGACTTTGCTGAAGTTGCTTATCAGTTTCAGGAGTTTTCGGGCTGAGGTGATGGGGTCTTCTAGGTATACTATGATGTCATCTGCAAATAGAGACAATTTGGCTTTCACTTTTCCTATTTGAATACCATTTATTTCTATTTATTGCCAGATTGCTCTGGCTAGAACATCCAGTACTATATTTAATAGGAATAGTGAAAGAGGGCATCCTTGTCTAGTGCCGGATTTTCAAAGGAATGCTTCCAGTTTTTGCCCATTCAGTATGATATTGGCTTTTGGTTTGTCATAAATAGCTTTTATTACTTTGAGATATGTTCCATCAATGCCGAGTTTATTGAGGGTTTTTAGCATAAAGGGCTGTTGAATTTTGTCAAATGCCTTCTCTGCATCAATCGAGATAATCATGTGGTTTTTGGTTTTGGTTCTGTTTATATGGTGAATTACGTTTATGGACTTGTGTATGTTGAAGCAGCCTTGCATCCCCGGGATGAATCCTACTTGATCATGATGGATACATTTTTTGATGTGCTGTTGCAATCAAATGTGCTTGATGTGCTTGCCAGTATTTTATTGAAGATTTTTGCATCTATGTTAATCATAGATATTGGCCTGAAGTTTTCTTTTCTTGTTGAGTCTCTGCCAGGTTTTGATATCAGGATGATGTTGGTCTCATAAAATGATTTGGGAAGGATTCCCTCTTTTTGGATTATTTGGAATAGTTTCAGAAGGAATGGTACCAGCTCCTCTTTGTGTGTCTGGTAGAAGTCGGCTGTGAACCCATCTGGACCTGGGCTTTTTTTGTGTGGTAGGCTCTTAATTGCTGCCTCGACCTCAGACCTTATTATTGGTCTATTCATAGTTTCAGCTTCCTCCTTGTTTAGGCTTTGGAGGACATAGTGTCCAGGAATTTATCCATTTCTTCCAGGTTTACTAGTTTATGTACATAGAGTTGGTTGTAATATTTTCTGAAGATGGTTTCAATTTCTGTGGAATCAGATATAAAGAAGTGATTTCCCCTTTATCATTTTTTATTGCATCTATTTGGTTGTTCTCTCTTTTCTTTTTTATCAGTCTGTCTAGTGGGCTGTCTATTATGTTGATCTTTTCAAAAAACCAGCTCTTGGATTTATTGATTTTTTGATGAATTTTTTATGTCTTTATCTTTCTCAATTCTGCTTTGATCTTAGTTAATTCTTGTCTTCTGCTAGGTTTTGAGGTTTTTTGATCTTGCTCCTCTTGCTCTTTCAATTTTGATGATAGGATGTCAATTTTGGATCTTTCCACTCGTCTCATATTGGCACTTATTGCTATATATTTTCCTCTGGAGACTTTCTTAAATGTGTCCCAGAGATTCTGGTATGTTGTGTCTTCATTATTGTTGGTTTCGAAGAACTTCTTTTTTTTGTTTGTTTTATTTTTGATTTATTTTATTTTATAACATTATTTATTGAGAAGATTGTAAATAAAAATTTAGGTTGTGGCTGAGAGCAGTGGCTCACACCTGTAAACCCAGCACTTTGGGAGGCCAAGGTGGGCAGATCACAAGGTCAGGAGTTTGAGACCAGCCTGGTCAATATGATGAAACCCCATCTCTACTGAAAATACAAAAGTTAGGTGGACATGGTGGGTGCCTATAGTCCCAGCTACTAGGGAGTCTGAGGCCAGAGAATCGCTTGAACCCAGGAGGCAGAGGTTGCAGTGGGCCAAGGTTGCAGTGGGCCAAGATCATGCCACTGCATTCTAGCCTGGGTGACAGAGTGAGACTTTAACTCAAAAAAAAAAAAAAAAAATAGGTTGTCAACACCACAGGTACATGCACACACTTTACGCCTATATTTAAATATTAATTCATATAAGATACATTTTTGAGATGTAGTATATACTCAGCACTGCCACAGGCAATTTGACAATACAGTGGTGGCCATAATAGACCAAGTTCCTGTCTTCATGAAGCTTATATTTTAATATGAGAGAGAGGCAAAAATAAACAAACATATACTATCAGATAGATAACAGTTATGGGGGAAAAGGCAGGCTGAGGGGATAAAGAATGGCAGACAAGCAGTGATGTTTTAGATGGGATAATTTTCGTTTAAATCAAAGTTCAATGTTTAAATTATTTTGACTGTAGATTTATTTTACACTGAGTCATATGCATTATGATTATATTTCTTGTGAAATTTTTGTTTTCTTTGGAATTAATCTGTGCTTTGGCAAGAGAATTGGGTGGGGCATTGGTTTGCCTTTCTTTCTATTACTAAATCATCAGCAGAGTCTCTTCCAGGGTATACAATGCTTCTGACAAGGGCCCAGCCAGCAAGAAACCTCCCAGTTCTACAGGTTGCCTCCTGCTTGCCCGCACTGTCATTTTGCCACTTTCCTCCACCCTCATCTTGAAAGTCCTTCTGCCAGATTCCCTGTTTCCTTGTCCCATCTTCCTCTTTCTTAGTTTAGTCCCTCCCTTTGATGGGAGACATCTCCTCCAGCAATTTCCTGAGAAAAAGTGCATGGGTGGCAATTTTATTCTACATATTTTGCTTGAAAACATCTTTATTCTACCTTCACACTTGAGTATTAATTTGTGTGAAGTATCTTAAATTGAAAAATATTCTCCTTTAGAATTTTGGAGACATGGCTCTGTTATCTTCCAGCTTCTGATGTTGCACTTGAGAAGTCAAATGCCATTTTGAATTTTTAATCTTTTCTGTGCAGAGTTTTTTTCATCTTCACTAAGACTTTTAAGATGGTTTCTTTATCACTGGTTCTGCAATGCTGGAACAGGGTGCCTTGATGTGAATACATCATCACCAGGTCCTAGAAACTTCTTTATTTCTTCCTTCATTTCATTGTTTATCCAGTCAACATTTAAGAGCCAGTTGTTCCGTTTCCATGAAGTTGTGCGGTTCTGGGTTGGTTTCTGAATTCTGAGTTCTAACTTGATTGCACTATGGTCTGAGAGACTGTTTGTTATGATTTCAGTTGTTTTGCATTTCTTGAGGAGTGCTTTACTTCCAATGATGTGGTCAATTATAGAGTAGGTGTGATGTGGAGCTGAGAATAATGTATATTCTGTTGATTTGGGGTGGAGAGTTCTGTAAATGTCTATCAGGTTTGCTTGTTCCAGGTCTGAGTTCAAGCCCTGGATATCCTTGTTAATTTTCTGTCTGGTTGATCTGTCTAATATTGACAATGGAGTGTTAAAGTCTCCCATTATTATTGTGTGGGAGTCTAAGTCTCTTTGTAAGTCGTTAAGAACTTGCCTTATATATCTCGGTGCTCCAGTATTGTGTTCATGTATATTTAGGATTGTTAGCTCTTCTTGTTGTATTGATCCTTTTACCATTATGTAATGTCCTTCTTTGTCTCTTTTGATCTTTGTTGCTTTAAAGTCTATTTTATCAGAGACAAGAATTGCAACTCCTGCTTTTTTTTTTGCTCTCCATATGCTTGGTAGGTCTTCCCCCATCCCTTTATTTTGAGCCTTTGTGTATGCTTGCATGTGAGATGGGTTTCCTGGATACAGCACACCGATGGGTTTTGGTTTTTTATCGAATTTGCCAGTCTGTGTCTTTTGATTGGTTCATTTAGCCCATTTACATTTAGGGTTAATATTGTTATGTGTGAAATTGATACTGCCATTTTGATGCTAGCTGGCTGTTCTGCCCATTAGTTAATGCAGATTCTTCATTTAGTTGATGCTCTTTAGCATTTGGTATGTTTTTGGAATGGCTGGTACTGGTTGTTTCTTTTTATGTTTAGTGCCTCTTTCAGGAGCTCTTGTAAAGTAGGCCTGGTGGTGACAAAATCTCTGAGTACTTGCTGGTTTGCAAAGGCTTTTATTTTTCCTTCACTTATGAAGCTCAGTTTGGCTGGATATGAAATTCTGGGTTGAAAGTTCTTTTCTTTAAGGATATTGAATATTGGCCCCCACTCTCTTCTGGCTTGTAGGGTTTCTGCCGAGAGATCTGCTGTGAGTCTGATGGGCTTCCCTTTGTGGGTGACCCGACCTTTCTCTCTGGTTGCCATTAGTATTTTCTCCTTCATTTCAACCCTGGTGAATCTGACGATTATGTGCATTGGGGTTGCTCTTCTTGCGAAATATCTTTGTGGTGTTCTCTGTATTTCCTGGACTTGCATATTGGCCTGCCTTGCTAGGTTGGGGAAATTTTCCTGGATAATATTCTGAAGAATATTTTCCAACTTGGATTCATTCTCTTTGTCACATTCAGGTACACCTATCAAACGCAGATTAGGTCTCTTTACATAGTCCCACATTTCTCGGAGACTTTGTTCATTTCTTTTTGCACTTTTTTCTCTAATCTTGGATTCTCATTTTCTTTCATTGAGTTCATCTTCGACTTCTGATATCCTTTCTTCTGCTTGGTCAATTCAACTGTTGAAACTTGTGCATGCTCTGCGAAGTTCTCGTGTTGTGTTTTTCAGCTCCTTCAATTCACTCATATTCCTCTCTAAGTTGCCCATTCTTGTTATTATTTCCTTAAATCTTTTTTCAAGGTTCTTAGTTTTTTTGCATTGATTTAGAACATGTTCTTTTAGCTCACAGAAGTTTTTCATTACCCACCTTCTGCAGTCTGATTTTGTCATTTCATCACACTCATTCTCCATTTAGCTTTGTTCCCTTCCTGGTGAGGTGTTTTGGTCCTTTGTATGAGGTGAGGTGTTTTGGTTTTGGGTGTTTTCCTCCTTTTTGTTCTGGTTTCTTCCCATCTTTGTGGGTTTATCCACCTGTCATCTGATTAGTTGCTGACTTTTCAATTGGGTCTCTGAGTGGACGTCCAGATTGTTGATGATGAAATATTTATGTTACTTAGTTTTTTTCTAACAGTCTAGCCCCTTTGCTGTATGACTGCTGAGGTCCACTCCAGGCACTGCTTGTCTGGTGTACACCTGTAGCAGCTGCGGAACAATGAGGGATGCTACCAGTTTCTTCTTTTGCTATCTTTGTCCCAGAATGATGCCTGCCAAATGTCAGTCTGATCAGTCCTTTTTGAGGTGACTCTTTTGATATACAGGGGCCAGGGAGCTGCTTGATGAGGTGGTCTATACTTTATAGGAGCTCATGTGGTGAGCTGTGAGCTCCGTTGATCATTCTGAACTGTTAGGCAGGTACGTTTAAGTCTGATGCAGCAGAACTCATAAAACCCCTTTTTTTTCTCAGATGCTCTGTCTCAGGGATTTAGGGCTTTGTTTATGAGTATCCGTTGCACTGTCCTGCCCAGCTAGGAGGCAGTCTAGTCACTATTTGCCTGCCAAGGCTCTGCCCTGCTGCCATGGGATCTGCCCTGTTGCCCTGGGCTCTGCCCTGCTGCTGTGGACTCCGCTCTGCTGCCGTGGGCTCCACACTGCTTTTGTGGGCTCTGCCCTGTTGCTGTGGGCTCCACCCAACTGTTGTGGGCTCTGTCCTTTTGCCATGGCCTCTGCCCTGTTGCCATGGGATCCGCCCTGCTGTCATGGGCTTCGCCCTGTTTGCAGAGTCTCTCTGTTATGGCGGGTTGCCTTGGCAATGGCAGGCTGCATCAGTAATGTGAGTGTACCTCAGTAGGGGTGGAATGCCTTGGTAGTGGCAGATGCCCTTCCCCCACCGAGCTGCACTGTCCTGGGTTCAGCTGTGCCCACAGTGAAACTCTCAACCCCAAGCATTTCGAATTGCCATTTTGTTTGTCCCTGTGGGGGTGGGACCCACTGAGCCTGATCACCTGGCTCTCTGCCTCAGATCCCTTTTTTTTTTTTTTAAAGTTGAATGGTTGACTCTTTCCCAGGTGTTTCAGTCACCTGCTGATAGGGCACCAGGATGTGTATTATTTCCCATGCAGTGACCCACTGCACCAGCTCAAACATCACTTCCTGGGAATCTCCTGGTCTGGCTCACTGTCCAAGTCCCATTTAATCAGATGGATATGCTAATCTGTCCTCCCAAATCTCAGATTGACAGTTTAACAGGGCACCCAGACCAGTGCATTTTGTGCGGAATGCCACTGCGCTGCAGTGCCAGCCGAAATGGTCACGCCAGCCAAAACAGCTGCGCTGGCATCCCATGTCTTTCCTACACCTGGGATTTTCCCCATTCTGTGGGCAACAAAGATCTGTCTGGAAATGCAGCTTGGGCTCACCCTCTGCGTCTTCACTGAGAGCTGCAATCCTGAGTTGCTCCTACTGTGCCATCTTTTTTTGGCCTCCAGAAGAATTTTTTTTAGTACTTTAGTAAGTGCTAGGCATGATGCCAGAGGCATAAATCCTAAAATCTTAACTTTGCATACCTGGTGCTCCATTCTGTCCCCTGAAAACACTCAATACATTATGATTGATATTGAATGATCAGTTGATTATGCCCAGATAAGATTACTACAGGAGATATTGAACATTTTGATAATTTCCTACACCATTATGGGAACAGAGACTATCAATTTATTCAAAGCACGAATTTGTAATTAAGAGATGTTAGGTCACTAATAATAACATGCTAGAATATTACTATAGCTGCTATATTATAATTATTTTTAATGTAACCACTGAATAGGACACCCCTGAACTGATAGTCACATGGTGAGCATACTGTGCCAGAAAAACAGCTGATGACAAAGAGACAGTTTCACTGACTAGGCTACCACTTTGTAGTAGCACTGAGGCCAATGCAGAAGTTATCTCCAGAATGAGCAACTTGCTGCCCAAGATCTAGCATCTTATAGCACCTGCCAGAAAGAGCTATGTCAGACAAGTGTCTGTATCAGCTTTCAGGATATGACATGGAATCAAGGCAATTTATTGAGTGTTTACTGTGCATCTACAGTGCCAAGCACTCTGCTGGGCATGGAGAGCCAGTGGTCAATGAGACATAAGTCTGCTCAATTAGGGTTATTTATTGAAACTCAACTCTCAGTCCTCCCAATTTTTCTGCTCTGAGGACTAATTACAAGTCACTTTAATATAATAATAAGAGCTTTTCAAATATTAATTTACTTAATCTTTGCTAAATATCTGTGAAGTGGTATTATTAACATCTCCATTTTAAAAATTTAGGAAGTTGTGATACATTGAGATGAAGGAAGTAGTGCAAGATGCATCTGTTATGTAAAGGAACCTTGCCTATACCACCAGCATCTTCACTGAACTTCAAACCTCAATCCTGCACCTCACCCTGCATCTGATTTGACTTTTCATGAAGTTGGCCTTCTAGGTCTCATATCTTAACTTCTTCCTCTGCTTATTGTTTTTGGTACCATCTCAACCTTCTCTTGCCAAGATCCTGAACCAGCTCTCTCTCACTTTCTGATTGGTGTACAATAATGCTTCCCTTGCAGTTTCAAGTTTCATTGATAGAAACCATCTATGCACTTTGATGACTATTCAAATGGACTGGTTGTTTTGGATTCATTCATTCAACAAAAAATTTGGACACTGTATTCCCCACACACAGATCTTGAAAAATGCATTCAGATAAAAAATAAAGGCATCTCAACAACCACAGACAAGTGTTTTGAATCCCTACAAATAAGCTGCAATATAAATGCAAGACTATCATCTTTTCCAGTAACTTAATTTTCCAAAGGGACACTATTCCCAGACCAATGAAGATGAAGAGTGATAGTAAACTAAAAATGACAATTACAATTTTCCCCGAGGTGGCCCAGATTTTTGAGTGTGCTGTCTATTTGCACTCATTTTCAGTTTTCTAACATTCTTCTCTATCATCGCTGTTACCTTCCAGTCTTTTTAATGAGGCATTTCTGTGTATGTGCAGTATATGTATGTATTTTCTTTTTATATTGAATGGAAATGACTGTGTACAATTGTGTTTGTTGTAAATAGGAAAGTCAGTCAGCAAGTGATTAAGAGCACCACAGTGAGTCATAAATATTACATTTCTCTTAGAGCTTTTGGCACTATGCAATGTTGTTTCCCAGATAATGTGCCTATAACCCCCAGTCTTATTGGCATATGAACCATAGGTTAAAACTATATTGCTGGTTTATTCCCTAAGACATCCTAGAATATAACCTACTTTCCAATGTTCCGACACTCAAAGCACCCCCTTTTCTCCTTAATTGTGTTTATCTGAAAGTTTCACAAGAAGGGGATACAAATTCCCATGTAATTTTCCTACTACTGGTACTTCTGCTATTCTTATGCAAGACTATCATCTTCAGCTCAGCACTTGCCATTCTTCTGATTTGTTTTTTAATAATTTGGCTTGAAGTGCTTCATAGGATTCTCCTGGAGCTACACATGAGGAAACACTGACCTAACCTTTACTTCCTGTGCCCTTTAAATGTCTGCTGTTGACACCTAGAGCTCTGTAACTGCCTGGCTGTGAATCTCCATCACCAAATGTCACCTGCAATGGTTCTCTGAGCTGCCAAAACTGTCTGGCTGCACATGTGTTGTCCCTGAGCTGCTTTTGACCTCTGTTGCTCCTTTTCAGCTGATTGAAAAAACTTGTACTGCTTCATGTCCTCCTGTTGGTAAAGTAAGAAGGAGACCTTTTACTACAGTCACTTGAGTATCCTAATGTTGAAGATCTAGTTGTTTGAGATTTTTTTACAGCCTTATGATGAGCTCATCCACCTTTTCCAAGGTATCAGATATACTTCTTTATGTCTCGACTCCAACTGCAAGAAGTATTCAAGCATTTCCCTATGCCCCAAGGAGGTGCCACAGTATTTAGCACTATACCATTCTCTTTTGCCAACTTTTGACTAGGTGAAATGAAAATACAGAGGACAAAAAGTGGGTTCGATAGCAGTGAGGAGTAAGGCTGAATGTGGAGTGGGGGATAGTCAGTGCTGAGGGTCAGACTGGACAAAAAAAAAATCTCAGTGTTTACCATGCCAATAAGAATATTAGAAAATACTCAGAAGAATGGAAAGAAAACAAAACAGAAGGGCCAGGACACAGTAGGTCAAATGCGGGAAAACCAAGAGAAAATATGGCTCAAGTGCAGAGCAAAGTGGAGGTTCAAAAGCAATACACATGGCTGGCATGGAGGATATATCATAAAAGGCAAGGAAATTCATAGATAGCAAGAGCAACAGCAAGATAAGCTGAAGAACACAGTGTTACTCAATGGAAGGTTCCAATTGTGATTTGTCCAGGTTTCTGATGAGTCAAACAAAGAAACAAACAGCATGCATGAACAATCATAGATTTATTGGAGTAGAACGCAACAGAAGCGAAAGTACACTCCATGGAATAGGAACAGGCCCAAACAAGTGGCTCAAGAGCCCTGGTAGCAAAATCTTCTGGGGTTGAACTCTTTAGAGGTCTCCCACTGGTTACACCTATGTATATGAAGAACTGACTCATGGCCAATTAAAGGCAGAAGTTAACTGACTTGCAGCCAATCCAAGAGTCATGGATTGGTGCCTTATTCAAATGAATGTCCCAGAATGGGCCAATCATAGGCCAGAGTGCAGGTTTGGCCCATGGCCAATCAGTGGTTGGCATGGATTTGCATCTTATGCAAATGAAGTTCCTAGAAGACTAATCATTGGTCAGGGTGAAGGGCTTTTTTTCTTTTAATCTAATTCCAGGAAGGTTCTGTGACACAGCCTTAGGTCCCTGCCTTCAGACTTTATTCTCCCACCTCTGCAGCATCAGTAGCAGGAGAGGGACCAAGAGACCAAGGCAGCCAGCTTCCTAATACTGAACTGACTGTGCTCTTCTCTTGCTCAGTTGAAAGCTAATCTCAAGTAAACCCAACCTGAAGATCTAACAAGAATGATATAAAAAAATAGCACATCTGTAGACAGCAAAGAACAGTTATTTGAAGGATTTCCTTTAGAATAACCATGATATCAAATAAGATGATAAGTTCTGTGCACACATATTTTAGAGAAACTTTACAGCTCAAGAGTAGATTAGGTCCTAGAAACTCCTAAACCTGGGGACTGCCTAAGCTGTCCCTAAATCAACTTGTCTAAAAGTCCAAAGGGAAAACACATAGGTGACCACTGTTACCATCTGCTGTTGGCAGAGGAAATATCATTTTTTTCTGGCTTTGTCACCCATTTGCCTCCATAAAATTCCACAGTTGAAAATCCTGAAATAGATTAGTGTCTTTATAAGGAAAATCAGAATGTGTATGGACAAAAACCAGGTGTGGAAAGTAAATGATTCAGGCACCTGGATCTTCCTCTTTTCTCAAAGCTCTCATCTTCCCAAGCCACCACTCCTCGGTCCTCTGCATGCCGATTAAAGTCAACAAACATTTACTGAGGGCTCTCATTGGGCCAGGCTCTGGGCTAAGCACTAGGAGAAACAAAGAAGAAGAAGACTTAAGCTCTACTTTCAAGAAGCTTCTAATCTAATAAGAAAGTCAGTTAAATAATTCCAAGCAATTACATCTTCTGTGTTACAGATTCCCAACATGATGCAGGAGTCTTGAAGGATGATTTGATTTGCCAATAGAGAAAAGTGTGGAGGAATCTCCCTTTGGCATTTAAAACAGTACATAAGAAATGTGCTGGGCATGGTGGCTCACACTTGTAATTCCAGCACTTTGTGAGGTTGAGGCAGGTGGATCACCTGAGATTAAGAGTTCAAGAACAGCCTGACCAACATGAAAAAACCCCATCTCTACTGAAAATACAAAATTACCCAGGCATGGTGGCACATGCCTTTAATTCGAGCTTTGTGGAAGGCTGAGGCAGGAGAATCACTTGAACCCTGGAGGCAGAGGTTGCAGTGAGTCAAGATCGCACCACTGTCCTCCAGCCTGGGCAATAGGAGTGAAACTCCATCTCAAAAAAAGAAATGCATGAACAGATTCTTTTGGATAAAAAAGGCTGATTGACTATATGAATTTTATTTTCATTTCACTCCTTACTAAAGCCCCCAAATATGCACCAAAGTAATTTTTAAACCATATATGCATAAGAACAAAGGAGATTGGAAGAAGAGGCCACAGTCACAAAGCTTTGGAATCTAAAGCAGATTAAGTAAAGCTGTGAAAGCTAAAACCTAAACTGGTAGTGAGGAAGTCAAGAAGGAATTGATCTATTCCACAAAAGTTACCAAAGGTTTAGAAACTGATGGTCCCAGATATCTCTGAAACTAAGCACAATGATGTTATTAAATGACAGAAAAAAGCCTGTTTAAGAATAAGGTAAAATTCCTGCTCCCTTCCCACACTCTGCTTAGTCAAGTATTGCTCCTCTCTTACTATTGGTTTAATGAGCATAATCCAGAGAATTTCTGAATTAGAGTGTGTTAGTCTGTTGTCATGCTGCTAATAAAGACATGTCTGAGACAATAATATAAAGAAAAGAGGTGAGAGAAGATCCAAGATGGCAGTTTAGGGGCAGCTCAGGATTGGAGCTCCCAGTGAAAGTGCAGAGGGTGAGTGGATGCTGCATTTCCAGTCAGATCTTTATTGCCCACAAACCAGGAGATTCCCAGGCAGAGAAGCCCCATGGGTTGCCAGCATGGCTATTTTGGCCTGTGCAGCTATTGTACAGGCACCCCAGCATGGCAGTTCTCCATACCCAATACACTGGTCTGACTGCCCTTTTTAGCTGGCAATTGGAGCTCCGGGAAGGCAGAGTCACCCACTCATTGGATTAAACAGGGGACAGAAACAGGGAGCCAGCCAGGAGATTCCAAGGCAGTGCCATTGTTTCAGCTGGTGCAGTGGGTTGCCACACAGGAAATCACACAGATCCTAGCACCTTTTAAACACCAGGTGACTGGAACACCTGGGAGAAAGTCAACCATTCAACTGTTCACCTGACTCTGAGGCAGGGAGCCAGGTGATCAGACTCAGTGGGTCCCAACCCCCTTCCACACCACACAAAAAACAGCAATTGGAAACACCCTGAGTTGAGAGTTTCATGGAAAGCACAGCTGAACCCGGGATGGTCCATCTCTGTGGGGGAGGGGTGTCCACTGTTACCAAGGCACTCCACCCCTACAGAGGTAGTCTGCCATTGCTGAGGCAGCCCACTGTTGCTGAGGCAACCCACCACTACAGAGAGAGTCTGCCATTACAGAGGTGGTCCACCATTGCTGAGGGAGTTCTAACCACACCCATATAAACAGGACTGCAGGGATGTTGACATGGCAGCAGGGCAGAGCCCACAGCAGCTCCTCAAAGCCTCTGCAGACAGACAGTGACTAGGCTGCCTCCTTGCTGGGTACAGCAGCCCTAAAAAAAAGGCAGCAGCACAATGGATACTTATAAATAAACCCTAACTCCCTGGGACAGAGCACCTGGGGGGGAATAAAAGAGGTTTATGAGTTCTGCTGCAGCAGACTTAAACATACCTTCCCAGCAGCTCTGAACAACAGAGCTCACAGCTCAGCACTTGAGCTCATATAGAGGACAGACTGTCTCTTCAAGCAGCTCCCTGACCCCTGTATATCCAAAGAGTCACCTCAAAAAGGACTGATCAGACTGAAACTTGGCGGGCATCATTCTGGGACAAAGATAGCAGAAGAAGAAACTCGTAGAAACCCTTACTGTTCTACAGCTGCTGAAGGTGACCCCCAGGCAAGCAGAGCCTGGAGTGGACATCAGCAGTCTTACAGCAGAGAAGCCAGACTGTTAGAAGGAAAAATAAGAAACAGAAATAACCTCATCATCAACTGGACATCCACTCAGTGACCCAATCTGAAAATCAGCAACCACACAGACAACAGGTGGATAAATCCACAAAGATGGGAAGAAACCAGCACAAAAAGGAGGAAAACACCTGAAACCAGAACACTTCTCCTCTTACAAGGGATCACAACTCCTCACTAGCAAGGGAACAAAGCTGGATGGAGATTGAGTGTGATGAAATGACAGCATCACACTTCAGAACGTGGGTAATGAGAAATTTCCGTGAGTTAAAAGAACATGTTCTAACCCAGGGCAAAGAAACGAAGTACCTTGCCAAAAGATTTGAGGAAATGATAACAAGAATGGACAACTTAGAGAGAATGTAAGTGAATTGATGGAGCTGAAAAAAAAACACAAGAACTTCTCAAAGCATGCACAAGTTTCAACAGCTAAATTGACCAAGCAGAGGAAAGGATATCAGAGGTCAAAGATCAATTCGATGAAATAAAACGAGAAGGCAAGATTAGAGAAAAAAGCACAAAAAGGAATAAACAAAGTCTCCTAGAAATATGGGACTATGTGAAAAGACCTAATCTACCTTTGACAGGTGTACGTGAAAGTGACAAAGAGAATGAATCCAAGCTGGAAAATACTCTTCAGGATATTATCCAGGAAAACTTCCCCAACCTAGCAAGGCAGGCCAATATTCAAGTCCAGGAAATACAGAGAACACCACAAATATATTCTGCAAGAAGAGCAACCCCAATGCACATAATCGTCAGATTCACCAGGGTTGAAATGAAGGAGAAAATACTAATGGCAGCCAGAGAGAAAGGTCGGGTCACCCACAAAGGGAAGCCCATCAGACTCACAGAAGATCTCTCAGCAGAAACCCTACAAGCCAGAAGAGAGTGGGGGCCAATATTCAATATCCTTAAAGAAAAGAACTTTCAACCCAGAATTTCATATCCAGCCAAACTGAGCTTCGAAAGTGAAGGAAAAATAAAAGCCTTTGCAAACCAGCAAGTACTCAGAGATTTTGTCACCACCAGGCCTGCTTGACAAGAGTTCCTGAAAGAGGCACTACACATAGAAAGAAACAACCAGTACCATCCACTCCAAAAACGTACACCCATCTGACAAAAGGCTGATATCCAGAATTTAGAAAAAACTAAAACAAATTTATAAGAACAAAACAAACAACACCATTCAAAAGTGGGCAAAGGATATGAACAGACACTTTACAAAAGAAGACATACACGAGGCCAACAAACATATGAAAAAATGCTCATCATCACTGGTCATTAGAGAAATGCAAATCAAAACTACATTGAGATATCATCTCATGCCAGTTAGAATGGCGATCATTAAAAAATCTGGAGACAACAGATGCTGGAGAGGATGTGGAGAAATAGGAACACTTTTACACTGTTGGTGGAAGTGTAAATTAGTTCAACCATCGTGGAAGACAGTGTGGCAATTCCTCAAGGACCTAGAAATAGAAATTCCATTTGACCCAGCAATCCCATTACTGGGTATATATCCAAAGGATTATAAATTTTTCTACTATAAGGACATATGCACACAAATGTTCATTGCAGCACTGTTTACAATAGCAAAGACCTGGAACCAACCCAAATGCCCATCGATGATAGACTGGACAGGAAAAATGTGGCACATATACACCATGGAATATTATGCAGCCATCGAAACGATGAGTTCATGTTCTTTGTAGGGACATGGATGAACCTGGAGACCATCATTCTCAGCAAACTGACACAAGAACAGAAAATTAAATACCACATGTACTCACTCATAGGACCCACACATTAATCTATGGAATTTGGCTGGGAACAGATGTGAGTGACAGTCACAACATTATGCTCAGAATTTATATTCTTCTCTTGGAAGAAACTGGAGGGCTCGTTGTGGCTCCCACCTTTGACCTTTAAGATGAGTTCTCTCCTGGAGGATTCTACAGCCCTCCTCCAATTAGACTGCTGTCAAAGTATCTCACAATTTATTCAAAATGCCTAGTGGCCCAAGCAGGACACAAAGCTTAAGCTCTTTTCTATAGCCTCATCAGGAGTCAGGAAAATAGTCTGGCTTCACAAATTCCCTAGACATGCTTAAACGGGCCCAGATTCAAGCTGAAACTCTACTAGCCTGATAAACAAGAAAATCTTCAAATGAACTCAGCTGTAACAAATCTTCAAACTACATAAAGCCATCCCACATCTTTGTCAATGAACATAGCCAACAGCAACAGAGGCCATGAGGTGGCAGCAAGAGCAACTTAAAGGCCATGAAAGGGAATACAGAAGCCAACCACCTCAGGATACTCTGCCAAGAGTAAGAAGAAATTTGGGCTTCTGACAATTCTGCTGAAATTCCTCCATGATACTCCTCAAACTGAGAACACAGATTACTTGTTACTATACAAGTATGTAGAATGAAAAGTTATATAAATCATTAAAATAGCTGTTATGTTTGGATGATGAAATTGTAATGCTTTTTCTAAATAAGTTTAATTTGTATATTTTGCTATGCTGTTTTTATAGTTAAAGGGCAAGGGGGAAAAAAAGAAAAGAGGTTTAATTTACTCACAGTTCCACATCTCTGGGGAGGCCTCATAATCATGGCAAAAAGCTAAGGGGAAGCAAAATATATCTTACATGGCAGCAGGAAAGAGAGCTTGTGTAGGGGAGTTCCCATTTATAAAATCAGATCCCATGAGACTTATTTACTACCATGAGAGCAGCATGGGAAAGACCCACCCCCATGATTCAGTTAGCTGCCACTGGGTCCTTTCCATGACATGTGAGAATTATTACAATTCCGGTTAAGATTTGAGTAGGGACACAGAACCAAACCATATCATAGGTGTTACCGGGCATAGTTCAGGAAAGAGGTATAATATAGCAACAGAAATAATATAAATGAATAATGATGCATAGAATGTTGGAAAGTCCAGTCCTCTTCTCTCAGGAAATTTCCAGACCATCATCAGACAGATTGAGCCCTGCAGGATACTAGAGAACTTTTCGGTGAAATCTGAAAATCTCAGCCTGAAGGACAAACCTGAAGATGATGATACAATGCTTCTAGGGAGACACCCTCAGAAAATCCAGTGAGCTTGTCAGTGCCTCATTCTGAAAACAGAAGCACTCTTAGGTTTTTGCCCAAGAAAAATGAAAGTATATGTTCTCACAAAAACTTGTACATGAATGTTTATAACAGAACTGTTCATAATAGCTAAAAAGTGGAAACAACTCAAATGTCCACCAAATGATGAACAGATAAATAAAATGAAGTATATTCCTACACTGGAACATTATTTAGCAATAAAAATGAATGAAGGACTATTCCATGCACCAGCAGGAGTGAACCTTGACATCATTATGCAAAGTGAGAGATGTCAGTCACAAAAAGCCACATATTGTATGATTCCATTTATATGAAATGTCTCGAATGGGTAACTCTATAGAAACAAAGAGTGCTTTAGTGGTTTTCAGGAACTGGAGGGAGGTAGAAATAAGGAGTGACTACTAATGGGTGCAGGGTTTCTTTTTATGGTGATGAAAATGCTCTGTTATTTGATAGTGATGATTTTCACAACTCTGTCAACATACTAAGAGCTACTATATTGTACCATTTAAAAGGTGGTTTTCTGTTTTTTTTGTGTTTTTTTTTTTTTTTTTGGAGGGGACTGACTGTTGCTCTGTCACTCAGGCTGGAGTGCAGTGACACAATCATGGCTCACAGCAACCCCTGCCTCTCAAGTTCAAGTGATTCTCATCCCTCAGTCTCCAGAGTAGCTGGGACTACAGGCACATGCCACCATGCTGAGCTAACTTTTGTATTTTTAGGAGATGAGTTTTTGCCATGTTGGCCAGGATGGTCTTGAACTACTGGCCTCAAGTGATCAGCCTGCCATGGCCCCTTAAAACGCTGGGACAATTATAGGTGTGAGCCACCATGCCCAGTCTAAAAGATGTACTTTATAATATGTGGCTTCTGTCTCAATAAATGTACTATACACACACGAAAACAAAATTCACCAGACATCTGAGGAAGGAGCCTAACACATAATTGCACATTAGAAATACAATGCAAGTTACATATGTACTTTTAAATTTTTTAATAGTCACATTAAAATAAATTTTTAAAGAGCTAAAATTAATTTTAATAATATAATTTACTTATCTCAGTATATCCTTAACATTATCATCTTAACATGTAAACAATACAAAAATATTAGTGAGATATTTTACATTTTTTTTTCATTCTAACTTCTGAAAATCCAGGCTATATTTTATAGTTATGGTGTGTCCCAGCTTGGACTAGCCAAATTTTAATTACTCAATAGCCCAGGTGTCTAGTGGCTACTGTATTAGACAGTATGGGTCTAAAATGAGTGCTATAAGCCAAAAAATAAACAAAAACAAAGCAAAGCAACTAAAAGAAATCCTTAGAGAAAGTAGAAACTACAGAAGAAGAAGATTTTTAAAACTAAGCTGTTATTAATATGTTCAGGGAATAAAGAGAAAATATGCACTCAGAAAACAAGAACAAAATATCATTAAAAAAGAACAGGAAATCAGAAGGAATTATTAAAAATTAATATTATAATGGCAGAAATTATAAATTAAATAGAAGTATTTAAAGATACAATTAAGAATAATTCCTTTATAGTAGAACTAAAGGACAATGAGATGGAAAATTACAGGTGGGAGAAAAGCAAATTAGAAAACTCATCATGAAGAAGGGAATCATGGAATTAATCAAAGGAGTAATTCAAGAATATTTCCCAAAATTGAACAATGAGGGTTTCCTGATTGAAATGAACAGATTAAAATAAACCCACAGTGAAGCATATCAGTTTTGAAATTCCAGAACACTTGAGACCAGGAGTTTTCCAAAAAGGTAAACTATAAGTCATGCTTCCAGAAAAATAAACTACAAGTCAAATACACAGATCAGAAATTCAAATGTCTTTGAGACTCTCTTTGGCAACACTGAAGCTAGGAGATAATGGACAGAAAAATGCCTTAGAAATTCTGAGGAATAATGACTTCCAAACTGGAATTCTATATATAATCATACTACTAGTTGAGAGTGAGAGTAAAATAAAAAATTTTTAGACCTGTGATATCATCCCCCTCTTTCATTTTTCTCTGCTTTTGGCTGGATCTCTGACAGCTGGATCTCTTCATGGCTCCTGCTCCCCACAACATGGGTCCTTCTGTGGCCCTGGCTTCTGTCTTTTGAATCTAAACCAGTAATTATTGAATACTACAATCATCCTTTTGAAACACACATGAGCAGGCTTTACTTTAACAGAAATTTTAATCATTTCGGAAATTTTAATCACTCTTTTATATCTTCCTTAGGTTTTTTCAAACTTTCATTCTACTTTTTTTACATAATTTCATATATATGTATTATTTATGAATCATTTTATCAGATGAGCAACTTTATTTAGTACATAAAATACTTAGAATATAAGATACTTTAGTACATAAAAATTTGTACGTCAAATGTTTTAATTGGTTTAATTTTCTGTGATCATAAGTCTTATGTGATCAATTTTTTCCTGGAATTAGTTGTCATTATAATTATGAGTTGTAAACACTTACTCTAAACAACATTTATATATTATGAATTTTGATAAATAACTAAAAAATAAGGGAAAAATTTTAATGCAAGTGCTGTTCAATGAGACAGTTTTATTCCTCAATTAGTTCATGTGTCTGTGGATGAAAAGGCCTTATTGCCACATGAGGCAGCACTCAGCATTGATTCTGTCCATTCTGTGCTTCTATAAATATAAACAGTAAGAAACTATGTTCACATGAATAAATACATGGGATGGACATTTTTATTTATTTTTAAAAAGCAATGTCACTTCATTATTTTAACTCCTTCCTGGTTACAAACTAAAATCCAAACAATACTCTATCATCAAAAGTTTTTTTTTAATGACATATCACCTGACAATTTTATTGGATCCTTTTTAGGTTTTGTGGAATGTAAAGAACTGAAAACCACCTGAATTCAAACAGTCAAACAAACAACAACAAAAACCTAAATATTTGAGTGTTTTACTTTCTATATTTTGGGGAAAATGGCCTTTATGCAAACTTAGAAAATATTATTATTTGTGTTTCTTACTGTTCAATCTAAATTCACCTTGGTTAACTTCAGAATGAATTGAGAAAAATAAAAATATTATTAAATGTAATACTACTTTGCAATTGCAATATTTTTTGATAAAAAACTTTCATTCAGTCACAAGCTTTACATATACATTCATCAAAACCCTGGAGCTACAGATTTAGCTTATTCAGGTTATGGGAATTCTCACCCATATAATTTAGTTAGGAAGGCCAAGTCTTATTTTCTACCCATTAGCCATATAAGACCTATATTTGTTGGAAACAGCCCGATTCTATTTTTCAATTGCAATATGCATATTATTAAGCACTTCATGGAATATATATTTTTTAAAATGCACACACAAAAGACCACATATTGTAAAATATATTCCTAAAGTCATTCAAGACTACATATATTTCACACATTTTTAAGATATTAAATCAATATCCTATTGTTCATTTTCTACCTAATGAGAACATGTTATGTTGCTAAAATTGTTATTTATGAATCAAGAAGTATGATAAAAAGACATGAAACTTAGTAAATATATTCTAATGCTTGGATTTTATGATTAAATTAGAATCAAATCTTTAAAATAAAAATAACTCCATTTATTCATTATGCCTTAAAATCAAACTTTACTTATTTATATACTTTGTGAAAGAGCATAGACTGCTAAAAATTAGATTGGCTAGCACATTTTTTTGTTAATAAAAACTAGAAATGCTAAATATGTTATGGAATAAAATAAAATATTTACCATGTTGTAAATAAACACTTCAAAACAAATTTTAATAAAATTGCTGTTACTGTTCTATAACATCCCAAACTCAAAGGAATTACATAAAAGTTTTATCCATGGGTTTTCATCATTATATCTGGACAATTTTGATACTACTGGGAAATATTCCAGTTATATTTTAAAAAATCAATAACAGCAATCAATACTGCTTTGGCTCTTGGACGGAACTTTTTGTTCTCAGCTAATTATATGTCATGAGGATAAGTATGGAGAATAGCTGAAATAATCTTGTATTTTAATATTTTCTTAAGTTGTTTCAGTGTTCAGTATTTTCTGCCACTTCCCTTTCCTCTTATGGGACCTTCCCTCAGAGCTATGCAGTCTTAATAGTTGGAGGATTAAAGAAAATAATGTCTGATTCTCAATCCAAGATGGCCCTTTTAGGAGCAGCTCAGGATTGCAGCTCCCAGTGAAAACACAGAGGGTGAGTGGATGCCACATTTCCAGATGGATCTTTATTGACCACAGACCAGGAGATTCCTAGGTGAAGGAGCCATACAGGTCACCAGCATGGCCGTTTTGGCCAGCACAGCTGTTTTAGCTGGCACGGCTGTTTTGTCAGCACCACAGTGCAGCAGCTCTCCATACAAAATACACTGGTCTGGTTGCCCTTTTAAGCTGGCCAGGAGATTTCCAGGCAGCGCCGTTGTTTCAGCTGGCACAGTGGGTTGCCATATGGGAAATCACACAGATCCTGGTGCCCTTTCAGCAGGTGACTGGAACACCTAGGAGAGAGTCAAGCATTCAACTTAAAAAAAAAAAAGGCTCCGAGGGAGGGGGCCAGGTGATCAGGTTTGGCAGGTCCCACCCCCATAAAAACAAACAAGAAAAACAGCAATTGGAAATGCTCAGGGTTGAGAGTTTCATGGCAAGCACAGCTGAACCCAGGATGGTGCAGCTCAGTGTGGGAGGGGCATCCGCCATTACTCAGGCACTCCACCCCTACAGAGGTAGTCTGCAATTGCTGAGGCAGCTTGCCATTGCTGAGGCAACCCACCATAACAGAGAGAGTTCACCATTACAAAGGCAGGCCACAATTGCTGAGGAAGTTCTAACCACACCCATATAAACAGGACTACAGGAAAGCTCAAAGGCAGCAGGGCAAAGATCCACAAAGCTTCTGCAGGCAGACAGTGACTAGGCTGCCTCCTTGCTGGGCAGGGCAGCCCTGAAAAAAAAAAAAAGGCAGCAGCACAATGGACACTCATAACTAAAGCCCTAACTCCCTGGGAAACGGCACCTGGGGGAAAAAAGGCAGTTTATGAGTTCTGCTACAGCAGACTTAAATGTACCTGCCTAGCAGCTCTGAAAGAACAGTGGAGCTCACAGATCAACACTTGAGCTCCTATAAAGAACAGACTCTCTCCTCAAGCAGCTCCCTAACCCCCATATATTCAAAGAGTCACCTCACAAAAGACTGATAAGACTGACATTTGGTGGGTATCAACCTGAGACAAAGATAGCAGAAGAAGAAACTGGTACCAACCCTTACTGTTCTGCAGCTGCTGCAGGTGATCCCCAGGTAAGCAGAGCCTGGAGTAGACATCAGCAGTCCTACAGCAGAGGGGCCAGACAGTTAGGAGGAAAAATAAGAAACAGAAATAACTTCATCATCAACACCTGGACGTCCACTCAGAGACCCAATCTGAAAATCAGCAACTACACAGATGACAGGTGGATACATCCACAAAGATGGAAAAAAAAAACAGTGCAAAAAGGAGGAAAACAACCAAAACCAGAACACTTCTCCTCCTACAAGGGATCACAACTCCTCACCAGCAAGGGAACAAAGCTGGATGGAGATTGAGTGTGATGAAATGACAGAATCACACTTCAGAACGTGGGTAATGAGAAACTTTTGTGAGCTAAAAGAACATGTTCTAACTGAATGCAAAAAAACTAAGAACGTTAACAAAAGATTTGAGGAAATGATAACAAGAATGGACAACTTAGAGAGGAACATGAGTGAATTGATGGAGCTGAAACACAGAACACGAGAACTTCGTGAAGCATGCACAAGTTTCAACACCCGAATTGACCAAGCCGAAGAAAGGATATCAGAGGTCGAAGATCAACTCAATGAAATAAAATGAGAAGGCAAGATTAGAGAAAAAAAGCACAAAAAGGAATAAACAAAGTCGCCAAAAAATGTGGGACTACGTGAAGAGACCTAATCTACGTTTGATAGGTGTACCTGAATGTGACGAAGAGAATGAATCCAAGTTGGAAAATACTCTTCAGGATATTATCCAGGAAAACTTCCTCAACCTGGCAAGGCAGGCCAATATTCAAGTAGAGGAAATACAGAGAACACCAGAAAGATATTCCTCAAGAAGAGCAATCCCAACGCACATAATTGTCAGATTCACCAGGGTTGAAATGAAGGAGAAAATGCTAAGGGCAGCAAGAGAGAAAGGTCGGGTCCCCCACAAAGGGAAGCCCATCAGACTCACAGAAGATCTCTCAGCAGAAACCCTACAAGCCAGAAAAGAGTGGGGGCCAATATTTAATATCCTTAAAGAAAAGAACTTTCAACCCAGAATTTTATATCCAGCCAAACCGAGCTTCATAAATGAAGAAAAAATAAAATCCTTTGCAAACCAGCAAGTACTCAGAGATTTTGTCACCACCAGGCCTGCTTTACAAGAGCTCCTGAAAGAGGCACTACACATAGAAAGGAACAACCAGTACCAGCCACTCCAAAAACATACCAAATGGTAAAGAGCATCAACAAAATGAAGAATCTGCATCAACCAACGGGCAAAACAGCCAGCTAGCATCAAAATGGCAGTATCAAATTCACACATAACAGTATTAACCCTAAATGTAAATGGGCTAAATGCACCAATCAGAAGACACAGACTGGCAAATTGAATAAAAAAATCAAAACCAATCAGTGTGCTGTATCCAGGAAACCCATCTCGCATGCAAGCATACACAAAGGCTCAAAATAAAGGGATGGAGGAAGATTTACCAAGCAAATGGAGAGCAAGAAAAAGCAGGAGTTGCAATTCTTGTCTCTGATAAAATAGATTTTAAAGCAACAAAGATCAAAAGAGACAAAGAAGGACATTACATAATGGTAAAAGGATCAATACAACAAGAAGAGCTAATGATACTAAATATATATGGACCCAATACAGGAGCACCCAGATACATAAGGCAAGTTCTTAATGAGTTACAGAGACTTAGTACTCATATATACTAATAATGTGGGACTACGCAATTATAAAAATATATATTCCACACAATAATACTGGAAGACTTTAACACTCCACTGTCAATATTAGACAGATCAACCAGACAGAAAGTTAACAAGGATATCCAGGACCTGAACTCAGACCTGGAACAAGCAAACCTGATAGACATTTACAGAACTCTCCACCCCAAATCCACAGAATATACATTCTTCTCAGCTCCATATCACACCTACTCTAAAATTGACCACATCATTCAAAGTAAAGCACTCCTCAGAAAATGCAAAAGAATGGAAATTATAACAAACAGTCTCTCAGACCACAGTGCAATCAACTTTGAACTCACAATTCAGAAACTAACTCAGAACCACACAGCTTCATCAAAACTGAACAACTGGCTCTTGAATGTTCACTGGATAAATAATGAAATGAAAGCAGAAATAAAGCTCTTCAAACCAAGGGAAATGAAGGCACAACATACCAGAATCTCTGGGACACATTTAAAGCAGTCTCTAGAGGAAAATATATAGCAATAAGTGCCCACATGAGAAGAGTGGAGAGGCCAACTTGACACCCTGTCGTCAAAATTGAAAGAGCTAGAGGAGCAAGCTCATTATTTTGCATTTGCTGAGGAGTGTTTTACTTTCAATTATGTGGTCGATTTTAGAGTAGGTGCAATGTAGTGCTGAGAAGAATGTATATTCTGTGCATTGGGGGTGGAGAGTTCTATAGATGTCTATTAAGTCTGCTTGGCCCAGACCTGAGTTCAGGTCCTGGATGTCCTGGTTAATTTTCTGTCTCATTGATCTGTCTAATATTGACAGTGGGAGTCTAAATATCTTTATAGGTCAAGAAGTTGCTTTATATTTAGGATAGTTAGCTCTTCTTGTTGCACTGATCCCTTTACCATTATGCAATGTCCTTCGTTCCCTCTTTTGATCTTTGTTGGTTTAAAGTCCATTTTATCAGAAACTAGTATTGCAACTCCTGCCTTTTTTTCCTCTCCATGTGTTTGTAAACCTTCCTCCATTCCTTTATTCGAGTCTATGTGTGTCTTCACATGTGAAATGGGTATCCTGAATACAGCACACCAATGGGTCTTGACTTTTTATCCAATTTACTATTTTGTGTCTTTTGATTGGGGGATTTAGCCCATTTACATTTAAGGTTAATATTGTTATATGTAAATTTGATCCTGCCATTTTGATACTAGCTGGTTGTTTTGCTTGTTAGTTGATGCAGTTGCTTCAGGGCATCAGTGGTTTTTACAAATTGGTATGTTTTTGGAGTGGCTGGTACTGGTTGTTCCTTTCCATGTTTAGTGCTCCCTTCAGGAGCTCTTGTAAGGCAGGCCTGGTGGTGATGAAATCTCTCAGCAATTGTTTGTCCATAAAGGATTTTATTTCTCCTTCACTTATTAAGCTTAGTTTGGCTAGATATGAAATTCTGGGTTGAAAGTTCTTTTGTTTAAGGATGTTGAATATTGGCCCACACTCTCTTCTGGCTTGTAGGGTTTCTGACAAGAGATCCACTGTGAGTCTGATGGGCTTCCCTTTGTGGGTAACCCTACCTTTCTCTCTGGCTGCCCTTAGCATTTTTCTACTTAATTTCAACTCTGGTGAATCTGATGATTATGTGCGTGGGGGTTGCTCTTCTTGCGGAATATCTTTGTGGTGTTCTCTGTATTTCCTGGATTTGAATGTTGGCCTGCCTTGTTTGGTTGGAGAAGTTCTCCTAAATAATATTCTGAAGAGTATTTTCCAGCTTGAATTCATTCTCTCTTTCACATTCAGGTGTACCTATCAAACATAGATTAGGTCTTTCCACATAATCTCATATTTCTTTGAAGCTTTGTTCATTTCTTTTCACTCTTTTTTTTCTAATTTTGCCTTCTCATTTTATTTCATTGAGTTGATCTTCAATCTCTGATATCCTTTCTTCTGCTTGATCAATTAGGCGATTGAAACTTGTGTATGCTTCATGAAGTTCTCGTGCTGTGTTTTTCAGTTTCATTAAGCTGTTTATGTTCTTCTCTAAGCTGCTTATTCTAGTTAACATTTCATCTAACCTTTTTTCAATGTTCTTAGTTTCTTTGCGTTGGGTTAGAACACGATCCTTTAACTTGGAGAAGTTTGTTATTACCCACTTTCTGAAGCCTGCTTCTGTCAATTTGTCAAACTCATTCTTCATTCAGTTTTGTTCCCTTGCTGGTGAGATGTTGTGATCCCTTGGAGGAGAGGCATTCTGGTTTTTGGTGTTATCATAATTTTTGTGCTGGTTTCTTCCCATCTTTGTGTATTTATCTACCTTTGGCCTTTGAAGTTGGTGACTTTCAGATGGGGTCTCTGAGTGGGTGTCCTTTTTGTTGATGTTGAGGCTATTTCTTTCTGTTTGTTAGTTTTCCTTCTAATAGGCCCCTCTGCTGCAGGACTGCTGGGGGTTCACTCCAGATCCTGCTTGCATGGGAATCACCCGCAGGTGGGGTGGAGAACAGCAAGGATTTCTGCCTGTTCCTTCCTCTGGTAGCTTTGTCCCAGAAGGGTACCCACCAGATGTCAGCCAGAGCTCTCCTGTGTAAAGTGATTCTGGATATACCAGGGTTAGGGAGCCGCTTGAGTAGGCAGTCTCCCTTGTTAGAGCTCAAGTGCTGTGCTGTGAGCTTTGTTGCTCCCTTCACAGCTGCTGGGCAGGGATGTTTAAGTCTGCTGCAGTGGAATTTACAACTGCTCCTTTTTCCAGGTGCTCTGTCTCAGGAAGGTGTGGTTTTATTTGTAAGTTTCTGATAGGCTGCTGCCTTTTTTCAGAGACACTCTGCACAGCAAAGAGGGATTTTAGTCACAATCTGCCGGCAGAGGTATTGTTGAGTTGCTGTGGGCTCCCCCCAGCTGCTGTGTAAACTGTTTTGTGCTTTTGTTTACACAGGTAAGGTTAGAGCTGCCTAAGTAATGGCAGGCGCCCCTCCCCCCATGGCACTTGACCATCCAAGGTTCAGATCAAACTGCTGTTCTCACTTAGAAAATCCCAAGCCAGTGGGAATCAGTTTGCTAGTCTGCATGGATTCAGCTTGCTGGTCTCCATGGAGCCAGATCTCCTGGCTTCTCATCTTCAGGCCCCTTTCTCTCAAGTGTATGGGTGACTCTGTCTTGCAGGCACTCCAGGCGCCAGTCCAAACGGCTTCTCTGATTTGTGATGGGAACTCACAGTGCTGGCTGAATCCACCACCTAGCTTTCCCTGGAAATGCATGGCGCCTGTTGGCATGTGCGGATCTCCTGGTCTGTGGGCTGTGAGGACTGCAGGAGAAACACAGCATCAGAACCAGAGCTTTGGAGTGGCCAGAAGTCCCTGATGGCCTTCGTTGGGTAGGAGGGAGTGCCCTCTGGCCTGTTGTGCTTCCTGGGTGAGGCAGTGCCCCACCCAGCCTCAGTTTGCTCTCCTTGGGCTACACCCACTGTCCAACCAGTCCCATTGAGATGAACCTGGTAGCTGGGTTGGAAAGGCAAGATCACTCACCTTCTGCATTGCTCTTGCTGAGAACTGTGCTCCAGAGCTGTTCCTGTTTGGTCATGTTGGTGGAAGTTCCCTAAAATGCTGGGGATTCGACTACCATTTCATGTCTCTTCACATTCCAAGGTTCTTTTCCTTGCTCCAGATAGGCGATCAGGTCTGGCTTAGATGTGGCAATACCCAGGAAGACCAGGTTTCTGTAGTTCTCTAACATCACATTCCTATATAAATTCTACTGTGCAGTGTCCACGCATTGCCACTTCTCCAGACAGAATTCTGTGGCCACATCCCTAAATGTTGACACTCCCATTTCTAGGCTTCAAGGGGGTCTTAGCCTCTTAGTTGTGGATCTCTAGTACCAGAAGGTCACAGGACCACAGAGACTGGACCTCTATGAGAAAATGGCACAGAACAGTGAAGATGAGATCCCGAACTCCAGCTGCAGTGAGACAAAGCCCCAAAGCTTCACCTTTAACTGCAATATATGTAAGACAGGAAGTGTTACCAGGTTATAGTGACTTGATTGGTTGTTAAATGGAGCCTTCGCTTTTGATATTCTTTAAGTTTATATAGACCAGAAAAGATTTGTGGATGAATGAAGCAATGCCTTTGCCTTGTCAAATGGGAAAAGAGCAATTATTGTACTCAGACTCAATCTTAGCTACTGCAATCTTAGGAAAGAATATATATGGAAGTTGAAGGCCTAAAACTGATTTTCTAAATCTGTGTCTATACAATCCTTAGAAAATCTTGATGTGGCTCAAGATTTTGAGGACCACCAGCCTCATCCACTTTACTCTTGCAGCGTTTGGATTCAGCTAATAGTCCTCCATGTAGCTTTTGCTGTTTGTATTGGATATGACATACAGGGGTACTCCTCACTTATTAACTTATGCAAAGTTTCCCTTGCAAAATCTCCATTCCAGAGGACTTCTTGAAGGTTTGATCCTAGAAATGACAGTGAGCTGCTGCGGGTTTCAGACTTGACCTAATCTCAGTCTTCACAGATCTCACAGACCTTCACAGCCCCAGTCGTCTCTGCTGTGGTACAGTAAAGGGCAGGGCCATTTAAACTCCTTTAGTTGCACTCACTTCCTGATTTGAGTGAGAACTGAAAAACTGCCCATTGTGCAGTGCCAGGACACTTCCTGTGTGGCACAATTAACAAACCCTCTGTTGGGGTCACTGCCATGTCTTAACCATATTATGCTCACTATTTTATGGGCTTCAGTTACAAATTCAGAAAAGATTATTTTTTTAAATGTTAGTATAACTGATTTTAATTATTTTGAACCTTATTATAATTTTCAACCTATCAGAATTTTGTTAATGAACATTAAATATTTCATTTGAAAATGTTTATTTTAAAAAGAGTATTTAACATCATTTATACTCATTCATTCAGCAAATAGTTCCTAAGTAGTTGTGTGCCAGATTCTCATGGTGATGCGGATACAAAGATGAAAAAAAAAAACAGAATTGTAAACAATAGAAGAGGAGAACAGATTAGCGGTTGCCAGGGGATAAAGATGAGGTGGGGGTGGGGGTGGGGGTTGGAGAGTCCCACCCTAAATGGGTAGCACAAGGTAATTCCTTTGTGGTAACAGAAGAATCCTGTATCCAAAGGTAGATGTAAAACAGAGGTTCACAAACTTTTTCTGTGAAGAGCCAGATGGTAAATATTTTAAGCAAGTTGTGCTTGGAGAAACAATTAACTTTAGCAAGAGGTTTGTTTGTCTTATAGGTAGTTCACCATCAATAAATTGGAGGCCTTTTACAACTACAGACAGAACCTCTAAATCTACCCTTCTAAGGTAGAACTAGGAGTCCTGTACAAGAACAGAGGAGTCTGTGGGGCCTAGGAGGGAAGAGAAAGAGGAGGGAGACCACAAAGAAGGGAGTCCGCTGTATCTTGGATTGACACAATGGGAAAAACAAAGATCTGTATTAAATTTGGCAAACTGTGGCCTGTGGGGCAAACACGACCCACTTTTTGCTTTTGTAAATTAAGTTTTATTGGAGCACAGCCACATTTATTCATTTATGTGTTATCAGTCATTGTATTAGCACAACACCAGCAGACTTAAGTAATTGTAACTGAGACCAAATGGCCACAAAGCCTAAATACTTACTATTGGCTCCTTAAGAATAAGTTTGCTGACCCTTATTTTACATAGACTTTTGACTCTGGCTTTCTTTCTGTCATTGTGCTGAGAAGCCCTCTCAGGTGTCAGAAGCACAACAGAGGACTTATATTAAGTTCACTCATGCACCAGAGTTGTATCTGTTAACAAAATTTTATGTAAATTCTACAAAAATTGGAAATGTAAAAACTAATCAATATGATCCAATTGAAAATAGTATGTTGCAGAAAAGTAAATGTGATCTAAAGCCATTTTATAAAATATAAATAATTTTTTATATTTATAAAACAAAATATACTTATAGAAGAGAAGCCATTGATATGGGTGAGATTATAGGTCAGTGGGGATAGAAGGTGTTCCAAGGAGCCATGTGTTGCAGTAAGGAGGGAAGAGGCTGAGGAGACTATTATTATATAATCTAAGCCCAGTGAGGAAGTGAAATTATTTGTTGAGTTTGTAGACCTGGGGAAAAGTAATGAAAACTAAATTTTAAAGTGTCAGATATGAGATACAAAAGTATTTTGAAGTATCAGGTAGTTGTCTACAATACTGAACCTTAGTAAAATTTGACAATGTCGTTTAATATTTAATTTCTGAAATAAAAGGATGGATGATTATTCATTTTTGTTTTGTTTTAATGAATTGAGTTGCATTCCAAGACAATGTGCACATTTAAGCGGTAACTTCTTCTCTTACAAAATTGTTCTCCTCAATATTTTTCTAAGCAGTTTCTTGCAATGCCCTTAACAGATTATGGCTAAAGTCAAGAGAATTGTTTCTTAAACCGTGATTGACTTTTATGTGTGTTGCGTTCATTTTTGTTGTCAATCTTAGCTTAGTAAGCCTTTTTTTAATCTATAAGGAAACTTTGTTCTACTTTTTTAATTGACCTGTGAGGTTGGCATTGACTCAAAATTAGTTACTAAACTAGTACCATAAGCCAAAATTCAATTAGTTACCTCAATTGCAGGTATCACCAATGGGGTGATACCTTGTAACAACTACAGATTTGACTGCGACCCCTTACAACCTTGCCACATTTCCATGGCAATGAACTAAGAGAATGAAAATACTAAATGGATAAGTAACATATATAGAAAGCAATGATTCTTTAAGAAAAGGGTAGTAATTTAACATCCGAATGAATTTCTCCTTTTTTTTTTTTTTTTTTTCTTTTGAGACAGAATCTTAATCTGTTGCCCCGGCTGGAGTATAGTGTTGCAATCTTGAGTCACCATGACCTCTGCCTCCCAGGTTGAAGTGATCCTCCTACCTCAGACTCTCGTGTAGCTGAGATCAATCCCAGCTAATTTTTGTGTGTTTTTAGTAGAGACAGAATTTCACCATGTTGGCCAGGCTGGTCTCAAACTCCTGACCTTGTGATCCACCTGCCTCAGCTTCCCAAAATGCTGGTATTACAGGTGTGAGCCACCATGCCCAACCCAGATAGATTTCTTAATGTTAGATAATAATGATTTTTAAAATATATTTTCAGTCATATGCCTATACAACTTTAAGATTAGTAAACTGTGAACTTTAGAAATCCATACAGTCAAGTCTATACATGTTAATCATTTAGAATTTCTCATAATTTAAAGAGAGACTGGCTGAAATTTAATATTATACTATGCATGAGGAAACATAGAAGAGAAAGAAAATTTTTTGGCCAATAAATCAGAAAGTCTCCTCAACTTATATAACTTTAGGCAAAACACTTAATTTTCTGAATTTCAGTTTCCTTATTTGACAACTGAAAGATAAATTCCTCATTCTTCTTCAGATGTGTAAGGGCCAATATTTGTGAAAGCGCTGTACAAATGTCAAGCTTTTCAGAGAGCCATTTCTTGACTATCCACACTGATTATACTGAGGAAGGCTCAAGATAGAATGATACCACAGAAAATTGCATACTTTAGCCCAGTTGGCTATGGTATAGTATCCTTTGTATAAATTGGCAGGTTCAATTTGTTAACACTTTGTTAAGGAATGTTGTGTTTATGTTCATTTGGGATGTTGATCTGTTTTTCTTTTCTTTTTTCTTGTCTGGTTTTGGGTATCAGGATGATTACAGCCTCATCAAATAAATTTTGATATGTTCCCTTCAAAAAGAAAGAAAGTAAGAAAGAAAGAAAATTACACACAATTATTTTCCAAAATATAGAAGCAAAAAATTTCAGAACCAAAAGCTATATTTGAGATCATATCGTTTTCTCTTGTTTGAAAATATTTCTCCACTATATGCTTCCAAGACAGCACTCAGCCCTGATTTTCCTCCTACCACTCTAACCATGACTTCCCAGGCCCCTTGCCCACACATCCTCTCATAACAGGTAACATTGGAGTTCCTCCAGGCTGATCTCTGGCCCCTCTTTTCTTCTTACATTACACTCTTTCCCTAAGCTCTCTCAGCTACCTCCCTAGCTTCCATCTCCAACTTCATGTATGTATCTTCTAAGATTTTTATCTCGAGTCCACACCTTTCTCTAGACCCAACCCAACAACCCAATTACCTGCTTAACACTTCTGTTGAACAGCTCGAATGGAGTTCATGTAAAACCTCTTCAAACCTCACCTCATGTTTTTCTTTCCCCTTTATCTTTCAAACTCAGTCCTCTTCCATGTTCTTATCTCAATGCATCTTAAAGTTCATGTACCCAGATGAACAAATCAGAACCTTGGAAATCGTCCTTGTCGTTCTGCTATTACTTCCCAGTGTCAAGAAAACACTTTAATCCTATATGCTTTGAATTTAAAAAATTATCTTCTCTTCATCTCATGCAAGCCTAGATAACTCTCATCTTTCAGCTGAACTATTTTAAGAACCCTCTAACTCTTTGCTTGTTCTGCATTTAACCTGTCTTTCCACTGCATCCTAACTCTATGATTCTTATGTCAACTTCCTTATGAAAATCCTCCAATGGTCCCTTAGGCTAAAGATGAACATCCAGCCCACCAGGTTCTACATGATCTGCCCCACCTACCTGTCTAGCCCTATAGTATTTTCTTTTCTCCCCAATATTATATACTTACCATCTGGCCTTCTTTCTATTCCTTCAAAATGTCATGTTCTTTCTTGTCTACGGATCTTTGAACAGACTCTCCTTTTGCTTGGTACCATCATCTCCCCATGAATTCACCCAGAAAACTCTTATTTATCCAGAAGATGCAGAGCAAATGAAATGCAAGTTTTCCTGAAGCTACCGATGAGGTCATGTTTGCCTCTGTGTGCTCAACTTTTCTTTCAGAGTGTTTGTCACAAATTGTATTATATTTTCAGTGTATGTGTGTCTATATGATTCCTGTCATTGCTTAATATTTGTCTATGCCTACTGGACTGTAAACATTACCTATAATCATGTCTGTTTGCTTACTCCAGTGTGCGCATAATGCCTGGTACTCAAAAAATATTTCTTAAATGAATGAAAGAACATTAGTTCATAAGGGAGCCAAATATCGCAGGCCTTCTTTCTGACTGGTGACAATTCCATTTCTGGTTGCACTATATCAGCATGGCAAGATATTATAGTTTGGAACAACTCTATTAATTAGAGTGTTTTAAAGTATTAAAATCTGTTTCCCAATTTTAACTAAATATTTGTGGATTTTCCCAGAAGAATAGGAATAAACAAGCTTACTTTTTCTTCCTTACAATTCCCCCGGATATTTGAAAATCTTTAGTATGAATTATTTTTTAGAGATCCCCATTATTTCTCATTGATTTACTGATGTGATTCCAGGATTTTCTATTACTCTGATAAGTCTCATCTCTACAGTGGTTAGGAGAAGAGGCTCCAGAGCCAGAAGTCCTGGTTCAGTCTTGGTGCTGCATTCGCTAACTTGAGAAACCTTGGCAGATCTCACATCTTACTGTTTTCATTTTCTCATTTGTAGGATGGAAATAATTATAGTATCTATCTCACACAATTGCTATGAGAAATAAATAAATTATATTCAAATATCTTAGAATGGTGCCTGGCATTGTGTAAGCATCCTTCAGAAACAGAATAATAATAATATCCAAACATGGCAGGGCATGGTGGCTCATGCCTGTAATCCCAGCACTTTGACCAGCTGAGGCAGATGGATCACCCAAGGTCAGGAACTCTAGACTATGCTGGTGAACACAGTGAAACCTCATCTCTACTAAAAATACAAAAATTAGCTAGGTGTGGTGGTGCATGCCTATAATTCCAGCTACTCATGAGGCTGAGACACGAGAGTTGCTTGAACCTGGGAGGCGGAGGTTGCAGTGAGGTGAGATTATGCCACTGCACTCCAGCCTGGGCAACAGAGCAAGACTCTGTCTCAAAAATAATAACAATAATATATATGTATATATATATATATATATACACACACACACACATATATGAACACTATATAGTAGTTGTTATGATTATTGTTATGTAACTGAATTTGAGTTCAATTGGGGAAACAAATATGAGTTATGGAATAAGAATATTAATAGAAGAATTACAAAGTTATAGGAGGAGCTAGGGAAGTAAAGGTCTAAAAGGAGCAGTTGGGATATTAGGTGAGTCACAAGTACATCTGAGAGACCCAAATCACCCACTTGCCAAAAGAAGTGCCACAAAGCAAGATGTATTAGAAATACCTACGTGAAAAATGGTGGATCAGTGTTCTAGCATCTGGTGATGGGCTGGAGGCCACCACTGGTCCATAGTCAGGAAGAAGAGAGGGATGTAGAATACAGAACAAGGATACCTTCATTGCTGTCTGTCACTGCTTCTACCACCATCATCTTCAGAGAGCAAGGGCTGCTGCTTGAATTCCGCTATGTAAATCTCAAAAAGACAAAAAAAAAAAAACATCTGCCCCAGCAGTAGAATCCAAGCAGAACACAACAGCACAGCACGGTGGGGTTCCTGCAGCCCACACTCTGCAAGTAAAACTTCTCCTAGATTCTAATGAAGCATCTTCTTCCAATCTTGCATGACTTTTTGGTCATAGCACCATTGTTTCTTATTGAATTTTCTGACATTGAAAAATCCCATGGCCTTCTTCATACATACTGCCATTAAAACAGATCTCTCAGGCCCACTATTTGTATCTCTGATTTTTTTTTATAACTTACCCTTATTTCAATTTCAGCATATAAATTGGCAGTTTTGCTTTCATGTGTTCTCGTTGAAGTCATTTTATACCTTGATGCTGAGATGCAAATATTAGCTAGCTGTCCTTTATTCATCTCATATGCAAATTCATGCACATGTGTTGAGGGATACAGAGGAAAGGTCCTGAACAGGAAAGATCTCTACAGCATTTCTCAAATGCTCCGTGGAACATTGATTTACTAGAAGCTCGCAACAAATGTATACATATCCCTCTCCCTCTTTATACTTCACTAAATAACTGTGGGAAATATAGATTCAGCAAAATCTAGAGATTGCTGCTGAACATCCCAGAAACTCCATTCAGTGTGTGCGTGTGTGTATGTGTATATATATATATATATATATATATATATATATATATATATATATAAAGCTCCTAACTCACCTGCTTTGTTTCCCTTATTCTAGGGAACTAAGATGTTGTACACCAAATACTGTATTGTGACCCTGGCATTTCCACTAACTACTATACACAATGTTGAAATTTCTCCGTCACCCTGACCAAACACATCCACATTTACCTCTGGCCCAGATCACCAGCCAGAAGGTCTTGTTTGGGACCCAGCTGGTTCACTCCAACTAACCTCCATAATTCTAAAACTCAGGGAGAAAATACTGGAAGTAGGGGTAAGGGGCAAGTATTTATTATTTTCTTCTCAGAAGAAACTCAGATTTCTTATATAAATGAGGCCATCTCTGCCTAGGACCAGCTTTGCATACAAAGGAGTGGCAGCATTAATCAAGTCAAAAAAATGTCCGTAATACTGTTATTTATAAAACGAAATGGCCACTTAAGTGTCTCTATACTGAATAAGGTCTGTCCCTGTAGCCTGCTGTCTCCACCCTTAGACAAAGGAGAGGCTGGAATTTTCATCACCTCCTTAAGCTGTTTAAACTTTGCTTTGACAGGTGCCTGATTAGTTATTTCCTAGGATTTTAAGAAGCTTTAAGTGAAAGAACCTACATAAAGTATTTAGCATGGTTTGTGGAATGGAATGCATGCTACATAAATGGAAGCTATTTTTATGACCAAGTGTTTTAATCTCCCTAATTACCTTTAAGGACCCTAAGGATAGGGACCAAGTCATATGTTTCTTTTTATCTCCCTAGTAATTAGCACAATGTCTGGCTCATAGTTTGCTTATCAAATATTTATTGAAGAAATGAAGATGCTTATTTCACACTTTTCTTTTTCCCTTGTCCCTGTGCTCCTTGAATCCCATTTGGATAATGTAATAATTACCATTGGTAGCAGACATTTACTGTCGTCAATCCAGATTCGTCTGAAAACCTCTAAAGTATGCAGGGGAAGCAGAGTTTGAAAAGTCCTCATAATTATGTCTGCTATCTTGGAAGACCAATTTCAGGACTCAGTCAGACACCTGCTTACAGAACAGTCTCTTTCTCTACATTGTCACATAAACAAAGTTGGTGCCTTGATTATGCTTCAATTAATTCTATAAATCTCAAGTTCAACTTCAATGTCCTCCACACATGGCTGATACTGTGCCAAGCTTCTTCTGCTCACTACTGGCTGATAGTGGCAATCAGGGATTCATCCAAAGTGTTACCCACTAGCAGAAAATGTTATAGTCCAATCTGGAAGTGAATAGCATGCAATTTCCAGCTCTACTCTCATGCAGAAAGTAGGAAATGGGGCTGAGATATTCAGGCCTCCACAAAGCAGAAGAGAGGGTTGATTCTGTGGCAGAGGTCAGGGCTAGAAAACTCTTTCCTTAACCTTCACAATCAGTGCTGTCCAATAGAAATCTTTACAATTATAAAAATGCTCTATTTGTCCTGTCCAAAATGTTCACATGTGACTATTGAGTATTAGAAATGTGACTTTTGACTCTGAGGAACTGAATTTTGTGTTTAGCATTAATGGACTTTAATTTATATTTAAATAACCATGTGAGGCTTGTGGCCACCACATTAGACAGTGTGACCTTAAGCCATGGGATAGAATCCTTCAAGGAAAAGCTGAACAATGTAGTCTATGGCTCCCATACAATGATCTCAGTTTCTCAATCTGAAAAGTACAAATAATAAAACTAATCTGCTATGTCACATGATTTTTATGAAGATCAAATGAGACTACAAATGTGAGCACACACAGTGATGAAAAAAACAAAATCCTCTACCAATGCAAGGCATTGTCATACAGTAAGCTATATTATTATATATATATAATGTGTGTGTGTATGTGTTTGTGTGTGTGTGTATACACAAGTACTTATAGACATATATATTCAAACTTACACAGGAAGAGAGGGCAAAAATATGGCTACCATTCTACCAGGCTTTGTTCCCTAAAGATGACTTCTTGCTTCCTGAAAGCCCTTTTTTATATTAACCTTCAAGTGAGGAATGAAAAGTGTAAGCATGGGTTCTTCCAAAATGGGGCCTCACAGCACATCCTTAGCAAGGGAGTTGGCCCCATATCTGAAGTTCTCTGACCATAAGATAAGAGGTAGTTAGTGCCCTATCATCAGACTTGGGATCTGATTGCCAGTTTCTGACAAAAACGGAATAACCCTTTGAAAACCTCACACCACATATTACTTGAGGACAGTATTATGGACTAAATGATGGTCCCCCACACATTTAGATGTTGAATCCCTAACCACCAATGTGATGGCATTTGGAGATGGGGCCTTTGGAACATAAGTAGGGTTAGATGAGGTCATGGGGATAGGACTTGCATGATGGTATTAGTGCCCTTATAAGAAGAGACATAGGAGTGCATTCTCTCTCTCTCTCTGCGTGCACACAAAGATGTCATGTGAGCACACAGCAAGATGGTGGCTGCCTACAAACCAGAAGGAGAGCCCTCACCAGGACCCCAATTCACCAGAACATTGATCTTGGACTTTCCAGTCTCCAAAACTGTGAAAAAAATAACTGCTGTTGTCTAAACCACCCAGTCTGTGGTATTTTATTATGGCAGTCTGAGCTAAGATACCTTCACATCCCCGTCTCCCACTTTTCCTGTTTCTAAGAGTTAGTAACTGCCACCAGTATCTCCTTTTGTGCTGTATCAGAAATAGATTTTCCCTACAAGCTTATTAGCCAAAGGAATTCCAAGAATATTCACCAAATGGCTTCTTACTGTCCTGAAGACATTTGTCAGCAGGGTGCAGTGGCTCACACCTGTAATCCCAAAACTCTTTGGGAAGATGATGGAGAAGGATCACTTGAGCCTAAGAGTTGAAGTTTATAGTGAACTATGAGTGCCTGGGTGACCTTGTCTCTTAGGAGAAAAAAAAAAGACACTCTTCACCCTTTCTCATGAGATCAAACTATTACATAAATGCTAAGTCTTTAAAATAATGTGATTAGTTTATGACTTCTGCTGTAACAAATTATCACAAATTTAGCAGCTTAAAAAACACATTCTCTTAGAGATCAGAAGTCTGAAATAAGTTTTAATAGAACTAAAATCAGGCTTGGTTCCTTCTGAAGGCTTCAGGGGAGAATTTGCTTCTTGACTCTTACAACTTCTAAAGGCTGCCAGCATTTCTTAGCTTTCCTTGTCATTCCTGGGCTTGCTGCA
This sequence comes from Callithrix jacchus, assembly GCF_049354715.1. NCBI lineage: Eukaryota > Metazoa > Chordata > Mammalia > Primates > Cebidae > Callithrix > Callithrix jacchus. The sequence goes on from NC_133502.1 coordinate 85,612,375, forward strand.
CACCTGGCTCATCCAGGATAATGTCCCCATTGAAATATCATTAACTTACCCACATCTGCAAAATCTCTGTGCCATATAAGGCAACATTCACAGATTCTAGGGATTAGGTCCTAGCTATCTCTGAGGGCCATTATTTAGCCTGCCACAAATAATAGCACTACAAAAATGTCACCGATTTTATTGGTGCTATGCATAATTCCTAACTTTTATTCAGTGTTACAATTGCTGATCTTTTTTTTATATGCTGTTAAGAAGGTGGTAATTCAACAAAATCTAGAACTGGTGGCATGGACGGTTTTCAGAATAAAATGATATTTTGCAGGAATAATCTAATTTCCTCATGCACTGTAGGTTTAATTTTTCAATAGCAAGGCAAGGTGACAAAAACTGCCTTTCTCTTGTGAAATGCATCCAGTTATCCTCATTTGTGGGTGAAATGACTTTCTGTTAATAAAAAGCACAAATTACTTTAATAAATTGGATAATTTTGTAAGTTCTGAAATGCCACACCATTTGAGATATTTTAGATATTCATATGAGAAAAAAATCAAATTAGTTCAAGGCAAATTTTAGGAGGTAAGTAGAAAAGAAGCCCAAGATTGAATGTATATAAAGTATGTATATAGATTTGAACATAATATGCGAGCAATAAATATTTAATGTCAAATGGGAGGGTGATTCAGAAGTTTTCTAATGAGTCTGACCATCTCATTTGATAGATGAAGAGACTAAGACCCAAAAGGTATAAGATCATGAAGCTGTAAAAATTCCTACGTTTGAACTTTTAGAGATGTACAAGATGGCAGAGTATGCAATTACAGAGGTGAGGACATTGCTTTTATATGCCCTCACACACCCCACCATAGAGCCTCACACTGGTCTCACTCAGTTGTGCCCTGAGTCCCCATGCAGGAAGAAATGGGCAGGCTTCAGATATACTGAGGAGGGTAGAAGGAAAGGCAGCCTCTCCAGGTCCCAGCCGTCATCCTCATTAAATGAGGACTTCACACATTAGAATCCTCATTTTAAAGACAAGATCAGAGAAACCTTTCTCGGCAATGGGCCCAGGCCGCGTAGCTAGTTCGTGGCAATGCCAACAAGAGCAGAGCCACAGACCATCTCCTAAGTTAGTGTCTTGCAGAGGCTGTCTCCATTTCTCAAGGCTCATGGTTAACTAATAAATGCAGATCTCCAAAAGTAGAATCACAGAAACTGTGGGATGTCCTACATGTTGACATTAAAGTAATTGTTTAATATTTTAAAATATAATAAGATTCTTCTACTCTCAATATAGTTATAGGATTTATTAGATGTATACCATATATCACATATATGTAAAGTAATAGTTTGTCTGAGGCACTATGGTCTGGGAAAGAGACACAAATTTAAAATTATTTGATAGTCATCTTCTAGCAATATTGTCATTGTGTCTCTTTGGCAGTGCGCATAAACCGGGATGTTGTCAAAACTCCACTATGTGCCACGACAAGCCACAAATACAACCATGAGCCTATAAGATTTTTGAAAAAAACTAATTACACAGCATACAGAAAAAAATAAAGGCTTCAAGAGAAACATATCAGCTGTTACCACGGGTGGCCTTTATAAAGAGAAATTAGGATTGAGGAGGGGAAAGGTATACATGTCGGCTCCTATCTTCAAATCCTTTGAATTTCTTTTTTACAATGAGTATGATACTAGATCATTACATAAATTTTTTAATGCAAGTTTCCTGACCAGAAAACATCTTATCCAATGTGTAGTTAAATGTATTACCAGGTGCGGTGGCTCACACCTGTAATCCTGGCACTTTGAGAGGCCAAGGAGGGTGGATTGCTTGAGCTCAGGAGTTCGAGGCAGGCTTGGGCAACAGAGTAAAACCATGTCTCCACCAAAAATACAAAAAATTAGCCAGGTATGGTGGCAGGTGCCTGTGGTACCAGCTAATCAGAAATCTGAGGCCGGAAGATAGCTTGCGCCTGGAAGGCAGAGTTTGCAGTGAGCCAAGATCACACTATTGCACTCCAGCCTGTAACAGCAAGACACTGTCTCAAAAAAAGAAAAAAGAAAAGAAAAGAGAACTTAAGTCTTTATAAAGAAATCAGTCAGGAAACTGATCCATTGAATACAGCAAGGAAGGAAATAGGAGGTCATCACTGAAGCACACATAATAAAAAGCAATGCATGAAACATACCCTATTGTTGCAAAGATTCAATACATGAAATGAAGTTGGGAAAGTCCATTTCTACCTTCTAATAAGTCCTGCCTTTCAGAAAATAAGTGAAAAGATTTGAGAATGTAATTTCTTAATATTGTGGTGAAGTAGAGGCTGGAAGATAACTTGGAAGTCCTGAACTTTAGTACTGACCTTCCTGCTTACTAGCAAAAAGGAACAAGTCATTCTGCTTAGTCAGCTCATCTGTGAATGGGAATATCACAATCCAGTTGTAAGGCATACTGATTTGTCCTCTAAAATCACTACAGTCAATTTAGATTGGACAGCTTCCAGATCATAAACATCCTAATGCTGAAAAACATGAGGTAGAGGAATCAGAAAGCCTAGGGGAGTGAGGTAGGGGTGGAGGTGGGAGATGCATGGGCTCAACTGAGCTTTGTGAATTTAGGCAAAACCATGTTATCTCCCTGGCCTTCTTTACAGGTCTGCTAAAGAAAAATGAATATGTAAGGCACACTACAAATTCTGAAGCATTCGGCAAATATATTAAAGATTAATGTTGATCTTATTTCCCACTTGCTGTTGTTGTGATATCTTCAAATTGTGTTATTCTCCATAGAGCTTTGTAACTTATTGATATCCTTATTTTGGAAAAAAGATTTCGGAAAATTTTTGAAGACTTTGTTTTTTCTGAGACAGGGTCTCACTTTATTGCCCAGGCTGGAGTGCAGTAGCATGATTACGGCTCACTGCAGTCTTGACTTCTGGGGCTCAAGCAATTCTTCCACCTCAGCCTCCCAAGTAGTTTGCACTACAGGTATACCACCAAACCTGGCTAATTTCTGTATTTTTTGTAGAGGCTAAGTTTCACCATGTTGTCCAGGCTGGTCTGGAGCTCCTGAGCTCAGCAATCCACTCGCCTTGGCCTCCCAAAATCCTGGGATTACGGGCGTGAGCTATGGTGCCCAGCCTGAAAACATTATTTTTATCCCCAAATATTTTGCTGTTATCCAGTGAAGCAAGAAAACAGTACATGGGTAAAAGAATACAGTATTGGAGCCAAAAGCCCCAGGTTCAGACCTTAGTTTTGTCAGGTTAGCTGTTTCTAGGCAGCTTAGTGACACTGTCAAGATTAAATGAGACAGTAAGTATAAAACTTAGCAGGTGCCTGGAAAATGTTTGTTTTCTTCCCTGCTTAAGAATTTGATATCACAGACTCACATGCGCATGCACAATTTAGAAAGCTTCATGAGCAATCACAGAAAAGCAAAACATGCATCCTCACTGGCTGCACATCCTCAGCTCTGCCTTCCCATGCAGCATGTGATGTGCTGAATTGAAGGCACAAGAATGATGATGAACAGGAGCTACTCTGGAAAACAGTGTTTGCAGCTTCCAACACAAATTTTTGGCTTTTGGACAAAGCACTGTATCTTCTTGAGTTTAATCATGCATAATTGTGACTCTCTTCTAAATTCAATAAACAAATATTGACTTCATTGTTTTAGAAGAACAAAGCTACACATCTCCAATGCAGAAACTCAGAAAGATTTTTAAAAGAAGTAGAAATAAAAATTTATTTAAAAAGGAATTGAGAATTTGTCCTTCTTCCTATTCCAAGCCACATTAGACAAGATTTGGTAATTGAGGAATGAAGGAGCACAGCAGGCATCACCAGCCAGTACATTCCCTCCCAAATATCTTAGAATCTTGCAGAAGGAACAGATGGTTCAAAGTGGTCTAGAGAGTGTGAGAAAATAAGGTCGGGAGACCTGGGCCCTGCGCATTGACATATTGTGCTACCATTGGCCACAATGTTCTCATCTAATCATGACTGTTAATGGGTCTCTAGTTTATAAATTCAAAGTTACATAGATCCCGTATCTCACTTCCCACTTTGAAAAATTCTTTCTTTGGTAGTTCTTTCTCATATCTTCTTTCGATTACACCCAAGGCTGTCTTACACTGTGGTTCAAGCTTTGGCTTCAGAAGGTTTACCATCTGAGAGACCTTGGAAAATTATGCAATCCCTCCTATCTTCAATTTTGTCACCTCTAAAATAGCAGGAATAATACTATAGAATTCACAGAGGTTTGATAAAGCAATTAACATAAAGCATCTACAGAGTACGTAGTAAATAAATATTACTTATCATTAATATTATTTTTTCAAAACACTCCTTGAAATTTCTCTCTTCTTATGACTTTATTCCAACTCTCACAGCCTGACTCAAGTGTTTAGGAATACAAAGTTTCTTTGTTTATTTAAAAAAATGGGATATTTTAGTATGTATTTGTCATGCTGGGTTTCAGGAAATGTATCTGATACACAGGTCACATTTACCAGTTGGATGGATTTCAGTAAAGTGGGTCAATGTATGATGAACTAGAGATCATTCTATTATATATTCTTTAGTATTTCAGGATTTAAATTCTAATTTTGGTCTTTTTTCAGAAGGGTTGTTTTTCTTTCAGAAAGAAGAGTGGCCTGATATACCCTATCCGTGACTTTAGCAATCAGCTATAAGAAAGCTAGACATTATACTACTCCGACAGACCACATTTGCAGGTTCTCCAGGCCCCAGCCATGTGAAGTGGGCTTTATTCTGGGACTCAAAATGGTCGAACTGAGCTTCTCTTTCTCTGAAAGAAACAGCCAAACAATTCCATATTTTCCACAATTCCAAATTACTTATTTTGGGGTTGGGAGGTAGTATTTCTTACATCTTACTTTTTGAGAATTGGCCAAAGATGAAAGAGGAGGTACATGGTTTCTCTCTGCTCATTTACCAAAGACTCTGATCTTAAATGGAGAAGAGTGTGTTCCAAGATCCATTCCACCCCCAAGCAGCCAGATGTTGCAAGGTGGTCTAACTGACCTTTACCAGATCCTTCAGCTTTATCCCTCCCTCCTTCATGAAGCCTTTTCTATAGTAAGCACAATCAGGCCTGACACTAAATTTAGTCCTTATACAGTGTCTTCAATATTTGGTCTGCATTGCGCTGAGCACTGTGACTAACGCCTGTAATCCCAAACTTTGGGAGGCCAAGGCAGGTGGATCACCAGGTCAAGAGTTGGAGACCAGCCTGACCAACACGGTGAAACCCCATCTCAACTAGAAATATGAAAAATTAGCCAGGCATGGTGGTAGGTGTCTGTAATTCCAGCTACTCAGGAGATTGAGGCCGAAGAATCGCTTGAATCCAGGAGGCCTAAGTTGAAGTGAGCTGAGATTGCACCACTGCACTCCAACCTGGGCAACAGAGTGAAACTCTGTCTCAAGAAAAAAATAATTTGGTTTGCATTGCTTTATCAATCCCAGCAGACAGTAAGCTCCTTGGGTGGGAAGACCATGTCTTGTTCTATTATAACTAGCACAGTCAAAAATATGCAGTAAGTGCTCAATCTGATTTCTAGTCATGTGTCACTTAATAATGCAGAAATACTCTGAGATATGCATTGTTAGGCGATTTTGTTGTTGTGCCAACATCATAGATTGTAGTCACACAAACCTAGATGGTCTAGTCTACTACATACTTAAGTCAAATTGAGTAGCCTATTGCTCCCAGGCTGCAAATCTAAATGGCATGTTACTGTGATGAATACTGTAGGCAGTCATAACACATGTTACGTATTTGTGCATCTAAACATTCTTAATATAGAAAAGGTGCAGTGAAAATAGTATTTAAAAGATTAAGAATGGTATACTGACAGAGAGCACTGATATGGTTTCACTCTGTGTCCCCACCCAAATCTCACCTTGAATTGTAATAATTTCCACGTGTCATGGGAGGAACCTGGTGGGAGGTAATTGAATCATGGGGACAGGTTTTTCTCATGCTGTTCTCCTGATAGTGAATAAGTCTCATGAGATCTAATGGTTTTATAAAGGGGGATTTCCTTGCACATGCCTTCTTGCCTGCCACCATGTAAGATGTGACTTTGCTCTTCCTTTGCCTTCCACTGTGATTGTGAAGCCTTCCCCGCCATGTGGAACTGTGAGTCAATTAAATCTGTTTCCTTTTTAAAGTACCCAGTCTTGGGTATGTCTTTATTAGCAGCGTGAAAACAGAGTAATACAAGCACTTACCATGGACGAACAGGACTAGAAGTTGCTCTGGGCCAGTCAGTGAGTGAGTGGAGAGTGAATGTGAAGGCGTAGGGCATTATTGTACACTACTGTAGGCTTTATAAACACTGTACATTTAGGCTACCCTCAATTTATTTAAAATTTTTTTCTTTCTTCAATAGTAAATTAACCTTACCTTACTGTAAGGTTTTTACTTTATGAAATTTTAATTTTTTTAATTTTTTGAGTCTTTTGTAACAACAGCTTAAAACACAAACACATTATACAGGTGTATATACAGGTATATTTTCTTTTTTATATTCTTATTCTGTAAACTCTTTTCTATTTTAATTTTTTTTTAACTTTTAAAGGTTTTCTGTTAACACTGAAGACACAAACACACATATTAGCCTAGGCCTACACAGGATCAGGATCCCTGTCAATAACACCGTCTTCCATCTCCACATCTTGTCCCACTGGAAGGCCTTCAGGGGCAATAGTATGCATGGAGCTGTCACCTCCTATGTTAAAGATGCTTTCTTCTGGAAACCTCCCAAAGGACCTGACTAAGGCTGTTTTACAGTAAACTTTTTGAAGCAAATAATGTATACAGTGGTCCATTTTCAAGACAAAGTCCCTTGAATCGACTTAGGTTAGCAAACTACAGAAGAAACAAGATATACTAGGCCTCTGCTTGGCTAGCCGATGCCTGCTTGTTGGCCTCCCCCTCCCCCTGTTTCCCCCCAACACTTAGTTGCCCTAACCTGAACCAAAAAAGTTCAGTCTAAAATGAAAGCTTACTAGCCTTCAAAATAGCTCACTTTTTCTGTTCTTACCAGCCTGCCCAGCTACTCAGGTCATAAGTCAAATACTTAGAGAGCCCTTGATCTAACTAGGATTGCAGTGCATTGTGGGCTGCAACAAAATGCAGCAAGACAACCCTAAAGAAAACACCTAAAGTCCCTACTCAACATTCAATAGGCAACATCTGGGAAGACTGTGACCCCATAGTACTCAGCCTATGAGGAGCCGGGGGAGGAACTTGCACACTAGGGTTTACCTTGCTTGTTAAAACTGTGCTAGGTGTGCCTGCCCATTAAACAACGATCTTGCAAGACTGTTCTGGGTCTCTAAGTCTTTGTTCTTTGGGCTTAGATAGGTAAGTTTGTTTCTCACACTTTTTAAATAAGCAGAAGCAGTATGCTCTAAAATAATGATTTAAAGTATAGTAAATACATAAACAAATAAAAGTCATTTATTATAATTATCAAGTATTATGTACTGTACATAATTGTATGTGTTGTTAGACTTTTATACCATTGGCAAAGCAATAGGTTTGTTTATACCAGCGTCACTACAAACACCTGAGTAGTGCATTGTGCTATGTCAATAGGACAGCTAGAACATCACTAGGTGACAAGAATTTTTCAGCTCCACTATAATTTTGTGGGACCACCATCATATATGTGGTCCATCGTTAACTGAAAAGTTGTTATGCAGTGCATGACTATATTCTATCATTGCAGCTTATTGTCTAAACCATGTCCTTTCTCAGTCCAACGCAAGTATTCCCAGCAGTGGTGTCTCAGCTATCCTCTATAGACTGCAAATGCCCTGAGGGGTAAGGGCTGTTACTCAACATTATATCCCCACAGTCCAGCCCAGTGTTTGACTCACAGTAGACATTGCAATAAATGGATAATTTGAATAGAATTCTCGAGAGCATCTATGCTAAAATCTTTCCCTCCCTCTTCCTAAACACCACATTAACAAATATCACACTGGGCAAGGTGGCTCACGCCCATAATCCCAGCACTTTGGGAGGCCAAGGTGGGCAGTTCACTTGAGATCAGGAATTCCAGACCAGCCTGGCCAACATGGTGAAACCCCCGTCTCTACTAAAAATACAAAAATTAGCCGGACATGGTGGTGCGTTCCTAGAATCTCAGCTATTCAGGAGACTGGGGCAGGAGAATTGCTGGAACTGGGGTGGGGGTAGGGGGTGGAGGTTGCAGTTGTTTCTGGACTTCCGAGTACTGCAGAGGCTCCTTAAATGGATACAAACTAAAGGCAATACTCTAGGTCAGGAGTGGGCAAACTATAGGGTCAAATTCTGTCTGCTGCCTGTTTTTATAAATAAAGGTTTATCAAAACACAACCATGTCTATTTGTTTAGTGTCCATAGTTGCTTTCTGGCTGCAATAACAGAGTTGAGTACTTGTAACTGTGTGGCTTGCAAAGCCAAAAACGTTTGCTATCTGCCGCTTTACTGAAAAGCTTGCTGATGACTGCTCTAGTTTAAACTGTAAAAGCACTGCGCTGTTTAGTTGTGAGAAAAAGAAGTTCTGAAAATTTCCAGCTACAGAAAATAATAATATTTGATGATGATTTTATAATAATAGTAACCTTTCTTAGTGTATTATATATATGTGTGTGTGTAAAAGCATATTTACAAAATTATTTCACACTTGATTCTATCAATATCTGGATATTGTAGGCAGTGCAATTATAGCCCTATTTCACAAATGAAGGAATAAAAAAATTAAGTGACATGTTCTGGGAGACAAAATACTTTTTTTAAAAAAGTTAACGTCTGTTTGGGTCTTTTCATAATACCTAGTTATTGAACAACAGCAACAACAAAAAATGCTCTGCCTCATACCCTTATTTCTTCTTTACCATTAAGCTGGTTAGTACATGAAGGTCTCCAGGGCTGGGCTTTGAAGAGTTCCGCTTCATAAAAATTTCCATGCTAAAGGTCCTGTGGTCTTATTATATCAGTAGAATTTATTCCATTTAAATTGTTGTGGGCCCCATTTTCTGGGCTAGCTCTGTCTGTGCACCAAAAAATATTTGCAGAATGGAAAACGCTGTGAAGGTCTGGTTGCCCTGGGGAGTCTCTCAGTCTCAGTGCTCTCCTATTAGAGAGTAGCTATTGGTATATTCTTTCAAATGCTTCTGTAAATGCACCCATGTTAAATATTTTATTAGAGAAGGCTTATGACTTTTGGTCAATTCACAGGCTCCTGAAGTGTACACAAAAAGCCCCAGGCATCCATCTCTATGTGAAAATAAGACCGTAGCCAGAACAAACTGATGATAAATCTCATCACAACTGCCTCCTTGGTAAATTCTGAGTTTGAATGATCCCATTTCAGGGACTGGCTTCTTCCTAACCAGCCAATGGCTTCTCATAGCACCTTAGCAAGAAATTGGTTGCTTATCAAATATATTAATATAATTGTTAGCAAATAGAAGTCAAGACATTTGAGCAGGTCTGCTGTAAACCATTCAGTCCTGCAGAAGGGAAGAAGGGAGAGATGACATCTGGGATAGACAACAATTCAGAGAAAGTTTAGCAGAGACGCAGCCTTGGGACAAAATAGTCAGCAAATTTCAGGGTCGTGCTCCTCCAACTTTAGCTTTATAGTGCAGCAGAATCATTTAGAGGGCCTGTAATAGACTGCTGAGCCCCACCCAGAGTCAGCCAGGGTTAGGACCTGATAATTTGCATTTCTAACAAGTTCCCAGGAGATGCTGAGGCTGCTAGTTCAGCGACCACACTTTGAGAATCGTGCTGTAGTCTAGAACCTAGACACTAGACCAATGTTTCTCCAGTCTTAATGTGCCAATGAGTTCATCTCCTTGGAATCTGGTAAAATGCAGATTCTGATTATGCAATTCTGGAGAAAAGAGGGCGGAAATCTTAACATTTCTAACAAGCTCCCAGATGTTGCTGACTTGGTATATCTGGCCCCAGTAGGTTGGATGTTGTATACAGCATGGGATTCCAGACTACTCCCTGAAACACACAATTGATTTTGCAACTGCAGGTGGCTTTCGAAGTTTCTGCGAGGTTATAGCATGCTTCAAGGATTTATATTTACATCAGGTATTTTTTCCTGAGTCCAATGCCTGTCTTTCTTCTCTTTTCTTCCTCTTGTTCCTTTGTTTCTTCAATAACTGGAGTTTACTCTCTCATCTTCACCTCTCAGCTCTGAATTTGTTACAAAGTCAATAAGAGCTCAGTTTAGTGAACACAGAGCTGAGTCAGGTAACTTAGATTATGCTTGGGCTGTGGCTCTAAAAAGGTGCAAGATATTGGGCAGGTCGCAGAATCTTTGTCAGCCTCAGTTTCCCCAGCTTCAAAATGATGTGGCTATTTTAGATGATGTTTAAGGTCCCTTGAAGTCTCCATTGTGTTAAATGTAATCAAAAGCACACCAAAAACCAATAATACGTGTGCTGCCACCTTTGGGTGGAAAACATAACTTTAGCTGGACCAGTTACAACTTTGAAACAAAAGACATTTCGCTGAAATTCTCCTACCCTGCAGGCCCAACACAAATTTAATATTTCTTCCATATGATTACAATTCATAATGGCTTCCCTTTAATAGGAAATTTCAGACACAAACCAACATAAATTTGATTGTGATGTCATTTACCTTTATACATATTAAAGCTTTACAGTCTGATTAATCTTCTATGGATGTTTTCCCTATCTTAGGAAATTTTCATGGTTTCAGAAAGTCTGAACACTCAGGTTTATAATGCATTCCAGTTAAATTTTTGATTAGTAAGTAACTGACCAATCACAAGGATGCACTGTAGAGACTTGACCAATCACAAGGATGCACTGTAGAGACTCAGAACAAAAATATCGGCATTGGAATAAGATTAATCTGGATTTGAATTTCTGATCATTCCATTTCCTAACTGTGCTCTTTGGTAAGTCATTTAACTTCTCTGTGTCACATCTTCTCACCTGTGAAATGAGTGTAAAATACTTCTCTTCATTGTTGAGGGGTTAAAAAAATAATGTTGTAAAGTCCTTGGCAAAGTTGTTAACACTCAGTAAGTGCTCAATATGTAGGAGGTATTACCAAATGGCCACTGCCAGGCAGCCTGTGATGTTGAAAATAAATCAGGCTTTGAAGCTAGAAATCGGTTTCAGTCGCTGGCTGTTTTACTTTATGACTTTTCACAGCTTGCTGAACCTCTCTAAGCCAGTTTCCTCATCTGTATAAGGATACTGAGAACTTCTGGAGCTGATTGAGGATTAACTTCTATTGCTATAGACTGAAATGGTCTCCCACTGCCACTACCCAGGAAGAGAAGCAAGCATACATGGGTTTATGATCCACTAAGACTCATTTCAGTTTTTCACAATCACTCTTTCGTCCAGTGGAAGGTGGACATGCCTGGAATATTGCCTCTTATGAAGGGAAGGACAGTCTCAAATCCTACAAAGGTGTCTCCTGTCTCACAGGCGGAAGTAAGTTTTTCCATAAGAGAGAGACATCTTTGGAAGGATTTCCTATTCAGTGAATTGGAGCCTGGGTCTACTAATAAAAGGGTGAATTTGCTGGCGTCACTAGCAGTAAGATAAGTGTAGTAGAAAAAAGTTTAAGATTCCTTCTCACAAGTTTTAAAGATCTTCTTTGGCCTCCAATTATATTTCTGACCACTTTTTTTCTTGACCCCATTCCTCACAGCACTTAACTGCCTGCTACTTACCATGTGTACCCCATACATTCCTCTTTCTGCTCTTTGATCGTCTTGGCGTTTCTCCTGGGAATTATTTTTCCCCAGTCTATGGTCGGGACACATTTCTCCATGAGTTTCTCATGTTTCCACATGTTTTGTGAACAGCAGCACTGACTAGTCTTTATTCTAAGTCTAGACTGTCTTTTCAAAGGTATTTGTAAAGCCAGACTTGGAAGATAGAGATTGTGTCTTCCTCAAGAGCAAAGGCACCTACTCCTCCTTGTAAAAGATTTGGCTTCCCTAAACTCAAGGTTTCTCTCCTCTAACAAAACACCCTGCATGTGCAGGTATTATCTGGCCCTCTTTACATTTCCTTCTTGGAATTAGGACTCAGAGAATGAATATTTTTAAATGCTGATACTCTAGCTACTGCTTTTGCAGTGAATAACGAACTATTCTTTGTTTCCAGGAGTCTCATGTCTTCTTCCAACATCACAGGAAAGGAGCAGGCTAACTTGTTAGCTTCCAGATAGGTAAAATCTCAGGCTCTTCACCATTTTTGACACTTATTTTACTTCTAAATATGCAGACCCTACTTATATTTTAAAGTTTACTTCAAATGCTTGGGCTTCATGGATATACTCTGGTTAGTTTTTGCTCCTATCTGTAAAATAAGGATGGTAATGATAGTATCTATCAATTTAGGTTGTTGTGCAGTTTGAATGGGTTGATATATGTAAACTATAAGTGCTATAAGCATGAGCTATTAATATCATTATTGTTTTTTTACTCCAGAGAAGTTTATGAAAGGTGACACAGTATCCTTGGCAAATAACAGATCTAATTCAAATTCTGTTTTTACTTCTATCCAGCTCTGTTATTTGGGAGAAAGTACTTGGCCTATACAGGCCTCAGTTTTGTCACTATAAAAATTAAGATGATAAGTCCTGCCATTTGGAGGAGTTTTAGTAATAATCAAATTATATATAAAGCACGGAGCATACAATAGATGTTCAGATAAGCATGAGGCTAAGTTATTATGGCACTTTCTACTTTCATGCAACCAATTTATCCAGATATATTACTCCCTCTATCAATCTGTAACTTCACTGGAAACAAGAACTCTAGTGAATTCATCTTGATGGCCTTCAAATGCCTAGCACAAAGGAGTCAACTTGTTAAGTTATTCATTCATTGATTCATTCATTCAAAAACGTGTATGGATCACTTACTATGTACCAGACATATACATGGAAGATACATCAGGAACTACTAATGCTAAATAGAAGCAGGAGAAAAAATACTATCTCTTAAATTTGTTATTTTTCCTTTTCTAGGGACATAAAAAGAAGTATTTGGAGATTAGAAGTAGGGAAGAAACTTGCTTATATTATACAAGTTTGTGAGCCAAAATTGGAAATTACTGTATCATGAAAAGCTCATGATTACTGCATTTAATCTTTAGCTTCTTTAAAATAATCTTATTTTCTTCATTATTGGATATTGGTTAAAATACCTTTTTTAAAAAAGGTCGTAGACCTTTTAAGTTTTATTCCATCGCTGCACAATTGGGTTGATTTAGATGACCCCTTATTTTCTCATTTATTCAAAAATTCTTTACATTTGTAATTTTTCTTATCCATGCTAGTCTCCCACATGCTGTCAACTTTCTTAAGAAGACTAACCTCCTGGTTCAAGTGTGGCTGGTGGACTCCACCCCTGGCTGGGTTTTGGCATCTGACATTGGTATAAAAGGTCTCAGCATTGTAAGTAGAGGAAGGGTGGGGCTTCCCAATGACCTCACCCTTTCATACATGAATAGTTCACTTCCAGATAACAACCACTCTGAAACATGCCAGCCGGAAGGGAAGGGCCAATTTTAGAAAGTCAACAACCCCACTACACATTCATTCAATCACAGGCCTCAATGTCCTGAGAAAATCATTTTGCTAAACCATGGTTTCACCTACTGTAACCTTATGCAAAACACACCATCATCTCTCCAGGAGATGTCAGGAAAGACAGAGAAGTCGCCCTAATTGTAATCATATTTGCAACAACAAAAATGAGTATAGATATGTGTCGAAAAGGATTTTTTTCTTTTCTCTTGACACTAGTACGTATTAAAGAAACAACAGCTAACCCGATATTCCCCTTACTTCTCCTGGCTGGAATTTTACTGACAACTTAGTTTCCTCTCCGTGTTTCTTGATTAACTCAATCAGCACAAAAAATAAGCAACAGTAAACACAAGCTTCTTTTTATGTGTGCAAATTAGTGATAACAACTATCCAGAGAGTCACTTTCTAATATGGAGTGATTCAAAGAAGGAGGAAGGCAGTCCAAATGTCAAGGTCTTCATCTGTTCTCCTATCCTGCAAATAGTCCTCATAAAAGTTTTCTATGTTGCATTTCCAAACAAAATCGACTCTTTCCACAAGCCTGGCATATAGAGGGACTCAAAAAGTGTTGCCTGAATTAAAGTGAAATGTGTTTGTTAAATTTTAGGGAAATAAAATATACCACTGTCATAATACCTCTGGTTCTGGACTTCAGACAAGTCTTGGGGTCAGAAGTTGTCACCTTTAATTTCAATCGCTCTTTGTTCTACCTTTATTCCAAATAAGATGGGTCTGCAAAGCTCCAAAGCTAGTGTGTTAAAAGAGTGGCATTATCTACCTTAACGAACAGCTGGGCACACGTACTTCAGTAGCAAGAGGCTTTCTGCCACCACCAAGCTCTATTTGTTTTCCAAAAATAAAGGAAAACCTTTCTATTAACAAAGAGAATGTGTTCTAGTGAAACCTTCTTATTGACAGAAATTTTGCAAAAAATAAAATAATATAGACAACATAGGAATGGACTTTCATGTAAAATACTTTTTATATTATTAAAATCGTTCCCTTGTCTAACTGGTTCATGAATATTCATTGATTGCATGCCCTTTCAGGCACTAGGAACAAGGAGATGAAGAAGTTGTATTGAAGGAATAGAGGCTCTTCCAAACCTAGAAGTTTCAGGGATCAAAACAGCAGCCCTCTTCTGGGGGTTTCCCAGGGTAGTTATGGAGTTTGAGGATACAGAGTCCAGAGATGTGAAGTCTCTTGTCTCTGGTGTGGTAATCGGTGACATCTATAGGCTGTCAATTTCAGCTTTTCCTTTTGGTGACACCATCCCCTCTTTTCTCTGTGGACATGTTGGGTGCCTGAGTATACCCTGCTATTCAGACTAAGGATGTGGATAGAGTCAGAAGATCATCTCTGGATCTCTTTGGCCCTATCCAACTCCACAGAATTTTCTTGGAGGCTCCCAAGGAGAGACCTAGGTTGAATTTAGTATCTTTCCACCCCAACAATTCTAACCTGCTGCTCATTCCTGAAACTCCTTCCATGTGAACATTCTCCTTCTTATCAGTTTGAGATACGTGGAAAAGTGTAAATAATTGCTCAACTGTGGCCTGGACTCTACTTGAAATGTAATCAACTTGTCAATCAACAAGCAATAATGACTTCTTCGTTTCTTATCAGATCTTTCTTGGGGCACTAGTGTTTCTGATGCCCAAACCTTGTGCTTACCTGCCAAACTGCTTCAATGCCTAAGGTGGCATCCTGAGCTTGACCTCTCTGAGATTCCATTTTCCTAAGTACAAAATGTCTGTCCTCCCTATTATGTGAAGAACAAACAATATATGAGTGGAAAAGTTCTTTGCAGTGCAAACACAGGGATGATGATAATGACGGTGACTACCCCCATAGTGCTTAGCCCCCTCTGGTGAGGTTTGTATGTCTCTTTAACTCTTTACATCCTCAAAACTTCAGCTCCAAGAAAGCGAGCTCTTGATTTTGCTGCTGTATCACCAAGTGCCCCGTCAGTGGCAAGAGAGTGAATTAATGTTCCATATATGTTGCCAAGAGGTTTTTCCCCTCCTCTTTGCTTATTATTTAATAATAACATCATAAGGAGTTTTCTCTTCCAAAATTCTTACCAAAATTCCATTGAAAACTTTGTTAACTTCTTTGAGAATGCTCTTTTTAAAAATTACTATTTGTTACACTTTGGTACTATTAGAACAGAGTTATTAAAATACCCTGTTAGCCTCATAAAGCTAGAAATGTTGAAAAATATTAATATTGTATTCCCATTCTATGCATGAGAAAACAAAGTCCAGATATGTGACGTTTCTTGTCTCTGGTGTGGTTATTGGTGGCAACCATAGGCTGGCAATTGCAGCTTCTTTGTTTGGTGACACCATCGCCCTCTTCTCTTTGTGGACATGTTGGTTGCCTGAGTATGCCCTACTATTCAGACTAAGGATGTGAATAAGGATCTAACAAGCCAATAGTAAGTGGATCACCTTATTATGTCACTTCAAGTGGCACCTCAAGTGGTATATATTAGGTCACCTCAAGTGGCATCTGTCAAAGCTCTAGGAATAAAGCGAAAATAAATGGGAATAGGGTTCATGTAGATGGAGAGTCTACCAGGGAGGGGGAAGAGATTAAGGTAGGAAGAACTTTCAGTAGTCTAGCAAACCAGCAGAACAGTCATGTATTCATTTAGCAAATAATGAATGCCCACTATGTGCATGACTCTAGGGAGACAAAGGTGATTGTCAACCAGTTGTTGTTTTGGTAGAAAGATACTATTGTCAAAGGAACAGAATGAACTGATGAATGAGAACTCACGGATGGTCTTTCCTCAAACCACTCTACAGTTCTCACCAGATACTTACATGTGTAAGCTACAATAAATTAGCAATATATTACTAATACCAGCCCTAGATACATAATTACCAACTAAATACTGTTGTCAAAGAAACTGAAGGGATTGAAAGATGGGAATTCACTTTACCTTAATTATCTCTTGGTCCTGAGACCCAGTAGGGCAACAGGGTAAGTTCAGGAGTCTTTTTCACCTCAAACAAGTTGGCAGTTGTCCCCAGGCACTTACAGGTACAAATTAGCATATAATAAATTAGCAGAAGTAAAGTTTGGCCAGGACACTGAGGCAGCCCTGGGGCTGGGTGTCTGGGCGATGAATGGAAAACCTACAAATGCTGCACCATTCTAGACAGCATCACAGCTAATGCTGCCAAGGGCTTACACAGTACACAGCAATGCTCGGTTTTGAGAGTGCATGTGTTTTTAGAACCTGGTTCTTGTTCTTAGATGATAAGAGAGAGAAGCCTTTTATTTTGATATTACAGGCTATCTTTGAGAAATTTACAAAAGTCTCTGTCTGGCAGGTGGAGGGGAAGGTTGAGTGACAATGATCAAAATGCATTCTAAGTTTCCCTATGAGACTCTTAAAAGTCCTTATCCATTCTCCTTCGGGAGGAAACAGGACATCTGATTTTATTGTTTTTTAATTATAGAAAATGAAATGCTACATGCAGTTGTTGCTTTCCTCAGATTTATTGTTTTGATGGCCCATACAGGATTTTAACCCATAACAAAATTCATTTCAGAAATTTTTTTTTATTTCAAAGTTGTTTGAGGCTCACAAGAAATTGCAAACATAGTACAAAGGTTTCACATACACTCTTCACTCACCTTCCGTCAATGATGACATTTACACAACTATAGTACATTGCTAATTCACTAGGGCCTGAACTAGGCCCTAGTGATTGCAAGTTAATTGAAATGTGACTTATTCCCCAAGGAACTCAAATCTAGTGAGGGAAACAAATCAGGAGTGCAGTAAGTCCTAGGATACAGAAATGTGTTACTACTAAAGATGGGAGGAGAGGCATTTCTATCAGATTGTTTGCCCAGGAAGACTCCTCAAAGACAAGCCTCACTGGAATTGTAAGGCCTAAGTAGTCTTTACCCGCCCCCAAGGGATCAGCGATTATCTAAGGCAGAGGAGCAGCGTGTGTTAAGTTTCAGCAATGTAGAATGGCAAGCTTCATTCAGAGAATGAAACTAAATCAACTTGGATGGATTAAGGAGCATGTATGTACTGTAGGTAAGTAAAGGTTAGGGAGAGAAAGAAGGGACAGCAGATATGTCTAGAAAGTCAGTGTAGTAGTCAGGGTTCTTCAGAGAAACAGAACCAACAGGACATATACTGAGACACATACCTGAAAGGGGATTTCTGATGGACACTGGGTCACTTGGTTATGGAATCTGAGAAGTCCTGTGATATGCTGTCTGCAAGCAAGAGAACAGGGAAGCCAGTGTCAAGGCCTGGGAATCAAGAGAGCAGATGGCTTCACTGGAATAACAGAGAAGACGCTTTCACTCTCTTAGCCTAGAAGCAGCAGGTCAGATGACATTCTCACAGGGTTATGGCCTGAAGTTCATCACCACCTTCTCCCTCTTTTGTAATGATACATCAAGACTATTGAGAGAAACAGAATGCATAGCAAATTAGAAGTTATCTTTAAGTATGAAAAATAAGACCTTATAAGGGAAGCATGTTCTTCTTTCTCAGTAGAACGTTTAACCAATCTTTACCTGGCCGTGTCCTGCACATACTTACTAACTTTAAATTAGTAACCTCTTCTTAGAAGCTATTCCTGGCCCTCCTACCCTCACCATGCACAGAAAGACCAGGTTACTGCCCCTCCTGCATCCTCCACTAGCAACACGCACTTTTTCCTCTTACAGGGCCTACGGCACATATGAATTGTAGTTACTGTGAGTTGTAGTTATCGACTCACCTGTTTGTCTTCCTCGTAGGCTGTGATAATAATCCTTGCAGGTAGGGATTGCACATTGTATTCCCAGTGCTTTCCACTAAGAAAATATCTGTTAAGAAAATGAAGTGTTGTGGCTACCGGTAAGACTCAAGGAACCAGTCTCTTCTAAACCAACAATTATATCCATAATCCAGAATTTTCCTGCTGATTTTATATTTTCCACTGAACTAAAGTGAACTGTTTTTGTTAGAAATATGAAATCCAAAGCATACATCAAACTAATTGAATGTTTATTTAAAACCAAAATCATAATAACCACAGGAGGTTTTGAAAACCCTGTGCTATTTCCCAAGAATAAAACTTACCTGTTGGCAACATACAATGAGTTGTCAAACATCTACTTTCCTGATGACTTTGGACAATTATTAGGCACTTTACCAGCTGGGAAGTTTCCAGTGTTCAATACAGAATAGATAATCTCAGGCACTTTTTAAATTCCATGGTATCCCAAGCTGAGCATAACCTCCATCACGAGTGTGTTCTTTATCTTCCCCTTTAAGATGAAAGCTGCTTCTGTGATATGCACCTACACAGAACAGATGTTCCAGTTGGCTTTACATAAACAAGCAATTCCCCAAAATCAAGATTTGTTCCCACCAGGGCGGTTAATTAATCTGTCTGTTAATCAACAAATGTTTATTGAAGAGCAGGCATTATTCCAAGCATTGAAAACACAGCAGTCAACGAAACAGATGAGACCCCTAACTTCACGGAGCTCACATAATTCAAGGAGTGTGATTGTACTGATTGATGATAAATATACAAATAAAGTTTAAGAAATGTCTGAGGTTATAGAAAAAGGATTTCCTGCCTAAAGGAAATAACAGTTAGGTCTTTGCTTTCTTGAGTGACTGGCCAAGGGCCAGAGAAAGCACTAGTTATAAGGATTATTATTGGAAAAAATCTGTTGTAATTAGGTAAACCAAGTTCTATTAACTCTGAGCTACAGGGATATGGAAATAGAGAGCCTTCTTTGATATGGCATTGGCAGCTACGGGATTTTGCCCGTGGGTTTCAGTGGGATTAAACATAGAACTGTACTGTTTGGCACAAAAGAAATTTTCCCCCTTTTTCCGTGTGTCCCAAAGGAGCAATATGAGTTATTTAATATATGTAATAAAGTGAAAACTTGACCAGATGAAAGGAAATTAGAGCACATTTGTTTTTCTGTGTCAGCCTGATTAAATAAAGTAAGTCATTAGTGGTCAATCCCACTATAGAACCAGATACACCACATGTATGAAAACTTATCATCGAGTCAGAAGACAGAGCTATGGGTTTATTGTCAATAACTCTACCTGCTGTTACCATTCGCACATTTTTTAACTTAACTGTGTACCACCTGTACTATTACTTACACATTTTTCTTTAAATCAATTCACTTTTTATTTAAAAAGCAAATGTGATGGCACCATGGATAGAGAGACCAATATCATTGTTATAAAGAGCACATAGCCATAAAAATCAATGCAACAAATTAATCAATACTATTAATTCTAGCTAGATAGTGTTGCCTGGTGACCCTTCTGATTTTTGACAGTAAAAGCTGTTTTTTTGGTCAAAAATGAGAAAGTGGTAACTGATAGGTTTTAGAAACCTTGCAGAATAAGAAAGTCATGTTCCTTGAGGCCATTAGAGGGATTAGATTCTCCTTCTGTGAGTCAATGTTGCTTCTGTCTATGTATAAGCTAAAATAATATCCTATTCTATGAATAGAAGATGTTCCTCTTTGGGAAATATTGAACTAGGTGGCCTTGAGAATGTCTTCCAGCTCTTAAATGGCACAATTCTCTGAGACACACTCTCTAGTTAGCAGCAGGGAGGAGAATGTCATTCATAGCTTTCTTCCAGGTTGCCCACCAAAAGTCAAACAGTGCTTCCTTTTCTCCCAGCCTTCACTCATATTTCACATCCCATTTTCTTTACTCTACGTGCGGTAGAGAGGTTGGCAGGCAGGCCAACCACTCTCAGCCTGGAAAACTCCCTTTCACAACATGGAAAGATAGAAGAAAGAAGAAAGAACCATGGTAAGATCAGTTACAGTAAGAGAGTCTGGGTGATCTGGGACAAATGAGGAAATCACAGCTCCTTAGCTCAATGCTGAGCTCATATGATACCTAACATGAAGGTACAGTATCTGAAAAACATCTTTTGTGGAGGCAATATATTGACTCTTGATGGAATGTTTCACTTCTCATACCCATGTTTGGAATTCCATAAACAGTGACTCCCATCTCCGTGTGCACCAATTTATTCTCTGCCAGAATTATTTGCTGTCAGTTAGACACATAAAACTCTCTACTAAAGCATCAGGAAACCCCCCAGGATTTGACAGTGTGCAAAAAATAAGAGAAGCCCTGAACAGGCTTGAATTCCTAAGGAATCTTTGCAGGAAAGTCAAGACCTTCCTTCTTTGTTGTATCTGTAGATAATCGATGTTTTTGTTTGATCTATTGATCCTTCTCAATCGTCTCTCTTTTTTGTTTTTATTTTTTGCTTTGTTCAAGCGAGAAATTGGACACAGTTTAATCTAAGTAAAAAAAGTTAAAAGTTAATAAGCCTTTCAATCTTTTAAAATTATTTATGAAAGACTATTTAGTTTTGGGTGCTCAAATGTTATTGTTTGCCTAAATCTTTTCATCAAGACTACACATAGAATTTCTAGTATCTCAGAAAAGTGACTCCCTCTTGTGGCAAGAGCAATTTTTGCAGCCAATTCTAGGGCTTTTGAGTTCTTAGATGCTAAAGAGCTGGGTAAGATCTTAGAAACTCTCATTTTACAGATGAAATAAATGAAACCCAGAGTACAAGTTACGTATTGGTGTTTATATCTGGTTGGTGATTGAGCCAGACCCAGTATCCAGGTCTCCAATTCCCCAGGGAAGGGCTTTTCTTTTCCCTTATACTTTCAAAGTTTAAGAAGTGCCGTTACTAGTGTGATTTCCTCTGTCAAAGGCTCTCCTTTCCATTGCCTCTGAACAGAGCTGGTAGAGAGGCCGTTCTCCGTCTAGGCAACACTTTTCTCCATGTGAAAGCTGCTTCTTGGTGGGCTTTCTCAACAAGATAATTAGCCATTTCCCAGATTTGAGCTGCATCCCCTCATCCAACAGCAGTTCTACACATACAACAAGGACTCTTCATTTCTCTGGGAACAGCCACCATCTGTCATCCTTGGGTACTGCTTCCTGTCTAATTCTTGCTCTCTTGACTTGTTGTGACAATGAGCAGGGCTTTAGACACAGCACTGGGAGATACAGGAGGACACATTCACAACCCAGTTTCCTATAAGGTTAACCATTACAACTACTAGAAATATGGTTAAACTATCTGCAGCCTTACTTCCTGAAATGTGTTCTTTGGATCAGTACTATCAATATGACCTGGGAGCCTCATGGAAGTACAGAATCATCTTGTTTAAAAGCACATTCTGATTTAGTACCCATGAGTTAGAGCCAGGAGCCAAAATTGTGCACTTCTCATAAGCTCTCAGGTCAACACTGTTGATTCACACATCACAAATTGACTATCAAGGGCCTAGAGCAAAGCAAGTTGCCTACCCAAATTGTAAAGCACAAGTCACAGTTCTGTTTGTTTTATGACTGGGTACAAATTGATAGTCACTCATCAACGCAAAGAAAGTGAGAGACTTAGATTTCATAAACTGGTAAAGAGAGTTATCACCCAAGTAAACTGTGCTCTGCTTCATGTAGATTTCAGTCACTACAGAGTAGGGAGAAAGACAGTAATTCCTGGATTCTTAAATATACTCTCACTCTGCCCGTGCACCTCACCTCTAAGTCTACCATATAACCTCTAACCCACACATCAGAAGTTCCTGCTTGAATAACCAGAACTGTCAGCCACAGCTGTCTCCCGTGGATAACTCTTCAGGTTTCTATGAACCAAAACCTACTCCCAACAAGCCTTCCAGTAAAAGCTGCCATCCATTTTTGCTGGTATTGACCAAGAGGCAAAGAAAATCCAGGAAACGAGCCAATTTAGGAAAAGAACAAAGCAACATCAGAGATCCTTGAGGGATACCCATTGGAGGAAGAGGAAGTTGAACAGTCCAAAGACCCAGATATGGTGAAATGATTCTGGAGACATCTGAGAGAGAAAGGACAGTCACAGTTTTTCATAATTATTTTAACTGATTTGGAAAATGTAGATAAATGTTTCCCATACTAAATTTTTTTTTTTTTTTTTTTTTTTTTTTCTTTGAAACGGAGTTTCGCTCTTGTTACCCAGGCTGAAGTGCAATGGCACAATCTCGGCTCACCGCAACCTCCGCCTCCTGGGTTCAGGCAATTCTCCTGCCTCAGCCTCCCGAGTAGCTGGGATTACAGGCACACACCACCATGCCCAGCTAATTTTTTGTATTTTCAGTAGAGATGGGGTTTCACCATGTTGACCAGGATGGTCTCGATCTCTCGACCTCATGATCCACCCGTCTCGGCCTCCCAAAGTGCTGGGATCACAGGCTTGAGCCACCGCGCCCGGCCTACTAAATGTTTTGGATGCATAAATTAATTATGGGTGATAGCCTGAAGTTTTCCATCTTTTACGATTTGTAGAAATGATGAGATTTTTGGAAAAGCAGCTCTATTGGAAAAGCAGCTGCAGCGTAGCTCTGAGTTGATGGTGTAAATAATCAATTTTAGCAAAACAAATACTGGGGTTTCTTGTTCCCGCTTGAGAAATGCATGTGGATAAGCACTAAAGCTAAGCAGTATCCCAGCAAAGTCTTTGTGATTATCTCAGGTTAGGTTCCCTGGGAAGCAGCTTCTGAGAGATTTCTAGGCAGCTGGTTTACTGGGAAACGCTATAGAGAAACACACTTGGTAAGCAAATTGGGAAGGACTGGGAAGCAGGGGCCATTCCAAGAGGACTGGGCAGAGAAAAAATGGACCTGGATACAGTTGCAGAAGAGGCTTAGCTGAACCCATGGAGAGCTGTGAAGCAGGGTTGGTCCGTCAGATGTGTCTCAAATTGCGTAGGCCAGGTATGGTGGCTCACACCTGTAATCCCACCACTTTGGGAGGCTGAGGAGGGCGGATCACCTGAGGTCAGGAGTTCGAGACCAGGTTTACCAACGTGGTGAAACCTCATCTCTACTAGGCAGAGGTTGCAGTGAGTTGAGATCATGTCACTGCACTCCAGTCTGGACGACAGAGTGAAACTATGCCTCAAAAAAAAAAAAGTGTCTCAAATTGAGGCAAGGGGGCTGGACATTTTTACTTGTACAGTCATTAGATGTGGACCACGGCAGAAGGAGGAATGCAGCCTTGAGTGAGGCAGCTTCCTTGGGTTGAGGCAATTCTCAGGATTCAGGTGTGAACAAAAGCCTGCAGAGGCCAACAGTCTTGAAAAGGAAGCTCAAAGAATGAGTTCCTTGGTCTTGGCAGGGTGGAGGGGGAATATCTGGCCAGCACACCACAGTCTCCCATTGCAAAATATTCTCTTTTCATTTCTCAATGCTCAACGATATTTTTTTGTGGTTGAGACTGCTGTCTTACAGCTTTTAGGGTATTTGTCTACCAAAGCAGAATCATTTGGGCAACTCTTAAAAATGTCTATATCCAGTTCCTACTTTCTGATTGAATTGATGTTAATGTTTAGATAGGGTTGAGAAATCTAGGCCTAATCAAGCAGTTGTTCTTAAATCTGAAGGACAATAACGTCTCTTAACACATGGGTGCAGTATCTCAGGATTACATGTGGCTGGCATGGGACAAGACCATGAACTCTGAGTGCCAGCCACCACTGCTCCGAAGGGATTAATTAGAGATGTCTAAGGTATGTAGGGGAATGAAACAGCCAACATAAACATATACACTACCACCTCAGTTGTGCTGCCATCTCCCAGGACTTTGCAGATGAGTTTTATTGGCCAGATTTTAAACCTTTGAAGCTTATAGTTTGTTTCTTTTCCTTTCTGAAGCCCATAGTTTGTTTCTCTTTCTTTTTATTTTTGGTTCAATGTCGGCCTTTGGATCCTTGTATAAAGGAGACTTTTATCCATCTAGCTCATGTAATCCCATAGGTTTTGGCTGAAGTACAGTAGTAGTTAGACTTTCACAGCAGAACAAACTATACAGGGAGCCTGGTTCAAATCATATGCCCCCAAACATAACAGTTGTGCTATAAAAAATCCACCAATGTCCACCATTTTCTAAGATGCTAACATTATAACGTCAGTGTTCTTCAGCTGTGCCTTTTTGTTTTCTATTTTGTGATTGTGTGTGTGCGTTTACTCTGTATTATGAAAGTTTTCAAATATACAGCAATTTAGAGAGACTAGTACATTTTTCCCCTCCTTGTTCATAACCAAACTTCAACAATTATTTGTATGCAGCCAGTTTTATTCGTCAATACCTATAAATTCTGTCACTATCCCCCCAAGGAAGCTGGAATATATTGAGGTAAATTCTGGATACATCATTTCATTCATAAATACTTCAGAAGACACATGCATTTTAATCTCTGTCAATATTACTAATTGATGAGCATATCTCCTGGAATGGAAGTGATATGAACCATCACTTTATACCAGAAATGGTAGACTACAGAATTATTCATTTAATAAGCAGATATTAGGTACCTAACTCATGCTTGCTGCTTAGAATAGAAAATAGAAATGGACATGGTATTTGTTTTCAGGAATTTTAAGTTCAGTATATGTGTGGGTGAGTGGGTAGGTAGATAGATGAAGGAGGCAGGAAGGAAAAGGATAAAGTTGGCTACAGTGCAGTTTGTGACTGTTGTGGGCAAGGGAGGCATAAGCTTTGGGAAACACTTTTTGCAGAGCAGTTATCTTGAGCTGAATTTTGAAGATTCATCACCAAATGATAATGTGGAGGTTGAGGTATATTACAGGCAATGAGAAGAATCCTATGAAGCTCCTAATCTATAAGGCATGTTAAATGCCCATATGCTCATCGGTTGAAATGGCTCTATTCAGTTAGCTGTACTAAGGGGCCCATGTAGCATCACTTCTGATACTTAATGACAGTCAGCCACTCTGATTCCAAACAGAATTTCCAAAATGAGTTGAGTCATAAAGTGATAGCAGCTCTACTCATCTGTAACCTCTTTGACAGCCTGCACCAGCTCTTATGTCTTGGATCCATAGCCCAGCTAGAAAAAGTTTCAGTAGATACTGTGTAGAAGGGGTATAGGTATGAGAATCTGGGCAAATCACCAGGCATGTTCTACCAAGGGTAACTCAGTACCATAGTCTCTGCACCATATTATGCAATGAATCTATTAGATCATTGTTATACATTATTGTGTTATTACATTAAAAAGTGTGTAAATGATAGAGATAGCACACTAACACAATCAGCTAAACAGATTAATTGTGTTTTGAGTTTTTCTTTTTTTTAAAACATGGGTTCCAATTAAAAGTCTTTAGAATGTTTTGAGGGAGAAAGCAAAGTAATACTTGCTACTTGATGGTATTCCGAGGTGTTTTGGTGCACAACATTTCATAGACTAAGATATTAATAAAAATAACATTTACTTGTAATTTTATTACAAAACTACTATATGAAGTAACGTGCTAAATCCCTTTTCATATTTTTTTTTTTGAGACGGAGTTTCTCTGTTTTTACACAGGCTGGAGTGCAATGGCGTGATCTCGGCTCACCACAACCTCTGCCTCCTGGGTTAAGGCAATTCTCCTGCCTCAGCCTCCTGAACAGCTAGCTGGGATTACAGGCACGTGCCACAATGCCCAGCTAATTTTTTGTATTTTTAGTAGAGACGGAATTTCACCGTGTTGACCAGGATGGTCTCAGTCTCCTGACCTCGTGATCCACCCGCCTCGGCCTCCCAAAGTGCTGGGATTACAGGAGTGAGCCACCGCGCCCAGCCCTCATAATTGTTTTAAATATTTATGATATATTTATAAGTACATCCTAGAATTATACTCATTATACAAATAAAGATGGACCAAAAAAAATTAAGGAATATATGCAAGATTGCACAATTGTAGTAAATCTCGAATTTGAGCCTAGCAGTCTTATTTCAGTGTTCATGGTGTGAACACCATGCAATATACCTTCATTGTAGTGTTTTTTACAATAATATGATTTTCATGGAAAGTAGATTATCTCAGAAGTTATGCAAGGAACATTTAGGAAACCTATTGAGTCATTCTGGAACTTTATGGAACTTACTCTGTGAAAATCATTTAATTCTGCTATCTTGTGACCAAAATGGTGGGCCTCTTTCTAGATACTGATTCAGCATTATCTGTAATGTACACCCCAAATTGGAAGCTGCTTATATTTCCAACAACAGAGTAATGGTTATACAGTCATACAGTACATAATGACATTTCTTTCAATGCCAGACCACATGTGTGACAGTGGTTCCATAAGATTATTATAGAGCTGAAAAATTCCTATTGCCTAGTGATATCCTGGCCTTGGCAAAGTCATAGCTCAATGTATTACCTTTTTTATGTTTAGATATGTAGATATTATAACTAAAAATATAAAAATATATATAAACATTGTGTTTCAATTTCCTACAGTATTCAGTACAGTAACATACTTTACAGATTTGTAGCCAAAGAGCAATAGGCTGTGCCTAGGTGTGTAGTAGAGTAGGCTGTACCATCTAGGTTTGTGGAAATGCATGCTGTGATGTTCAACAATGATAAAATCACCTAATGATGCATTTCTCAGAATGTATCACTGTCACTAAGTGATATGTGACTGTATATGTGTGTATACATAATTAATATGTATGTGTGTATAGCACATTCATAGGATAGACTCTTTTGCAGCCATGAAAACCCACATATTTTTAAAAAGCAGAAAAATAGAAATAATATATTTGAATATATAAGTAAATATAACTGAAATATTTAAATATAACAAAAGTGTATGCATGTATATATGTGTACATACATGCATACATGTATATGCGTATACATGTTTATGTACATATTTTATATTTTTATTTATATATGTAAACCTATAAATATATAGATAGATATAATTTGTATAATAACAACAGAGAGAGAGAGAATTCAAAAACACATATGCCAAGATGGTGAGTAGAGGTTTGAAGTGTTTGGAGAGATTGTTAAATAGTTGTTTTCTACAATAAACTTCTACTGACCCAATCAGAAAATGATTTTTTTAAAGTACAACTATCTCTCTTGGGCAATACCCACAAACATAGGCAACTAAAGCAAAAATGGGCAAATAGGATCATATCAAGTTCAAAGCTTCTACACAGCAAAGGAAACAGTCTACGAAGTGAAGACATCGTGTATAGAATGGGAGAAAATATTTGCAAACAACCCCTTTGACAAGGGATTAATAACCAGAATATTAAGGAGCTCCAACAACTCTATAAGAAAAAAAATCAAATGATCCAATCAAAAAATGGGCAAAAGATCTGAATAGACGTTTATCAAAAGAAGACATACAAATGGCAAACAGGCATATTAAAAGGTACTCAACATCATTGATCATCGGAGAACTACGAATCAAAACTACAATGAGAAATAATCTTACCTCAGTTAAAATGGCTTTTATCCAAAAGACAGGCAATAACAAATGCTGTTAAGGATGTGGAAGAAAGAGAACCTTTGTACACTGTTGGTGGGAGTGCAAATTAGTACAACCATTATAAAGAGCAGTTTGGAGGATCCTCAAAAAACTATAAGTAGAGGTATCATATGATCCAGCAATCCCACTGCTGGGTATATACTCAAAAAAGGAAAAATGATATATTAAAGAGACATCTGCACTCCTGTGTTTGTTGCAGCACTATTCACAATAGCTAACATTTGGAAGCAACCTAAGTGTCCATCAACAGATGAATGGATGAAGAAAATGTGCCACATATACACAATGGAGTACTATTCAGCCATAAAAAGTATGAGATCCAGTCCTTTGCAACAATATGGATGGAACCGGAGGTGATTATGTTAAGTGAAATAAACCAGGCACAGAAAGGCAAACTTTGCATGTTCTCACTTATTTGGGGGATCTAAAAATCAAAACAGTTGAACTCATGGACATAAAGAGTAGAAGGATGGTTACCAGAGGCTGGAAGGGTAATAGGAGGCTGGAGGTGGGGATGGTTAATGGGTGTATTAGCCCGTGTTCACATTGCTATAATGAAATACCTGAGACTGGGCAATTTATAAAGAAAACAGGTTTAATTGGCTCACAGTTCTGCAGGCTGTATAGAAAGCATAGTGGCACCTGCTTGGCTTCTGGAGAGATGTCAGAAAACTTATTCAAGGCGCAAGGCAAAGGAGGAGCAGGCATGTCACATGGCCAGGGCAGGAGGAAGAGAGAGCAAAGGGGAAATTGCCACACAGTTTTAAAGAACCAGATCTCGCAAGAACTCACTGTCAGGAGGACAGTACCAAGGAGGGTGGTGCTAAGCCATTTCTGAGAAATCTATCCCTATGATCTAATCACGTCCCACCAGGCCCCACCTCCAACATTGGGGATTACAATTCAATAGGAGGTTTGGGTGAGGACACACATCCAAACCATATCAGTGGGTACAGAAAAATAGAATAAATAGGGCTTGATAGCATAACAGGGCAACTATAGTCAATAGTAACTTAATTCTACATTTTAAAATAATTGGAAGAGTGTACTTGGATTGTTTGTAATCTAAAGGATAAGTGCTTGAGGGGATGGATACCCCATTTTCCAAATTGTGATTATTTTACATTGCATGCCTGTATCAAAGCATCTCCTATATCCCATAAATATATGTACCTACTATGTATCCACAGGAATTAAAAATAAAAATGATTTAGGATAAATAAAATTATAGAAAAAATGAAAAAATAAAGTACATCTATCTCTACCTTTGAGGTAATTAAATTTTTGGTTGAAGAATGTATCATTAGCATAAAAGAATCATGCATTCTTACAAATTGTACTTGTGTTCCAGTGGTACTGTTATTCCATTTGTAGGTCAAGAGGAAAATTTTATGTCCAAATACAGTGATAAGCATTTCTAGTCTTATCTGTACCTTGACCCATTTCTAAATGTTTTTAACAAAAATTAATGATATACCTTCACATGTATTGCCTTTCTTCAAGCTCCTGAAGGTCTTTTCTTAATTGATATGTATCTGATACTATTAAGCAAAATGGCCTTTTTTTTTTTTTTTTTTTTTTTTGAGACAGAGTCTAGCTCTGTCACCCAAGCAGAAGTGCAGTGGTGCCATCTCGGCTCACTGCAACCTCTGACTCCCTGGATCAAGCAATTCTTCTGCCTTAGCTTCCTGAGTAGCTGGGACTGCAGGTGTTCGCCACCATGCCCAGCTAGTTTTTGTACTTTTTTTTTTTTTGAGATGGAGTTTCGCTCTTGTTACCCAGGCTGGGGTGCAATGGTGTGATCTTGGCTCATCACAACCTCTGCCTCCTGAGTTCAGGCCATTCTCCTGCCTGAGCCTCCCGAGTAGCTGGGATTACAGGCACATGCCACCAAGCCCAGCTAATTTTTTGTATTTTTAGTAGAGACAGGGTTTCACCATGTTGACCAGGATGGTCTCAATCTCTTGACCTCATGATCCACCCATCTCAGCCTCCCAAAGTGCTGGGATTACAGGCTTGAGCCACTGCGCCTGGCCCAGTTTTTGTATTTTTAGTAGAGATGGGGTTTCACCATATTGTCCAGGCTGGCCTTGAACTCCAGACCTTGTGATCCAATCCCCTTGGCCTACCAAAGTCCTGGGATTACAGGCATGAGTCACCACGTGCACCCATAAAACGGTCATTTAGTTCATATTTGCAGAAGGATATGTATTAAGAAAAGAGCGGAGTAGAGATTGCAGTATATTCTGTAGTAAATTATCTGTGGTAGTGCGGTGTTATGCAGTTTTCTTCCATTTTGCATGGAGTCATACTGTCTTCATGCATACTGCAGTCTCAAAACTGTCTTTTCTTTAAATAATGCAGTGAAAAAAATAAATAAAGTTGCAGGCAAGAAGTATCAAAGACTTTAAGAAGAAAAAAAGGGACAAGTGAAAGAAGAGAAATGAACACTTTAGAGAAGATAAAAGAAGCCTTTAAATGCATCTCCTGTTTAAAGAGAAAGTCTCGTGAATGAGAGGTGAAGGGATGGGGGAAATGGCCATTTTTTGTTAGAAGGGAAATTGGTGATCTTCACTGACTGTCTCATTTGATTAACTACCGCCTCTGGTATTATTGACTAGATTGCAGTGTTTCAAACAAATTTTAAATAACTTTATAAAACTGTTGTTCAGGATGCCTAAATGTATTGGAAACATACTCCTGATCTCTGGTTACTATAGAAGCTTAAAGCTGCATTTTGGAGAATCTCTTGGCAGATTGAGTCTCAGACGAAAATCTTTGCGGGGGAAGTTTATAGAAATACTATTTTCCTGGTCAAACCTGGTTTTCTCCATATATTGATGACTAGGAGATTATTTTGAATGGATTTTAAATGTTTCAGGAAACAGAGCACTTTCTCCAGGTTCCCTTCTACTGTTCCCTAATCAACAGTCGGAACCTTCACACCCACACCATGCTCAGAATTGACTTCTAAGCTTCAGGAAAAACACAAAGTCATCAAGTCTCTCTTTAGTTGAAGAGGGATTCCTTGGTACTTTTCAACCTGGAGAGTAGGAGAATGGTTTGTTAAGTTTAGCCTAATTCTGCATCCTTATATATTTTAGGATTGGCCTAAAGGTTTCTCCATACTTAGAGAACTGTCGCCTTACTGGATGTGTAAACAGACCACAACCTATTCCTGTAACAAGTAGCGAGTCTCAGCCAGTCATGGCAGCTAGTTTCAGTTAATAACAGGCAACCAACTGTTCAAACCTGTTCAAGGAAAGCAAACACCAAGCTGTAGGCAATCCAGCTGCTTCTGTACCTCACTTCCATTTTCTATACATCACCTTCCTTTTCTGTCTATAAATCCTATCCAACTGGCCAGGCA
The DNA here is from genome assembly GCF_049354715.1 of Callithrix jacchus. Lineage (NCBI taxonomy): Eukaryota > Metazoa > Chordata > Mammalia > Primates > Cebidae > Callithrix > Callithrix jacchus. The sequence continues at coordinate 85,643,770 of NC_133502.1, forward strand.
TGGTGGCTCACACCTGTAATCCCAGCACTTTGGAAGGCTGAGTTGGGCAAATCATCTGAGGGTAGGAGTACAAGACCAGCCTGACAAGTGTGGAGAAACCCTGTCTCTACTAAAAATACAAAAAAATTAGCTGATCGTGGTGGCAGGCACCTGTAATCCCAGCTACTTGGGAGGCTGAGTCAAGGGAATCACTTGAACCCAGGAGGCAGAGGTTGCAGTGAGCCGAGATCCCACGATTGCACTCCAACCTGTGCAAGAAGAGCGAAACTCAGTTTCAAAAAAAAAAATTCTATCCAACCAATGTGGCAGTCCTAGAGGGAGTCACTCTCAACCTATTTTGGTTTTGGGGACTGCCCGATTTGAGAATCATTCTTTGTTCAGTTAAACTCTGTTAAATTTAATTTGTCCAATGTTTTACTTTTTAGTTTAAGGTTATAAAAAGTGCTGGGTTGCTGGACGTGGTGGCTCATGCCTGTAATCCCAGCACTTAGAAGGCTGAGATGAGAGGATCACAAGGTCAGGAGTTTCAGATCAGCCTGGCCAATATGGTGAAACTCCACCTCTACTAAAAATACAAAAATTAGCCAGGCATGGTGGCACACACCTGTAGTCCCAGCTACTTGGGAGACTGAGGCAGGAGAATCACTTGAACCCAGGAGGCAGAAGTATCAGTGAGCCAAGATGGCACCACTGCACTCCAGCCTGGGTGACAGAATGAGACTCCATCAAAAAACAAAAAGCCACAAACATACGAAAGGCACAGTAAAAATATGGTACTAAAATCTTATGGGTCCTTCTTTGTGTATGTGGTCCATTGTTGACTGAAACATCCTGATGACTGTGAAAATCAATTCAAGAGTTTCACCTTAAAGCTTTGTGAAAAATGTGAGTTTTATATTAGTCATCATTGATCAGCCAGTACTCAGCTAGTATTGGCTAACTGACTGACAGATGGATAGATAGATGGATGGGTGGACAGTTGGAGGCAGCAAGATTAGCAGACAGGGCAGTAGATTCAGGGAATGTGGTCAGAGCTGAGACAAGATGTGATTCAGTTCACAATATTTATTTGCCCACTTCACCTGTTTAAATTACCTGCCTGGTCTCTCTAGAGTCTGAGGCTGCAAACTATTATCTAATTTTTGGAATCTAAGAGAGCTGAAGGATTCCAATTCATCCTAAGGAAAAAAATTGAAAACACATACAATCTTTATTCATGAAGACATTCTCTGCTGTATTATAGACACAGTAATAAATTGGAAACAATGTACATATCTTACAATGGAGTTTAGCAAATTATGATACATCAACCTAATGGAGTATGGTCATTAAAATGATAATTACAAAGACCAGACCATGGTGACATATTTATAGCATATATTACTTGAAAAATGCAGAATATAAAAGTATATTTGTGTTAATTTTATAACTTAATATATGGTTGTTTGCAGACCAATACTAGAAAAGAGTACATAAATATGAAAATTGTTATGCTTCAGCAGTGAAAAGAAATATCACTACAGTTCTCCTTTTCTCAAACTGTTTTAATTTTTTATTATTTATTCCAGTGAAGAACAGGGTGTTGAAATACATGTGATGGATAGACAGATGGATAGAAAACTCAGAGCAAGGGAAATGTTGGAAGAAAAATGGGGCTAGTGTGGGGTAAAGAAATTAAATTTGCCATAAAGGGAAGTGATCCTGTTAAAGCTCTAAACCATAATTAATTTTACTTATGGCATCTGCCACCTATAAAATGAACCTTTAGTTTTGTGTCTCAGAGTTCTACTGACTATTATATGTGTTGGGGATATGCGTGTGTGTGTGTGTGTGTGTGTGTGTGTGTGTGTGTGTGTGTTTGGTGGTAGTGGTGATGTGGGGAGGATCCAATTTTTAAAATGCACCTTTTGTCATCATGTAAGAACAGCTCTGGTAATAGAAACCACTCATAAAATAAACATGTTACTGGTAATCTTAAGGGAATTTTTTTGTGAGAGCGTATCTGTTATAATGAATTCCAACAGACTTTGCTATTGTTTCTCATAAAGCTACTGGAATTTCACCACAATGAGCATATTGCAATTAATCGCATCAGACCAGGATAATCAGCAAATTAAAAGAAAACCTCTGAATTCAGTCAGGACAGGAGAAAAGCATTTTAGAGACAATGAATCAAACATTCCTTTTCATCCCACAAATGTCTGAGCAGCATTGATTTGGATATTCATCTAGGGACAGAGCTGAGAAATGACGGAACTTTGAGGTGAAGAGAGATGAGAGGAGGAGGTGAAAAGTAACTGCCACTCGCTGATGGACCCAGGAAGCCCTGAAGAAAGGCTCTCAGCTTTGAATCCTCCAGTCTTTCCTCCTCAACTGACACCATAAGAACTTTCCAGAATGAATGATTGGCATATGCACAGGGATAGGACAAAAGTACATATTTTCCACCAGGTGCAATGGCTCACACCTGTAACACCAGCACTTTGGGAGGCAGAGGCTGGCAAATCATCTGAGACCAGGAGTCCGACACCAGCCTGGCCAATTTGGTAAAACTCCATCACTATTAAAAATACAAAAATTAGCCAGTTGAGGTGGTACACACCTCTAATCTCAGCTACTGAGGAGGCAGAGGTAGGAGAATTGCTCAAACCTGGTAGGCCGAGGTTGCAGTGAGCCAAGATTGTACCACTACATTCCAGCGACAGAGCGAGACTCTGTCTCAAAAAAAGAAAAGTACCTATTTTGAGGGGCTTGTCTTTGCAGAGACTTTATTGTAACTCTGGAATGGTGGAATAGTGCAAATACAGGCTTCAGAAAACTTGAGTTCCAGTTCAAGCCCCATCACTCATTATCTGTGTGTAGCTGAATGAAACATTTCACTGTCCACTTTTCATATCTGTAACATGATAGTGATAGCTATGACAGTGTTAACATAATCACGCTGTCTCTACTTATTTGGCATGTCACTGTGAGAAGTAAATATGACGAAAGCTGCGAGTACTTTTCAAAGTCTATATAGATGCTATATCAGTGCTCTGTCAGTGTTAGTCATCAAATCACTCTGGGTCATTATTTATCCAATCAATGTTACAGGGTTTACCTTCTCCCTTCCTATACAGATTCATCAATTCCCTCTTTTCATTTGATACAGATGTTTTCAGGGAAATTTGCTTTGAATTTGTAGAAAGGGAAAGCCTGTTCCCGCCCGGACTCCATTTAGCAGATAGTTTATCATTAAACATACAGAGAACATGACTAACACAGGAGAATTGCTGCATTCTAAGCCCAATGTAAGTAAAAGAGCTGTTGTATAATAGAATATTGATTAGGTAATTTGTTTCAGAGTCATTAGTTTCCACACGTAACTGAACCACTTCTGGAACCTCATATCTCTCACATCATGAGAATCAATCTGCTAAACCCAGAGCTCCCCACACATACACTTGAACAGAAAAGGTGTTTTCTAAAGTGTCTAGGGTATTAAATGTAAAATCAATTTTTTCATTTAGCCAATGCTGTGGCCTTAAGTATATCACTGACCTTTAGGTGGTCAGCTTTTACCTGTAAGTATAACTTTTCTTTCCTATCAAGCATCTAGCATCCAGCTCCTTTGAGCCTAAAAGTCTTAACTACTGTCATCCCTTGAGATTTTATTTTCTAATACTGCATAGCCCAGTTTTATAGAATGTCACTGTTTTGCATTGCTGACATTTACTACAAAATTCTTTTCATTTTTTATTTTGCTGCCAAAATGTCAACATGCAAATATCCTATGAATTTTGCCAACTTGTATCTGTATGGACACACAAAAAAAATGTATGACAAGGACTAGGATAAGAAATGATTAATGATACTGAATATATTGCCTGTTCTTTCCCCATGGCATTCAATCTATGCTCACCTTTTATAGTTCTATATGCTGCCAGATCTGAAAACAATGCTCTAATTATTTTTAAATAAATAACAGTGCTAGAGAAACATGTTCTCCTCACTCAAACCCTAACTATGAGGCACAGTATGTTCATGGAACTTGGTCTCATTTTCACAGAGAAGGCAATATTTAGCATTAATATGACAAATTTTTGTTATAGTATTATTTAGCCCTTCTGAAAAATAGGCTTTCGCTGTTAATATTTGGAGAAAATTGAAGAGAAGCCTGCCTTAAGGTCTGGAGTGATTAATAGACTTAGCTGTTGAATTTCTGGAAAAGCTAACTAAGTCATAGGATTTAAAAGGGTAGCATTTGCCAAAGTTCAAACTGGGGTCTGTTTTTTCTTTATGCAGTATCTGTTTTTGAGTCATCACGGGGAACTTGTAAACACAGAGCTGTGGAAATCTTAACGCTTTTTAAATTTGAAAGCCCTTAGAAGCTTTCTGCTGAACTGTATTCCACCAATCCTTAGAAAAATAACATTTTATTGATAAATTATTTCTAAGTGTAGGATAACCTTTTTGAAAATAGAACATTGCTGCCATTCTAGATACATAATAGGAAAGGATATTTGCTGCTCATTGGTATAAGTTTAACGTGAACTCAGTTTCTTCCAGGAAAATCATTGCAGTGAGGTCTGGCTCCAAAATGTCTTAATGATAAACACCTTTACCATGAATTGAAAGGTTAAGGGTTACAGAAGACGTCTGTTTTTTTTTTGTTGTTTTTTTTTTCGTGTGTTTTTCATAAACAGACCATCCCTGACTTACAATGGTTTGACTTATAGATTTTTGACTTTACAATTCTATGAAACCATAATTTTGAGGTAATATACAGTATTCAATATATTACATGAGATATTCCCTACTTTATTATAAAATAGGCTTTGTGTTAGATGATTATGCTCAACTGTAGACTAATGTTAGTTTTCTGATCAGGTTTAAGGTAGGCTAGACTAAGCCATGATGTTTATTAAGTTTAGGGATATTAACAACAAAACTTTAGGATATTAAATGCAGATTTGATTTATGGTATTTTCATCTAACAATGGGTTTATCGGGATGTAAACCCATCATAAATTGGGGACCATCTGTATTAATAAAACACAAAGCAGGATAGGGAAGATTGGTAGAGAGATGCCTAAACAATAGCTACACAATGACTATGTAATAACTACATCTCGAATACACCATCGGAAGAATGAAATTATGTCACACAGAGGGAGCAGTAGGTGATCTAGACACATAGCTTCTGGAAACAACTGAATGTAATAAATGTAAAGGAAGTGCTTACACAGTATTTTCAAAATAATTTTATTGTAATTTATCTTGCTTCATATTGACAAATAAAAGTCATACTGAATATGTTTTGATTTAGAATGCCTCATTTGGAATCAACGAATTAGATCTACTCCCTGAAATCAAAACAGTTTTGTTGCTGTCGTTTTGAGATGGAGTCTCACTCTGTCACCTGGGCTGGAGTGCAGTGGAGTGATCTTGGCTCACTGTAACCTCTGCTTCCTGGGTTCAAGTGATTCTCATGCCTCAGCCTCCCAAGTAGCTGGGACTACAGGTGTGTGCCAACATACCTAGCTAATTTTTTTGTATTTTTAGTAGAGACAAATTTCACCATGTTGGCTGGGCTGGTCTCGAACTTCTGACTTCAGGTGATCCACTTGCCTCAGCCTCCCAAAGTGCTGAAATTATAGGCATGAACCACCTTGCCTAACCTCAAAATATATTTTAATTATGAGAACCCATTTAACCTTGTCTTCCTAAGTAAGATGAAGTTGTTGCATCATTAGTTATTAATCCCCTGATTCTTTGAGGATATCTTAAAGAATATATAGATCCAGTTTATATATAGAAAGAATATATGGATCCAGTTAATTATATTCTTAAAGAATAGAATTCCAGTTTGCAGAATTTCAAGATGGGTCCTTACGGAGTTCTTGTTCCCTTCTCCTTCCATTAAATGCTTAGATTTCTGTTCACTGCATTTCAGTGAAGTTTTCTTTTAGAGATTTAAGGGACTTTTGGCAGAGAGGCCAAACACTAGTGGGGCCTCATTATCAAGTAATATGTTGCTAAGTATAAGGCAGGGTAAAACTGAAAACTGCCTGGTTTCCTGCCATACAGCACATTGCAGAGGAAGTCAAGGGGCAAAGCTTGCAGATCTATTCTTTGCATACAAAAAGAAAACACTCATATAAGACTTGGATTTTAGCTTCTTTGTATTCACAAGAGCCAATAAAATGTTTCAAAAAAGGGTCCAGAGACACTACAAAAAGAGCAAACCTTGACTCTTGGGGAAAGGCTGCTGTCATTGGCATAGGACCCATTCTTTTTAGTGGGTGAAGCTCAAAGACTCAAGCCTGTTTCTTTGATTTCTACTACCCTTTCCCTACCTGCTTTCTTTCTGAACTAGAGTCCAAGGTGGACTGGGGTAGGGTGGCAACCACTTTTATACATCATATCCATCCTGAAGGAGACACTGATCTGGGACCAGAAGCAGAAGCTAGTTGGTGTCACTTCCTTCGTATATATCTAAAGGAAATCACCTACAACCTTCACACTTCAGTTCTAACTGAAAAGCTTTCTGGGAACCAGTTTGTTATTTTAGGATTTAAATGTCCACAGAGGAAGGCCAACAGTGCCAAATTAAGTCAACTTCAAACAGGTCACAGAGGGGTTAAAGCTTCTTGAAATCCATAGACTGTTACTTACCTATTGGTGTTCCATCTTACAATATTATACAATACTTTAAATGTAGTATCAAACTCTGAATCAACTATTGTCCTAGAAGCTCATGTGTCATGGGTTATGGTTTTAAGTGGTAGTGGTTAAACACCTAAAGCATTGAAATGGTAAATCTAGTTTCCATTCTTCTGATCGTATTGATTTTATTAGCTCACATAAGTAAATTGGATTAATGTTAATTCTTGTTTCATTGCACACAGTCATCTTTGACCCATGTAGCGCTTCCTTTGTTTTATTTATATTATTCATTTATTTGTTAACTTATTTTTCCCTGATAGAATTGCTGTCCCCCAAATTGACTTTCTCTTGGCCTCAGCATTTTTAGCTATTAAATAAGGATGTTAGATTATATGATATATTTGGTCTCTTTCAGCTTTGATGCTCTATGAATAACATTAAGACCTGTTTGGCCCAGAGCCTAGCACATAATTAGTGTTAACAAGTGGTAGTTAATACTTTACCATAGACCTTGAACAATGCAGGGGCTACGGGTGCCCTGACTCTCCGAAGCTGAAAGTCTTGTATGAATTTTGATGTCTCCATAACTTAACTAATAGCCTGTTGGGTACTGGTAAGCCTTACAGTTGATTAACACATATTTTGTATGTGTCTTGGCTTTTTTTTTTTTTTTTTTTTTTTTGCAACAGGGTGTTGCTTTGTGGCACAGACTGGAGTGCAATGGCATGATCGTGGCTCAGTGTAGCCTTGAACTCCTGGCTCAAGTGATCATCCCACCTCAGCCTCCAGAGTAGCTGGGACTACAAGTGCATGACAACTTTTCTGACTAATTTTTATTTTTTGTAGAGATAGTGTCACACTATCTTGCCTAAGCTCAACCGATCCATACACCCTGGCCTCCCAAAGTGCTGGGATTACAAGCACTGACCACACCTGGCCTATCTTGATGATTTCTTTTAAAGCCAAAACTCTAAAATTATCAAACCACCCTTTGCTAGTATTAAATTCCCCAGCTTTAGATTCTTCAGCTCCCTTTTGCTTTAAGCTGTTATATAACAACTTCTCTTTTTCTTGAATCACGTTAGATTCTATAGGTATGCATTTCTTTTAGCAATCCTGCTCTCATATAAAAGCTGCATTACCAATACCAAATAAAAATTCATTTTTCTCACCTGCTGGTGAGAAAAAAGTGCAATGGTGAAGTCTTTACAAATTCTCTTTTCTTTTTTAACAATGATTTAACACTGTATGATTCATTTATCTTAAAAAGGTAAGCAACTGCAGCTGCAGACTTTTATCTATGGTACATATTAAGCAATTCAACTTTTTCTCGTAATGTTATGACTTTTTTCAATTCTTGCGAGCACTTCCACCATCACTATTAGTGCTTCATATGGGTCCCATGGTGTTATTCAAGATTTACAGCATTGCATTAAATACAATGAAACATACTCAAGAACCATGAGAGATCACTTTTTGCTGTGATACACAATTACTAGGGAAACTAACTGCTCACGTGGAGATGATTAGTGTTATCAGATACTTGTAACACTTGAGCTCACTGCAATAGCAACAGGAGGTCCTGAGAAATTATTAGTATAATATGCATTACATATAATTTTGTACAGTTATAATTTAATATTACATCTATGTTTATAGTTCTCTCAACTGTGAATGGTGCTATTTATGGTCTGTGTTTGTGTGTATAACTTTTAATACATTTTAATTTTTATAAGACATTTTATGGTAGTAAATGATAAAATAGACTAGTATATTTTATGTACTCATACCTTTTTCTTAATTTTTTCAATAAATCTAAGCTATGTGCTTTGTCTGAGAGTTATTTTAAGTAGTGGCAATCTCCAGAAAATTTCCAATATATTTATTGGAGAAAATCTGCATAAACGGACCTGTGCAGTTCAAATCCATGTTGTTCAAGGGTTAACTAGTAATTTTTCATTATTAGCATTATTAAATTTTAGGAACTTTCACCCCAATTCTCAATCTGATATACTAGGATACCATAGAATTGTTAACTTTCCTAATAGGCAGTGAAATGTCCAGTAGCATTTTTTTCTCCTATTGGTTAGCTCCAAACAGCCCTTTACCAATTTATTATTGATTCACAGCATCTCAGGTTATAAGAGATCCTAGAGGTTAATTTCTAGCAATTGATATAGCAGCAAAAGAAATAAGATGTCTCATAAGGCAAACTCTTCCCAGAATAATACTAGGTTGCAGAATTTCAAGATGGGTCCTTATGGAGTTCTTGTTCCCTTCTCCTTCCATTAAATGCTTAGATTTCTGTTCATTGCATTTCAGTGAAGTTTTCTTTTAGAGATTTAAGGGACTTTTGGCAGAGAGGCCAAACACTAGTGGGGCCTCATTATCTTTTTTTTCTTTTTTTTTCTTTTTTGAGATGGAGTTTCGCTCTTGTTACCCAGGCTGGAGTGCCATGGCATGATCTCGGCTCACTGCAACCTCTGCCTCCTGGGTTCAGGCAATTCTCCCGCCTCAGCCTCCCGAGTAGCTGGGATTACAGGCACGCACCACCATGCCCAGCTGACTTTTTTTGTATTTTTAGTAGAGACAGGGTTTCACCATGTTGACCAGGATGGTCTCTATCTCTTGACCTTGTGATCCACCCGCCTCGGCCTCCCAAAGTGCTGGGATTACAGGCTTGAGCCACCGCGCCCGGCCGGGGCCTCATTATCAAGTAATATGTTGCTAAGTATAAGGCAGAGTAAAACTGAAAACTGTCTGGTTTCCTGCCATATGGTACATTACAGAGGAAAAGTCAAGGGGCAAAGCTTGCAGATCTATTCTTTGCATACAAAAAGAAAACCCTCCTGTAAGACTTGGATTTTAGCTTCTTTCCAATATTAGAAATGGTTTTCCACCAACCACTACTAGTCTGTCTACCAGTTCTTCCTTCCTTGGACTACTGAGACATTGGTAATAGAATTGACTGTCATAACCATTAGAGCCTAAGGTCATGAAATATGACAGATTCTTTGCTGTTGCTTATCTGGAAGCTTCATTATTGGCCAATAAGGCTCTATCCAAAGAAGCTAATGCATTCATTAAAGTAGATCCCAAAGCATGAAGCAGAATCTGCTTATTCATCAATGGAAGTGGAACTTCTTTGATATCATTTAGGTTTAAGAATCACACTTTTAGAGAATGGACTTATAATGGAACTGTGATATAACTGCAAAAGCTATGGACAATAAGAGGAAATATCCATACATTTGATTTAACAGATGAATAAGGATTTAACTCATTTAAAAAAAAAAAAAAACAGAGTTGGTTTTTCCTGTTTAAATACATATGCATTGAAATGAAATAATATGCCCTTTGAGTAAGTTTAAATGCTGGCCCAGGGATTAGTTTACAAAGCAGAAAAGTGGTTTGCCCCTCATTTTCCAATTCTCTCTCATGTTCAATGCAGTGAATGTTATGTTTCTGTGTGCCAACCAGGGCATGCTCACAGAAGGCAAGAGTGCTAGTGGAAAGAAAAAGAGAAAGACACCAAGGGGGAAAAATATTAATGAGTAATTTTCCCACCCCAAGAAAACGATCTCCAGGATTCAGCAGACTGAGTGTAGTGATTCCTCTTCATTTCATTCAGAATTCGAAGCCCGGAGACATCATGGCTTTGAAAGAGAAGCATTTTGTGTTACCTTTGTAGTCCTAAACAGTAACAGCTCCAGAGTCCCGGAGATGAACCTGTAGGGCATCCTTCAAACTTGTTACAAAAGTACTTTATATAGTGGCAACCCTTCTGTGGATCATGGTCCCACAAGTTCTTCCGCCTACCTGAAATGCCCCCAATTCTGGGGAAAAAAAATTGACTGTCCCTTATATGTGTATTGAGATTTGGACCTTGACTGAAGTCTTATCCCATCTGAAACTCACCATCTTCAAGAGGGATAATCCAATGTCCTTATGCATAGATACAGATCGTCAGAGTTAACAGTGTAGTAATAGATTGTGAACGTTTGGACTCCATGGCTGGGAAGGAGGAAGAAATGTGTCTACGGGGACTGGCTAGTAGAGAGACTGTACCAAAACTCTAAAGCACAAGCATAGTGCTTATGTTTTTCCTCTTAAATAATAATAGGCTAGACACAGTGGCTCATGCCTGTAATCCCAGCACTTTTCGAGGGCAAGGCAGGTGGATCATTTGAGATCAGAAGTTCGAGACCAGACTGATCAACAAGGTGAAACCCCATCTCTACTAAAAATACAAAATATTAGCCGGGCATGGTGGCAGGAACCTGTAATTCTGCTACTGAGGGAGGCTGAGGCAGGAGATTTGCTTAAACCTGGGAGGCAAAGGCTGCAATGAGCTGAGAGTGTATTAAATACAGTAATAAACCACATTTACTCTAGAGTAGTCACAGATTCTGAATTCCACTAATTTTTTGTGTCCCCCCTTCCCCTTTCTCCAGTGCTCAGCACAATTCATAACACATGCTAGGTGCTCCAAACAGATGTGTTGAATCAGTCAAATAAATAAACGAATAAAATAACATACCCTTCTGCACATGTTTTAGTTCTTCTGATCTTCTATTTCTTATCTATAATGTGGGGATAATTTTATTTCGTGGGTTTGTTTTCAAGATGAAATAATATAGCATACCTTATACAATGTGTAAAATGTCAAATGCTATGACCAGAGGTACTAGTGGAATTTTAAGTCTGCAGGTATGTTTCAGATTAAAAAAAAAAAAAATCAGTACCAAAAGCTATAGGTGGAAGGAGTTAATTAATCTCAAACACATTTAGGAAGAAAGAAATAGTGCATGGTAGTAGGAGAGAAAGGACAGTTAGGGATATAGCGAACACTTTTAAGGTCAGTTGAATTACTTCGTAAGAGGTAATTTTTCTTGTCACAATAAATCACTCTGTGTCCCACCCCCGCTCCAAGAAGGCAGGGAGGTTGTAAAGGAGAAGCAAGAGGAGGGTTAATTTGGGCTCCCTCCTGCCTGCTGCAGTAATGAAGGTGACGCGGCCACATATTTCATCTGAACTTCTCCTGTGGTCTTTTTTATATTAAAGTCTTTCACTGTTACAGGACTGTGCTTGGAAAAGTTGGAAAACTTTTCCCTTGGTGGAGGAAAAGACGCCCTCGTCAGACGTAATCCAACAAATGAATGGAGTTATTCCTTTGGCCCAACATCTCCATCCACTAGTATACCAGATATTCATAGAAACATGTTTCCTCACTTCCAAGGCCGGAATTTTACTCTCCCTTGGCGTTGCCTAGTATCGGATGCGCTGATTTCGAAAGTGAGCAGGCAACGGACTTGGCTTTCGAGCCACGGTTGTTGGCTTTCCTAGGAGTCGATGCGACTTACCGTCCTGTGTTGTGTGGTAACTTCTCCCAGGAGCAGAATGTGTAAAATAAACAGTTGCTGAAAAGCATGAAGAATTAACGAAGTGAAAATCTCGGGTTATTTGTTCGGCAATTGAAACGCAAGGGACCTCCTTAAATGCCTAGTTGTTTAAGGACATTTAGAGCGAGGATGAATGAATCTTCAGGGTGCTTAACTCACACCGGCGTGTAAATGTCTTTAGTCTTTCGGGAAGTGGCGGTACATTTAGACAAATCCAGCAGGGAGGTAAAAAGGAGGGTAAAACCACGGCCTCGGAGCTCTGTTCGCAGCGCTGTGGAAAGACTTGCAGCTGGGAGAACCCGGAGGCGCTAGGACCTGGTGGGCGCCCCGGTTGCGGCCGCTTTCAGGAGGGCGGAGGAGGGAGAGGAGGAGGGGGATGTGGGAAAGGAGGGGTGTTAAGGGGGGCGGGGGAAGTCATTTATGCAGAGCAGGAGCTGCTGCCATTGCCACTCAGAATCCTCGCGCGCTGCTCGGAGCCGGAGGGAGCGCAGGGAGCAAGTAAGCGAGCGCTCGGAGCCTGGGCCAGCAGAGGGGGCGCCCGGTCGCTGCCTGCACCGCTCTCACTGGCTGTCTCCGCCGCGCTCGGGGGCCCCCGGAGAAACGAGAGCGAGTCGGAGAGTCCGGGAGCCGAGCCCGGCGAAGCCCAACTGCGGAGGACGCCCGCCCCACTCAGCCGCCTCCTGCGCCCGAGCCGGGGAGCATCGCCGAGCGCTCCACGGGCCTGAGCTGGGAGCACAGGTCCTCGCGGCCCCAGGGATGGTCTAGGAGCCGGCGCGAGGCTCGCTGCTCTGCTCCCTGCCGGGGCTTACCGCCTCCTACCGGTCGCCCGGGGCTGCGAGCTGCGGCGGCCACGGGCTGTGCGCCGGGCGGCCCAGGCCGGAGAAGTTAGTTGTGCGCGCCCTTAGTGCGCTGAGCCAGCCAGCCAGCGAGCTAGGGAGCAGCGAGGCGCCGGGACTATGGGCTGGGGGAGCCGCTGCTGCTGCCCAGGACGCCTGGACCTGCTGTGCGTGCTGGCGCTGCTCGGGGGCTGCCTGCTCCCCGTGTGCAGGACGCGCGTCTACACCAACCACTGGGCGGTCAAAATCGCCGGGGGCTTCCCGGAGGCCGACCGCATCGCCAGCAAGTACGGATTCATCAACATAGGACAGGTAATGGACTACAGGCTGGCCCAGCCCTAGGCCCTGAAGCCACTGGGGGCTTCTTGTCCCCTCTGCGTGGAACTCCCTCCCCCTCTTCCAGATGTGTTCTAGCAGCTGTTGCCCTAACTCTTGGGCGATGCTCTGTCTCCCGCGCGCGGGCGCGCGGACACACACACACACACACCCCAAAGTTGCCGGGTCCGTGTTTTGTTTACTTGTCTTTTGCAAGCCACGCGGGACTGGTAGAGTCTTGAGAAAAATCCATAGTGCCTCCGTGGTGGTTTCAGAGACGGCTGGACCTTTTGACACAAAAAGTCGAGTAACACTAAAAATCCGAGGCAAAGTCTCAGAGGGTGATCGTGGGGAGAGGGGGAAATGAGGTCTTTTGGGGGATAGGGGGTGAGCGCGCCTCTGATGCCGACGGGGAGGGAAAGCCTTTCCTGCTCAGACCTGAATTTAGCCCAGAAAGAAGTTTCCTCTTCTTGGGCGAGAGAACCGCTGGCGCTGGAGAAGCCGGAGGCGCGGGGACTGGAGCTGCAAGGGAGGAAAAAAGAGGGGAGGGAAGAGGGGGCGGGACCCTGTGTGAGCGCAGATTTAGGGGAGACCTCTAGGCTTCTTTGCCTTAAGCGAGGTCCGCTTGGGGGCTCCCGGAGGGGAGTTGGAGTGAGGAGGTGGGAAACTTCCGAAACCTGTTGACTGGGTTCCGCTCCGGGAAAGCAAGGAGTCTTACCCCGGACGGAAGGTGCCAGGCCTGGAGGCTGCGCTGTGGGGCGAGAGTTGGGCAGGCAGCAGGGGCGCGGGGTTTTTGTGGGGTGTCACTTGCGGGGTTTTGGCAGAGCTTCGATGCTAGGGAGAAATGCCGATAAACTAAGGTGATGCTATGAGGACGATTGGAAGTGTAACGGATTTGGAAGTACTCCGGATTCAGTGGTCTTGGCTTCCTAGTTCTCTTCCCCCCACACCCCTGTGAGAAATGGGGGTAGAGAGGGCTATGAAAGTGGGTCCCAGAAAGTACCCCCCCCCCACACGCACGCACATACACACCGCAAGTATCTTTGGGGCTGGCCGGAGGAGCGTTCCCTGGCTGGGCTCTGGCGAGAATCCGCCGGAATGGGAGGTGATGGATGGCGCCTTTCCAGGAGGCGCGCTTTGGGGGACTGCCTGGGGTGCACGCACCCCTCGCACGTGCTCTGCCAGGGGGAAGGGAGAGGGAGGTGCTGGCTGGTGCCAGTGGAGTGGTAGAGTACGGACAGTTTCTGAGGCCACTGCGTTCCACGCCCAGGAACCCGGGGACACCCCCTACTCCCCGCTGCCTGGGGAATGCGGCGCCTGGCGAGGAGGCAGAGCTGCCGTCGCTGCATCTAGAAGGAGCTGGGGAGCGCGGGAGTGTTCCGAGGAGCAGGAGCACAAGATCTTGCTCTTTGCCCGCCCAGAGGGAGGACTCATTCCAGAGAAGCCAGCCCTGTGGAGAACTGAGACTAGGGCAAGGGGCACGGTTTGTATTCCCTCCCGCCCCTGGAAGTGAGGAAGTAAGGGAAGCCAGCCAGATTTTGTTGCTTGAGTGCCTGTTGTCTGCGGAAGATTTCCATTCTAAAGGCTTGTTGGGATTCTACTGGCTTCTTTTTCTCTGGAAGAAAGCACCGAGTCCGTTCAGGTCTTGTTACATGAACTTAAAGTTGGGCACTGCCTATGCCCTGAAAGTAGCTAGTAGTATTAATCATCTCGGGTTCTGCTAATACTGAACATCTCACACCTGCCAGGCATTTTTGAAAGAATAGATTCTTGAACGTACCCTTCTTTCCTAATCTCAAAACAACCTTGTTTGGCAAATGTCACCTCACATACAGGAGATGAGGAAACAGACCAGCTGGACAGTGGCAAAGCCATGATTCAGATCTGGGACTCTGACGGTTGCAAGCCCACTCTCCCTTGGATCCTGCCTTTAGGGAACCCTTCCATCCTATAGGTGAAGGCGGAAGTAAGTAAAAAATCTCCATTTCCCTGAATTCTGATTTTCCAGTAGACTAGAAGCAAATATCTGGTCTCAATTCACAGATATTTAGTTCAAACAAACCAAGATTTCTTGACTTGAAGAACAAGGGCAGAAACAGCTGTTACTTCTCTGAATTAAATGAGCAGAACTGGTATATTACAGAATCTGGCATAGTGAGTTGGGAGAAATTGTCACCCAACCCGTTTTTGAACAAGCCAACATTGCAATGTCCTGCAACCTCTGCCTGACTTTTTACATAAGGCCTTATAATGAAGATTTGTGGCTTTGCATTAAAAAACTAATACTAAGAAAGTTTACATACAAATAACACCAAAGATGATTTATTGTGGTTTTTACAGCGCCGATGAGGACATTTAGTGCTTATAGGGATTACGGAGGACCCCCTAAACCAGTGTAAAAAGATCAGCTATTCTACAGTGGAGAGCATTTCCTCTGTAGATCAAAGGAGCTTAAGCCTATGCTAAGTCTTTGGGGTGGTAAATTGAGTTCACACGTGCAATATCATTGCACTGTAAGGGCCAAATGTATTCCTTTTTCATCCTTTACTGCTCTGACCTTTCAACACTTTAGACATCCTTTTGTTTTTCTTTTTCCATCAGTAAAGCAGCTGTGAATCAGTTGAGGGCAGTAACTAATTTGCCAATGTCTCTGGAATGTTAGGTTTTTTACCCATTTGGGCTTGAGGTCTCCTCTTATATATTGCAAATTGGAACTGAAACTTGTTATTATTTCTGAAGCCATTTAGTAACCTGGTAGTATTTTTTATATCTTCAGTATGATATTCTAGGTGAGTAAGGTAGTGAATTTTCACCACAGTAAAGGTACGGTTTTGACTATTTACTCAGAATATCAGTATAATGTTTTGTGTAGCATCTTGGCTTTAAAAGTCTCCAGAGGTAACATTTCTGGCTTGGGGATTTCTATGGAGAAGAATAGTTGTGCCTCTTCTGTTCATAAAAGATGGGATGTGCAGAGTAACACAAGAAGCCAACAAACAAGCAAAAAGGACATGCTTGACTTTCAGAAGGGAACACAAATGAGAATTTTCTTGCCCTTATTTATAGAGCTAGCATGTGTTTTCACAAAATGTTTATATTTTGTGAATGATTGTGCCTTGAAATCCTGCAATAATAATACTTAAACATAATCATTGTTAGTTGTGGTCATGTTAGCATATATATTATATTTTGGTTGGTATCAGAATCAGAGTCAGAATGCCCTGCTTTTCTTCCCTACAAGTTCTGACTACAAGCCGTCTTAGTATCTAATCGGACAAGCACCTTCTGAGCTGCCCGAGAGTAGGAGGTGTGCATGCCTATTGACCTGCACAGGAATGGAGCAAGAGGCCTTTGTCCTCACTCACTAATCATGTGCTCTGATCCTTTAAGCTAACAATCTACCGGTTAGAGAATTGAAATGATGTAAAGGAATAAGACCTGACATATTGTTAATTGTGGACCTCCGTTTAGACTAAATCTACAAAGAAGAATTAATGTCTGGCTATTAGAATTCAGGGAGAAGGTCCCCTGTGAACAAACAGATTGTTTGCAATGTGCAATAGCTGTACTTATCCTTCTGTGAGTTGCTTATAATCCTTGATTCCAGCCGGAGATTACCAGTAGTAAAGCCCCCTTCCCCAAACCACATAACAATTTGAGTAACACATTTAAAGGATAAAACTAGATTCAAGCCATACTGGGGAAATATTTTACCTAGAGCCCCCCTGTTGACAGCATGTGGACTTGGAAACTCTGGAGAGGCCACTTTCAAGGCTGTGAAAGCAGGAAAGTCACTGAACTTAATGGAGCCTCTGTTCCTTCATCTGTAAAATGATAAATCTCTAGATAATAGAGTGAGTTAACTATGCATTGCTCAGCACATAGTTAGGCTTGCAGCGAAAGGTTTGTTTAATCTGAATCTGAGGAGAAAGGTCAAAATAAATGAGATCCAAAATTTTAGATAAGGAGAAAGGAAGACATTTTAAAAATGGAGATGCAAAATGTGAAGATCAGGAAAATAAATTTTTGAAGATTGAATTGCAAGAGCTATATCACTGTTTTGTAGGCAGGGAAAATGATTTTCCTTTTCAACAAGCAATTTAAAATATTAATAGTTTAAAAATAGTTTTATGTTAGATTCTAAACAATTAGGATTGATTTCCCTGGGAGGGCCCTCTTCCCTCATTGATCCTTGTCATAGACCATGAAAGGTTATAGGATCAGCATACTGCAGATGGACGAAAGGGAGGAAAAATACCTGAGAAATTTTGTTAAATTATATTTGCATTTACATTTTATTTTTCATTCTGAATGTAGTTTGTATGAGTAAAGCTAGAAGAAGCATTTTCCAAGTAGGTAGAAAGAGATACATGAGAGGAAGAACTTTGTTCAGAGATGTCCTGAACACCTCCCACCCTGCTGATTAATTTTGAGCTGTGAATATTACAGGATGCTTGAAAGGCTGATTCACAGTGGGCAGTGAATTCTGGGTGCTTATGGATAGTACTGGAAATAGGGGATGTGGTTTGTCTGATGAGTTGTATGGAAGTGGATTGTGCTTGTCTAATAAATTCTTAGGCATTTTGTAAACAGGAGAGTTAATTGGTGCTGTAGTCCCAGGTTGATCTCTGGATGATACATCTGGCTTTGCACAGGGTAGCTCTTTATGCGCAAACACCTTAGCCCTGACCCCTGCCAGCCACTCTCATATGCATATATATATATATATATATTTTTTTTTTTTTTTTTTGAGATGGAGTCTCACTCTCACCCAAGTTGGAGTACAGTGGCGCAATCTCAGCTCACTGCAATATCTGCCTCCCAGGTTCAAGCGATTCTTCTGCCTCAGCCTCCCTAGTAGCTAGGACTACAGGCACATGCCACCACACCTGGCTAATTTTTGTATTTTTAGTCGAGACGGGGTTTCACCATGTTACCCAGGCTGGTCTTGAACACCTGACCTTGTGATCCACTCACCTCGGCCTCCCAAAGTGCTGCGATTACAGGCGTGAGCCACCACACCCAGCTACATATTTCTTATGATGAAGCCAATGAAGGAATAGTAGGGGAACCTTTACTGGAAAAAGCAATTTGGAGTGCGTGGCCTGATGATGGTGAGTCTGTTGCATTAACCTCATAGATAAGGAATGCCTTGTATGTGTTCATTGGGGATTTTGGGGGTCTATTTGAAGTGAAAAACTGCATCTTTGTAAGCCTAAAGGTAGCTGACTTTGCCTTATCACTGTCTATCATGAGCTTATATCCATAGATCATAACCTTAAAGGTCAGCCAGAGAAACAGGGTAGCATGCTGGGAAAATTTTCAGCAATGTCTGACTCTTTGTCTGAGAGAGGGAGTCCTGACCCAGAAATATCCCCTGGGCAGGGAGGAGTATTTGTGTTGTCGGTTCAAGTTATGTGAAGCAGTGTCTGGTTTTCACCAAGACTAAAGTATCTCCAGGCATCACTCTGCATTGAGATTTCATTATTCATTTAATTCAGGTTGTAACCAATGACAAAAAAGCTGACTTTAGCTTCCTGGCTGATAAAAGTAAATGCTTATAGACATTCATGCATGCTAGAATACACACACACACAGACCTATATATAATACATACACAGATATGTATGTGTGTAATATATGTATATGTACACAACATATATATGTCAATTTTTATTTTTACCAGAGTAAAATAACTCATGTAGTGTTCTCATTAGTTTCAACAGATTATCTATCTCTACATCTAAGAGTACCAAGAAGGAACAATCAATGCCAATAAATTCTCGAATTTGAGTTCATACTGGGAGTAAAATTGGATGGGAAAGAAAACAAGACTAAAAGGCAGGTTTGAGTGAAATTCCAGGGTCTTTACTTTTATCAACCAACCTGACCCTCTGTTCTTCATTTTTCATATAGGGAAACATAATACCTACTCCATCCATCTCATAGGGTTGCGGTGAAAATCAGGTGCCCTAGTAGTAAAGATAAGTGTGTATATAGCTCAAATAAGCCATAGGGAGCATTAGATGATCTTTAGAGACACTGAAGAGATGCAGAGGCACTCAAAGGAAAATAACAACATGCAGTGACTTTCTAGATTCTTGTGATTGTCCATGGGGATATAATGGGGACTGAAAGGAAGAGGAGTAAGTGATGTGCCTGGACAATGTGTAAGACGTTGTGATAGCTGTACTTTCCCTCCAGGAGCCATGGAGTCAGGGCTGGGGCGAGGGCAACTGACAAGAAAATCAGCCAGCTAAGGCTCCCGTCTCCTATTGGATAGCCCTTGTTTATAAGACATACAGAAATATGAAGGTGGCAAGATTTTCTTTCTTTTTTTTTTTTTTTAAGATAAAGTCTCTCTTTGTGGCCCAGGCTTGAATGCAGTAGTGTTGCTATCTCAGCTCACTACAACTGATGCCTCCCAGGCACAAGCGATTCTCCTATCTGAGCCTCCGGAGGAGCTGGGATTACAGGCACGCTACCATTCCTGACTAATTTTAGTATTTTTAGTAGAGATGGGGTTTCACCTTGTTGACCAGGCTGGTCTCGAACTCCTGACCTCAAGTGATCTGCCTGCCTTGTCTTCCCAAAGTGCTGGGATTACAAGCCTGAGCCATCAGGCCCAGGCACAATTTTCTATTTAAAGTATGAAAACATAGTCTTTTAGTTTGACTCCAGTGTGATCTGTGTAGAAGACTAGTGGGAAGTAAAACTGAAACATAATAGGCACATGAGGAACAGAGATGGACTCTTTCAGGTGCAAGTGTCAAAAATCAACCTCATACTGCTTAAGTAAAATTAACAAACAAGCAGATAAGCAGACTGGGCATTTGTTGGTTTAAACAGATTCACATGCATTTATGTGCATTTATAAAAGCAGAAGCTAAACCTATTTTGTAGTCAGACTTTACCTGATCTGCACTTTCTTCATCACAAAACCTGCCCTGACCTCAGCTGACATTAATTAGGCCATGAATTTGTTTCATTGCAGAAGTATGAATGAGTTTGATTGTGGGGACATTGCCCTTGATCCATGGAGAGGTGTAGGTAATACTCGAGTATGTGCCTCATTGTGCTTTTCTCACCTGATAGAATTCTGAATTCTGAAACATATTTAAATCCAAGAGTTTCAAAAAAAAAAAAAATGATTGTGGGCCTGTCCAGCTGAAAAGCCAGAGGTAGTGCTAATGTCAACTATTTCTCCTTTTCCCTCAAAAGGCACTTTCCAGAAAGCAGCAAATTCATGTGCTTCTTAGTACCTTTCTTATCCAGTATTGAAGTTAACCCCTGAAAAAGACTCCTCATTGGGTGGGGTCGTATCCCCACATCTGGGCCAAAGATCACTTTGTCTAGGAGGGTAGCAATATTTTGATGGGCGAGCTTGGGTCCCATATCCTCCTTTAAAGGGAGATGTTGACATTTGATGAGCAGTCCACCAGTTGGGTAGGGACGGTTCCCCAAAGGAAAGTGGGCTGCTGTTACTAGAATAAGAGAAAAGCGATGTGAGATAAGGAAGAAACCCACCAGAGATCAGGTTTTGTAGGTCCTAATTCCTAGGCTAGAGAGTTTCAATGTTATTATTTAGGATAATTTTATACTGAAGATCCCTGAGAAGGAGAGACAATAACCCACTGATTCCACCACCATGAGTCTACCATGTAACATATAGATCAGAAAACGTTCTCTGTTCTCGAGGAGCTAGAACATTTTCATCAGTAACTATCATTTAGTAAGACAAATAATAATGGACTTCTGGGTAGTGTAGGATGGTTCAGCCATGCCTTGGGAGAGTCTGCTGGCAGTAGTGTGCATGATGAACTGAATGCAGAATGGCAGAGTAGTGATTGTGTTGGCAAAGATTATTGATAATGAAAACAGGAGCCGTGACAATGGAAAGATTTGGAAGTTCCTGTAGAGGATGATTCAATAGGGCTGGGTAACTAAATGGAAGTAGGGGATGAGGAGGAGGGAGAATGTGACGATAGCTGCAGTGTTAGCCTAGGGGCCAGGAGAATGGTGGACCTTTTTGTAGAGTTAAGGCAGTGTGCAGGATCATTTTTGAGAACAAAAGGATAGGCCCAGCATTAGTTTTCTTTTAGATTTATTTGTATTATATATATTTAAGGTATACAACTTTTTTGATATATACATATACAATGAAATGATTATTACAGGTAAGCAAATTTACATATTTATCATCTTCCATAGTTACCTGTTCTTTTTGTGGTAATCTGTGTGCTAGGCTCTTCGCAAATTTTCAGTAAACAATACAGTATTATTATGTTGTGTATCCCTAGCACTCCTGCCACACATTCCATTTCTAGACAGATTCATCCTACATAACTGTGAGTTTGTACCCTTTGACCTTCATCTCCCTCCTCCCCCTCCTTACCCCTGGTAGTCACTGCTTTACTGTTTATATGTAGTCAACACTTTCCCCCCCAGATTCCACATATAAGTGGGATCACCAACATTCTTTTTGTTGGAAGATAGAAGGACATGCAGATAGCAATGTCTAGTAGGTGGAAGAACATTTAATTTGGAGTAAAAATTGGCCCTCATCAACCTTAGCATAAAGGAAGCTTGTGGAAGGGCTTAGCATTGTTAAGAGATGAAGCATGAAGAGAGGGGAACTGAGAAGAGAAGGCAGAGAGGAGAATGTCTCCACTTAGGGATCAAGGGAGAATGGGGGTAGATTAAAGGGCTGGGGAGGCCAGGAAGATTCAGAGAGCCATGGGCTGAAAGGGTAACTCCTTTGGAGGGTGTGCAGTAGTAAGAAGTTCTATAGAAAGAATCCAGGAGGATGTGTGTTAAGTGATAAGACGGCTTCCAGTGCTCTTAGCAGCAGTGCTTGATTGGATAGTGGAGTGGAGGTCAGAACAGTTTTTCTTTGCCCATTGGCTTCTACCCACCTCCTGGCCTCCATTTCCTCCCTTCATCTCTTTCTAGCCAATGTGCTGAAGTAGTTAGGATCATAGGTTTAGAATTAAAAGGGTTCGAAACCTAATATTGTTCCTTCCTAACTGGGGACCCTAGATAAGTGTCTTAAACTCTCTGTTCGTCAGTTTCGTCATGTGTGAAAAGGATATAATAACAAGAGTGATTCCCCATACAATCATTGTGATGAGTTAAAAGTAGCTAGAATAGTACCTGGCACACACATACTCAGTAAATGAGTTATTACATCTCATTTAAAATTATTTTGGCTGGGTACAGTGGCTCATGCCTGTAATCCCAGCACTTTGGGAGGCTGAGGCAGGCAGATCACTTGAGGCCAGGAGTTTGAGACCAGCCTGGGTAAAATGGTGAAACCCCTTGTCTACTAAAAATACAAAAATTAGCCAGCTGTGGTGGCACACAACTGTAGTTGCAGCTACCCAGGAGGCTGAGGTGGGAGAGTTGCTTGAGCCTGGGAGGCCAAAGCAGCAGTGAGCTGAGATCACAGGGGCACCAGTGAGCCGAGATCACGGGGGCAGCAGTGAGCAGAGTGCCACCGCACTCCAGCTTGGGTGACAGAGCAAGACTCTGTCTCAAAAAATATGTATATATATTTTTTACCCTGCAGCAAATCAGTTCACCCCATTAATTATTTTTCACCTCCCCATTCACTCTCAAGTGAATGGGGAGCTTCCACTAGCTGGTGAGCTTTTTGAGAGGCTAGTGCCTCATTCATGATTGTATCCCCAGCACCTAGAACAATGTGTGGCACAGGAGAAACACAATGGGCATGGGGGTAGGGGTTATACAGGGATAAGTGAAGAGGAATAAAAAATCTGTCTGGAAAGGAAGAGAAATGTTGGTGCCTCGGACCAAAGAGGAAGGAAGGGCGAGTGGCGAGTCAGAGGAGTTCTGCTGAGGAGAAAAGGAAGTGTAGAATGGCCTCAATCTCAGTCACTTAAAAGGACTATAAATCGTTCTACTATCAAGACATATGAGCACGTATGTTTATTGCAGCACTGTTTACAATAGCAAAGACTTGGAAGCAACCCCAATGCCCGTCAATGATAGACTGGATAAAATAACGTGGCACATACACACCATGGAATACTATGCAGCCATAAAAAGAATGAGTTCATGTCCTCTGCAGGGACATGGATGAACCTGGAAGACATTATTCTCAGCAAAGTAACACAGGAACAGAAAACCAAACACCACATGTTCTCACTCATAAGTGGGAGTCAAATAATGAGAACACATGGACACAAGGAGGGGAACATCACACACCAGGGCCTGTCAGGGGATGGAGGGCTAGGGGAGGAATAACATTAGGACAAATACCTCATGTATGTAGGGCTTAAAACCTAGATGATGGATTGATGGGTGCAACAAACCACCATGGCACATGTATACCTATGTAACAATCCTGCACATTCTACATGTATATCCCAGAACTTAAAGTAAAAAAAAAAAAAAGATGAAGACCACCTGTGGCAAGTTGAGGTGGGGACGGGGGCGACTGGGTGAAATGGATGTCTGGATACTTGACTTTTTTGGAAAACTTTTAGGAAATGCTGATAACAGTCAATGAGTGATGACTATATAAAAATGTGCCAAATAGCAATGAGGTTATTTGCTGCTTGTCCTTAGCCATTGCACAGGGAGTAGTGATTAAATGAGTGAGTGAAGAAGAAATGAACCAGTCTGTATTGTTTTGTGCCTTTCTCACTAATGTTCAGGAGACTGAGATTAGAAAATGACAAAACAGACCGTGCACAGTGGCTCACACCTGTAATCCCAGCACTTTGGGAAGCCGAAACGGGTGGATCACCTGAGGTCAGGAGTTCGAGACCAACCTGGCCAACATGGTGAAACCCCATCTCTACTAAAAACAGAAAAATTAGCTGGGCATGATGGCGAGTGCCTGTAATCCCAGCTACTCAGGAGACTGAGGCAGGAGAATCGCTTGAACCCAGGAGGCAGAGGTTGCAGTGAGCCAAGACTGCACCACTGCACTCCAGCCTGGTGACAGAGCAAGACTTCATCTTAAAAAAAAAAAAAGAAAGAAAAGGACAAAACAAAGAGTTTGAATTAATCAGAGCAAGAGAGAAGGAGAAAGACTCTGGGAAACTAGGAGGCAAACATTTCTTGAATATGAAAGGTGCCACCTCTGAAGTGGTTGACCACAGGCTGTAAGGAAGGTAGTGGGGCCAAAATAGGACTATTGGACCAAAGGAATTGGCTGGGTGTAGGGGCTTTATGAACAAAAGAAAAATGGATGGCCAGTTTGATAAGAGTGGTAGAAGCAGAAACATGAGCGCCATCCCAGAGAGTATTTTAATTTTCTGTAAGCTACTAGCTAGAGTTTTTCTGCTTAATGATAATGTCCAGGGTGTGGAGATGCAGAGAGATGACCAGACAGAGAACAGGCAAAGGCTAACGGGTTGAAACAGTCAAGAAAGAGAGGCTAGACTATTTGAGGGGTTATCAGTGTGTAGAAGAAGAGGATTCTAAGTAATTTGTGCTGATGTATCCACTGGGCAGATAAACATGAAGCTTACCCTGCATTTCATTCTCTTTGGATAAATGTAGGTATTATCTCTCTGCTTTACACATCTGTGTGCTATTATTTGCACTGCAGGTCCCATACCAACTTAAGGGATAAAGACAGACACATGGGTTATTGCTTTCAACTCCCAAATGCACCTTCCCATATTTGGTTTAAAAACTGAAGATTGCATTGAACACTGAATATAGAGGGAACAGTGGAAACAGAGAATGTAAAACCAGGACATAATATTTAAGGATGATTTTTAAAATGGTCTACACAAGCTCACATTTTAGGTTGACTTTTAGCTTAGGTTGTCACATGGTCTACTTTCCATCTCAGTATTATGACAGGTAATTATAACTCTAACTTATTCACATGTCATGTATTCGGCCCTTTATAAACATATTTTATATAGTATGGTAAAGCTGTATTCCAGACATGCGTTTCATGTATTCTTAGCCTAAACTTTACCACCTTATAGGAATACAGATATACTTTTAAATATGAGTCTTTAAAATTATTTGTAGATTGCTCTATCTCATATAACATTTTTAGATTATTCTATATAATAATCTTGTTTACATTTGTATGACAATCTGATTGCTAATTTAGGTTAGCATTATGAAAGAAGTATTTAAGTTTCTATTTCAATTTTCTGTGCATTATGTGAGAGGTTAATTCTATCCTGGGAAAATTAGATTTTGGATACCATGCCAGCATTGAACCTAGTTAAGATTTATTAAAAGCAAGTCTTTCCTTGTTGCCTTTCCCAGTATGACAAAGTGTTTATATTCTTTCTCTGTGTGTGTGTGCGTGTGTGCGTGCGTATGTATAAATATATGTATCTCAAATAATTACTTTAGGGATGATATTTTTGTAATAAGTACTTAAGATCTGGTATTTTTCTGTACTGAGAAGCTCTTACAGCTGTAAAAATATACCAGATCTCTCCATATCCATGTTCCCATGATTGTACCTTGTTTTCTCTGGTGGGAGTTCCTCAACCAAAATAAAGCTGGGTAGTCTGAATACAGAGCAAGGAAGAGAGATCATCTCAGGGCCTTTAATTTTGTAAGCAAATATCCATAATGTAAATTTAGAAAGATACTGCTTACTCATCCTGTGCCTATTCTAGTTTCATTTAACTAATATGTTTGTGTGTCGGGCGGGAACCCCATTCATCAATTTCAAAGTTTCTCAAGAGAAAACAAAATTGTAGGCCACTTAGGATTTATTACAGGCTAGCTTCCAGCAAAACCTTTTCTCTTTTATGTTTAACTATGGAGCATCTTTCTATTTGATGCTCATGGACCAATTACCAAATGCTGCATTCTTTGACACATCACAGGATGATGTCATTGCTTCTGGGCTGGTTGGACAATGCTGGGAACCAGTAAAGGAAACTCAAAGCTGAAAACAGGTGACTTGAGTCACCCTTGTAGATTCAGCCCTGCCATGAATTTGTCACATATTTATGAGCCAGCCACAGGTTTCCTTTGTCATAAAAGATTAATTCTATTTATTGTTTTATTTAAAAAATAGTTATTGAGGGACACTGTCAAAAAAGTAAAAGGACAATCCACAGAATGGGAGCAAATATTTGCAAATCGTATCTAAGGAGGAATTGCAGCCAAAATATATAAGGAATTGTCACTCTCAATAATGAAAGACCAGCTGCCCAATGAAAAATGGGCACAAATGATCTGAGTAGACATTTTTCCAAAGCATATATGCAAATGGCCAAGAAGCACATCTAAAGATGTTTAACGTCATCAGTCACCAGGGAAATGTAAGTCAAAACCTCGGTAAGCTACTGGTTTACACTCACTAGGATGGCTATAATAAAAAAGATCATTCCCATTGTAAACGCTGCAGTTTACAATGGGAATGTGCTAATGGGAATGTAAAGCTGTGAGACCACTTTGAAAAATTATCTGACCGTTCCTCAAAAGGTGAAACATACGGCTACTGTATGACCTAGCAGTTCACTCCTAAATGTATACCCAACAGAAATGAAAACATGTCCACACAAAATCTTGTAAGTAAATGTTCACGGTAGCATTATTCACAAGAGCCAAAAAGTAGAAACAACCCAACTGTCTATCACCAGATAAATGGATAAACAACAGATAAATGGATAAACAATGGATAAATGGATAAACAAAATATAGTGTATTCATATTAATATCATGAAGTATTTTTTCACAATGGAAATGAAGTTCTGATACATGCTACAATGTGGATGAACCTTGAAAATATTATGCTAAGTGAAAGAAAGCAGTCACAAAAGGCCACATATCGTATCATTCTGTTTGTAGGAAAGGTCCAGATTTAGCAGAGGTCTATAGAGACAGAGGTAGATTAGTGGTTGTGTAAGGCTGGAAGTGTTGGTGGGAAATGGGGAGTGGCTGCTAATAGGTATGAGATTTCTTGGAAGGTGAGGAAATGTTCTAAAATTGATTGTTGACCAGGCTCATTGACTCTTGCTTATAATCCCAACAGTTCAGGAAGCCAAAGTGGGAGAATCGCTTGAGGCTAGAAGTTC
This sequence comes from Callithrix jacchus, assembly GCF_049354715.1. Classification (NCBI taxonomy): domain Eukaryota; kingdom Metazoa; phylum Chordata; class Mammalia; order Primates; family Cebidae; genus Callithrix; species Callithrix jacchus. The sequence goes on from NC_133502.1 coordinate 85,671,007, forward strand.
AAGACCAGCTTGGGCAGTAAAATGAGACCCTCTGGTCTCTACAGAAAAAAAATAAAAATTAACAGGACATGGTAGCCTGTAGTCCCAGCTACTTGACAAGCTGAGGCAGAAATACGGCTTGAGCCCAAGAATTTTGAGGAGCTGTAATTATGCCACTGCATTCCAGCCTGGATAACAGCAAGACTCTGTAATAATAATATTAAAATTGATTATGGTGATTTTTGTACAACTTTGTGAACATGCTAAAAACAATTTAATACTCTACTTGAAAGCAGGGGTCCCTAACCCCCAGGCTGTAGACTGATACAGTCTGTGGACTGATATAGTCCGTGGCCTGGTAGGAACCAGGCTGAACAGCAGGAAGTGGCAGGTGAGCTGTTCCACCTCCTGTCAGATCAGTGGGAGTGTTAGATTCTCACAGGAGCACAAGCCCTATTGTGAACTGTGCATGTGAGGGATCTAAGTTGCATGTTCCTTGTGAGAATCTAACTAATGCCTGATGATCTGAGGTGGGACAGTTTCATCCCCAAACCATCGCCCCCTCCCCATGTGTGGAAAAATTGTCTTCCAGGAAACTGGTCCCTGGTGCCAAAAAGGTTGGGGACCACTGCTTTAAATGCGTGAATTGTTTGGTATGTGAATTATATCTCAATACAGCTGCTAAATAGTTATTGGGTACCTATTTTATTAGCCATTCTACTGGGCACAATATAACCACATTTGTCTGCTCACATGGTGCTTGTATCATAGTGGGGGGAGACAAGTCATAAGCCAGTAATGACATGAATAAAATAATTTCAAATTATGATAAGTGCTGTTGGAAAGCAACATGTTAGTAGAATAAAGTGTGATCACGGGTGAGAGAACTCCTTTCGTTGGTCAGGGAGACTCACAGAGGAGGAAACACTTGAGCAGATACCTAATTTTAAGAAAGTACCAGCTACACTGTAGTCTGGAGTTGGACAAGGTCTTTGTAAAGGAGATAGCAAATGCAAAGGCCTCTGAGGAAGAGAAGGCCAGGCAGGGTAAATGGAGACTAGGTAACAAGGAAGAAGAGGTGGAGCTTGGGATTGGAGAGGATGATCGTAAGGCTTAATTTTGGTGATGTCATTTCCCTGTTCAGAAGCCACCAGTAGCTCCCATTTGCCTATCACATTGCAATGGAGTCCTTCTCTAGGCTTTTAAAGGCCTATACCTACTTGTCCTGAAGTATTTTTTCCATCATTTCTCCTACTCTTTCCCTTGCTAAAACTAGACTGACCTTCCCATTGTTCCCCATATATTTTGCTCAATGCTTTCCTGTTGCTGTGTCAGTCTTTCCACCTGGGTTATTCTCCTGATCTCTTGCTCCTATGGAAATTTAATCTCTTCTTGAAGACACCTCTCAAATGTCACCTCTTGTCTATGGCCATACTAGGCTGAATGCGCCCTGTCTCATCAAATATCACTTCTTTACCTACATTTTGCTTTGGAAGTGTAGGTAAACTATAGGTATAGGTAAAATAGCTCTGATTTTTAACTTGACTGACTTGCATAATAGCTTGCCCAAAATTCTCTTAGGGGATTAAATATAGTTAAGTTTTCTTTTATGTTTTTCTTCTACAGGGATTTAATTATTACTCGGTAGCATATAGTGTAGGGTCTCTGTACACATAGTCATTAAATATTGGTTGAATTCTAAAGTATTTTACAGATGTGGAATGTACATACAATGTAAAATAAATATGAACACTGGAGAAAAATTACAAAAAAATGCTACACCATCAAGAATGAAATCAACAGTACATTATATATTCTATAAAGGGGTATGGTAAAAAGCAGTGGTCTAGCATTGATGAATCATTTGTGTGTGGATACAGAAGTTTAGGCTTCCTGGGAAATAGCCTAGCCCTTAACTTTTAGCAGGGTCATTCTTCTGATTTTGACTTCTATGAGCATGCCTGGTGTGAGAGTGAGAGTACACAGTGTGACAGCCTCCACTCTGAGAGCCAAATCCCAGATTATCCTACAACTGTGATTGCTTCTCTATGGATCTTGGTGAACCCTAGGAACCCTTCCGGCTGTGACCATCTCCCTGGGGTAGCAGTGAAAGTCTTTTGTCTATTGGAGCAATGGGAAGAACCGCACAGAGTTCCCTAATGAGGGAACTGGTCAGTAGTAAGAAACAATTTCTGATCACCGGCAAATTTTACTGTATATGAGAAGTAGTAGAAGTAGCAAAAACAAGCAGGTTTGGCACACATGAAAGGTCCTAAGGCTCTGTATCAAATAAGTTGTAGACTTGTCACGGTCAGAGGCTCATGGCAGGTCCTAGCTGGATTGGCCTTTTAATCACCAAACACTGAAGTTAAATCTGGAGAGGAGGAGGAATTGCAGACTCTAGAACAAACAGACATAAATTAAGCCCTGCAGCTCAGTCCTTAAGGAGTGGCTTCAGAAACATCCTTGGAGATAGGAAACAAACTCAGGACAAATAGAACAAATATTTATTGGGAGTTAACTCCCTTTAATGATAAAAGGAACATTCTCTTGGTTGGATGACATGGCCAGAAGCCAATCTCTCAATAGAGATGAGTCTCCCCATTTGACCTCTTTTCTTTTATCAGATCCAAGCCGCAAATGTCCAGGCCTTCAGGCTTGGGCAGATCGAGGGAAAGGTGAGTTCTATTTTCTAGGTCAGATAAAGGAGCAATGGAAAAGCTAAGCATTTTCATGGGATGTATGGTCCAGAGTAGAGCTATTCCTTCTTCACAATTGTGATAGACCTTTTGTAAGTAAGGCCTTTGTCACTCTTATTTGGATTATTGTGCAAGTCTTACCCTGTCCCCACTGTCTCTCCCTTTCCTTTGGTCAAAAAGACTTGACTTCTTCCTCTTCCTTTTTCTTCTCTTTTCTTTCTCTTCCTTGTTTTATGTTTTCAACATCATTCAACCTAACTATTTTGCCATTCTGTGCACATGAACTGGCTTGTCCTGCTTTTCTGCCTCTACTTATGTCATGCTTCCTGCCTGGTCATCTACATGTCCAGATCTCGCTGTGTTTTACAAAGTCCTTCTCAGATGTCATTTCCTGAAATGAAACTTCCTATGGCTAAAACCTCCTTTGTTTAAACTCTCATTGAACCTTATATACTTCTTTTTATTGGCATTTGGCATTTTCATCTTACATACTATCTATCTATCTATCTATCTATCTATCTATCTATCATCTGTCTATCTATCTGTCTGTCTGTCTGATTTTCTCTCCTCTGCTAGATAGTAATCCCCTTAAACATAGGATTTCTTGGCTGATTGCAGTGGCTAATGCCTGAATCCCAGCAATTTGGGAGGTTGAGGTGGGCAGATCACCTGAGGTCAGGAGTTCTAGACCAGTCTGGCCGACATAGTGAAACCCTGTCTCTACTAAAAGTACAAAAATTAGCCAGGCATGGTGGTGTGCACCTGTAGTCCCAGCTACTCTGGGAGGCTGAGGCAGGAGGATCGCTGGAACCCAGGAGACGGAGATTGCAGTGAGCCAAGATCGTGCCACCCAGCCTGGGTGACAGAGCAAGACTCCCATCTCCAAAGGAAAAAAAAATAAACAAGATAGGATTTCTGTGTGGTTCACCTTTGTGTCTCAGCTGGCACCTAGAAGAGTTTTCTGCAGTTAAAATGCCCTCAGAAACATATTCTAAAATGGATAAATGGCAGTGGGCAGAGCCAGGCAGAGAGTAAATAAATCGTGCAGCAGTTGTTAGTACTGCCCACTGACTGTTTCTGGTTCTCTCCCTCGGCTGTGTTATAAGATTGAATTTCCCTATATGTGGTGTTGAGCATGTCCGGGTGACTTCTGTTGGCCAGGGAAATGTGAGCAGAAGTGACACGTGTCCCTTCATTTACAGTCAGTGAGTGATTTGTGGTGAGTGCATCTGCCCTGTGATTGGCAAAGCTCCAGATGGTGGATGCTTCATTAGTCTCGGTCCTTGAGGGATGTGATGAGCAGCATTCCCAGCCCAGTGCACCATAGATACATAATATGAGCTAGAAGTAAACCTTTTTTTTTGTTTTAAGTCACTGAGATTCGTGGGATCCGTTCACTCCAGTGGAACCTAGTCCATCCTGACAAACACAAAAGACCAAGCTCAGTAGTTTTGTCCTTAGCCTTGCATGCAGTGTAGACTAAGACATGTGATCAAAGGTGAGAAAAAGATTGTGATACTCTGGATAAGAACCCTGTGATGTAATAGGGCGACCTTAGTGATCTCCAGCATATGTTTTGCTGATTATTAAATTAGTAATTATGTATATCCAAAAATATCAGAAGCCACTTATTAGGTATTTCCAAATGTGTATATATGATTCTGCTGTTTAGAGATTTGCATTTCCTAAAAGAAACCCTAAAGGTCCTAGAGCTTAATTGCCCTCAGAGTTGCAACTTTGTCCTCCCATTATATATTGGCCTTGCCAGTTTTTGGATGAGACTTATTCTATGAGTTCAAATAGACCTGTTAATCACTGGTAAGCCTCATTAGAAAATTCAGAGTTTGTTTGTTTTTCTCTTTCCAGGAAGACAGAAACTTAATAAGTTGAAGATTATCTTTTATTCTTTCCTATCAGTTAAAAATAATATTAATTTTGTACTCCAAAAAATCGTTTAATAGAGAGCTCTGTTTGTTATTTGCTATTTGCCAATAGCACTTGCTTGTGCCTTCGCTGAGGGCCACATTGTGCTTCCAGAATTATGACACTCACTGCTACAGAATCCACTTCAATTTGCCTCTCCATTCCAAAGGACGTTATGCTTTAGTGGTGAGAGAACTGGCTTCACAAACATGTGGGTATCTGTTCACTCACTGATTTATGTGATGTGGACACAGTGGGGAACATCTGAGATTTAAAATATGATGGCCTGAATTTTCAACTGTTGAAATGAATCCAAAGCAGCAGATTTTTCTTCTTTGGCAAGACAGAAATTGAAGCAACATGCAGTGATTTGGTTTGCCGATCTGCGATCTGTTAAAAATCTGAATAGCTTAAAAACCGGGAGACTAAAATCTGCATAATGTGAAAAATATTCTAAAGGTCACATGGTTGTAAAGTCTTAGGCAAGCTAGGCATCATGAAACTGGAACTATTTTTTGAGGTAACTGATACATTGCATGTGAACATAGAGTTTTTTGTTTGTTTGTTTTTGCTAAGACATTCTATTGCCAAAGTAGTTAAAATCTTATTTTGTTCCATGTAATTCTGAAAAGGCAGAGTTTGTAGAGAACCCAGGAAGTCTTTCTCTCACTTTCTAGTCTCTCACCTTTGGAGCTCACGGCTGGCATTTATTTGTTTCTTTCACTTGTGAGTTTTCTCTTTGCCGTCGTCCTGTCCTTCAACATTCATTGCAGATATTTTAGAATGCCCACACTAAGCTGAGCACTGTACTAAGCCTGAAGATGCAGCAGTATACAACATTCTTGGAACTTAAGGGCTCATCAGAGTTCATCAACTTGCTTCGAAATAAATCACCTGATCCCTACATTCTTGGAACTTAAGTGCTCATCAGAGGAGTTTATCAACTTGCTTTGAAATAAATCACCTGAAACTCAGTGGCTTAACACCACAGTCATTATTGTTTCTGAAGCTCTGAGTTGACTGGTAGGTTCTTTAGCTGATTGCTTGGTCACCTGGGGCCTGGCTGGGCTAGGATGGCCTCACTTACATATCTGGTGATTGGTGCTGGTTGCTGGTGCTGGCTTGGGTTATGGAGAGTGGTGGGGTACCTGGCCATTGTGTTTCATTATTCAGCCAGCTAGGTATCTTCCCATGGTGACAAGAAGGTATCCCAGCAGCTAGAAAGAGGTAACCTCAATATGCAAAGTGCTTTTCCAATTTCTGCCTGTGTCTTAATATGCCATAGGTCAAACCAAATAATATGACCAAGCCTAGCTTCAAGAGGCAGAGATATATATTTCATCCCTTGATAGAGTTGCATAGAATTTGTGGTCATATTTTGCAGTTTATCAGAGTGATTGGTAATAATCAAATGAGTAAGAAACAAAAGGTATGTCAGATAGTTGTAAGTGCTGTGGCTAGAGAACAGGAAAGGATAAAAAAGAACAAAAAAGCAGTGAAGAGGGGAACAGAGACTGGATAATTTTTTTTCAAGTGTAAACAGGCTTAGGAAGCCTTCATGGAGAAGGTAGGATGAGCAAATACGTGAAAAAGGTAAGGGAAAGAAATGAGCCTTTCAGATGCCTGGAGGAAGCACATTCTGGTTGAGGGAACAGCCAGTGCGAAGGCCGTGGATGGGAGAGAACCCTACTATGTCGGAGGCATGGCAAGAAGCCCAGTGATGCTGAGTGAGCAAGAGTGTGGTAGAAGATGGGCTGGAGAGGCAACGGGAGTGGGTCAGAGAGACGGGTTAGATTTTGAAGGTTGGTGCTTTTCACAGTCTCATGTGCACCTGGGGATCCTTTTTAAATGTGGATTCTGGTTTAGTAGATCTGAGATGGGGCTGAAGGGTCAGCATTTCTAACAAGCTCTCAGCTGTTACCGCTGCTACTGCTGCTTGCTGTCCTGAGACAATGCTTTGAGGAAGAAACCTGTAGATCTTTGCAGACCCTTCATGCGCTGTCAGTACTTTGGATTTTCTCTGAGTGAGTAGGGAAGCCATTAGACAGCTTTGAGCAGACATGTGACCCGTTCTTTACTACATGATAACAGAAGGTAATTGTTGAGAATGTGTAAATAGATACACACAGTCTAAGGAATGACATCAGTCTGTAGAGAACATTGTCTGTTTAGCTTGCCTTAGCTTCAGTCATCTGAATATCATTTCCACTACAGAAAGTTTTTTTCCTCTGCTCTTTTGGTAAATGGCAAAGGGACCTAGCTCTGGACACCTCCCCACCCCACTCTCATTTCAGATCCTTTCTAGAATGAACCTGCTCTGTCTCCTTGTAGTTGCTCAAGCCCTGACTTTATGGAACTCTTCTTACTTAACCTTCTCTTTCCCTGAGTCTCAGCTCCCTGACTCAGGTGTCTCTCAATCCTGGCTACTTGTTTCAAACAAATGGGAGCCTTGAAAGACGACTTCAGAGAGCCCAGTTAATTGGGTTTGGGTGTGGTCTTAAATCTGCAGCCAGGGTTCAGAACAAGGACGGAAACGTTCTTCTTCACCACCTGGTATGTTGGCTGTTCCCACAGAGCTTGGAGCTTCTCTTTCCCAGAGGAGTCCACTGTCCCTCCACTCTGGTCTGAGCCTTTTCTCTTTTTATTACCATCAAAGCACATGAATCATTAGCTTATTTTCAACCCTACTGCATTTTGATGCGTCCGTAGTCAGATTTTGCCTAATTACAATCATTTGCACTTGAGGTAGGGGATGATCGTCATTTCGCAGCTACAGATATGTAAGTATCTAAATATTTGTCGATGTTTGGTGTCACGTATTTGTGCTTTTGCTTTTTAAATGTAATTGATTCTGTAGAGGCCCTGTCCACATAACAAATCTTTGAGTAAACTTCAGGGCCTTTCCCAGGGGATACTGGGAACACAGGCTGGTGGAAGATTATTTGGCTTCAGGCTACATACTTATGAGATACCTTCCAATGAGTTTTTAGATACAGTTTTGTGCCCTGTCTGGATTGAAATAGTGTTCATTTACAAACTTTCATCTCGCGTCTCATTACCACATCTCACTGCTTCTATACACCAAAAGCTAATACACATTGTGCATTCCAGAACTATCTGGTGAATAGTATAGGTGTATTTGGAGGTTACATGTAAATATTGAAATTAAATAAGCTACATATTTTGGCATTCCTTTTTTTGTAATATAGTAGGAACCTAATACAGTAATTCCTACTGTATTACAAAAAAAAGGAATGCCAAAATATGTATATAGAGGTAGCCAGGGTCTGTCTCAAACTTCGCAAGGCCCTTCTTAAACTCTATATTATTCCTTAAGATAATTTTTTTCTCCTCTTTTAATCCAAAATATATAGATAGATAGATAGATAGACAGATAAATAGATCTTATTTTTAGGTCCAGTTTGTTCTTAAATGATTTGTAGTTTTCCAATCATTGGAGGAAATAAGGAAAAATGAAAGGCAGTGCAAAATGTTATCTACAAATTGTGTCACAAATTTGCTGTATCATCATGTACCCGGAATGACTTGGCTGTGCATCATTAACTTGTAACAGATTTAAACTAATTATTAACTCAACCAGATGGATTTACTTGAGTGTTATCATAAAGGGCTCTGAGATGTGAGAGTATGACAGAGTTCCATAAAATTTATTGCTTGAATCTTGTTGGATCCAGTGTTCCATTAAAGCACTGCCTTTTGCCCCCACAGCACCACGTCAGATTTGGTTGTTACTTACTATCAGGAAGAGTGTGTTTAAATTAATGGTAATTTATTTGTCTTGAAAGAAATGCCACTTCCAACAGTCCATGGCTTTACAGGAGCCTAATACTAGTGTCCTAAAATATAAATGACCCTTAGGTAGTTTTAGATGACCCAATGACCTAAAACCCAGTGACTATTGGGTTTTAGAGTTGGGAGCAAGAATGTCACCTGGCCTCCTCATTGTAAAAATGAAAAATCTAAGTCCTCTATCAGTATGGAGAGAACACCAAACTGGTATTTAGCAGACCTGAGTTCCAGTATCTTCAAGCTCTGATTTTGAAAGCAGCTCCTGAGAGTTGCCTCATTAGTAGCATAGTGAAGCTTTTCTATTCCTCAGGATCCTCAGTAGGATGTATATATTTCTTTAATAATTCCTGCTAATAAGTCTTGTATTTATCAGGGCCTGTGTTTCTTTAGGAGATACGTGTGGGGAAAATTGGTCAAGAGAGTTAGCATGTATAGGTATATAGCATAAGCCAATAATTCAATTTTAGAGGAATTTTTTTCCTTAGTTCTGTGAAAATCTGACTTTTACACCCCTTTCATTAAACTACCTTGATAAGAAATGAAATATTCCACACTTTGACACAGCAAAAGGTGTGAGGAATAGTTTACTCTTCTACCTTAGGAATAAGGTGAATGACTGATTGAATGGCTAAAAGATGCCCATCTTGGTGTGTCCCTTGGAACCAGAGAACTCTTTCCTAGGGGAAGTTAGAGGGCTCATCTTGGGGAGGTGTGCGTAGTGATGACTTTTCAAGTAGGAATGTGACTGTGTTATAATGGGGAAACCAACCCATGAATGCAGTGCTAAGGGCCAGCAAGCTAACCTTGGCTATCCTTGGCTGATTCTGACTGTATTATATGGTTTGTGAAATTGTGTGATGAGGAGTAAGTTGCTGCATCCATCATGTTGAGCAGCCTGTTCTGTTTATGTGTCTGTGGAAGTTATACAAGTAACTAAAACAATAGTATAGAGACATATCTGCATATCTAATGCAATCACTGTTAAGATTCAAAATTAACATAATACATTTGAAATTGAAGAAAGTGCTTGTGGCTGTGGGAACCCTCTTTGTCACTTTAGTTTGTTGGGGCTTTAAATTTTTTTCACAACTTAGTGACAGACTGTTGGCATGTTAAAACTAAGAGGGTTGGTTGAGGGATAACACGGGGAGAAATGCCAGATATAGTATGCACCTAAAGTAAAATAAATAAATTAAAAAAAAAAAACTAGGAGGGAGGAAAACTTGTGAAGCCCTGTTCTTTCACTAAATTACCTGTGTGTATTTGAACAACGCAAATGTAACAATCAGGCAATATCCAGTGTTTGGATATTAAAGTAATTCATAGATTGATTTTCAGTCATGTAGAAGCCTCTGATAGAAGCTTTTTATATATAGCACCACCATGCCCAGCTAATTTTTGTATTTTTAGTAGAGACGGCGTTTCCCCATGTTGGTCAGGTTGGTCTCAAACTCCTGACCTCAGGTGATCTACCTGCCTCGGCTTCCCAAAGTGCTGGGATTACAGGCATCAGCCACCACACCTGGTCGCTTAATATATATCAAATGCACTTTTTCTTCATTTATGCAGATAATGTGGAATTGTCCAGATAAGTATATGTTTTGAGTTACTACGAAAGTCTCTAAATGTTGCAGTGATTCTTTTGGTAAAACACTGTATTGAATTTATCTTTTAGGTCAACAGTAAGTACTTAGGAATGATGGAAGAGAAATGCTTAGAACTCAAATCTAGTAATCTAGTGCTGGAAGTTATTTTTTTTTTTTTGAGACAGAATCTCACTCTGTTGCCCAGGCTGAAGTGTGTGATCTCTGCTCACTGCCACCTCCGCCTCCCAGGTTCAAGCAATTCTTCCTCAGCCTCTCGAGTAGCTGGGATTACAGGCCCACCACAATGCCCAGGTAATTTTTGCATTTTTAGTAGAGACTGGCTTTCATCATGTTGGCCAGGCTGGTCTCGAACTCCTGACCTCAGGTGATCCACCTGCTTCACATCCTTCCAAAGTGCTGATCTAACTTTCTATTTTATGAATACAAACATTTATTTGGTAGGCATAGTGGCCATTTAAACTCTCTTTTTTGGGTTTGTTTGACATGTATTTAAACTAAGCAAGCTGGTGAGATAAAGGTCAGTGGACTTGTTATGTTAAGAAAGAAAATTGCCGGGCGTGGTGGCTCACGCCTGTAATCCCAGCACTTTGGGAGGCCAAGGCGGGTGGTTCACGAGGTCGAGATCGAGACCATCCTGGTCAACATGGTAAAACCCCATCTCTACTAAAAATACAAAAAATTAGCTGGGCATGGTGGCGCGTGCCTGTAATCCCAGCTACTCAGGAGGCTGAGGCAGGAGAATTGCCTGAACCCAGGAGGCGGAGGTTGCTAGGTGAGCCGAGATCGCGCCATTGCACTCCAGCCTGGATAACAAGAGCGAAACTCCGTCTCAAAAAAAGAAAAAAGAAAGAAAATTAAGAGCTTAGGACTTTAAAGCCAGGCTCAGAAATTGTTGAGATAAAGATATTAGTCTTAAAGTTAATCAGGTCAGGGTTGAAACTTTAATAAAAATTGAAAATATGACTCCAAGCATCAATTACGATATACTTTAGCATTTAGCCTATTTAGGTTTAATCTAGTGGGATAGTGAAAATAACACTGAGCTTGGTGTCAGAAAAATCTTGTTTCTTTCTCTTCTATTAGTATAGACGGGTAAATTACTGAATTTAGTTAGCTGAGCCTCAGTGTTATTATTTCAAAAATGGAGATGTTTATTGGGCAACCACTCTATCCCAGCCATTGTGATAGGTGCTGGCAATATAGTTTTTTTTTTTTTTTTTTTTAGAATGGAGACTTGCTTTGTAGCCAGGCTGGAGTGCATTGTGGTTCAGTTTTGGCTCGCTGCAACCTCTGTCTCCCAGGTTCAAACGATTCTCCTCCCTCAGCCTCCCAAGTAGCTGGGACTATAGGTGCATGCCACCAAGCCCAGCTAATTTTATATATATATATATATATACACACACACACATATATTAGTAGAGATGGGGTTTCACCATGTTGGCCAGAATGGTCTTGATCTCTTGACCTCGTGATCCGCCTGCCTTGGCCTCCCAAAATGCAGGGATTATAGGCATGAGCCACTATGCCCGGCCTATTGCCATGTTTTTAAAGTGAATGAGAAAATAAACAGCCCGACCAGATAAAGAGTAACTGGAGAAGGCAATTTAGCAGAGAGGCCAAAGAATACTTTGACTTCTGAAGAAGTGATATTTGAGAGCTTAAAAGCTTAAAAAATGAGAAGGAATTAAGAAGCAAGAGATCGTAGCTGGGTGCGGTGGCTCACGCCTGTAATCCCAGCACTTTGGGAGGCTGAGGCAGGTGGATCACAAGGTTAAGAGATCAAGACCATCCTGGTCAACATGGTGAAACCCCGTCTCTACTAAAATACAAAAAATTAGCTGGGCATGGTGGTGCGTGCCTGTAATCCCAGCTACTCAGGAGGCTGACGCAGGAGAATTGCTTGAACCCAGGCGGCGGAGGTTGCGGTGAGCCAAGATCGCGCCATTGCACTCCAGCCTGGGCAACAAGAGCGAAACTCTGTCTCAAAAAAAAAAAGAAGCAGCAGCAAGAGATTGTAAAAAAGGGAATTCCAGGCAGCTGGGGCACAAGTGTAAGGGTTCTGAGGCTGGAAGGAAGTCCAGTGGGTTGGTGTGTAGTGAGTGAGGGCCAGGGGGAGGTAGTAGGGCATGTTATTAGACAGGTAAATGGAAGCCAGCTATGATAGTCCCTTGGGTCAAATAAAGGCATTTTTTATCTAATTATAAAAGTAACAGGAAGTCATTGACAAGTTTCACAAAGGGGTGATATTATCTTACATAAAACAATGTAAGGGAAAACACTTTAAAGATGGGAAAAGCATATGAATCTAAGCAGTTAATATTGGTGTTACATAGGATAAGACGGACAAAGCCATGTGGCCCGAGGAGTTATTTATCCTGTTTACAAGGTTGTGAAACTGTTGCAATGGGCAATCACATATGGTGCTGAAACAGACAGATAATCCAAAACACTTGGCATTTTTATATGTTTTGGGAGCAAGTGTGTGTGAAGGTGAAAGGCAGCAGATCTATCTGGGTAATATTTTAATTAAGCTGATATTCAAATTTTTGTTGCTTTGAGCATGTGTCTACTGAAGAACCATGTGTCACCTGGGAGCTAGCATCAGATTCAATATTTGCCCCTAGGCAATTCAAAGAGTAGATGGTTTGTTTAGGGGATTTATAGTCCGCAGATATCATGGGCAGATAGTATGAGTAAAGCCGAACCCCAAGAGAAGACATTGATAATTTAATGCAAATAAAGCCTTGCTTTACACATTGCACGTATCTGCTGATATAATTGTAAAGATATTTAGGACTACTTTATTTATCTTGCTTGTGTTTGATGAACTCCTGTTAAGCCTGATAAGAATAACATTTTGCTACTGAGATATCTGTTGAGAGATCTAAACATTTTACTTGAAAACAGGAAGGAAAATTCAGAAATAATTATTGGTCCTTCTATTTAGGAAGTGAAGCTAAGAAGATCATCCATCTAACGTAGAACATGGCAGGATCTAATGGTTACAGGAAGACAACTTTTAATTTTTAATAGTTACAGTTATCAGTATGCATGTCATTTGGGAATTTTTAGTTCTGAAATTTTAGTAACTTGGTTATGAAGCAAAACTGAGTTTCTCAAGATAGTCTCTCATAGGTAACTATACTTCTTTTAATACTGTGAACATTATTAATGTTTTTCATTATCTTCTGGATTTGAGTTTGGATAAAACTCTTCTTGAAATGCCATTTCATTTTAAACAAAGATTGGTCCCATGACATTATAAAAGAATAAAAATTAATATAGATTGGGTGAGTATATGCAGGGTATATTTGTGCTTTATCTTGACTGCACAGGTCAGGATAGATGATAATGTGCTTGTACCCTTTGTTGAATGTTGCTTCATCAACCCTGTTGGTGACCTCTTTCTCACCTCTTACATTGAATTGGCTGAGCAGGTGATGACTAGATTCTGATTCAGTTAGGGTGGGGCTCATTCATGTGCATTTCTGCCAAGCTCATAGGCGATGCCAATGCCGCTGGTCCAATGCTTCTGGCTACAGGGCCACACTTTGAGAGCCACTGATTTATAGATTTTGTTACTTATTTCAAGACATTTATATTAGGTGTTGTATGGCTGATAGCACTTAGGAGACACCAAGCTATATATACCTTCTCATCTTTGTTTCAAAATTACCAGACATTTTTTTTTTCCAGTTTACAGGAGTTCCAAATGACTCCATCGTGTAGCATAATTGTTTGTATTTTGTTGTGACTAAGATGGTTATGTTGATGGAAAGCAGCACTTTCCTAGAAATGCTGAAATATTTTATTTATTTCATAAAAGGAAAGCTTTACATATTGTAAATGATTCTCAAGGCTGCTTTTTGCCCTGTATAATTCCCAATGTTGACGTGGTTGCTATGGCTTCACGGAAGTTCTTCAATTGAACAACATCAGTTTGATAACATATTTTAATCTAAACAACTTCTTAACATTTTGCCTTTCCTTTTGCATTACCTTTCCAAGTAGTTTTGATGACCGGGCTTTTCTCTATAGAGTTAAAAAAAAAAGTCAGGTTTATTGAGGTGTCATTTGCATACAATAAAATATTGTACAGTTCTGTGTGTTTTGACACATGCATATGGTTGTATAGCCACCACCATAAGAAAGACGTAGAAAAATTTCTTTGCCTCGAAAAACTCCCTAGTGATGCTTTGTGGTCAGCCTTTTGCCTCACCTCCCTCCTTTCATCCCTGGCAGCTGCTAATGTGTTTTCTGGTCTACCTTGCCTTTTCCAGAAGGTCATATAAATGGACTAATACAGTAGGCAGCCCTTTGAGTTTTGTTTTTTCCTTGCATCTGAGATTCATCCTTGATTAGTTAATCAATAGTTTGCTCCTTTTACTGATGAGAAGTATTACATTGTATGGATGTACTAGTTTATCTGTTCCCCAGTTATAGGGCATTGGATTGTTCCCAGGTTTTGGTGATTATGACTAAAGCTGCTCTAACAGTCATGTACAAGGTTTTGAGTGAACGTTAAATTTTTATTTTTCTTGGGGGAAATAGGAGTAAGATTTCTAGATTGTATATTAAGTGGATATTTATTTTTATTTATTTATTTATTTTTGAGATGGAGTTTTGCTCTTGTTGCCCAGCCTGGAGTGCAGTTGTGCAATCTTGGCTCACCGCAACCTCTGCCTCCTGGGCGATTCTCCTACCTCAGCCTCCTCAGTAGCTAGCACCACCACGCCCACCGCCACACCCGGCATGCACCACCACGCCTGGCTAATTTTGTATTTTTATTAGAGTCAGGGTTTGTCCATGTTGGTCAGGCTGATCTCGAACTGCTGGTCATGAACTCCTGACCTCAAGTGATCCACCCACCTCGGCCTTCCAAAGTGCTGGGATTACAGACATGAGCCACCATGCCTGGCTGTGAATATTTAATTTTCACAGCCAAACTGTGAAACTGCCAAACTGTTTTCCAAGTATTCCCAACAACAACATATGACTGTTCCACTTACTGCACATCCTCACCATCATTTGATATTGCCATTTTTTCTTTTATTTTTATCTATTTTGATAGATGTGTATCTGTGATCTCTTTAATTAATACAAGCCAATAGCTGCCAACAGTGGCTGAACCTCGGGAGCTGTAAAAATAGGACACAACCTCCTCACATCTGCCTAGATGCAGAACTTCACATCTGGTTAGAAGCCTTACCCACTTCCCCTCTGCCATTATCCACAGATGCTGCTCCTGATAATGGCAGCAGCAGATAATGACCACTTTTGTGGTCACCACAGTGCAAGTGCTAACTGCCAGTCCTTAGAAGGACTCAGATGGGGACAAGTGAACAAAAGGCATCTCTGGGCTGGGCATGGTGGCTCACACCTGTAATCCCAGTACTTTGGGAAGCTGTGGTGGGTAGATCACCTGAGGTCATGAGTCGAAGATCAGTCTAGCCAACATGGTGAAACTCTGTCTCTACTTAAAAATAAAAAAATTAGCCAAGTGTGGTGGTACACACCTGTAGTCTCAGCTACTCAGGACACTGAGGCAGGAGAATCTCTAACATGGGAGGCAAAGGTTGCAGTGAACCCAGATTGCACCACTGCACTCCAGTCTGAGACATAGAGCAAGACTCCATCCCAAAACAAAGAAGCATCTCTCAACTGAACAGCAAAGATATGCGGGGAGCTTCTCTTCCTAATAGGGTTTTTAAACTTGAAGTGACAAGGCCATAAGCTGTCTTGAGCTAGTCTCTATCACTTTTTTTTTTTTTTGCCTGACCTCTGGAGCTCGAGACCATCCTTGGCAACATGGCAAAACCCTGTCTCTACTAAAAATACAAAAATTAGTTGGGCATGGCGGTGCATGCCTGTAATCCCAGCTACTCTGGAGGCTGAGACACAAGAGTCGCTTGAACCCAGGAGGTGGAGGATGCAGTGAGTGGAGATCGCACCACTACACCACTACACTCCATCCTGGGCAACATAGTGGGACTAAAAAAAAAAAAAAAAAAAAGCTATAGAGCTCAAAATAGGCTCTGTTTACCAATACGATAAAATACAGTTCTGAATCTGATTATACCATACACATTCAAATGCATATTTTCTAAATTTTTTTTTGATGAGAGAGAGAGCTTTTGGAATCATTAATGGAAGGCACAAAAGAATGAAACATGCCACTTACATTAGTTTTAAAATAAAAAAAAGATTTTTCTCATTTAAGCTTATTTTAATGAACTAGACAGGAATATTTAATGGAGATTGCAGGATTCCGGGTAAATGTTTCTATTTCTGCCAAATGAGATGGATGAATTAAACAGTAGTTCGTCACCTTGTCTACACATTAGAATCACCTAGAAGGTTTTCAACAAGAAAGTACCGATGCCTTGGCCTTAACTCAGACCCTTAAGTCAGAATCAGGGTCTCTGGGGGTGGTGGTCCTCTGGCATTAGTACATTTTAAAGTCCCCACATAATTCTAATGCATAGACAGTATTGAGCATTACTGAACCTAAAAAGAAAATGTATTGTTCTAGGTGGTAATTCTAGCAACGTTTTCACGTATAAAAATATGTACTCTTTTCTGTTTATTTCCATATGTGGCTATGTTTCAAGTGGCTGCGATGATGGTGCAGAAAAGAGTGCAGACCCCATTTTCAGACGTGTGTTCTTTCTCTCAGCCTCTCTTGAGCTCTCTGGGTGTGTGTGTGTGTATGTATGGGAGATGTATATCTTAAAAACAGGTGGGATAGCTTAAATATTAAACAATAATTTCTTTTAGTTTCTCCAGAAATTACTTGCAGATGGGTTTTGAAGAACTTTGCGTAAGAATAGCTGACTATAAATAGCAGTAATAGCTCTTATCTGAGGAATAGAGTACATAGATTATTTTACATTAAGGATATAATTACTCATTTCAGACAAAAATGGATTGAAGAAAATAAAAGCATAATGTCATTTCCAGGTCATTCTTAAAAAGCTGTTACAAATGTACTGTAAGTTGAATGTTGAACCCAATCCTTATCTGTAGTTTGCTAATATGAAAATTTATTTGAGTACTCTGGGGAGAAACGTTCTAATGCAGTAGAGGACATACATTTCAGACTCACAGTTGAGACCCCTTGGGGTTGGCAGAATCAAGTCAGGACATTATGTTTACATCAACAAGGACTCTGTTTTGTTCACTCTGTCTGCAGTGTCTTTGGATCACTGTTTGGCACATAATACACACTCAATTAATAGATGAATGTCTGACAGCCTGTAAAAGCATTAGTAGGGTAGAGAAAATGAAATTCAACATTTGACAGCAATATAGATTTCTATCATTTATATGTATGTTTAAAAAATTAAAGTACAGACTTTAATTGAGGAGAACCAAGTTATAAAGAGTTCCCAAGGATTATTTATTTTGCTAAAGTATTCTAATTTTAAGCTACTTTTTTAGAAGTACACTGCCAAGGGAGGTCCTGGTATCATGGACTCTATCCCGACTCCTTCTTACCTGGAGTTGAGATGTGTTATGTTCTGGGCTCCAGGCTTTCTGGAGAGACATTGCAGATGGCTTGTCTAGGGGAAGTAACCTGCAAAAGCTTGTTACATGAGAAAAAAAAATGGAGAAACTTGGATGTTTGTCCAGAAACAAGGAAGACCCAGTAGGGATGTGTTGGCTGTCTGCCATGTAGAAGAGGGATGGTGCTATTGGGCTGTTGCCTTGAGTAGTCAGTGGATCTAGGCTAATTATTGGGAAGAGCTTTCTAACAAATGGGCGGCCCCAGAAAACGCAGCACCCTAGCCAATTGGAAGGAAGGGTTTCCACATCCAGTGGGGAAGGACAGGGCAGACTAAAATCTTATGAAGGTGTTTTCCAACTCTGAGACTATGATTTGCTTTGAGGCAAATCTCATGTCCCTTTTGAGTAGTTGGGCACACCATCGGATTTTCACTTGAACCTGGGAAAATCTTGTGCTCATTCAATTTGCTGTGTTGTAAGTTGAGTTTCCTTAGTGAAAGTATTGTATCTGTTTCTTACCTGCTCAGGATTCATAATCAAGATGGTTTTGATTACCTGCTTGTAAGCTAAACTATGAGGACTTAGATTTTTCTGTACTCTATTCAGGTGGCTTTTGATAAGATAATGAGGCCTAATATTAGTGAGGGCAAGGAGGTGAGATAGGGTGGGGGATACTCTGTTAGTGTGCCCATAGAATTGAATCTGGCTCCACAGAACCCTTTGAATACGTTTTAAATAAAACCAAAATGCTGTGCCTGGGAAAAACGTAGATTTTTGGAGTCAGGCTGACCTGGTTTCAAATCCTGGCTTGGACACTTCTTTACCTGGCCATGTTGCTTAACTTCTCTTAGGTTTAGAGTTAGTTTCTTTGTCCATAAAATTAGAATAATTCTTCCTCCTTTGCAGGGTTGTTGGGAAGATTAGATATAATGTAGCCAAAGCATTCAGGAAGTGGGAACTTTTATTAGTAGTCGTATTAATTACACAGTGGCTTTGAATAGATAAGCCATTTACTAGTTCTGTTTTTCTAGGCAAGTTGCTTCATTTTAGACTTCAGTTTGTTTTAAGGATTAAACAAGATCAAGATCATGTGAGAAAAGTGCTTGGCAGAGTACCTATATTGCTATAGCTATATTGATTGGTGTAACTATTTGAAAGTTGACAGCCAAATACCCAGGGGTTCCTGAAAATTATGAATAAAAAGGTACAAAATTCTAATAGTCTGTCTAGTTTAATTTCCTTTTCTTATGGGTGTCTCCTGAGGTACTAGTTCTACCTTGTGTTAGGTTCCTATTGCTGCTGTAACAAATTGCTACACACTCAATATCTTTAAACAATGCAAATTGATTATCTTGTGATTCTGGAGGCCAGAAGTCCTAACCTAAAATTGAGATACTAGCAGGGCTGTGCGCCTTCTGGAAATTCTAGTGGAGACTTTGTTTCCTTGCTTTTTCCAGCTTTCTAGAGGCTATCTGCATTCCTTGGCTTGTGGCGCCTTCCACTGTCTTCAGAGCCAGAAGCATAGCATTTTCAAATCTCTCTCCAATGTCTGCTTCCTCCTCTTTCTTTCTGACCTTGACATAGAAATATGTCCTTCTCTAATTGCTGCCTCCTCTTTTCTTTATAAGGACCCTTTTGATGATATTAAACCCCATCTCAAGAGCCTTAACTTAATCACACCTGTAAAGCCTCTTTTGCCGTAAAGGCAACGTATTCACAGGTTCTGGAGGTTAGGATGTAGACATTTGGTGGGGAACACTAATCAGCCGACCACATACCTGCATTTCTTAGAGATTAGACATCTGAAATCATAGAGATTATACATTCTTCCATCCTTCCTTGAGCATCCTGATTTAAAAACATATGTATAGTAGTGATTTTGCCCTGAATGCCCTCTAATACCATTCTCTGAAGAGCACTAAAGCTGAGCCTGAACCTAAAGGAATTTAGGAAGGAATCAAGGATTCTCTGAATGATTGACTTGAAACTAAAGTCTAAGAAAAATAGCTTTTGTGTCATTGTGTGGCATGCTACTGCCTGTTGCAATAGCATTTACAAATCTTGGTGTCAGGATATTGTGCTTGCTCTGGAGTCAGGCTGATGTGGTTTGAAATCCTGGCTTGGATGCTTTGAGATGAAGGTATGCCTTGAAGATACTTTATTGCCAACATGAAAACACTAATGTAAGTTCTCTGGAGTCAGCAGGATAACCAGGTATGAAGGTCAGGATTCTGGTCCCCCGAACCTAACACAACGTAGAACTAGTACCTCAGGAGACACCCATAAGAAAAGGAAATTAAACTAGACAGACTATTAGAATTTGGTGCCTTTTTATTCATAATTTTCAGGAACCCCTGGGTATTTGGCTATCAACTTTCAAATAGTTATACCAATCAATATAGCTATAGCAATATAGGTACTCTGCCAAGCACTTTTTTCACATGATCTTGATCTTGTTTAATCCTCAAAACAAACTGAAGTCCAAAATGAAGCAACTTGCCTAGAACAGGAATGACCTCTCTCTTCCTATTGGAGATACCTGGCAACTCTCTTTTTGCATCTGCTCAAAGTACATGGAAATATTCCTAGAAAAATATCCCCTCTCTATCCAACTCTTAGAAATACAGTTTTCTGGACAATGGTTGAGATCTCTGGATAGCTGTAGTTTTAAGTTCCTCATTAGAAACTTTATATTTCAAATATCTTTTAGAGTAGTTAAGAGCATATGCTCTGGAATTAGGCTGCCCACCATCAACCTTAGCTTCATCCTTTAACTGTGGCCTTAGGCAGGTTCTTACACTTGGTGAGCCTCTGTTTTCTGATGTGTAGGCTAGGGATAATGATACCTGCTGATACTGTTGTGAGGCTTCAGTGAAGTAATAGCTGGTTGTGCTCCATAAATATTAGCAGTTCATCAGATTACTGCCTTTCCGTGGCTTCTGACCTGCTGTTTTAAAATTAATTCAATAGCCTTGTTATAAACATCATTTTTGTTCAGTGATTTGAAGAAGCCCTTAACTGTGATGGGATGAGGGAGGCGACTGAGAAATATAAAGACAGACTTTGATGATTATGTGGTTATTGATGATAGATACATTTTTATTCATTCACCATTTATTTATTAAGCATAGAGCATATGTTACATTATGTGTCAATGATTTACCCGAAAAGGGCTATAAAAGAATGAGCAAGAAGCTTTCCATAAGGTTTAGAAACATGCCCACTGTTATTTTGAATTCCGCTATGCCAGGGGCCATTCATTCATTGCTTTATTCTACTCATTTATTGAGTGTGCCTGGCACTGTTAATAGGAGCTGAGACTAATCCAGCAGTGAATAAAACAAAAATTCCTTCCCTTATGGGGCTAACATTTTAGTGGGAAAGACCAACAATAAATGGGCCACATAACGAGAAATACCTATGTTATGTGGGGATAAGTGTTATAGGGAAAAATAAATCAGGGTATGGAGTATGCCAGAGGGGCAACAGTACTTTTAAATTAAGTGGTCACAGAAAGCCTCCCTGAGAAGGTGGCCTTTGAGAAGTGAGGAAGTGAATCCTGGAGATTTCTGGAGGTGCATTTCAGGAAGAAGGAAGCAGGTCAATGGCCCCAAGGTTGGGAGTGCTCTTGGTGACTAAAGAAAGCAATCATGGCCTCTTTCTCATGGATTCTCCTTTGAATGTTATGAAGTCTAGAACATAGAAGGCAAGTAGTTACAATTATTACATTCTCACATTTAGCGAAGTGCTGTGGAAACACCACACTTAAATTTTAATGACGAGAAAGCAGTATCTCATGCACTGCCTCTGTAACTTTCTGTCTAAATCAGAAATGAGTTTAACAAGTGGAAGTTTCAGACTTTTCACTTTGGAGTATTGGAAAGAAGTTGCTCCACAAGAACAATGGTCTTGATGACTTGGTTCTTCCTCATCTCACCCGAGTAGGTAGGAACAGGTATGAGCTGGAGGACAAATTCCAGCTCCACATCATGGATTCTTCCATTTCCCAATCTTTAAGTCACCCTATGGATTGCAAAGAGATAACCAGAATTCAGAAAAGGGGAATTTATAACTTTTCTGACATCATGGTTATTGAGGTATAATTTGCATATCCCAAATTCAATCATTCCTGTATATAGTTGGCTGAGTGTTGACAAATGTATAAACCCAGTGGTGTGCTGATAAATAGTTAATTGGCTCTTCATGGAGAAAAGAAAGCCCTAATTTGTGACCTTTGCCAGTTTTTTGTGATGTAAATACTTCTATTCTTGTTGATGTTAAATCATCAACCTGCTGTCAGTGAATATGGTGCTGGGAAAAGATGTGTTTGGATGTTGGAAGCCAATGAGAAGGAGCTGTTTGTTTCCAGCAAACACCTTTGCACTTTTTACTGATGGGATTACCATTATAATCAAATTGCAAAACGTTCTCAGTATGGTTCTCCAGGTATCTCCCAGTTCCTTTCCATTCCACACCCAGGCTTATCAGTGTTCTGTTTTCTGTCACTATACAGTAGGTTTATCAGTCCTAGAATTTCATGTTAATGGAATCATATAGAATGCATGTTTTTGTGTTAGCATATTTTGAAATGATGATTGTCTGTTCCTCTTGTTTTTCATTACTGGATGGCATTTTATTGTATGCCATATGATGTTCTATTTTATCCTATTCCATTTTATACTTTATAAAAATAATTTCTGGTACATTTATTTTTTCATTCATCTATAGGTGGACATTTGCATTGTTTCCATTTTGGAGCTACTAATAAAAAAAATTCTGTGAACATTTGTGTATGAGTTTTGTCTAGAAATAATGTCTTAATTTCTTTTGGGTAAATACCTAAAAACAAAATGTCTAGATCATGAGGAGAGAGTGCTTGTTTCATAAATGGCCAAGTGGTTTTCCAAAGATGTTGAACAACTTTATACTCCCTGTTAGCAATATACAAGAGTTCTCATGCCACACATCTCATTAAAACTCGGTATTGCCTGTCTTATTAATGTTAGCCATTCTAGGGTGTGTGCAGTGTTATTATGATTATAATTTGCATTCAAGCATCCTTTTATGTGTGTATTGGCCGTTTATATATCTTCTTTTATGAAGTGTCCATTCAAACTTTTCCCCTTTGGTTAATTTGTAGAATGGAGGTAAATAACTTTTTTAAAACGTGGGTACAGATTTGGAGGAATTTATACATTGAAGAAGGTAGGAGGGAAAACCGAGTAGAGAAGCAGCCCAAGAGAACAGACAGGTTCCTCAAGGTGGCCACAGTGCCGGTGACCCCACCCACAGTGCTTCATAACTAGGTGACCAACTGTCCCTATTTCAGCACTGAAAAATCCTGTGTCCCAGGAAATACCTTAGTCTCTTAGGCAAACCCTCTGCGGGGGTCGGTTGGTTACCTTACAGAACTATGTACAAGGATGCTGCAAACTCTGTGCAAGGAGTCATTAGACTGGTGAGGGGTTTTGCTGCATGCTTAGGTGAAGCTGTCAGCTGTCAGTGATTCCCGAAAGGCCACACAGCTCCTCTTCAGGGGCAAAGCCAGTGTAACAAGTGGGTCTCAGCTCTCTATTCAGAAGTCATTAGCTTGCTTGTGATATGAAAATTTAGGAACATTGGGAAGGTTCATTCCTGCTGCTAGAAACAAAAGTAAACCAAAAACTTCAATGACTATTTTTTTGAAATTACAAACTCTGTGAACTCATTTGTTTGGCTTAAGTTTTAATTTTCTGATCAAATGCAGGTGTCTCTGAAAGAACTGAAACATTGAGTCTACCAGACATTTTTTAGTATAAACTAATTTACAGTGCCTTTCCTAAGAACACACTTTGGTTCTAGAAAGGATAGAGATACGAAAATTCCAGGTGCAAGGGTGATGGTCCACCACTCAGAAAGAAAAAGCACGAAAACTTGACCGAATCAGCAACAAGAGATAAAATTCATTGACTTAGTGTTGTGTACACAGTTGCATTAGTGTGTGATGGTACAGAAGAGGAGCTTTAGAGGGCCAGGAGGGAAGAAGTTATTCTCTCTTTTTTTTTAATGTAGCTATCGTTATGGAAAAGGTTGGGCTTTACACTATTTGCTGTTGATTTTATACTTCATATACTCCTGTTGTTTCTGATTTATATATAAGATGTCCCCATGTTAGTTATATATTGTTCCTTGTTTCAGTCCTTGCTGCTATGGCATAACATAACCACAATCAGCTTTTGTTTTACATTAGAAGCTAGATGGAATGCCTGCTTATAGATAATATCACTGCTCTGTTTTCATACACTGCCTTTCTTTTGAATAACTTCCAACATGTTGTGACGTTATTTTCATAATGTTTATTAAATGCCCTCAGCATGCTTAGAGTATAAAGGGAATATAAAAGGAAGGAATATAAAAGACAATTCTCATCAATAAGGGACATGCATATTAATAGATGGGAGACATAAACATGCTTTTACATATAAATATATGCACATATATATATAAAATCCTAGAAGATGATAGAGTATTTTGTTTGGATGGGGCAGAATAATTGATTGAACTAATGCACTTTACTCTTTAGCTGTTGTCTTGCAAACAAAACAAAACAAAACAAAATAAAGAATAGAGATGCCTCAACCCACAACTTCGGTAACTGTAACCTTGGGAGAGTTGGTACTGCAGTTAAGGTAGAACTAAACCATTTTTTCTGAAATTAGCCTTAATGTGATAATTCTTTGATACTCCTACTGAGATTATGAGCTGCATGTAGCTCTATGTGGTTTCAGTAATTTAAGGATTCTGATGTTTACACCATTCATTTAGCAATCTTTTCTGAGATCCTTTTCTGTGTTGAGTCATGTTCTAGGAGCTGGAAATAAAATGGTGAGCAAAACAGATGTGTTCCTGTCTCAGTGGAATGTATGGGCTGATGGGCACACAGGCATTAAACCAGTAATTGTACTAATCAAGGTATAACTAGAGGTGCATATTCTTATGATTCTCTTAATGTGAGATGGTATAATTAATGAAACCGACCTTGCCTGGGGATTTTTAGAAGACTTCCTACTTGAGATAAGACACTAAGTATGAGGAAGAGCAGTCTAGCTGGAGAGGGTGGAGGTACTGCAGGTAGAGGGAACAATGAGTATGACACAGTCAAGGACTGAAAGGAAGGCCAGCATGGCCAGTGTGTCAGTTTTCATGCTGCAGATAAAGACATACCCAAGACTGGGCAATTTAGAAAAGAAAGAGGTTTAATGGACTTACAGTTCCACGTGATTGGGGAGGCCTCACAATCATGGAGAAAGGTGAAAGGCATGTCTCACATGGCAGCAGACAAGAGAAGAGAATGAGAGCCAAATGAAAGAGGTTTCCCCTTATAAAACCATCATTTTTTTTTTTGAGACAGAGTTTCATTCTTGTTACCTAGGCTGGAGTGCAATGGTGCGATCTCGGCTCACCGCAACCTCTGCCTCCTGGGCTCAGGCAGTTCTCCTGCCTCAGCCTCCTGAGTAGCTGGGATTACAGGCGGGGTTTCACCATGTTGACCAGGATGGTCTCGATTTCTTGACTTCATGATCCATCCGCCTCAGCCTCCCAAAGTGCTGGGATTACAGGCTTGAGCACCGTGCTCAGCCCATTTTTTTTTTTTTTTTTTTTGAGACAGAATCTTGCTTTGTTGCCCAGGCTGGGGTGCAGTGGTGATCTTGGCTCACTGCGACCTCTGCCTCCCAGGTTCAAGTGGTTCTCCTGACTCAGCCTCCCAAGTAACTGGGATTACAGCATGTGCCACCATGCCCAGCTAATTTTTATATTTTTAGTAGAGACAGGGTTTCATCATGTTGGACAGGCTGGTCTTGAACTCCTGACCTCAAGTAATCCACCCACCTCTGCCTCCCAAAGTGCTGGGATTATAGGCATGAACCACTGTGCCCAGCTGATCTCTTAAGACTTATTTGCTACCATGAGAACAGTATGGGGGAACCCACTCCTGTGATTCAATTATCTCCCAATGGGTTCCTCTCACAACATGAGAGAATTATGTGAGCTACAATTCAAGAAGAGATTTGGGTGGGGACACAGCCAAACAATATCAGCCAGAGTACAGAGAAAATGAGGGTGAGTGTGATTTGAGGTGAGGCTAGAGAGAGAGGCTGGGCCAGACCATGCAGGCCCCTAAGTCAGAGGAGGATAATATTCTATTCAGTGAGTTAGATGAAACTTACGGAATAGTTCCTGGCACAGTGTGAATAAAAGTTTAATACAATATTATTTTTCTGATTTACTTTTTAAAACTATATTCTGAAGTAGTTATAATTATTGACTGACACTATTTATTTTAAGAGGAAAGGGAAACTACTAAAGGATTTTAGGCAGGATAGGACATGGAACACAGCCAGATTTGCATTTTGAAAACTTCCTTCCAGCTGCTGGGTAGAAAACAGATATGAGAGGGGATTGTTCTGTGAGGATCTTCCTTATGGAGATTCTGTTTCTTTCCTTGAGAACTACTGTATTCACCAAAGAAAGCTCTTGACAAAAGTTACAGAAGATGAAAACTCTAAGCTTCTTGGGATTTTAAGGTTTTCTTGTAAAGGATTATGTAACCACTCCTGAATTCTACTCTTAGGCCTCTGGAATCTTAAAACGGGCCTGTAAATCCCTCCTTAAAACACTCCTGGAGGCTGGGGTTGGCATCTCTGCCCTCTTCCTCATTGTTCACTGCTGCTTTAGAGTCCAGGATCATTGAGATGAGAGGCTTCCCCACCTGCATTCCCCAGTTGTTTTCAGAGTCCAGGATTTCATCTGTGTAGGTCAGAGCAGTTTCCACTTGAATAAAAAATGTGAGACTTAGACTTTCTTTCAAATCTTAATGATGAGACATTCAATTACTGTGTAAAGCCCTAGTGAGGAGATGATTTCTAAATAGCACAGAAATTGAGTGGGATGATGGTTGAAAATGTGATGAAAACAAGGGAATGAGAAATA